>NW_026913328.1:0-1200000 GCF_034315485.1 Pezoporus occidentalis | reverse complement strand
AAGGTTATATTGTATTTTTTTAACCCAGTAAGTGAATCTGTTACTTCCAAGAGCATTATTGATTTTATATGAAACGGGAATGTTTTGACTGCTAGAACTAGTTTATGAGCTGGAATGAATGTAAGCCTTGCAAATTGTAAAGTTTGTAGAGAGCTGTAGCATTGGGGTTTTTGGTGTTTCGTTTTTTTTCCTTCAGGTAACTTGATAATACAGATTTTTTTTTAAGTAATTACGATGTGTGTCTCTGAATTATTTACCCCTTCAGATGTGCAGGATAATGTCATACATGATAGCAAAAAGTTTGTTTAGAAATTAATTAGTAATCTCACAGGTGTTTTGTTTGGTTTGTTTTTTCCTAGCTTCAGTCCTACTTAGCTGTGATCTTGTCTGTCTGTTTCTTTTTAATCACCAAACTGGGTTAGAGACCAGGTGATTAGAACACACTCTTGGGTGACTGGCTGATAAGTATACTTTCTCTTCTTCCAACAGATCTTGAAACCACATAGGCTTGGCTTCTGGGTTATGTTAGCCAGGATTCAAATGATCTTTGCTGCTTTTTCTGTAGGAATATGTGGTAGGAAATTGCTATTAAAATATATGCTTAAAATTAAACTATACGTGATTTTCAAAGCATAATTCTGTACACACACCTTCTTACCTGGTAGCCGTATCTCCAGCTTCTAGTGCAGGAGGAATTTATTAATCTAGAACGGCTTTACTAACTTCAACTTCTGTGGTCTTTAAATACCCAAGTACAGTGTGTGTGATGTGTATTCTGCATGTGAGTTTTATGTTCATTCACTCCTCCTCAAAGTGTTCCCACTACAATATATTCAGTATGACAGAGTTCCTATTATAGTCAATTCTTCCCTTTTTAAAACTCTTATAATTATTCTGTAAGTAGTGCTTCTTTGAAATGTGCTTGACAGGAAGATGCAGCCTCCTTCATTTTCCTTTGCCAGTAGATTTTAATTTCCTCGGGACATTTCTTGGAACTAAGATTTTTTTATTATTTTTATTTTTTTTTATTTCTTATTTTTCTTGTGCATTTAGTGCTGGGTCATTCTGCTGTATTTACTCATTGAGGACCAAAAGAGACCACAAGTTTGTTTTTTGTAAAGACTGGATGAGGCAAACCTCTGTTATTACTGACCTTGATTAGATTAAAATCAGTGAAGTGGAGGTGAAAATCTTCTTGTACATTACTTTTCCAAGCTTGCCAATTCCCTGTGACTCTTCCAGAGACCTTGTTTCAGTGTTTTTAAGTGTGGTATTGTTCAACAGTAGTTTTTCTTATCCTCTCTGATTTTGAAATGGATAGCTTTTGGGGCCTTGCTTACACATTCTAGAAACATCAGCTATAGTATGTATTGTATAAATAGTAATTAACAATATATATTCCAGTGATGCTGGAATGGACTGTATGCATAACATCTCTAAATGATGCATAAAAAGCTTCTTTCCTTATACTTTTGGGCTTGTATTGTCTTACTATTCATCAGCTGGGTGTCAGCAATAAGGAAATAAGGAATTTTCAGCATTGTCTGAATATCAGGAGTACTTATAATTACCTGCTGAAGAACTAAAAATTCCTTTGCTGTAATAACCAATGTAAGACTGCCAGTATGCACCATCTGAAAAGAGGCACCATCTGAAAATTCTGCTTTAATTAAAATCAAAATGCTTATTCACAGCTTGGACTAGCAAGAGAGAGGCTATCATTCAGTAAATGGTAGCCACATGGTAGCATAACAAAAGGTCAGAAGGACCTCCAAGTGACAAATTAGATTATGCATTTTGCTGTTGCAGTTGGGCCTTTATTACAGCCTCAGACGGCGTTAAAGATGGAATATTTTAAATTACTTGACATTTCCTTGTTTCTGGCTTTCTTTAGTGTTTGTTCATTTACCCATATATCCACATTCATAGAAATGACAGTCAAAAGTAGTATCTTGAAAAATACTCAGATTTCTCATACTTTTGGCAGCAGTCGCGTTGTTCCTCAGTGTAATTAAGGCTGTATCTGTGCTGCAAAAGCTGTCTCGTTAGTACAGGGAGCAGAATGTGGACAGAGAAGTAAGAGAAAAACCTGTGAGGTCGCAGTGCTGCAAGTTAGGGTGTTGCAGGCTGCCCTGCTTTGCAGTGTGTGTCAGGCTGTCCGGGAGTCTTCTTCAGTTAGTTAATTTCTTCCGTAACTGACACATCTGTTCTTTGGACAGAGCTGTGGAAAGGCCTTTGGACGACTGTCAGATTTTATGTGTTCTGCCTGCATCCTTACTTTAGACATCATGAAGGGCTTGTTTGCCCAGAAGCTCTTTTTTTTTTTTTTTTTTTAAACTACAGCAGTTAGTTTAATAAAGGATATTGTCTCTGCTACACAGCAGGCTAGTTCCGAATCAGATTCAAGTACAGCACATTTTTTTTAATCAGTGCTTCTGCTCATTTAAGTTTGGAGAGCTTTCAGTGTTAGGAACCTTGAGTCCATGAGGATTTTTCCTATGAACTTGTAAAACTTAGGGCTAGAACTTTGCAGTCTGCCCTGCAGTGCTGCTCTCAAGCTTCATCTTTGTTGCAGGTGCAAGGTGCTATTTCATAAGCATTTCTATCAGCTGCAGTTCTGCTTTTCTGTGCCTGCCACTTCTCCTGCCTCTGTGCCCTCAAGTGTGCTGGAGCAACTGTTCATGATACAGCAAGGTGAACTGAATTTGAGATTGATCTAGGTTAAAAATAACCCTGCAGAAAAGGGAAAGCAGAAGAGACTTACTTAACCTGGATCAGCTTCCTGATCCAGTTCACTGCAGCTGCCCTAGCAGTTGTACCAGTGCAGGTATGACACAGAGGTGGCACTGGATAGCGGGAAGAAAATAGGGGTTGCCTGACCTACTGCTCTTGCCAGAAGGAGAGCTGTGGTGGTGTGGTTTCAGGCTGTACTGCAAGTCTTTTCCTACTGTAAATGGTTTCTACACTGTGAGTTAGAAATGCTTCCTGGAGAATGGGAGAGAGGACAAAATACCAGTGAAATTGTTAAGGAGGTAAGTGAAGCGAGAAATGTGTTGTCTTAGGAGTTTTGAAACTAGAAGATAAAATCATAAAATTACTTTTACTTTCCTTTTTTTCCCTTTTTTTTTTTTTTTTTCACTCGTTTCCCTACCCCTGGTATGGTTAGGAAAGGATTACACACATTCCTCTGTGTAATTTTATTTATTTGTGTTATCTTGGTGTTCAGTAGAGCTGGTCGTGAATCAGGACCCCATTTTGTTTATACAAACACCAACCAGACAATTTATTCTCCCAAACCTACATGTTTTTGTTGTTGAATACAGACAGATGGGAAATACAAGATGAGACTATTCATCTATGTAGCAGGAGAATCAGTATAAAGCAATTTGAAGGTATGTTTGTAGATGTTGCTGTCCAGGAAGCTGAAAGGAAGATACTGGGGTAGCCATGTCTGTGGTGCTCAGGATCAGCAGCAGTAAATGACGGCCTCTTCAGTGCTTGGTTGAGCCTGTCTCTTTGTGTCCTGCTTGCTGTTTCTTCAGCACTGCAGCAGAACAATGTCCGCTAAGAGTAAGGTGTCACAAAATGGCTGAGCCCGTTTGGTGGCTTGTACTGTTGAAAAATCTGGTTTTATTCCTAGATGCTTCACAAGTCAGAGTTCAAGTGTTCTTTTTCTGATGCATTGATAAGCTGTTTTACATAGGCAGAAAACCATGTGGGTTTTATCTCTTTGGTTATCTATAATTATTTTGCATGCCAGATCAATTCATTGAGGTGTCAGATGGCAATAGACAGATTCAGAGGAAGCGCTGAAAGCACTGTTGGTGATGAAATGGTGAGGTGGTGAGGAGTCTCTTTTCTTAGTACTGAGCTATTAGATTAACTCAATAGTTTCCTAAAACCTGACTCTGCTAACTTGTAAGTGATTACTCTAAACTACCTCATTGTCTGCCTTTGTTCATATAATTATTTATTTCAGGGCTTGAAGGTTCTAGTGAGAGATGTTAGCATGTAGCAGTTAGATTTTACTTTTTAAAGCTTTTAGAATTATATGAAGATAGAGAAAAAATGGCAAAACATTACTTCTTTGCATCTCCATACCTAGCGTATAGATCTTTAAAACTTTTAGAACTAAGTGTTTTTTGTTTAGTTTTATCACTTTGTATTTAGTTTCAGGGTTTTTTTTTTTTTTGCCAATTTGATATTCAAAATAAGAAATGTTCCAAAGTTTTTATTCATTCGTTTTCTCATCCTTACACTATTTTCAACTTCTTCCCTGTCCAGAGGGGTTAATCTGTAACCATAGAGGGCTTGCTAGCTTGTGATATAATGAGTTCTGGTACGTATTCTTAGATAGGCATGTAGTAAGTAACGTTTAGACTAACTCTGTGGGTTGCTTAACATTTTACCTTGTAATAAAGGTGTGGAAACACTTTGTTGGTTTTGTTTTATGGTGATTTGGTTTTGTTTTTAAAAAGCCACAGATTTTATGACTTCAGGCTAAACTGCTTTGTTTTCAATGGTTCTTTACATTGGGGTATCATCTGTAATTTTGAGCCATAGTTTTGAATGTTTTAGAAAATCTTTTGGAAAATCATAGAGGTATATAAATACACTCTTCCTGTTAAACTGGCCTCCAGACTCTGGGAAGGCAAAAATCTTTTCCATGACATAGCTGTTCTCTACCAGAGAAAGCCTGATGGTCATTTTGAGCCAAGTTCTCTCCTTAGGAAGGGCAGAGTTACTGTTCTATCTTGCACTGTTTCTTCTGAGAGATAGGGCATCTGTGTGATAGACTAACACTTAAATGTTTCATACGATGTTAAAACAAGGGGCACAGAAAATCATCCTTCAACACATTGTGATGAATGAATATCTAATCTGCTGGGTGGTTTGTAGAAGTAAACGTTAGTTTAGTTATCCCTCTGCCTTTTTGTTAATACACTGTAAGGTTTAAACAGAAGACATCAGGAACTTCTTGCTTATTTTCATTCAAGTTAGGCTGTTTCCAGCAAGTATGTACTTGTTAACCTACTGCACTTGCTGTTAGCACTTGTCTGGAAACCCACAGACTTCCACAGCTGCGGCGTGGTTCACAAAATTTAAAGCAAAGGAAACTGCATTTCTGGCACGAAGATGAAAACTTTAAAGGTAGAAAAGATTGTTATTTTGCTTGTGCCCAGAATCCGTTGCTCTTCCTTCTCATGAAATGACATAATTAAGGGTGTATGTACTCAGGTACATCAGCAGGTGCATTGTAATAGTAATTAATGTTAGTTTTGATTACTATGATATTAGGCAGTTTGAAATTCTTTGTTTGTCTTCTAGCAGGTAACAGTAATAGGTTTATTGTCTATTTAAATTCTAATTGTTAAGCATATGATAATCTAGCCTTACTTTGCACAGGGGGAATGTGACTTCACCAAAGTCTATCATTAAGATGAAGTTTTTAATGCAAATTACCTGCATTCAAGCATTTTATTAACGGATCCATAGATTAATGTGGAGCCTGGAGGTTTTAATCAGGGTTTCTTATTGAAAAACAGGGTAGGTGGTGAGAGAGAGTGAAAAAAAGCGTTCCATATTTAAAATCATGCCAACCAATTTAAAAGATCATGGTATTTGCTTCTAACAGATGTCATTATGATGAAAGGAGATAAGTTTTCATTGACTTGTTGAGGAATATTTTATGTCAGACAGTTTTTAAAAATCAGTGCTTCCGACATATATTTGGTCCTTGTGAAAACTTGTGTAATGAGAAGTAGTGGTCTCACCGGAATTGAGGGCTGTGCACGCTCTGCAGTCCCAGTACTGGTACTCCGCTTTGGGAATTATGCGTTAGACATCCTAAAGCAGTAGGCTGCAACATGCATCCTAGTTTCTCTCTATAGCTTAAAAATGTACATTGTAGTGGTAGCTGATGATGTGAACTGAACTTCAGAGTGAAATAAGGTGCTAGATTATTTAGTTTAATAGCTTATATGAATATCAAATGGCAAAACAGGTCAGTCTTGTGATTAGTTTAAATCTATAACAGCTTCATAGGTTAAGGAATTGCCTGGGAGGTTCAGGGTTTATAGTGCTTTTTAATGGTTCTTATGGTTGTCTACTGGTTCTTTTGCAAATTAGCAGATGTTTTTTATCTCTCAGTCTCTTGAGGACTAGTGATCAGATGCAAAACTGACACAAAGCCAAAATTAACTGAATTTTTACGAAGGTTACGCCAATACCTAATAACAGTTCAATTTTTATCTAAATTTTGTCAATTGTTATGACACGCTTTCCTCCAAAGCGTGTCATAACAAAGTATTTCTCTTTTGATGCTACCTACATAATAATCCAACTGTTTATTTAGTATGAAGAAATTATTTAATTCACATATTAACTTACCTCTTTTTATATTGGACTGCAGGGTAGAACATTCTTGAACTTTAAATTAGTACGTCCAAGGTGTTGGTGTTTTTTTATCTCCTATTTTCATGGCTGATAACATTTGTTGCCATTTGTAAGTAGCGAACATATTAAACATGTTGCATCTGAGGTGAATATTCAGGAAAAGCTTGGCAAGGATGGCAGAAGGTGCTGAATGATTTCCATATGAAGAATTACTATGTGACATCTCTTCTATCTAAAATCAATAGAGGATACAATCTGTAAAATTACCAATCTCTGTGAGGCATGTGAAATGAGCAGTGTCCTATACTTGCCCTGTTCTTGCTTTTGTTAAGCAGTCACTTTGAGTCACTTTTTCTGTTGGCTTTTTCCTTTGGGACAGATCAGTTTAGTCCTAATAAAACAGTAGAGCCTGCCTTGAGATGAGGAACTACAGAAAAAGAGGGTGGAGAGAAACCAGGCAACAGCTAGTAAAAAATGTGTGAGTCAAGAAATTTAAAAACAGGGAGATAAAAGGAACCCTTAGCAGAGTATAGTGTGGGTCTTGTCCGTGTTATTCTGTCCTGGAAGAAGGAGCTTATGAAAGCTAGTCAGAGATGTTCTGCCTGAAGAGGTGGAAGTAAATGCCAAAGGTGTCAGGGTCATCCTGTGAAGCTTCTTCCTCCTAGTTGCAGCTTGGTCAGAGCCAGTGGAGTTGATGAAGAGATCCTGCATCGCATAGAGCTTTAGAGAGGAAGTGCATAAACATAAAGGTGAGCAAAGAATCTTAATAAGAGATTTTGGAGAAGCTGGAGGAGGTGTTGCTGTTTGTCCCACTAAGGCCATGGCACGTGTGTGTTCTACAGGGAGCTAAACTCTTGGGACTTCATTAGCAGTATGGATGTGCCCATTCTTTAAAGTAGTTTTCCTGGCTGGGCTCTGGATGTAGCCCAGAGTACAAGATGGCATCTTGTGTCTTCTCATGGTAGGAGATCTTGTCTCCTGTCTGGGCAGGGCCAAAGGTGAGAAAGTGAAGTATGAATGCATAGTGGAATTTTCCAGGACAAGGTGGGAAGATGAACTGGGTGTCATGAAGCTGACTACAAATACTGTCTGGGGAAACAGTTGTGTATCGCAGGGACAAGGATTTTCTGCTGGTCTTACAGGTGCCTCAATCTTGTAACTAGGAGTTACACTGTTGCTGTAGAGGTGGCATTGAAGGTCAGGGCACCCAGGACTAGCTTCATGCCAGGTACTCTAAGCCCCTTTATTCTGCTGCCACAGATGCCAAGTATACTTAGTGTGTTGTATAGTTTCAGCACCTTTAGTATTTTCCTTTGATACCTGTTACAGTGAGTCTCTTATTTATGTGCAGTTCTAGCCTTCTTCGTGCACTTCACTGTATTTCTTGCTGTCCTCACCTGTGTTTTCCTGTAGTCTGCATGAGACAGTTTTATGTTGCATTAAAAAAAATGTTTCCTGTACCAGACGTGCTTTTTGTTTGTTCTTTATGTCATGATAATTGTAGGTGCTACTTGTATACCTTCAAACCGTTGTTTGTTTGGGGGGTTCTGCTGTTATTATTTTAATGGGTAGTATCTCTTTAGAAGCTTGCTATTTTCAGGAGCTGAAGTGGTGTTATAGAGTTGTTCCCTTCAGGAGAGTTGTGTTTTCTTGGTGGTGATGGGTTTGGAGGGTTTTTTTGTTTATTTGTTTTAAACAAAAGTGTTTTGGAAATTATTAGCAGAAGGAATACAGAATATAATTTGGCCAGATAATTTGTGCTTTTCAATTGTAAGATAGTGTTATACGATGATTTGTTGGAATTTTTGAATATGTTGTAGCCACAATTACTTGTTGGTATTGCTGATGCTTTTTTCAGGACTTCTTGTAGAAGCAGTTTTATAGTTTCTGCTGGGCAAGAGCTGTGTTTTCAGAGTAGAACCTGATTTTTGCTGGTATGATGGTTTTTCTTAAAAAAACCAAACACCACTAAAAAAACCCCAAAACCCAAAAAACAACAACAAACAAAACCCAGCCAACCAAACCAAGCAAAAATCCATGTTTGTATGGTCTCCATCTTCAGGTTTCAGGCTATAGTTATGAAACTTTTTTCGAGTTGTTGCTTACAGTGTAGTTACATGATGAATTTTCTTTGGCAGTAAAGCTGGCTTGAAAAAAATACCTGCCCTGACTGCCCCTGCAGGTCTGGGCTATAATTTGCAGTTCCTCAAGTGCCAGTACAGCTGTTTGAGGATTGCTCTGAAGTGTCATCAAAATGGTTAAATCCCTTGCTCCTGCTCTGCTCTTCTAACCTGTTGATTTCATGGACCTCTCTTAAACTATGGCCTAACTTTATGTGGGACTGATACAAAGGAGGGAAGTGAAAGAAAGGGTGAAACATTGTTGTAAGTGAATTTTTCCACTGAAGAAAATGAAGCATTTGTATAAAGGGAAGCAGAAAATGCTAGTGTCACACAGTGTTGATCTAAGCTTTTAGACATGTTAACCTGAGATGGTTTTTAATTTGAGGGGCTCTTTGGAGCCTTCCTTTGAACCAGAGATGTTGCTTGACTGACTTCTGTAATGATGTGCTTCAACACACCATTCTCAAATACTGTCAGTGAAAGCTGTCTCATTTATGCTTACTAGTGAGACTGAAATAGTATTTGTACACTTTAGTTCTTCAGTGTGATTGCTCTCATGGTCATCGGAGCAAAGTTTATTTTGGCAAAGTCATCAAAAGGATCCCAAGTCTTTTTCTTCATATTTTTAATTACTCCAGAATGTACTCAAGCTTTTGTTAGGACAAATAAAACTGGAAGATGACTAAAATGTACACACTTATTTTAGATACAGCATGTGAGTAGAGTGTAACAGGAGGAAGGAGACATGCAGATCTGTGTAGTAGCACAATGAGAGATGTGAAAGAACCAAATATCAAACCTGGCCTAAATTACATAGTAAGGCTAGAGGTATAAACACTGCAGATTCAGTATGATCTTCAACAAGAAAAATGAAGGCATCGCTTACATTTACCTTTTCTGCAGCTGAACTGAATTTTCCACTTAAAGGTGAAGATACCAATTTTTCTGCAGGATATATTTTTCATTTAAAGTGAACATAAAGTTTGTAGCCTTACTGCCCTTTCTTTCAAAAGATTACTTGTGGTAGTTCTGCCATTCTTTGTGTGAAAATAATCCCCAACAGAAAATAGTAGTTGGCTGGTTTTTCACAGTTCTATTCAGAACACTGTAATTTTCTCCACCAACTAAATTGACTCATTCATTTCCACTAATACATACAAACTTACTTGTTCTGCTGCCAGTCCTCTTGTGAAGAGGACTAGCCCGAAACACAGTGGCTGGGAAAACAGGGTAGTAGATGTTCAGTATGGAAAGCCTATAAAACACAGTTTTTTCACACATAGTCCTTTAGGACTTGGACATGGGAGGGAGATTTTTCACAATGAGAACAATCGGCCGTTGGAATAATAGCCCCAGGGAAGTGGTGAATTCCCCAACATTGGAGACTTAAAATTTGAGTGGACAGAGTGCTGGGCCATCTTGCCTAGACCATCCTTTTGCCAAGAAAAGCTGAACCAGGTGATCCTTTAGGTCCCTTCCAACCTGGTTTCTATGATTCTGTGATGTGTAATGCTGAAGCTGAGTAGCAAAGCAAGTGTGTTGAGCTTGTTACTTGTACAGCTCTTGAGAGGGGCTTATAGAAAGTGACTGCATGTTGGGAAGGAGAGAATAGAGATCAGGTACATTTATGAGAAAGAGAGCATTGGTGAAAATTTGGATTTCTCTCAGATTGCCTGAAGAGGGCAAAAGTTACATGAATAGCTGTTGTGATTTCCTGTTGAATGTACATTTAATCATGAAAAAAAGGAGACACTTAGTGAGCTTGGGGAAAATGCATGCTGCAGTTGCTTAAGACAAATTATATTCATATAATGGGCATAAGACACAATACTGGTGGTTTTCTGAGAGTCAAAGTAGTAGTAAATACTGAAAAAGAAAGATGCAAGAGAATAAAGCAATATTATGATTATCGCTATTAAGCATTTACTAATGATACAAGTAGGAGCAATAGCATTATTGCAGAGGAATATTCTCCCTCTTCCAGAATAGAGGAGCACACTAGTGTTACATGTAAATAAGTATACACACACATATACAGATACGCTTACATATACATATGTGTGTGTATGTATATGTATGTATGTGTATATATATATATATATATATGTATATATATATATAAAACTCTTGACACATATAAAAACCTGATTTTCCTTATTGGAAATAAGGAATATTAACTTTTTGTTGTGTTAGGAAAAAAAAACTGATCGTTTTCTGGTACACAAATCTCTTAATGTTACTTTTCTTTGGGGTCCTCACTGACAAGAAGCCATTGGACCTTTCCTTTCACTCTAAGAATATGATGAAACAGTGAATCCCCCTATTTGTGTTTATGTGATGAAGTGTTGAATAAAAGGTAACATTGCATTTTTTCTGTGTTTCCTCATATGGCACAGCATATTCTCTCATGAAAGATTAAATTGCAGATGCTGCTGACATCTGTGACTGTTTGGGAGGTTCTTGTCTCTTTGGAGGAGGGTTATCTGAATTGTAATTACTTGTCTCCCGCAGCAGTGACAACTTTTCTGTATCCTTTTGTAGGAGACAATTTGGAACCACAAACAAAAACAATTCTTCATTTTTGTAGCTATCTATTTTTACTGGTGTGGTTTTCTGGTCTAAACACAGCTTGATTGTCACAGCATTGGTTAGTGTAGAACTGAACTTAGAGGACTGCTATGTGAAGTACCAAAATGCTGTGCTTAGAATTAGGCATTGTTGCTGCTTAAGAAGTGCTTCCAGAAAATCATTCTTCTCAAGTACTTCTTCAGTAGTGATGGTATTTAAGAAGGGACAGCAAAATTAGAACAGTTTTGAAAGATGACCTACAAGCAGATATAAATCTGGTCCTTCAAGTTGTTACAGTTTAAGAAGGCAAAAATGTAGTCATAACAGTAGTCTGATATTTATAGCATACTTTGTACTGAAGTATGCATATACTGTATGTGTAGATGGAATTCACTTAACTGAAGGAAAATCTGAACAAGGGGAAGAGGATATTTTCCACTGCCGCCATTTTGTGACTTTTTCACATTGAATAAAGTGAGAAGAGTAACAGTTCTATTGCAGCAAATGTAATTATGCTCTAGGTAAGATAATTGTTTATAAACATCTTACTGTATTTTGGCAAATACCATGTTGGTGAGTGATACACATGAGTTGCAGTTAGAAAAATGGGAAGAAATGGTAGCTAATTTATCAAGAGTTACAGCTTGAAGCATTCATGTATTAATAATTTAAAATTCTGTAGTATCCATTAATAATCCATAGAGGTATGTGACATACTACAGGAAATTTGAGATAATGTTACCTTTTTCTAAGTAAATGAACTAAGGGGAGTGGAGATGGTGGCCATTTAATTTTCCTTTCATATCTTAGTCATTGATTTTGCCAAAGCAACCAAAACAGCCTGTTTCAAGGGAAGTTTTTTTTTATTGTGGTTTTTGGTTGGTTTGGTTTTTTTGCAGGTGTATTTGTTTTATTGTATAAAGGGAAATTATATTTGATATGTTTATCCTCTTACAGAAATTTTATCATGTGAATCTCAATGTATGGATGATGCTACTATTTCAAACAGCAGTAATTTTGATCAGGAGATAATGGTATTTATATAACTTTGTAAAGAGGCCATAAGTTATTGGCAGTCTAGTGGTGGTGGTGAGGTAGTTCTATTTTGTAATTTGGGTGTCTAAGGTTAGAAAAAAATTGGACATTTACACTCAGAGTTAAATTTTAAAAATTGTTTCATTGATGGGAAAGGGATCTGCTTCTCCTCTATTGGCATGTGTTCATGCTACTAATTCTTGCCTCAGTTTTCTAGCCTCTTAGCAAAAGCATTTTTGAAGAAGTCATTTTCACTTTAAGAAACTGAAAAGCTTTTAGCAGTGAAATCAGATATTCTGGTGTTCTGTTAGACAATATAAGTACAACATCTTCATTAATTCAAGTTGCATGATGCAGTATTACTTGGCGATTTATTAACAGGAAGTCTAGCTTAGGAACAAATTGTTTTATGAGTATTGAGACTGTTTTAATTCAGTGTTTCTATTATGGTTCATGTAGCAACATCATGAAAGTATCATCTTTATTGAAGAGTATTTTCTGTTATTACCATAAAGTGATTTTAATCACAGGCACTGTTAGCATTCACACTAACATAAATACTTTGGAGTGTATTTTTCCTGTCCACAAGTGTTTACATACCATGCTTCTACCTCTTTCTGTTTTGTTGTCTGAAATCTAGTATAGAAATTAACAGGCTGGCAGAATTGCCTTTTTTGTTGGACTTTGCCCCTCAAGTCCTGCACCTATTCAGGTAATCAGAAAGACATTTCCACTTCTAAAAAAATACGACATGTACCTCTTGTTGAAACAAGGTGTCATAGGGTACTTTTTAAGTCTTTGTATTTCAAGCAGGTATTTTTAGATCATATTTCAGGATAACAAGGATATTTTAAATTGTAAACACTGGTGTCTAGTTAAGATTAGAAACTTTGCATGGTAGTATTTTTAACTATAATACTAGTTTAAAATTGCTTTGCTTAGAGTAAAGATTATTTCAGTGTGGTTTTCAGTATCTTACTTTATCTGATATGAACAGGATTATTCAAACCCTTTACGATATGTTTCTTTTACTGCTCCTTTTTGCTCTGACATATATGGTATGATGGGTGGGATAAATTTTTAGTGAAAGTGAGGGATGGAAATGCAGCCTTGCTGTTCTTGGTAAATTAAAAAAAAAATTCAACCAAATCGAAGTAGTGTTTTCAATTAAAAAAAAATAAAGCATACACAAAAACAATCCAAAACCCCAAACAAACAAACAAAAAAAAAACAATCCAAAAAACAGGCAGCACAATCCTGAAATATTTCAGGAAGTGGAAGTATAGCACTTGAGGAGTGCACCCGGGTATCATTTGGTACAGTTGGTAGAGATGTGTGTATGTATGTTTCTAATGGAAATAAAAGGCACAGCAAGAAAGCCACAGATACAGTCTGAGCAAACAGTGAAGCATGGAAAAATGTAGCAAGGTATTTTTTGGCAGAACGTGGCTAAATAAGCCTTATTAAGGGCTTCTTGGATTCATTTCTTCTTTGTAAAGGTGGGCTTTTACATGTTCTTTGTAAATACCCAAGGCTGAATTGAGCTAATCCGCAGAGAGCAGCATCTCGCCCATTTCTGTTCGAGTCAGGAGTACATGATGGAAACAGGTAACCAGCTGAGGTCAAATAGTGATGTGCATTTGTGCAAGCACCATGTTTTTTTTTCTTTTTTTGACTGATTTACAGCTGTAATGATATGTATTGTTCTGAAGATTATTTTTCTGTACTACCTAGTCATATTTGTTTGCTTTTGATTTATGGTTTATTATTTACATCAACAAGCTAAAACATGAATTTTCAACTGATATGTCAGTTTCCTTTCCTAGGCAGTTAAATACCAATATATGCTTTCTCTATAGAATATGATCACATGTCACCAGGTACACAGTGTGTGTCAGTTTATTTTGCAAAGGTGATGATTTGCTGCTAAGAAAGTTTGCAATTCTTATATAAATGTATAAGCTTTTAAAAATAAAATCTGGTGTGACTCTTACAGTTCTGTCAGACCTTTATTGTCCATGAATAAAGGGTCATCGTAAAAAATTAATGGTCGTAAAGCTCTGATAACAATTGGGCAAATTAAAGCAGTATCATGGGTGGAGGAGAAAGGTTTTTATTAAGGAATTGAACTTGTTCCTCTTGTGTATTCTTATGATTCTTCTTGAAATTCTTTCAGATGTAATTAGCATATTTCCATACACACCTTTTTCTGTTGTTGTCGTTGCACCTTTTTTTCAATCTTTCTTTCTATGTAAGTCTGTTTTGGCCAGATTAGCTTTACGTTTCCGTTATGTTTTTGTTCAGATTGGCATTTATTCAGTAACATGCATGCATCACTTCAAACAATTTTCTGTTGAAGTTCTGTATGAAAGTTAATTGATTTGCCGTGTTACCTAAAGTTTAGCAATACAGTGGATAGAGGATAAAATGAAACCATAGTTTCCTCCCTGCTTATGTTCTTACAGTCCTAATCACTGTAGAAAAAAAGGTATTTTATGCTCCTCCTCCTTCACCACCCCCAAGGAATCTTGCTACTTTCAGTCTTGAGACATTAAGCAATACTCAATAAGCAAGTTTTATTTATATTTTCATTGTTATTTTCAGTGCTTGTTGATCTGCCGTATTTACTGTGAATTAGTCTTTCCCTTGGGAGCTGTTTACAAAAGTCATTATTTTAGTTTATGATTGTTTTGTAAACATCAAATTTACCTTTATAACATCCTGCTAAATGAGGAGGTTTCTTATTTCTGTTTTATGAATAGGAAACTAAGGTACAGAGATTAAGGTAAAATGTTTCTCCTTATTTAGGGAGCCCTTTCTGATGTGATGAAGACTTTATTTCTTGAGGCACATATTGCATTAAATCCTCTGAAGTTTTCAGGTGCTGTTTAAATAATTTTTTTGTGGCAGTTACAATTATTTCTTCATCTTTGTGAAACAGGCATCCAAATACCTTTTGGTCGTTATGGGGGATCAAAAAGCAGCAGTACTTTAAGCTGAAAACAGTGGGTTTAAGGAACTTGTTTCGAAGCAGGGGTATTGTCCACTCATCAAGAATGGCATTCAGTAGCTCGCATCATCAGTGTCCTGCTGCTTCCCAGAGTTTTGCAGATCTTCACCCTACATAAAAGATCCCTGCAGATACATTCCTTTCACGCTAATCCTGAGCGACTGCCAGAGCAGTTCAGTACACTGTATTGCAGGAGGTATCAATCTGTGGAGAAATAAATACATGACTGTATCTGTTGTTACAAAGCATGTGTAAAAGAGGGCCATGATGAGGTTACTAAACTGATGCTAATTCTGACTTTCGTCTATGCTTTTGAATACCAAAATGTGAAATATAAATAAGGTTTTAAAACAGTTTTCTGAAGTTACATGGACAAATACGTGTTTATATGATTGATTTGTAAATATTTTCTTATATGAAGGCAGTGACACTTACTAGTCAGTTATTATCCTTATTCATAAACATTCATAATTAGTAAGACAGTAAGTGGATAGTAAATTAGTTCACTTTATCCCGTGTTGGTTGAATTTCTGCTTATTAAAATTACAGTAAAGCTAAGGGCAATACAGTAGCTCAGTGGCAAAGTTTGTAGCTTGTATGTTTTTATGTCAAGTTGAAGGCATTTATTAAAATTTTTGAGAAGACATCAATTTGATAGATATACCTCAAGTTTAACAAAGCAAGCTTGGGATCTTGAGAAGGGAATAGGTACTGGTGGGAAGCCTTTGCTTACCGGAACTATTAGGAAGGTCTTTTACTAAATTTACAGAAGCACTCTTAAAAACCTCATAAAAAGCCCACCCAGCTGTGTTTTGTAAGAAAACCAGAAATATGTCAGATTATGGTATCACAGTATAGAAATTGTAGAGATGATTTGGCTCGTATCCAAGGTCAAACCACCGTACTTATTGACCTTCCTACTTAGCCTTGATGCACAGAAAATCTGGGCTGTTAAACTTGGAAGTCATATGATTGGCTAAATCCTTATTTCTCAGTTGTGGTGTTCTAGGAAAACAAGGCAGAGGCAATGCAATCAGGCTTAACAGTCCTATTGCTTTTAACCATTTCTGAATTTCTGTTAGGGAGAGTATAGCTTTTAAGAAAACTATTAGCTTTTTAAAATTAGTTGGCTTTATTAAGCAGCTTTCATGTGAAAACTGGCAACTAACTGCAAATATTTATTAGACAATTAACTTTTTAGAAGACTGAGGCATACAGCAATACAGTGAAGTGACTTTTCATAATTGCTGTAGGCTTATAGTAACGCTTCTAGTAACTTAAACTAATGCGTATCTTCATTTTTCATCAGTCATGCATTTAAATTAGCAAGTCTGTTACAGAGAGAAAGCTATACCTTATTTTATGGCAATTAGTATATCAATTTACTTCACGTTCTCAACATGCTTATTAATTTTAGCTCAAAATAGATCAAATGTACCACATGTGACTGCTGTATCATAATACTACTTATCTATTTTTAAATCTAAATGGACTCTGGGAAAGTACTTTGCAAACTTCTGGCCTCTACTGCAGAGCAGGTTTCCTATGTATTTCTGGGTAAAGTGCCTCCTAATGGGGTCCTGTACTGTGCATTGGTCTTTCTGGCCATGTTTCAAGGCTTTTGTATTTGTTAATCAAAAAACCTGAAGTAAATCAGGTGCATTGTGTAAATGCTTTTTTCAAAATGAGCAAGCTGGGAAGACTACATCTTCTTCATTTCAGTCCTGAAAATGTTCTGATTTTTACAATAGAAAATGAAATATCTGCTGTAGGTCATGACCTAAGGATTGTATTATTCTGTTTTGTTTTGTAAGCATTTTCTCTCTGTAAACTTACATTCATGACCAAAGAAATGATCATTTTTCCCTGAGTGTACGCTACCAGCTTTTCAAAATGTATTAAATGTCTCCTATTGAAAATATATTGATTAATGGAAAGCAAACAGCCTTCACCTTTCTTACTCTGTAATCATGGAGTTATGGTTCAAAAGTTATGTATGAGTTAATTTTTATTTTTAATGGTCAGTTGGGTTTCCTCTATCTCCATTGCATGTAGTCCAAGTTAAATGTTAGGACTTTTCTAGCAGGATATCATCTCACCAAATTATCATAGTCATGAAAATGAATAAAGTAAGAGAGACTCTCAAAAGGCAGTGAAGAATTTTAGTATTTTCAAGTTTGAAGGCCTCTGTAAAATAAATATAAGGAGAGCAGATGAAATGTTGCTGAACTGGTTGGTTTCATGGTTGCATCTGAATATACAGTTGTGTTGTACACTAACTGTAGTTTGGCTTTTGAGCATAAGTATGTGTAATTACCATTTGTAATAATACAGTCTGAGAGTTACAAAGACAAAAATATCAACAAGAAGCAACACCACAGAGATGATACCAGTATTTAACAAAACATTACGAAGGAACATCAATTATCTTTGCAGTCTGAATTGCATCACAATTTGGGATCCAAGGGAGTACCCTTAGGTGACAAACGTTGGCAAACAATCCACAATAGATGGTGGATATATGCAGCGCTTAGCCTGTGAGCCAAATAGCAGTGGTGCTATTTGGGTTTTCTGAAGTTACCCTTAATACTGCAGTCTTGTCTCTTGCTGAAGAGAGAGAATCCCAAGGTCAGGTTATTTATGTATTTGTTTTCATATAAAGACATCAGCATGTTAGTGGTGCTGCAGCCGCTGAGTTTTACAGCTTAAAGATCTCGATCAGTATCTGTAACAACAGCAGATACAAATTAAGGAAAATGGCCAAACAGATTTAACAAACACCAGTGTTCGAGGAATTCTTTTTTTCTCAGCATGCCTAAAGTATATCTGTAGTTTGTTATTCATATCCTGAGTCAGCTACTGCTAAGTCAGAAGTTGCTAAAATATTGAAGAATATTAAAGAAGTGGGTGTTTTGTCTTTCATTTATGCGCAGTTGGCAGTCAGTAACTAAATTCAGTTTTCATTTCAGTTCCAGAACTGAAGTGAAGAGTTGATATAATAAGATAGTGTTGAATCAGTTTTTGGCCTTCGACCTTCTAAAATTAATGTCTAAAACAGAATTAAGGGTGGAATTGTATATAGACATGGGATGTCCTTCAAATGGCTGAAAAATAAGGGCAGTGAGGGGTTAGGCTTTTTTCTTCTTCTCCTTTAACAGTGATAGGCCTTTCTCCATCTAGAAAAATTTTGCCTGCGCTCTTGGGGACTTGCATTGTGCAACATCTCTCATTTTGTGACCGATTCTGTTTTTTTTAATGAGACCATAGTTGGCACCTGACTCCCTTGCACCCCCTCTTTTTTAACATGAGAGAATAGAACTGTTTTGATTGTTACGGAAAATAGTGGTGAAGATGCCTCATTTGCTCTATACCTTACACTCAAACTCAGGTTTTGCCTTCTCTCACAATAGTTGTTTCAGATGCAGCGCCCTCATCCTGTCCTCCCTTAGCTCCTTGTTTCAGTTTTGCCTCTGTCTTATGTCAGCTCCCTAGCGCATTCTTATGTCAGGACTCAGTTCCTTGCCTGTTAGCCCTTCCTCTGCTTTTTTTTTGTTTTTAATTTACACACACACACACACACGCACACACAGTTCAGTTGCGAAACTTTTGAGTGAGAGTCAGAGTCATTCTGGTGAATTCTAATGTCTCATGTTCCCCATGTTTGTATCATAGTTGATCATGAAGTGGAAACTTAATAGCAGAGAGTAGGAAACTAATGGAATTTTAAACTGTGTAGTAACAGCTCAGTAATTATTTGTAAGCAAAGAAAACATAGTTTCCTTTATCTTTCATATTTCAGCCTGTTGCATCAATAATTGATCTCCGAGCTGCTGATCTAAATGTTACTGTCATATCTTTGAAAGATCTATTTCACTCTTGTGATTCAACATGTTTTTGTAGGAGGTCCTAATTTCTGATTTATTTGATTTAGGACAAGAATCAGACCTTATTAAATGGAGTGATTTGTTTCTGTATACGTTTTATTCTCTTAATCCATAATATGTCAGCCAACTTAAATTGTTTATTGCCAGAAGTCTGATATTAATCCATTTTCTTGGCTGATGCAAAAATTTTAAGTGTTTGAACTTAAGGATGCCAGTTGAAGCATATGAAACACTAAGTTATTTTTAATTCTAACAAAACCCAGTCAGTTTTATTTTAAATTGCTTCCATATTTAAGCCTTAGTTTTATATCAAATTTTAGGCTACCAGCTATTTTTAGACACTTACAAATTAATGAAAACAGATGTGATGTATGGTTAGAAATTTTGGCGTATTGAGCAGTCAGGCTGAACTGAAAAATACTTGAATGTTTAATATGTGGGACAAAATTATATCAAGGAGCTATTTGATTGCAAAACCAGGGGTGCAAAAGGATACTTTGAAGAAAGGCAGAGAGAACATCTGAGTTTGACCCCACTGCACACTGTGCAGGATGTGAATGCATGGCTTCTTGTCTCTGAAATGGCTGTGTCCCTGTTGTGTGTCTGGATACTTGTATATATAGATATGAATTCACTCCTTTAAGGGAGTGAAACTAATAATTTCAGTAAAAACTGTCCTTTGGAAGTTTTTTTTTTTACTGAGGGAAGGAGAAAGTCTGGTTTCAAACGCACCGCATAACATATACATAATGCTGCTCAAGTATGATGTTCAGAATTTAAATATTTACCAATAAACATGGTTTGCTTTGTTTTTTAAGGGTTTTTATAGGTTTAATAGCATCAAGAGGAATTAGTCTTTGTAGACAAGGAGAAGATTTAAAGGTTCATGCTAGGTTTGTTGCCCTGCTATGTTCATACCTATTCTAGGTGACTCCCAGCATGTTGCTGTCAGGGTTGTTAGTTACAGTTTTGTTTGTAGTGATGCTGAAAGTATGCTTTTTTTGTCTGTATTCCTTGAGTTGGTTCCTTTAAGTAAGACAAAATTCATACCTAAGATATCAGCTTTTCATTTTCTTAGAGTGCATACATGCATACTCCTCCTTTAGAGGAAGGAAAGAAGCGAAACTTTGTGTTTCAGCATGGGTGGCTAAGAGGCTGCAAGCTTTCCAGCACAGTATGAAGCTTTGATGTTCTATCTGAAGTTGTTGTAATTAAGGAGTAAGAGAAACTGATTTTATGAAAGATTTATTAATCTTTTCTGTGTAGGCTAGGTAGAGTATTTGGAAGAAACTCAGTAAGCTACATCCAAGTGAATGCTTGTGAAGCAAGTGTAAGAGAAGATGGAAACAAATTTGGTATCCTCTTTGCTTTTGAACAATTTAACAAGTTTGCTTTGTTAATTCTGTGGAATAAGAGACTGATGAACTACGTACAATTTTAAATGCTATAGTCTTGGGGGGAGGGTGGTGATGAACATTAATGTGGTGCTGTTAATATAGACTGTTCTTGAGTCTGAACTAGTGATGTAGCTTTTCAGTTATGAGGATAGAGTATGCTGCTCTATTCCTAGGGTTCACAAGTTGGGTTGTCCTACACAAAATGAGGAGATATCTTCAGAGCTTGACATCCATATAGTATACTTTTAGCAGGTTTGGAATACCATTCTCCATAAGTCCTGGAGCTGTACACAGGCTACTCCAATTGCAGAGTTACTGAAGCAGTCATCATTAATGGAGTATGGATTAATACTGTATTTAATCCGTTCTTAATTAGCTCATGGGCGGAGGTCTTAATAAAGATATCTCTGAAGATAATAAGGAGAGTACAGAGATGTAGTTAATCCAGTAATTGTGACAAGTGAATCTCTAGAAAGGATAATTCATTCTGCCCTCTGAGAAGTTCTGTAAGAAACTGTATTCAGCGTGCTGAAGTAATATTTTACTTTGGTGGATATTGTAGGGTTTGCACAGATTCGAGGCATTCATGAAAAGGTAATTCAGTTGTGTATTTCAAACTAAGTAGAACTTATAACCACATGTAATGTGGAGTCCCAAAAGCAATTAATCTTTAGAAGGCCATGTCTGACATGCTGAATACCCAACAAACCCTCTGGGAACCATGCAGAGTTGAGTTAGACAGCATATTAGCATGGTTAACCTTTTGCAACTTTTCAGAAAAATTAAGTACCAGTGGTGTTTTCAAAAATTACAGTAATACATTGTTTGCCTTATTTGCCTGATGTTTCAGTTGTTATTTTCTTCTGAACGTGTTGTCTTTACAGAGGCAAAGGAATGGAAATGTCAAAGCAGGTTACCTAATAATACATAAACTATCCCTGTCACTTTAGATAAGTATTCATTTAGCTTTTAATTTGCATCATTTAAGTGTTGGGGTTTTTCCTATCATATAAGAAGAGTGAGGAGAGTAATTGCAATTACAAAGTTCATTGTTTTGAAACTTCACTTAAATGTGCTACCATGCATTTCCTCCCTCAAGAGTGGAGGAAGGTGGATCTCATAGTGGAAACAAGTTTATAAAGATTTGCCCAGTGTATTGCAACTGGGACCTCATTTTGGCAGTTTTCTTGGGCAGAGTTTAACTTGAGAGGAATTGGAAGAAAACCAGAATCTTCCCACATGCCATGTGACTCCCAGAAATAACAACTCTATTGAGGTTGTTGGGGAGAGCTAAGAGCATCTGAGACCAGCCCTATTTGCTCTTCCAGGAGGAAGAAAAGAAGCCTCTGGCTAGTGACGGAATTCAGATATTTTTCTCAAAAAGTAGATTAAAATAATAAATTCTAGAGATAATGTCTTCAGTTCTGCCAAATTAGAGGGATTTCTACTTCCAGAAATTGGAATGGTGCCCATGTTGCTATCATAAGGTAGCATTTACCTGTTCAAAATAGGAATATTCAAAACTGGTTATAGTGTAGTATTCATGGGTGGGATGAATATATTACTACACAGCCAAGGACAACATTCCCAGTTATTACTGGGAACCCCTCAAATGGTCAAGCCTGTGTAGGCAAATTCTCTGTTTTCCCTGCACACAATCTGCAGTGGAGGTACGCAGTGAAGCTGTCAGGTATTTCAAACATGAACATTTCTGTAACTGCAGACTTTTTGGCAGAGATTCTCATTTCAAGATGAAAATATTTGGATGCTTGTCACTTGTCACAGTTCTCAAATTCTGACCTGTGTAGGTTTTCTCTGCATGGTTTGGGGTGGGTTTTTTTTGCAAGAGTTCTGTTAATGAGGAGAAATTAAAAGTAATACCAGTGGCATCTCTCAAAAACAAACAAAAACCCTGTCTTTGAACAGTTACTTATTTTTCTTGGCTCCCTTTCATACATAACAGTCATCACATCATAAGCCTCAGCAATTTATAGTTAATCTGAGGAAGGTCAGAGCAAGACTCTCAGAGCTCTCGCTGGGAATTGTTAGCTCTTGGGTCTGTGACAGCCATTTGCTATAGGGTAGGTCTCTTGGCTTCTGAGACTAAGGTGGAAATGGAGCTACAGGTGTGTAAATGTTTAGATGACTTACATTGTGGTGAGAAGTTCTTTTCTGTAAACATCAGAAATAGGAACCAGTGGAAGGAAAATTGAAGCGTGAACTTGGGTAGTATTGTTCAGTATCAAATGCATTGGATTTGTGCTGCAAAAATTTCTTCACCGGTGAGAGTGTTGGTTACCATGGTCAAATTTTGCTTGAATACAAGTTTGGGGAATTCTTTGGATGACAGTGGTATAGAAAAGTCTTGCAGTATCCTTATTTAAGAGAAGGCAAGGTTGATTGTCAGTGCTTTGGGTGACCTTCCGTGCTATTGGTGATATTTCATAGTATGAAATACAGTGATTTTCAGAATACATTTTTAATTTTTGTTTGCTCCTATTTCTCTTTAAAGCAAATTAAAGGTAAATACAGTTGCAACTGATGGATGTTCTTGTTTCTAATTAAATTTCTAATTAAAAAAATAATGTCAAGATTTAGTTTACGGTACACTTAAAAAATAAATATTGTTGAACTGTGGAAAAGTTCATTCTTTATGCTGTCTGATAAAGCAAACTATAATAGAACTAGCCAGCATAATGAGAGCCTGCTTATTAGAAAGAAAATCCTTAATTTTTAAACAAAATGCAGAGTTGTTGAAGTTCTTGGAATAAAGATGTAATGTCTTACCAAGCACTGATTTTACACTAAAAATAAGCAAAAATTGTATGTTCAACACAGTTTGTAACTTACTCTCTGTAAGCTGGCAGAGAGCATCACTAGTTTCTTTTGATATTATTTAAAATACAGTCTTTGATCATTTTGCTTTGAGAGTGAAAATGCAATTGCAAGGTTGTGGCTGCTGGAGAATACTGTATTAAGGTATTGCATCTTTTCTCTGCTGTCATTCATACTAGATGTTTTGGGGGAGGGGGGCATCATTCCATCCTATAATAAATGCTCTGAGCAATGTAGAGATATTCCAGCTGCTCCAGCCAATGAGCTGGCTTCATTTGGAGCTCAGCTCGGATGCCTCTATACAAATGCCCATAGCATGGGGAACAGACAAGAGGAATTAGAGATGTGTGCATGTCTACGGGGGTATGATATAATAGGCATCGCAGAAACATGGTGGGATGGCTCCTATGACTGGAGTGTTGGAATGGAAGGTTACAGGCTGTTTAGGAAGGACAGGGCTGGCAGGCGGGGAGAGGGAGTTGCCCTTTATGTTAGGGATAGGCTGGAGAGTATGGAACTCTGTCTGGGGACAGGTGAGCAGTCCACAGAGAGTTTGTGGGTCAGGATTAAAGGGAAAACAGACATTACTGTGGGGATCTGTTACAGACTGCCTGATCAAGGAGAACCTGCGGATGAAGCACTCCATAGACAGATAGGAAAAGCCTCACACTCACAGGCCCTTCTTCTTATGGGTGGCTTCAACCACCCTGACATCTGTTGGAAGGATGGTACAGCCCGGCACAAGCAATCCAGGAGGTTCCTGGATTGTGTGGAAGCCAACCTCCTTCTGCAAGTAATAGAGGAGCCAACAAGGACAGGTGCCATTCTTGACCTCGTGCTCACCAACAGGGAAGGGCTCGTTGGAAATGTGACTCTCCAGGGCAGCCTTGGATGCAGCGATCACGAGATGCTCAAATTTGAGATCCTCAGGACAGTGAGAAGAGCGTGCAGCAAGCTCACTGCCCTGGACTTCAAAAGAGCAGACTTTGGCCTCTTCAGGAACCTGCTTCGGAAGGTTCCATGGGATACAGCCCTAGAGGTCAGAGGGGCCCAAGACTGTTGGTTGATATTCAAGGATCACCTGCTGCAAGCTCAGGAGTGTTGCATCCCAACTAGAAGGAAGTGCAGCAGGAGGGCCAGGAGACCTCCTTGGATGGATAAGGAGCTGCTGAGGAAAATTCAATTGAAAAAAGAGGCTTATAATAAGTGGAAGCAAGGACAGGTGGCCTGGGAAGAGTACAGGGATGTTGTCCGAGAAGCTAGGGACCAGGTTAGGAAAGATAAGGCCCAGTTAGGATTAAACTTAGCTAGAGGTATTAAAGATAACAGGAAGGGATTCTACAGGTACCTAGCAAATAAAAAACAGACTAGGGAGAATGTAGGCCCCCTCAGGAAGCTCTCAGGAGAACTGGCTACACAGGATTTGGAGAAGGCTGAGGTTCTGAATGACTTCTTTGCCTCGGTCTTCACTGGCAAAGGCTCTGACCGCACCACGCAAGTCTTGGAAGACAGACACAGGGACTGTGAGAATGAAGACCTTGCGCCCACTGTAGGAGAGGAACTGGTTTGAGACCATCTTAAAAATCTGAACGTGTACAAGTTCATGGGTCCTAATGAGATCCATCTGCGGGTCCTGAAGGAGCTGGCAAATGAAGTTGCGAAGCCGCTGGCCATTCTATTTGAGAAATCATGGCAGTCAGGTGAAGTTCCCGATGACTGGAAAAAGGGAAATAGAACCCCCATTTTCAAGAAGGGGAAAATGGATGACCTGGGGAACTACAGACCAGTCAGTCTCACCTCTGTGCCTGGCAAAATCTTGGAGCAGATTCTCCTGGAAGGCATGCTAAGGCACATGAAAATCAACAAGGTGCTTGGTGACAGCCAGCATGGCTTCACTAAGGGGAAATCCTGCCTGACCAATTTGGTGGCCTTCTGTGATGGGGCTACAGAACTGATGGATGGGGTTGAGCAGTTGATATCATCTACCTGGACTTGTGTAAAACGTTCGACACTGTCACACATGACACCTTGTCTCTAAATTGGAGAGGCATCAATTTGATGGATGGACCACTCTGTGGATAAAGAACTGGCTGGATGGCCGCAACACAAAGAGTTGCGGTCAATGGTTCAATGTCTGGGTGGAGACCAGTAACGAGTGGTGTCCCTCAGGGATCGGTGGTGGGACCAGTCTTGTTCAACATGGACCGTGGGATTGAGTGCGCCCTCAGCAAGTTTGCCGATGACACCAGGGTGTGTGGTTGGGTTGATACACTGGAGGGAAGGAATGACATCCAGAGGGACCTTGACACGCTTGTGAGGTGGGCTGATGCCGAACTTATGAAGTTTAACTATGACAAGTGCAAGGTCCTGCACCTGGGTCAGAGCAATCCCAGGCACAGCTACAGGTTGGGCAGAGAAGAGATTCAGAGCAGCCCTGCAGAGAAGATGATCTAGAGGTCCTTTCCAACCCTAGCCATTCTGCGATTCTATGATTCTGTACTGCATGTGGAGTTGACATGCCATGTGAATTGCTAGATTTTGTTTTTTGTCACAGAATTACAAGTAATGGTGTATTTTATCCACACTTGCTTGTAAAGGTTTTCTCAGGGTTCTGTTTGAATAGATTTAGATAACAGCTTTCAGAATTTTGGTTTCTGGTTTCTTAATTACTGTTCTTAAAATTATCTTGTAATAATATCAAGTGAAATAGCATCTTGGCAAGTTTACATTAAGAAAAAGGAAGAAAAGAACCAGTTATGCATTTAATCTTGAAGTTCTTTGTGCTTTCCTGTGCTTTAAATAAACACCAGAATAAGTAGAACATACTTGTGGTCATATATTTCATTTTTTTGTAAGATGCCTACTGGCAATTGTATCTTGCAATCCAAACTTTTCTCAGTTTCAGGATAGCCATCTCAGCTTTAGTTGGTTTGGCTTTTAGTATAAAGTAACACTGGGGAATGCCAAAGGATATTATAGGCTGGGAATTAAAGTGCCTGTTTGCTTACCAGTAGCTGGAAAAGACATTTCATAAATAGCAGAAGAGAAATTTTTAATTTTAAATATTTTTTTTTTAACCTGGTAAGTTTGTATTATATCCAAATGAAAATTCTACTTAAGAATGTATCCATACTACTAATAAATAAATTCACTTTACATGAAAGAAATTAGATATAAATTATACTTTGTAAATTAAACCCTATCACAGATAGGCAAAAAAGTAAGATCTGTGCACTTCACTGCTACCTCATTAAGAAAATTAACCAGTAATTAGAAAGTTGGCATGTGAATTATTTTCCCTCTAAAAGTATCTAAAATCTTTAATTGTGTTTACATTCACTTACCAATGACCAACTGAGCATTTTTAAAACTTACTGTTCAGTATTACAGTTCTCATACCTCACACTTCAGTGGTAAACCAGTAGATGGCATTTGTCACTCAGTTTAAGTGGAGACTAACAAATTTTGTAAATCCAGTGTCATCATCTTCAGTATGCAGAGGAATTGTGTCATCTGGAGTGTACTTCTGATGTCTCTGTATTCATACAAGTTCCTGTAACTGGAATATTGCTTGCTTAGCACAGTGTGTATTAGGAGCATTTGATGAACTTTGAAATATCCTCTTACACATTCTATAGTCTCTCGTTTTGGGGACCAGCAGCATCCCCTCTACTTTTCAAGGATTTAGTGCTGATTTTCCACTCTGTCTGCTGTGGGAGATAGTACTAGATCTATACTAATTCTGTCTTTCCTCTGTTTTGTAGAATATCTGAAACTGAGCAGGCTGGTAGGAGTGGAGGGGCCAGGACCCTCCCCAGGACAGTCTGTAGTCTGGCAGCAGAGCACAGGAATACAGGATCTGTTCCTAACACAGGTAGACACATGTGCATCTCCACATTACATGAACATATCTTCTGTGCTTTAGACCATACTTTGAAAGCCATTACTGTATTTGCACTCTCTAAACTTTAATTCTAAGAAAAAGTGCTATCCTGTCCAATGAATTAACTTTGGGTTTGCTTTCTTATTTGGGTATTTTCCTAATTACTGCCTAAATGCCATATAATTGGAGAAAACCAAATGTATGAATTTAAATTATTTAGCTCAAAGTGGAATCAGTTTTATTTTATTCCTCTGGTCATTTAAAATGCATTTGCTGGTCATTTAAAATGCAGACAGGCTTCCTAGAAGGGATACTAAGGTGATTCTAGTTGCTCTAGTATTTATCATTCTGTTCTTTCTCTGTATGATACAGAATCTGATACTAGAGTGTAGCTACTAATATAGTAAAGACTTTTATCTACAAGACTTTAGTTTTGGTGAGCATTTTACTACTGTCCTTTCTCTTACTTCCTCCCATTATCCTATATCAAGAATTAGCTCTAAATGTGACTGCAGATCATTCAGGTTTAATCATCATTTGTTATGTGAGGTACTTCGGACTTGGGACACGTAACGCTCGATTTGTCCTGAGCAGGGTTTTTCAAACATATATGTGCCCTTTATGGGGCAGTTCCTTAATACAGCTAAGTGGCTAAACTAAGGAAGGGTAGACCAAACCAGCAGATTCTAGAAAAAATAAAGCTCCTCTACCCAGAGCTTTCTGTAGCCAAGATGCCCTTCGCAGCAGCTGCTTACCTGCAGGAGCCTTTACTGTTTCTGTGAGACCCAGATCTTCAGCATCATTGTTCTGATGGGAGATCGGACAGAATCCAAGTAGGTAATGTATCCTTTAACACAATTAGATATTGAGCAAAATGAGCCTTCTAGTTCAGGAACTTAATTTTACTCATTTTGGTGGATAATCCATTAATGCTTATTATTAATCAACAGTTGAAATTACAAAACCTTTTGTCTGCTGTTAGTTTTTTTCAGAGGGACAGAGTTACTGAGGTCATATGCTGAATTTCTTCCAAATTTAACCTTGGATTTTAATTTAAGTAAGCCCTTACACGTACCTGTTTTTAATAGACCTCACTTTTTTCCAAAAGCAAGAGCACCTTAACATAGTCTTGCCAGACAGCTGTTTTATGCAAGTATAACAAAAACTACTTGCATAAGTCTTGGGGTACTTTATCTTTTGCTGGAACCTAACAAGATTTGTACAGAACTTCTGGTTATATGTAGAACTATCTTACATTGTGCTAGGAAGCAGTTACAGAGAGTTATTTGAGTAGCATACGATCTGAAAGGGCACGGACCAAACAGATTTCTACAAGTACCTTCAGAAAGTTTCTTGTACTTACTGAAAGCAGCTATTTCCAGGATGGATCTTCACTAAACTTGGTTTTATTATGGAATGATTGTGTGATTTTTATTCACGATTTGCTAGCTTCTCTCTTGCAATATGTCAGTCAGTCCAGACCGTAAGCACCAGTGAGCGCATCATCTTGAAGGAAGCTGTTAAAAAAGCAAGGAGGAAGGAGCTGTGTTAGAAAGGAGAGAAATCCAGTTTCCTTTGGGGAGTTGGAGAGTTTTGTGGAAGATTTGGCTTGCAATGAAAGAGTTCTCTTTCCCCTTCTTAACGCTAGATGGAGGACTATGACTAAAGGACATTTGACTTCAAAATAATTGATAACATGTTGATAGAAATGAGGAAACTTGATCTGCTGCTATAGTGTATGTGGAAAATGGAATCTGTGAGGTTGAATTTGTCAAATTTTAACATGAAAAACTGATGGAAAGACTGAGAGATTTTACTTGCATATGAAAAATCAGATGCTGAATTTGACTTCCCTTCTCCACCCTCCCCCAAGTTCTCAGTTACTTTTTAATTCCTTTCTTATCATCATGGATAAAGAATAAGGTGTGCTGTTGGACCATGTGATCCTTCATTTATGCTTCCTAATGAGAGATGAAAATACTAGACATCTGCTGCAATTAAGCTTGTGTACAGTAGATGCCAGTAGAGCTCTACTGAATCAAAATAGAAACATGACCAGCATTTCCATAGCAACAACTTCCTCTTGGCTGTCCTATTTATAGAAGTGCTGCAGTCCCAGCCTTAGCACTGATCTCAGAGGGGCTCTCTAGTAAGGGTTAATCTTCGTAGAAAAAAGATGTTCATGTAGAGCTGCACTAAGACTGCAAGGGTTTACTTGCTTGTGTTTTATTAAACAGTGAAATTATGGGTTGTGTTTATTTTGTTAATAAACGTTTTGAAAAATCTTTTGTTTCAAAATGGAAAGCCATTAAATTTGTGAGATACTAACAAATACTGCTTTTCCTTCCATATGTTTAAAAAGAAATACAAGCTAGTGGTATAGTTCTGGATGTAGAGTGAAAATCAAAATACATCTGCTTTTTTAAGAAGCCTTTTTCTGCCTCTATTTCTACCCATAATTCTTTCTGAAATATGCATGCCTGGCAAGACTCGGAGTGAATTGTGTGTACATAATTTCTGATGAAAATGTTTTCTTTTTTTAGTTATGAAATGGCTATCTATATATTTTGGTTTATATCCTTTTCTCTCAAGATTTGTATAACTAGAAAAATATCTGTATATCCTCAGGCTTATAGCACAGAATGCTTTAGGTTCTTTAGTATATCTTATTTAACAAATTTTAGATGTTATTATGAATGTTTATAAATGCTTATGTTTTGTAATTAAAATTAGACAAAATACTGCTTATTAAATTGTGTTGGCTGCATCTTTCAACTTAGAAATATTTTATTGGTATATCAGAGACCTGCCAAATTCAGCAACATCCTCAAGCTCTTAGAAGCGGAGGAATTGTCACTGCCAGTTTGTGTCAAATGATTGCTCACTCCTTTTGTAATAAATAATAAATACTAAAGCTGGACTTCCATTCTTGAAATAACTGATGCATAACGGAAGAGATGTGCTTTATCAAACCATTAATTTTTAAAGCAAATAAACTCTTTAACCTCTAGAAAAAAGTTATTATTCATAATAATAAAGAACAAATAAATTAATGTAATAATAAAGGACAAATAAATGAATTTATTATTCATTTATAAGGTTTCTGTAAGTTATTTGTTCCGTAGATTACAAACAAAATGAATATGTAGAAAATGTCACAGTGTGTATTTTTTTTACTTGTGGATGGAGGCCAGCACTGAAAAGGAGAAATATTTTTTTTAAATATTTAAAATAAGAAGATAAAAAAAGAATATTTTAATTTGCCATTAAAGAGAAGTAGAACACACATAAACAGGCAGAGGGAGACACTGGCTTCATAGGTAACCAGGAAATACTGGATTTCAAGGTTTGGAATTAAGACCTAAATTTTAGTTAGCTGTGGGTGGTCTGAAATTTGTTTTGTGTCATGGATCCATTTTCCAAGGTCCTGTCGAAGAATAAAGTCAATTGTGTTTAAAACTCCTACATGTTTTTGATTGCAAGATGTTCATGGTTAACCTTCATTAAACATGAGAGAGGATGCTCCCAGTTTTGATACAGCATGAGGAAATTTCAGTTCTGTGTATGAAACTGAGAGGTATGGCATTAGATCCTAGGCATAAAGTAAATACATTTCAAAGGTATATATAGGTGTGCTATATTTTTAATGTTTTTCTATTTTGTACTTCTTTAAAATTCAGGTATTCCATGGTAAGTTTACTTGGGAAACATTTTACATATTTTAATATGATAATATGTGCATTTTTCTGTATTTAATTAAAGCAGGAGTGTACAAATCATGCTGTTACTCAACCATCTCAATTCTTTGAGGAAAGGAGGGTGCTTTCTTTCTTAATCCTTAATTTTTAAGGCTTGACTGGTTGGGAAGAATTTCTTCTTAGGAATTGAGAAATTATGTTCTAGCAGAGATTAAAATAAATTGTTCATGTAGCTACATTGTCCTGATTCTTCCTGAGCAAGAAGCTGAAAGAGTCTGTGTCTGGGTTATAGTGCTCTATGTTGTTACCTACATTTGAGAGACACACACAGGGCATGAGCCACTGGGACATGTGCACAGGGTTATGGGTTCACTATCAGGAAAAGTATAAATGGTTTTGTTGCCTGTATCAGGTTAGAGGACCGCAGTGTTAGTCCTTTTTTTTTTTTTTTTTATAAATTTTGGGAAGATTACCTTAAATTTTTACTGAACTATTATATATCAAAATACTGTAACTTACACATACAGTGTTCGCATTCATAGCTGAATCTCTTACCCACGGTCTGGGGTTTTTAGTGTGTTCTGAAGTATTGCCAAGATGTAGTGGCTAGAATTTAGTGAAAATAAATTTCTGCCTAGAGGAAATTCTTCACATTTCAGTGTTGACTTTGGCTGCAGGGAGAAGTTGGAACTTTGCTATCTCTTGTAGAGGAGAATTTTAGAAACTGGATAGAAACATTGAAGAAACTCTCTCTTACATTTTTCTGTGTTAACTCTTTCCTTAAATTGTGTGCCTATTATATGGCTCATATCTGTGCACAGAGGTTGACATATACCTGATCTGTCTTTTATGGCATTGGGTGGGTAGAACATACGGATGTTCATGGTCTGGCTAGAGTACAGCCAGCTTTTGCTTTTTTGGGAGGGAGTAAGAGCTTAACCACAAGCGCAGCACAGCTTTACATCAAACCTGGCTCAGGTTCTTCTTCCAGCTTAGAGCATGAGGAGGATGACCTCAAGAGTGCTTGCACATCTCTGTATAAGCATTTAATTGTATTTAAAGATTTACAAACTGTTCTAAGGAAAAGCAGTACCTGGCTAGCAAGTGGAAATCCTAAGACAAGCAGAACACAGAATTTTGCCTTTGATAAGCTTTTGGGTGGTAAAATACTATGTCAGACCTTGTGAATTCTGTGCTTCATATTTGACATAAGATACTTAGTGTGGATAAATTAACATTGCACAGATTTGGAAGCTTGTTAATAAGATGAAAGATTAATTAGAAGGAAATAGAAGGTTCCACTTTTGAAAACCATGGACTTCTTTTGAAGAGATGTGGGCCTCACAGAAAGTCAGCTTGGTAGTATTGTGTATTATCATTGGGCAATGCCAAAAATCTACATTAGGAGGGTGTATTGCTATCTGTGTAAAAATATGACCAGTACTTTCTTCTCATGTTTTGCATATAGAGGCATATTCACTGCCAATAGTTTGTAAAATTATGTTAAATACAGCTTTTTTTTCTTTGGATATCTTTGAACAATAGTTTTTTTGATGACCTGTTTTCACTTTAACCAGTTCCATCCTCTGAGATCACAAGAGTGATGTTTCTGCTTCCTATTTTTGGCACCTAACTCAAGCATCCAGGTTAGTTGGGTGCATTCAGAGCTCTGAATTTTGGTGGGCAGAGTTGCTCTCTGTTGCCACACCTCTACATTGACTGTAGAGGGTTGGCAGACTCTTACTTAATGTGAAGCATTGTGAATTTTGTAAATTGCCCTCTTTCATATCAGGGAAACAAAATGGTTTAATTGGAGACTTGTGTGAAAGATAAGATGGCAGTAGTGTAAAGGCTCAGAACCACAGCAGAGGAGAGAGAAAAGATGAGCACACCATCATGCCAGGTGCATTTATTTACTGGAGAAGGTCAGAGAAAATCATAAACCTAGGGACTTGCAGTGAGCTACAGGGGAACATGGCTGTACAATACCAGAGGGCCTCTTCCAGCGCCAGAAAGCTCACCAGGCAGAGAAATAAGTATCTTGTTATTGTCAAAGTGTATCTTATATTGCTGTATGACAGGCAGCATAGCATTACTTTGCCATAAAATATTTGGTTATATATGGCACATAACATATCCCCTCTGGTTATTTGTAAACCCTGATAAGGCAAATGGATCCCCGTAGTCTTCACCAGCTCTTGTTTCTTCCAGCAGTCTCGAACTGATGGGATGTCATGGAAGTCAGCATTGATCTTGTGACAAAACGGGTGAGAAGCTGGAAAATGAAAGGTGGAGAAGGACTTGTAATGGGCTGGCATCCAGGGAAGGTTGCAGCACCTGACCCTGACTGGGGAGAGCAGCCTGGTCACCAAACAGATAGCAGGTTCTCATCTAGATTTGCAAACTGGTGTGTAAATTATAAGCATTTGGACAGTTGGTTCCAATTTTTGAACAGGTTCTGTAGAAGGAAAATATGTTTTCAAGTGTATCTGGAGCCTGCAAGCAAAGGGCGTTCCTGTGCTTTTTGTATAGTCTTTAGAAATTTAAACTGTTGTGTTGACAGAGGCTGGTACCAGGAAGTTAAGAAGTGCCTGTTAGGAGGAATGTAGCCAAATCTGTAAAGTCTGTCCAACAGCATTTTTATTGTTTTATCGTTATCGAATGCAGTTTGTCATCATGGTTTTTTTTCTGAAGCACAGAGCTGTTATGAAATAGTTATATAATGTCCAAGGATGGATATCTGCTGACATTTGAAAACTATTCAGTGAGAAGTATGATGGTAAAAATTGAGAGGTATGTCTTTAACACGTGTTGACTGTAAGACAGGAGACAGATTGTAGGAAAGTTATTTCAATCTTTCTTAAGAGTAGCCTAAATTGTTAAGAAGCTGCATTTTACATGTGCAGAGGGTACACTGGGAAACCTGCCTAATGTATGTGTTTCCATTTTCACAAAATGAATATTTAGTATTGCCCATTGTAAGCATGCAAAATTTACATTAATTTGCAAATTAATATAATTTAATGTTAAATACAGCTTTCAGTTTATTTCCCTATGGTTTGGGCCATTAAAAATGATGCTTTATAGACTTACTGTACAGTTGAAAATACTCAAATTTCTTTTGAATGAAAAACTTTCTTACACAATACCAGCATGTAGAGCTTTTACATAAGCAGTGTCAGGAGCTGGTGACCGTGACTTTGTGACTCTCCTTCCAGCAGCCTTTGAGGCTGGAAGAGTGAGCATGCTGCTAGATAAGGATCTGCCTGTGCTGCTTGTTCTGGTGCTTTATTCTTGAAAAAATTAAAAGCATTTGGTTCATTCCTAGAGTAAACAGAATCCAATTTGGATAAGTATAATGCAGTTGTGTTTATATGAATGTTAGAATTCAACTTCTTCAGTCTGATTTTTTTCAAAGGCGAAAAATAATACTTCTCCCTTCCCCTCATAATAAAATGATAGCTTATTCAGTAGTTTGTGCAAGTAAACTCCTTACTTAGAAAGTTGTTTAGTTGAAAACATGATTACTAATGATTAGATTACAACTGGTTATGTTTGCTGTGATGATGGTGGTACTCCATCTTAGTAACGGGAAAAACTGCAGAACAGTCACTTTTGTTCATGCATGGTTGTGGTAAATTTAAAGAAAAATAGATCTACCTTTTGATCTTCTGAACAAGTCCTTTGTAGTATTTTAACATAAAATGTGTATTTAAATATAAAATATGAAGTATTAAAAAGCTGTGAGAACGCATGCTGTAGCGATTATTACACATTTAAAAACAAAACAAGCCCACTTTCTGATTGACATAAAAAGAGACTTTGAGCAGTATAAACCAGTATAGAGTTTTTCTTAACAGGAAGTAGAAGAGAGTAGTGGTTAGAAAACACTGCACACAGGAAGCTTGACACATGCATAGCTCTGAGTGGCTCTGGGTTGTCCAGCTCCCTTTAGATATTTTCTCTTGCTTTTGTAAAAGTCGCTAGTGTGTATAGATGGCAGCTCAGAAGGAGGTACCTTGTAACCAGTGCACAGGGACGGCCACAGCGCTGCAGAGGCTGGAAGGCTTTGCTAATCGCCTTTTCCATAGGCATTCAAAGAGTGGTGCACATGAACAGAGAGCGGCTCTGCAAAATGGGAGCCAACATTGCTCTGAGCTTGCTGTCCTATGGGACAAATCAAGTAAGTAGGGGAGTTGTTTATAGATATTTGCTCTTCATTTGCCTAGGAAGTGCAGAACTTGCATGTTTGTAATCAAATATGAACGCTGATCTGTGTTACGTTCCAGAGACAGTTTTATGATTCATTACCTAAAGGTGTTAATTTGAAGAATAGCATATTACATCTGGCAGAGGGGCCGGGGGTCTGGCTCATGGACTGGTGGCTGGCAGAATAATTCATCCCTTGTCCCTTCTTTTCTTATAAAGCACAGTTGACTTGTTTGGGCAAGCCCCCACCCCGATACTTACTTCTAAATTACTTCCTTTGTTTTCAAATTGAATCAGCTAGTTCAGCAGAAATAGAAAACTCATTAAAGATTGCAATGTTTAAACTCTGTAATAGCGGGCATTGCTGCACAGATTAAACTTCTAATTACAGGGCTTCTTATCATTCATCATTTTGTTTTAAGGCATATATACATCTATACGTATACTCTATCCAATATTAAACCATTAAATTGTGTTTGGTTTTAACTATTATTTACTAATTTAATGTGCTGACTATCATTAGCTTTAATTTCTTAATTAGTTCACAGTCTACAGTATTATTTTGATGGATTAAAACTTTTCGTGATTGCATTTTGGGTAATAAGTGAGAGATTTCAAAAAATATCAATCTAAATAAATTGACGTTTGATTTTCATATTTTTCTTTTAAAGCCATGCATTATTTTGCAAAGCAATTATTGTCTCTGTGGTTAAATACTCATTTTAAAATGTTACAATATGGTAATAGATGATAATTTTGTTCCAGATTTCAGATTCATTGGTGGATTTGAGATAGCACAATTATTTCAGTGGAAAATACGCCTTATTGGAAATGCTTAGCATTACAGTATTGCCATGAAGAAAATCTGGTTTTATACATCTCCCTGCTTGCAATTTAAAATATTATTTGAGGAGGGAGTGAATCTGTTCTCAGAGGATAAGCAATAAACAGGGAAACAAAAAGGTGTTAATGCATTGGCCTAAAATAGATTTAATCTAGGGCTCCCAAATGAGAGGTGAGAGGATCGACTAGTTTTGTTGGGAAGATAAATGATGGAAGTGCATAAATTCTGACCTTCTACTTCTCCAAAATGTTTTTAGCTTAGTAAAAATAGAGGCATACTTGTGCTTATGTAGAAGCTCTTCTTTTTTAATGTAAATAGCTATTTGAAAAAAAAAATAGAACATGAAGAAAAAAATGGTATTGACCTGCTGACACTTACAAATTGTGATCTGTTTGTGTACAAGTCTCTACTACTTCTTTCCCTTCTAGTTAAGGCGGGGTTCCTCGTGTGACATGCTTGATGAGGAAATGGACTGTCGTGTCTCTTGATGATAAACATGGTGAAAATGGCTGTTCGGCGAATGCTGTTTTAAGTCATAATTAAGCACAGTGGTTACATGCAGTTTTTCTGAGCCAAAGTTACTGAGCTTGTAGCTGAATGGTGGTTAATTATGTAGCTTTAGTTTTGGGGTGAAATTCATAATCTGTATCCTGAACCTTTATTCTCAATTTGTAATTATTTTTAAAAATGATAACATACTGCAGGTGCACATGGACTGAGTCTGTGTTTCAAGATTCTCATTTCACTACCACTGTAGGTGAAGGAGTGATAGAGAAGGTAAGGAGTAGATTAATTTTGCAGAAAGTTCAATGAAGAAGCATTGGTTAGGAACATACTGGTGTTTGACTTGCAAGGATATTTGAATATTCTCAATCATTAGGCTCATATCACAGCAACTTAGACATACCCGTGTAAGGTCTTGGGTGAAGCTGCATAGCAGACAGCATGATTTACTCTTTAAACTTGAGGCAGAAGCGCTGGTTTTAGTACCTGAAAAAAGTTTGGAAAGTGACTTCTCAGAATCTTGCTCCTTTAGGTTTCAGATAGAGTCCATTTGAAAAGGAAATTAATGTATTTATCTGTTCTGGTGTAATGAGGTACTGTAACAGGTCCAGTTTTATGTATATCCTTCTACAAGCAGTTACTGATGAAGCTGTGGGTTTGGTGAAGGGGAAGGAGCTGCTGCTTGCTGGATGAACTTTTTGTTTGAGTTGTCTGCTGTTGTGGGTTTGAGTAATTTGTCATGTGGTCTATGGTCTTAGGGTTTTTTCAATGATTGGTTTTGAAATAGAATGTCTTTGCTTCTTTATTTTGGTATGTAAAACATAGTTTTTCTAATGTGCTTTGGATTCTTGGTTGATGCTTGAAATTAATGTGTTGTGTAAATCCTCAGAATCCAGTGGGGCAGAGGTGGGTCAGGCACCGCGGGCTTTGGAATCTGTTTTAAAAAGCTGACTGAGCGCATGTGTAATTGTACAGCCTGAACTGGTAACCAGGTCAGTTGTGCTGCACAGCCAAAGGATGAAAGGGCTGTGATGGTAGTCATCGGAAGGGTGTGTTTTGTTCTTAGTTTAGACGTCTTGACTGTAACTACTTACAACTGTATGGAACCTACATTTTGATTTTGTTCTGTTTTCTTAGTTGCTTTTTGCTCTTTCAGTCTCAAAGATTGAGATTGGAAAGGAAAGGAGAATGAGGCTGCTTGGTTTTGAATGTAAAGACAGTAAGATCAGTGTGAATATCTTTAACTGATACAGATATTTTGCAAATCTGCATAATAAGAGAACACTATCAACTAGCATAATTCAGATGGTCAGGAGAGTCACCATTAGTGTGTCTTTCTGTCATCTTCATAGTCTCTAAATTGCAGCTGATGAATAGTGATGAATAGTCAGAGGAATATTATTTGGTCTCGAACCGATTCAAAATACTATCAGTATACTTCTCAATACCATGGAATGACTTACAGAGATTTAGATTAATAATTACTATCTGTATGTGCGTGTGTAGAGAAAAATATATGTGAAAGATGAAATAATGTACAGAGTATATTGTGTGAATTGATTCAAGCTTTAGAATAACTGCTACTTGGGTACAAGTCAACAGATAATTCTGGTCTAAGGTTGCCATGGAAACAACCAGTGCTTGATATAATTGAGAACATCTTAAAACCTCCTGGTGTTTGCATGCTTTTTTTTCCCCCTGCCATTTTGCGTTGCTTTAGACATGAATAGGTAGCGCTGGTCAGAACAGTAGTAGTTTAATGAGCAAAACTAAATCCCGGTGTCCTGAATATTGATTTTGGTTTACTACTGGTACCTTGTGCTTCATAGTTTTTTTTGCATCGCAAGGAGCTTACAAGAAAGAGCAGCTCTCTGGATTCTGTGTGCTCTCTCTTTCCAGTTACAGTATAAGTGTGTTTAGATATTGGAGCACTGATTTGGTTGAGATTAAAATACTTCATTCAGCCGTTGGATTAATATTAGGAGCAATATGTTTCTGAAAGCTGGCTTTTCAACATGAATGGTAAGTCTTTTCTGTTCCCTTTATTGTGATATTTTTGTTCAATCTTCACAGTCGGGAAAAATCTACTAGGTTTTTCTTTCTTGTCTGCATAGCTGCATCGACTACTGATCTCTTTGTTTTTGTAATCGGCTCACTGTGGGTTTCTGTTAAAAATGATTAGTCATAAAATATTGCAGTTTTTATTAAATATTTTGCTTTGCATAACTGGTACTTAGTATTTGAAATTTTATTTTAAATATTTCCTTTAGAAATAACTGTTACAAATCATTAAGGCACAGTCTGACTTGGAAAATTTAATAATTGAATGATACACATATCGGATCACTTGATTTTTCTATGCCACTCATAATTATTTTATGTGAATTGATACAAATCAGCGATGCCTTCTGAAATTATTATAATTGTCACCTAAAAATTTTAAATTGGCATTCATTGATTTTCGTCTGACCCAGCCTATTCTTCTATGGTTTTTATTCTTTCTAAATGATGGGATAGCAGAATAGTTGAGGTCATTCATGGAAGTAGGGGAGGGGATTCTCATTTGAAATGAAATACTATAATAGATCTCATAAACTTACAGGCAGGTATTTGCTTTCTAAAGCCATTGTGACTACTTATTACAAGGTACTTTGATTTTCATGGAATTACGAAGTACTATATTCTTTCTTGGAATATTATTGAAAGTTGTATCTAAATATATGAACTCTGCACATTTATTTCCTTGGAAACAGCTGTCAATTGAAATTGTTTGCAAAAAGCCCTAATATGTTTTATTTCCTGAAATGCTGCTTGTTTTGTTTCAAGCAGATAGTCTGGAGCTTTGGAAGATGACTTGAGATGGTTAGAGATTGCTTGAAAAGAATAAACAGTTAATCCTGTATATGGGGTTTGTGTGTTTGTGTGGTTTTGCTTTATCCTGTGAATTTAAAGGACCATTTTTACAAAGGTTTCACTTTAGTACACGGCATGAGATAAAAGAGTGGGAGGAGCCATCCCACTGCCTTATCTAATATCTTATATATATATATAGCTTATACATATATTTACATCATACAAATGTGTTGAGGTCATCTTCTCTGCAATTAGAATGTGTGGCTGTTGTTTCCTTGGTGTACAAAGTACAACAGACAGATACCGGAACTGGTACAGTTACAAAACGAGGTTTCAGAACTTTGTATGTACCTTATGGAGATTTAGGTTGCAGTGCTGCGGCTGTTTAAGTAAACCTTAACGCAGTCTGTCCCTGAAGGAGGTGGCCTGGCTTCCGCTGTGTGCTCCCTGCAGCGCTGTGGGGATGCTGGCAGGCAGGATACCGGTGGGGAGCTGGTGTACACAGCAGCCGGACCTCCCCACCGACATCTGCCCCTGCACAGCCTCTCTGGAAGTGTGGCTGAAACCTGCAGCCTTGCTGTGCTTCTCTACAGCACGCTACTGCCTTTGTCCATTGGTGGAGAGGTCTCTCACTGGGTCAGAAAGTCTGCTTTTCGCCAGTTACCAGGCTGGGTTTTCCATCGCCCTTTTCTCTGTTTCTCTTACTGTTAGGTTGTAGCTTCCTCAGGAATTAAGGTTTGTGGAAATCAGCTCTATGAATTTTGAATTTTTCTGTTTGGGTGTTGGGGTATTGGGGGGGGTGGGGTATGCTGGTGTGATTGAGTCATCTTAAGGGAAAAAAATTCTTTATGAATGAGGTGAAAAAGAGGTTGAAGGTGTTTTATTGATTGATTTTTATTTTTCCTAGGAGGTGGTGGGGTTGGGTTTGGGTTTTTTTCCCTGGGGCTTTATTCTGCAATTTGCATCTGTAGATCTCATTCATCTCGACATCCAGGCTCCCAGTTCCATTAGAAATAGAAATAAATAGCTGCAGCTTCTACGAAGAGTCAGCTCCCAGTCAAAAAGGTCTATAAATGAGAAGTCTAATTTTGACAAGGGGAAGGTGACAAAATATTTCTTTGTCAAGTGAGGATTAGATTGTCTTCGCTGTAGACCTTTCCCCATGTAAACAACTGTTTTTCAGTGCACTTTTGTTGTGGTCTTCACTGCAGCAGTGTCGCTTTGCCCCATCAGTGAATAAAATCGGATCCTCCTCTTGTGAGAGACTGCCAAGATTTTGTTCAATTGCAGGTACAATTGGTTTACTTCTCCCCTCTTTGCACCCCCATCCCAGAGAGCTTCACTTTGTATGATTGTTTTTCTGAAAAGACTTGGAAAACCCTTTTTCTGTTTCTTTGGTTTTGGGGCTTTGTTTTTAACGGCAGAACGTTCTTGAACAGATAAAACTGTAACTTCCAGAGCCCCAGCTCCTAGTTCTGAAAGGTGCTACTCTGATAGATCTTCTGTTTCACTAGGAATAGGCTTAATGATCCCAAGTATCACCAAGTATGTGGTTGGGCCAGTACTTTCAAATACTGTAGATAGAGGTAATTGCTGGTATAGACATTTATGCTCATAATACAGTACTTACCAAATGTGTGTGGAGACAAATGGTAAGTATGAGGAAAGAGGGTGAGCAATGCTGACAGACTGCTGAATTATTGTCCAGCTTTGTCTGCACTGGAGAATAGGAGTGGTTCAGGAGTGAGGGTAAAGGGACGTAGCATGCATAGTTACTTGCATTGGGAACATCCTTTATGGGAGAAAGACAAGAAGCAGCAACTAATTATTTCTACTGCTGAAAAGACTGCAGAAAATGGAAGGATGCCATGGAATTTCCAGGTGCCATATCTTCATACATGCGACTTATGGGACTGATGGATTCTTCCTTTCAAAAATTCCCCGATGTTACACGTTCGCCTCTGACAGTGGAACTAGAATAATTTCTTTGGTGTTGATCTGGGTTCATGCTTTGTTCTGATTTTTGTACAAAATTTTGGAAAAAAGAAAAGGCGACACAAGAGTTGTGTTGAGGGAGTTCTTAAATTGCATTCATACAGTGAATAGTCCCTCAGGGTTCTTGGTTTGGGGTCTAAGCAAACAATTAGTTTAATAAAACTAAGGTTTCTTCTAAAGGAAAGGGTGTTTGGTGTGTTTCAGTTTTGTCTTTCTTGAATTGTGACTTACTTTAGTCCCAGTTGTTACAGTTCTGATGGATATTTTGTTACAAGAATAATTTTCATCTTTCCTTTGTTTTCAGTTTGCATCTCAAATTGTTTAGATAATTATTTGTTGCTGGTTTCTCTAGGAGTTGCTGCTGGTATTGCTGTTGCAGGCCAAAGTTCACAACAGGAGTTTCTCAGCTTTAATTATTGAGGTTCCTGTGGGCTGTTTTGTAACTTGAATAACGTTTCATTCATGCGGCTTAGGGTTTGGTTTTTGGTTTTTTTTTTGTCAGGATTTGCAGCTCAGTTCTCGGCAAATTTCATGCCTGCCTTTTATACAAATTAGCGCTGACTTTAACCAGTTTCTCTCTAAAGTCCCATTCCTTATCAGAATGGATAGTAAACACTCTCACCTACTTATTGCTTGCCTTAATCCTGAGGCAAACAAATTTGTTGTTCACTCACTGTGTTGAATTGTGAAGTGTGTTTGTTTATATAAGATTTCCTTATTCAGGAAGTCACCCTCTCTGCTGTTTAAGGTTATAAATGAACTTCTGCTTGGCTAGTTACTGCAGGCAGCCCTTTCCTGTAAATATGGAAAGCCCGTTCTGCAGGAGATATGGCGATGTGTCAGAAGCTCAAATCTTGCAATGAGATGAAGAGCTATTTTGCTGATTTACCCTGACAGCTGTGAAGATGTGTCCTACTGATCCCAGTGCATGTGTATGAAAATGTGTCGTTTTGTTACTGTGAGACCTGGGACAAGGTAGCTTTTGTGGGAAGCAGACTTAGACATGAGTGCAGTTGAACCAAGACTGGAGTATCTACAAGTATTTTGATGCCTTGTATGAAATACTTGAAAAAACAAAAAGCAGGACAAGAGTCACTTGTAAAATGCATCCATGCAGTCAACAGCCCTTACAGTTGTTTAGTTTGGAGTATAAGGAAGAAAAGAGTTCAGTAAAACTTGGATTGCTTCTAAAGAAAAGGGTATTTGTCCATGAGTGTATATCTAGTATTATGAGAGGCATTCCCTGCTTCAGGGGATTTATTAATCAATATGCGGATCAGATCAACTACCTGCTTACAGTTTCTAATAATCTAACTATAAAACATACTTCCAGTGATAGCTGCCCAGTAATATGTTATCCATTTTAGTCACTGAACTTTTACAAAGAGGGAGGGTGGAGCAGGAAGATGGAGAGGAAAGTTGGTGCTAGCCAGTTAGGATCTTAAACAGCGTGGAGGGATGGATGGCTTACCTGGAGGAAAACTGCAGGAGGTGCCATAAATGTTGGGCTTGGTATGTAATCTTGATGGTAAGAGGAAAATTTGATTATTATGTATATTAGTGTTTAACTACTAGAATTTGCTAAGAACCTTTACTCAAGGATGTGATATGTTTACAAGATATTTTATAGTAGTACCTTAGAAAATCTTGTTCTTGGAACTCATTCTTAAAATGTATTGGGGATTTTTTTTGCACATGGTAACCATGGAAATATATGCGCTGTAGAAGCATGAGGTGTTTGAATTTTCACAATTCTCGCCAAGTTTTCTATTTTCTTTGTAAAGTAATACCTGTTACATTTCGCACAACAAAGGTGGTCTTTTTACACTATAGGTCTGGTGGTAGCTGCAGCATTTTAGATTACGGTGGGTAAAGTTTAGCTATAACTGCAGTAGGTGGTACTGCACAGGTGAAACTTAATTTCTTATTGCTCACAAAGCACATCAACGTCTGATAATGGAGAATTCTATGTGTTGAGATTTCTTCACATAACCTTTTCTGTATGAACTAATTTTATATGTAGGGAGTGTTAAGTACTGCATTGAAAGTAATTGTATTAAACTTATGATTTATTAATTTGAAATTTTAGGTTAATAGCATTAACTTATCTAATAGTTGAAAATTAATAATTTAAAATTAGAATTATTTGTCAGAAGCCTGTTCAGTAGGCACTGCCACACTTCATGGTCACCTTACACTAGCACAAACTGGTACTCCTTCAGAAAATGAGCGGTTCTCCTGCCCCACATATTTACCTGTTTCCACCCCACATTTCCCTTCCCTCACCCCAGGAGAAGCTTTCATGTAATGGAAAGAACTGCAAGTTGCTCTGGATTAAAATTAGCTTCCCATGGCCTGCCCTGCCTTCTGTCCATTACTTTTTAATCTGGCCTAATTCCCTGACCTGTCTTGGCAGTCAGCCACAAGGATGCTTTTGCTCTTTCAAGGAAGGTCATGATAGAGTGGCAGGAGCGAGTGGCTGTGGGAGGATGGGACTGGGATACTTTGTATTTATACCTGCCCATAACGAACACTGAACTGTGGTCTAACAATCAAACCGCTATTTCTTGCACTTTTAAGCCTCTAAGTGTGTGGGTTGTTGCAAGAGAGGAAGCAGATTTACAGATCTGTTGTCTCCAGCAGTCTGGAATAATTCCTTTCAATGAAGTCTTTAAGAGCAGGAAGAAGGAATGAGAGAAACTCCTTTCCAAAGCTTAGTTTTAACATATTCCAGAACTAACTGGATGCCAGTTCTACTAGTTCAGAGAACTGGAACAAAAAATTGCCTCTAGTCAATCAGCAAAAGGTTGCTAGTAATGCTTTAATTTGAAAAGAAAGCTTGCTTAAGAATGAGTCCTGAGGGAGCAAAATACCCAAAGAGATGGAATACCTCTTTCCCACCAGGAATATGCCAGAGACTTTAGGTCATGTCCTGTGCTTGGATGTTTAGATGAAGCTATTCTGCTAGTCTGCATTGAGGACATCTTGCATATAATCAATAATTTAGCATTTGAATAATAAATCCCAGCGTGTTTCATAGAATTATAGAATGGTTTGTGTTGGAAAGGACCTTAAGATCATCTAGTTCCAACCTCCCTGCCATTTTCAGAGATGCCTCATCCTAGACCCTGTCACCCAAAAGCTCTGTTCCAGCCTGGTCTTGAACACTGCCAGGGGTGGAGTGTTTACCACTTCAGAGGCTTTGGTTGGTTATTTCCATTTTTTTGGCATTTATCTGTGTGTTTTTTGAGGGAGGAGCCACTTTCTTTAATTGGGTCTAGGTTAAGAAAGCAGAGGTTTTGTCTCATCTGTATTTTTTATGGTGGAAAATGATTGAATCAGGACATACACACATGTACAACTCTGCTGAGCAGAGCTAGTACAAGATTTGATATGTTCGTGACTGAATAAATTTACTGATTTACATAAGTTTGGGGGAGTTTAAGCAAGATTTCAGGGATTCACACTGAGTGACTGTTAGTTGGGTTTGGTCTTGTCTGCCAGGGTGTTCTCTGTCATGCTATACTTTCAGCATTAGCCACGTTCAGTCCCTATGTTTGGACCTGTACTTTATGATTTAAGGAAAAAAAAATAAGGAGAAAAGACTGAAAATTGGATTGGAAACAAAATTGATCTTATTCTCTCTAAAAACAGAAGAAGGAAGAAGAAAGTCTGACTGCAGTAGTTGTGTGCAGTAGAGTGTCCACCCCTCAGAATTTAACAAAGGTATCTCTGGTAGTGAAAACCTGTTTTGGTTTGTTTAAATTTGTCACATTTCTTTTACAGGCTCTTGCCAGCCAGCCAGGCCAAGAGGAGAGGTGAACATTAGGACTTCAGCTTTAACTTACAGCTTAAAATTACAGTCTTGTAGCACTGAAAACAAAAATTAAGGAGGGGAGAGAAGGGGGAAGGATGAAAAGCTGGGTTCTTTATAGAGCACCTAGTTGTTGTAAATTTGTTTTTATAGAACTGGCAAAATACAGTCTAGCTCAAAACTTAAAAAACGTGGATAGGGTTAAAGAAGGATTTTGCCTGTGTTCCAAATTGTGAGTTGTAATGAAAAAGTACAATTTGTATTTGCTAATTGTTGCACATTGGAAATTCATTCCTGCATGTTCCCCACAGCCTCACCCTGCCAAACTGGGTTCCACTGCTCTCTTTCAGTCTTTGGGCACTGCAGCTGTAATTGGTCTTACTTTACTGTTTATCCTTTTGCTCCCCCAACTTACTCCATGGTTTTTCCATGCCCTTCTGATCTCTGTTTCCTACCAGTCCTTCCCAGGATTCCATAGAAATGTTGTATGCATGCTGTAAGCATGCAGTTAGGTTATTAGCACTTCCATTTAGATGCAAATTTGGATGCAGTTAATAATTCTTACATGGTCATCCATATTTTGTATTCCAGCAAATAGGCTCCTCCAGAACTGCACCATATGGTTTTGGTTTGGGGGTTTTGTTTTGTTGTGAACTGAAGGAAAAGGTCTTAGCCATTGAAGCTGGCAAGTTAGTTTGTTCTGCATCCCCTCTTTTTATCATAGTTAGTGTTTAAAAGAAATGCAAGGTCAAAACCCTGCTCTCAAAGTGAAAAACTTGATAAATGAGAGATTAAATTGACGCAGTTTGTTAATCTAGGCTTAGTGACTTTGCAGCTCTTAGAGCAGAAACAAGAGAAAATCATAGCTGGTCAGTTTTTCACAAGAGAGCTGGTATGTGTGTCTCCCTGCAGTGCTAAAGCAAGATTGACTTGCCCTCTACCTGGCTTATATCACATTGGACTTTTTTTCCCTATTGTTTTTATATTGTGAGAAGCAAAGCCATTTGTACTTGTTGACAGTCTGTTTAATGATACCATTTTAGTTTGTGTTTTGAAGTGTTTCCCTTCCCTTCACCAGCTATTAAAATGTTAACTGGTGCTCACACTACTTCTTCTGAGTGTATAATAATATTTAACACTTTGTTGTGTTCATTTTCAAACACTTGCCAGGGTAGAGAAATCTTTTTCTGAGTCTTGTGATACTACTACTGCTAATAAAGAGAAATCTAAAGAAATTTAAGGTGACCGGTTAATCCTGTAAGAGGGAGACTTAACTTGAATTCTGACTTCCTTCTGAAATATGGTACCATAACCGCAGGATGCACTAAGGCATCTATATACATCTCCATAATGTTTAAGGCTATAAATATACGTCTATATTTACCAGAATCTCTTCATATATATTCATTTTTCCATTACATGGAATTTGGAGGTTTAATTAAAGAACAACTTCAAGTGATTATATTACAATTTTGGAACAGAAATTGAATTGTATTTTGATAAAGGGCATTTTAAATACCAAGTAGAAATTGGCATTTAACACAGCAGATGGGGGTTTGTAGTGGTGCCCAATGTTTAGTCTTAATCAGTTTAGTTCTTGCTTTCTTGCCATGAATCCTATTGAATCCTCTCCAGATACTTTCTCCCAATCCCCCCCCCCCCCAAAAAAAAAAAAAAAAATCTGGCTTGCTGGCTCCTGTGGGATAGGTGCTTGAGAATAACAACTACAGTGCACGTGGGAGGTGGAGAAAGGCACAGTAATTAAAGGTAACTCTTCAGGACTGCTCCATCTGTGACGCCTTCCCCTCTGCTGTCATTTCATCCCTGCAACTGAGAGGTCTTAACCCCTTTAATATTTTATTGTTTTTCAGGAGCTTTGCTTGAATTCACGTGCTTTGAAACCATGTTTTAGGCAGAGTACTCTTGATGGTACTCATACCCTTTGTTAACAGTTCTTTCTTATAAGCTTGCTAACTTTTCATACAAACATTAATCAATAACCCAAGCAAAAATACTGTGTGTTGTGTGACTATACTGTTAGATAACAATCTGCTTTTGGGGGTTTGTGTGGGTTCAGGGGAGTTTTGCTTTGGTTTGGGTTTGCTTGTTTGGTGTTTTTTTAATGCTTCTTTGTATGCTGGTATTACCTAGGAACCTTTGGATCTTGAGTTACGCTTCCCTTAGAAATCTCTTACGGCAGGTTTCCTGCTTATCACCGTATTGCCTTTGTTCTGAGTACAGCTCTCTGCAGGCAAAGTCCCACTCCACCTTTTGTATGAGGGGGATACTTTATATCTTGTCCAGCTCTGTGTGCATCTGTAACATTTCTTCTGACCAGGGTTTGAACTGAAGCAGGCAGAAGTTACAAAACTGCTTGAAGTCTTTCATTTGTGAGCCCTCTGTTTCTGACAACCTTTTTCTGAATCTCCCCATATTCATACTATATGCTTCAGGTGTTTGCATTGCGTAAAACTTGCTGCTTCTACCAACAGTTGTTCTTGCTGGGCGCAAAGAGCTGGGTTTGTGCTGTGTGTTTGTGCTTACTCAGTCTCTGGACCACTGGTGCATTCTCTCCAGTTCCAGCTGCTGTGCTTCCTGACACATCGTCAAGGTCCAGCTGGGGAAAACCCCAGTGTCTGAAATACTTTGTTCATGATCCCCAGAGTTAAATTAAGATGCAAGTGAGGTTGAGCACCATAATCGATCAGTTTATTTATTACTATAAAAAAGCGATAGGACAGATTGGAAAAAAAGGATAGAAATTAAGCAAACCTTCAAGAGTGCAGAGAGATAGTCACCACTGTGCATCCAGCGACGTCCTGAGGGTCCGTAGTCATCATCTGTAGTCGTGGGAGTCGTCCAGGGTCCGCATTCATCACTGGTGGAGGATGTCCAACACGGCGATTACCTTTTTCCCGTCTGTTATATTTGGGGGGGGTACCTCTTTTCTTAATGCCATGTACTGCACATAGCTGGTGAATCACTAGCATCCAGTTTCACTGCTCTTGCAGCCAGGTCTTCAACTGCACGTATCTGTAGCAGTCCTCGAGATAATGAGCAGCAATTCCTTGCACCAACCCTTATGATAAAGGACAGAGGAGTCTTATCTCAGTTACTCCTACCCATCTCTCAGACAGTGGACAGTGGAGTCCCATTTCAGCTCCTCACACCCATCTCTTGGGCATTGGACCTTTGAGTCTCATTTCAGCTTCTCATACCAATGTTTGGGACAATGGAGTTTGATTTCAGTTCAGTCTCTCACACATGTCCAGTTGTTTTGAGCGCTGCTGTCACCCTCACCAGTGCTACTACTCATGTAAAGCAAGAGCTTTTCTTCCTTTAGTTTCAGCCTCCTTTGCTCCAGCTTGTGCTGTACCAGTGAAACCAGTCTGAATAGGGTCTGTTTGGCTGATCTTTGCTGTACTCTTTGCACCCTCATCTTTACTGTGCTCAACTGTATAAGTGTGATCCTTGCTTTTCAGTGTTTATGGGAACCTTTCTGTCAACATCTCTTTCCTGAGTTCTTTTTCTATTTTGAGAGTCTTACAAAATTAAATCATTTCATCGTATGGTGACCATACAGGATTTCCATATGTGTTCCAGTTTGCATACAGCAGCTTGGGCTGTGCGGTTGAGACTTTCTGAGGGGTTTTGCTGCTGTTGGATAGAAGGACTGAAATTTGATTGTGAATTTTTTTATTTTTTTTTTTGAGACTGCTTGCCATTTCTGTGCTATGCACCACATGCCATGCAATTCACACATGCTGTCTTCTGGAACAAAGTGCTAAGTAGTGGGAAGATCACCCGGTTACAGGTTTTATTGTGATCCAGCATGCTGCGATGAAGATAGATACACTTTTGTTAGCAACAGTTCCTTGGATGTGTGTCCTGGAATAGATTAATGATTAAAGATGCCAACTTGATCTGTTGAAGTTTTATAAGCTGTGCTTATTTCTGTGATGCATCATCTTTTTTTCATACTGAATTTAGCTGCCTCTGGGTTTGTTTTTTTCCTCTTTTCTTTGCTCAAACATTCTGTGATTTAGCATGAGTCATTTTGTCTGTGTGGGAAAGGGTTGGTTTGTTAAAGGGTCCGTTCTTGAGTGGGGAGGGGAACGGGTGGAATGTATTTGTGTTTTCTATGTGTTTATTGTGGAAATGCATAATTTTTTTTTCTTTTTTCCTTCTCTTTCTTTCCTCTCTTCATCATCTCATCTGTGTGGGTGAATGTTCCTGCAAACCCTTGTGGAACCTATAGAGACTTTTGGTATGCTCATTCCTTCATTAGTGCCCAAAGTCATAGATGCTAGGAATAGTTGAAAGACGAGCAAAGCAAACGAGTCATATTGTCACAATATAAGGTGGCTAAAAATGTGCACTTGAGGAAATCTTCTAAGCCATCATCTAATAAACCTGTTCGTTTGAATCATCACAGTAATACCAATGGCCACTACTATCCAGTTGGTGTAAATTTTGATTCTGTGCTTGAAAAGTAGAAATGAAATGTGCCTTCCTGTAACAAGAATTAATGTTTTGTGATGGAGAGAGACTTTTCAAAACTACCTATCCTATTCCAAATTCTAAGTCTTATTTTCAGAAGTGACTGAAGTGTATGCGCTTTGGTTGCCTAAATTCCATTTGAAATTGCATACCAAATGATATTGTGGTGTAGGAGCCCAGGTGACCTCTGAAAATGAGAACAGGCATAGTTCGACCCATTTCCTCATTGGGAAGGAAATGTAATTCTAATAAAACACACCACAGAATACAAAATCATTTTTAAAAGATAGATGAGTGACAGGTATATAGCTTTATTTTGAAAATGTGTTCAGTGCTGCTTTCCAAGAAGAAAGGGTGAAAATCGTAGAATCATAAAACAGTTAGGGTTGGAAAGGACCTTAAGATCATCTAGTTCCAACCTCCCTGCAATGGGCAGGGACACCTCACACTAAACCATGCCACCCAAGGCTTCGTCCAACCTGGTCTTGAACACTGCCAGGGATGGAGCATTCACAGCTTCCCTGGGCAACCCATTCCAGTGCCTCACCACCCTAACAGGAAAGAATTTCTTCCTTATATCCAATATAAACTTCCCCTGTTTAAGTTTTAACCCGTTACCCCTTGTCCTGTCACTACAGTCCCTAATGAAGAGTCCCTCCCCAGCATCCCTTTAGGCCCCCTTCAGATACTGGAAGGCTGCTGTGAGGTCTGGAAGGCTGCTATGATGTCTAATAAAATAAAGTTAAATAAGGTAGAAGTTCATTTGAAGGAATGCTTGTGGCTTACTGATATTCTAGAAATGAAAGATTTTTCTTATGCTTCCACAATTTGAATATTTCCAGCTGCATCACATTTTTTCATGGACACCATTCTTTATTCCAGAAGCAGAACAGAAAGATGACTATATGTAAATGTCATTGTTTTCATAAATACAGAGTAAATTATATTTCAGTGCAAAATACATAGAAACTTAAAATATTTATGTGAGCAATGGAGATAGCGTGAGGAATACTTAAGATACGTACTGTAATAGCATAAAAAGAGACCAGTTATCTCATGGTTTGGCTGTGCTATATAGTATAAAAGTTAATGTTCATTTCTAAGCTACAGCCACTTGAGTTTGAAGGCTTGGCTTTTTGGTAATCTTAATGATCATCTTTGGGTGTTTTTTTTTTTCTTGTCATTAAGAGAAAATAATGGTCATGCTATTTTGATATAAGTTGATGTTTTAAAACTTTATCACTAGTCATCATTTTACCAAGTCATCTCTGTTCTTGTGAATGAAAGAAGGCTCATCAGGCATGAATCTGGACACTGTTAGCTTCCCTTTTTTGTGTTGAGAAATTATTTCATGCCACAGGAAATCCTGTGCTTTTCTCAAATCAGGATCATTAGAAGTCATTACATGAGTAACCCCCATAATTTAAAAACAATGGAAATATTTTTTCCCCACACAGGATAAATATGTCAAGCATTTTTACTGACTACCCACTGAAATATTTTTAACTCTCAGTGAGTTTTAGTACCAGTTTAAAATAGGTCCTTTGATAGAAACTATGTTTTCAATACCAATTTAAAATAATTCCTTCGATACAAACTATGTTTTTCTTACTCTGCCTAGCCATACATTTAGGGTAATAAATATGTTCTTCCTCTCTGATATTGCTTTTGATCTCATTGTGAGTGGATCTCATGCTTTAAACACTCTTTGGACCTTGAGGTCTGGCAGAACTTTTGATATTTTTTTCTGCAATCTCAGTTACTTGCTCCTCCATCAGAGCCAGTGACTGTGGGAGCCATAAACCTCCCTTGGGCATTTTGTGGTAGCTGAGTCCCATAGCGCATTTGAGAGGGAGTTAAAAAGGAATACAGAACAATTCCTGACAAGCCTTCTCCAGGGCTGCCCTTGCTTTTACTGCTGCTGTAACTCCACCAGTACTAGAAGAGAATTTTAAGAGAAGTATCTGTGTAGACTCCAATATTCTTTGAAAAGCACAAAAAAGTTCTGATTTGGCAGAATCAGATTGTTTACAACCCCGTAAACCTATTTTTTTATGACCATTGGAAGGTAAATTACAGTTGCTAAAACATATATTTCTAGATATTAACCAAAAAATCTTGGCACACTGCTCAGTATTTTTAGAAGTTGCTTGTGGCAGAGCATCACAGTGCAGAAAATCCACTGTTATTAATGCTCTATTATGTGAAATAATTCAGAGAACACAAAAACAGTAGGATGTTTTCTTCTTGATTCTGTGACTCTTTCAGAACCTCAGCAATGTCTAAGACACCTCCTATTTATGATGGTGCATTAAGTAATCTGCCTTGATCTGCCTGAGAATTGATATTAAAAAAAAACAGAACAGCTGAAAGATGATCTAAACAAAATATGTTGGTGCACATTTTAAATAGCCATCCGGAATTTTACACATTCCTTCAATTTCAATGGAAAATCTATATTAAAAACTCTTATTCTCTGACTGTGGGCATGCCTAATGTGCAGTGTCAGTGTAGGCCTGTGCTTTGTCTTTGCTTGCAGTAATGCTGTCCATTTGTTGAGCTTGCAAACAGCCTTTAAATGAAGGTGATGAGGGGAAAAAGCTATGAGATTGGCATTACGCTTAAGCAGCTGAAAGAAAATGTAACTTTTATTTAACAAAAATTGATTAAAAGTCTGTGGAATGGCTGTTATAAATGTCAGGTGTTTGTGGTTTTTTTCCCAGCCAAATTAAGAACATTTTGCATCACCTTAAAGCCTGCTTGCGTATACAGTATTGTGAGATAATAGAGCCGGTGTAGAATTTCTGTAGAATGACGTAGTTACTCCAGAAAGCTTAGAGACCACCTGGAGATACTGTAAAAGCTCTAGAGGCATTGGTGCTTGCTTTCATACATGGAGAAAATAACTTTATTACAAGCTGAAGAAATAAGTTGATAATGAAGTTTGCCTATTTTGCTAACAAAGCATCTCCATTGCATTCATGACAAAGTACACTAACTAAATTGTACTTTTTTGGTCTGCTTTCAGTGAAAGAGTTCCTAGCCAAAGCCAAAGAAGACTTTTTAAGAAAATGGGAAAGCCCCCCTCAGGTATCCATCATTTAAGCATTCAGTAATTTTCTCTTGCATTTTTGTATAATGTGATGTGTTATCAGCCTGTAATGAGTGGTGCAGAAAACAGAAATATTTTTTAATGCAATTTTTAAAGGAGTTTCCAATTTTTATGTCAGTTTTGTTATTGAAGTTCATCAGTAAAGACTCTTGGGCCTTCTCCAGGTTTGAGTCGATGAAATGCTCATATTGAACAACAGCTTTCTCTTACGGAGAATGATGTTCACCATCAGCATGACAAGACTCATATTCTACTGGCATGGTTTAACTGGCTTTTTATAACAATAAGCATTGGCACATCTGTCATCTACCCTGTTAATAATTTCCTCTATGATATTAAGGGGAATTGAGGTCATTAAGTCTACTGCATAGGGCTTGGGGCAGGTTAAGGAGCTTGTTAGAGAGACGTCTCTGAAAAGTTGAACTTGGTTTGGGTTTTGGGGAAAGGGTCATTGTTTTTAAAGCAGCATTTGGAATGCTGTGGTACCGAATGTCTTTGAAAACTTATTCAGTGATACGCTCTCCAGACAGCCCTAATGTAGGAGTGTCTCTAGAGCTTGGGGTATTTTGAATGTTCCAAAATTCTTGTTTGTGAAGTCTGAGGGGGTTATTTATCTGCATGTTAAATTTGTGATCTGTTTATTGCATTTCTTACTAAGCATGTGTCATCTGTATGGACAAATTACAGAAACGTTGATACAATTCAGTTAAGTCTTTTTTTGGTTTAATGAGTGCAATGTAAAATCTCTTATTAAAACTTGACAGGCATGAAATTGTAACAACAGTATAGTTGGCTATTGTTGTCTTTGGTAAATGTAATTTTACTCATTATTTTTCATAAATAATTCAGTTCATACAGATAAAATTGTCTTTGGGTATTAAATAATGTCATTATATCCTTGTACATGTAGAATACTGCTGGCCTAGATGATTTTGAGAGGCAAAAAACCCTTGGAACAGGATCATTCGGGAGAGTAATGATGGTGAAACATAAAGCCACAGAACAGTATTATGCTATGAAGATACTGGACAAACAGAAGGTTGGTGTAACTTCTAGTGCATTTTGTGGTACAAAAGAGTTTTATGTAGATCAAGATCTGGTAACTGTGGCTAAACTGTGTTGCACAACTGTGCTTTTGCTTATCACATTTGGGTACTGGTGATACATGAAAAGCTTGGCTTTCTCTTTTGAACCTGCAGATTCAGCTGTTGAGGCTGTGTCAGATTCTTACAACTGCCAGTAACTCTATTGGCAGGCTAAAGAGGCTCTAAGTACTGTCCAAGGCATTAGTAAAATATTGTCAGTTAAATTCTTTCCTTAGCTTGTGAGGTGGCCTATACCAAAATGTAGTGTTGAAGCTAAATAAATAAATAAATACACACACCTTCACAGTGTAGCTCAAAATTCTGAAAGATTCTTTGGGTCAGAAATTAACAAAATTTTCAGTTGTAAACCATAATTTAAAAAATAATTTCTTTTCCATTCTTGAACCCATGAGGTATTAACTTTTGTAAGCATAATTATGCAATAATCCTGTTGCACCTCTAGTAACTGCATAGATAGAACAGTAACCTCTCAGAACAGCTGTGACAGTAGACATTTTCTATGTTGAAAACTTAAATGCTCTATTCTGAATCTGTATTCTTACTCCAGCCTGATTTAACAGTTTATTACTGTTAGATTACTTATTACTGTTAGATTAAGTAAGTGGCATCATTTGATAAAGTTTAAATTTTAAATAAAACAGAATTCTAGAATGCTAAGATGTGTTTTTAACCATTCTGACAAGCCTTTCAGAAGTACGTTATTTAGATTAGTAGATTCTTAGGTCTTCAATAGAAGAGCTTTTCTTACTTTGTAAGGCCCTGTAAATAACTTTGGTACTGTACAACAAAAATCATATTAAGAAAATATTAATCTGGCAAAGAGAACTTAATAATCAGCAACTGATAAAACAAAGTCAGCATTATCTCAATGTGGACTCTTGCACTTAGGCATTATTACCTTCCTGAGCAGTTTTAGATAATGGAATTATGGCAGTGACATGGACGAGTCCTTTATGAAATACACACTGTTTCAACTCAGCATACATAATTTTATGTGTGTATTCTATTAGACATATATTAGTGTTATGTCGGTAACTTCTATTAATGAATCACAAAAGTAGAAGGTGGTTTAGGGAGAACCTGTTTCTGTCACTTTCTATATTCTAGAAGACATACAGGTGTCTAAAATTAGCTTGCAGGCTGCCTGTGATTTTTCATTTACATTTTACTTGGAAAAAAGAGAAGGCATGTTGTGTGTCCCTTTGTTATCCAGTCTTATGCTTGGTTCATCATGATATGTAGTAGAAGTTGATGTAGCCAGAAGTCTTACATGTAAGGTTGTTAGTCTTTTGTTTGTCTGGTTTAATTTAGGAAGGCTGTAACATACTATTGCTTGGCTAGTTTCATTAATAATTGTTTTTTTGAAAAGAAAATATTGTTAACAAAATCTTAGACACGAGCAGGCTGCTGGAGAATCTGCCAAGATACCATTTGATATACAGGAAGCTGTCATTAGACATGCCCTGAGCCTGAGCTTAAATGTGAGCAAAGGCATGTTATCTGAGGTTACAGTTTGATGTTACGAAGTGTTAAACAGCAGCTTCAGCCTGTGGTGCTGCTGCCGTTGCCCTCCAGTATCTAACAAGCAGAAGATGGAGGAAGGGTGGAAAAGTCTTGTCTAGCATTGCAGCTGTATGCTTCACAATATCAAATTAAAACTTTAGCTTGCTTGCTTCCATCACCAAGGTAATTCCAGAACCATAGCTTTTTTAGGGATGAAGCAGACGCTTCCCACACAAATGAGCCGATTTGAGCAAAATTTTTATTTGGTCCCTAAAGATCTGTGATTCAAAAGAGATCTAATATTTTTAACTCTGTACTTCTTTTGTATGACATTATTTCAAAACAGTAGTGGGCCTTCTAGGTTCTGCCTTTTGAATCTAAAAATTAAATTTAAACACAGTGTTGGTCAAGGTTGGAATATCTTGCTTATCTGTTTTTGTAGCTGTTAGATTTGATTTCCAAACGTGTAAAACCAGACTTCTTTTGATCACTCTTGTATATTTTCTCCTTGTTTCTTTGGGGGAGGGGGGAAGTAACTTTACTTGGAAATCATGCCATTCTCAAATTCTATATTGTGCAATAGGGATTAAGTAAAATGGAAAGAAATCGATTTTACAATGTTGGGGTTTAATACAAGTACATCAGTTGTTAATTACTGAGAAAAAGCAGTGATCAGAAATTTGCCGTTTGCTGCCTTGTTAGCATCTTGGCATTACAATGGGTTCCAAGAAGGTAGCATTTAGGTTTTTAATACTTCTGCTAAGCAGGAAAGCAAAGCACACTGAAAGGTCTGGCAGAAGTAACAGTTCTTTATAAGAATGGCAGTTTTGAATTTGTATTCTCCTTAGTCGTCTTCTCACTACTGTGTGAGCTATATCAAATAAGTCACAGATAACAAAATTCGTAATTGAATGTGGCTGACACAGTTTCCTGCCTTTCTTAGCAAAGGGTCCAGGGACCAAATGGATTTTATTGAACTGTCATCCAGCTGCAGAAGTGTCTCCATTACAAATGCAAGCAATTCTTAAGAAAACAGAGAGGTGTTTTCCTTACTGATTCCTATTCTTAGCAAGTAGTAAGAAACACTATTTCAGGAGTTATCTGTGAACCATACTGCATCAATATTACTCTTTAAAGTTGTTGGACATTTTAATCCTTCCTTAGCACTCCTGTTGTACTAGTAATCTATAAGGTTTTTTTATTATCTGTAAAGTTACAAGCTTGTTTTCAACTAATTGTTTTACACTGAAAAATCTATCAACAACCGTAAAATGTACTTAAACTGAAGACTGTTTTTCCTCTCCTAGGTCGTCAAACTGAAGCAAATAGAACACACACTGAATGAGAAGAGAATATTGCAAGCGGTGAACTTTCCTTTCCTTGTAAAACTGGAGTATTCTTTTAAGGTAATCATTATTTTGAAAGTAGGTATTTGGGTTTCAGTGATGTGTGTGCTCGAACATGTTAAACCATTTAGCTTCTATAGTACAATAGTTGAAAGTTTCCAGAGATGTTTCACATGGCACTGTTGCCAGGTCTTGAGCTTTAGTTCCTGCACTTGTATGTACACTTGCACACACCCCGGGTCATCAGGTGATGACTGAAAGCATATATCCAAATAAATAAAAATTAAACTCCTAGAGATTTCCCTTTCTGAGGGAAACTGGCTCTTGTGCAGCAGAGAGCTTGTAGTCGTCATTCTGTCTTTGAAAAAACACAAAGGATGTATTTCTATACCAATATATTGAATGGTAAATTTGTAATTGTTCTGCAGGCTTTTTAGTTGAGATTTATATCTGAGCAGGTCTTAGTGATAATCTTAACCATGACGGAAGGAGCATTTGATAGCTTCTAATTTCATGGCAGTTATGTGTTAGTCTGTCTGTAAAGAAATAGAGTATTTTCCTAATTTAGAGAATTGCATGTGTCCTCTAAAATTCCTTCCTCTTTTTTTTTTTTTTTCCTTCTTTCTTCTTTGTTAATACCAGTTAAAATGAGCAAAGATGTTCTACCTCAGTCCTTACAGTTTCGAAGCTTGGGGCAGGGGCTGTGGGAGACAAGAATACCTCTGTCTATAAGTTCTGAACTTATAAGAGTGCATGGTCTTGTCTTGCAGTAGGCATCTTATCCTCTCTTCCTTCTCATCACTTACACATCTTTCTGTGTTAGGAACTCACTGATTATTCAGATTTACTTTAAAATAGATTTGTTGACATACATGACATTCCTTTTGTCATGTATCTGCAAATTTCAAAGAATTTCTACCTGTCTCACTTCATATTTAAGGTCATTTGATGGCTACATTCAGTTTACATTCTTTAATAAAATATACTGTATGTAGGAATTATAGAGACTGTAACATGCCTAATATGTATTTGTGTGTGTTTACTTGCTTCCTTAGGACAATTCTAATTTATACATGGTAATGGAGTATGTTCCTGGTGGTGAAATGTTTTCACATCTAAGAAGAATCGGAAGGTTCAGGTGAGAGTCTTAATGATGTTATTCCTTTAAAAAGGCTTATGTTGCTAAATTGAGAAGAGGGTTTTATAAAATTTGTTAGTATTGAAGGAAAAATTCTGGAGGGTTAAATGCATTAAAGTTACTCCTCTTTCAGTGCTGAAGCTAGTCAGGCAAAGAAGACCTCATAATTATTTGTTATTTTTCAGTTAGTTAATGCAGGCATTTGTGATTTATGCATGATAAAATCTTGGAGTTCCTATGTTCACTGAAATTGGTGTTAGTTTCTAAAAGTAAAACTTAAAGTCTAAGCTCTGTATTTTGGGATACGTTCATGCTGATTTGCATGTGTTTTTCACCTGCAGAACTTAAATACAGGAAGTGATTGTGTCAATTCTAAAATGTTTGCCTTTTGCTGATTTTTTTTTTTTTTAATTTTTTTTTGTTGTTACACAGTAAAAGAATCTGTTACAAGATACTTAATTTGTCAATCCCTGGCAGTTACATGGTTGTTTCAGTATCTTAGCATAGCATTGGGGTATTTAATGATCTTTTAATTCTTCACAGTGAACCACATGCACGGTTTTATGCAGCTCAGATAGTGCTAACATTTGAGTACCTCCATTCATTAGACCTCATCTACAGAGATCTAAAGCCTGAAAATCTTTTAATTGATCAGCAAGGATACATCCAGGTATGATGTTCTTCATATATTTAGATAGTCAAGTTGTGTCTTACAGTAGGGTTAGGTGATTTTAGAAAATGTATTTAGAATAAATAGTCTTGAAGCTGGTTGGCGTGTTGGCATGTATTTAGGGAGCATTAAAATGCCCTACTGGTTAGTAACGGTTAAAACCACTGGAATTTACCTCCTCTGACTAAAATTAAGTATGCACAATGGAGTTGTCTGTGGTTGAGTGAGTTGTCAAGGTTTCCCTTGGGGTTTGTGGTGTGAAGTAGGTGATTACATGGCTCTGTTCATCTGAACTATTTTAGATGTCTGCCCTAGAACAAGACAAACAGTGCCCTAAAATGTCTGGTTCTCTGCATTGTCTGTATAGATGGCTTAGGATGACCAGCTTAGATGTCAACACCAACACTATAGTACTTCATTTCATTCAGGTGAATCCCACCCTTGGAGAGTCTTGCGGCACATCTGGAATAAGAGCTTAGCTGAGACCAGATCAGAATTGCAGTGCTGCAAATGGTGGCTTTGGTTTTACAACAGCCTCTTATGGCACCCCCTTACCTTTCTTTCAGCTCTTATCTTTTTTATAACTGGCGAATGGGATACAGCTGTATACCAAAAGGTGGCACTCTGCAGTGCTTTGCAGTCCTTAAATGATAGGATCAGGTCTTTCCTCATTGTGTCAGCTTTTACTATAGCAGAATCTAACAGGAAAAAAACATAATAAAAATGTTTGAGAGAAGTAGAAAGGGTATATATCTTACGTTGTTTATAACTGTAAAATAGTCTTGCATGGAGAATAAAATAACACTGTAGGGAGAAGTACAAGTTCTGTTAATGTGGTTGGGGAGCACCATTAGTGTAAAGCTGTGAATGGCTTCAGAATTGGTGATTCTGTATGTGCAACAATATGGTTTTGTGACGGTGGGCATACTGCAAAAGATAATGGGTCCAGCAGTCGCTCTTCCTTTGTGAAATTGATTCACTTCTGCTTCCGAATAGAGAGGGGGGTGGGTTCATGCATTGATACTGCAGTTCCAACTAAATTTTGTTTAGAAACTGCATTAATTTTTGGTTTTAATTTTAAAGCCATTACTGTTTGTCTCATGTCTGCAGTGTATTTTTCTTATGTAGACTGTGCATTCACAAACACAGAAATGATTCTCTGCTGACTGAAGCAGGTCTGTCTAGTCAGTACATCATCCTCTCTGTTCAGTTCCAGCTGTGGCTGCTGGTTTTATCAAAAACAAAGCAAAAAAAGCTGCCTCAATAGTTTTGGAGTTTGGATTGTTCAATTGTGAGAGCAGTGCATCAGAAACATCAGCATAGGATGTTGTATGATAAGCAGTTATTATCATTGTGGTATAGTATGTTTTCTCAGGAAGAGGTTGAAAAAGATACAAAGGAGGAAACAAAAGAAACAGGTCTCCAGACTTAATGGCTTGAAACTGAGTTTCACATGTAATTCCCTGGCTTCCATGTGTATTCTGCAGTACAGCCCAGCAAAGATCACACAGCTATCATCACATACAAAGTTCTGGAACTTACTGCAGAAAACATGACAAGTAGAATGAGGAGTTTTGTAATGGCCAAGAACTTGCCATTTGTGAATACAATTACTGCTACATTTTCCCTGCCCTAGTCCTCAAATAAATAAGCTTGACTCTGGTGATGCTTTCAAAGATACTCAAAATCAGAAGTTATGGAAAGACCTCTTTCATGTTCTCTTATTCCCACACTAATTTTACATGTAACCTTTATACACTTATGCAATAAAATTCTAAATTGACATGAGTGGCAGATATTGTGACCCTTTTTGTGATTCATGTATTTGTTAACTAAAGGAAAATATAAATACTTGTTCATATTCATGTTCTTTAAACTTCCAGCAGTATAAACAGTCTGATTGAAAAGTGTAAGAAAATTAATGTAATTGCAGTACATGTGGGAGATTAGTGAGCTGAAGTTCCCACTGATTTTTTTTTTAAATTATAAATAGAAGGTTTTGTCAAGGGGAAGATATATTTTGTTATTTATTAATTTTACCATGAGAAACCTTTTCACTGTCTGAATTAGAAGTATGAGAAGGACTAGCTAATACACGTACATCTGACTATATGATACTATGTGATTAGAGAAGCAGATACTTCCTCTGTATAAAATGGCTTTCCAAAATGCTTCAGAAGTACTTGATTTTAAATTTCTTTGTAGAAATGCACTTACAATTTATTTCTTCTGCTGACAGGTCACGGACTTTGGCTTTGCAAAAAGAGTAAAAGGAAGAACTTGGACGTTATGTGGGACTCCAGAATACCTGGCACCTGAAATAATTCTCAGCAAGGTACTTTGTCTTGTTATTTGGCCATGTACTTGACGCAGTTAGAACTTATCACCCAATTATTACACTCTGAGGCATAACCAATTGCTGATACTTCCAAAAATCAAATCTTGACTAGTCAAATCTTGATGATAATTACACAAAATGAAATTGTTGCTTTCTAAGTGTTTTTGAGTATGCTAAAATGTACTCCACATTGGAGATTTTCACATAACTGTACACAGCTTTCTACATATGCTTGCCATGTAACTTGTGAGGTAAAAAGGGATTTAAGGAGTCTCTAATGAGGTGATTTAACTAGCATCCTTGTCAGAAACCAGATGTGAATGATTACGTTCTGAAGTGTTAACAGACTAGAACAGGAGCTCCAGGGTTAACAAAAACCACATTGGGTGAGTCACTAGTTATTAAATAATTAGTTACAGAGTGTTTCAGGTTTTAAGGCACTTTACATGAAGTCAAACATAACAAACCACTGCTTTTACACATCAAGTACATGCAGTCCAACCTTACCATTGAGGAGTTTGTCTCTTTACTTGCACTGAGTGTTAAAATAAAAGAAATCTTATTTATCATATAGGTGCTCAACTGTAGCCCCTTCATGTTTTATAAAGGTAAAAAGCTGTTCTATGAACTGTATATGATACAATCATAATGCATAATGTTAAATTGTGCATTTAATATACAGTTTAAATACCCTTTGCAGGTCCAAAAGTAAACAAAATGTACTTTTTTGGGGGAGAAAATGTTTGGCATTTGCAGCTTTTTTGCCCCTATGTAGCTAAAGCAGCAGAATAAATTGCAGTATATGTACTACGAATTCTCCTTAGTAGATTTTTGAGAAAAGCCCAAGTCTTAGCCCTGAGCTTTGTAAAAGATCTCAGAGAACACATAAAATTCATGAGGTTGGTGGAGTTTTTTATTATAAATGAGTCTATAACAGCTAAACTTAAGGCCTTGTAGCTAGTTGAATAAATATGAAAACAAATGTTCTGAAATGTAGATAATCAAGCAAAAAGTTATACAGTATAGGAAGTATTGTTGTATTTAATGAAATTTTCCTAAGCTTTGAAAGATGTTTCAATCATTCTTTAACAAGATTATTTTGATTTTTAAAAAAAGAAAGTAAATTGTGGCCACTTCTGTCGCTTAGGGAGTCTTGTCACATCAGTGTAAAGACATCACTGAAACTCAGCACAGGAATATGTGCAAAATGTTTCACTTTCATCACTGTTTCACTGTCATCACTGCATTTTTTTAAGTATATTTTAAGTATATTGCTGTTGGAATCTACGAGCTCTGGTTTGGTTTGAACTAGTTTGTAAGTTGCGTATTAAGAAAGCAATAATGCATTTGCTTTCTTTCCATTCCATGGATAGATACTGAAAACCTTTTAACTGTGTTAGAAGTGGTGCTAACAGCAGTATTTCTCCTTTTATCCAGGGTTACAACAAGGCAGTGGATTGGTGGGCATTAGGAGTGCTAATCTATGAAATGGCAGCTGGATATCCCCCATTCTTTGCAGATCAGCCCATTCAAATTTATGAGAAGATTGTGTCTGGCAAGGTGAGTGAAGGCTTTGTGTATTTTTGCAAGGGTAGTTTTGTGAGGAGTAGATGCAGAATTTAATGGCTGCTAGAGTGTGAGCAATTTGGAAAGAACATGGAAGAAGTTTGTAATGCATGCTTCTTAGGTAAGGACCTTATTACAGTAACATTAAAAATCAAAGTTCTAAAAATCTGTTCCCTGCTTTCAAATGCAAGTTATTAAATTTACAGACATTATGGCATTATATCCTTTTATGCTTGGATAAAAATGATCTATTAAAAATTATTTAGCTTCATGCTTTATTTGCCTTGCTATTTTCTTTTCTAGAAATATTTTTAAGAAGCTCTAAAGAGTTTCCATAATCCATAGTAGGTTTCTTTACTTCTGCAGTCCTGTAGTTCAGGACATGTCAAATGGTCTGTTCAGCTTTCATTGTTACATAATTTTTTTAAGAAATGTTTTGAACTTTTCCGTTTTACTTTTTCATGAATAGCTCTCTCTGTTGTTTCTCCTACCAGCCAGCGTTGTCTCTTCATGTTTCTTTGTGCTCACTTGATTTGTTACCTTCCTTGTCCCTACATAAACACATGCTGTGCCGCATCTTACGTACTGCTGTAATTCTGATCAAGGGAAGGAGCCTCAATAGGCCCTGTCTAGGACCATATTTAAATCAAGAAGGTGGTTGCTGTAATGCTGTGACCCCTCAGCTGTCTCTGTGAATAAATGGGAATTAACTTACTAAGATACATTTTTAAAGAAATGTTTATCCTCCAAAGTCAGAAAAACTTGGGCTTTTTTTTCAGTCGTATCTAATTTCCTCAACATGTACTGTTGATTATCTACTTTTTTTACTGAGTCCATGGATGGTTGCAGAAACAGCACTGGATGTGAACTCTGGAAACTCTAAAATTCAGTTCTCAGCTAGCAGTATGTTTCCTTTATAACCTTAAGTCTTATTTAATCTTTCTTATGCACCTGATTCTCTACTTAAAAAATTTAGTTAATATTTCCTTACTGCTCAGCTGTCTAAGTATTATATTCCTTAAAATCTGTGGATTTTTCCTGTACTAGAGTAGAATATCTTGACAGATAAACTGAAGCAGTGATCTTGATTATCAGGTCTCTTGGTTTCGCAGTACATTTCTATGTTAAATAATTCCATGTTCTGCATTTACGTCATAACTGATCAGCTGGATATAGGGAGTGTCAAACGCTGAGACTACAGGCATGACAAATACATCTTTCTGCCTGTTCTTTTCCCCTTTCTTCTCTCTGCCATCTCAAATGGTATCAGCAGATCTTTTGCTAGTAAAACTCTGTGTAATTACATTCCATGAATCATCTTCAAATATTTCTTAGCCAGGTTTGAATGAATTGTATTGTCAAGTGACTTCAAATCGTGCTGTATTATTTATCCAAGATCTTTGGTGTTGGTGTGTTCAGTTATCAGACACAGATTACAGTACAGCATAAAGTTCCAGATTGAATTTTCATGTATGATTGCTGAATGATATTTCAGAGCATATGTATATACTGTATATATATATATATATATACTATTATATACTGTATCTCCTATGTGTGTGTGTATGTATATACACACTATAATCTAAAAATTTATTGCTGGAAGATAATTTAAAATGCCTTGAGATGATGTGTTGGTGAGGCACCAAGTTTAATTTAGCTTTTATATTACTATTACATTGAATTAATATTTTTCCCCAACTCACTCAGATCTAGAAACTTTCAGTTCAGAAAATGGTGGATGGACAAGGTAACACTATTGGTAAAGGCTCTGTAAAACAGAAGTACATGTGCAACAGCAGTAATTGCTCTTTTCATGCATTGCTACTTGATTTGTTTTTTAGAGGAAGAATAGGAAATGGCCCAATGTTTCCTTTTGTGTGAATGCTGGTTTACTTCACAGGGGGAAGAATCAAACTTCTGTATTGTTTTTTAATGTTGTGGATGTATAATTTTAGGTAAGGTTCCCATCACACTTCAGTTCAGACCTAAAGGATCTTCTAAGAAATTTACTCCAGGTAGATTTGACCAAACGATATGGAAATCTCAAGAATGGTGTAAATGACATAAAGAATCACAAGTGGTTTGCAACTACAGATTGGATTGCCATTTATCAGAGAAAGGTAAGATCCTTCAGAACTATTCAGATCACAACTATTACAAATCTTTAAGGAGTTAAATTTCTGGTTATTTTTTGCTTTTCTAAATCTGTTACTTGTAGTTAAAGTGAGAGAGGGTGACAGTAGTTTAATCTTTAAGACTCTGTAGAATATATATCAATTGAATTATGTTTGTTTCTCGTTGGTATTTTAGCCTAGACCTCTGTATACATTCATGTTCTCTTAACACTTGTTGTGCTTTAGTCTATTTCTGGAATATCTCAGAATGAGCCATCTTCTGCCTCTCTCGCTTCTTATTTAACCCCTGCTATAGTGGCATCTATAAATACTCCTCCACAGCAGAGAGGAATCTGTTTTCCTTTCCAGCTAGTTCTTAGCAGTCAGGCTGTGCTTCAGTGCGGAGAAGCTCTAGCCAAAGTTAGAGCTTTTCTTTTTCTGCTAAAGAAGCATGCCGCCTCCTTCTTGCTCTTGCTTTATCTGTAACTGGGACTGGATCATGCAGAGAATGTCTATGCTCAGTCCTCAGTATCTGCTGAGGAGTTTTTGTCTTCTGACACTACGCTTTAATTGACTGCAGTTCCATAAGCTGCAGCAATGGCAGGAGCTGTGCTGATTGATTTTTTTCTGGCATGTTTAGAGTGGCTTTCTAGACCTGCCTGGCCAACATGTTTTGTAATGTGTTTTTTAGAAAGTCCCTGCCCAGTCCATACTGTAAACTTTAGGCCTGCATAAGGATGAAAGCAACAGAGACAACTGGGAATATTTTCAGAGTACGAGCAGCCGTTGATGTATCAGTTAGAGGGGAGCACATCAGTAGCTTCCAGGATGAATGAAGCAGAGCTAGGAGAGGAAGCTGGAGAAAAGGATGAGGATGATGACAATTTGGTCGAGGTCTCTCTTCAGTAGCTCCAAAGCTCCTTCTCCCCTTGAGGGTAGAATTAAACTTAAATATCTAAATTAGTGTGGAAACAGATTCCTAAGAACTTAATTGTTCTTTTAAATGCAACCTCTGAATTATCTTTATTTTTTTTCAATGGGCAACCAATAGATGACTAAAATAACTTCAATGGTGGTGTCGCAGAAGTGGAGAAATAATTTTGTAGATACTGGTATTATACATACATATGTAATATGTATACATATGTATAACATATATATAATATATACAATACATAATTATCTAGATATTGGCAACAAGGTTAGAGGTAAGTGATAGTATTTGAAATAATTGGTTTGAGTTTGAAACACTAAGAGTCTTGACTATAGAGGCACGAACTTGCTGCTGTAACAGCAATATTTTAAAGGTCAAGCCTAAAAACTAACAATAGTTTATAAAAAGAAACTGTTTTTTTGGCTACACAAACTGACAGTACAGTTGTTGTATTATTCACTAATGTATTAATTACTAGAAGACAGGGTACAATTAACACATCCTCTATTATTTGTATTAAGTATAGATATTTTTAAGAAAAGATTCCTCATTGTAGAATTGTAATTATCTTTGCTTTCTTAATGCCTGTTTACAAGGCAGATTTACGTGCACTGAGTTTCATTTGCCAGTATGCTGTCTGGGGACACTAAGGCCCCATAATAAATATTAAGTCAGATGTTTTAATACTGTGCTGAATGTTCTTAGCATTGCTAGTGCACTGGTGTGGAGATTTATTTTCACAGAAACAAGAAGTATTCTAAAATATGAGCAAGTAATATAGCCAGAATAGCTATTATTAGTTTTAAAGGATTGTGAAAAGTGATGCTGAATAAGTTGGGAGCTTCTCATGATAAGGAATAAATACTGTAATACTAAGGGGCTAAAACAGCAGCATGGATCATAGTATCATTTAAGCAGTCTTAGAAATATAGCAATAAATTCAAGGTTTATACCAGCTTTTCACAGCAGCTGCTTCCACGGTATGTATTTTCCTGAATCTCCTTGGCAGCTAATGTAACAGGAATAATTTGTTAGGCTACAGTTGTAAGTGAACCAGTTAATTACTTAATATTTCAGATAAGATCAAGTCTCATCTTCTTTGTTTGCATAGCTGTTTATTAAAATGCTGCCTGATAACATGATTGTACTTAGGGCAAAAGGCGTATTCTGCTATAAACAAGTGTTATCTCCTGAAGTGTCCTTTTAGCAATTTCCTTAGTGAAGATAATAGGGAAAAGTCTGAGCCATCTGATTTGAACATGTTTTAAAATTCTTCTTGTGTTCTGAGCTTTGTTGTAAGAGAGTTTTTGAAAATCAGTTTCAGAAGACAGAATTCAGATGATGGTAACTGTATGGCTTTGTAGGCTAGGTGTGTACACAAACCATATATTCTCTCAGAATAAATTGCCTAAACACATTGTTGCAGCAACAAAAGGGTACACACATGTCAATTAGCACAGTCTATAAATGCCAACAGTTAGTGTTATTTCTTGGGGGTGTATAATGTTATCACCCAAAGTTAGCAGACCTTAGTTTGTATTTAGTATGTGCTGTACCTCTTTAATTTACTGATTTTCACACACACATACACACACCCACACACAGCCCATCAGTAATCAGTAATCTGCCCAGGGCAATGAGCAGTTCCACAGTTGCACAGTATGATCTGATCCCCTGCCTTAGCTGGAGCTGTGCCTGCTCTGCTTATCTGTCTCCCCACCATGTTGCCTCCGGCACACATACTCCTTGGGATGTCCCCAAGAGAGATACTTGTCTGATTACTTTGCATTTCCAGGTTTAAATTTACATCACCTCAGTGATTTTGCTAGAATTTTGCTTACTGCAAAGGTGGATAAATTAAGTACCTGTCAAATGAAAAAGAGAAATGCAGTATTGATAGTCATACCTACACTTCCGTTTGTCCTAGACATGTTGGAGTAGAGCTCCTCTCCTTCCCCCCAAGCCTTCTACTCTCTCTGGTTCCTCCCTTACCATCCATTTTTCATCACTGCCTCCCATCAACCCTGAACCCTGCATATTTCTTCTTCCAGCATGCAGCTGATTCTAGAATTCCACTTACTTTAAAAAGTAATTAGCTTAATTTTGAACTTTATGACATGTGATAGACTAGAAGGATTAATATTTGAATTAACATTAGCTAAGTGAAGGTAGAGTTTAGTAGTCTGATCCCTAAAATAGCATTTCAGTGTCTGCAAGTTGGCAACAATTCCTTTTTATTCCCTCTACCTCTCCACTTTTCTTCCCCTTCCCCTGACTGTGTAGGGTCAGCCAGTAAAAATGGAGGCATGTCCCTGTACAGATCCTGTCTGTGCAGATCCCTGTCTGTGAAGATCCATATCTTCATTTATTGTCATTTCAGTTTAACTTCCAAGATGAGGCTGAAAGTAGGGACAGATTTGAGACTGTTCAGTTGTATCCATAGCCAAGGATTTTATTGTAAGGTCAACTTCAAGAAGCTGTAGGTTCCCTTCATTTTAAGAAACAGCAGTTAAGAGAGTCCTGGAAAATGACAGGTTCCAGTGCCTGAGTGTGAATGGCTCACTACCATACAGCTGACATGAGAGGTACTGAATCTCATGGTCAGTCCAGTATATATGTGGATCTGAGAGGATGTGCAAGTAGTCTTTACCAGAAGGGTTTTTCTGTCATTAATTAGAGCTGCACTGGCGTTCTGTACAGTCTTTAGTGACCCCTTCATGTCCCTGCTTGTCTCTCACTTGTGGCCTAGTTTCAGGAAGGCTTTCACTTCTCACAGTTAGGTCGCAGGAGGAACTTTATAGGAGATGGATAACATACTGATTTAAACTTGTACTAGTTTTTATCTGGAAATGGAGGTTTGATGTAAGTAGAAGAGGAATTCCAAACTGATTTTTGGGTAGTGTTGATGGTAATCAGCCTACTCTGCTTCCGCTGTAACTGTGTGCTAGTGCTGTGCAGCCCACGCTGTGCTAGGAGCTGCACCACGCAGCTGGCGAACAGTGGAGAGCAGGGTCCCTTCTGCAAGAAGAGAATTAAGGTTTGTTTTGAAGTGGAAGCAGCTTTTACTTGATGGTGGTCAGTTGAGGTACTAGTCTCTTTCAGCTTACATTCATACAGCTAGACGTGCACCTTTATTTGTGCCACAAATTCAAGCTGTAATATCTGATTTCTTGGCAGGATTTGAGGAGTAATGGGAATATTGTTGTGCTCATTATCACAATGTTAAATAACATTTCAAGTGCCTCTTTTTTCTTTTTTTTTTTTTCCTCACCAAATACAGGTAGAAGCTCCATTCATACCAAAGTGCAGAGGTCCTGGAGATACCAGCAACTTTGATGACTATGAAGAAGAAGATATTCGTGCGTCTCTAACAGAAAAATGTGCAAAAGAATTTGCTGATTTTTAGTAGGAGTAAGAGGACAAGATGACATCAGGGCTCACATTGGGATCTTTGCACTCTGTTAACAGATGAGGTGGAGCTGAGACCATCATATGTCAAAACAGTTACCTAGTTACTTCATTCCACAAAGCTGACTGAGGTCTTTATTGCCATCTTCCATGTGTGCAGTTTGCACCAACCCTTCTAACTAGGCACAATTAAGCAAGCACTGTTTGTGCAGTAACACAGAATAATAGACCACTTTCCTACTTAACTTTGGTTTCTGTCGTTCTTTGTTTCTGTGTATTGTTCATTTTCCCCCTTTAAAATGAAGTAGTTTTTTACCCAAGAATGCTCCATTTTATTTTGAATAATGTATTATTTGTGTGAGTGAAATGGAAGGTGTTGCGGCTAGTGTGATTTAGACTGAAGTGAAAGATAAATGTTGCTTCTAGTCTGTGCCAGCCAATAATTCTTGTCTGTCTTGTGTCTGATGCTACAATTTATAAAAAATTTTTAGTAGCTCAGACTAAACCTAGCCAACATTTTTAGCATTTTTGAAGGTAGTATTTATCGCCATATAAATGTCTGCTAAATTAACTTAAAAACGTTTCTTCCTGGAGACTGACCAAAATTCAGTAGAATCAATTGGATGGCTTATGTAGGGGACAGTAGCTAGACCCTGTGCCTTGGTTTTCTACATCCCTGCAGTTTTCGTCACTGCCTCCTTCGTTTCTATTTCCCACCTAGGCAGTAGGTAAATTGCCATAACTAGACTGTACCATGGAGAGCTTACAGTCTTGTGAAAAGGAGTAATAATATCTGGTCTGGATTTTGGACCATATTTAACCAAGTCAACTTACCAGCATTTCTGTTGGCAGGTATGAAATGGCTTTTTTAAGAACATGAACCCTAAACTCTTAAAGGAAGTTTTGGTCAGTATTGTAGAGAATATGATTCATTTTGATTCACATTTTCTTTCTGGTTTGTTTTTTTGGTTTGTTTTTTTTTTAATGCCAGCGTTTGGGCTCCCCAAGTATTCCTTGTTTCAAGCCTTTTTTGATTAAAAAAGGCACCCATTAAAATCACCACCACCACACCACAAAAAGCAAAATGCGCTCTGCCATTAGCTATGAAAAACAAATGGTTTCGCAAATGCAACATAACGTTCTAGATGCATCGCTGGATGAACACGGTTATTTTTTGTTAGCTGTTAAGAATAAGAGGTTCTTGCCAAGTTTTTATTCCGGTATACTATATTAGTAAACTGAGGATGGAGTACTGCTACAATCATTTTCTTTTTAATTACAGCACTTCATTCACGAAGAAAAGAGATAAAGTTTCAAAACTGCAGCAGCTGGGTTTATTTTAGTTGCGTTGTGTCTTCATTTCTAATCTACTTTCTTTCAGTCAAACAGAATGTATGGTCACACAGATATAAGTATTTGGGCTTAATTGTTTTGTATACTCTCACCAACTGACTTAAAAGATACCGCTATCATGTGCTAGCTTTGGGCACTTTTACACATTTAATTCAATGTTAATAATCAGTGGCTCAGCACTTTTTTGGGAGTTGCTTTTAAACTTATTCATAGTAGTTTTATTTGTACACTTGATTCTGGCTGTCTCAGTGACCTGTCTTAAAACAGCACATCTAAACAATTTAAACTAGACTCATATTTTATGATCAATTTACATGCATACAAGGATGAATTGTTTTTAAAGAAAATGAGCTATATTGATACATAGCCATTGTATTTGTTTGAATGCCAATGCAAATACACCACTGGCATTCCCTCCTTTTAATCTGTATGGCACTCCTTTAAGAAAAGCCTTTGTAGACATTTTACAAAAGAATGAGAGACGTACCATCAACATTCTGTATGTTTAGGTTGTTGAGCATTTTTGCACAACGTCATTAGGAGGCTGATACTGAATGCAGTCTTTGTCCACCCATATTTACATATGTGCAAGGAAAGTATAAGATACTTTGCTGTAGCAAATTTTATGTAACAAAGATATATCGTCACATTAATAAATTTAAAGAAATCCTTTGTATGAAAATGTTAAAATCTTTTGTATTTCATTTAGACCAAGGACATGCTGCTGTATGCTAGCTGTATGCGATAAATTCTACAGTAACTTTGTTGTCGTTTATGAACTTTAAAAGATTTTAATAAATGTTGGAGATCACAATTTGATTCTGTTATGATTTTAATTTTCAATCATTACCTTTATAATTCTAGTAAGGATCAGAGATTTTTTTTCTGTTTTGTAAAATACTGTTATCATTCATCTTGCGTGTACAATAAGACAAAAGTCTAGGATTGGTTCTGAACTGTCTGATATCCAGATTAAACTCTACATGGGCATAAGTGGAAAAGTCATCTTAACACCGTGATATTATGCTACTTTTTTAATTTTATGAAAATCCTGTTAGAAAGTAAAATACTTTTCCAATATGGCATAATAGACTTCAGTATGGAAATGAGATTCTATTTTGGAAAAGGAGGGGAAGTGTGCAATTTCCAAGGCATTAGTGAGTACATTTGACAATGTGAGTATTATACAACCCTCTCATTTAAACACAGTCATAAAATATAACTACAGAATATTATGTTACCTGTATTTAATTTGAAAAATCCTTTTCACAATATGGAAAAATTGTATATCTATGACAGTAGAAGCTTGTTAATTTTACACATTTGAGGAATTAAGTGTTGAACTATATGGTATATTTTAATTGTATTCTAGTTGTATGTAACTTTCATTTCCAACATAAAGGATTGTATCTCATTAAGTAAATTGCTTTTTTTATTATCTTGTCAGTTGCATTAAAACCCTTATTTTTAAATCCTTTAAAGTATTTTACTAATTTTTGCAAATAATTAGATGTTTTTAAGTGCTGCAATAGTGTGCAATATAGTAAACATTTATATACAGAAGTGCAAATTAAATTATGTACAACACTTGTGCTGCTTCTTTGTGAATCAGAATATTGTATGATGAGAGTCGTTGCATCTCCCCACACACTGCAAACAGAATTTGAAAATTGGAGGAAAAGGTTATGAAACATACCGTTCATATTAGCTGGGACACATTCAGCTTTACACTGAGGGTTTGGAGAAGATGGTACGGAGAATATGAAAGGCACTGTGAGATCTCAGTGAATTAGACATCATAGACAATCAAAAGTAAGCAAGGTGATCATTAGCAGCAATATTGTTTGTCTTCATATTTTCACCTTCAGACTGGATGCTTTTTATTAAAGATAATTGCCTGGTTTTAAACTGTCTGCAGATCCTGCTGTACAAACTTTGTGCTATGTCTCATTGTGCTGTGAAACAACTGATAGAAGTAAAGGCTGTTCATGGTCTTGGCATTGTCTGTCTTGAGGCTTTTTCTGCAAGTGGTGTTCAGAGAGGCTCTGGTACCTGCTCTCTGTAAGGCAGCTCCTCCTCTTCCCGGTTTCGGAGCGGAGCTTCGGCCTCTTTGCCTCTGCTGCTATACGTATGACTACAGACTGTGGTTTTGTGTTCTTCATGGTTTCGTGGTACAAATGCTGTATTACATTTTAAAGACCTTTGTACTTTTTCTAAAGCTGGACTAAGAAACTGTAAAAAGGTTATCTTCTGCTTTTATTACAGCTCCCATGCAAACATGGCATGTAGAGTAGCAGATTTGAGGGTGTCGTTCGAGTCTGTTGCTGTTCTTCTTTGCTGCGTGTCTGGAGGACTATCCCAGATAAGAATTTGAGAACCATTCCATGAGAAACTGGTAGAAAGACAATTCCATTCTCCAGGTGGGGTGTGTGTAGCTGATCTGGATGTGTATGACAAAAAGTTTTATGACCACCATAGTTTTACAAGTGTGGGTCTTGCACACATTTTAAGAATGTTTTTACTTAACAGCTAGAGGAGTCAACTGATCTGAGGCTCTGAGGGAGGGATAAAATGAGTGAGGTCAGGTTGGGCAGTGATCACTTGCAGTAAAAGTGTTGGAGCTCCATGAGGATGTTTAAATGTCATATAGGTAGTAAATATTTGTCATCTTACATAGGAACTATGTAAATAGTTGCATTTTTTTAGAAGTATGAGATGGGCATCTCAAGATAGCTTCCCTTAACTTTGCAATTTGATAATGAATAAAGGTTTGAATTAGATCTGAAGTCTAGTGCCATTTTAACCTTTCGTTGTTGGGTTGGAGGTGTGTACTACAAAAAAAGGGGTGCCTGCCTGAAGGAACTTGCATGTATTGGCAATGTAATTTATTCTTATAATTTACTACTGCGAAAGATTCCTACCTCAGTGGGATAGCGGCAGCTCGAGGCTTCCGTGAAGTCACTGGCTCATGAGCTCCCAGTAGTCTATTTCAAAGCCAGTAAAATTTCCTTCAGAATCTTTGATTTGGTTGTCCTGTTCCCTCCCTCAGAGAGTCAAATACAAATGTCTTTGCAAAAATGTATATCAAAAAATTGTGTTTATGTGGCTCTTTGCTTAAAATTTTAAAAGCAACTTATTTGTGGTGTTCATTTGCATTAGCTGATGTGCAGTGAAGTGTGTAAGAAGGACCCAGAGACAAACTGGCACATTCCTTATTAGTGCTCAGCTTACAAGATCCGGATTTTGAGAGATCACACAGTAGCGATCTAGTACCTAGTTGCAAATTCTGCTGTGTTGAGAAGTAGTTTACCTGAGGGTGAGAGGTCATTGACAAGGCTGAGGTAGAGAAAATAGTTTGCTTAATGTGTGGGCATGGTGGCAGCACGGAAGCTCTTTAGGATGAAAAGTTCTAGTTGGAAGGAATTTGAGGACATAGGTCAGTGATCTGTTCCCACACATACACAACCACAGTAAAAAAATGTTTTTCTTTCCTGGGAGGTAGAGGTTATAAGATTATTCCTCTGCCTTTGCTTCCAAGATGCAGTAGAAGATTGGAAAGGACAACTTTAGGTATATTGACACAAATGGAGCAAGGTCTCGGCAGCCTGGTGTGTAGTGTGGTATATTCAAGTCTGTCCAGTCGATTCCAAGAAAATATACCAGTCATTAGGGCAATGAAAAGTGGGGTGCTGGAAAGGCTTAATTAACTTCCTGAAATTCCTCACCACCAAGATAATTTGATTCAATATATTAAAAAAAAAAAAAAAAAAACCCAACCAACCAACCGAAACACAAAGAAAGCAAAAAAAACCCAGCCTAATCCAATCCAACACTTTTTCATTTACGTTTAGTGGCGTATCAATGCTTTAGTCTATGGAGCAATATCACAACAACTGTCTTCCACTGGAAGTATTGTTCTTTACTGTGTATCTGCATTGTTACTTGAATGTGTATACAGATCTCTAAGTAACATTTCAACAAAATGGATGTCCTTTCAATTTCTTTCATCTTTCTATTTAATGTTTGCATAAAGTGGGGATCTAGGCATTAGGACTTCATTAATGATAGGTAACAACTTGGATGAGTAAAACAGTGTAATGCACTCACAGATGTGTTGAGGTTAAGCGATCGATATTCAGTTATTTCATAAATGCCAAGAATTTTTAAAACAATACCAAAAAAAAAGTGTCCCCAGGAATTATTACCATTATTCTCTTACCATATATATGAGGAAGTATGCATCTGGCAGGCTTGCTTACCAGTGGGAAAAGCTAAGAGAGGAGCTGAGCACGAAGCCTTAGTAAAAACATAATGTACAAGAAACAAGATCCTGGTGGCAGAATCAGTTACATGATATAATGTGTACAATCCAGTGATAAGAGTTTGTTAATGTTGGCATGTTAGTTTGTCAGGAGCATGGTTCTACTTCTATAGATGTTACCTGCTCTGTAGCTTAGGACATAATGCAGGGACTTGGCTTCAGGAGGACATCCGCATCAGGCAAACACCTCCTGTTCCGAAAGTCCCCATAGCTCATTCATTCTGGAAGGGAATTTCAGACCACGTCTGGGTTGGCTGCAAGGTACATTTCCTGCCAAGAGAAGTACTGCAGTGACTGCTGGGGGGGAAATAGCCCCTTAAAGTTTCAATATGTATTTTTCATTTTACTTGGGATTTGTACAACCCAAAGCTATGCTTTAGAGCATTCTTAGTATTATGTCTGAAGTTATTAAACTGGTCTTAATTCTGCAGCTACTTATTGACTAACAGAACTCAACTCTGACTTTTCTTGATTTTTCTTTTTTGTTTTCAGTGTTCCAGATTACTACAAAAACCTGTACGAGATGAATCACGATTCCACCTTAGCTTCTCTAGAACAAAAAGCTCTCGTTGCATTCTTTTGCCAGTAGATGGCAGAATTTATATGGCATAGAACAGTGTGTGAAAGAAATGTCAGCTTCAGAGCATGGTAAGAACAAGAGGGGCGGAAGATAAATATTTAAGAGCAGTAGGGAATGAGAAATTCTGACTGTAGTGGTCACATAATCTGTCAGGTGATACATGCAACACCAACAACGAGTATTTGTTCTTTATGTATTAGTAGATTTTGCCTTTAATCCTTGCAGTATTTAAATACCTGCAATATTTTTCTGCTGATTTTCATATCAGCAAAAACAAGGCTTTGACACTAAATTGAACAAAAGCATTGTTTTCATTATATATTGTTGCATGTGCTGTATGAGAATTTAACTGAAATATCTCACTGATAAATCCTGTTTTCATGAGAGGCAAGAATCGGTGGGGCTGTTTAGTAGCACACAGTCACATTTCTGTATTACATGCAGTTGAAAGTTCAGAAATACACTGCTTTTAACCAAAGACTGCCACAAAAAAAAAAAAAATAGAAAAGAAATTGAAAAGTGCTTTTAAGCTGGTTCATTGAATATACAGTATTTACAGTAGAGAGAATATAAATTTTTTAGAGTTGGATACATCTCTATTAATTGAAGCTACAATGTTTACAGGCAAAATGCATTTTCTTGAATTATGTGACCACCAGAGCAGTCAAGAGAAGATGAAGTTACAGCCCGTGTGTTCTTGAGAGCACCTCTGATCTCTCTTGAGCCTCATCAACCAATTTAGAGCTGATCAAATTCTTAAAAAGTGAATTTAACTGTTACAACCTTAATGCACAACTTTTGAATGTCTGTCGTGCCTGACATGTGTGAGCATCTGGTTATATCAAAGGAGAGAGCAGAGAGGGGAAACAGGGCCATCTAATGTGTCTGGAACACTTCCCCTGCTGCAACAGTGTGTCCTTTCTTGCAGTCACTAGCAGTTTTGGCAACCACTTGCCAAACAACATGCGTGTCCTTTGATCTTTCATATTTACATAAAAAGCACAGGGTTGCCGTGATTTCTTTTGGCTTTCTCAGTGCCTACAAGCAGATAGAGAGCTTATAAGATCCACACTGGCACAGTGACTGAGAGGTGCTGAAAACACCCTTCTCTGGGCCTGTGGTGCTTTCAGTGGGCTGAGGAGCAGCACCCTCCATGGAAGAAATGCCACATTCTGGTCTTCCACAACTGCTATCTGGCAGTTTTACCAGAACTGTAACATTGAAGGAAGATGACAGTATTTACCAGAACGTGTGCTTTACGAATCTTAGAAGTTACTTTACAGATTTTAGAAATGTGGATGTTTCTGAAGCAGGCTAAAACTGCCTGACTCTGGCTAACTCTGCCTGCCTACTGGGTAACTGGTGGAAAAACCTCACAGCCCTAGAAACTCACTGAATGGTCTGCCTGTGCACCTCTGAAATACCGTCATTCCCCAAATGGCTGTGGTTAGCAAAGGTGGACACCCTTCAACAGTTTGCCGCATCCAGGTGTGGCATAGATCTCTGTGCATGCCCAGAATATTTATTCAAAAGAAAACCATGAAGGAACAGACTGGTTCGGCTGGACTCCTGATACCAAGGTGGGTTTGTGTCTAAGCCTCTGCCTCTCTTTTCTTTATTGAGTGGATACATGGACCTGGATATTTGCAGTCTTGGCTTCTAAGAAAACCTCTTGATGGGGAGGTAGGTGGGAAGAAAGCTTCCCAGCAAAGTGGGGAAAACCTAGCAAGCATCAGCATGTTGTGCTTTTTCCTTTGCTTCACTTCATACAACCAAAGCACTGCCTTTTAGATTTTCCATAGATTTAACAGCTATTTCACTGAAATGTCTGAGCCATATTTATATAAAACATTTTTATTAGGCTGGATTCTGTTTTACAATGTTGGTATTTCATGTGAATAATTTTCATAAGCTTTTTGCTACGTTATCAGAAGCTAAGCAAATATGTGGCGGGTACTACTGCTAGTATGAGCAGAATGAGTTGTGGTTTGTATGATGTTTTTTTCATATAAAGTATAAGCCTTAAAATAACAAGGGTTTAAGTCTGGACAGTAGCTTTATTAAATATGAGCTACTACCAGGATGAGAAGGAGCACAACAAAATAAGTAGGGCAGGAAATTCTCAGTGAAGTGGATATAATTCACATGCAGGAAGATTTATTTCAGCAATTCAGTCTTGGAAAACAGAGGAAGCAAAAGTAGGAAGGTGCCACTTGCATTGCAGTCAGCTGCTGAACACATTCATTTTCAGCCTGGTGTGAAGAGGGTGCAACTCTAGTCATCCTATTGGAAATTCATGAAATTACCAAAAAAAAAAAGGGGTGGGGGTGGATAATGCTTGTTGTGTAAAGAGGACATCAGCATACTAAAGCAAAGGTTTAATGGAGCCCCCATCAGAACAGAACAGGGGCTTTGCCATCCCGTTAATTACTGCCTTGTCAGCGAGGCAGAGCAGCGCTCCTCCCCGCCAGGCATGCAGGGAGCTGGGCTGCTGATGCGGCACTGTGCGCCTGCAGAGATGTTAACCCGTGCACTGATCCTGAAACAGCGCTTTCACGAAACTTCCTGTGCATCTGTGGACCTCCATTTTAACCTGTGAGGGTGTACCCAGGTTACCATGTGGAGTACACGTCCAGGCTGAATGGCTCTTGTGCTCTGACCTAGTATTTAAACACACACTTCAACTTAATTGCCTCAGAAGTGAATGCTGGGTTGGTAAAAGTCACTCTGCTGTGCTCTTGCTAAGGGTTTTCTGCCTTTCCTCTCTCCAGACTTGCTTTACACCAATGCTATCTTTGGCCTTTTGTCCAGGCTTTATGCAGCACTTCAGAGCAACATGGCAATGCTCTACCTTGCAGAAAACCCTGGCAGGTCAGACACAGCATAGCTTTTTAACAACCTTCCTGGCTAAGGCAGGAATCGAAGAGAGGTGCTTCATTGCTGGACTCTGTGTGCAAACTGAAGTACCTTGCTGGGAACTGTCCCTCATTCTTCTGTCCAATGCCAACGCAGGGAAGGGAAAGCAGGACAGTGGGTATTAAGCTGTTGATACGGTGGAGCAAGGTTAAGATGCAACCTTGAAAGAATATGGACTGGAGTGGAAAAGACCGTAACTAAGGAAAGAGAGTTTTCTGAGAGAAAAGTGTTGGAAAGGTGCAACCTGGATCACTAACCCCAGAAAGAGGGACTTTGCCTCTTTCTGGGTGTACAGTAATTGCCAGGGACTCTGGAAAAGACTCTGTAAGTGTAGTGTGGAGCTAGGAGCTCTTCAGAGCAGACAGGGAAGGTAGAAGTTATTGCTGAGTCCCGTCTGCACCTGGGAGGCAAATGTATACAAAGAGGAAAGGGGAACAAGCTCAGAACATGCAGACCTTATTACAGAAAGGGTCTAAAAGGGCTATGGCCATTCAGACAGCTGAGTCTATATAAGCAAGTAAATACCACAGAAATTGAGAAGTCAATTATTAAATTAAACAATATTACTACAGGAACAAATAGGTCTAAACTGGTCATGTATTTTTCAAGTTGTAAATTGAAGGTTCGTAACCACCACTAAAGGGGAGGTTGACACAGACTTTCTGCTTGGCAGAGTGGGATGAGATTTCTTATGGGCTCAAAACCAGCGCTACGTGCAGATGTGGTGGTGTGACGGTTTGTGTGAGGTGGCAGGAGATAAAACTCTGCAGCCTGGAAGGTCCCTTTTTAGTCCTGTATTGCTAGGAAGGAAACAATGCAAAAGGGATTTTTAGACTGGAAATAGCTATAAATTAATTCTGTTTGAGTAGCAAGCATTCATCTTGAACCTGCGTCACTTCCACATCTGTGACAAGAATTACTTAAAACCAGTCTATGCCACGTTTGTTTCCCCTGCCCCCAGTGTTACATTAAGAGGGGTTGATGATTTTTTGGTCACTAATCACGTTTGGATGAAATCTCTCAGCATTTTGCCTATCTCTGGTTTACTTTCTTCCAATCTGGCAGCCAGGAACCACAACTGATCACTGCCAGCCCCGAAATATCTCCCTGAGCATCCCGAGGAAAAGCATACCGCCTTCCAGCGCTGTCGGCGTCAGCGGAGCAGCTGGTGCTGTGACAGCCGCGCCCCAGGCTCCACACCGGGGGTGCTGTGCCGGGGAAGGGCAGCTTAGCCGGGCGGCCCCTCAGGGACTTCAGCTCCCGGCAGGCCGCGCGGCCGGCGGCGACTGGCGGCGAGGTGCGCGGGCACTGGCGGGGCCGCCGGCCGTTACTGCCGCCTCGCGCCCAAGGCGGGCCTCGCGGGTGCGGCCTGTCCCCCACAGCCGTCTGTGTGCCCGGCGTTGGAACGTTGGGTCACTGACAGGGGAAATACGTGTTTTACACACGGATGCAACCCGTTCTGCTCTGCATAAGCCTAGTTTACGAAGAGGAGCTTTCCTCGCTTCCCTCAACGTGAAACCGCGCAAGCCCTTCGTTGTTTCCACCCTCCACTTGATCCGTGAACGTGTTTAGCCATGATTTTACCCAGGCTGTTGGAACAAGAAAGGTTTAAAGGGCTTTATTTTGCTCTGGGGGACCTGAAATTGCTTACCTGTTGCACAGTTAACAGGGTACTACGCTCTCCTTAGCTACACGTGCAATGCATTTTGTCTTCATGTGTTGCTGTCACTTCCAGGGACAAAAAATATAATATTTTTCAGTAGAAAACTGGTGTTTTCCAATACCCACCCCCCAGGGTCATCAGTGTCCAGTACCTACACTGATTTCTGCACATTTCTCCTCGTGTAACAGCAGAAGCTCAGAAACACGTGGAGTTGACCCCTAAATCAATCCTGGTCTTGCTTCGTTCCCTACATGTCCTGGAACTGGTTTTTTTTTGGCTAGAAGTGGGATGCAAATAGTCAAACAAAAGTCTAATTCACTTTCCTGTTTTGTCTCCCTTCAGGCGTAATCTCCTTTTAATTAAATTACCTTACCCCAATGAATGAAAATACAAACTACTGATCATATCCACACTGAATTTTTCCACAGCCTGTTTTTCTCTCTCTGCTGTTCAAGGTCTTTTAGCCAGAACGCATGCACTGTGTGAGCCTCACTTCAGATACTCCAAGGATTAATTGAAGAACATGATGGAAGGAAGGGGAGAGCGTGAGTAAAATAGCTGGTTTATATTTGTATCCTCAAATGTCAGTTCATTACCAAGTTAGAAACCAGCTGATACAGAGAACTCATTATGGCTTCATCTAGAATGCTTATTTCTTGAGAGACGAAAAAGAATTCTTACTTGTCCAACACAGATATGCTACGTTCTACAGCACACTTTGGGATGTGAAGTAAAGAGGGTTTTCTTTAGGGTGCAGTATGTTTAATACTCTATTTAACTTGTTCATCTGAATTTATTTAAATTCAAAAGCAGTGAGGATTCCTCCTGCTCTCTGTTCTCAATGCTTGAGTCCCATTATTTGCATAAGTTTTGCGAACTTTGGTTATTTATTTGGCAGCATGTAAGTCAGGCAAAATGAAATGGTTGTGGAAGTCACATCTATTGTCCTTTGCACGAAAATGGGCTTTTCCTGTGATTTTAGTGCTTGTAACTGTGTCTGGTTAGCGATTACTTGACTCAGATCTCTGCCCATGCGTGCAGCCAGGATGCACTCAGCTGTTTCTGTGAGTGAGACAGATGCAGGGTGCCTGTGCCAGCCCTATGCCTGCCCTGCTGCTCTGTCTGCGGGTGCCAGCTGGGGCACTTGTGGCACAGCGCTGTAACTTGCTCTGCAGAAATCGGCTGAAGTCACCAGCTCATTCTGTATGAATCCCCAGGTAGCTTGTAATGTCCTATTGCCTCTTGATGAACTGCAAGGGTGTAGTTTGAGTCTTTTGACTAGGAGGGAAATTCTGCAAGTAAGACATCCCAAAATTTGTACTAACCCAGGCTGTTAAGGATGGTCAGAAGGTCACAGCCTCTGAGTTGTGGTTGGGACACAGCCCTGGTGTGGAGGGGGTCTGCAAAGCCCATGCGTTGGGAATGCAGGGTGGGTTGGCTGGTATTACTTTCTTAATTTCCCTACTGCTGACAGCGTGTCATCCATGTAAAGCTTCTATGCCATTAGAAAACAGCCTGAATCAAGGGAAGTCTGGGAGAAGAAGTTTAAGAATAGTGTAATAAAAAAAAAGTGCAATTGTTGGAGGAATGTGCCAACATTTGTATGAATCTTTGTGGGTGAGATTTGATTGCCAGTGGACCAGACGTAGTCGACTGTTTGCGTACACTTTGAGTTGTATCTCACTGCACAGCAAATCCCGTGGGTATCTGTGGGTCTCCTTGTGAAATAAGGTACAACGTTTATGTGAGTACGAGGTGCAGCTGTCCCTGGGAATCGCTGTCTCCATCTCCCTTTTTCCCCCAGTGCTGCCCTTCGTTGGTGCCCTTTCCTGTCACCCGGCCCCTGCTGATGCTCCAGTTCCAGAGAAAGCCAAGTGTCTGATAGCCACCTCCAAGTTGACGAACTTGTCCTAGAAACGAATTTTACGTAATTTTATCATTTTTTCCCGAGCTCTGGTTGTTCCCATTTCTCACCTTGTGTAAATTTCTTCGGCTCAGTACTGTACCCTTCAAAGAACGTCTGTGGATTTTTTCCCTTTTCCCCCACTCGTACCATTACTTCATACACCCCACTCGGTAGGAGGAGTAGAAATGTTTACAAGGAGGTCCCAAGAAACTCAGGTCATGAATCTGGCACAGAGCGCTCCTCTCCGGCCCTGCAGCCGCCCGTGCCAGCAGCCCGCCTCCGCCCTGCCCGCGGCTGCCCCGCAGGTAAGTGCTGCCGGAGGGAAGCCGCTTCCTGGAGGGGTCGGTCGCAGCTCCCATTCCATCAGACTCCCTGGGGTGCCCTCCGCGGACCGGATGCCTGCGAGGAAGGCAGCTGCTGCAGGGCGGCGGGCGGGGGGACCCCGCGGGCCCCCGGCTGAACGTGGGGAGCTGGGGAGGCGGTGCAGTGCTGCGCCTTTAAAACGGGCGCCATGACGCGGGCGGCGGTTGGTGCGGGCCGTGTGTGGCGGGCACGTCAGGCGGGCCGGGCGCCAGGCGGGGCTGCTGCCCGGTGTCAAACTGAGCCGCCTCAGAGCGCCCCGCTGCCGGCGGGGGGGCGGGAGCCGCGGGCTCCGAAGCAGCCCGTAGCAATGCTTTGGTTTAGTTGCTCGTAGGTAGGTTTTTCTGTCTTACTTCCCCCCACCCCTCACTCCCCCACCCCACCCCCCCCCAAGCCAAAAATTGACAATGTGGTGCAGTGCTGCCTGGCGAACGGTCTCAGAGATGCTTGTAAAATGGTGAACGCGTGCCACACAGCCCCGGAGGAGCTGGCTCCTCCCGCCGCGGGAAAGGGGAGAGCCCTGGGAGCCCCCCGGTGGCCGCGGGCTCCCTCCGCGGGAGGTGCCGTGCCCCGAGCCCGGGGTGGGCGCGGGTCCTTCGTGGCCGGGGTGAGGGACCTCCCGCAGGCGGACTGGCGTGGTTGTCGTTTTGCAGGCACCTCAGGTGAACCAAGAAGTGTTTCGAGGGAATGCGTTATTTGGTCAGCGGTGCAGGAAGAAGCATCTTTTCGATTAGTTTGTTACTGTTTTGCTGGTACTTTGCCTGCTGCTAGCTGTGTAATAAAGGGTCTTTTTTAATTTATTTTTTTTTTAACAGCAATATTAATTGCTACCTTGTGGTTTTGCGAAGTTTTAGTTGAAGAGCATGATTTCCCTATTCTGTACTTCCCAGAGCTCTGTAACATTTCACTGGCATCCATTAATGCTACAGCAAGAGCATCCTGAGTCCTTGGTCAGTTCTTCAGTGCTTTCTGAAATAGAAATGGCTTACTTGAGAACAGAAAGAAAAGGCTTCGGTCATTTCTGCATGTTCTGTGGAGTGGTAGAAAAAGCTGTGTAGCGAAAGTATTCCAGCACTCTGCGAGGAGGGAAACTGGATTTTCTCCTGTGTCCTTCGTATGTTCCTTTCCTTTTCAGAGTCCAGCGTATGGTAGCTGTAGAAGACACTGTGCTAGTGAACGAAGGATGGTCTTATGGATAAGATACAGATTTCAGGGCTCAAGAATTTGGCACTCAATTCTAAACTCACCTTATGTGTGAAATGGGTGTAAGTCACTTTGTGCTGATCTGTATCCTGGATACCCCATTTGTAGGACAAGGCTATGAATTTCAAAACATCACATCTTATCCTCACTAGGGATAAGATCATACATCTGCTTGGATCCTCTGTATAGCAGGATGACTGAAAGCATAATAAGCTCCCTTGATATCTAGCTATATATTGCACGTCACTCTACACATATGGGTATATAGTTTGATAAAATTTTTACCAGTTTCAGGAAGGATCAAATGTAACATTACCTTCCTTGATTTTTCTGGTGTGAAATATTTCTTGTTTGAAGCACAGGTGAGCATTTCCTAGTTCATTAGCTATTACCAGCTTTGACAGGCTTCTGAGAAAAACAGTCTTTTGACAGCACCTGTGCTCTCAAGTGGAAACATGGTTGTGTCCTGGTAGAATGCTTGTTCCTGTTACATTATGTTGCTCTTTTCATGCTACCAATAATTAAACACAATTTTTTCTCCCCTTATTGATCAGTTGCTGAAGTAAAAGAAACTTCTATCCTCCCCATGCTAACTGTTGACATGGAAAACAAGGAAAATGGCTCTCTGGAAGTCAAAAAGTAAGTGAATCCATAGTGTTCAGTTTATTTAAACAGCACATGGATTTTGATTGTAGTTTTAATTTGACCTAGTGTGACTGGCAATGATAGGCACCTCCATCTTTTCTTGCTTCAAGCCTTGCCTGTTCTCAATTACTTTTGTTGTATTTCAGCTTCAAAATGTAAGTGCCTTGGGAACTGAATCTACGTGATATGTGGAATGGAGAGATGTAGAAGGTAGTAACTTAAGTTGGGGTACCTTTCTCCACTGATTTCTCCTCTCAATCAGAGTCTAAAACAAGTGGTAGCCCAGTAACCAGTATTCTACGTCTGCTCACCTGTCTGCTAGTGGCTTTTGTAGAGGCAGTTCCTAAGGGAGAGGTGTGTCCTGTGTGGAAGTCTACTCTCTGTCTCATTCAGAGAGACATACGCCCTTCTCTGCTGACTGCCCAGCATTGCTGAGAAGTAGTAGCAGCAGCGTGTGTCTTTACTGTCAGTTCTCTTCTGGAAGATGTATTTTAAGCTGTTCACTGGAGAAGGCCCAAACTGGGTTTTTACTTCAGATCTAGGGTGAGAATAAAGCATAGACATGGTGTGCACTGCTCTACAGTTTTCCTTTAGCATGGTAGACTGCAGGCTAAGGGATAGGACCTGTTCTGGAGGCATTTCTGTATCCTCAGAGGTCAGCAATTGTTAAATCAGGGCTGGCAGTTCTCAATTGTGGATGTTATGATCTGAGAAGTGGAGTTCTGTGTTGAAAAATCTGGCCTTGCTGCTTTAAAGTTATAGAAGCTGTGGTAAGATAGGTATATGCATATATGGATATATTTAAAGAAAACCCACAAACAAACAACTCCCCCCCCCCAAAAAAAACCAAAAAACAACACAACCAAAACACAAAAACCCCACAGAGAAACAAAACCCAAGCCAAACCAAAACAAAATAATAAAAAGACATCAACAAACCAAAAAACCCAAAGAAGGGTACTGGAGTGAGTTCTTTGTCTTCTCAAACAGCAGCACTATTGCAAAGCTGCACTTAATTCTTCTCTTTCAGATCTCTTTTCCACAAACCTTCCGAGAAAACTTGACAATGCTTTGGCTTCCAGGCACTAGAGTAGTAGTAGTAATAATCACCATCACCATCATCACTTCAAGATGGTGGTAAAACACTTGATTATGACACAGCATCAAAAGATCTGCTGGCAGCCATTAAAATTGGCATACTCCCCCTTCTCTTGAGACACTGCTTAGACCACACCAACATAAATGCATTTTCCTATTCAGTGACTATGAATAAATTGTATCGTGTGTGTGTCCTTCAGAAGCCACCTTCAGTTGGCAGTCTTGCTGCTACAATGAGGACTCTATGGTGGGAGAAGAGAGGAGGCAGTCAGGGCAAGGACAGTTTACATTTAATCATTTCCCCCTAAGGCTTAGGTGATAAGGGCTCAACTACTGGTGGTAAAGTTGGCTTTTTAGATGGGGTTTGTATTTACACTGATCAGGAGCTGTGTTTTCTAAATGAACATTGTATGTGCATCTATCTACAAAGGAAGTACTTGGCACTTTCTTGAAGTGCTTATAAATAGCTTGGCTAAAATCTGTTTGTTCACAGTATACCCTTGCAAGCCTTGCTGCTTCTGCCACATGATGGCAATAAAGGCACAGGGACAGTGGTGAAAAGCAGTCGAGCCGCATCTTTATTCATTGCCAGTGCATCTAGTATCTTGTTACAAAGCCTAAAATGCCAGTCCCCTTAAGATAATACAGCATCCAGAATGTCTGGCATAAATTGGTGTATGGCTATGCCATGGCTGTTACATATTCCCTCTTCCTGTCTAAAGAATAGAGCCATGTGCAACAGCAGGGCAAGGAGGAGACAAAGTCTAGAAGCCAAATGAGCATCTGTGTGGGTAGGTGGGTTAAATAAAATCCAGTCTCCAACAGTCTGCCACATGCCTTTGAGTTTTCTGCAGCTGTAGCTGTGGAAATTGGCTCCAGTTGAGGTCCAGTATGATGCTATTCCTTGAGGCAGGAGCTTGCAATTATTTTCTGTGATTAGTTAATGACTAAGGTAGAGCCCCTGAAGTCATTGCAGTTGAGCCTGGAATGAAGCTGGACCAAGCTGTAGTTCCATAACGGTAAAAGAAGAGCTACATGAAGAACTAGCGTATGTGGGCTGAAATACGAAATTGTGAGAAGGAGAGTTTGAGACCATATTTAGCTGGAAATTGGAGTGTTTCAGGAAGCAAGCAAAATACAATTAGGAGGTATTTTTACAGGTTGAATATTTTATTTGCTATTCAGGAAGAATTACATTCAGTATCTTTTAGGATTTATTACGTTGTTGGTTTTACTTTTTAAATACCGAGGAGTTGGGGTTTTGTTTGTTTATTTTTAATTTTAAGTAGAAGACGAGTCATTGAAAGTGATAGTCTAGGGGAAAATACAAAGATTTAAATATAATACTTCAAATGCTGCCTTTACAAATATGTATAGGTTTTCTCTGGTGCTTTTCATGTTTTACTTCTTAAGCCTCAGAATGTGCACAACACCAAAAATCTTAATTGAAAGGCATTCTTTGATAAAAAAACAAAGTGCAGTTCTGATAAGGTTGCATACTCTCATTTTCAATTTTGCTGAGTATTGCCTTTTTGTGTAATCACAGTCAGTGAAGCAATTCATGAAGTCGGTCATTACTTGATGACCAAAAGTAATGGCCCTTTTGCTCATTGCTCTGAGATTTGTATATATTCCATGTGATAAGTGAAAGAAACTGCTTTTAGAAAGCGAAGTGCAGCATTCTGTGTGATGTTGAGGTTGCAGTGTGAGTCCCTAGGACCAGAATTTTGTTGACGTGTTGACAGGTACATTCCAAAAGTTCACTGTGTTCATGAGTCCTCCTTCCCAGGGCTGAGCTAGTTGTAGAAATTGGGATGTTGTAGAAGTAGTGATGGGAGTAGTGTATGTGATTCTGTTCACTTCTTTTCATGGCTGGTTGGAAAAATGGTTGGCTCTTGATTCCCTCAGTTATTTTGCTGAAAGACACAAATCTAGGCAAGACAGAGGTGGTGACAGCTGGAAAAGAAAAATCTGAAGGACGGCATAAAAATGCTGTTAGCAGAGTATAATCTGTGTTTCTTTTCCAGCTGGTGCTGTTGAAAATTGAAGTCCTCTAAGCTTCAGGACCTGAAATGGACAGGATTCTGACATCTGCTCTGGTCTATAAGTTTTCAATTTGTCTACATTAGCATTATGGTTAAGCATGCAGAACACTGCAGAAACATCTGGCATGGGCTTTGCGACTTCTAGTTGAGAAAGAACTTCTTTAACACCTTTCTTTTGACATCTTGCTCTTCATCCTCCTAAATTGCTGTAGGAAAGGCAATCAAGCTGACTGTGTGTTTTTGTTACCAAGAATTTGCAGAAGCACAAAGGTCATCTGAGTTAGGGTGACGGCAGTTTAAGCATCAGAAATGCAGAATAAGGATAGTAATATGAATGACTGGTTGGTTTTGCTACTGTGGAAAGCAGTTGCCTAAGGTCAAGCACAGAAGGAATTCATTCTGACTGTGTTTACAAAAAGTCCATAGATTTGTCTAAAAATGAGTCCAAAAACACTTTAGGGAAATTTTCAGTATTGAGCAATTAGTGCAAGCGTTGTGTCTCTGGTTGGTTCGTATTGTTTTGTTTTGCAAGGTAAAGGTGGTTTCCAGTAGTTTCTGCCCATGTTACAAGGAAGTACAGTCTCATCTGGGAAAAGAATAACATCCACATACTGCAATTCTTTGTAAGTACTTGGTAGCTGAAAGCAAGTCTTGAAAGGCAGGTATTTGGTACCTCAGTCATGATAGTCTTTGTTCTCGAACTGCGAAGATCCTGACTGATTACCTTTGGCTGATGTGAAGATCCATATAGTTTATTCTTTTCTGAATGGAGAGGTACCTCAGCTGTCCCCAGCATCAGGTCGCTGAAATGGAAGAGAACAGGAGTGGCTGTTCTGTACCAGGGCAGGGGGAGGTGTGTCAAAGTCTACTTTTCCTGGAGGAACAAGGAAGGAGGGAATGTACATGGGGTGTGCACAGAGAAGTAGCAGACACTCTGCACGCATTTAGTGATTACTTGTCTGGATTTGTACTTTGCAGTTCCATAGAGAATGGGAGACCTCCGGATCCTGCTGACTGGGCTGTTACCGATGTTGTGAATTATTTCAGAACAGCTGGATTTGAAGAACAAGCCAATGCTTTTCAAGAACAGGTAAATCTGTTAGGAAACACCTATTGACTGAACCATCAGTTTCTCAAATGGCACATTTTTGTCATGGACTTGATTATATACTGTCAAATGGGAGTGGAAATCCCATGTTAGTGGAGGGTAAAAATCTATGGGACTATGATCTCTGAGTAATAATATTGTTCAACGAGGTGTGAATAATGGGTTGGAGTTTGACTAAGAGAGTCATGTGAAAAGTGATGAATATAAACAAATTTTCTGCCTTGGCCCCAGTCTTCTTGTACAACCCACTCAGTTTCACTATCTTGTTGTTTAAAATGTGAGTGGTAATTCCCATCTTCCTTAGTGTATTGTATAGATACACTTATGACTATTTATACAATCTGGGACACCTAAGAAGCAAGTAGCTTTTGAAAACCTAGGGTAACAAAGGGGCTGCTGGGTTGCATTGAACTTAACAGTGCAAGCAGACAGGAAAGGACAAGTTGGTAGTAAAGGGGAATAATCTTTTTAGGCACTGGAACAGCATGTTTTTCTGAGAAAGAGGCTGGATCTTTGTTTCTGGTCCTTGTAACTGCTGATGCTAATGGATGGCTTCTTTTGGTAGATTTGATGAGCAAAGAATTTTAATAGTTATATGGCCCCTTGCAACTCACCTGTCAGCATGCTGTTAAGGTGTATTACTGTGTGGAATAGGGAAGTTGGTTTACTTGGCCTACAGCTCACCTGTCCCATAGAGAAGAAACCTAACATCTCCAGATTGTCGGTTCAGCACCTTCGCTGGTAAGTCTGTAGGTTTGTGTGCAACTACCAGGAAATTATTTAAACAACACCTGTATCTAGCTATCAAAATAGATGTCTTGACCTTCCAAGGCACTGATCTAGTACAAGTTATGGGCAGCTTTGTAGGGAAACTGTAAATCTAATATGAAATGCCATTACTGTTGGTCAGGTTAATCGTGCCAACCTTCAGCACCTGGACAGTGAAGTCCCACGAGATTGGAATTAGTGACTATAACAGTATCTAAATTTACCTCTTTGTTCTTGCAGGTCAAAAGCCTGGTGTTGAGTAGTTCTTTTGCAGGGTGCAGAGAGAGACTGTTTCTGCAAGTGCTACAATTTTTTCAGAATTTGAAGATGGGTAAATAGGCAAAAAAATTGTTTAAGTATATCCATTCCAAAATACCAGCATCCTTGTCTCCTCCACTGCCCTGGAAATGTGGTTGGAAAAAACACACAGGCGGTGTAATTACAACCTCTGGGAGTTTTTTCCTTATAGTGGCAGGTACCTCTGACTTTCATCAAATAACCTCTCTGCACCTCAGCTGGCTTGTCAATAATACTGCAGTATTACTACTCATCTAACAGCAGCAAGGTGAGACTAACTCATGAGGTCTGGCAAAGCAATTTGCAATAGTCTGCCGGAAAGCAGCATAGAAGTAGAGTGTAAAAGTTTTATTAGTATTCTGCAGTGAGGGCAAGCGGCTTCAAGAGGATAGCTGAAGTAAGCTGCTTTTTAGCAATGTGTTGCCAGGGCTCTGCTAGGGTAGCCATGGGCAGAAATGTGGCTGTGATTCCACTACTAACTTCACTTTATGCAAAGCCTTAGAGAGGGAGGCTAAAAGCTGCCATCAGGATGCAACCAGGAGATGTGGGGCAGACATAGCAGATTTTGTTGCCACATCCTTCCCTCACCATTCCCTTTGCAGCATGAGGAGCAGCAAGTACCTGGTCCTCCATGCCAGCTCTGCCAGCCCATTCCTTGTTTGCACCAGGAACAGTTCCAGGAATAACCCTGTTCCTAACCTCTTACTGGTGGTCGTGTTCACTTTCTTTTATATTGTATACTAGTCACTAACTTTGTGTGCTTATGGCATTTGTTATCAAAATCCCCCAGGCCTTCCAGGTATGGCAGCGCTATCAGGTTCACTTTGAACCCTTAGCTGTTCTCAGTCTGTATAGTTACCAGGCATGCAGCGGAAGCTCTGTCCCTCTTCATTTTAGTGCATTTCTACTGCAACTTGCCTGGGTCCCAGAAACCCAAATTAACTTGATCTGCTACTGCCCTGAATATGTACTAGAAGGGGAACGAGGTTGTAAATGGTAAAGTATTCTGTTTCACCTACAACAATGGGAAATTTTTTTTCACTGGTCTGCTTCAGTAGGGGTAGCACAATGGTTTCCTTACAAAACATCCATAGCTCAGAATGTAATAATGAGATCTGTTACTATGTTCAGCTTTTGCACAACAGTAACTGAGTCCACACTTTCTTTTGATGAATCTGAATGCATCTGGACTCACCCAAAGCAAGTGGCTCAAAGAATTTTTAAGACCGGATTTTTTTTCTCACGCTTTAAAGAAAAGGAGAAATCATTTTAAGTATTGCAGAATGTTTTATTAAAACTGTGTTGTAAGTGCTGGTAAGAAGTGATGATTGTATGATGATTATACATTATTCCTTGGAATTTCACTGTTGTCATCAAGTCAAAAGAGTTCACTCATGAAAACAGATTCAACTGAAATAGGTTGCCCAGTAACAAAAAAAACCATAACATCAGAAAGCAAATCAGAGAAGTCAAGAAGTTAGAGGCACACAATAACCGAAGAGGAAGGCAGAGCAGATACGGGATGAGGGTGTGAACAATAACACACAAATACATAACACTTCAAATAACTGCTGCCTCTCTGTACATGGCTAAGCTAGAAGCCCTGGGAGCCCATGGGGCTGTGGCTCACTCAGAAATTGAAGCTGTTTGCCATGTCTTGAGACACACTAGTGCTATGCCTGACTTTCATTGTTGTCCAAGTGGCTTTTAGCCATTAGTATTATGATAGCCAGATAAGCCCAAGAAACCCAGTGTTAGTTTGATGGCCTCACTGCAATGCCTTACCAGAAGGGGAACTAGGGTTTGATGCTAGCTTGTGTCCACTGCTGCTTTCTAGCAGAGCCATGGCATGGAGGAGCATGTGAGCATGCTGGCTGCTCTGCTTTCATGTTATCTGTACTGTGAAACCTTGCAGTTCTCAGACACTTAGAGCAGAAATAATGCTGGGAGAATTTGAAGCAAAACTGGTCCTCTGGTCATTTACTGAAGATAATATGCTATTGCTGCTGAGGTTATCCTGGCACAATGGAAAATTACTATTAGCTCTATTTGTGCAGAGGGGTCCCTCTACAGATGACATTAAAAAGGCATAACAAAAGCTGGCATTGAAGTTGCATCCTGAAAAAAGTCCAGGAAATAGAGAAGTAGCAGAGAAGAAATTTGGAGAAGTCACCAAAACATACAAAAGCTTACCTGGCACCAAAAACTGGACTGACTAACAAGTGTAGGGAAGCAGGTTTAAGTGGAAAACTAAAAAAAAGTGGAAGAGCTTACAATACACACAAAGATATCATTCATTTCTACACATATATGTTTAGAGAATCAATTTTCTATTCATTTAAAGTTACCAACATTTCTAGAATCCATGGGGAGCCATGTGGAAGAAGAAGGGAAAGGAGTCAATGTTTTTTTCCTGTTCTTGGAGTTTGTCCAGTTGCAGGTACTGGATTTATTTCATTTGGAGGCAGTTCTTCCTCCATAGCATTGTTGAACAACAACAGAAAAGGCAACTTCAGGATAGGTCACAGCAATGAGCAAAACACTCGCTGGTGTGAAAATTCCCACAAAAAACAATTGTGATGAATGGAAAAGAGAGGATAGAAACTGGTTTTAACTGTCATCATTCTCAGCAGTAACTGGAAAGAGGCACCTGATATAATTGGGTAAAAAGTTACTGGAAACTTTTGGAACTATTTTTACACTGTGCTCCCCTGATGGACCAGCAGTCATCATTTAAAGAAATTCTTACAGCTGACCTTTGGGTATGTTGTGGTTTGCCCATGTATTTTGTACCTACAATCATAAGAGAGATAAGTATGGACAAATTCATGCTGAACTCTAATAACTCTAATGTAAGTCTTCCTCCTTTTATGTTGAGTTGTAATCAAGGATGGGATCTCTGACATTTCCAAGACAACAGTTAGTACTCCAGAGATGCTGCAGTGGGATAAATTGATGTGTGATGTTTATAATATTTATAAAAATACAAAATTTTGGCAATACATTGTCATGGACAGCAACAATATATGCAAGCATTTGAACTGGTTGTTGGCTTTTGATAACAAATTTAATAATTGTGGTTATTTTGTTCTTTTTTTTTTTTTTTTAATTAAAAAAAGAATGCAACAGCAGAGTCAAGTTCAGTCCTTATAGCAGGAGAATGCCATAAAGCTACATACTGCTTTGGGCTAGGACAGCCCTAGGAGGTCTCGCTGTGTTGTGAGACACCAGTCAATGCATTAGCTGTTGCTCCTGTTTCCTGAGTAGTGCATTGTGATTGAACTGTAAAGATGTGTAAAGAAAAGAATGGTCCCATGTCTAAAACAGACATGGGAGTTGAAAGGTGTAGATTCTTTCTCTTTTGACCTTTGAGAAATCATTTAAAGGTAGTTTTCAAATATACAACAAGGTTTTGAAGTAAAAAAACCAAACCCTAAAGCCTACAGGATTCTAATCTACATAGGTTAGAAAGGCAAGGTTTGAGGAAAAAACAAACAAACAAAACCCCACAAAACAATCAATCAAAGAAGTTCCCTCCCATTGTTGAGTTCCACAGTAGTCTAAATAGTAAATAGTAAAAGTAGTTCTAAAATTTCTGATTGCAGGTGTCTTTTCCTGCCTTCACCACAGGGCACATGGGAAGGTTGGCCTTTTAAAAAAGGCATCTGAAGTTATTAGCAGATACTGACTAGCCCAAACTTGCCTATCGCTGTCAGTGGTAATTCTCCTGGAATGCACTTTATAAGCTGCTTTCTTGAGAGTGTCCTTCTCTTAATGTCGACAATTAGGCGATCTGCACATGTGCCTATTAATTTGAAATAGATTTACAAAGAGGGAATTTTGAAATAAAGCTTATTTGGGTTTTGTGCTTGACTACACAGTATTTATGCTTTAGTCAGCACAAGTGAGCACTTGAAAAGCCGACAGCAGAATTCAGCAGCTATAAACACAGTTTAAGGAAAATAAAAGCTACTATTTTTTTTCTCATTGATCCTCTGTAGTAGTCCTCCATTTGTTGCATGACTGTTCTCATCTGTTAAATTTGTACATTTGTCTTTATAAACTCTTTAATTCTTCTTATAGGAAATTGATGGCAAATCATTACTCTTGATGACAAGAAATGATGTACTGACTGGACTTTCATTAAAACTGGGGCCTGCGCTGAAAATCTATGAATATCATGTTAAACCTCTACAGACACAACATCTAAAGAACAACTCTTTATAGTAAATTATCTAACTGGGGTCATGTTGTGCCTCAAACAACAAATAAGCAATTTGGTTTCATGTGGTGGAACTTTGTAAAGAGAAAATATATCTATTAAGAATTTAAACCAAATTATTATATATATCCTATTGGATAGAGTTGGCAATATACTATATACTGAGTCTGAACTGAGAGAAGTGGTGTGTATTTTTTACATAGTACATAATGATTTTCTCTTTTAGGAAGTGTCAATGAACATGTTGAAATAGTTACATCACTGTATCCAGAACAAAAGAGAGGTATGTCAATCTCATTTTTGAGCCAGACATGTTCTTGATTTCACGAATTAAAATACCAAAAAAACCCCAAACCCAAATAAAGTTTACATGCATCTTTGGGAGAGAGAAACCAATTAAGGTAGGTTTTGGTTTATACTAAAAACCTACTAAAAATATTGCTACTTGTAATTTTAGGATGGGACTGACACTTGCCAAGTCACCCTTTTTTGCAGAGGGTCCTATTTTGACCTTATTAAGGTTTACTCGTGGTATGCTGCAATGTTTAGAGCTGTGTATACAACTAACATAACCCCTTCGATAGCAGAAGGTGTTGCCAACAGGTGAAACTGGGTTGTGTATTTTTTGCTGTCCTTTAAATTTTCAGCTTGTTTTCACCTGGTTTTAATAGTAGTTCTATGTAAAGTATAGTTGGTTTTTAAAAGTTTGTGTTGCTTTGCAAAACAAAACAAAAAAGCTTTGTTTTATTCCTTTTTCTAATTTATAAGTTGTTTTTTAACATTATGCAGAAATTTGTAAAAAGAGCAAAATTCTGCACATTTCTAATATTGTCTGTCATTGGTGGTGTAATGGTTGATTTTTTTAATGCTTTATTTAACAGTTTGTATACTTGTTTTAAAACTGAAGGAAGCTGTCTCATCACCATACATCTCTGTTAAAAGAGAGTCTTGTTCAATCTGTTTGTACCAGTTCCCTATTTGATAGGTTGCTTGCTATATCCCAATAAAGCATTGCTTATGTTTGGATTCAGTTTACTTTACAGATCTTTTACGTTCTCTGATTCTTTGTTGTGGTATATTTGAGCTCCTGGTTTTCTCCATTTTCACATTAAAAAGGTACCAAAACCAACTTAATATTCTATGTTCTTGTGATTACTTTTAATACCACCTACCAAAATATTTAAAAACAGAATTATTTTTGCTTTTTCTTATCTAGTGTTATATACTGCTGAAGGAGAAGCCCTGGTCACAGTTCACCAGTAGCATATGTGCTTCTCTTACCACATTCTAGAGCCATCAGTGGTGTAGAGGTGCTGTGCTGGCCCTAGTAGAGTAGGGTGATTTGCCTTAAAATGCCTGAGAGATGGCCAGCCCATGGTTTATCTGTGTCTGGGATCACCGTCTTCTGGGGCCATGAAAGCTTTGTGATGACCCCAGAAGCTGGGATGTGAGGTTGCATCAGTGAGGCTTAGCAAAGGAACTGGGAAGTAGGAAATAAGCAGGAGAGTGGTGAAAGTGGAAATGGTGTGGGAGGAAATAGTAAGGGGGTGCAACTGAGAAGGAAGAAGGTAAAAAGAGAGTGGTGCTTTCTGCCAAGTAGGAGCAGGATTCAGGAAGAGGAAGGAGAAGCTACTTTAATCTCCTGCCTAGGCGGGGGCCCTGCCTTCGTTTCTGACTTGGCCAGGCACAGGGTGTGATTGTTGATGCTGCAGTGCTAAAAGAGTTGCTTTTGGTTTTTAGAGTTGAGATTTGAGAAGTGGTAAAGCCATGTTAATAGGTATGCTGTACCTATTAACTTCTACTTAGGTAAAGCTCACATTATATGGTATAATGCATAAAGTATGCACAGCAGCATGCTTTCTTGTATACTTTTTGTACAATATATTTATTTGGAATTTGAGACACATGATAGGAGATGGGCATGTATTCACCATTTCTGTTTCTGTCCTTCATATTGTGCTCACTTCAAGTATTGTCTGAATTCCGCTTATGATTTTATTTATATTTTGACAGTGTCCAGACATACCTACTGGAAGTAGGGATCTTCCAAAATATCTTAATAGAGATTTCAGTATGTTTATGAAAAGGATTATGTGAACTAGCTATGTGTCGCAGTCTGGAGATGCCTACCAGCCCTTTTTTTTTGTAGGATTATTGTTGCAGGTGAATACATAGTGCTATGTATGAAAGATTGAGTATTCTCTTTTTCTCCATATGCATGCTTGGTGTGGGATTAACACATTTCATGGATCTATGGATGACATAAAATTAAAACATACTTATTCCATGAGTGAGTAAAATCTCTACTGTAGCTGCAAGAGCACATTTGGTGATTACTGAGCACTGTTTGTTCATTTAATATGTTTTAATGAACAAATGAGCTGCAGAGACATCCAGGTTGTATTTCCCTTTTGATCAGCTCCACTTACTGGTTTGTACAAGTAGAGACCTAATGGAAGTCTTGCTGCAAAATGTGAAAAGGAATTTGGAGGAGGTTGCTCAGAACTGTAACAATTACTTTTTTTAATGTCCCTGATCCATATTGTAGTTTCCTGCTGTTCTCTGAGCTTTCTAATGCTGCTGCTCACTTTGTGCAGGTGACTGTTCTGATTTTGTCAGTTACGTTCTCCTTGCTTTTTTCTGTGAGAATAAAAATCTTTTAAAAAGAGACTGGCGGCTTTGAGAGAGGAAGTCAAAGCCAGATTATTTTTAGCTCCCAGTTCTCTTGCAGAAAACACAGCTGCTGTTGAGATGAGGAAGTGACTGATGGCCATTACTGGATACCCTGTCGATACTGCACTTCTGCAGTCACAGAGTTTGCAAGAATACACTTATAACATGCCCTTAATGTGCCTACAGATAGGAGAGATCCTCCTCCTTAAAAGACCTCTCTGCTTTGGGTGGCAGTTAAGCTGCCACTGCCCAACTGCTGAGTTGATAGTGGGTGTGAGAGTGAGGATGGTCTCAGTGCTGCAGGTCTCTTCGCTGTCACGCTGAACCAGCAGTTTAGAGAGTGGCCTCCTTCTCCTAGAGGCAGTTTTAAAGGAGCAGAACAACATTCAGCTTCCCTGCTCTGCTGCGGGTCAGCACAAGAACAGAGACACGTGCTACAGCCAAGGTCCTCCTAATTCTCTTTCCCTCTTCTTACCCTTTTCATAACACCACTAGTGCACATTTATCAGAATCGTTCATAGCACTTTTAAAAATTATTTGAAATCATTACAGATTTTTTTTTGTATGATGGTTGTGAAATATATATTAGTACTGTTCATCAGCTCTGATGTTCACTGTCCTCTCAAGCTGTGGATACACAATGTATAACATGTTCTCTTTGCATCCAAATATAGTACCAGGTACCACACGTAAAGCACATACAAGCCTCCATATGTATGGAGGCTGTGGCTGTGTCTATCCACCAAGGTCACTTTCTCAAGCCAGAGAAAACGGGTCTGTCTGCTTGCTGGTATCTCCCCTCCCTCTGTGTTACTTTAAAACAGTTTGCTCTTATGTGATGCACTTGTTCAACCTGTAGAAAAAATTCTTTGCTTTTATAATTCTAGGACAAGACTCTGCATCTGTAGCAAAGGGAGCGGCTCCCCATGGGTCACTCCTGGTTAGAAATGGTCAAGGCAAAATGTCACATTAAGTTCTCACTATCAGTGATTACTCACTAAATGAACTCTTCTGTCTTTTCACTGCTTTTTTTCAACAGATTCAAGTTCTACCAAGTCCTTTACTACTTCCTCTTTTTAAAAATGAGCATTTAATTGGCCAGTTATCTTCAGCACTCCTCTTTTCACTGTCACACTTCAATTACAATCACAGTAAATTGAGAAGCAGAGGGTCTTACTTTCTGCGAGTCTGGGGGAAGCTACAAATGTATTTTTCTTTTTTTTTTTTAATGGCAATATTATCTAAAATTTGAAGGCTGAGTCTGAGCAGGACCAGAAAAAACATTATCTCACTTTCTCCACTCTGGTTCTTTACTTCCAAGTCAGAACAGCAGTTCCTTCCTTTCCAGGAAGGAGTTTTGGTCTCAAAGTCAGGTACAAAATTGACTGCAAATTTGCTTGTCAACAATGTAACTAACCCTCACTGTCTCAGCAGACAGTGGGATGAATTGAGCAGCACAGAGAAAGTCTGTTCTGCTCTCTCACCTTCACCTCTGGGACAATTTACACAGGCAATGGATTGGCTTCTGCTTCCTCCAACAGAACAAGAGGACTTGACTGGTGCTGGGAAATGTCAGCCAGGAGAGCCCATCCATGTCCCATTCTGTCACACCAAAGGCCTCCATACACCTTCACCTCTGCGTTGCTCAGTTTTGACAGCAGCTTCCCCTAGGGGTAGTGCAGATGGCAGTGGCTGTCATCAGCCCGCAAAGGCAGTCTTCCCTTGGAGTAATACGCAGACTGATTTAATACATAACTTTAATTCCTATTGGGAAGGCTGACTTCTTTTCAATATGATAATGTAACAGGTTCATTAAATTATTTTTTGCTTAGCCCCTATAATTCGGGAATTGTTTGATTTAGTGATGCTCCTTTGGATCCCAGATACGTATTCAACTTACTCCCAGAATAACATTATGTGGTAGATGCTGTAAATCTGGGGGATAGAACTGTAGCCTCAAACACCTGGAGAGCCCAAGGGGAGCACCATGAAGACTCTAAGTGGCCCTTGGTTTCCATGTGAGAGTTCCACTGCTTCTGAAGGCTGCTGGTGAGTACAGGAGACCGCTGTTGTATTTATATGCTGCACTTGTGAGCATCTTCTTTAAAGGAGCAGTCAGCAGTTATAACTGCTGTATCATCAGCTGATCTGCTGATAAAGCAACAACAAATGTCTTGGCATTGGCAAGCCTGCACTCATCTCAGGATGTTCCCTTCATCTTTCCAGATGATTGCTATAATCCAGCTGCCCCTCTATGAACACTGCAGCAGTCACTGCACTGAGGAATGCCCTGACTTTGTAACAGCTAAATCGTATCAAAAAAGGGAGGGAAGGCTCATCATTTGCACTGATGTCTGATTCAAGAGTAACATTGCTTTATCTTGTACTGGTGGACTGCAGCAGGAGGAAGGAAGTAAAGAGTAAGGAACTTGTAGCTGAGTCTGTTCCCCAGCTGGTGGCCAAACCACAGGGAGAAGCGTGGAAGTGGGCATGCGCATGGGTGTAGCAGTCCTGTTTCACAAGGATACTCCTCTTCTTCCTCCCTTCTGTATAAATACTACATGCCTTTTTGCCTGGGCTTCTCTACTTGGAAACACGGCAGGAGTGCAAGGCCATTAAAACTTGAGCTCGTGACTTTTGCAGTCAGGTGTAGATGTTAATATGGGAATTCATGCCTAATGTCACTCTTGAGGGGTGGCAGAAGCCACCTTTAGTACTTGTGTACTCTGGATTCTGTTGCTATGCTTCCTTCTGCACCAAAGTTTTCTCTACTCCCCTTATTTTTCTACTTTTTTGTCCCTCCGGTATTGTTTGGTTTGGGTTTTTGTTTCCAGCTGTGAAGTAGCCAGATGGGAGAGATACTGGCTAGATATATGGGAGAGATGTCCTCACTGATTTATTATTTTTTTTAATTATTATTTTATTTTCTGCGACTTTGATTTGTCTGATATTTTTTACTATGAGTGTATTTCCCCCCCTTTTTTTCCTCCCCCTCATCTTTGTGCTTATCTTCTAGTGTCTCTCTCTCTTCTGTTACCTTATGTTCCACTTCTAGGCTGGCCCTCCTGTGCACGTCCATCCGTTGGGGCCTGGGCTACAAATGCTCATCCCCACAGGGAAACACTTACTTGCAGCAATACCTGACCTGCTATGGTCAGCTAACAGGACTGAATGATTATGTTTGCTTCTGCCGCACAAGTCATGAAGTACTCCTCCAGCTCTCTCTGGCAGGCACCTATAGGGTATGTGCCCCTTTCCTGGTTCTGTCCATCACTTTTTTTGTGAGCCTGGCAGAGGTGAACTGCTTTCCTGGGGTGTAATTTGGTATGAACCTTGAGGAGGATGTAGCAAGCTTCAACTCAATGCAGTGGAGAGTTTGTAAGTCTGTAATAAATTTATGTAACAACTAACACCATCATGTGTTGTTTCTTATTTGATTGCTATAGATTGGTCCTACATCATCAGATCTAGTAAGTGCAATTTATAATACCTTTTCTAATTTATATGTATACCTTCTAATATGCATGTATATATGGGACCAGCTTGCTATGAATGGTAAGGATCAATCTCAGAAAACAGTTTATATCGTAATTATAGCTGAGATGTGAGTTTACATTTTTGATCCTATATCTGGAGACATTCAATAGGTTTCCTTTTTAGGTACAGCTGTGCACTTTCAGGAAGAAAATAGCTGGCTGTTGTATGCACACAGATTGCAGAATTCTAACTTCAGAATTATTTATTTGGGGATTTCTAGCCAGAAAGGGATTTTTTTGGTCCCTTCAAAGGTTTAAATGTGTGTTGGAAAACAGGTAGCCTGAATATATGTATAGAATAATACAGCCAGTGAAGACAGATCACTTGTACTGACCCTGACAGTGATACTTTATCTCTGTTTAAAAAACTGGCTAATGCGTTTAGCTAGTGCATTTTATCTGTGTGATACTGGTTGGTTTTGGAGCATGGTCGGCAACTGAGAAGGATAGCTGTTGGACTGTCCTGGGCAGCTATCAGAATTGAACAGAAACAGGATGTGAAAGAATCAGATGCTAAAATGATTGTTTGCGCAATGAAACACCATATTTCTTGGTAGAAGGCTCCAGGCCCTAGAAACTACTGGGATGTAGCCCAGGACCAGCAAGGTTCATGTTACCAGCAAGAAGTTGTATTTAAATGCTAATTCTGTGATCTGCTAGCTGCTGCTTATTTTCATCAAGTATGATTTCACCAGCAAAGCATCACTGTTGCCTCTGAGTAGAACACAGTAAACAACTTGAACAGCTCCTCAGGACAGGAAGTGAAACAAAAAATATCTTTCAATTAAAATAATGCAAGTCCGTTGTGGAGACTGAATCTAATGAAGCCAGTGGAAACTTGGTCAGGTTTCAGGCCCAGATAAGTCTGGCTAAGTCCCATTTCTGAGAATTATTTATGCTATTTTTATGTGAATCTAATTGCATATGGAAAATTTGGCCTTCTTCCGATTGCTTAAGTACTTTAGAAGCAGTCTGCCCACGTAAGTGACTTGAGTTTTCAGTGCTGCATGGAGCTGTGCTGAAATGCCTTTACAGACTTGACGAAAATCTGCATGTCTGTAAAGGTTTACAGAAACCACATTGCATGAGTGTACATGTGTGCTTGTTGCCACAGGAAAGTCTGAACAAAAAAGTACTTGCTGCATTGTGTCCTTGTTCTGCCAGGAAGGTTAGTCCACTGTTACCTTACAAGCCCACAAATGAAGCAGAAATAGTAACAAAGGAAACTTTCTGCCTAATACAATAAATTTCTCATAAGGTAGAGAGGAAGTGCATTGTGAAGATCTGCCTTGTTTAGAAAGAGGTAAATGCCAGAATATTCAGTAAGATCCTTTTTCATCTGTTTTTCCATCTACTGATAGTGAATTGTCATTTGGAACAGGACTGGTCACTTTTTGAGGTAAAACTGGCTGAACTAAAACATATTTCTTTACTTACAGTGTTTGCATTTCTATATAGGTAGTAAATGGTTTCATTTCTTATTTGGTAAATAGTCAAATACTAGTTTGTTCTTTTGATGTTGCTCTTTATTTGCCCTTAAAAGATACATTAATAAATTACAAGCACTTGAAAATGGCAGAAGTAGCAAGACATTAGCCCGCAAGTACAACACAACACAATCTAACGAGGTATGAAAGAATGTCCCTGGCAAAAGCTGAAAGTGTTGCAAATAAAACTTTTGGAATTTCCTAGTGACCAGAGAGCAGCATATCTGGGAGAGCCTCACTTTGTAATGTCATTTGTCCTGTTGTTTTTCAGGAGAGATCTCAGGCTTGTGAGCAGTGTCTTCCCTTTGCATCTGGTATGTCTTGCTCACCAAAGCAAGTTCCTATCTTACAAAGCACCTCAAAATGTCACACAGTGCAGGACATGCTCCTCATTTTCAGTGCCTGTGAATTTAATGATTGTACCCAGAGGAATGTTGCAGGTTTGCCAAACTGAGAAAGCACAAAAACAACTGAATTGTGGTTTTCAAAAGTAACTGGGCAATTCCCATTGGATTTGCACTCTGTCACATGGAATCTGTGAAAATGACACTCAGAAAATGAGAACAGTGTCTTGAAGCTGTCAGAAGTTCTGTTTCAAATATGGTAGCCTCAGTTTGCAAGATGAGAACCGTTGGCTGTATAGTTTTATCTCTATGTTCAAAGTTATCACCTGGCATAACTAAAGTAAGATACGCATTGTCTGTCTGTCTAGCTTTCTTCCTACCCCTCCCAAAAGTAATAGGGTTACTTAGGTGGATTCCTGCCTGCTCAAAAGTCATGAGTCATATCAGATTTAGGAAAACTATTTAATTAGATAGCCCAAAACCTCAAACACCTCAGGGATTAATATGAAAGTAGTTATATAGTAACTGTGTAGTCCGATGAGTAGCAGCAGGGGCCATGCAGTCAGAATACATGCAGAGAAATTAGTCAACAGCTGTTACTATTCACACCTCAAAGGAGAGATACGAGAGAGACTTTCGTTTCTTTTCCTTTTTTTTTTTTTTCTTCATTTCCTTCACAAAGAAATCAGTATCTGATTCCCTGTGCAGTTACAGGGTCAGAACCTCAGCCCTGTAGAGCAGTGTGGCATCAAAGGGTCATGACAGGTTACGTCAGTGAAACGTCTGCTCTTGTGCCTGTATATTCATTTTTCTAAAGGATCATTAATAAATAGAATATACAGAGTTGCTGATTTTACATGACAAAACCATGTTATAGACATTATCAAGTTAATTGTTTCATTAAGAGGTCTGGGAATAGCTGGTTTAAAAATTAATTTACTGTAATGTTTCCAGCTGGGATTTCCAAAAGAGCATAGGGGATTTTAATCTTCAAATCACACTGAGATTCAGGGACAGACTTTGATTTCTGAATTCCTGAGGGTTCTTCAGAAATCCTAATCTCAGGAGTTCATAGTGAGAAAATTAGTCAGCAATGGAAGCAGCCAATATGAAGTATATGTTGATAGGAAAGCCATACTACTAAGTTTATCAGGAAGGTGTGAGTGTAGTCAAGAACTTTAGTTTCTTTGGGCAGCTGCCAGTCCAAACAGATTTTGCCTTTCATCTTTTAGCATATGGACTTGTGCTTCTAAGAATGTCTTCCTGCCAAGTGTGCAAGCGCAGGAGCCATAAGGAGTTTCCACTGGAACCAGAACCTGAGGGAGACGAGCACAAACAAACAAGTCATTTCTGAGACAGGGATGTGCCAACAACATCACAGCAGAAACTACAGCTGTTCACCAATTCATAAAATCATGTCCAGGCCCTTTCCTTCTCTTACGAACATCAATGGTAGATGTTATCTCAAGATAAAGTGGATCTATAATGTCCACCTGAAAGACAGCAAGGATAGGATAGCAAAATCACAAGACTTAGGGAGGGTGACTAGAGCGTAAACACTATAGACCACTGATGCAAAATGGAATAACCCAGTTTCTCTCTGTCACACAAGGGTAACATAACAGACTTTCAGCTGGGCTTGGCTGTCAGCTAGAGCAGCTGTGGAAGGAGAAGCAAATGTATCTCATCCCCTACATCTCTGACCCTCTGCCTGATCACAGGCTGATACCTTGTCCAGTGTTGGACCAATCTGCTTTGGCTCCTAACAGCTACAAAAACATCCCTTCACTGTTCCTGTAGAGTGCTGATCTTCAGTCACTCGGTTAGCCTATGGTCTAGCTAATCTGCTTGTAACCCCACTGCACCAAGGATGTTCTCTGGCAGCTCAGTGCTGCCAGTGGAGCAGGAAGGGCCATAGTGGGCTGTCTTTTCACACTACCTGGCTATGTGAAAGGATGCCATGATGCATTCTGCTTGGTTAAAACTGCACAGGTTGATATTATAACCAAAAGTCAAAGCGCTGGTGAAAACAGGAATGATTTTTCAGGTGGTAGTCTCTGTTACAGATCCCTTTGATAGCCAAAGCATTCCACTGTACTCCTTTAGCTTTTCTCAACAACACAGAAAGGCAATTATCTTTCCTGTGTAATCAATCAGTGTAAATCTCTTTCAGAAGTAAGGTGCAGCTTTCACTGGGCTGGGAGAGAAAATTTGCTCCTTTTAACCCTGTTCTATGCAGAACTGCTTCTATGCCTTAAGGCTGAGTATTTCTAGAGTCCAGACAAGTTGTGCTTGAAGCATTTACTTACTTCTTTGTCATTGGTCAAGCCTAGATTCTTCATGTCTACAACATTATAAAAAGTGTTGTTCAAGACGACTTCTATGACTTGTACCTGAAACCAAGGCAATAGATGAGACAATGAGTTAGGGCACCTTTTTAGCCAACAGTCTGCTAGTATTTTCACTCACTGTAAAGAAAAGCAGTGCAAACAGTCCCTCCCCACCCCATGTATGGGGTCTATGGAATGCGTACACAATGCTGTAGCACTCCTTTCACTTTTACTTATGTCCTGCCAAGCACTGAGTGATATGTTCTCCCCCATTGTGTTCACAGCTGGGGAGCAGCATGGGAACTTCTCAGTGTGTTCACATTTTTTTCAGACCATCTAGCTGTACCACCAAACAATTTCCAGTCTTACCTAGAACTGCCAGAGGAAATACTAGCCTCATTTTGGTCTTCTCAAGTGGTCTGGTTAACATTCATTAAAGTAAAACATCAGCAAGAGGAATGAAAATACCTGTGGTACTTTGCAAAGGACGTGCATCTGGATGCAGTTGACAGTTTTCTGGTAAGAGGGTGAATATTCCCCACAGTCAGGTGGCCCAGCAAACGCTTCAAGGATACATTCACGGATTTTATTCCTAGAGGTAACACAGGTTCTTACAAAACCTCATATCAGCTGTCTGTTTAGATCCATAATGCTTTACTGTGGGTTTGCTGTTGTCCTTGTTGTTGGTTTTTTTAACATTTATTTTCTCTCTCTGTTCTGATGAATACATAGCACATGGAGTTTTATGGAAGAACAATTTCTCTGTCCTGTCATCCCCCCCCCCCCCTCGAGTTCCTCTCCCCTAGCTCTATAGTTCACTGAAAGTATTTAACAAATTAGTTGTTTGTTCTCCTGAAGTGCTCTGTATTGAACACTGAACTGTCCATTTAAATACTCTCTGTTGGTGAACCATCAAAGAGAGGAGCACCCCCAAAGGGTGTCTCTCACCCCCTGTACAAGTGATAACACTTCCACTGAGATCTGGGGTGTTGGCTGGTGCACAGCAACTGCAGTTCTCGCCCTTACAGCTGCTGTATTGTATAGAGGGACTTTGGGATCATAGGTCAGGTAATAAACATTATTCGATATGATGCATACCATATGCAGTCAAAGTCAAAATCCTTGCATTCGCCATATGACCATTTGCAGAAGAGCTCTCCACATAAAATCCTGTCATTTCTTTCAGGAAGTGTAGTGTATTCATTCTTACAGAAGCCTTCAAATCCAGACTGTGTTGTCTTCATAAGTTTCAGGTCTTTAATTCCAGCAAAAACAACCAGAGGACCTGTGACCCCAAAACATGAGACAGTATGAGCTCCTTTTCAGGCAGTGAGAAAGAAACCTCTGTGTGCTTACTTATGAAGCTGTCTTTTCAGGACCTACTCATGTGCTCCTCTTGCAAGCCTAACTACTTTTAAAAATTACTTTCTGCACACAGGCGTTAGCAGAGAGGTAAGAAACAAGACAGAAACTACTGCAATCAGAGCTCAATCTAGAAAACAGAAAACCCCTGAGCTGTAGTCAAGGAGAGCTGAGGACATCCCCTTTCTCACCTCCTTGACATGCTTTGGGTTGGCTGTTACTGATCTGTTCAGGGGCTACTAATTGCTCTAAAGGGAAACTAAATGGGCTACTAGTGCTGCAGTGTACAGAAAAGATGTGGTGAGCCTTTTCTAACAGCACAGACAAGCATAGAAAACACCCAGTGCAAAGACTTGGAGCCTCTGTCAGAAATTCTGTTGTGAGTTTTGCATCCATAAGAACGAGAGGGCAAGGAGCCAATGCGAATCCTGCTGTTCAGCTAATTAGCAGGACCTGCCACCTATACAGATGCCACCCACAGGTTCAAACTGACAGTGTTTTTTCTTGCAGCCACTATTTATAAAATGTGCTGTTGTGGATCAGTGCTGCATGAGTGGAGTATCATCTTCTGAAGACCAAGCAGTTAAAAAGTTGTGCTCTGAACTTTTTCTTCTGACAACCCTTTTGGCTGGCAGCTAAACAGTTTCAAGTGGTCAGGTGTTTAGTGCACACCAAACTGATGATAGCTGAAAATTTCACTGACCAGAGCTGCCAAAAAAATGCAGATTCAGAAAAGAGAGACCTTAAGGCATGCAGGCTTGTTCAGAGCCGGAACAGATAGTCAGTGTCAGAAGCCCAGGGTGCTGTTTCTGTGCTGCTCTTGGTGCTCACACTACCTAGTTAAAAATTAATCCTTGAATACATGTGATGCATAGTAATCCTGCCTTGGACTAGGAAGACTGAGAGACTTGGTCTTGAAATTGTGTCTTTGCAGGATTTATACTGGAAATAATTCCATTGTGATTGATATCTCTAAATGACATGATTGTTTAGAGGGTTGGGTTTTTTTTAAACTGCTCTGTCACTGGATGTTGTCAAAACTGCTTTTTGTGTATTTTTTCTCTTGTTTTTTTAATGAGTCCAAGGAGATATATCTATAATTTTGGCTACACCCCCCTGCTGTTTACTAAAACTTTAATAAAATCTAAAGAAGAGACTGTCCTTGGACAGGATATTTTGGGGTTTGTCCAGATCTTGATGAATTCATTGCTTGGGTGTAAGATTGTAATGCAAAGGTATTAATGTATTGTAGATTCTATCAGTGAACCTGGAGACATATTTATCTCCTATTCAAATCCATGGCCTTGTTAGAAAAAGCTACTTGTGATGAATGATTTACTGAAAGGCAGGCTGGCTGGCTGTGTAGCAATCACCCTGAAACTTGCACTGAAGAATATAATGCATAGACAAAGCTTCCAAGGTGAACAGCTCGTGCTGTGCTTTCAGCATTTTTTGCGCTGTGTCTTCAGGTGCCAAATGTTGACTCTGTTAAGTTACTTACGATGTTTTCAGTTTCTAAAAAACTCTGAGCCTTTCATCAGCAGATATAATGGCAAAAAAAGATAAGCCTGTAATTCTATTAAGTCTCACTGGGTTTCTTTTAATGATGAGAAAAGTGTTAAAAGAGGATTAACTGAGAAATAAATTTCTTTGCCTGGCTGATAGGTGCATAGGAGGATGCTAAAGATAGAGAAGGTTCTCTTATGAGAAAAATAAAACAGATTTGAAATCTTCTCTTCGGTTATTGTTCACCTAGGCAGGGAATCCTAGAGAAACAGCTAGAGGGCTACAGGAAGGGAAGGCCAAGAAGGAAATGTGGTTTCTTCAGTAAGCCTTACAGGCTTGTTTTGTTTGTGTAAAACCTGAAATTGAAGAATTTCATGCTGGATTTTCAAGATGATGAAAAATTCAATTCAATCTGTACATTAAGAGCAGCAGCTTTTCAGGAAAGCATAAACTCTTCTTTATTTTTTAAATTCAGGTTTCCTTCTTACCATTTCCCAGAAACCAGTTTATACTATTAAGGCTGCCAAAAATAAAGCAGTAGTTAACATAGCTAGTGTTAGGCTAAGAGACACTGGAGACATGTACGGGCTCTCTCTTCTCTTTCAGTAGGAACACAGGGATAGCACTCAAATGTGCCTCTCAGGACTTGTGTCCTGTCTGCCAGAAACTGGTCTCACCACTGGTCCTAACCTTGACACATTGGAAAACAGAGAGAGAGGGTAGGATGGGAAATAGTCTAAGTTACACTAGGGCAGTAATAGATAGGTACCGAACTAATGTCTAAATCCTCTAAACCCACTGTGTGAAATGATGTAGTGGTCTCAGTTCATTTCCTAGTAGTCTGAAAGGTGGGTTAAAAGAAACACTAACACAGTGAGATTGAATTTACTTTCTTGTTGAGTCATAGCAAAAAGAGAGGATTTTTATACTCCCTTTGGAATGCCAATTTATGGACAGTTGAGCTTGAAAGCCTGTGTCTTTTAAGTATCATAAAACAATTAGTGAAGCCAAATGGTGCTTTGTTGATGCATGGCATACAAAACTAGTAAGTGCACTCTGAAGTATTTTCATGTGAAAAACTGTTTGCATGTAGACCTGAGTGCTCACCGTGTTCAAGCCAATCTGGTTCACAGCAATGAAACTGCATCTTGCTTAGAAATAAAACCAAGGCATGTTGACAGGGTTTCAAAAATAAGTGCAAACTAGGCAACTGACCTACAGTGTGAGGTTTCATGATGCATTCTCTGTAGGATAACGATAATAGTGAGACTGCAAAATATAGTATAATGTAAAAAGTAAGCAGACTGTTCTCAGAATGCTATTAAACCCTGTCACAGCATATAGCACTTCTGCTGGATGTGCTGTTGAGCATTATTTGTTTAGGATATATATACACAAATATGAGCTACATTAGCTTTTCAGCCATGTCTCAGAGATCAAGGACTGCCAAATTAGACTATAAAGGTATTCTTTGTTTTAGACCTCTGGAACAGTTTACTGTGCTGTAAGCCCTTTAGCTATCTCTAAAACATTTTCACATCTCATTGGCAGAAATATTTACAGTAGGAGAAGCTGCAAATTCTTTTCTCACCATTTCGGCACTGCTCAGCTTCACAAAAGCGGATCCCGTTAGGAACATGTATGAATGAGTGGATGTGGGGAACACCATTCTGCAAGATAAGAATTTACACTGTAATTTACATTTAAGTAAAAGCGCAGTAAATGCTATCTTAACTTGAAAACAAGAACGAAGAGAGTGATGAATGGCTTCAGAATAGCAAATGGAATGTATTGGTATTTTAGATACCTCTTGTAGACGTTGCCATGGTACTTCTTGAACGTAGGTTTTGACGTACGCCACTTGGCAAAATGTTGTCATGAAGTGTTGGCAGATATCTATAGCGAATTGTTCTAAAGTTGCTATCTAAGACAAAAACCAGAATTATTAAAAAGAAGCAATTACCTCGTGTATGAGAGCAGATTGTTCTGATTGTTGCAAATATTTGGGAAGGATGGGTGTTGGTAAAAATACAGATTTCTCTCATTTTTGGTGTTGTACACTGTGCCTAGTCGTTTGATCAGCTTGCAGCACACACTGCAAATAACAACTAGAGTCGTGTCAAAAATCTCCCATTCTGTGGTATAACAATCTGCAGTCCTTGGAAAAACTGCTAGAGAAGCCTTCTGCTTTGAGGATACAATGCTGAAATAATCATAGCAATATTCTGATTAAGCTTTGCAGGCTAAAGGTGAGATTTCGTTACTGAGACAGACAATTTACGCTACAGATTATGATAGATGCAATTGAGGGAGGTAAGTACACATTTAACAGAATTAAGAAGACTCACACATACATTGAGACCTTCTGTTTAAAATGCTATATAGGGATAGTGCAGTATTATATGCTATTAAATTTAAAAAGATGGGTCCTCTACGACAAATCTACAAGAACTACTGCTAGTTCTGTGAGAAAATAAAAGGCTTTGGAAAACTAAGGAGGAGTCCACAGGATAAAGACTGGAGGAGGAAAAATTTTCTCCCAAATCACTGAAGGTCTCTAGCGCTGATCTGACATGTTAGTGGCAGGGAGATCCTTTTGTTGTATTTAGAAAGTAAAAGGTTATTATAACAAACACTTCCAAATGAAAGAAACAGCAAGGTTAGTTAAAAAATAAAAAATACCCCATTTTTCTTGGCCAACACAAGGACAATATTCTTTATGGTGTCTGTAGGTATCACAGCAGAGTTGTTTCCATCCAGGTACTCATGACAAGAAGTCAGCCGGAGATGTGTGCACACTTCCACTTCTTTAACAAAGTGCTTTTTCCCTTCTCTATGAAGGCGAAGGAACTTAATTGTGTTCTTGCCATATTCACAGTTGAGGACTTCTACATCCTTGATCTACAGAGAAAATATATCACAGTTGTAATGGAATTTGACAGAAGCCTGAGTTATACTCAGTCAATGAAACAAACGATGTTTATGGCCTTTATTTCTGTGGTTACCTGAGATAATGGAAATATCTTCATTATAAATTGCGAAGTCCTGATGGGAATCAAAAACGCTTTTGAAAGCTATTATTATGTTAGTAGCAGCTGTGATAGAGATTTAAAAGTTTATGGGGGACAGATCATATGCCATGAGTAACAGTAAACTGGTCTGTCTTGTTCATTATCTTTGTGTTAGTCCTGACTGCATAGACCTTCACTGAGTTTCCCCTCTGTCATCTCTTTCTGAGTCCCACATGTCCCAGTGCACTCAGTTACCGCAGGTGCAGCAGTGCAGAGGGCAGGCAGCGTTCACACCCGTGACCCCACAGGCAGTCTGCCAGGCCAAGCCTGCACCTCTGCATACATTTCCTGATGTTCCCTGGCACCAAGAACAAACTGTCACCACCTCTGGCTCCCAGCTCTTCCAGCTGCTGTCAGGCTCTGCATGTGCAATGTGCTCAGCCCTCCCTATTTTCATGCAGGGGCCAGCAAAGTTTGGTCAGTGACCCGCATGGCAGAGCCCCCCATTAGCAGGTAGAGCCCAGCATGCACTCCATGGCCCTAGGGCTGCCCCACATCATGGACCTTGGATGCACTGAGGCTGAGTGGAAGCAGTGAGTACCAAAGCAATTCTTCTGTGAGGGGTGGAGAGGTGAGCAGGTGTAAATCCCAAAGAGAAAATGGAGGCAGCTGTCACGTGCTTGGAATGTAGTGTGTTTTGTTAACTCCTCTGTGCACACTGCAATTCCCAAGAGCAAGAAGAAAATACAGGCTGAGATCATCTGGTTGAAAGCATTTCCTCACAACACAGTTCTGATCTACAAAAGGGATCAGAAGCCAGTCTGAACAGCGAAATTCAGGTCTTGACCAACGTCTCCAAAATCCTGGCTTTCTGAGATCGCTTATGTTTGATTGTGTTTGTGCTAAGCCCTATTCAGGTCTACCCTGCTGCTGTCAAACACACCCCATTTACACATCTATTACAGTGTTGGAGAGGCTATACTAGAAAGGAGATAAAATACTGCAGAGGTTGTGAGGATTTCTGATATGCTAAAATATCCAGAACTTACTGCACTAGATTTTTCGCTAAGGCTGAAATATCCCATACTTGGTATCAACATCTTTTAATGTAAATCATCACCTTTTAATGTAAGCATAACGAGGAGGGAGAAAGAATACTTTACACAACAAAATATAAATCGAAGCTTTTTATGTGTGAGTTGCTAAAAGCTTATCAGATGTAAAATTGCTCAATTCAAGCATGTTTACTCCTAAGAGACAGGCTAATGCACTTAGAAGATAATTTAAAAACCCATATTAACTAATTGAAAGCAAATTGCTGTGGCTCAGAGCATTTCTCTGCCTGCCAGTCCCTGCGGGCTCAGTCCCCACGGGCAGATGAAGGCCCCCAGAGCTGAGCACAGCTCAGCGCTTCACCAGAAACCATCTTTAAGGAAGGATACAAAGCTGCGCTGGCTTCAAGGGCTGGTGCAGTCGCAGTGAGATGGTTTTGTTTTGCTTGTCTGAACACAGAGTTCTTTTCAGACTGTTGTAAAAAATTCATACTTCAGCCTTGCAGCAATGAAAGGAAAACAAAAAGGGTTTCCCTATCTGCGGCTTTGCTTTTTTTTTTTAACAGAATACCGTAAATACTCTAAATAGTCAGAATAGCACCTCCTAAAATACGGGGGGAAGTTTCCTCAAAAACGTAACTTGACAATCCTTATTCTGCTATTTTATTGCCCATGAGCAGTTTCCAGTGCCTCATGGGAGCCCTGGCCCCACTGCCAGGACCTGGAAGCCTGACGTCCAGGCTGGCTCTGCTGTCCCGGCGTGTACTGGTTTCATTGCACAGCATCAGCTGACACTTAATGCAACACAGCTTCTCCTTTTAGAGCCTACCCAGTGCTCGCCCTGTGCAGCCGGGAAACCAAAATGCCCGCGAGATCTGCATGGTGCCCCCATGCTTTGCTAGTGCTTCTCTGCTCCGTGCCCCTGTGGGCAGCTGAGATCTCCTGCAGGAATGAAAATGGGGAGGCAGTTGATTGGTAAGTAAATACCAGGCAGGGGAGAAACATTGGGTGAGTAAACAACACCTGAGATTACACCACTTGGAGTAGGTGGATCACTGGGAAGTAATGCATAGCAGTCAGTGGTTTAATCCTGTTTGCCTGTGAGTGGTAGCTGAACTTTTCATTTGGAAAACCTAGGATAAGTTATTGAGATGTGATTTTGTTTCACTGAACCAGCCACCGTACTGGTTTATGACTAACTGCAGAGTAATCACTGCTTTACACGGTGTTCTTGTCTCATCAGCAAAGGGAGTGTAACCTCCGAACGGGTGCCAAAGCTGCGCTCGCTGGCGACAGCCCCTCACGTGTATCTCGCCCTTAGCCGTGTTGCTCCTACATGAAGAGCAGTGTGGAAGGACTTGTCCCCTTGCTGCCATAGCTGAGCCACCCCAGGAGGGATGTGAGGTGGGGACAGCAGTGTGGGAAAGCACCGTCTGCACCGTGATGCACCGTTCCCTGCCCCCAGAGCCACTGCCACGTTGGAACTGGTACCACCCCACTGCCAGCAGCAAGCCTGAGTTTGGGTTTTAAATGATTAACTGGATTAATACGCTTTGAAGATGAAAGACACAAAGTATAATTACATGATACCCAGCAGAGGTTTAGAAAGTGAAATAAAGGCTCTTAAAAAAAAGAGCACAGAATCCTCACAGAGATAAATATCAACCGATGTCAAAAGTATCTCTCATGGAGCAATGGTTAGTTTGGCTATAAATGATAAAAAAGTAGGTGCTATTCTCACGCACCCCTCCCCTTGCACACACAGCTAACTGCAGGGAAGGCAGGAGCTCCTCCTGGCGCAGCCAGGCTACTCAGGCGGGAGCATAAAGCAGGCTGTGCTCTGGATTGGCATAACATCAAATGTGTGAGGGTCTGGTCAATCCTTCTGACTTGTCACCCTTTCCAAGGCCCTTCTGGATGGTGTGAGTTTTCAGGAATCAAACTGTTATTTAGTGCAGCTATTCAACAGCTTTAATGTATGAGGAATTTCGTTTCTCCACAAACTGCAATTATTCCTTGCAGAATGCGTCTGTTTGTGCTAAAGGTAGAAAAAAAATCCAAGCCCAAACCAAAACACAAACAAACCAACCCTATTTACCATTCATTCCTTAAACACATTTTTTGTACCCAAATTTTTTGAGAAATTCTTTGAAAACTGTGGCTAGGAGTGATTCACTGTGCCTCTGTCTAAACACCAGCAGTGTGGGATCCATTCCAGGTGGGAACTGGGGGATCTGCCCAGCCAAAACTGTGTTCCCTTCTGACAAATTTAACAAGAAGGATGGGAGATTTCCTTTCCAATGTGCCAGCCGTAGTCACCTTTTGCCTGACTCTGGATTTCGTTGCTATGAAGCTGATAGGAGAAGCAGAACTGAAACTGCTAAGAAATGCTTCCTCTTAACCAAAAGACGTCAATGCTCTTTCAAACAAACATGGCACTGCAGGTTTTATATCCAGTTAGCAAGAGCTTTATGTGAGTTCCTACTCTCCAGTGGTTTCATCCTGCAGCATTCCATAATTACTCATTATTAGTATTCATGCACCCTTCCATTTGCCACTGAACCAGAGGAATCACTTGCCCTATCTGAACTGATCCCATCTGTGCTCCCCAGCCGTGCCCGTAGTGCTGGTGCTGGCAAAAGTCTCCCCTGTGTTTTCATTCCCCTCAGGATCTCATCCCACCACCTTCACTGCACCACACGCAGGAGCTACCAGAGCAAACAGCCATAAGATCAGCTAAGGAGTGCACAGAGTCGTTCCTTTATTCATCCGAACTCACTGTGTTCTGTGGGAAGCTTTCCATGCACATAAAAGCCAAAACTCTGCTTTCTGAGAAATGCTGAGTCAAGGACGGAACCCACAGATGCATGCTCTTTGGGCTTTTGGGGGGAAAGGGGATGGAGAGAAGTAGTAAAGATGTGGTTAGAAGTAAAGATGTGGTTATTTGGAGCAAGTTAGTGTTCAGTCACAAGCAAACAATGTGACAATGCTAATTGGGTATAAGCAGATTTGCCTTCTTTTGGTCCTCATGAAAATAACTTTCACTCTGCTCCTACCAGTGCCTAAGCTCTAGAGAAACTTTTGTGAGACTTTTATACAACTTTAATTGCTAATACTGGCTTTCTGGAAAGGTCCAAACCATGTACCCACTGGGAACTGGCAAGTAATTTACTGATAGCTCAACTGCTAACATTTCCATGAGCATACCTGCTAACATGGGTTTGCCAGATGCAAGGCTCTAAACATCTGAAAGCATAAATCTTCCAATACAGTTCAAAGCAGTTTGGAAAGGCTTCAGATACTAATTCTTGGATCAGCTCATACTATTGTAGCTATTGCTGTTCCTCTCCTTTCTGAATCTTCACTTCAAATACAGGAATTGTTGTGGATCCTTGTGCGTGTAAAGTTGTCCCCAGCCTTACTATCCAGATAATTTTATTCTCTTCTCTGTGATCTGTTATCAGCAACAATTTCTTCTGAGATATTTAAGGAACATCACTCAGTCACTGGCAGTGCAGGTGGATTACCAGGATCACCAGTGGTGTGTTTCTCCCCTGCCTATACATGCATGTTTCCCACCGATCGAATGTTCCTCTAGCAAAATGCTTTCCTGCCACTTCTTACCTGCTTTCAGAGCTGCCTTTCTGGACCAGCTTGAGACTGCAACTACACTGGGCAAGGCTTACTCCTCCTGCTATACTTGAAAGGTTAAGTGCAGTCAGGCTGCATTTTTAGTAAAAAGTATAGGATTAAAAATAATGATACTCAGTTCTTACAATGACGTAAATAACAAATTACTCAAGTATGGCACTCAAAGAAAGGGTCTCAATTATTTATATTGCAATTAATCCCATGGACTTACACACTGGGAAAAGCTGTTTACTTCATCAGGGACATTAGTATGAGCTGAGCCATTTGGTGACAATATTGAGTACTCAATATTTTGAGAATATGTATATGTTCAAATAATAATCTTTGAGAAAAGAGTTGTCCTTCTGGCTAATGGTTTGCAAATAGTCTGCAACAGTTCAGGATGGTGAGAGTCTGTTATGAAAAGCAGGATTGGAATAACATGGCTTTATAATTATTTTGTGGGTTTAATATGCAGTTTTATAATTCTAATGCACAATTTTATTTCACTTAGAGTTATATTTATGTAATATTAAAATAAATTTTAGGGGGTGTCCAGGTTGACCATGAGAATGTCAGGCTGAGTCTGGGACCTGACGTTCTTCACCAGAACCAGGAGTAGCAGGGATTTGATGGCTAAATGGGACTCCAAACCAGGGCTACCTCAAATTCTTTCAGGGTACCAACAGCAGTTCTGGCCACAGCAACAGCAGTTTGGTGCCGAATCAGCCTCCTTTGCTGGCTAAGAAGCAGAACAAATTTGTCCGCAGCAGTTGCTGTTGAACTGCTGCTGGTTCCTGCACTGGCTCACCACCTTGAACTGAGACATCCATGCTGCATGCTGGTGGCACTGGTACCCCTCCAGCATAGGCACCCCCAGAATCACCCTTCTCTTAAATCCTCAGGAGGGGAGGAGGTGTTGATTTACACATTCAAACAGGATGGTTGTAAAATAACAACTGCTCTTCACTGTTGCAGGTTTGCTCTTTACAAGTTGCCAAAACATGTCAAAGGAGAGATATCCACGCTGGGGCTGGAATACATGTACATGGATGCCCTGGCTCCACAGTGGCAGCTCGGTAAATACCTCGTCAACATGACACAAGGCGCTCTGGGGCAAACACTGAAGCAGCTGTATGAGACGTATGAATCCCAGGCAAGTAACGTTTAATTACCATTGGGATGCTCACTTGATATTACACGCAAATGAAATTAAACCAGCCAAAATAAGCACGTAGAGGTATGGCCAGACCTGACAGACTAGATCTACTACAACACGTCAAGGGAAGCATCTTGGCAGCTGGGAGGTTATTTGCAGTTTTGGCTGCAATTAGAAATTGTTCTCAGACTCCTAATTTCTGGTCAAAGTGTTGCCCATCAAAAAAATTAGCATCGGTGCATAGTCCCAGTGGCTGCTTCTCTGCAGTCCACACTGAGCAACATCTGAGCTGTGAGCTGGCTCTGAACTCAGACCAGGGCCAGTGGTGACTGTTACACTTGTCCTAAGCCCTCCCATGTACGTGTTTCATGCTCTGTCACAAGTCTGGGTTTTGATTTTCCCCCTGAAACCACTGTGATGCTTCAGCAGTGATAGGCTGCTTGTTAGGCCTTTGCTTTCTTTTACACTCACAGTCAGACACCTCATTTATATTTGTGTGAAGCGATTATAAAATACAACAAGATCTGCCTATAGTTATTTTTTTAGCACCTGCATAGTACTCTTTGGAGCTGTGTGTGTCTTTGCATATCAGCTGCGGGTTAGTGGTAGTGTGTCATGAATTTATATGTAGAAGAGACTCCCCAATGTCAGCCAAATATTGACAAACCAGTCAACTGTCCTGTTCCAGGCCTTGCTATAATTGTCATAAACTGTTCACAAACTCAAAGTCCATCAGGAGGGGGAGCGTGTCCCAACTCCTTCGAAGTTCTCTATTCAGGGGGAATAAGGTGTGGCTGTATGCCAGTATTTTGTGAAAAGCAGTAGTTGCTTGTTCTTCACAAGAACACTTGTCAGTCTGTCGTTCCTTGGCAAACATTTTCACCAAATCTGGTTGCTAAATCAGAGAGGCACAAAAAAAAAAGGAGGAACTTCTTTGTGAGTGCCAAATAATCCCATTTAATTTGTCTTAGTGAGCCTGTCCGACCTCTTGAGGAAGATCTACTGCAATGACTGAGAGAACTTCCAACTTACATTAACCGGGACCCTAACGCTGAGTCTCCAGGTTTATTTTACTCTAACTTCTGCAGAGACTGTGTCAGCTGAATTGGGAGAAAGATCAGGCTCAGGATGTTCACACAGAGAAGTCCTGAATTCATCCTTCTGTTCCCAGCAGATGTTCACTTAAAAGCCTTCCTTTTACTCAATGTCGTGTTTCAGAAATGTGTGTTTTCCTGCAGAAGAACAGCACTGCATATGCGATATACAACGATGAGGTCCCTCAATCAGACTCTGATAGGTGGAAAAGAGGACATACCAAAGGTACAGGGAGAGTCCCAGGCTATTATTTTCTCCTTTCTAAAGCTGTGGATAACATCTACTTGTCTGTTTGTCTATCTGCATACCTAAAATTTCTGCCTGTAGCAAAACTGGAGAATGATTTCCATGATGTGTGGTTAGTTACATACTTATATATGCTGTGGCTTCTGTTTTGGTTTTGCTATGCCTGTGCTGTGTTGAAAAATTGAGGGTTTACGGACCCTTTGTTTTCAAGAGCTGAAACTCATATAGCTCCTCTCAGTGAGTACAAATCACACTGTCCTGAGCCTAATGGCAACAGCACTACAAGGTGTGAAGGGAAAGGCACCCTGAATATAACCCCCTTGTTGTGGTTTAAGCCAAACAAACCCAGGACACCCCTCCACACTTTCTCTTTCAGGGTCAAAAAACTGCTGCCAAGATCATGGAAGCACTAAAGTATGCAGTATAAGTAAAGCAAGTCTTTAAATAAGCATAAATTTTAGTGGAGGTCTAATTGTTTACTTGAGGAAGCAGATGGGGTTTGCCCATCCTGGCTTCGGGATGAACACATTTTGCAGGGCTGTATGTTCAGGTTGCAACAGTGGGGACAACTCAGAAGCTGCACTCCTTCCCAGAGCACCCTGCTGCAGGGGAGGCATTGCCCATCTCTCTGCTACTGCCCCATGGAAGAGGATTTGGTCTAGAAAGGAAGACACAGTGTTGATGGAGTCTCCTTCCCCTTATGCAGTGAATCTATGAAGGGAAGGAAAATGAGCAGTGGTGAAAGGGTCACAGCCACTAAATCAACAGACTTTTTGAAGACGAAATTTTAAGCAGAGAAAGAGAAGGGTTTTGAAAAGATTTCTATTTCAGAAAGAACATGGTGATAGTTTGATTTTGGCTACGTAAGAGAGAATTAATGTAATTTTAATACAATATTAGTTCTCCTTTAATCCATTAATCCAGAGCCAGTTTACTGTAGACATAAATGCACTAAGGTATGGTGTCTGCAGCAGCAAATCCAAAATAGGACACAGCTCTACTGTCTCGGGGCTTTTTCCTCCTTAACTCATTTGCAATAACCTTTTTTTTTTTGACAGGATTTCTGCTCTTGGACAAATCACAAGGATGCTGGGTGATTCACAGTGTGCCCCTGTTTCCTCCCATCCCTGAAGATGGTTATGGGTATCCAGCTACTGGGGAGATCTATGGACAGACAGCCATCTGTATAACCTTCAAATATGACCAGTTCACTGAAATAGGTCTGAAAAGCTTCCTCCTGAGAAAGCCTTTGTCCCACCACACCTCTCTGACTGCTTTCCTTGAGGCTTTGCCTCAAAAATTGCTTGTTCTTGTCCTTCACGGTCAGATTGGGAAACCAAAGTGGGCCCTTACAAACAGTGTTCTTGGCTTCAGTCATGTTTATCTAATGATTTCCTCTGTGAATGTGGGAAATTCACTCTTTGACTCCATCTCCCCATGGGAACTGTTGGGGTAATAATAGTCACAAATGCTTATTGAGTCCACACACACACAAAATACTTTGGAAATATAAAGTAGGATGATTAATCACTTTGAACAGTAATAGCTCGTTCAGCTGCAACTGTCTGCGGTTCTAAAAATGTAATGCAACCACTGCTTGAGCTGGAGGCTTGACTTGTCAGGAGTTATGAATATGGAACAAATATCACCCAAGATTTCTCCAGGTACTTTTTGCCACATAAAATACCAATAGTAAAAATAAATAATTAAAACCTATATATATATATATATATATATTAAAAAAAGCCAACAAACACAACCCCCAAAATTCGTACCTGTAAAATTCAGAACAATCTGATAGTGGTCTCTGGTACTGAAATCCTTAAAAGGGACTATCAACAGGCGTTACAAAAGGTCATACTGGCATGTTCCTTAATGCTTTTCACACTGTTTCTCACTCTTTCCTCAGTTACAAACTTCAAATGGTATTACTGAAACATGTACAGTGTGCAAATTGCCAGGCTGGCCACACCTCAGAGCTATCAAAACCAGGTTCCTGTTTGTGGAAGTGCATCTATGCATGTGTTTATGGAAAGAGGACAAGAAAATGAGATGCAAACACTAGTGCTTTTCCTGCTCCATCCTCCCAGCTTCTGGCAGTCTGTGATTCAGGGATTTCTTCAGCCAGAAGGACTGGAAAGTTTTTACTGGTCTTCCATGAACTCATCATAATGAGCCCATTTGTTCCTTTGCTCTTTATGGCATCCATGACGAGGACGTTCTGCAGTTAAACTGAGCTCTGTACAGCAAAGTACATTTCTTCTGCAAATTCAATCCAGATGCTGAAAGTCAAGCTCTGTTCTCCCTAAAACCAGACTAGAGCACTTGGCAGCCCTTCTGTTTGCATGTGGCTTGGCAACAAGCTCACTGCAAACTACTCCTGTAAATGCAGACAGGCTTGGATTTACTCATGCCATCTGAGCCTTTTGTGATTGCTCGAAGATAGCCTGGGTGGAGGTGGCAGTGGACAGAGATCCACAGTTAACAGTTTTACTCAGAATAATGAGGTATAAGTGGAAAAACCTGAGCGTACTCCCCTAGACAGTCTACGTGCTGCAGGGCCAGTCAGAATAGAAAGCAATCAATGTGATTTTGGTGGCTAAACCAAGATATTTTGATACTTGAACTCTTCCCAGAGACAGGCTGTGAAGATTAAGAAGGATTTAGGTTTCCTTTCCAAGGCAGAACTTTACTCTCTTGATTGCTTTGCTTTAACCCATTTAATTCTTCCAGTGTTTATTTATTTGTGTTTTTCTTAGACCAACAGATGCTGAGTTATAATCCAGGAATCTACAGCTGCTCCATCCCTAACATCTTTCAAGCTGATCTCCCAAATCTGCAGAAACTCTGTGCAGGGTCCAGGCTGCCCTCTGTCCCCTTGCGCCACCTCTCCAAACTGCAGTCAGCTCAGGGGGAAACCTTTCTCCACTTTGCAAAGTCACATTTGTTCATAGACGGTAAGAGAACCTGTTGCTCTACCTATCATGCATTCTTAATTGAGAAATAAGCAATTAATATATTCTTTGTCAATTAGTATTGTCTTTGAGGGGAAAAAACCCTTCAGCTTCAGAAATAAATGTAACAAAGGGCAAGGAATTGTGTCCCATCATGATATTCTCTCAGGCCCACAAAGCAAAAAGCTCCCTGGTCCTTCAAATGCCTTAAGGTATTCAACAATGGGTTTTCAGAAAAAGTATTTCCTCTTATTCAGTAATAACAACAGAGAGGTTTGATCACCTGCTTCTTGTTATGAAGAAGACTTGATTATTTTCTTTTTCCTCTTTTTGCTGCTGATTGTTTGTGACAGCTTTTCCAGGATAAGGAGAAAAAGTAGAAATGAATTTCTGAAACGGAAGTCAAAATAAGGGGAGGGGGCAAAATCCCCCCTCTAGCTCACTTTATGCAAACCAGGCCAATTTAGGTGATACTTTTCAGTCCCCTCTTAAAGGAACAGGAAAGACTAATTTCCCTGTGTTATTCCACAGATATCTACGTGGCCTGGATGGCTCAGGAACTGAAGACTGATTTGTTGGCTGAATTCTGGCAGCATTCTGGCCAAAAACTTCCCTCAAATTGCTCTCTTGACTATCATGTGTACAACATAAACCTAATCGGGATGCCATTGAATTTCACCTTTTATTCCATTAACGATCATTCTAAATGGGCTGTTTCAAGGGAATACAAAGATCAGTGGACCTGCATTGGAGACTTAAACCGGGCTGCTGAGCAAGCTTGGAGAAGTGGTGGGTTCATCTGTATGCAGAACGAGCACATCTACAAAGCCTTCAGGCCTCTGATAATCCACTACGACAGTTGCACTGGTACTTCCACAGTGATGTAACAAACCATTCCTCCCAAACAGCACAGCCCCTCATTACGTAGAAGGTGTAGGAAATGTGTCCCTTAAACTATATTCTTCCTCTGAAAAATGGCCCTGTGAGTTGCCAGATGTGTTGGACCTTCACCTTGTTAGCTGTAAAAGCAATCAGTTTGCAGGTAAATTATGGCTGTTTTCCTCTGGGTGCTGCACCAGCAGCACACTCTGTGCTGTCCCCAGCTCCTCCTGCCATCAGCACTGGGCTGGGACACTGCCACACAAGCATGCACCAAAGCACATCGCTATGAGTGACCATGCACAGGCGTCCCCAGGGGAACTTGTGGGTGATGGTGGATATGGGATGGGAGGAACAACAGGAACCTGTCTCACTCACTAGGTTGTCATGGATGGGCAATTAACAAAAGTACCCCAAAATGCTTCAGAATCACCCCATATTCCGGGCACTGCTGAGATCAGGCACAGCATTTCTGCTCAGTTTGAGCTGACTCTCTTAAAGAGCTGGCAGACTTGAATACATGCAGGGAGATGAGTGTGTGGACAGGAAGGCTTCATTTTTACATGATTAATTTTTAGAGGGAATGAGCTTTAAATCATTTGTAACCAATAGCTTGGGAGCATTTATAGTGCTTTTATTCATGTACAGCAATCCTATAAACAAATATAGATGCCCAAAATATGAATAAGCAAAATAAATTAAGAGTGAAAATGGTCTGTTTACAGCCTCCCTCTTCCATTTTTATAGTGATTTGTGGTTGGTTACAAAGTTTTATGGCTGCCAAAGGAAAAAAAAAGGATAATTAGGAAAAAAATTAAAAAAAAAGAGCAGAAAATATTAGAAGGAAGATGTTATTTCATCTACATTTTCCCACTACAGCAAAGGTTAATGGCTGTTAATTTTCAGCCCCTCCAGTCTCAGCCTTAGGAGCTGAAGTTTACATGTACTTTGCTATGAAGACAAAGCTAATCCTGATACCCTTTTGGGTTCAAATTTCAAATGTGTATCTGTGTTTAGTATAATTCTAAATACATTTATAGGGTTATATCTCACTTGTATTTTTAATTCCTGAATTGCTAACAAAAACTCCAGTCTCAAGAGCTGGCTGTCCTACTAGTATTTCTGGTTTACTGTGTTCATAGTCCATATCACTGATTCTCCACAACAGTGTCTTAGAAGGAAGCAGATTAACAAGAAATGCCCCACAACCACAAGCTGGCACTGGAGATTTTCTTCCCTTTCCACCATGAAAGCATCAACCGAACCACAAAGTGTACAAAGTAGCAAACAAATCAACTTCAGAAAACATTTGTGCATACTTCCTGAGGAAATAAAAATAATGTATGTGGCCTTAATGTATGTGTTTAATGAGGAGAACAGATTTCATATTTAGTCATCTGAATCAAAGGCAAACCCAGCTCTCACAGCTCAGTGAAAATAACGTAGGTAGCTTGGATATTCTTCACAAACCAGCTCTTTTTCTTTTTCCTGCATATGACCAAGCACCATTTGATAAATAATTTGCTTGATAATGTTTTTCCTCTGATGCTTGTCAAGTTGTTTTGTATATACACTTTTCATTCTTTTCCTAGCTGTGGTCAAGCAACACACCTATCTGTGGCAGTGAAAACTGCCAGTGTCACTGAGCACTGAGCACTGGGATGGTAAGGCATCACTCAGATAAGCCAAGATGAAATTCCTTTCTCGTGCCCACCTTTTCTTGGCAGACACTAACCTGACCTACCGGTCTGAACTCTTGTATCTTACCCATAGCTTTGCATACGTGTGACCTCGGTGTACGAGAACAGCAAGAAATCCTGCACTGAAGACGGTGCTGCTGACGTTTACCATGGTGCACCTGAGGGCACCTGCACCTGTGACACAACCTGTATTTCTTATGGGAGATGTTCAGCCTCAGTGTTTGGGTCACCGAGTTCAATAGCAGAGAGTCTCTTATCAACCAGCTGTCACAACAGTGTTGCCACAGCCCGGCTAGAAGTCAACAGTCCTTAGACTTTACATGATTGCTATCCTTAATAATTTGTTCCAATGAGAGCTGTCATAAACCTAACAAGGCTACTTACAGCATTCCCCTTTCATCGTACCCAAGATTGGTAGCCTCCATTTTAGCTGTTACTGAGAAGGCATAAACAGCAGTGGAAAGAGGGAGGGAAACAGTTGTACTATACATTACAAGCACCTAAATAGCCAGGTTGTGGCTGTGTAATGGACAGTACACACTCACTTCAGTGGTGTAACAATAAAAAGGCTGCAGTGCCGGTTCTCTCATTTTTTGACTGTAAACAGCTTTAATTTAGTCTTGCTTTCATTGTGTAACTTCTATATTTGCATATCCTGGCATTCCTACTACACACATTATGTAACATGGGCAGACTCACTGTTTCCCACAAGAGACTGAGAATTGACAAGCTAAGCCATACGGAGGGTTTGTAACTTTTGGGCTTACTGTGCAAAGGCAAGACCAGAAACCACTTACTCAACCTTGTACGCCCTCACAGCGTGCACTGTGATCAATTGTTGGTGTGAAATACTAATTTTTGCATATTTTATATATATATATATGTGTAGGTTTTAATTTTAAAAATTGCTGTTCTTTTTTAAAATGCCATATGCTCAAGAAGTATCTGCCTGTCCCAGTGCCTCTGTGCTGCCTTTGCTGCCCACGGTGACCCTTTTGATCGGACAGACCCTCTTCTGCAAAAGGGGGCATCTGGCACCGCTCTGTGATTTCAGGGGGACCTGCCCAGCAGAGCTGATTCTGCAAAAGCAGAAGTCTTCTTGGACCCTGGTATGGAGAGGGGATAAACCTGGTCTCTCATCTGGATACCCAGAGTGTCTTCTTGTCAGCGTGCAGGTATGGCTATTCTGACCCTTGGGCTGCGTTCTAGTTAGACTAAATGAGAGCATGTATTATACATGAAAATTGTTTGCTGAGGCAGTAGGAGAGGCCGAAGCAGACATTATTAATCTACTAAACATTACTGTACTGCAGCCAAGTTTGTAGCAAACACAACAGTAGGGATTGTTGTTTGGTATAAATTGCCTTGTAATCACTTCCACAAGCCGAGACTCAGTCCCAGCAGGCCCGACAAGTTCGCGAGGGGCAGGAAATGCAAATACAGCCTCACGAAATACATGCCTGCCACTCACTCACCCACTGGGCGTCTCCTGCCCTCAGCACGGCCACTGTCATCACAGAGAGAGGGCAGAACCCTGTCTCCTGTCACTGCTCAACCCCCCCGCCGATGATTGTTCTATAAACCCATGTATCCCCGAGGATGCTTCTGTAACACTGGGAATTGTGGATCGTTAGGCTAGTGGTTTGCTGTGTTGCAAAAGTGCAATTTTACACAGACTTAATACAAGAAGTCAGAGGATTAGACATGGCCTCACTGGAGGAAAAGCACAAAAAAGAAAAAAAGATAAAATTTGAAAGCATAAGAACATAAACTGTGTAAAGTTTAGCTCCAGAGCAGTTACAGTGCTGGAAAACAGGCAGAGGCATTGCAGTCTGAGCCCACTTCAACGGGCAGCGTTTAAGGTGGGATTGGTTCTGATGTCTCCACAGTGACTGAAAATCTAGAGAGCCCTCCTGGTGGGAGCAGGGAGAATTTCTCAAGGACACGTGGGGCTCCATGCCAGCCGCCCGCCAGCAAGTCCAGGGAAGCTCAGAGAGAAACCTCCCTGGCTGAGCTGGGAACCTTTACTTCTCCAAGGCACGGAGCCTGGCACTCGGAGTTGTCATGGAGCTCTGAACAGTCTGCTCCAGAGTGTGCTAGGTTGCACTTTTAGAAGTACACAAGTCCTGCAAAGCCCAGCAGGTTTTGATTGATTCTCTGTCAGTAGTGCCCATTCTTCCAGCCATCCTTACAGACCACAGCCCCCTCCCCTCTCAGCACTGTGTGCAGTTTTCTGCTCCCACAAAGGGAAGCTTGCAGTGAACACACCTAATGCAAGCGCCTGTGTCAAACAGGGCTTCCTCTGCTTGCCTGCGGCAGGAAGGGAGAGGGTTATTTTTGCAAACACATATGGGCCTCTCTCATCTCTCTCTCCTGTTTAAATATATACACTCCTGACACTAATGAAACACTCAGGAACATCACTGTGAGAATTTGTTTTAATGTATCAAGGCATCCTTGCTGTTATTAGCATAGTCACCTAATTATCCCCAGAGAAACATACGCCCATATGTTAACGCCCATAAATCATTGTGTGGATCTCTTTTATACCTTTATTTTCAGTCTCTGGGAAGATAAATCACTGGGTACTTAGCATAGTAATTGCTTCAGAACATATGAGCTGCCTATGCCCTGGGTAAAATACTCGGGACACAGAGTGGTGCTGGCAGTGTCTTCTGAAAGCTCACCATAACCCAAAGCCTAACTGTGCTCAGAGTGTGATGCAAGAATATGATGTGCCAATTTAATTTCATAAGAGATTTCTTAAAAAGACAGGAATTTAAAGATGGGAGTGGGGATGAACACAAATACATGCTAGGCAAAACATGGAAAAAACCCTCATTTAGCATGGAATAAATTCTGCATAGCACAAGGCAGAAAGCCTGATCTGAAATGTCAAGCTAGGATATCAATATCAGTGTTTCCTAGATACCCTGACAGCCTAAGTATTTTAGCCGTATCTGACACATCTCTATTAATATTGGAGATACCAGATTAAAGGCTTAATTTGCTGAATTTTCGCATAATCCTCATGAATTTGGTGAGAATACAGTAACAGAAGCTGCATATGAACTCAGAATTCAGTTGTAGCACTTTCAGATCTTTGCCTTGGGCAGGAGCTAGCTCATAATATGTTCATTGTATACTTATCTTCATGTTTTTAGCTGATTTATCCCAGTATTGAGTATGCTATTCTATGCATGTTTGATATGTTCATTTTACTCAAACTATTGAATGCAGAACATTAGGACACTTGGAAAGACTGTATCTTGCTTTTTATAAACAGCTGTGTTACACTTCCACTGGAGTGATTTTTAGTAAATCCTCCTGATTTTATTTTTTATCAGTTGAGTTTGTTTGCCATTTCTACACAAGGTATTCTGGCGATTACTCTGATTCTCCTGTAAGAGGGATAAAAAGAAGGAACATTCTTCCCCTCCTCTGATCACTTTGCAGCTTAGGAACTGCAAACTAATATTCAGATATTCAAAGCTCTGCCGGAGCAGAGCATATTATTTGATGTTGCCTACTCGAGTGCTGACAATTGCTACAAGCAGTTCACTGTAGTACACTTGTACTAGCGTTGCCTAATTTATTAATCATAGAAATTTTGTACGCAAATTAGCTACACAGTTGTGCATCATCATACAATAACCCAAAAATCTGTCTTCACATGTATTAATCCCCGCAATTAAACATGTCATATTACAGCAGTAAAGGGTTTTCCCATTACATTCCAAAACCTGCCAAAAAGTCACTAACAGCCATTATCAGTAAGTGTTTTCTTTTTGTTCCTTACTTCTGGCTTTGTAAAGTGTGGGAGTATTTAGGTCCAAGGCTGTTTTGTGCCTGTCTTTTTTTCAGGTTTCGTTTTTGGGCTAAGTGTCTGTCAGACAACAATCAGTATTTCTCTTGCTGTAGTGCAATCTAAACAAGTGTTTTTGCGCTAGGATGAGTATGCCCAATACCACTGTCCACCACTTCATGCTGAGAATTCAAAATGCCCATTTCAGGAAGTTTCCTTCTCTGCTCTCAGTGACTTCATTTCACATACTGACCATGTAAATCCTAGGCATTGTGCAAAATGGAATCTGCAACTTTTCCTCTCTTGTTTTCTAACTACTCCAAATATTTATTTCATGTAAGTCAAGGTGAGAATGAGGGGACTGACAATTTTACATGGGATATTTTGCAAAGGAAGGCCATTGAAGAAATGCTGCACAGCAAATAGGGACAATTAGTGCAGTTCTGTTCCCAGCTGCTCACCAACCTGCCTTTTTATTGCCACAAGACTTGAAGAACCAGGGAAACAGGAGCAAAGACAGAACTGGAGCAGGAGAAATGGAGAAGAGGGAACAATACATCTGAATGTGAGTGAGAAGAAAAAAGCAAGGGAAGAGCAAAAGGAGAATTAGGATGGGCAACACCAGGAAGGAAAGAGACCTCTGCAGTTTGGTGACAGAGAACCATTAGGAGTTAACTGTGCAGAAATACAGTTAATAGGATGTTTCATTTACTATGATAATTATTTAACATTAATCCATGTTACAGATATAGTCTCCATAGGCTATGCCTCAGAGAGATAAAAATGAAAGGCATAAGTGGCTTAGTCAAGTATTAAAAAACCAGCACCTGACGAGAAAGTCACTACATGCCTATGTACAAGCCTACAAGAGGTGGGGCAAACCAAAGTCAGAAGCATTTAATATGTAAAAGTAGGTGGGACAAATTCATAAGCTAAGCTAACTAGTTTGAACCACACATATTTGAACATTAGCTTTTAAAAAAGGGAGCTACTATTAAGGTTTAAAGTCAATACAAAAATACAATGGAAAAAAGACATGCAAAATATCCACAAGCGTAACTGCAGATCATTTCACTACAAATGATGACGCTAAAGCTAGCTTCATTCATTCTTGTGGCATTGAGAGAACTGGAGGCAAAAAAAGTAAGTACAGATACAAAAGAACCAACATAAACAGTGCTAAGCAAATTGATGCCTTTAACAGTTTGCTGGCAAGATTATTACTACAGACATACCTGCAACATAAGGCCTTTTATTCTTAGGTAAAAATCAATCTTAGTTTAGAAACCTCCCCAGTTTTATACCATTTTTGGTTTCATCTCTGATCCAACACTAAGCAAATCACCACTGGTCTAACATAGTTGTTTCTAACTGCACTGAGTCAAAATCAGCAAGCATTCCTAAATACTACTTACCGTCACTTGGCTCATGGTGGCCTGCTGTTTTGTCACCTCCAGGTCTTGGATCCCACAGAGGAGTAATGGCAGTATAGAAGCTGTAGCTCTATAAAAAGTGTCATCTTAATATCAGAGGAGGAGCTAGGCATAAGGGGTTGGCTTCAGAAATGTAAATATTTCATAATTAGTTTAGTAACCTGGCTTTTGTTCCCCCCTCCAGGCAAAGCTTTAATAAAGGAATAGGTCTTCTGCAACAAAGGAAACAACAGCAAAAATAGAGACAAGGACACAGCCTAACCCCATTAATATCAGTGGGAATTTGCCTTCATCTTCAGTGGGAATTTGCCTTCATCTTCAGTGGGAACAGAACTTCAAAGACATTGGAATCACCCATGAAACCTGAAGGATAAAATCAGAACCTTTCGTGGTCTATGACACAAACTGTATTTAGAGGATGGTAGTGTAGTCCCGACACTGTCAAAATGTCCCCAGCAGGAGTTCCACCTCCTTGGCTTGGCCACAGACTTGTCCCTGGTGCTCCTGTGTAGCTGTTAGGACGGACATCAGAGCAGCTACATGTGTGGGCAGTTTCTTTGGCAGAAGAACCTCTCTGAAGCAGGACCATGCAGGAGCTGGGCAGAGAGGAACCTCCTCACGGTGAACACTGTCTCTTTTGCTGTTCATGGCTTTATTTTCAGTGCCCAAATAAGGAAGAAGTTATATCCCTTTTATAGGTGTCATTTTACGTATCAGTTATTTAAGATGTTCTTTTGAAGCCTGTCTCTGGCAGAATGAAGACTGAATGCTGTATCTCCCCAGTCCTGTCTTGTGTTACTGTCTTCTCCAGGGAGATTCAAGACCTTACTCGAGGACTAAGAACATGTCCTGGGTGCAGTCTGCCTGCTAAATGCTGTGAAAAACGAACATGGTAAAGCGAAGATGAGGGAACTCATTCCCAAGCATCTCTGCAGGTCTTGTTTTGGTACTGCAAAGTAGAAATTCTGCTAACAGCATTAGTAGCTCCCCTCTCTTCCCTTTGGATGACCCCTTATGCTTCTCCCAATCCTCAGATTGCATAATAAAACACACTATCAAGTCACTGTATGACAATGTGCATAAGGTACAACATGGAGAGGTTGTTACACTCTTTAAGGATAAAGTCCATCTGCCCCACAAACAACCAGCTCCTCAGAGTCCTATTTTAGCTCCTTAAAGAAAAGTCCCCCTCTGTTCTTCCTAAGTGATCACCAAGATCAGTCTGACAGCACAGACTCTTTCAAATAAACCAAACTCCAGACCATGGTAGGTGTTTTGGGGAAATGTTCTGTGGGAGTGTGTACCCCAGCTAAGGCTTTCTCAGTAACTTCAGATTATATTCCATTGGGATCCACACCATTGGTGCACTGCAGGTCATGTCCAGAAGAAAACTTCAAACATTTTCAGAAAAGCCCCTTTAAAAGAAATACGTTTACTATGCTAATATGTCTGTGTACTACATGGCAGTGATTTTCAGTCCCTGGCTGCAGAGAGGTCTATGGGCAACCTTGAAGAAAACCACAAAATACAAGTTCACACATATTTTCTATACATTAAACTTAAGGAAGCCTGTGCCTGTATTGGAAAACTATAGGAAAATTTCAAAGCCTGTGCTTTTTGCAAGTCAGACCTGTATTTTATGTCAAAAGATACAACTGGGGACTTGGGTTGTTGGGTTTTGGTTTTTTGGTTTGGTTTTTTTTTTTGAGAGAGAGTGAGAACTGCTCAGGATCTTGCAGGAACAGAGAATTTAGGGTTTCAATATTTTCTTCAATAAAACACGGTATTTCTTTAACGCTAAATTCCTTTGGTGTCTAGTGGCCTCATTTTTAACAACCAGCGTGCATACAATCAGTCTAAGAAATGAGGAATGAGGTGTGTGGTTTGGCTGCTTTGAAAATCATATAATAATGCTATTTGTGGGCTTACCTAAATTGACTGACAGCTAGACAGATAGTGCAATAAAGGTGAAACACAGCATTGCAGATAAGAAACTAATCTTAATTTCCTGGCCCCCATCTTGTCTGGGTATATGAGCCCAGCGCATCGCGCGATCAAGTGACACTCTTCAACATAATGCTACTGAGCACAACCAAGTTGATTAGATTAGTTAAACCAATGTGGCAAGGGCAAAGTGAAACCAAGTAGCTTTATGGCCCTTACCACGTATACCATCAGCACAGTATCTTTCCTAACCAAGGGAAATTTTGAAGGGTAACAGCATCTGAAGTAAGGTTAGTGTAATTTAAATGCAGTATTGTATGAAGCATGACAACGAGATCAGCTGAGTAAAAAACTAGAAAAGCTGAACTCTGGACAGTTACAAATGCACTGCACGCAGCAATACGTGTTTGTGCAAAGTATTCAGGAAAAGAGAAATACGTTTCTTCTAAGAGGATGTAGGTGTGGCTACCGCAATGTTCCAAAGAGATTAAAACAAATCCTGTTGATGCTGTGTTCTTGTGTTTGAAGTAGTAATTAGAGTCTGGCGTCAAGTCTGAATGATAACTATTACTTTCTTCACGCAGGTTTTCTAAGCTTGAGAGACCAGTTTTCAAAAGCTCTCTAGCAAAGCAATTATGTAACCAGTGTTACGCCATCAGGAGAAACTGTTAAAGGATGGTCAGAAATACTGAAGGTGAGTCTTGGTTTTCCAGTACCTTCCCAGGACTGGGCTTTCAAAAGGAAAGTCAGCTTTTTCTGGCAGCAATATCTCATAATTACAACTGGAAATTATGCAATTGGCAAGGTGTCGACAGCCCTGCAAATCGGACCTAATTCATTCAAAGGCTTAAGCCTTTACAATGTAGACACTTTTTGCCAATATTCTCTATTCTAACTCATGGTTTTGCTATTAAAGGGAAAAAAAAAGCAACCTAGGCTATTTTTTTTTTGATTGCTGATACAGTTTGTATCTGCTACTGCTTCGGATTTTGTGGTTTGGGTACTCCCAGAAGGAGGTTGTCAATGCAGATGCCCCAGAGTCTGCCAAATGACTGGCTTTCTATGCAGCTCAGCCATCAGCCTCCATTGCAGAGATTACATGCCCCAGCTTACTTCACCATAACTACATCTACATTTTGTGGTTTGTTTGTTTGTTTCTTCTTTAGGCATATTAAAAACAACTCTTGGCCTCAACAGAAAGCACTTTTACCAGAACAGATATTCGGATTCCTTTATTCCAAGCTCCCATAGCACTGTGTCCCAGATGGCTTAATACTGAAAAAGATTCTAGTAAGTCTTGTATATGGATGTATGAGCATGCTATATATAAAGAGAAACTTATAACTGAAGAGATCCGGTAATGTAAAATAAAGCATTTCAAAATGAGGAAATATAGAACTACATTTGTCTGTGCAACTTTGACTTGGTTATCCTTTACAACTGGAACATCTTCCATGTTGTGTACAAAATCTACAGATAATGGGTAGGGGTTTTGCTGGGGTTTAATCCTTTTTATTAAGTGTAAATCTTCAGGCATTATTTATTGCTCATTAGCAGCTCTGTCCCAAGAGCTCATTCTGTCATGGGAGTTTTATATGTTTAGCTCCCTGAAGCGTTATGGTTCTCATGTTTGGTCTAGGATGTGTAGTAGTGGTACAAGTAAGATGTATGCCTATGGGTGGAGGAATAAATAGTATTTACCAGTAACAGACTCAAACAGTTCATTTCCTTCCTTCTGCGGGTTCCCTTCTGGTATACTGTAGCAAGTTCTGCTCCTAAACAATTTTTTCTGACTTTAATATATTATTAGTCACAAGATTATCCTGGCTTCATGCTAAGCCTTTACCTAGTAACAAAGCTTTTCTTAAAACCTGTTGAAATGCTTTTCAACCCAAGTACATAGTTTGGTTTCTGCTACACAGTCCTCTGCTAGTACTATACATATGTAAATGTCTTTTCCAAATCACAGTAGCTCAGTTTGAGAATACACTGGAATATCCAGTAGCACTGAAGTTTTAAGTGGTGACTGTTAAAAATTCTTGGAAATGTAAGAAGTATTTAAAGGCCAGATGGTTCAGGAAGCTAACAGGAGATTAACTGGCAACAAAATGTGGGACAACAAAAAGAAAGAAGAGGGTTATCTTCTGCAGCTTGCTTTTTTAAATAAGAAAAATGAAACAATTTGTGAATGTAAACATGAGTGCAAATCACTTTTCAAAGAGTTTTGAACTGCAGAAAGTTGTGGAGTGCCTGCCTCTTCCTAAAGTAGGATAATACCTAGAAACACAACCAGTATATGGGGGTACCAGACTGACATCTTGCCTGAAGCAACAAAATTACCTTATTTAGTATCTGCCAGCAGGCAAAATGAAATGAAAGATCTTGAGCCCAAAGGAAAGCAAATTGTTGTGTCCCCAAAAGTAAAGACTGCTTCCTCATGAGGTGGTACTAAGGACAGGCTGCTTTCCATGCAAAGCTGGCAGAGTGTGCAGAGAAACAACAGCATGGCCAGTGGATGTGGTTCATCCTTGTCAGGGTGACAGCCTGTTCCCAGAACTACCAAGCAAAATACAGATGAATGAACAAGTGAGAATAAAATTTTAAATATCAGCCTCAGCCTGTATGAAACCCTAGAAAATGATACATTTAGTTGTAAAAAAACATCTGGAATGACATGCTAAAAATCCTCAGTGGAGACCTGCAAAGAGACTACAATCATCTGAGCAGTACATTCTAGTTAAGTTTTTAAAAGTACAACAGAACTTGGTCTTGATTAACACCTTGTGTGCAGTTTTGTTGGGATCTCCAGCAATGCCATTGCTCCATCTCTCAATGATTCTGTGGTTAGCATCGTATCAACAATATCAACCCTGCAGGTGGTGTAACAAGATAATGATGCAATCCTTAGGGATGAAGGTGGAGGTGCTGGTAGGATGACAAAGTCCCACAACCCAGATACAGTAAGAAACAATTGAGATCAGGTAAGGCTGCAGTCAAACATGAAACATTAAAAATGCTGTTCGTTAACAATCTCAGAAGCCATTAAAATGAATTTATATAAATTATTTAATTAACAAACTAGAAATACTGAAGTGACCTGTGTGATCTGCTAGTCTGATGTCCTGAGTAATGGAAAGCAGATTTCCCTGAACCAGTTCCTGTTTGAACTAGATTGTATCATTTTAAGGGGGAAACATCACATCTTGATATAAATATCATCAGCAAAGTTACCATAACTATTGGTAACCCTCTCAATGGTGACTTCTGGGTAGCTACAAATTAAGATTGCATGTCTTGGATCTTTGTCTGCCAAAGGTAAGCCATGAGTTTTGAAATGGATATTTAGTACATAGAAGGGTATGTAAAAGGCCTCCATTAACTTTCTCTTTGATAAGGTAAATAGGTGGAAATCCTTGAGGAGAGTATCCTAATCCTTTCATCATGTCTTATGTCTATTCTATGAAATCCCTCTAATTTTTCATCACTCTTTTTGAATTTAGGACATGAAGCCCATCTACAGCATCCCACTTTACAGTGCACCACTGCCAGCTATGGAAGTATGAACCTCTCTGTTCTTTCTCAGTATTTACTGGCTTGGGCAATCAAGAGCTAAATTCCCTATTCTAGTCACCACGTCAGAGAAGTAGCGACTATGGTCTCCAACTCCAACTCCAGTCCCAGGAGAGGACTCCCTGTGAGATTTGCTGGGCCATTGTTCTTCTTTCTAGAATATAAATTATGCTTATATATCCATAAAAGGCAAAAATGCTTTCACACTAATTCTGTAGAAGAATAAGGCACAAAGGGACTTACGGGAAGTTATCATGAAGTATTTGTGAAGAAGGAATCTGAGAACAGGACAGGTCTCCTGAGTCCTGTACTGGCACTAGTACTGCACATTTACATCTGAAGTAGGGTTGCGGAGGCAAATGGGATGCATTGTCAGCTGGTGGATACAATCCCAATATCAGACTGAATGCTATAATTTCTTTCCAGATTTGAAACTCTTCTGGTGAAACAAAAAAATAGGGCTTGAACCATTTAGCCTAACTCTCTCCTGCAAAGGTAATCATTTGTACCTTCCCTTTCATAGGTAAACCCTCACAAACTTCAGAAACAAGGTATTTTCCCAGCAGGAGGAAAATATGATCAAATGGAAAATATAGACAAAGGAAAATAGTATCTTAGCTAATTCTTCCTTGTAATTTTGTACACTAACTTTTACTGAATTGGTGCTTTTGATTCTGTCCTCTTTCTCTTACTTCAGGAACAGCGATATCTTTTGGCATCAGTCTGTGTTGGGTAGAGCACCAAACTTGCTGAACTCTGGAGACCAAACAAAAGACTTACTCTACTAAAAAGTATAACTCAAAACCGGATTTCATGATGATTTTAATTTCTCCAATCAGTTCAGCCATGTGCACCAGACATGTTTGCTCTGATGAATTTCTGCTGCAAAATGCTGAAATCTAGGCCAGAGCTAGGAATAGTTCTTGGGAAGCTCTCTGGATTTCCTGGAGGGCAAGGTGTGACTCTATATGTGGGAGGTAAACGCGAGTGATCTTCTGTTACTAGTAATTAGGTACTGCTTCAGTTTCATTAGTAAGAGCTACATATGCATACTGGAAAAAAGAGTTTACCTGACATTGGATTATTATATGTTGCTGGCTAAGTGTCTTGCAGTGCTCATTACCTTTGTTATTTTGTGATTAGCACTTACAAACATCCAAAAGCTTGTTCATATTTTATCAACACATAAAAAAAAATCTGCCACTTAGAGTTTATATATAAAAGAGAAGGAAATCTCCTGGTAAATCTCAAAATTATGCCAGCGATCTGTCTAATATTTTGGAACTGCTTCTTGCATTAGTGTGTGTTTCTATTAGCTTTAGTGATTTTGCTTTTGATGTTGGTTATAAACACTACCAAATACAAAAGTATGCTTTCGAGAAAGTGAACACCCAGCATGGAAATATCAGTCCTAAAAATTCTGATAACCCAGTGAGGAAAGCAAACAGAATCTCATGAGGGAAAAGGTTCTGTGTAGCCTTAAATAAAAGAGATACTGCAATTTTCCAGTGATTATTTATCAAAACTTAGCAATACAAACATGAAAAAACACCCTGTAATGGAGCTTAAAATGTCTGTTACATTGAATTATTTTAAAAATCCATTCATTTCAGTGTCTAACCACATACTATTTGAGTATTACGGCAGATATTCTGAAATTCTTATAAAGCATTTTAAAGGTTTGGGGTTTTTCTCCATTTTGATGTTTCATAGCATCACAGGTTTCCAAGTGAGAAGAAAGCCTCCTGATTCTCCAGCCTGACCTTTTGCACAATACAGGTGACAATTGGATCAAGTGATGTCTATATAATTTCTGTAAGAGCCAGAACACTTCCTTTGGAAAAATCCACCTTCTTGATCTAAAGATTTCAGGTAACAAGGAATACTTCACAGGCCTATTTTTTTTAATTTTTTTTTTTTTTATTCGTTATTTTTTATTCCAGTGTAGTTAGTTTTTTGCTGGTTTTAGTTTTGTTTTTTTTTTTTAATTAAAAAGAAGTCTCTTGACTCAGCTTTCAAGTGCTACATCTTTTAAAGGTTTGTCTGTTAAACTGAAGATTTCTGTGATTACAATGATGCTCTTTATTTATATAATTCCAGGCGAGTTAGCTCTTATGTGATTAATTGATGGACTAAAGAGATTAAGCTTTTTAAGTCTCTTCTATAAGAAGGGTTTCAAGATCCCAAATCAACCGTATAGTTCTGCTTAACAAGATCTGCAATTTTTGTCTCGGTATCAGGCCAAGACATACTGCTCCACCGACAAAACCCTGTTGCTACAGTGCGCTCCCCACATTTATCCACAAGGATTGCATTTCCATGTGCTCTTAATTGCTTTTCTGTATCCCTACTCTTCATACAGTTCTCCATCAGATAACTGATCTACATTTTTCTTTCCTAGAAATATTAGCCTGCAATTAACTATATTTAAATGCACATCATTCAAATTAGCTCACCTTACCAAAGATTCTGGCAACAATGTGGAACAAATCCTCATCATGCATCACTGCACAACTTCTGTTTCTAATGCAAATATTATCTTACAAAATTGTAAACTAACTAATATTAGCCATTTTTAAATACTTCTGACTTCTTAACAACGCCAAGTAGAAAATGATCCTATTTTTCCCCAATTTAAAATGTAAAGTATCTACTAAGAGCTAAAGATTAATATAGCCAGACACTGAAATGAATTAAAATAGAAGTCTATTTCATCAATATACTTTCCTTAATTGTTGATAATGTGTGTTGATACCATAGAGTTAAAAGTGATAGGCAAGGGGAACAACAGGTTCATTTCAGGTATTTTATTCTGTAACAAATTAGTTACCTTGTTTCTATAGTAACAACTACAAATTACATTGCAATGATTTTGAACAGGGAGAAAATTCTTAGGGCAAGCAGAAAAAGAAGCAAAATTGTTTGCTGTACCAAGTTCTATTTATTACAGTGAAAATATTCTACTACAGCACAAGTATGACTTAATATAAAATAACAGCAAGTCAATAAATAAAAGCACAATGTGGCATATTCTGAAAAATATCTGGATAGAAATGAGTCATATTCTAATGCTGGATAAACCCTTTCTCCTTCAGTACATGAAGGAATGTTTTATTAAGGTAGCCCAAGCGATGTGTAATTTCCACCACCAAAAAGATACTATCATTACTTCCTACAAAGAGGACCACACCCCTCAAGAAACTCAAGTTCTTCCATACCCACAAAGCTGATGAAATGCTGCCATTGACTGCCTTCCCTTTTACAGGGCAATTCTTTAGAAAAAGATAGTGATCTCCAAAAGCAGCAACATCAATTCAGCAGAATACCATGTTGGAAGCACTAGATGCTTCTTCAGTACTTTGCCATGGGCAGCTATAGCATAAACTGCTCAAAAGGTCTAAATGAATCAAATTACAATTTTCTCATTTATAGAATTTCTACGTGGGGAAGTATTTCACCTTTCTGCACAAGGCACCTGAAGCTCTACCAAACGATCTTTTCTAATTTTTTTTTTTTTGGCTTACAGACGATTGCATTATCTAGTAGTTTTAATGTACTAACTAACCAGAAGTGCTGACGGACTTGTAGTAAATTAAGCATCCAGTATTCATCAAGCTGATCTGCCCAGATTAGGATAATGGCCAGCTACGCCATCTTGATAGGTCCTGTGGGAATAAATTATTGTAATGTTAGTTAAAACTACGCAGTTAAGATTGTGTCGACATCCACAGAGCAGCTGCAAAGTAATTTTTTAAACTTTAAACAGTTTTAAAACTGGACACTTATATGCAGCAGACACTGGAATTTAAAATCATAGAATCATAGAATAGTTAGGGTTGGAAAGGACCTTAAGATCATCTAGTTCCAACACCCCTGCCATGGGCAGGGACACCTCACAATAAACCATGCCACCCAAGGCTCTGCCCAACCTGGCCTTGAACACCACCAGGGATGGAGCATTCACAACTTCCCTGGGCAACCCATTCCAGTGCCTCACCACCCTCACAGTAAAGAATTTCTTACTCATATCCAATCTAAACTTCACCTGTTTTAACACCTTACGCCTTGTCCTATCACTACAGTCCCTACTGAAGAGTCTCTCGCCAGCATTCCTATAGGCCCCCCTCAGATACTGGAAGTCTGCTATGAGGACTCCAGCACTGCACACAATACTCCAGGTGAGGTCTCACAAGAGCAGAGTAGAGGGGCAGGATCACCTCCTTCGACCTGCTGGTCATGCTCCTTTTGATGCAGCCCAGGATATGGTTGGCTTTCTGGGCTGCGAGCGCACGCTGCCGGCTCACGTTCAGTTTCTCATCAACCAACACCCCTAAGTCCTTCTCCGCAGGGCTGCTCTGAATCTCTTCTCTGCCCAACCTGTAGCTGTGCCTGGGATTGCTCTGACCCAGGTGCAGGACCTTGCACTTGTCATGGTTAAACCTCATGAGGTTGGCATCAGCCCACCTCACAAGCGTGTCAAGGTCCCTCTGGATGGCATTCCTTCCCTCCAGGGTATCAACCCAACCACACATCTTGGTGTCATCGGCAAACTTGCTGAGGGCGCACTCAATCCCACTGTCCATGTCACCAACAAAGATGTTGAACAAGACCGGTCCCAATACGGATCCCTGAGGGACACCACTCGTTACTGGTCTCCATGGTATGGTTTCCATACTTTTTAAAGAATACATTTGCAAGACTTATTTTTTTTAAGAATATCACATAAAATACTTTTTTTTTGACATGTTCTCCTTTGCTTCATTTTTTGATTATTTAAGTTTTTCTCTCTCAGGCTTCTGACAGCTTTGCTTCTTTTTCTTTCTCACATGCACATACATACACATTCTGAGATTTGGACACAGACCACTTGAATGCATCAGTAATCACTGCCTTTTGCATGTTATAGCACAAGGGTTACACTAAGCTTGCAACTTCAAGGAGGGCAGGATGGAGAAGTCAGGGACTGTCAGCCTCACCTCCATCCCCAGGATGATTGTAGAGCAAATCCTCCTGGAAGACATTTCCAGGCACCTGAGGGACACAAAGGCGATTGAGAACAGCTGGTGTAGGGTGGCTTTACCAAGGGCCACTCTTTGATGGGAAGTCTGACTCAGCAGAGGTGTTTACCTTGACTTCAGGAAGGCCTTCAGAATGGTGTCTTACAGTACCCTTACAGTCAAACTGGTGAAATATGGAGTGGAAAAATATTACACAAGCTGGATGGATAATCAGCTGCCCTGTGGAGTACAATGGGTGTCGATCAGCCGTGCAAAGTCCAACAAAAAGATGGCTGGTTACTACTGGTGTTCCTCAGAGACCCATGCAGGGGCCACAACTCTTCATATCCTCACTAAGGACCTAGATGAGATAACAGAGTGTGCTCTCAGTCCTGGTGTGATACCTGCTGGGGGAGGGAGTATTAATACTCGATAAATTAAAGCTGCTATTCAGAGGGGCCTGCGTTTTTTTTACCACTGTTGGCTTGCTTAAACCTAGGACTTTATACACTGTAAAGAACTGTAAAAACCACAGAGATCATAAAGAAATTCTGAAGACTGAGGGCATTACAGAATGAAAACTGACTAACAAAATTTCATTTGCTCTCCTTACTCTCCTGTAGTTTAACAATAATTACTTTAGAGATGCACAGTAAGTCTGCAATCCTCATTTGCTGGGTGCTGAACTTGAGATATCTGGCATCTGATATCTAGCATGATCCTGAATGTGGTGAAGTTAATTGTGAACCTAATTGAACACAGTTGTGGTTTGAACGTATGGCATTAAATATTCTCGCAATATCCAGCTTTGCATGTCTTACACTGGGCATTCTAAAGTCATAGATACCTTTGATAAATTTTGTTTTGACAAACTTGCTTAAATTTAATTTTCCCATCTGCAAATTGACATAATACACTCTTTCCAATAAGCACCTTAATGTCTGTAGACAGCTCAGATACTAAAAGAAGAGTAACCCAGAAAAGCATATGAAATAATTAATTTTTGTGCTACAGGATGAGGACAGGCACTGAGAGAACATAGTAAGGTCTAGTTTTCATCATGAAATGCTAAATAATACCCAACCTTACTGAGCATGATCCCCATTTTATCCATTGGAGAGATTGCCTTAGGTGACTGAAAATATTGAAATTAAAGGCTGTAAACAAGATCCACTGAGGAATGCAAGCCCATAAGTTCCAAATATATGATCTTGGAAACTACCCACAGTTCCTGCATAGGCACCTTGTAATTTTACTTCGCTCCTCTACATAATGTTCCCCTGGAGAAATAGCTTTGGGTATGCCTCAGTGTGGACAGAGCTAAGCAGTTTAGCATTTACTTCATGATTATGCCTTTAGCTGGATAAACAAGAGACTTTTCTACAGCAGAGATCCTGGATGGCTAGGTACAGTAACATGTGAGAAGCATCACAGAACCAGACTCCCTGCAAAACATAACACAGGCTTTCTCTCGGTGATGGTATAGGTGTCCATTTTTTTTATGGCAGCATACTGTGGTGGGCCCATGTTCAACTATTTCCTCGGCTAAACAGATGTGGGCTCAAACAGATTCCCTTGCCACATGGCGTGTCTCCCACCACCAGGGTGGTGAGACCACGCTACCTGTTCTTCACTGGGCAAAAAACAAGAGAGCAGCAGGACAGAGGTGTAAAAGGAATCAGATTCTTCAGCCCAGTGATGAGGGCACACACCTGGAGACTGAACTTGGTTACAATCCATTCTCTATAGCTTGTTTTTGCTTTGCTGCATAACTGTTTAAAGTAAACTACAGGGAGAGGATTGAAACCTAGCTAGGAATCCAACAGTCCTTCCTCTAAGACACTGACCCAACCACTGGATATTTGGTCTAGTGTTTTCAGCATCTTACTCTGTATGCAACAATAGCTTCAGTTGGAAGAATGAGGACAGTTTTCACCTCTGAAAAACCTGCAGGCCTGTGGTTTGATTGTACTGAAAGGAAAGACGTTGAGTGTCAATCTCCAGAGGCTAGAAAGTCTTCTGTATCAAATGTGAATAACTTTTGAACTGCCAGTTAAGGAAAGCTACTATCACTAATTTTTAATCGCTACACAGTCAATGTGGTTAGACAGTCCCCAGGGATGCTTACAGAGAGAGGCTGCAAGCAAGAGTGCAGAGAACATCTATTTTGAGGGCCTAGTAAGGCTCTGACACAATCAAAGCTGTACTAACCGCTCTGCAGTCTCAAGGCTGAGGTGCTTACAGGCATAACAAAAGCCAGACCTTTGGGGTAGAACTTACCTACACAGCACCATGAAAGGATGGGAGAGCTAGCTGTGAATGCAAGAAGAAGAAGAATGCACTTCAGTCCTGGCTCCTGTCAATTAGGCCTCATGGGCAGCTGAACAAAGGGTGCCTGCTGCAACAGCAAGCACCCACACTGCAAGGCTCCAAGTTGCATTTCTGTTCTATGCTGCCTTTTGCTGCCTGTTTAAATGCATGAGCCTCTCTGACTTCACTTGCTTATCAGTACGTAGCACTAACTTCAACAGTTCAGGCATATTCTTCACCACCAACAGAGTCCAGAGGGCCTAGGGATGTTGCAAAAGGTTTTGAGGGCCATAAACATGGACCTCAACAAAGCTAACCCTTGAGGGAACCTTGAGCCATCTCACTTCTTTCTTGTGTTTTCTTGTGCCCTCACATTCCTTGCATTTCCCCTCTCCTCACCAATTTTAGATCCATGACAATACTGTTTCCAATCGTGTAACTTTGGGGATTTGCTCTAGAGGAAAATTAGTCACTTCTCTCTTGTCCTCTACTCACACACCAAGAATTCTCACAATTGAGATATTACAGAGACTGTGCCCATGAAACTTGCAGTCTTCAATTTACTATTACCAATTGATGGTTATCTGTTTTAACAACAACCACAAAGAACTCTGGCACACTGATTCCAAGGGAAATTGCTTTGCCATATTAACAACATAACTGCAGTTAAAATAAATCCATTTTAAAACATACAACAGCTTTTGTTTTATTTTTTCAGGAGAAAACCAGTATTCTGTAGGAAGAAAGAAATAAAGAAGCCCGTAGGTCTTGTCTCTCTTCCAACGTAGACAAGAGTTTGCTTGGTTTGGAGCACTGTGTTTTCTGGGGTATTCTGTTCAGTGTAATGAATCCTGAAGACAAGTAGCATGTCTTCTCTCCCTTCAGGTAATGTAATTAAGAAAAACAAAACAGGAAAATAGCAAAATGTTGGTTATTACTAAAAAATCCCCAACCAATAAACAAAAAAAAAAACCTGCCGAAAACCAGTTCTCTTTCTAATAAATTCTTGAATCCAGAAGCACCTTACCCTTTTTCTCTCATCTTTCATAAAGATTTTCTAACTCCATTTCCTTTCCCCAGATGAATTTTTCTCCTTTCAACTTAAGCACAGAAATATTTTTCAATTGTTTAAAATGAGAGAGCAGCAGAAACCCCTCTGGTGCTCCACTGACACAACTCAAAATGGTGCTTCCACTACTGCAGCAGCGTCAGTGGTAATGTACAGGAAGGTCTCCTTCAAAGTTCCTTAGTTCTGACTCCACTGGCGAACTTACTTGCTGGTTTACACGAATCAAAGCTACTGGTGTTTTCTGTTTGTTTGGGTTTTTTTTCTTTTTTTTTGTCTTTTTTTTTGTTTTTTTTTGTTGGTTGGTTGTTTTGTTTTTTTTTGGGTGGGGTGTTGGGGAGTGTTTTGTTTTGTTTTTAACCAGGCAACTCCTTTAGAAGGCAGTTTCCCTGTAATGCTGCATTAATTGTAATTAGTTTATGGAACTGATGGACAGCAGCAGAGCTGTTGATGTCATCTACCAGGACTTGTGCAAAGTGTTTGACACTGTCCCGCATGACATCCTTGTCTCTAAATTGGAGAGACATCAATTTGATGGATGGACCACTCGGTGGATAAAGAACTGGCTGGAGGGCCGCATGCAAAGGGTTTTGGTCAATGGCTCAGTGTCCAGCTGGAGACCAGTAACGAGTGATGTCCCTCAGGGATCGGTGTTGGGACCGGTCTTGTTCAACATCTTTGTCGCTGACATGGACAGTGGGATTGAGTGTGCCCTCAGCAAGTTTGCCGATGACACCAAGCTGTGTGGCTCAGTTGATACCCTGGAGGGAAGGAATGCCATCCAGAGGGACCTCGACACGCTTGTGAGGTGGGCTGATGCCAACCTCATGAAGTTTAACCATGCCAAGTGCAAGGTCCTACACCTGAGTTGGGGCAATCCCAGGCACAGCTACAAGTTGGGCAAAGAAGAGATTCAGAGCAGCCCCATGGAGAAAGACTTAGGGGTGTTGGTTGATGAGAAACTGAACATGAGCTGGCTTCAGTACGCGCTCACAGCCCAGAAAGCCAACCGTATCCTGGGCTGCATCAAAAGGAGCGTGACCAGCAGGTCGAAGGAGGTGATCCTGCCCCTCTATTCTGCTCTCGTGAGACCTCACTTGGAGTATTGTGTGCAGTGCTGGCGTCCTCAACATGAAAAGGACATGGAACTGTTGGGACAAGTCCAGAGAAGGGCCACAAGGATGATCAGGGGACTGGAGCACCTCCTGTATGAAGACAGGCTGAGGAAGTTTGGGCTGTTCAGCCTGGAGAAGAGAAGGCTGCATGGAGACCTCGTAGCAGCCTTACACTATCTGAAGGGGGCCTGTAAGGATGCTGGTGAGGGACTCTTCATTAGGGACTGTAGTGACAGGACAAGGGGTAACAGGTTCAAACTTAAACAGGGGAAGTTTAGATTGGATATAAGAAATTCTTTACTGTAAGGGTGGTGAGGCACTGGAATGGGTTGCCCAGGGAAGCTGTGAATGCTCCATCCCTGGCAGTGTTCAAGACCAGGTTGGGCAGAGCCTTGGGTGGCACTGTTTAGTGTGAGGTGTCTCTGCCCATGGCAGGGGGCTTGAACGAGATGATCTTAAGGTCCTTTCCAACCCTAACTATTCTACGATTTTCTTTGATTCTATGACTTTTTTAAAAAAATACAACTTTGTGCAGAACTTGTAGGACTTTAGCCAGAGCTTGTAGCTAAAATAAGCATAAATCCCTGGAACCTTCTCTGTGATGAAACTAATGCAAAGAATGCCTTTATTAGTTGGGCCTTCTATTGAAGTTATGATTGTACTTTGTTAGTGATCTTATTTTTACGAAGTCCACAATGTGCTTCTGGCATCTTTTTATTGCCCCTCCCCTGCCCTAGAAAGTTCCTGTATTATTGCATATCATTATTTTGCTCCTGTGAGACCTTAGGAGAAAAGTCTTTGAATCATACTAGGAGATTGCCTTCTCTTTTGCTGGGAGGGAGGAAGAGAATGTGTTTTTTTCAATACACAACTACTTCAATGAGCTTCACGGCATTACGATGCACATCAGTTTGCAACCATCCCGACAAAAACACCATTGCCAACTGGAACTACAAAGAACTCCCTAATAGGTCTACTAAGTACAGCACTGAGCATTTCTGCTAATGACTTTTGGAGGTGCCCTTGCAACTTCAGATATTTGCATCAGCCAGGGAGATAAAGTTACAGAAAGTCTTCGCTTAACACATTCTCAACTAAATCCCCAAACCTTAATTACCATGGAAACTACTTATCCTTAAGGCACCCAGGAGAGCTGAAATATTTTCTCTTGACAAAAGTGGGAGTGAAGCCAGAAAAACGGGGGATTGTGCATAATGAGGCTTTTGATCTTTCATTTACATCTATGTTAAGTAGAAATAACCTGTAGGTAGAGAAGCAACCTACAGAGTTAAATTTGTTTATAGGACAGCAGTAGGTTTCAGACATTGTTTAAGACAATGTCTCAAGTTCTAGATCTTTTTCCACTATCTTCACGCGTTTATATTAACAGAGTTCTTTTTCACTTGTCTGGTAAGAGAAACTTAGTAATACAAAATAGTATTTGTATATAAATTAGATGTTTTCCAAGCTTTAAGACAATCCTTGGGACACATGGAACTAGTCAGTCTCAGGCTCAGAATTTTGCAGTCTGGGATTAAAAATGCCTCTAACAACGCAGCTTCCATCACTCTCCCAATCACTGAGTACTCAATTTCTATACACCAGAGTAGCCTTTACTGTGCAGCAACACCTGCACACCTCTAAGCTGGAACATCAGATCAGGAACAGAAAAACTAATTTCTAGCTTTTCTTCAATTAAATCTCTTTCATTAGCTGTAGGGGTTCTTGCATTTTCACCTAAGTTTTAACAGGCTTTAATGGAATAAAAATGATTTTCAGGAGCATCACCACAAAACCCCCCTGGGGTTCCTTTCAAACAGATGCTTCCCACAGCCTAGCCCACTGTGAGCAAATAAACGTCTGGATGCAAAACGTATGCTCATGGGAAAACACTGCTGGGTCATGATGCTTTTACTATCATTAATGTAAATCCGCCGGTGTGTCATGTTTGTTCAAAGCTTAGTATTGTTACCCCTGATTATAAGTTACACTTTAGTAGTAATTTCTTTTCAATCCCCTCATCTTATCTCCAAGTTTGCTCCCTGCTGAGCAACCAGCTCAGCCACATCGGCCCCGGCGCGGCGCGGTGCCCAAGGATGCGGGGTCATCGGCCCCGGCGCGGGTTCTCTTCCCGCCGACCTTCAGCGTGTCCGAGATCAAGAACAAGCAGCGGCGGCACTTCATGTTCCTTCGATGGAAGCAGCAGCAGAGGAAGGTGGGGAGAGGAGGGACCCTCGCGGCGGCCTGGCGGGAGGGCGGGGGATGCCCGGCCCTGTCTGGCTAACGGACCGCTCTCCCTCTCTCGGTAGGAGAAACTCGCCGCCAAGAAGAAGCGGAGAAAAGAGCGAGAAGCCCTCGGAGACAAAGTAAGGTCTCCGGGTCCCGCGTCGTGGTGAGGCCGCCCCGCCGCGGGGACGTGGTACTCCGCGCCGGCGGGGGGGGCAGCTCGCCTCTGATAATTCTTCATCAGTCTTGTGCTGGGGTTCTTCAGTGTCGAGTCAGACGGGGCCTGCACAGACTCCAGTGGAGAAGTGGTCTCAGTGCCTGCTGGCTGTGGTAGCCTTCAGCGGCACTGTGCTGTGTAGTGGAGGTATCAAACAGCTGAGCTTGGGAATGTCGTTGGTACTGAGCTCAATGATGCTGTGGGCGGGCAGGGTGAGTTTCAGGCTAATGAGGGCATAAAAGCAGGCCCTTCCTGAAAAGTAATTTCTGGCCAATGTGATTGCTGTTGTACTGTGTTGATGGTGTTAAGAATTACCCTCTGGTAAGTAATTTTTATCTAAATTAAAACAGTCAGATCTGGCCAAAACCCTGCCCAGACCAGTTGTTCAGTTGTTTCCAAGCCTAGCCACTAACAAGGTGTTTGCTTCTTTTCCTTTCCTTCCAAAAAGTGTTTTGACAGTTGACAGCTGTAAGTTCCTGTATTATCATAATCTCCCAAGAGCAGTGCAAGTAAATGGGGTAAACATAGGCTACTAGTTGTTCAGTTGTAGATGTCAAGGCTAAAATGCATTGCTGTTGAAAAGTAGAGCTTTTTTCTTCCACAGAAGTGGATAGAAAGTTCCCCTCTTTTTGTTTTGGAAGCCTGTTTCTTAATAAGACTGAAATCAAGCAGTGTTACTGTGGTAGCAGTACTTCTCTTTGTGATGCTCCCTGGTGTCCCAGTACTAGTGCCTGTTTTTAACCAAGGTGATATTGTAACTTGTTTTTTAAGAGCTCACATATAACAAATAATATTTCTAGTTCTGTGTAGAAGTGTACACTGTATCATGGCAGTATGGATGTGGTTTTGCAATACACTTAAACATCACATGGATATAATAAGTTAATGAACTTACTTATTTTAGGCCCCTCCAAAAGCCATACCAAAGACTATTGAAAATCAGAGAGTGTACGATGAAACAACTGTAGATCCCAATGATGAAGAGGTAACTGCTTAATTTCTGCATGTGCTGTTAAGTTAAACGTTGATTGGGGTGGTGATTTTTTTTTTTTTTTATTTCTCCTTTGTTTTCCAAGAAGTGTCATTAAATAGACTGATGAAACTTAACGTTCACCACTCTCCCGTTAAGGTGTTCATTACTTTTTACATGTGCTGGGTTCACTTAAGAGGTGATGCCATTCTTTCATTATCTTATGAGATAATTTTAATTTACTGTTGTTGATAGTATAACCTGCCAGTGTTCATCACATTAGGTTCTTACAAATGCAAACCCTACATGCCTTGTGATGATTAATTATAGGGTAAATTTCAAGAATTGAAATTTTTCTTAACTAAATCAGAATTTAGATCGTATCAAACAATTGCTCTTCAATTATTTCACATATGGTGTATTAATGAGACTTCTGTTCTTCCAGGTTGCTTTTGATGAAGCAACTGATGAATTTGCACCATACTTCAACAGACAGACGGTTCCCAAAATTCTTATTACAACATCAGACAGACCTCGTGGGGTACGTGTCTTTTACTTCTATCATTCTAAGCAATCAGCTGGTTGTAAGATGTCAAGGTTTTCGTCCTATGATTGGGAAATGAAAGTTTTAAAATACTAGCTTTCACATGGACTTTTTTGTGCTGTTTTATGTAGTGACCATCAATAACCTTGTATATGTGTGTAATCTGTTCGTTTCTCTAGAACTGCTTGTGCCATCATAACAGAATCCAAACCTCATGCATGTGTTTTTGTATGCAAATTACCTGCAATAACTAATTTGGAAGATTACTGACTTTCGTAAGAACCATAAAAGAAGTAGTTTTAAAAATAGGGAAAGTACACTTCAAATAGTTTATCTGGAAAGTCATACAATACTACCTGATGTAATAGATATATTGTATTTTGAAATGTTGTGAATTTTTTGCTTTTGGGATTTTCCTGCTTTACTGTGATGAAGGGAGGGAAAAAAAGTCCTTTAAAAATTACCAAAATATCCTTGGTGTGCTGCAGTCTTTATTGCGAGTAATTTTCTTTTCCACTGACTGAACAAAGTAATTTAATAGCTTGTCTTCATATGTTTATAGAGAAGCTGGTAACATACCATCAGCAGCCAGTTGGAACAAGCAACCCTCCATTCTCCTAATACTTGAATTTGTTGCTCTAATTACCACATTGCAATTTAACTCACCTGTTTTGCAGAGAACAGTGAGATTCTGTGAACAACTGTCTACTGTTATACCTAACTCACATGTCTACTATCGAAGAGGACTGGCTTTGAAAAGAATTATTCCACAGTGTATTGCAAGGGACTTCACGGATTTAATAGTCATTAATGAAGATCGCAAAATACCAAGTATCCTTTTGTGCGTTTATTAAAATAGATATACTAGCCCTGGGCCTGTTAGGGAAGGAAAATAATTCTGTGGTGTGCATCAAAGATCTACTTTATTCTGGCTTTTTTTCTCTTCACTGTGCAGCTTACAGTGTAACTACCATTATAAATCACTGTGCCAACTTGTGTCTCTGATGGCTAATGGAATGTGAAATTATTAAAGTGTATTGGCTTTTTTAGTTTAGTTTGTAATGCATGGATAAATTTAACAGCTTAATTAACAAGTTTTTCTGACCAGGAAATTCCCTTTAGTTTTGCTGACTAGATAAAACATTACTAATTGATAAATGAAGAAGCGATAAACGGTAACTGGTTAGCGACAAACAATATTTAATGGACATCCTTCAGAACACCAGCTAGTTTATGAAACTATGTTCAAAAATATAATGAAACCTTGTAAATCAGGCATGGAGTATGGATGTACTTTAATACTGCATTTTGCAGTTAATGTTCTTCTATAAACTACGTGTTGAATTTTACCAGCCTTCTTTTTTTTTAACTCAGTGAACAGATGGTCTTGTTTTAAGTCATCTGCCTGATGGCCCAACTGCTCATTTTAGAATGAGTAGTGTCCGGTTGCGTAAAGAAATAAAGGTGAGACTCCAATAAAACTTAAAAAAAACCCAAAGGGGTAGTCTGTTTTTTATTAATAAATATGTTCAGTCTATTTGAACTGTCAAACCTGCGCTGTTGTACCATTTAGCTGATCTTGCAAACGTTGCTTTTCGTAAGCTGACAGGAGGCCAAGGACTAGTATAGTCTACTTCCATAAGCAAAACACTTCCATTTGCATAGTTATTTGCTGAATTTCTTTAACTGGCTGACAAGTGTTCCTACAGTCATGCAAATAAATAGCAGCTGATAACCTTACATCAATAGGGAATACCCAATGTATAGTATACACACAAATAGGGGGGGTGTATAAAAGTATACTAGAAGTATACAAGTATACGCACAATAGGATGTGTATAAAAGTATACAAAGGGATAAAAGATTTCAATAGATGTAGTTCCTAAAGTAAACCTAGTTTTTCTTACTCTTACAGCCTTGTTACCTCTTCTGTAGTAAGTAGTGCTTACTTAGCCCTAAATAATTTGCAGTAAAATGTTTTTTTTTCTCGTTTGAAATAAGTAATTTTTAAACTTCACTGTTCTTCTTTAATAAGAATCCTATACACTCTTAGTTGGCGTTAATATAGAGAAGAGTCCTGTGGCAGGTAGAGGACATTATTTGCTGTAACAGATGCTGCCATGAGTGTAAATAGATGCAGGAGAGAGGAAATGTAAGATTGTCATTTTTCATTCAATTTACATTGTTGAACCAAAGATCCTGATGTTACTAGTTGCTCCTTTACTTGTATATGAACTTAAGTTTGTTTGAGGCATTTAAAAACATGCCTTAATAACACTAGCCCTGTTGTGAGAGGCTGGCCATGGTTGTCTTCCCCCTTTTATTTCAGATTCCTTTTTGATAATATATTAAAATCCTTTTGTATTAAATCTGTTCTTTGCATTCTTACCTGTTACTTTCATTTCAGCGAAAAGGGAAAGAGCCCACAGAACACGTACCTGAAGTAATCCTGAATAATTTCACAACACGACTTGGCCATTCTATTGGTCGCATGTTTGCCTCTCTCTTCCCACATGATCCTCAGTTCATTGGAAGACAAGTAGCTACATTTCACAACCAGCGAGACTACATCTTTTTCAGATTCCACAGGTGATGCTTTCCACAAAACTCACAAATGAGAATGTTTGTAGATAGATTCACAGAATGGTTTGGGTTGGAAGGGACCTTAGAGCTTATCCAGTTCCAACAGCCTGCCACAGGCAGGGACACCTTCTACTAGACCAGGTTTCTCCACGCCCTGTCCAACCTGGCCTTGAACACTGCCAGGGATGGGGCAGCCACAGCTTCTCTGGGCAAATGTTCTCGTAAATTGCTTCTTAAGTTTTTTTTTTTTATTTTTTATTTCCCCAAGATATATCTTCAAGAGTGAGAAGAAAGTAGGAATTCAAGAACTTGGGCCACGTTTTACATTAAAGCTGAGGTCTCTTCAAAAAGGAACCTTTGATTCCAAATTTGGTGAATATGAATGGATTCATAAGGTATGTCTAGTGAAGTAGTCCTGCTTGGGGAGGGAGGCTAAATCTGACATGAAGTGTAACCACAAATCTGAGCCTAAAAAAGCAGTATAAATGCAGTTCTCAGTACATGTTTAACTGAAATATTTAGAGGTATATTTTGAGAAATACGCAAAGTAGAAGCAATATAGCAAGTAAAAAATAAAAATAGCAAAGATGATGAATATCAATGTACCATGACTACTTACTTGCAGAGTGCAGTTTTTTTAACATACACCATATAAGCAAATGTGAAAAATGCTCTCCTGGTATAAGCTATTACTGGAAGCCTGGTAAACTTGACTAGACCTGGTTTTGTTCAAGGTTGAGTACAAGGATCATAATGTAAAAAATGATTAAGCTACTTAGTATCACTTCTTAATAGTGAGTGGAAATTAACACTGACATCAGTACATCTTCAAAAATGGAAGTATTACTCTAGGCAGTGATAAATTACTTTTCCAGTAATTTCTACCATGGCATTACAGTTCATGGGCAAAACTTAGAAGGGAGTGTCCAAGCTATACCAGAAGTTAATACTCCTGGTGTAGTCCCTGAAATGGATAAGCTTGTTTGTTTTAAAGACACTTTGTCTACTCTAATGGACAGAGAACTGCTGCATGTTTGTTAGTTCTAAACTATTAATCTCTTAATTCTTTTCCCTTGTTAGTCTTGAAAAGGTGACTATAAGGATTCGATGAACTATAGTATAACTGTGACAGATTTCACTGCCTACCCCACTATAAACTGGTCATCCTTGTTTGTATCCTGTTGCATGAATTTGCTGGTTGGTAACTTTTCTTTTGAATTTCAGCGACGAGAAATGGACACAAATAGAAGAAAATTTCACTTGTAAGGGACAGCTATCTGCCAATTGCTGGTGGCCAGAAATACAACTGCTTCGAACTACGGATTATCTGAGACTCCTAATGAATGATAATGATACTGAACATTATCTGTCTGCGGATACAAACATTAAAACTCTACAGGAGCACATCAAGTAGGATGCATCTTTCTTCCTATGTTTGTAGCTAATCCAACATGAGGAGGACAGTGACTGTTTTCCAGTTTAGCAGGAAAAACTATGGCAGTGCCAAAGCAGCCTGTAATTTAGCTATCACTGAAGATGTGCCATGACTGCTGCTGTGCTGTAGAGATAGGTTACACTTTGTAACATCAAAGACAGTAAATATTTTGTTTAAAGATATTCTCAAAATAAAATATTTGTTATACAGCTTTTTATTTTTCTTTCTCTTCAGCAGCTAAACCCTGATGTCTTTCATTTATGAGGTAAGACAGAAATATTTTAAACCTCTTTCTGACTTACAGTATGGTGATAGGTTTCCAAAAATAGTCTCCTATCTAGAGAACACTGAGAAGGTTGTATGCAATCCAGTATTGACCAAGGAAGTCTTGTGGTATTTTATTTCATGAACATCTTGCGTAAGACAGCTGTGTTGCTGAAGTTACAAAAATGCATTCGACTCTTAAAGGTATCTCTTCTGTACATGTCCTGTTTAGAAGAGGTGTATACCCAAAGCAATTGAAAAGAAGTAACACTGGGAAAGAATTCATAAGGCCATAAAGCAGTCTCATCTAAAAATGCTGCTCAGCTGAACAGTCAGGTCTCTGAGCAGGGTTTTCCCCACTAAAACTTTAAATATGGTTCTTCAGCCTCACAGCTATACTCGAGTGGGTATTATCTGCAGAATATTGTTCTGCCTTAGGTTTTACACATTCACTGGCAGCTAAAGATGTTTTCTTTGAATTGCCTTTTCATATGCAGCTATAGTAAGAGCTTTTTCATACTCATCTAAAAAGAGTCAGATGGCTGATAGAGTAAGTCATCTATTAGGGTAGAACAAGATAAAGTTACTCTGTCCCGTCTATGATATGGGACAGGCTGTATAGTTGAATTATTTTTTATTTTTCTTTTATGCTTCTGAATATAGTACTGATGAATATTCGTTGTTCTGTAAGACCCCAGGAAAACTTGCAGCAGCATGGAATATGTAAAGACAGACTCCTCTGTATACTGCCTAGCTGCTGTAGTGATGCAGTAACTGGTGAGGTGTCAACGTAGCCAGGTGTTAATCAACTTTTTACAGTAATTTCAAGACCAGACTAAGTCAAGACACTTTTATTTTTTGCTTGGCATATAAAACTGATTCCCTTATGAAACAGAAGTATTTTACTAGCATACAGTTCATTTGGAGAGGTAGATGGTAAGAAGTTTGACGACAGTAGCAATTTTACAGTTAGATTTGGCACATGAAAGCTAAGCTTTTGTACAGACTTCAAAACAGGCCACTCCTTGAGGCACTCTGCCCATACACACATCAGCAGCTAGGAAAAGATGCTAAAAGATCTGAAAATAAAAAACAAAATATAGTTAGAAAAGTATCAGTTCTAAATAAAGCAACTCTAAGAACAGGCACCTTCAGAGTATGCCATGTACTGCTATTTAGAAAAAACAAAATCCTCTTTTTTTTCCACAGCTGTCTTACGAAACTGCTATTGGTTTATAGAATAAACTTTTCAAATCATGAAGCCCAAGGGCACAAAACGATAATCAAAGCTGTTGGAAAAGAACTGAAAAGTGGAAGGACAGAAAAAGTTGTTCCAAATCACTTGGCACCTACAGAAATGCCAGGTATCTACTTTGCCTTTGAAAAGCAGGGGAAGTCTGTAACTAATAAGTTACACTTTTCACTCTACAGAGGTGGTACTAACTGTAAACATGAATTCCATGGGTTCATTGTGAAAACACCAGGATTACAACTAAGAAATTGCCTATTTTGAGGATGTGCTTGCAAGAGATAAAGTCAAAGACATTTTCCGTATAGGTAGTGTAACTTAAGCTGCTGTTACGACTTCTGCCTGTAACTTCAGCAGAAGTAAGTGCTCTGCTCCAAATTCAGAAAGATGGAAGATAAGGCTTGTAGTTGAGAAAGAAAATAATAAGCCTTTTATGCCCTGCGTGTGCAAGATAGAGGATAGTTATTTCCTGACATCCACACCCAGGAACTACTAGACCTTGGCAAACCTCAGTGGGCAAGTATGCGTCACTGATAAAAGTAGAGTTTGTCTTTTTATAGGTTAGCAGTTTATAATGTTTACACATGATCTGATTTCCTTGAATTACTGCTTGGTGTTGATGCTACAGTAGTGTGAACACAAGTCAGTGCCCAAGAATAAAATCTTTTAAATAAGAATAGTTGATAAAATTCACAATAAAAATAACTTTAAAAGCTGCAAGAACTCTAAATCACACTTCAGTTACACTGCTGTAATTCAATGCACAAATGGGGGAAGTGTATATAGTTAAGCATCAATCTCTATACTGTTATTACTAGCACAAACCACGTTGTTTATACACAAACTTTTTAGAAGTTTTCTACAGTCTGCTTGAGGGGATAACAGTTTTAAAGAACAATTCTAACAACCCAGTCTGACTGTAGTCACTTTTCTGTAAAGCTGCCTAAATATCACAATGCAAATCTAGCAAATTACAATTATTTGGGTGATGTAAGTCAGCTACAAAACCAGGATTCTTTAAGGTTAAGGCTCACTACAAGATGTGTAAGGATTGTGCACTATGGTTCACTGCGTATCTGATGCTTTGAAATAACGTATATGCCCTCACCACCAACAGATCCAAATCAAAGGGCAGTGGGGAGGAGGGGACATGGTAAAATTATCATGCGTTTACTGAGGGCAAAATAGCAAACTATTTTGAGTTTCAGTGAGACTACTGTCGATCTACAACTCACCTTTCTGAAAGGTTAGTCTACAATCTAATCAGAATTTCCAAGGAATACCAGGTGAGTAGTCTTCATAGTGATAGCAGTATTGCTACTGAAGTTATAAAAGTTACGGAATGAAAAGTCAAATGAGTATTCAAGTGTTTCCATTTAACTTAAACTTTCTAGCCATGTAGTAGCTTGTGTGAGTGGAGTATGGGCCTTCACAAAATTCTTTTTTCCTTGTGGCTTAGAGGGCACGCCCTGTAAGGGGACAGTGCTCTTGGAGGCTACCACTCATCTTTGATAGTGCTCTTTAAAAGTTTAAGAATGAAAGTTTGCTTTATCTGTCACAGTCAGGATTCACCATGTATGCTGTCAGGCAAGTAATTCTACATGCAAAAAGGGAAGTAACACCCTTACACAGAAGGAAAATACAGCACAACCAGGTTGGTCCTAACAGTAGTAGCTGGCTCCACTACTACTTTGCTGCAGCAACAGACAGGTAGAAGGAAGGCCTGCAACATAAATACTGCTCATAATACTTATGAACAGCATGTGTCCAGCACAGAGCTATGACCAGAACAGGGGGGGAGGAGGAGCACAAAACGGGGATCTAGACCAGTACCAGCTGCAGAAGTCAGATGTCTCTTCTGAATACTTTTAATACAGGCAGTCTCATTCAGTTAAAGCCAGCTGTTTTTAATGACAGAACCATTTTTGAATAGTAATTCAATAACTTACCACTGAAAGATACCGAAGTAGTTCATGTAATTACAAAAATGAACAAACTTTCTGGGGTCTGAAGGGGTTTGTACTCGATGATACTCCTGTCAGTAGGGGATCATGCTGTGCATTTTGCAGGCAGAATTGCTTCAAGTCTGCTGCAGCCTGGGAAACCTAGTCATAATAAAAGTTGGCATTAGAATTCACTGACCACTCGTTACTGAGGATGTAACTACATCAAAAGTATAAAGAATACTGCTAATCATTCTGCAGTACAGCTTGTTTAGATTTTATACAGTGCTTCCATTGTCATTTTTTTGGTTTAAGAATTTGCGCAGTAATAGAGTGAGAATTTGGAAAATGTTCACATTAACCTTTCAAGCCTGAAGAGTGAAAGATGAGAAACATCTTGGAGATGGGTTTGTTAAATATATGAAGAACCTTGTACTAACATAAATTGTGTAAAAATACAGCTTACAGTGTAAGATGCTCTACTTCACTGAACTGCTAGTTTATCTTCCATTGGAAACCTATACTAATGATGAGATAGTGGTTTTGGTAGGTAGTACCTAAAGACAAGGCAGTAAGAGCTCTTTTGTCATTCTTTTCTCTATTGTAACTCTGAACTTGTAAAAAATACGGATCAAAGTTTCAGAAAGTAGCATCTTCACTGGTATCTTGTACTTGCGGTTTGCCCAGAGTTTCCCTTAATTTGGCAGGGCCCCATCTCAACCCCAAACCGCACAAGTTCAATGTACTCGGTACGTCTTGCAGCAAAGTCTCCATTTTACAGTGCCAGGCTAGCCGGGGCAACCTGTTGTGAACCCTACTCTAGCGGCCCTTTCCCAAGAGAGCGATGGAAGAAGACGCTTCTCAGAAAAAGGAAATTAAAGGGAAGGGCACAGCCACCATCCCGGGGAGCGTTTCGGCCGCACACCGGCCTCCGGGTACCCGGGAGGCTGCAGGAAGCGAGGGGGCGACGCGGGCCTCGCACGGGCCGAGCTCCGGGGCGGCGGCAGCGGTAGAAGAGGCGGCTGCGCAGCCACCCCGGACCTCTGCTCGGCCCGACGGAGCCGTGGGCTATAACCTGTGATGGGGTAAGCTAGGTCGGGGCAGGCGGTCCCGACCCTGCCCAGCCCCATCCCCGCCGGGCCGCCTCCGAGGAGCGCCGTGGGGCGCGCCCCAGGGGCGGTGTAATGGCGGCACGTCCGCCCCGTCCCAGCTCCGCTTCTCACCTTAACGCGAGTGACGCTGGCCTCCAGGCGCAGCTGCTGCACCACCTTCTTCATGGCCGCCACGTTGGAGGAACCCGACATGGTGGGAGCGGCAGCGGCTGCACACCCAGCACAACTTCCCGGCGCGTCCCAAACTCTCCGACCAGGCGGCGCCTGCGCAAGGGCCGCCGCGCCCAGGGCCGGGGGTGCCGGTGCCGCGGGGGGCGCTGCGGGACCGCTGGCGGGCGGGTGTGATGCCCTGTGGGCAGTGGGTGTTCGGTGCGAGCTCGGTGTGCCCGGGAGGGGGCACCGCCTGGAAGCACAGAAACGAAACGCCTCCGTCCCCATGCGTCTATAAAGTGGGTTTAAAATAAGACTGGTAAGACCAAGGTGGGGAATCTTGGAGATAATATCCAGTGAGTTACTAGTTTGGAGCTTATTTTGAGATGCAATGGAGTTACCAACTTTGCTCCTGTCAGCATGTTCGGGTCCTGACAGCAGCCTAGAGGTGAAGGGTGTTCACCACAAAATGTGCCCAGGAGTGACGGTGAAGCCTTGGCTAATGGCATGGGGCAAAACATGTTGTCATGCAAAGTGCAGTAACCTGCATGTGTACAGGGACTAATGGGAGGAACCTGTGCTGTAACCTGCTGTGTCTTTGGTTGGGAATAACTGGGGAAAAGATGGGATGTTACAGTGAGGTTGGTTGTGAGAGCTTGTGTGGTGTACTTGTGAAGGGGCAAGTAAAGACCTTTGTAAGCTGGTGCTTTCTGCTGACATGGGGAAATCTTATGTCCACCTCATGGAGCCAGGGCGAGACTTGGAAGGTTGTCTGGAAGGTCTGGTCACATGTGCCCAAGAAAAAGTGAATTGGAAATAGCAGGAGTATGAGGGAGAGCTGCAAGATGATCAGGACAACAGCGAGGCATTGAGCAGGCTGAAAATCAGGCGGTTTGTAACTTCTGAGGTGCTGGAAGAGCCTCCAAAGAGAGGAAACTCATAAAAAGGTTAAGGCAAAACCATGGTTTATGGAAGGATTTTTCTGGCATGGTCACCCAGAACAGTCAGGTTTGCTTGGAATACTGTGTTTGGCCAGCACAATATGCTGTACATGTGGCTTGGCTGCAGTTCACAGTAATTGTCCCTTTATCAGAGATAAACACAGATCCTGCAAGAATCCCATTTTGTGGGGATTTAGGTCTTTGTTTTTAGGAAAGCAGTACAATGTGTAGAAAACCACATGCAATCAAAGAGCCTTTATGAAAGGGGAGAAAATGGTAAGAGAAAACACTCCAGCGCAGATCTGTGGGAGCTTCAGGGCTGTGATTAGCAGTTCCCCCGGTTACTTAGGTGATACTCATTGTGTAGAAGGTGTGGTTGAGTCTTGTTTGTCTGCAGTTAGCTGGAACTTTCCGTTTCAGCACAGAAACTACTTTCCCATTTTCATAAATGGAAAGAAGAACAGTAAGTGAAAATAAAGGATATTAATGGAGTAACTGCTCTTGTAACATCATCAATCATGAAACTCATTCTTAAAGACTGATTAACTCAAAATTATAAAGCCACCTGTCATTTGCTGTGATCAAGTACAGGGAGCAACATGTTGTTCAGTCAAAGGAGACCTCAGACATCCCAGGTGAGAGTTCTTGTACTTTTCCATGAAGTGTTTTTTGATTTCACATTTAAAGATATAAAATATTCTGAGAAGTGACACTGCACCATTTCTAGGAGACATGAGAGGGGAAAAAAGTGCTTTTAACATAGCATATATAGAAATTATTGTTTTCTAGTACATTTAGTAACATTTTCTAATTTTCTAGTTAAGTTTAATAACACAACAATTGCTGGAATATGTAATACAGCTTATTTCCATGGCTTCTAGTTATGGGAAATGTTTCATCCTTATCAATACCATCTAATTTTCAGTAAAAGTATCAAGATCTGGACATTAACAGTCCCACACCCGCCACAGGTTTGAACGCAGTCTAAGTGAACCTTGTTCAGAGCGTGCTTAGTTACTCTTTTTGCAGCCATTACCAGGAGCATTTCTGTGCTTCCAAGGTAACTAATATTATTAAGAACTGCCAGAAATATTTTGAATTCTTTTTCTTCTGGCAAGGTCAAGTTATGGTGCTATTTGGATACAGCTTTCAGGACTTTGCATTATTTATAAGAAGAACAAAGGCAGGATTTCAGCTGAAGTATTTATGTAACCAGGACATGCTCCAGAGTATCAAGTGTTTTTGGTAAACTGTCTGTTGCTGTCATAGTGACATAGAGCCGTAGCCCAGGCTCTCTTTTCTCTGATTTCCACTGGTGAGCATTTCTAATGTGACTTAGTTTGATGTTGTCAGCTATCATTCAGTCACAAACTGCTCTACTCATTGCTGTTCTCACTATTTAGTCATCACTGTCAGATGGGTGCTCACTCTTCTAGTCTATCGAAGAAACCATTCCTGCCTCCAGAATTTGAAAGTCCACCTAAGCAAAATAAGGGAAAATAAGAGGGTTATAATATATCTACAGTTATGATTATATGTTCTTTATTTAGTTGGTGGAGTTTCATGTTTTTTATGTCCCAGAAGAAGTGTGGAACTTCAAGCTGAATACAGTTCCTGTAGCTCTTACTAGCAAATTCATCTCAGCCGGATTTATAAGGTGGGTATAGTCTTAGGGTTCATGTACATGGTAGGTCCTTTACATTGTCCTTTAATAATTTAGTTGAGCTGTTGCTCTGTGAAGCACGATTACATCTGTCAGAAGAGACTTGTTCTTTAATAATTTCTGGAGAGTAAGTGATGCCCATGACTAGTGTTAGGTTTATTTGGATTTGTATCAGGCTTAGCTCCATTGCAGCCCTTGGTGTAAACCACTGAAACGTACTTCCAGAGCAATGCTAGTATTTCTGCAGAATAATTTATGTTCTTAAATCACAGTCTTGCATTCTTTCTGTCTACTTGAGCCCACTTATCAAAGTCTTGAGTTCTTTTTGCATATGGACCAGCCTTAAGACAGAGTGGCTTGATGAAGATAGGATAGCCTGTTAGTTCCCAGGAACAGGGATATGATGATCTGAGTTCTCTCAGTCCAAATAAAAAGCTTGAGCCATGTTTCTCAAGGCAAAGCATCACATCCCGTACAACTACCAGCACATCTTCTTTCTTCTTCAGTAGTATTTCTGAAAGATTGCACACAACACCATGTGCCATGTGTGCTTTCAAGTAGCTGTTTAGAGGAATTAGTGAAAGAATATCCCATGTCCTAGGCCCAAACCTGGCGCAATGAGCTGCAGTTGTAATCTTTCACAGCTTTGAAAGTTTGTTTTGTACCCCTAAACACTTTACTCACAAATTCTGTGTGTATCTAGTGTGATAACAAGTTGTAGAAAAATCAAATAATGTAAAGATAAGTGGAGCTTTTACATGCACCTTGTCTGCTCCTGAGCAAAACCTGACAATTTGGCTTAAACTACAGGGAATATGGGTTTTAACTACTTTAAATTAGGGTTGTATTGTCTACTTAATACACTGTGTAGCTGAAAAGATTGACAGCAGTCAGGTATGAGCATGTGGGGCAGAATGTATTCATTCTCACAGCTTCTTTTGTTGAAAGGCTGCTCAAAACCAGAGGAAATAAGTGTATGTATCTGTTTTGTTTGCTGTTCTAGTCTCCAGCAGAGGTGCAAAATGCCTACAGCTGGAGTGGTAACTTCAGATCATTTCATATGATTGCACATCTGTCACTGCCCTCTGTTCTCTAGTGTAAATTTATTTCCCTGAGGCTCAGTTCTGAGGCATCAACTTAAATTTGGTGGGTTTATATCTGATGGGGTATTTGTTGCTTTCTAATGAGTTTTAAATAATTGCTAATAAATTATTCTATGGATAATCAGCAATGCTGCAGTACATTGCATTAGCAATAACTAGCACCTGGCCATTGTATCACTGTCTTTAAAAACAAAATTATTTTAAAAAAGCTTACTATGGAGAGGGGGAGAGAACAGCCTTGCTGGTACAAATGCTGTTTGGACATTGTTGATAGCACTGTCCAGTCAGCTTGACAATCCTAGTACTGTCTGAGTCAGCTTAACAAAGGATTCCTAGGACTAAGTACAGGCCACTTCCATTAACTATGAAATTAGAGGAAAGTATTAAGTATGTAATTGTCTGTGGCCCTGAGCTCTTGTTCCCATGAACTTGATTTCTCAGCCTCTGTGATCTTTTATTTATTCCTCATTCCTCACCACAGAAGCCATATGTTTGCTGTTTCCAGATGAGATAGCTGCAATGAACTCTAGTTTGCATTATCTTTAAAGGAACACCCTGAAGCAAAGGACTAGTCTTCTGCTAGCCAGTGGCAGAGAATAAGAAATATATCATAACATGCTCCTAGGCATTGCACAGGCAAATAATTTGCAGATAAATTGCTGTCCTATATCTGAGGTTCTGCCTAGATAGTTTTCTCACAGGGTACATTGTAGTTACTTAGATGTTTTCCCTGCTGTTCATAAAAACATAGATAAAGATTTCTAGGCTGTTTTGGACAGGCATTACCAATGAAGGATGTGCCATGATAGAATTTCCTCTGAAAGAGCTTGCATTTATTGGGTTTTGGAAGACAATTGAAGGAGTATGTCTTCTCTGAGACATCAGCTTGAAGAAAGGATAGTGCATGAGAGATACCTGAATTACGGATCATATGTGGTCTCACATAAGACCCTGGAAGGGTGTGTATTGAGTTATGTATCTATCACATATTTCTTTATACGTTTGAAATAATTGACATTAGGGCTAATATCTGCAGCAAGTGTGGGCAAAAAATGGCTGGGGAAGAAATAAACAGGAGCTAAATGTAAGAGGGAGGCACCAAGCAGTGTGGCCTCAATGTCTCCTCTCTGCAAACTTTGGTCTCCTCTGCTGCATGCCTGTGCTACAAGGCAGATTTATCCCCTTGGGGAGATGCTCTAAGTCCAAGGTGTTTTAAATCATGCAAGGGAATCATTGTAGCCCATTGAAGTACTGTGTTTATGATATGAAACTGGCGGTGGTTTTACATACATAGGGTGTGAAATGAAAGCAAATAGGTCTGTCTGAAAGTGGAAACAAACCCTAACAGGTTAAAGTTGAAGACCGAAGTTGAAGGGATGGCATGTTCTTGTCCATACTGTTTAGTGAGAATGGCATGTGCTATCCCCCAAGCTATGTCTGTGCATTGCTTGAAGAGAGATAGCTGCCTGAGCCAAAATCATGCCTAGGTATTATACTAACAATCAGCATGGGTGATTAACAGTCTCAGGCCTGAATTTGTTCCCCAGTTTATGACAGGAGCAATTAGAATTGCTTCTGATGTCCTAGAGAGCTTTTGCGTGCCTCTTGCACATTTGGTTTTATTCTGTGGAGCTTTTTATTCTACAGTGATTTTTATACTGAACTCATTACTTTAATATTTGCATGGTTTCCAGTAGTACATTAAATGATGCAATTCATATTTGCATCAGCTCTTTCATCCTCAAATTAGGGTGGAAATGTTCACACTGCAGTGTTTGGTTTTGATTTAAAATGCATGTACACATGCACACACCCAACTGTCAATTTGTGTTGGAGAAGACAAAATGAAAGAACTGTGCCTGCTATTTAAAGTGGACAGTAAAGTAGTCTTCTCTAGCCCTTAGTGCTTGAAGGGGTATGTTCTACAGTCTTAGACTGGCCCCATGAAACATCATCACCTATATGGAAACACATGATTGTAGTTTCTAATGTTTCTGTTACCCATCTGCAGATGAGCAAGAGCATTCTGAAGGAGCAGTTTTCAAATTTCAGCTATTTCCATATTATCCCTTTTTATGGGGTTCCTAAAATATGAATGTTGCTAGTTAATGTCATGACAGCCTTTGTAATACAGTCTACCATAACCTGATACGATGTTCTGACTCTAGCACACAAGGACTTTCTGGCCTATATGTAGTTGGACAGTAGTCAGTTCTAGGACATAGTTCCCATTTTTGGTCATTCTGTCCATGCAAGCCAGTATGTATATAGCATTATCTTCCCCCTCTTACTAACTAGCCATCGTTATTTGATCTTACAGATGTATTAATGAATAACAACATTCTAGGGTATCTCCTCACATCACATTAAGAGTGCTACGGGAGAAGCTTGGAGAGTACCTGGGTGGAGTTTCAGCTGCAGATAAATTCAGATTTTTAAAATGCGTTGGGAAAAGACTAGCAGTGGTAAGTTAAAATTTTTTTTTTAATGCTCTTTTGTTTTACAATGTCAACCACGTTCCTGCAGATTAGATTAGATAAACAAAATACATAAAAAGGAGATAACCTCAGGAGCACTGTTACCATTTTGGTTTTTTAAACATGCCGGAGTGTAAGTTCCTGTAAGAACACATCTCCAAATACAAAGGCACAGCTGGACAGGTATATTAGAAACGCCCTTTAAACCATCATATGTAATTAGTTGCCATCCAGTGAAAACATGTTAGTTTTGATAAGTCAGTGGATTAAATATGACAAATCTTGTTGCATTAAAAAAAATCCCCTTAAGGTCATTATTACCAGTACATGTTTGGGAAGATGGAAGTTGAAGAATTTACAAGGGTAGCTGAGTAAGTCAGAGTTCCTCTAATGGTTCTTGCTGTGACCTGCCCAAAAGCCTTTAAAAGATGAGTCTCTGGATGTACATGTGTTCCACTAATTAGTCCAGTACTACAGCCTGAAATGCATGTAATCAACCCCCTAAATTTCTGAATCATAGCTATTCCTCATGTTGATTCTTTGTATATTTATACCTTAGAAACTATAGCTAAAGATTAAATACCCTTGAAAATCAGTCCAACTGAAAGTTTCTTCTTGTAACATGCACAGACTTAAGTCGTATGTGCAAGTATAGAATACTTCTTTCTCCTCTCATTTCACCTGTCTCTCGTGGACCTGTAAATTAATTCCAGACTGGAAATTTGGTGTCATTCTTTTAGTTACCACTAAAATTACTCACACAGAAGACTAAAGTAGATATCGAGTAATATGCAAAAAAACAGGTGGAAAAACTTAGACTGGGACACAATCTGAATCTGAAAATGTGCATATGTCTTCAAAGAATTCAGGTCTTAAACTGGATGACCATAAGTAAGATGGTGTATTTTCTTTCCCACTGATAGTTCTGAGATAAATGGAGAAATTTTCCAGCTTCTTTTAGAATGTCAGCGAATTAATAAAATATTTTATTTTAATAGAGAATTAAAGATATTGGTAGATACAAGTAAAGATTTTTAGTGATGAGTTAGACATATAATTTTGTTGGCACATTTACTGTTGCTCGATGTTTAACATTATAACAAAGTGGAAAGCAATAAACCAACTAACTGGTTTATTTGTTATTTAGGGTCATGGTAACCTCATTGAATCATTATCTCCATGATCAAATATTTGTTGACTGGTTTCTTAACCCCCAGTCTTCTGTTTCACAACAGTAACAATGTAAGCAATGTTAACAGCTGTACCCAACTTGCAAGTAAGGGTCTTTAAGTGGAAAAGAAATGTAAACCAACATAATGTTCATTTGCTCTTATTTTTCTTGCATATAGCCCATGTCTCTAATAGTGGCATTGCCTGGCCATTACTGAGAATAAAATTAGGCACCATGTTTAGTTCAATTTCATTATTTAAATGTAAACACAGATTTTATTTATTGGTGTTTTGTTTTTGTTTTTTTTTTCATCTCATCTTACAAATTTACATTGATTTATCTTAGACTTTGTTTGTAGGACAAAATTTGTTGAAATCTAAAAGGATGTTTCTATCATATGAAGAGTATAAATAGATAGTATAGATATTTTTTTCTACATACATTAAATATTTTGCAGTATTAGGTAAATAGAGAAAATTATGTGAGAGTCAGCATTTCTAGTCAGATTCATCTTGAAGCAACTACTGGTAAAGAAAGTCAGTGACTTTCTTCTGCTGTGACTGTTGGATCAGCTTCCTTGGACCATAAGAGAAAGTGCAAAATATATTGAGTACATCCATGCACTCTTGTGGGTCTGAGATTTTGAAAAACAAACAAAATAAAGTTTCAGTGCTATGTCAGAAAATACAATAGCAGTCTGTGTTCCTTCCTCCCCATGAGGCCATTACAGAAGACAAATAGTGCTGGTTCTGAAAAAATGTACTATGTAAAGAGGATGATAGAATAAAGAAATTAAGTGATATGCAACATTGTTGATAAAAAAGTATTTTATTGGTTACACTTCCATACTTTACCTTCCAAGGTGAAAGCAAAACAAGAAACAGAGCTGGAACTGAAGTCGTTTGCTCCACCTTATGTATGTATTGAATGGCTTTTAAGGTATCATTTTCAGAAATTTTTTACATTGTACATGTCATCTCATGTCTGATGAATATACTGCATATTTTAGGCACTTTATCCTGAATTATATTTATTACCTGAAGTGGAATACTTTGAAGGTGTTTATGCATTATCAGCATCAACTCAACAAAGCCATCACTTTAATGGAGAAGCTAACAGGCCTGATCATAAATCAGGATTATCCAGTCTTCCCCAACAAAAACCTGAAACAAGCAAACAGTTTTTAGAAAGCATACAAAGCAGTAATCAGCTAGAAAATAAAGAAGTGCACGGTCCTGTGGAATGGGGAGAGAAAGAACCTGTTCCAGTTTTGCACACAAATAATAAGCAAGACCATAACAACAGGATTCAAGAAAATCATATACAGCTTAGAGAAGAAGGTAAGTTTAACCAATGTAGTGAAGGAGGACGATGAAGGAGAAGCATAAATACTATGGTTAACATTTACTGTAAAATAACATTTCTGTTTTCTAATATCAATTATTATGCAGATCAAAATGGATCCAATGGATCTTTCATCACACCAAATCAGTCAAATCCTGCAGATGATTTGGAGTCTGGAAAGAGTGATATGGTATTACAGACCTCTCAGCAAAATCTCAGCCAAGATCAAAAAGAGCATAACACTCCTAAGTGGAATGACGAAGCCAAAGGAACCACTCTTATTCTTCATGTAAACCACAGTGATGAACAATGCCAGAATAATCAAACACCCCAAAATCACATCAAGCACCAAAAGGGTACAACTGTTTATTGTCATCCTTCTGCTAAAACATGTATTTAGAAAGTGGGCAGAGTAAAGCTTAGTTTTAAGAAATCTATAATTAAAGCATGGGTTGTAATACTGCTATCAGAACAATATTCTGATTTTTAAAATAATAATAATGTCTTTCAAAGAGCTATAGTTTTAAATTGGGTAAGTCATAGAATCATAGAGAAGTTAGGGTTGGAAAGGACCTTAAGATCTTTAAGTTCCAACCCCCCTACCATGGGCAGGGACACCTCCCACTAAACCAGGTCACCCAAGGCTCTGTCCAACCTGGCCTTGAACACTGCCAGGGATGGAGCATTTACAGCTTCCTTGGTCAACCCATTCCAGTGCCTCACCACCCTAACAGGAAAGAACTTCTTCCTTATATCCAGTCTAATCTTCCTCTGTTGAAATTTTAACCTGTTACCCCTTGTCCTGTCACTACAGTCCTTCTTTATCACTGTGTACTGATATAGGGAAACACCACAATAATTGATACATTTGCCTAATTATATTAATATAATATAATAAGTAATATAATAATATTACTTAAATGACATATTCTTTGAGGTGTGTGTGGAGAGTTTATTAGAAAATGTTTTTATGGATGAATTATCAGTAATTTCAGTTTCCAATCATAACCTGTTAAGAATAGCTCTATCCCTTCATCATCATGTTAACTCGTATTATGTATGAAACCACTTAATACACAAATCTATATATGTAAAGGTATAACTGAAAAGTTTTCCATAACTTTATTTTGAATGGTGAAGGATATAGGATTTTGTAGTAGTAAAGGTAAAGTCTGTCAGCAATTTTATTTTGAAATACTTATTGTATATATTTTAAAGCAAAAACCATTTATTCGTTAACATTTAAATTCAAAACATTTTGCTCTCCCTTTCTATGCTGCTCCCTCCTCTGTAGGGGATCTTCAGTCTCTAAAAGGCAGAAAGCATTAGATAAGGAATTAGTGTAGGGAGGGTGAAATAACTGAGTGGTTTCCTTATCTGTCAGAATGTTTCTTGTACTGGTTACCACAACTAATTAGATACAAATTCTCCAAATAAAACCACCTTGGTTTTTATTTTTTTTCTTCCCTTTATTTCTTTCTTCTGTTATTCACCCATTTCCAAACCCCAGAGATAACATTATTTATTGGATCAATTCACTAAATTTGTAATACAGGTTGGAAAGCCCAGGCATTAACAGTCAGAACATCTTGAATTTTATGAGTGTAATCTATATATTTTGATCATCACTATCCTGTCACAGAACTAACAAACATGGATAATAATCACCACTTAAAAGATACCAAACTAAGAAAAGACAGAACACAGGATGCTGGAATTCTTAAAATAATGGAAGACCAAGCCACAGAATATGCATGCAAAAAACAAAGGTTAGTAAATAATGATTCTACTAAAACATTTGGATAATATTAATTCATAACCAGACTTCAGATAAATGAAGGAAAATGGGGGGGGGGGGGGGGGTGTGGAATTAATTACACAAATTTTCACTTGCTGCTTTGATTTAATTTTAGCTTGTTGCAGTACAGAACTAGCAAGTCTATAGCTAATCCTGGTAAAAAACTGGATAATCAGGTATGTTTTTCAAGGTAACATATTCTCAGTAATATTGAGCAATAAACATAGTTCTCCACCTAGACATATTTTATAAGAGAGGTAAGTCACTAGAGAGATTAAATTCTCAAATGTAGATTTGAGAGTAATTGAGAAAAGTCAATTCATGCACTGCTACTTTTTGGTAAAGAAAAATCACCTATATTTCTCAACAATGAAATCATCAGAAGTTATAACTCTAGTCATAATTTAACAGGAACTACATATACAATAACTATCTCAGTCTTATTAATGTTAGCCTGTTATTCCTCGTCTTGCAGAGAGTGTCAATGACTTGTAGGGTTGTGGACATGGACAAGAACAATTAGCCATAGTCTTTGTTTTTGTCCGCATGTTCTCTGTGATGCAAGTGTTCAGTGTTCTGGTTTTATTTGCAGAGGTCCATCTGTTTGTAATTTAGTAATCATTTGTACTGGTAACAGAATAAAAAAGCTTATATGCAGAATTCAAATTCATCCCTCATGTTCAGTCAGACCACTTTCAGAGCATATGTCTAATGGAGCTATTCAGGATTATGGGTTATGTATTTACAGTTGTGTCTTTTGACTCTAGGCTGGTGAAAACAAGCAAAATCCTCTTAGTTGTCCAAAAGAATATATTTCACCTCCTAATCTACCTTTCCTGACATTTTCTGTAAATCCAGATCAAGTTCCTGCAATTCAGACAGCAAGTGAGTATATGATTCCAAGAAATTGCATGAAGTGAAAACAGGCTGAGGGAATTGGGGATGTTCAGCCTAAAGAAGAGAAGAACCCAGGGAAACCCTTTCAGGAAACCCTGCTGCCTTTCAGTACCTAAAGGGGCTGACAAGAAAGCTGAAGAGGGACTTTTTACAAGGGCACATAGTAATAGGGAAAGGGGGAATGGCTTTAAACTGATATAAGGTAGATTTATATTAGCTGTTAGGACAAAATTCTTTCCTGTGAGGGTGCTGAGGCACTGGTACAAGTTGTGTAGAAGCTGTGGCTGCCCCATCCCTGGCAGTGTTCAAGGCCAGGTTGGACAGGGCTTGGAGCAACCTGGTCTAGTGGAAGGTGTCTCTGCCCATGGCTGGGGTTGGAACTGGATGAGCTTTAAGGTCCCTTCTAACCCAAACTGTGCTATGATTCTATGATAACAATCAAGACTGAATAGTTAATGAAGACAGAAATACCTGGTTTGTGAAAGAATTTGTACATTCATTCATTTCTAGTATTGTTACAAATTTTAGTTTGTGGTGGGAAAGTTCCAGCTATTTTGGGCTGTTCATAAAGCATGGCAGTTTCCCAGCACTACAAAACCCAGTTTGTGGACTTGGGGATGAAAGGAGAAAAGTGGGGAGATCAAATGAAATACTGCTCACTTAAGTGAGAATGTAGCTAAGAAAAAACAGTAGCAGTATTGCTGAGGATTCTCTACAGTAGTGGTGAAGTAGGAGGATAGTGAGAAGTTACTGACCTGTTGTGACTAGTGGAAGTCTGTTCTGCTTACGACAACCTGGAGTTCAAGGCAAGATTTCACTGCAGTTTCTATCACAACATATTTTGAGCAGGTAATAGTCTTTTGGAGGCTTTTTTGGCTTCATATGGTTATGATTGATGCATTACAAAAATCTTCATTGATAGTATCCTGGTGCTTACTAAATATATCTTTAGAAAGCAAGATGGTAGAACAATTGCAACAAATGAAGAAAGACAGAATGCACATGGAAAAAAATAGAGAAGAACTGATCAGAAAAGTTAAAGAGCTACTGGAACAACATAAGCTGAAAAGATGCCATGGTATGCTTTTAATTTATTTTGTAATTTGGAATGATAGAGAAATGACACTGAAACCAATATGAAAATATTTGTCTCCTTATCAGTGAGCTTAATTGCAGAGAGAGTAGTTTGCTAACCAATAGCTCCAACAAGGCTCACTTGTCTAACAGCGTGTTGAAAAGATTGAAGGTTGCAATGTTTCCTTCCACTTTTGTGATAGTCTTATAAACCTAAAAATATCCTGCTTTTATCCCAGGTCATACAGTGACTGGAAAGTTACTGCAGGCCCCTCCACTCTTTGAAGCCCAGGGAAGCTGACATACTCTAAACCTGCCTGTAGCTGGTGCTTACAGAGGTTTTTACTGTGCTGATAGAGCTTCTAGTTAAATGGCCAGCGTAATACTTCTTGTTCCTCCTATCTCATGGTATTCAGTTTATGGCATGGAAGTTACAAACCTGTCATGGCAAGCTTGACAAACCTTGTTTTTTTTTTTAATAAGTTAAAATCTCATTTAAATCCCACCCAAATTTTCTTTGTAAAATTATTTTCAAGTTTATACTTAAGTTATCCTCCCTAAGTCACATTCCAGTTAACCAGAAATGAGGTTTAATCACTTGGATGTTTGAGAGCATTCTCTTTGTATTTAAGTACAGCTAAATCACTAGGAGTCTCAGCTATTATTTGTAGCTTTGTTGAAACGAGAAGACAATTCTTCCAGTTATTTTCCAAGGGCATGGTTTTACACTGCACTCTCCAGCATGGTGAGGTTGGAAAAAAAACACAACAAAAACTTAAGTACTTGAAGCAGTGAATCTGTAGTAGCATGGAGCTTCAAGGCAAGCTAATTTACCCCGTTGAGGTAAGCCCTAAGTTGCTCCTGTGTTGTCTTAAATTATGTTATACAGTTAGGTAAAATAAAGGTTATTTCACATGCATTCAAACAGCTTCTGCAGGTTTTTTAAGAAGTGTCTTCACCTCTGAAATATTTTTATCAGACCTGTAGAGTTTCGTGAGTAAGTGCATTTGCAAACATGCCTCTTCACAAGGTATGAAGAGAAGGGCATGTTCTGTAGGAACAGCTATCTTGTCTATATTTAATAGCCTCCTAAGGCTGCCATGCTGCCATGCCCAGTTACATACTGTATAGTCCTCCAGGAGCTGGGTTCTTTTAGGTAAGTTTCTGAGCAGCAGTTGTCCTGGTTTCCTAAACTATGTTTTGAAAGAAGGAATCACTTAAGACACTGCAGACTAGTAGATGTATGTGGCTGTAAGACAGCCACACTAAATACAGGGGAAATTGTGTGCTAGCTGTAGACATCACATTGTCAACATAGGAGGAATCATAGTTAAGTGTACAGGTAAATAACTGTTTCCCATAATCTTGGGGCTTTCGTACTGTTCAAATTCTCTGGCCCTGCAGAGCTCAAATTTTGTGTAAGTCTACAGTGATAAATATCCTGCTACAGTAAAGGCATGAACTTCAGGCTGTGGTGGGCATCAGGTCCTCACAGGTCAGCAGCACCTACTGTGCAGCTGAAACCTGCAGAACACCACCCAAGCTGAAATTTTGGGGTTGGACCTTGTGTGGTATCTTGGTGGACAGAGAGAGCCTTTTGTTGCAGGTGATTGTGCAGAAAGCCAGTTGCATTTACAGTGAATGTAATTTCAATGAAGATTTTTCACTAAATGCTTTTTTAAAAAGAAACCTACTGCCATCTTTTAATGTGTGCATTGGCCAACTGCATCTTTTTAGGTCAGTTGGTCATTACTGTCTTCAGCAAACCTTATGATAAGATGAACAAGACCAAAAAGTATTACTGTTTTCCTGTGCAGTTTGTGAGGAATGGAAAAAGCAGTATTTTGAAACTAAGAAAGCTACGGTTCCCCTGGAGGATGCTTTAAACAAACTGCAGCAAGATTTAGAGCTTTACCACCAGAAATTACTCTTGCAACAGGAAGCCAGAGATAGCCGAAAACGACCAAATAATATGACAAACTCCAAGGTATTTGCTTGTGTGATTTTAATCTCTCTTTTTACACAGCCTATTTGTTTTTTTTTTCTATAAAGTAAGAAATTAATCACCAAACAATGTAAACTAGCTTTAACAGCCAAATATAGTATATAGAATTCCTTCAGCCCACACTTCTTAAAAAGAAGTTCTTGAGTCTGAGCATTTGATTCTTCATGCTTTGTGCTTCCACAATACCTTCTTGTAACTAAATGCCTTTCATTCAGTATGATTAATGAATTGTTCAGTTCTATATTGTTTTCATCCCAAATTTCACTTACAGAGGTAGTGAATCCTGTTTGGGAGGACGAGACGTGTCTGAGGCTTGTAGGGTGGTTGCACCTGAACTATTGTGCAATCGAGTCTCACATTATCTGGGTGCCAAATCACAGGATGTTCAGAGAGGAATTAAAAAAAGATGAGAGGGGGAAACGCACTTCACAACAGTTGTATCTGTAAATGTGTTAATGAAATCAGGTCTGTTGGCAAATCTGAAGCTAGACTAGGAAAAACCAGTGTCCCTTTCTTGTATCTGAAAAGTTGGAGAGTGTGTATACAATCTAAGAGTATATATTATATACAAATGTGTATTATTTGACCTATGTGAATATAAATACCTACAATATAAAAATATTATTAGGGTTGGTATTACATTATATAATCAGCTATGTTCAGATATTTTATTGCTCCTTTTGGGGGGAGATACCAAGGTTTTTTTTAGGTCTCTCTGGCTAGGCACAAAGAGTCCTTATGCGGAGGATATGCACAGGTTAACATGCCTATAGTGGTTATTTATTGGCTGGCACACAGAAGATAGATAGCAAGGATTTAATTAGCTATTAGGCTAAGCACAAGTATCCTCTCCACCCCTTGTAAGCTACGTGCTGGGCAGGCATCAGTCAGGTGGGAAGAGTTGGGCTCTGGGGAACAGATCCCACTGTTGCTGGTTTCCCCTCTTCCACCAGCTTTGTCTTCACTGGTGACTCAACCCAACACCACAGTGATTCCTCAGTAGCCCCCAACTAATCTGACAGCCCTGCCTGGTTTCCTCCTGCATGACAGTGTACCTTTCATGCTTTCTTAGTGGTCTGGGCCAGGGTTACACAGCCATGCAGTGTCAGAGCTGGGACTTGGACCCTTGCACTCAGGCAGCTACACCTCTGGGTGGGAAGAAGCTTCCAGCAGGAGCTCACAGATGAGAGGCTGCAGATACCACTTAATGATTCCTTGTATGGCAACTTGATTGCATTATTTGCTTCAGGTGTCACTTTAATAGAATTTTTAATGGCTTGGAACATCAAGAGATTACCACATGCACATCCACACCCACCACTGTGTTACTGACATCAAGGGACCATGGCTGACTTCAGAACCCACATTTGAAAACATGAATTTCAGTTTTACAGGTTAATTCAGTGATAGGCCCACCCACACCTACTGCTGAAATTATGTGCTGTATAAACTGGAGATCATCTGCACTAAACATTATATGAATGTAGTAATTCCATCAATAAATGTACAGTGACAGAGTGATGCTAAGCCTGAGAAAGAAATTATTTGACGTATGGCTTTTTATTATAAATGGGGAGTAGCCATAAAAGATAATTGCAAAACAGTGTGCTGTTACTCAGGAGAACTGATCTGGATCTTAACTTCCTAAAGCAAAAGGGAGTGGAAAAAACTGTACCCAGCTGAAAGGCTGACAGCAGAAGGGAGCTGCCCCCTCTTGGAGAGCTGACTGCTTACAGACCAGAGACAGCCCAGTACACTTTGACGACTGGAGGAAAGTAGGGGAGCTGGAATGAGTTTAGAGAATTGTTTCTGAGTGGTGAAATGCACTAATGCTGTACTTTTACCTTTTGTTATTTCTGTTCTTTTCAATATAGAATTATACAATCATCCAGATTACTACAGTGCAGCATGAACTCGTCCTACTGAGGAGGAAGCTGGATGATACAAAAATGAAACTTGTAATAGTAATTAAGGTGCTCTGCCTTTTAATTAAAACAGTCAAAATGTTACTATGTATAAAAAAACCCTTAGATCTTCCCAAACATAAAATGATTTCCTAAAGAGTTTTTGTTTTATGTGTTAGCTTTATGGTGTTAGTTGCCATTGTAACTTTATCACTTGAGCCAAATTTCTCCAGAACACCAGGTTATTAAATGATTTTGAATGTCTAGCATTCAACCAACTTAGACTTTCAAGTTACTATGTAGGCTGAGCTTCACAGTCTTTCATAAAATGCCATTTCACTTAAGAGGTAACTGAAGGAACATATTGATGAGGCACTGGTCAGTATTAAGACTGTGGCTAAGAATAAAAAAGTAAAAAATTAAAAAAGAGAATATCTCTCAAAGCAGACAGCAGTCCTCTTCATCTGCTTTATTCCATACCAGTGCTGCCTATGGCTCCCTTTGGAAGGAAGATAATGGTATAGACCTTCATACTGGACAGCTTTTCAGCTTTGAGTGCTTGAAATAGGAGGCCTCTACATCACAGGAACTGCCCATGCCCCTGTTTACTGTGTAATGGAGGCTGGATGTACTCATTATGCCTCCTCCATTGTATAACAAGGAGTGGAAAGAACAATGAATTGCACAGTTGTCTCTTAAAAACACCAGACCACTACAGAAGAAAGTGTTGCTAGAACTAGGCTACCTAATTAGACATGTAAAATTTTAAGGATGAAAGATGTATCCTGTATTCAGCCATCCTATGTAAAATTCAGTCTTAGTTATATAAACCCATATGCATGTCAACTCCAAAAATTTCCTTAAATTGAAATTCCTTAAACTACTGGTTCTTCTGCAGATGAGAAAGCAGGCAGCATCTGATTTACGAGTGCTGAGAGCAGAACTGACACAGAAGAAGATTCATTCAGCTTTAATTCGCCGGTCCAGAAAATGAGGGATTTAAGAGGATGGCATGCTTTAACAGCCATAAAGTCCCCAGAAGCTCTGTAATGTTTATAGAAGATCAGAATTACAGAACATTTGCCTGTATGTTCTTGAAATTATCTTGTAAAAAGACACCAACTATATAAATGTTGTGGAATTTGTATAATAGGGTACTGAGGTACTGCGGCTCACTTTTTACATCTCACTTTTAATATAACATTAGTCAGCTACTTAAATATACAGTTTAACCTAGTAACATGTCTAAAACAAAGTGATTTTAAAAGTGCCAATTAGTGAATTGTGTAACATCACATTGGTATGCTGATGTTCTTTCATTAACAAAATACCTACTAAGAAAATAAACCTATAATCTATAACTTCCTGTTCTTATTTTCAGGCACGCACAATACATTTTTGGAAAATGATTAAAATCAATCTTCTATAGAACTACACCACCAAGAATCCTTTATTTAGCTATTTATTGAAATACATTTTTGTCACTATAAGTATGCTTATCTATAAATTGCCATATTAAGTATGAACAAAATCTCAGATGCTCTTACTTTATTTCATATCTAACCATTTTTGTTCCCTTTCTAATTAAGAAAGCCACATGGACATTAACCATCTTATGTAGTTAATAGAGGCAGCAAGCTATGTCTTGTACAAGCTATGATGATGATCCTGGTCCAATTTACAGTATTGCATATTCTGCCTTTCTTTAAATTCAAGCTCATGATTGTGCTTACATAACAATTCTCTTTTTCTAGTTCTCATCTTTGCCTCTTTGCAGTACCCAATGTTATTATCTTAAGCAGAACAAATAATATGCTAGGAATTAATGTCACATAAAAGGCTGTATTTATTGGTGGAAGTGAAACACTAATGGGAAATCAGTAATAAACCAAGAAAATTATGCAACTCTCAAAAGGACTAATTTCAAACGTCTTAGACAAACCACCCTTTATCCAATTTATTTTCTTCAAGATAGAATTTACCAAATATTTTAGCGGGAAAGTATTAAATCTCTAAAGTTATTTGGCCTTCAGTTAGGAATCTGTAGGTCAGATGATCCACTCCAGAAGACCTCTCAGTTTCAAAAGTATCTCTCTCTCAGTATGTTACCATATGAATATAAATAGTAATACAAATTCTGAAGTGTCTGTATGTCAGGTAAATTTAACAGTTTCTCCTGACTAGTTCTAGCAGAGAGCCCTCTGATTTTCCAAGAGATTGCTTTTCCTTATATGAGAGCAGTATGCTTCATGGTCTGCTTTCCATTTTCAGTAATATCAACTGGTCAGACACTCACATGAAGTCTTCTAGTCTTCTCCTCAGTAGCCATTATGGTAATGCTGCTATTCTATGGTGTAAATATTCACCAAGGGGAAAAAGCTGAACCCAACCAACCAAAAAAACCCACAACTGACAACATATATCTAATTAAATAAAATGTTTAATTAATGGAGTCAACTTAAGCAGGGCACTTTAATCTGGTTGTGAAAGAGGCCTGAGAAGCAGAGAAGCAGTGTGCGCTGTAAGCTGTGGAACAAGTAAAGCATAAACAGCCAATGCTGTTTACCAATCTTAATGAAGAAAGCATTTTATTTAGCAAAAAAAATCCTGTAAACACCAATCTTTCTACCACTACATATATTTTAAAAAGTTAGCCAATTTCTCTAGGTTAATTAAGAAAAATATGAACTAGAAAGAAAATACATCTCATCTCAAAGGCAATACTGCACAAAAAAAAAGTAACAACAGGCTACTGAATAAAGTGTGTGGAAATTAGCAGCTCATTAAATAAGCTTCCGAGTTCTAGTTTTCAGGAAGTAAAGAAGTTTGAAATGGAAGAAGACATCATCCAAGTCCTCTCCCTGTTAATGCTCCTTCTTCATGATAAGGTCCAAGATTTTTGGCTTTTGAAACTAAGGAATTTACTGATACATAAACATGGTGAAACTGGAGTTTACTGAGCATTCTTTTCCAGCAGCAAGCCCGATAGAAACCTTAATGGCAACTACTTCATGTTATATAATTTCTTTAGCCCATAAAATATTTTAATCTCTAGAAAAGTAACCAAGGACAAGCACAAGTTTCACCAAGTTGCATATAAGCAACGGCCTGTGTCTCCAGTATTCTGAGTTCAATCGGATCTGCAAGTGACTTACTTGTGTAAAATACAAGTTGGGGTGGGAAGTCGGAAAGCTGCACCATGTGACCCCAGAATCAATACTTGCTGCACCAGACAGCCTTAGCAAAGGATCTTTAGGAGATTGCCCCTGTAAATCCACCACTTGGATTTACTTGTTACCAGGTACACGCTGGGTTCAAGCTTCAACCAACTTACAGTAGTTGTGAAAAATGAAAAAGATGAGCAGGCTTTAAAAAACACACTGCTAAAGTAACACTGGAACTTCTGGAAGCATGAAAATACAGCTTTGCTTACAAAATAACAAGATGAACTCGGCTAGTTCTCAATTTTTTTTTTTAATCATGGTATTTTTATATAAAGCCAAAATTATGATAGTATAAGCCATAATAAAAAATTACCAATTCTACCATTTTAAATCAAGGGTTCAAATAGTTCTTATGGTGTCAGGGCCTGCCACATGGCTTCAGTTTGTTGTTCTGCTACAGCTTCCCTGGAATAGTCAAGACTATTTCCGTTCCACATGCCAATGCCTCTTAAACCTTGATTCTTTGCGTATGCTGCTTTTAGAGAGATGCTGCGAGGGTCATCATACCATACTTGGTGGAAGTGACCAAGAGAATCCTAGGAAATATTTAAACACTCGTGTCAGTATCTACTTATCTATATAAACATGATAAATTAAAGTTCATTGAGTTTTGACTGCATTTTCTGTTGAATGCAGTAAAAAGTACAAGTAAAAACTGAGATACACAAGCTGTGTAGATTTCCATAATGACGCTTTCCTGATTTACAAATGATTTTTTACACACAATTTAAAATTTAAAGTCAAATATGTGGCTATTTTTTTTACTTGTAGAATCTAACTTATAAAACAGTGTCACATCTTACTGAAGTTAAATAAAAAGACTGAGCTAATTTGTATTTTAATATGATTTTGAATCAGCTAAAATCCCAGACGCACTATCTAACCTAACAGGTGAATTTAGTTAGAGATTCAGTGCTTTTTTTCCAGCAATAAGCAGTTTTAGAGAAGGTTATAGAATTTTGTAAAAGTAATGTTGCTTTGACGTGGTCATTGCTTACAACACCTTTTAATCATCTACATGTGAAACTTCAAATTATGTCTACAGACACAAGATGAAATGCATACATTGTGTAGTCCATGTAAGCATAATCATTCGAGAACATGCATGCTAGCCACTGTGTTGGAAAAACTTAAGAGCACCTCAGAATCTGTTTTGAAGTCATCAACTTAATAAAAGTAGCTGTAGCAGTGAAGAACGGAGCTATAGGATTTCTTTATGCCAAAACGTCTTTTTTGACATGATAGAATCTCTTGAGAAAACTGCATGGTAATAAAGATTTTTATTACTCCTGTAGTCTTCAGTCACTGCACCCCTCTTTCAGAACAGAAATTTAAGAGACGGAAATCCAGATAACTTTTACTACACACAAAAAATGTAGAAAACAAACAGGAGAATCCAACCCTTCATAATCAAAGAACTATGGTTCATGAACATTTACTCCACAACATGGTGTCTTATAAAAAGACTCTTACCTTGTATTCATAAAATGGAGACTTCTGTACCTCATCCCATAGCATCCCTGAAAGGGAACTGTTCACCTGCTTCATGATTGCTCTGTAGGGGACCTGACTCCCTGCAGCATCACTGCAAGGAGCCCCACGGAAAGGTACTTTGGAAAGGGAGCAAACATGATCCTGGAAAAAAAAGCAGAAGGTATGAGTTTCACCTTACCTAGATTTACTGAACTCCAAAATAGCAGTACAGCCAAAAACGAAATCACAAACAGGTCTAAAAAATCCAAACTCTTCAAAAATACCTGTATGTATGGACAGATTTAATTAAAACAGTTAGATTTTGTTTATTGTGTAGTAATAGAAGATAGGATGGACATCACTCAGCTTACACAGTTGTCTTATCTTTTCCCCTTTAATACTCTGTTACGTTTGTCACACATATGATCTTTGAGACTGCGTAATTTATCCATAAACTGTTATACTTTTAACAGTCATATGGTTTTAGCACTCTATGGTTCGTTGCACGTAGTCTTTAAGCAGTGAGCTTAGTGATTCTGTTGAGAAGGCAGACAGAAACAAGCATTGTGGTGCCTTTGGACATCATCTCTTCTACAGATAATGTCTACAGCTCCTTAGTCAAACACGGTGCTTGGGTATCATGGGGTTCAGGTTGCCTACGGAGAGATAAAACGCCTTGTTTGGTACCACACTGCTTATCAGTTACCAGCCCATCAAAAGCCTCTGTCCTGAGCCCCAGCTTTATACTCTCTATTCATCAGGCCACAGTTATTTCTAGTCCAAAAACCGTATCACCAAATTCTAGGTATCTCTTTCCAAAAAAAAGTAACAGTATGATTGCAAATAAATAATCTTCATCTCACCTTAGACAGGTTTTGGCAGACATAGTCATAGCCATACCAGGGGACACCCATCACAAGCTTCTTAGGATCAATGCCCATAGTAATGTACTCTTCATATCCTAGTTTTGAAGGAAATACAAATTCAGATGCACTATTGCATTTCCACGTTTTTTATTCCTAAAACTAATCTAAAGCCAGAGTCAAGATAGGACTTGGATGATCCCAGACAGAGGCTGAGGTGCAAGCTCTGCTGTACCTCCCACCTGCATATTCCTAGACCTGTTCGGTTCAGATTTTAGTTACTGCTCTAGCTGTTCACACTTAAAACCAGCTGCCCATAGTAGCAGTTCACAAGGTTGAGAGACATGTTTCCAGTTCTTTGCAAGCCCAGGCAGACACCATTGCTTGGGTGTAAGCGGCGAGGAGAAGCAGACAGGCCAACCCAATATGGGTGATAAGCAACTTCTGGTTTATTTGTGACGCAGTTCACACATATATAGGAGTGGTATTCAGCCACTTATTTATTTGGCCCCCACCTGTGGGGGCCACCCCCTGCCTTGCTTGCACAGTCCTCCAGAACTCTATGGTTCTGCTCTTAAAGTCATTCTGCAACACTTGGGCTGCCGTTTGTCATTCTAAATGTGTTCCTAACAATTAAAGACCTAGACAATTACAAGTGACAACACACAACTACTAAAGGTCTACCTGTAGTGTCATGAGGGTCTGAGATACTATTTCACATTAGAACAACACATATTTGAGCACACTTGAGAAAGCCTTACACAACCAAAAAAGAAAAGGCAATCTTTGCCATCTATTCATGTGAACAAATGGAAATGTCCTGACTCCCGGCAAGGTGTTTTGTCCTCACCAGCCAAAGTCTGCAGGTAAGGAGCATTGGCTTTTGCAATACAGTCTGTCCAGATCTGGCTCTGTTCATCATATGACATCACAAATAAAAAGTCACACGCATCTGCAATCCCAGTATAGTTGTAACACCTTCTATCTATGCATGCAGGAGACCAAGCCACATCAAATGTTACCTGCAGGAAAAAGGTACAAGTCAGTACCATGCATGGCACTTGGGTGCTCTTGTTTTCTCTTTAGAAAAACCTGTAACTTCTAAGGACAGTGTTTCTGCAATGTTGCTAAGTGTTTAACACACCATGATACTAATGAACTACAGAACCAGCTGCTCAGGTGATAAAAAAATAGATCATAAACAGTGAGTGCCCCATCAGTGACTCACAACAGCAAAGAAATTATAACATGAAAACCATCTGATCAAAAATCTGAAGCATGATGCAAATCTTTAAAACTTCAGTGATGGGTTTACCAAAAGATTGTCAAGCTTTTGGACCAGAAGGCTGTATGTGCCCTACTTTCAAAAGATTCATTAAGCCACACTAATAACTGCCAGCTCCACAGGGCAATAACATTCTTATCTACAAATCTCAGTGAAATCCTTACTCAATTTAAATTCATACAGGTCAAAAAGAGCGATTCTTATGACAGAGTATGACAGCTAATTTTCTAATTGAACATTCTTGAGAATATCACACTTTAGATCTGCACAAAATTTTTCATATTCATATACTAAACAGCACTCTAAAACTGCTCACATTTCATGAAGTCAATGCTTGTGGAAAGTAGATTATTATTACCTGTGATCCTGGTATTTCTCTGTGAAAAGCATCTGTAGTTTCTTTAACAAGGTCTGTTAATGCATAATACTCAGGAGAGGTTTCATTAACTTCTTGCTCTATATCTATGTTAATCCCATCCATATACTGTTTTTTTGCAAGGTCCACCTGTTGGGATATCCATGCTGCTCTTTTAGCAGGATCAACAATTTCCTGAAGAGGTACATCACCTAGACAAGAGACCTTCAAGAGTTAACACATATTTGCACACAGTAACAGTAAGGAGGAAAGGTTTATCTTTACTAAACCAACAACCAATCACAATTAAAAAAATCCCCACACCCATACCGGCAAAATGCAAAGGACTTAACTTCTTTTCCCAAGCATAATTTTGACAATGGTTTGTTACCACTGTTGCAGAAGCCACAGGCCGGTTTTCTTTTTAATACCCTGCATACCAGCACACGCAAAATGTATTATAGCCCTTTGTACATCATGTTCTTATTCATGTATCACATAAAACGTCCACATTTTCACAGTGTAACCAACCTTTCAGCACAATCCTGGAGCCTTTAGAGTGAGCATAGCACATGAGCTCAGGATCATACTTTCCAAAAGCTGCCACAGTTGTAATTTTTGACCAGTCATAGGATTTCCAGGTTTCCTTTCCCACATCGAACACGAAGACCTGGAAACGGGTAGAAAGCACCTTCACCAGCTCCTTACACTTCTCAGCAGGACGATTAAACGCCTACTAAAAAGGTACATGACTTGTGTTTCTGGAGACCAGCTTCCCGGAACCGCTTCCCAGGCCAGGGCGCAGTGGCCTAGCAGCCGGGCTGGGAACGGTAAGGGCTCGCAGCAGCTGGATGCAACACTTTACCCTTCAGAGCCAAACCCTGACGCTTCCCTGTGAACCACATGCACCCACCCTTTTAAAACCTCTTCCGCTCTAACGCAGACGATCAAGATCAGGCGGCGCCGCGCGGTGCGTTCAACACGCCGCTAACCGCGCCTCTCCCGGGCCGCCCTCCCCAGCCTCACCGCGACGCGCGGGGGGCAGAGCTGCCGGGGACGCGCACCTCGAAGCCGCCGGTGCCCGTGACGGGGCGGCAGAGCCGCGTGTCCTGGCAGGGGCACGCACCGGCGGCGAGGCGGCCCAGCAGCCGCAGGAGGCCGAGCGCCAGCAGCCACCGACCCCACGGCCCCCCCATGGCCAGGCTCACGCCTCGGGCCCGCAGTGCCGGCGGGCGGGGCGCGCCAGGACAGCCCGGCCTCTGAGCTCCGCCCCGCGGGGGAGAGCTCTGGGAAGCCCCGCCGAGGGGCGGGGTAAGCCCGCGACGGCTCCCGGAGTGAGGGGCGGGCAGGAGGCTTCACGCGGGGGTGGTCATGGGTGGGTCGACGTCCTCCGGCGGGGCCCTGGGAGGCGCCGTCTGGGAGAGCTGCTGGTATAGAGAGGGGACATCTTGGCGGACCCATTTGTGAGACCAACGTTTTATTAAAGGATGAAGCCCCGCGAAGGGTGTCCAGGTGTACTGTCACGGTCTCTAGAAGAACTAGAGAAGAACGGTCTCCTGAAGAGGACAGGGCCTTGTTCTCGCTGCCCAAACCAGCCGTGCCGCAGGGCCGCGGGCGGTTCGGGCGGACACCGACACCCGGAAGCGAGCGGAGCCTGTGGAGCGGAGCCTCACGGCGGGCAGGACTGCTGCTGGCAGGAGCACGCTGTGTGAGCAGAAACCGTGCTCACGGCGTCCTCGGATTTCTGGTCTAGCCTCTTCTGCCCTTCCAGGCTGAGGATGGAGTCTGTAAACGAGAAAAGAAGAAAAAAGAAGTAGTGTGAGGGGAGGGTTGTCCATTGAGGTACTTGTGTGTGGTCAACCTTCAGGCTTCTTACAGTCGGTCACAGTGGCTGTGCTGTGCACTAGTACCCGTTCTGCACTCACCAGCTGGCACGCAGTGGAAGCCCACGGAGACGGGAAGAGTCCTGGTTGCTGAACAGCCTTCTGCGCAGTGTAGAATGGGCTCCATGGAGAAGCATTTTGCTGCCGCCTTCTCAAATGCGACGGGCTTGTCAATTTTGACAAATCTCCGCTGCAGCTTGCAAGCTATAAAACATGAATTCTCTTAAAGCACCTACATAATTTATATAAGTTTATATAAGTTACATTATGGACTTAATCTGTAGAGTTAGCAACAGGCAGGACCAAGGGATGAACCAGCTTGAAAGTAACATGATTGAAGTGAGTCAATTTTCTGTCAGTGGCTCAGGCTGTGAGAAAATCGGGCATATGGGGCGCAGTCCCAAGGACAGAGGATTGCCAAATAAGATTTAGGTAGGACACAGGTGTCCGAATCCAACAAGATACATGTGAAAACTTTGTCCAGCTGACACTCAACTTTACCCAAACTGTGACAGCACTTCATCTGGGGGCAGTAGTGGCTCCTAGACATCTGTATATCCACTTCTGTGCTGTGCCTAGCATCACACCTTTTCCATGGCTGAGTAGCTTAGTCCTTAAGCTTCTGTGATCCAGGCTTTCCTGAACCAGTCCCCCCAGGGAGCTTTATCCAAGAGTATAGGATATATTCCAAAAAGGCCACCACGTACCCAGAGGGTTGGGTTCCACATAAAATGCTGTGGACCCTAATGTTACCAAAATGGTCATGTTGGTTTTATATAGGAGCTGGAAGAACAACCATTTATGGGCTGAAGGTTTCAGATTAAGTTCATCTTCAGGCTAAGGAAATAAATCAGGTATTTCCCACCTCAAACGCCCTCAAGTTTGATAGCCAGGGCCAGATACTTGTATTTTTTATTTTTCTGAGAAACTAAAAGTCTGGAAATAGCAGAACGGAAATAAAGTATGAAACTATTAAGGGTGTCACAAAACATCTTTTGTCAAGTCAAACTGTCTGCTTTTTGTACTAATTTATCATTTTAGGGAGTTCTAAGTTTATAATTTTATCTGGAACACACAAACTTCAGGTAACTACGTAGTGCAGAGGAAGTTGATATAAAAATGCAACAAAAGCAGAACTTGCAGTGAACTACCAAACTCGGGAAGAACAGATTTTTCTTTTTTAGTCTATGGCCACTAATTACAAAAATAGTAAAACATAAGATGATTGTGCTACAATTAAGATAAATCATCTATTCGTGTGACTAATTAATTAGTCAAAGGCAATGACATTAATATATGTACCTCCAGCACAGGGGTCTTCTGAGATGATCCAGGACTGACCAAAACTCACTGCATCTTTAGCTAAATATCCACTGGGCATTTGATATTCCCTTTCCTTCTCAGCATCATATTTTCCACAGATACCACATGTTTTTCCAGCCATCCAGAAAGCAACCTGAATCTTTGTGGAAATAAAGAAAAGCTGCATTTAATTGGTTTTCTTCTGAAAATAAACCTACTGAAATTAATAATAATATAAAAAATACCTCAAGTCTATGGCCATCATAATATATTTTATCTATGCCATAATCCGGAGCTGTTAGTGACAGGCCTTCCTTTTCACTGCTAATCAGCATGTTTGCATCTGCAGCGAAAAGCAAAAAGGGATTTCTTTTAAAAGGAAGTTACTGGTTTAGGGTCCAACCTGAACCACTCGTTAAATTCCTGGGAACTTAATGCATGTCTAATGTATCATGAAAGAGATGGGTGAAATGAGAAGGACCGTACTTACTGCCCCTGCCCTGAAGCACTGTGACAAGGGTGGCCACGGCCAGGGCATGTCTAGATACTTGTTCTGTGGTTTTTGTGACCAGCACAAGGTACTGTGTATGACCCTGCATGGTTTGGCTTGTGCAGAGATGCACAGGATCAGCATCTTCTTTGCTCACCTTTCTGGCCACCCCTTATGAAAGCTAGCATGAAGGTATATTAAAATCACCTATTTGTTTCTCAAAGTAGGGCAATCTTTATCTTGAGAAGTGTTTGCAGGATCATGAGCTCTCCTTCAAAAGCTCAGAAAAGATGAAGTGAAATATAAGGATGGGTCTCTTACCAGAATTAGACGTGTATGGAATGTCTGTTGGGGCTTGAACACCATTAATCTTCAACTGGATGAGTCCATTGGAAACATACATGTCAATCTCACTTTAAGTAAAAGAAATGAATATAAACAAATGCTTCTCCTTTGCCCTACTCAGCTCACAGTTTCTAGTTCTGATAGAACCAACACTGAAGGATGCTCATATCATTCTGGCATGAATCACCTGCTCCCTATTGGGAGGAAGATGGAGAAAGCCCAGGAAAGCATGCCAAGAATGCTCACAATACACCTTTACTCATCTCTGAGTGTCTGCTTGTGGCCATGGTTCAGGCAGGCTACAGGGACCCTCGCTGTGGAACAGTGTAATTGCTGTTACATTCGCATTAATTGAAGGTGCTTTACATTTCAAAGGAAGATTGGATACCCTACGGCAGTTTTCTTACAGCCTGAATAGTCTGTGCATTATAGTATTTTCTTCAGAGCAGTGTTTGATCTAATGAAGAAATATGAAGCTCAGGCACACCGAAAGTACATCCATAGGGTTGTATGAAACAATCAGGAATGATGCAGTGACAAGGATAGCATGAAAGATAGTCTATGAAACAAGCATCCTTCATTCTTCCACAAAACAGGTGCAGAGTATACTAGTTTCTCTCTGTTTCTCCAACATTATGGCACAGTTAGTCACGCAATTTACAGAAATAAATAATTATTTGTAATGAAACCTTACAGATCAAAGCCTATTTATGTGCTTTGAAGAACACTCACTACAATGATTTTGGTACGCATAATCCCATGCAATTTACAGTATCAGATTATAAAGAACCTATGATGGCAGAGGTGATGGCTCCAAGATGAAACAAAGTGTGTCTTAAGTTAATTTCAAATAGATTAGAACATTATGAACCAGCTAAGGGATGACCTAAGAGAGTGCCTCTAATCTGGAATAAGTAATTTCCTTTTTAGGCATGTCCACTTCTCAGCATCTCTGCTGACATGATTGTGGGTGCTAATTAGTTCTAATTATTATCTTAGTGTAGGAGGCCAGACTAAATGATTACAATAGTCCCTTTTGGATTTATAGTTTGTATGTCTACATAATTACGAAGAACTGAAATGAGATGGTTAAATGCTAGCAAATTAATGATGAATTTTGGGCAGTAAAAACTTCAGATTACTGGTCAATCTCAGATACATTTTAGAAGCACTTTTGAAAGGCAAAGTCCCAGATCCCAGTGGCACTCCTAGAAATCATTCCATTGACATTAGTAGTTTTTGCATGAGTCTTAAGCTAGCACCAATCTGCTCTGACAGTCTGGTCTTCACATTTATAGGGTATTCAGCTTGACATCTATTTGTCATTAAGTTTGCAATTACTTACTGGCTGGCAAGCCTGACATTTATTGCTGTAAAGTCAGCAGACTCTTCAGGTCTTTTCATCATCACCAGGAATCTCAGTTCTGGACTACAGTCCTGCGCCAACACATGGTAGCAATTTGCAGGCATTGAATAGTTGAATTTAACACCATTGAAGGTTGTGATGACATTTTGGAAAACTGAGCAACGAGCTGAAAAAAAAAAACAACCAACCAGTCAAAAGCAAGCCTTTTATAATTCATATAAGACAGTTATTCTATTTTAGAGTTGCAATTTAAACAATAATGATAAAAAAAGACCCGTTTTCTGGTTTTACCTATTCCCACATAAAAACAATTTGATTCTTTCAGAAGAAATACTGTATTTGCAGTAATGCAAAAGTAGAACTTTGCTAGCCCCAGACAGCCAGGCAATCCACTCCTGATTCAAGCATTGCGTGAGATGAGTTGTGCTCACAGCTGGTGCTGGTGCAACTCTCTTTGGGCTTTTGGCTTTTGTAACTTTGTTGTAGTCAAAAGAATTTCTCAAATGTTAACAACTCACGTGTCATTCTTCACTGAGAGGGTGAAGGTGCTGAGGCCCTGGCACAGGTTGCCCAGAGAAGCTGCGGCTGCCCCATCCCTGGAAGTGTTCAAGGCCAGGTTGGATGGGGCTTGGAGCAACCTGGTCTAGAGAAAGATGTCCCTGCTTGTGGAAGGGGGTTGGAACTGGATGAGCTTTAAGGTCCTTTCCAACCCAAAACATTCTGTGATTCTATGACTAGTACTAGAGGAAATTTACTAAAATGCTGCCACCTTTATTGAGTCCTAATAAGGATTAGAAGTAGTTAGAAGATGGGAAAAAAAAAAAAAGCCACACTAGAGTAAACTTCTCCCTTTTTCACTGTATGGTATTTTGCTAGAAATCCTACCATCTCTGTTTGGAAATTATTTTACATCAATTTTGATTAATATGAATTTAATTTTGGTGTTTATCAAATAAATATGCATAGGCATGACATTAGCCCACTGATTTCAAGCAAAATGTGACTCCTTATCCCAGGATTACATAAAGTTTTTCCCTAAAGTAAGTATAAAGTAATTAGCTCTTAATACAGCATTAATAAAACAATAATCCCTTCAAAATCAAGTGCAGGAGGTGAAATTAATGTGTATACTATTGAAGCATCTGCACTATCAGCACTTAAGCAAGCAGAGCATCCCAAATCTGGGGTCACTCAGATGTCTCTCTCACAAATTTTGTAACGTTTATTCCTCACAAGCAATCTCTGCCGTGAAGATGAAATGGATGCATTTGGGAATGGATGCATTGGAATCACTGTTAGGCAGGCAAGTGAATATTTAATCTTACTAGTACAAATTTCCTTTCCTTTACATCTTTGCAGCCTCACAGATTTTCATACAGATTTATTTCTATCTGAAGTCCAACTCATTTTTCAAGTGAATGTAAAATAATTTCAAGCTATGTCAAAGTATAAATCATGTTTACAAAATGTGCAAAGTCAATCAATGCTTGTGCAGATAGTTAATTGCTGACCTTTAAGGTTTTCAGTGATTAAAAGTGTTGCTTGGATAAAGACATTCTGGTCAGGGGATGGTACTGTTGTAATCAGTGTACCTGGACTTGAAGGGAATGGCAGGGGAAGCCTGATGGCTCTGTCATAGATTGTGAGCTGAAAATCAGTTAGAAAACAAACATCAATGTAAATGCAAAATATGGTGTAGAGATAAGATAGCATTTTTCTATAATAGTCAAAGAAGACTGCACTGACTGAGATCTAAATTAGAATCTAGATTTAGGTGAGAGCTAAAATTAAATCAAATCAAATCCTCTGTGTACAACATGAAACAGCAGTTTGACACATCTGTAATCTATAGAATAGCAGTGCTATAAATTACGTTTGATATTCACTATTTTGTTGCTTTCTGTGGAGTTGTACATCACATTTGCTCACAGTCTGAACAGTTTCTTACCTGAGATGCACACCCTCTCCTTGCCTATACATTGAGGGCTGCTATTTGGCCATCATGCTTCTCTGCAGCCTGGTCTTAATATCTTTTCCAGGACACAGGAAAACCTATCATCTTCCTGAAGATTTGGGGAGAGGTGGTCTTTTTAATAAGTTATTGTTAACATGCTATCAATCGTGATGGTTGTTTTGTAACCTGTTTCTTATTTCATGTGTTTGCATGCTACAAGAGAAAGGGGAATATGTTGTAAGGTATTTTCACAATGGAACCAACTGTGTGAATGTAATATCCTTGTGATGGCACATCTTTATAGCTTAATAAATTAAAAAAACCAAACAAACAGTGAGTTAAAGAAACTGTTAACCTTTGATTTCGTAAGACCTGGATGCCCTGGGAAAGAAGACAGCAGAAATATTTACCTCAGGTAGCTTGAGGATCACACTGCAGGTTCTGGGAGATGTCAGAGCCATAACCAGGGTTGCCTGGTAAGAGGGACCATACTGTTGCCTTTGAGAGTAACCAAGCAGATATGCAGCTTCTGGAAGAAACGAGTAGAACCTAGAAAAGGAAATAAAGTCATTAAAATGATCTGTCTTTGAAAAAAATTGGTTATTATTTCTTCAGACTAAAATACCCCCGTAAAGCAGTGGTATCTTTAGCAAGGATCCTTTGCCTACTAAGATTGTCAATGAGTTTACAGAGGGATCTCTATAATTGGGTTCCTTTACGTACATGGACTCAAATAGAGAAATACAGAAAATACTCCTTTAAGAAAAGGCATAGTCTCAGAGCTGAAAAAAAAGCTGAGTTCTGTGGCTTCGCTCCAGGATAGTCAGTTGGATGGTTTAATAAGGGCAGATAATAGCACTTCAGGTAATTCAATCTAATATAAAAAATTACCCCTTCGGTAGACATTTGTTAACAAAATCACCTGTATGTCTTTAATGGGAAAGCTTTTCTTCCATGCATATTTAGATAGCTGAGTTGTTGCGTCTGTTCGTATTTTGGCAGCGATATGAAAAAAGACCAGGCTTTGATATGGATCTATATATTATTGTGGGCAAATGCATCTATGAATACAATGAATGAATGAATACAATAGATACATGCATATGGATAGACAGAACTGAATCCAGCAGTTACAGCTTCCTTACACTACGAGTCACACAATATTTGCTATTTAGTGGGCAGTAAACCTTATGGGAAGTATTTTTATCACCTTCTTCAGAAGCTGAGATAAGGTGCCTACATTAGGAAATTGCTCTTCCTGTACAGTCAGTAAGAGACAGACTCCTTCACAGAACCAAGGTTAGGCTTCTGCTTTGACCCTCCGTTAAATAGGAAGCATCAGGAGACCAATTTCCTAATTCAGGCACTTTAAGAGTCTACAATAGATTAGGTGAACCCCGTTTTCCCCTTTGTTTCTTGTGGTTTTCTGCAAGCAGAAATGTGTATGCTTTGAGAGAATGAATACACAGAAAGAACACTTATTTTATATCATACTGATTAAGGGGAATTTTTCTAGAACTGAATCTGTAATTATCCAGAGCATTGACACAGGTGATTATTTCAAAAATTAAAGTAAAATCTCACCATCTTGCTGTTGTTCGGACTGTTGAAGGTACTTTAGGCCACTCCAGCTTCATCTGCATAGCTGGATAAGTAGCAAATTGTCCTGTTGCAATATGAGTAGCAATCCAGTAGTCCTGGCAATCTTTACCCCATTTAAGAAAACCCTAGTAGAGGGGAATATATATGTACTAGTATAAAAGATAGGAAGATCATTTTATTTCATTTACATTTGAGCTGATTGTTATTTTAAACTTACCAATACTTTATGGGCATTTATTACTGAAGCATCAGCACAGACTTTCCATCTGTTTGATATTGTGATGCTTGAAACGAACATCTGTACCCTCCATCTCCTGCGTTGTGTGTCAGTGTACAGTACAAGCTGTAATCCCGTTGGCTGCTTGTTTCTGTGGATGGCACGAAGGACTGCAGCCAGTATTGGTGGCTTACTGTCTCCCAGGAATTTAGGCTTACGTCAATAGAGAGAAGGTAGAGACCAACGACATAAACAAAGCATTAAAATTACTATATTAAAACCACAGACAAAAAAGTATTTATAAAGGAAAAGTTTCATTCAGAAAGTCATTTTATGTGAAGTATGGGACAGCATCTTAGATCATCACTTGATCTATTCAGTTCATATATAGATTTGCCACAGTCTTTCAAGGGAGAGCTGTCATGACCTGCGTAAGTAAAGCAGTAGTGTTGGGAAGAGTTCAGGAAAATAGTGATGTGGTGAAAAGATGGACAAGAGAGGTGAATTCAAGTTACGTGGAAATGGGACAGGGAGACGAAGGAGGAAAAGGTCGATCTGTTTGCTTTTATTCTGCAAGCTACTTGCACTAACAGCTGTGAGCTGCTGGTGCAAAAGGGGTGCCTCTGCAAAGTAATGCTTACTATTTTGTAGACATGTAGGTCCCTGTCTGAAGTGTGTGAAAATTTTGTTTGATGAAATTTGCTGCAGATTCCATCTGTTCTTACAAAAGTTCTCAAAGAAGGACTAGGTACCGTTAACTTTGTGCCATGCAGTCATTCCTGAATAAACACCTGGATTGCTCTAAAGTCGGAGCCTTACTGCAAAATCAGGGTCTTTTCAAAAGCCTTATATGGTCCTAGTAACACGCACAGAAGTGCTTGGCAGTGAAAACCTAAAAGAGTGGCAAAGCCAATTCCTGAACTTTTACAGAGAGATATGCAAAAAAAAAAAAGTACATCTGAAAACAGCTTCTGATAAGCAGGTCAGCGCACCTGATGTGTTCTAATTGTTATAGAGAATTGCTGGCTAACACAGATTTCAACATAAATGGCAATATTTTCCAGTTTTATTAGAAAACGTAGCCTGTTTTGGATGAATATTAAAGAAACATTCCATGGCTATCCAATGTGCTCATCTTTACAAAATGGGAAACAGTTTAATTTCTATATATTATCTAATATGCTAAATCATCATATTTTCCCTATTCTGTTATAAACATAGAATAACTGGAAATCCAAAGTAAACATTTTTGTTGTTGTTGTTGTAGGCTAAGACACTCACCTGAGCTCTAAAGATGCTTTCATCACTAGCTGAAGAGGAGCCCATGCTGTTGTTCAGGGCTTCCCTTCCTGGCTCCTACAAAAACAGGGAATCACCTTGAAGCAAGTTGCTTACCATTAGAAGTTGTTGCAGAATTAATTTCTTGTACTTTTATTCTCAAGTAAGTTCTAATAGGAGGAAAGCTAGTGAGAACAGTTGTAGGCCCTGCTCACGGTATAAACAGTGACTGTACCTGGTCATCTGCTGGTTCGAACCAAAACCGGTAAATAGGTAGACTTGCCTGTGAAAATAGATAGAATGTAAGAACTATGTAAAAGAAGATGAAGAGCTAACTTTTGACAAATGTATTAAAAAGTCCAGTATTGAGTATAGGAGAAAAAAAAAAGCAAAACAAAATTCTTTTTTTTTTAAATATTTTAAGCTGAAACCTTCTGAAATGTGAAACATGTGAATTGAAATGCTGCAGAGAACCAGACAGGTTAAAAAGGGGGAAAAGCTCTGGTAGGTGGTTACCGCATCCACCCTGCAGCAAGCAGCAACCCTCAATAGTCTGGTCTGGTTTTCTTTCTTTGGTCCATGTCTATGGGCACAATTTCCTGATATATAAAACATTCACCACAAGAAATATAAAAAGGTCCAGTCTGTGTGAATTACCTGTTGGTTGGAATATTTACTGTCCCCACTGCAGTGCCTCTCTCCAGAGCTGCCTTCTCTGCTGCTGCTACAGCTTTTACTGCTAGCAGACCTGCCACTGCTGCTGCTGCTTCTCCTGCCACTGCTACTTCTGCTGCTGCTCTTGCTGCTGTTGCCACGCTTCTTCCCAGATTGCCTTGTTTCATCTCCCTTGTGTTCATTTCCAGGCCCTTTACCATCAGCAGAGGAAGCAGTGGAAGAAGAGAATGAACTGGAGAGGGGCGGTGCCCTGGGATCTGCCCAGAGGGTTCTATTTGCAGCCTCTTCAGTTCTGTGAACCCGTTTCCTGTGGCGCCGTGTTTTATTTGAGACCTCCAAAAACAGTTCAAAGCATTATGTATTTATAGCTTGTTCTGTAACATTTCTCTGGGTGTCAGACAAGCTGCTCACCACAGGCTTTCAAAGAAATACAATTTCCTGGCCCTGCACACTGCAGAAGGTGCACCAGAACTCAGCCAACCCCATTCCTCCAAGCTAAAATCCTTGCTTTCCCAGGCCATTCCTCCACACTGGAAACCCTTGACTTCATTTATAGGAAAATATTTCCCCCTCCCATGCTCAGAACCTCTTACCTTGAACACGTTTTCAATGCCTAGAATCTTCTTTAGTTTAGCCTTAATATCCTTGTACGGGGTTGTCTCATCCTCTTCCTTAGACCCTGAGCTTGCTACATCAATTATTTTGGAAGCTGCTTTGGATCCTGCCTGAATTTCCAGCTGAATTTTGTCAATATCAGCATCTGTGTGAACTAAATAAAGTAAAGATACTTACATCCCAGGGTTGTGCTGCTTGAGCAGCATTCACAGAGATTGACAGAAAAGCTTGTTGTGGTGGCTGTACCTGGCTTCAAAATTATTTTGGCTTCAAATTCTCCAAGCAGTTTGTGCAGATGGGTAGTTCTTAAGAAAGCAGAATTTTGTGACTTTAGGCTGAGACAAGCAGAACATCCCAAACTCTCAAATTTCCTACAGAGGGTGCGTGTGTAAAATCTTCCTCCTACACTGGGGTGATGTGCCTCTTCTGAGCCTTGCTGGTATCCTTTGGATATCACATTAGGAATATTGCTTTGCTGCATTAAACAAAATATGGCAAATAAAGATATTTTCCACAAAAAAAAAAAAAGTCACGCTTCTAAAATACTTCCTCCTATTAATGAAGAGAATGATGACAATCCTGCTTACGTAAGGAAGCAGTGCTTGAAACTGGAGATCCAAGCACTGGAAGCAGTGGGGTTCCTCCAACGTGCTCTGTGGAAGAGGGCTGATCAGCCTTTCCCAGGCAGTGTTTCACAAACACACTTCCCCATGAGATTCTGAGGGCTCTTTGGAGGGGCTATCTCTCTGCATCAGTTTTGGGCTACTAGCCCTCCTGTTGCAAGTCAACCTAGGCTTCTCATGCCAGCCTCAGAAGCTGAAGAACACATAAGAGAATGGGTTTCTGCAACCCACTGCAGGGATTACCTCTGGGTTTGGGAAGAAAAATGTATATTCTGCTCAAGAGCCATCTTTTCCATATTGCTCTGGCTCAGAGAAAAAGGGATATTGTACAAAGGTTATGAATTTCACTCACCCTCCCCATGACTGTAAAGAAATATGAAGATCTATTGTCAAAGCAACCCTACCTGCATGATATGATGATAGTGAGCAGAATGCGCATGATCGTGTCCTGAACCCACTGGGACTTGTTAGGCTTGGTATGGGATATGCCAGGCACCAGCTGAGTCTCTGTTTCTGTGTTTGTGATCTGGTTAACCAGCTACTGTGTTGGGGGTGCCCAATCCCTCTGAGGAGCTGTATGTTCTCTACCTCTCTGCAATACAGATGGTGAGAGGCCTCCTTACCTTCCAGCTGTTAGGTCTTGGAGACCTTTCTGGTGGCTGAAATGGCTGGTTGGAGATACTTGGTAGTTCTCCTTCGGGAAGAATCTGGGATTTCTTTTCAGAATCTTCTTCTATATTCCTTGAAATAGCATAAACTTCACTCCTGTGGAGATGATAAATGGCACACAAGTAACATCATCTGATTTTGCTTACCTGACTTTACTGGTGCAAAAAAGACAATACTAAGCTTTCTGTGGCTGCCAAGGTGCAGGTAGACCCTAACAAAGAGCTGTATGTTCATGGTTTTATAATTCACAATCAGTAACACATAACAAGCAAAATGCCACAAGCCGTGTACCTCACAGCTGCGAGCTCAACCTTCTGACGGCAGGGAAGGGTTTCAATCTTCAGATTATTCTCTTTCATATTGATCCTGGCATCAAATTTCATCGTAGTGTTGGCACTGAACTCTGCGTGAAATTCAAGACCACTCTGAAAGTATTGTGTATTAATCCCCATCATCGCAATCATATGAAAATATGTCCTGAAGGAGTGGAAACGAAACCATGCATAATTACAGATTAATATGCACATATTTTACTTTGAAATGCAAAATTTCATTTTCATGCTGTTCTCTTTATTGTAAGAGCCACCACTGATGGATGAAGAGATGTACCATAACAGGATAAGAAAAAGCTGAAGTGCCACTGAAAGAAGTGAAGGGATTTATCTGATGAACAAAGCTAGCAGACCCTCTTACCACTTTGTCACTGATATATGGCCTGCAGACAAGTTAATGCCAGAATCTTCTAGCTTCAGATTGTGCCTATTTTACTATTATTATAACTATTATTATTATCATTATCAGCACTGTTGTTTTTGCTTTTGCAGATGAAGAAATACTTTCCTTTTCCTCCAGCTTGTGCCAGGTGGTGATGCGATTCTATGTTGAACATGTAAAAATCTGTTCATGCATAAGAAAATGTATCTATCTTCACAGCTTACTATCTTCAGTCACAGGACAGGTACAGATGTGAGCATTTTTAGCAATGGAAGAACACAACAGCATCCTGTGGGGTATAGTGCACACTGCTCTGTTTGCAGGGTTGTGAAGCATCAGGTGATTGTGCTGCTTTCTCACAACTCCACTGCTCTGGATTAGCACAGCCATCCCAAATCTGGGACAAGCAGGACCCATATATGACAACATATATAGATCACATATCTATTTCAAATATAAATGTAAATGTAAGTAGATAGAAATAAAAACATAAACATAAACATTAATATTAATGCTTTTGTGTATATGTGAAACTATATGTAATTTTTACTTTGGCTTGATGTCAGCATGAATATCCATGTTGGTTTCCAACAGCTGTGAAGGTCTGAAGTCGTCAGGTAATTGTGGTGATATATGTATATCCACTGCAAAAGACAGACAGGAGTTACGTGAACAGAGAAAGAGTAAATGCTGGAGATGCAATGTTTTCAATGAGCATAGTAGTTAACACATGAGAGCAGTGCTTTTACCTTTTGAAATACTTTACATGATTATTTAAAGATTGCTACTCCAAACCAGAGTTATACAAATATGTCCCAGGTGAAATATGCTAATTACTTGTCAAACCCTTTGGAGGTAGCTAAACACTAATGTTTCCGATTTACAAGAGTATTTTTCAAGATTATAGAGGGATTCAATTTCAGCAGAGGGATTGGACCCACAATTATTTTGGGGAGACTGCTCAGTTGGGTGTCCCAAGCTCACCATCGGCCACAGCCTGGGCCAGCATGGCACCACACAGACTGAGCTCCAGTGGGACGCCGACCACCGTGGGGACAATGTGCCGCAGCTCGCCTACCATCAGTGGCAGGGTCCATCGGGCTGAAATGCCTCTCTGGACTTCTTCCACCACTTTTTTCACCACCACCTGCCAGTTTGATGATCCAGTTAGACTCTGAAAACAGAGAAATGGGTTGGGTTAGAAAGTAAGAAGAAACAAGGAAGGGAAATTATTGAGCATTGCAGACAGAAAAGACAACAGTCTTGTCAGTACCGTCATGGTCTGCTCAATGGCATTTTTATTGATGTCAACAAACGCGATCTCTTGGCCCAGTATCCTGATGTAAGCAGACACCAGAGGGTTCTCGGGAGGCAGTTCTTTCCATCCCAGAAGCTGTGGTGTTAAGGAGAGATGGGGAGAAAGGGAAGAAGCAGATGATGTCATTTAAAATACAGTAATGTATTAGTGAAGAGTAAATCCCATCTGAAGGATGCTAACCATGGTTCCTTTGCCAAAAAAATATTAGACAACTACAGGTCTGACCCAATGTGGCCTTTCTTAGGTTGCAGATCTGACATCAGTGGGAGTTTCCCTATGTAAGGTTGAGGTAAGGACTTGGTAATTTCTGCTGCTGTAAGTGGTGGGTGACACCCAAGAACTCATGAACAAAAATCTTGTTCAATAGTAATTTTAAAGAAGAGCAAGCACTAACTGGGTTTTAACATGTGTTTTAAAACAGATGAATTTTGGCTACCAGCACCGTCATCATCTTTTGTACTGTACGTTAAGGACTGACACATGTTGCCTGAAAAGGTGGCATCTCTTGACAGTGTAAGTACAGTGTAAATGTATCTATCCACAACCAAACAGAATGACAGACTCCTTTCTCACTGAAACATCAAAGGAATGGCTTGGTGTGTGGGGTGTGATGCAACTCTGGTGCTGGCAGGAATTCTATGTTGCAAACAGGTCAGAAGGGAGCGCAGAGACATACTGTTTTACCAAGTTCCTTCAACGTCTTGTGCGTATCGTACTCGGCAAAGGGAATATTCTGATTGCTGATAAACTTGGTTAGGCTTTGTGACCGGAGAGCCACCTGTAAGAAACAGAGTCAGGTGTCACAGATCAAGTACAAGAGAGCGGAGGAAAACCTTTGTACCTAATATTACACTCACTGAGGCTGCTCTAAATACATACTTCATGAAGCCATTGCACTTATAAGGCTGTGTCTACCTGGCAGATGACTGCGGGCTATGCCTGCAGGTGCTGAGGATGTGCTGAGCCAGCTTTGAGTTAGTCAGCAGAGATAATTTTAGGGCAGCACAAGAGCTCAAGGCTGCAAAGCTTGCTCAAGAAGCTGTGTAAATACCTGCCTGCTGTCACACGGAGCTTCATGCCTCCCTGGCTGCACTTCTGGCTGAAATTTAATTTCAGATGCTATTTTCCTGTACTTACACAAAATACCCCAGATGCCACGTGACTGTAGGTTGGCAGATGAGTGTTCTGCTGCATAAGCTGTCCTCCGCTCTCTTAGATTTTCATGCCTATACTGAATGTGTTCATTGATGAGTGTATGTGTCAAGAAGCCCAAATAAAAGAAACTTAAGTAAAATCATAATAATTATCAAAATTTTCTTTCATGTCTGCCCTCACAGCCAGAGATGGAATTAAACACTACATCACAGTCCAAATGGCTTAACAAGTAATACTATCTGTGGCTGGCTTTCATCTAGCTGGCTATTTTAATGTAATACTTACCTCAATAATATCCGTTGCAGTATTTGCATAATATCCTCTTACTTTTGTGATTATATCAGATGGAAATATGCTGTTGGGACTGTTCATGAGATAGACCCTCCAAATGGCACCAGCCTGATATTTAGCTATGACAGGAATAAAAAGCAGCAGAGATTTTGGTTAGGGTTTCTGAGGTGTCTGGTGCACATAAGCCACCTCAGGTACATGCTGTAGTAGATCACAAGGAGTACGTCAAGAATTCAGTCTCACAGGTCCTCTAGTTTGCAGCCTTAAAAGGAGAACTTTGTTCTAGGGCAGAGTCAACTCAACCACAGTGACTGAAGAAGGAGGCCTAAATCTATGCACAGGCACCCCTTTCCACAGCAGATACCCAGAGAGTAGTACAACACCCTCAGGAGATTTTTTTATGTTTGGAGGCTCTTGTGCTTTTTCTATCCCAAGAGTAGACTAAACTCACAGATTGTGATTAGATTTTTTATAAAAATCATGGAACACAGTAAAAGGCATTTGGCTGTGTTAGCTGAAGCAGTGAACAAGGCACCTGGTACTCACAGGAATAATCACCAACATGAATGACCTTGCTGTAGCGATAGCTCAACCTGTCAAGTCTGGGACTCAGTAGTTTGATGGCAATGTTGCAAGAAGCAGATCTGAGTAATAAAGAGTTAAGATCATATGAAGTTAGCCAACTGGGTCCAAATTCTTAGAAAACTGCAAGAAAAGAATCACGATTTGCTACTGAAAAATGCATTTCTTCCTCTACTTACAGATTATAGAGCTGTGGGATCCTTCCTGCTGCCAAAGCCTTCATGTGCGAATATGTGAAACTGGCTACTTGTAAACTGGGCTCCGTCAGCAGCGAGCTGGCCATTGCTGTTACAGTTGGAAGAGCAGGCTTAGTTTCAAAGAGGACAATACAAGCCACCATTCGGACATTAGGAGCAAGTGTGTTGTCCATAAAGACCTGGAGAGTGATCTCCCTTACCTAGAGGAGGAAAATACAGCCTGTGAGTACCTTATAACTTCTCATTGATGAGTGGTTCCTGAGCTGTACCTGTGTGACCTGCAGTGAGTGGAGAACTAAGTCCTAGAAGTTGGAGCATGGGACATATCACAGAAAATGAAGATATTGCTGGGTGCACGGTGAACAGGGCTGGAAGAAACAACAGTTAGTAGTGGGCCTGGTGTTACAGCGAGTAAAGCAACCTCTTTCCCAGAATGTCAGCAAGGATGCCAGGAAACTGCAGTGGGGGCAGCTGAGAAATCTGTCCAGGGTTGCTAACATAACCTGATGGCTTTGTTATTCCTGAATCACTAAGTCAATGCAAATCATACCCCATAAAATATTCGCTTAAGTGATAATTTCAGTTACTTTTGCAGGAGCTTTTCTGGCAATTTTCCTCAAGGCCAATATGGCATCAGCATGAATTCTGTTTGGTAATGAAGCTGCAGCCTGGGAAAATGTTGGCAAAAACTTCAGGATGCGTTTGATACTGGCCGGCTCTCCTGCATTGCTGATGGCTTTCAGGGCCAATGCCATGTCTTTGGCATCACCTTTGCTGGTGGCTTCTGTAGCAAGGTCATGGAGTGGCTGCAAACAGAGCAGACTGTGTTAATCTTTCTGGGTAATGACCTTGTAATAACGCATATTATAGTAATATGGCAATACATGCATTGCCATAGCAATCGAAACTACTACAACTGATACAAAGCCCAGAATAAGTTTTTCTCCCAGTAAAAATCTCATTATCATCGTCAGGATGCCAAATGCAGAACATACAAGCAAACCTGGTTTTCTCCTTACACAGTGTTGTAATTGACTTTAAATTTTGCCTGAGCCTGAGCATGGGAGACAATCCTATGTGGATGCCTGCACCAAAGAGTCTGTTCCCAGCTCAAGAACAGCACTGAGCTGCTGCTGGGTTCAGTGGCTCCCTGGGCCACCTCCATGGGCCCTGCCAGACTGCAGCCCCCAGGGTCTACGCAGTTGCAGGATTACACTTGTGTATTTTTCACTTCCTATAGCGATAGCAAGTTTACTTAAACAGCTTTGCTGTTCTGAGCAGACGAATTACCCTTCTGGTGGCTTGGCTTGGCTTTGTTTCACTCTTTCGGGAGATTTCAACACATCAAACACCAACAGGCCATCTCAGTGCTGTGGTCCTTCTGAGTAGGGAGCCAGAGCACCATAGTCAGAGGACAATGTCCTGAATATTTCTGATAGTGATATGCAATTATGTAGCAGGGCCTCTTTGGAAGCCCTAACCTGTGACATAGCTAGAGCTTTGCTTATATTCACACTGCCTTTTTAATGGATTTTTTAAGTACGCTCTGCCTAATATGAAAGTAGAGGGAAGAATCATAACTATTTTGCTTAACCCCTGAATTTGTCATACCTAAACTCAGTTTCAGGTAGTCTGTAATATCCATTGTCCCCACAGGCTTCTAGCACTTACATTTGAAATTCTGAACTGTTAAGACCAGATCTTTTCAAAGGCACCAGCTTGGGGTTTCATTTTGTCTTTGTAATTTTGCAGGCAATCACAGCTAAGAGTGAGGAGAGTTACCTCCCTGTAAACAGTGAGTTTCCTAATTGCCAGCATAGTGAGACCTAAATTAGAGTCATTTTAACAATTTCTTCACCCCTTGTGAATAAGAAATGAGAGTGACCTACCTGAAGGAGTTCATCTGGACAAACTGATGTTTGAGCACAGTATTTATTTACCATGCTACCATATCCCAGGTAAACAATTACTCGATGCATTGGTAATTTCCGGATTTGGGGACAGGTCAGAAAAGTCTGCAGGAGAAAGAAGTAGTAGTCTTCAGTAGTAGTCTTTAGTATCTCTAGTAATTAGAGTGGTATTTAGTGAAAATTGCATTTGAGAAATTGTCATGGTTTAAGCCCAGCTGATAACTCAGAACCATGCCATCAAAATGACTGGAGAATAGATAGAACTTCTTCGGATTTTTCCTAAACATTTTCAGAAGTTAAATCAAACTTTAGTCATTTAGGTGCAATAAAAGTAAATGGACTCACTCCAGTTATACTGTATGTATTCAGATTTTGGTTACGTGACGCGATTTTCTTGACTGTGAGGGTGGTGAGGCACTGGCGCAGGTTGCCCAAAGAGCTGGTAAATGCGCCATCCCTGGCAGTGTTCAAGGCCAGGCTGGACAGGACCTTGGGCGACATGGTCTAGTGTGAGGCATCCCTGCCCATGGCGGGGGTTGGAGCTGGATGATCCCAAGGTCTTTTCCAGCCTTAGCCATTGTCTGATTCTATGAGTTTGTCTATTAAATATATATATATTTCTCAATAGCAACTTCATTAGGATTTTAGGGTTTTAATTTCAAATATCAAAGCCATGAAAAATTTTGGCAACAAGTGTTTGGAAACATTTTCTACAGCATTCCCTATTTTTGTTACTACCTTGCATTTTACAAATTGAGAAGGAAATATGTTGCGTCTTTCACTTATAATCCTGTGAATTCACAGGAGTAAGAGGGAAATAGGAAGAATGATGTGTACTCACTGAGGCAATTTCTAGGGTTTGCTTGTTGATTGAAACAAAATGGAAGGCGAGAGGGAGTGTAACAGCTGCTTCCCAGATGTTCAGCTTCTCATCATGGATTTTTTGCTTCAGGAATCTGAATGTGTCAGTAGCTCCAGCAGCACAAGTGGCGCTCAGGAGCCAGTGCCTGCCACAGAGAGATGGATTCATTATCTCCATTGCCCAGTGTGCCTATGATTGGAAATCCTGGCTGAAGGCAATACAGTTACCTGTAGGGAGGGTTGCTGCCAAACAGCATCCACAAAGACTCAATTTGATCAAAGGTCACTATACGAAAAAGCTGGATCATTTGTAAGAATTTGGCTGAAGCTTCTGTAGTGTCTCCTTCCTCATTATTCTGAACTAATTGTCGCAGTGTTTCTGTTAACTATGGGAAAAACAGACAGTTGGAAGGAACCATGTCTAAAATAATTATGTGCTGACCTGTTAGCCTTAGAAATAATGAAAGAGTATGAAAAGTAAGTCTCTAATACCTGTAAATCTGGATTTTTAATCCTTATTAGAGGAATTGGCATCTGGAGTAGCTCTTCTGAGAAATGATAACGAAGACTCCCCTGGTTTTGCAGCTGAATTTTTGGGGCACTGAGAGGAGTCCTTTTAATGCTGACCAGAGACAGTTCTTGTCTTCAAGGGAAAGAAGGAAATTCATCAGTAGCCTTTAACCACGTTGTGTATATGGAGGACATGTACAGCAGTTGTAGCAGACTGAGGGGCGCACAGCAGGGCCATTGCATTGACCGCAAATGGATTGTGGACTTCTCTGTTTATGCATTGCTCAGGATTATCAGTCATAGGGCTGGTGAGAGCTTTTGTTAGAGTTTGTCAGGGTCTCTGGGAGGTTGGGTAAATGTTTCAGGTGGCCCAGCAAACCCCTCAAACAGCAGGGCATGGGATCTGGCTCAGCATTCCAAGGGATGTATGCTGCCTTGGCTTTTTGCAGCCTACAGGCCAGATGCTTCTTGTTAACTCACAGATCAACAGTAAATATGTTTTAGGCATCTCCTGGTTCTGATAATCACAGCTAACAAAAAGACACGCACAGTGCTTACCTTGCCTCCATAGCTGTTGCCCCATTGCGTTCATTGAAGGGAGAGATCTGGTACACCTGCTGAGACGCAGCAGATGTCAGTGATGTCCCACTGTCATCATACTTCATCATGTAGGTGAACATCACCGTGCCCTTCATGTTTCTGATTTTCTAGAAGTGCAAAGAGACCCACTCAGAAATACGAATAGGCAGTAGTTAACTATCACTGAGTTAACTACTCACACATCACAAATGAGTCAAACTCCCTACTAGCATGCACCATGATGCATGGTGTTTAGCAGTGCCTTATGCTCAAGCATGGCAGCAGAGCTGTGTACTGCTCGTACCAGGGGGCAGGTGGGGCAGGGGCGGATGTATGACATTCCTATGTTCTTCACCGCTTTCTCCTGGCAGTCTGTCAGGTCCTTGCTTTTGTAAATGGTGGCACGGTTATTCTTGCTGTCATCCTGGATAATGTATCTGGTTCGGCAGATGCCTTCAATCCCAGCCTGTGAGTATTGATTAAACACAATGAACTTTCCACTTGAAACAGCAGTAAATAGGTTAAAGAAAATTGCCTGGGAGGTGTATGTACAGGCAAGTTACTATTTAACAGTAAAATGAGAATTAAAGTAAAATTAGAATGGAAAAAAACAAACCTCCTGTAGTTCATACACATTTTGTGACTTTTTGATGGTTATCTGCACCATGTTTAGAATCCCTCTCACTAGGTTAATGCACAGGATGGGACAGTCCTCAGGAGCAAAAATACTTCCAACCCTTCCTTCAGTGTATTCAAACTTAAAGGCTTGGCTGAAGCATGCAGCAAGGATCTCTGAGAGCCTTGAAGACGGGGTGAAGGAGTCTGTGGGCCAGAAGCCATTGTATTCCTCCAGCTTCGGTGACTGAATCTGTAAACAAAATTAGGAAAACATTTATCCTGTTCACCATCAGTTCGAAACAGTGCAATAATAAGAGGGAAACTGGACATTTCCAGTCCATAGCCAGGCACAAGCCACTTGTCCAGTACCACAGGAAATGTTTTCCTCCTCAGACTCCTGTGCTGGGCCTAGGAAGTTTCCTTGAAAACACAGTTTCCATGAAGGATCTCTGCCAGAAGAATAGGATTATGCAAACAGCATTCAGCACTTCAGCAAGTCTGGTGAAGCTTGCTGGGTGAGTGAACCACCAGCTGCCAGCAGTCTGTACGGAAAGGATACTCACCCATTTTCCCCACATGTCCAGTGAGATCTCCCTTCAGTCTGCAAGGCAACCAAGCCATTGCTCAAGCTGCTTACTTAAACACGTGGGGACTATTTTGGTTGCTGCTTTAGGTCTGGCAGGTCCCAGAGCTCCAGAGCTGTGGCACAATGGATGAAGAAGCAGAGTTGACCACAGATCTCGCATGGGAGATGGGCCAGCAGGAGCTGAGTCTCTTACTTTGGATGCAGCTGTCATCATTTTAAGCTTACCAAGCTGTAAAAGCTTGCATACAAGTCCTTGACTGCTACCTAGTGGGAAACACATGCCTGCATGCACGTACGTATCTAGTCACATACATATCTAGTCACATACACACACATCACCCACCCCTGTACATAAAAGTACATGTTCCTGCATAGAGGGAAATGGTGTAGGTTTAGTGCTCTGATTTATTCTAGGCGTTTATAGTCAGTGCTGCAAGGGTGGCTTGCCTCTTGACACCTTTCTCAAATTAAATCCTACTCAAGACTATTGTCTGCAATTGCTAAAGTTATAGCAACTCTAGCAAGGTACATGGAGCCTGCAATTGCAGCAGTGTGTTAAGTTTGATAACAGGTATTCCTTCAAGCTGTTTCAATAATATATGCAAGGAGTACAGATAGAGTAAACTCCAAGGATGAACGCTAAGGGCATCTCTTACAGCTTTCTCCCCACGTGGTGTCTTCTGGATCCCTTTTTCTGTTGCCTTTCATTCTGTGCCAGTATTTTAAACTGTTTGGTTTAATCTTTTTGATGAGTAACAGTGCTTCCAGATCTGATATCATTATGCCAAACACAAGCATTACCATTACAATCCTTCACATTTGAATTAATGCCTATGTGAAGAACATCAAAAGGAAGATAATGGAGACAGATGGGACTTCCTCATGTGATATCTGAATTCCAGCACCGAGCTTTTCTCAGGCTATAGACCAGGTTGAAAAACATGGATATTTCAAGCATGAATTCTCATTTTCATACTCAAGCTTCATATTGCCTTAATGAAACTATATTAATATATATACTGTATATTAAGGACATTTCTTCAAAGCAGCTGCCTGCTGTCATTCTGCATAGAGATGAACCTAAGGCAGCTTTTGTCAAGGAAAAGTGCTAATGGCCACAGAGTTGGAGCAGCTCTGGCTCCCGCTGCCCAGAAGTGGGGGCTGCAAGGAAGCCTGTGGTACTGTCTGTAGGTCACTACCTGTAACCAAAAGCAGTTTGACTGCACCTGTAGACACTCCAGTGATGCCCTCGCCTCTCCCCCAGTGTGACTCGGGGGTATGGATACAAAGCTCAGTGCCCATGCCCACACCTCTCCTTGTGCTGGGGATATCATAACTGCCTGGGCAAAGCTGCTTGCTCTGACATTCTGCTTATGGGGTCTTCTTGGCACTGGGCAGGGCCCTAAGTTTTCATGTGAGCTCTGCATCCTTTGTTGTTTATTTTACCAGCCCAGAGGTAAGATCCACCACCTGATGCAGGCGGGTGAGTGGGTTCCCACATCCATGGTGGTTTACCTGGAGAAGGTGGTCACTGTGAGACACATGGCTGATCTCCACCCTGCAGGTCAGCTTCACTCCAGCCATTGCCATGCCTCTGTTGGGCAGCCCATGCAGGATGAAGCTTTCATAGCTATACAGGTAAGTCTTGCCAGTATGAAAAATGGGCTCTATTCAAAAACAAAAGACAGGACAGAAACATCTCCTTCGCTATAGCTGTTGTGATGTAAGTTGCAAGAACCATCCCAGCAAAGAAGGGTGAGGCTGCTACTGCCAAAAAAGTAGATGAGAGCAGTGGGCGAGGCATGGCCGCAGGGGAGGGCAGAGTGGGAGCTGCTCGCTGGTGGTGGGAGTGCACTTACCAAGGTCCTGCTTCTGGGCCCCTGTGTGGAAGGAAAGAGAAGGATTCATGAGAAAAAAAAACAACATCTCTGTGGATCCTTTAATTTATGATTCATTTACTCAGTATGCTAATGGTTGGCAAACAACCAGAAATGGGCTCCCGAGGTGCCCCCCACACCCCAGGGACACAAAGCCCATGGCAGCCTCACTCACTAGCTGCTCCTTGCTTGGCTTTTCCCCTGCTGTTAATCTTAGGCACAGAAATCTAGTAGGTTGCAGCAAAGTCACAAAAGGGCCTCAGCAAATTGAGCTGTAAATATCTCTAAAAGGCCCGGAGGAGATGCAGTTTGCTCAGGATTGCAGTGGCTATCATCAGTGCTGGGAAAGCTTCAACTTACCCACGAGGGTGAACACCAGGGCCAGGATGAGTCCCTTCATGCTAAAAGCAACTGAAGACTGCAGAAGAAAATGCATGGCTTTTATAGAAGAATTATTAACAGGCACAGTGAATTTTGTCGAGTTATCAACTTTTTATCAACCACTCAAGCCCTTTGAGGGCAGGGGGTCAGGGACAAGGTGCCAGCTGTTTTTATGAACCAAAACCATCACAGGCACTTTTGTTCTTACTTCACCAACTGAATTCACTGAAAGTGCCTTTAGAAACAAGGGCTTGAAAGTATTAAGGTATGGTTAAAGTCAAAATATTTATCATGCAAGAAAAACTACTGATTATCCTTATTCACTGGAAGAAGCCAGTGCTATTGCAGTCTGTGCTGACTTTGCCCAGGTTACCCTGACCTGGCCATAAGGCACACAGCTTATCTAACTGATAGTTCCCCAGCAGGATTGTGCAAAATGCCCAGGCAGCCCTCCTGTGACACCGGGCCGAGCAGGACAGGCTGTCACCACAGTGCTGCTCTCGGGGGACAGTGGCCTCACCCTGTAACACAAACCTCCCGTCATTGTCACAAGGCCATGGCTAAACACCACTGAAGCTCGTGCTTCCTTCACCTGCCTTCTCTTCCAGGGCTGAAGCATCAGCCCCTTTCACTGTTGGGATTAGCCGTGCGAGGTGGGACAGGGGAGGCTGAATGGGCCTTACAGACACAAGCCTCTTGGTTTACAAAGGTGCTCGAAGTGCAGCTCACCCAAACTCATTTCACATCACGCAGCAAAGGGCGGCATCTTCACCGCATGGTGAAGCTCCCCTCTCCCATGGGTAGGCCTTTCCCCTGTCCCTTTGGAGCAGACCCACAGGTCCCTCAGGCTGCTCCTGGCTCTGGGGTTTGGCCTAGTCCCTGGATCCCCTACAGCAGGGGCATGGAGGTGGGCTCAGCCAGAGCCTCCTGGACCATTCCCATCAGGAACCTGCAGGAGGAGCGTTCTGGCTGAGAGGTTCACGTTGCTCACCAACCTTCCCCTCGGTGGGTGGGGAACCGAAGCTGCTGCCCAGGTCACGGTGGGAAGGGACTGGATGCAGGTTCTCAGCAGCAGATCACTAGCTGCTATCCAAGGCAGCTTAGTTTTCACAATGCTCTTTAGCTGATGGGGGCTTTTATAACTGGCAGTTGGGGTATAATTTATGTCTGACAAACTGTGGGTTTGGTTCCTAGAACAAAGATTACATCTATAGGGTAAAAAAAAATAATTTTCAAGCATGGCAAATATTTCACCGTGTTTTTACCAGCACTATAATCTGGTCCCACTTGGTTTAGCCCTTCTCATGTGAAACTGATGGCCCAAGTTAGAAAAGCCAAGCCATTCACTAACGAGTTGTGTCATGTCTTTGCAGATTTGGCATATGGTAAACGTAGCTAAAGGATTTGAGTACACAGCTAGTGGTGAGTGGTAATTAAGGCTCAAAAGCTAATGTATTATGGTGTAACTATGAGCAGCTGCAGGTTTTATTATAAACAAAAACCCCACCATGCTCAGGGAGGATTTGAGGTCAGGGGCAGCACAAGCAGAAGAGCTTGATACGATCTGCTGTGATGGCAGATTTAATGCAACAATGCTTGTATTCAGTGTCTCAAAACTATAACACTATATCACTGAAACACCACACTACAACAGTGACACTGAGAAGTGTGCATGAAATAAGGGTCCTCCCCAGGGACTGTACAGGCTGTGCCTGGCTGCAAGGGCAGGCTCTTCCCACAATCCCCACATCCCCCAGCCCAGGGCTTGCAGAGTCTCGCCCCATCCCACCCGTCCCACGCTCTGGGCAGCAAACGTTGCATCCCTGGCCATGCCGCTGCCATGGCATGGCATCATCTATGCTTCTCCAGGTGTAAGCAAAAACCCGTCTGTGAGGGTTTAGTCTTCTGGTGTTTCTTCATAGAACTGGAAGTCAAGTTCTATAAAAACATTTTGAACATCGATAACAACTTCAGCACCCAGGCTCTCTGCCCATACACTCACAGCCCTTTCATGCTTCGCATTTCTCCAAAGGATATAGCCTGAATTAAAAAAAGAAAGAGAAAAAAAAGAAATCCTAAGAAAATCCCGAGGGTAATGAACCACTTTGCTGTGCCCAGGAGCTGCCCTGGATAGCATTTCCTTCGAGCTGTACTCAACTCTTTCTACAGTGGCAGTGGAGGAGAGGGGCAGAGGCTGGCTGGGGCCTCCCCACAGCTCTTCACAAGGTGGACACCCGTAGTCTGCATTCCCCCACAGCCCCATGGGTGCTCTGACTGCCATGGTGGCTGAGCGATGCTCACTCACAGATCTCCTGCCAAGCTCGTTGAACCCCTCACACCTGAACACAGGGGGAGGAAGATACCCAAAACTATGCTCCAGCCTCGGCAGGCTGGGAGGAGGGGAGCAGTGTGGGCTGGCCCCACTGGAGCCTGGAGCTCATGCCAGAGACCGCTAGAGCCCATCCTCCAGGGGTCATGCAAAGCCCTGGCTTCCTCTGGATTAAGCCTCGGGGGTTACCTGGAATGTCTGTGCTCCATGTGACTTTCCATCACTGTACTGCACTTCCCATCACTGGTCGGTACCCCATCACTGTGACTTCCAGGCAAACAGCAAACCCACCAACTCATCACTATACTGCTGCCAGGTAGTGCCCAAACACTGCCTGTCACTTTGCAGTGCAAGGCACCATGACAGCAATTAAACTTTATGTCAATGTGTATTTATGCCTGTCTCTCAAAAATACTTCTTTTGGTACAAACAACATTAACTTCCAAACTATAAAACTCACATCCAAACAATGAAACTCGCATCCACTGAAGGTACCAAAGGTGCTGGGGAAAGCAGAATGACACAATTTTTACAGAATGCTCTCAAGTCCTTTCAAGAACTGGCCAGTGACTACCTCTTCACCCCACATGGTCATAGGTAAGTGCCACTTTTCTTCATTGCTTTCTACTGGTTTTAAGAATCGAATAACTTGCTTCAATTTTTTCTTTCTTTTCTTTTCCCCAGTAATATACTGAAGAGCTACATTTTTACCTATTTGGTAGGATCACATTCAGCTTTGCATTAACAGACTTCTACATAAGAAATGAATGTTTTTCCAGTCAGTAACTAAAATGGCTGGACCGGATGTATATTAATTGGAAGAATGAGGATGAATTAAATTAGATAAACTTAAGAAAGTACAATACCATTTCTATTGAAAATTGTGCAAAAATGGTGACTTGAGCAAGCAGAAAACACCTTCCAAATCCACTAGAATCCTTTGGGCTCCAGTGCTCACAGCAGATGAGCATGTCCCTCACCAGTACCCAGAGATCCCTGCAGCAGGTGTGCAGGAGGCTGATGGTGGCCACAGCGATGGCTTGTGCTGGGCACAGGGGCTGGGGCATCTCACCCAAAACACAAAGGTCTGGCTCTGCTTCGGACCCTTTGGCAGGTGGCATATTTGGGTAGCTCCACCATGTCCTATCCAAAGTCCCCTAATTTGTACTAGCTTCTGCATGTGGTGCATCAGAAGCATAATATGTTCTTGAGTCTCAGAGCAGCCTTGTTCAGTGGCATGACATTCAGGCTTAGTTTCCGATCTTGATCCCACTGGCAGCACTGGCACACATGTAGTTATTGCAGACTACCACAGCTGTGTGGGTGCTGCACCACACAGAAGTGAGCAGTTGCTTCTCTGAGTGCACAGGATCCCAGCACCAGGGAGGCAAGCACTGGGAGACACAAGCAGCAAACTGCTATGACAGCTACCCAACCCATATCTGTGATGGGGCCTGACATGGACACGTGCCTGGTGCACAGAAGACAGTCACAGACTCAAGAAGTCTATGAAATTGGGGATGAAAAGAAGCAACACAGACCTCTGCTTCCATAACCAGCAAAATAAGGAAGTCTTCATCATTTTTCCATGCATGGATTTATTACCAAATCAGATATTTATAGGAAATCATAACAGTTTCTACAATAATAAAGTTTAATACTTTAAATTACTTGGGAAGATTCCACACAACACTTAATATAGTATCTCTGTTATTCCTTAGGATGAGTTTTCTTACACCACACAATAAAAATACTAAAGTGTTTCTGTTTTTTCCTGTGTTGCAATGTACAGCTTCACGCACTGCAGTCTTCGTTCTCACAAGAACATGCTATGTGTGCATCAACAGTGTCCTGAATATCCTCTGACTTCTGGTCGAACTTCATCTGTTTGTCTGTCAGACTGGTAGCAGAATCTGATGGGCAACAAGAAATGCAAATAAACAGTCTACCTCAGAAGTCATTTTGCAAGGTACAGTATTTACCATACACTAGTCATTAATTACAGCAGGCTTGGCTTCTCCTGGCTGGTTCACATATTTGCCTAAGAAGTCACACAGAGATGTTCCAGGAAACCTGCTTAATTAATAAGCCAGTTCTACCTTTAAAACTACTACTTCCGCGTAGAATTTTATTAATAATACGTTTAGGGAAGGATATTATGAACTTAAAGGAAGCCTGGGACACAGACAGGAACCTATCATCTATATAAACTGTATCTACCTTATCTAATATCTTATAATCTACCACATACCTATAAAAAGGACATCCTCCTATATTGCTGCACCTGTATGCAGGAATCTTGTCCACACCTGCCCTTCTACTGCCTAAATCAGTTCAGTGAAATAGGATCACACCTGAAGTGTGATATATAAAAATATACAAGGCGACAATCCCTGTTTCAGGGTGCTGCACATGATCAGATGTGGCTGAATCCTCACGGGCTGTAACACACAGCTGTGCTGTTACCCTGACCCTACCTTGGTAGCTCAAAGCACCATGAAGGAGAGTTCAGTTTGGATTTTAAATTTTGGTATAATGAAAACCACAGTAAAATTACAACAAAAAAAAAATCTCTCTCACTAAAGGAAGGTTTACATATTAGTGAAACAGGAAAAGGTCTTCAATCAATATTGCAGAAAGTCTCTAGCTGTGAATGTATTAGATTATTCATACATTTACAGTGGAATAACTAAGTCAAGGCACAATCTATTAAGTATTTTGTGCAGCTCCTATTCAGTAAGATTTCTGTTGATTTACCTGCTGGGAGACAGTGGAAACCAACAGTGACAGAAGTAGTCTTGGTGGCAGAGCATCCTTTCATACAGCGCAGCACAGGCTCTGTAGAATAGCACTTGGACTCTACACCCGCAAGCTGAACGGTCTTCTCAAGCTTCACAAATGAGCGCCTCAGTTTGCAGACTGCAACACAATCATTGGTGATAGTTTATGAGCTTACATTCAAAATCTTCAGATCTCCCCAGAAGGACCCATCTGCCAACGCCGGCGATTTCCAAACAACTTGCCTCTCTGAAAACTGTATTTTGATCAGAAGTGAAGCAGCATAGCTGACTTTGGAAAATGTTTATTATAAAATACATTGGACTTTGTTCCTACACGCTAACCTAGAAATAAACCAGTTGCATTTGAAATTAACTTTTTGTAGCTCCCTATCGAATTAGCTGATTTAAAAAGCCACATAAACTTAATTTCAAATGCAACTGGTTTATTTCTAGATTAGCATGTAGAAACAAAGTAATTTACTTTATAAGAAACGTATTTCAAAGTAAACTGGCTTACTGAATAGCTGCAAAAGAATTTGAAAATGTTGAATACTCAGCAGTGGAAATAAAGGGGGGGATTTCTGCCCAAATAGAAGTAATCACTAAAGAATTATGCTATTACCACTGTCATTCAGACACAGAATTGCTGCTGAGAGAGATCAAAAGTCATTGCTCCCAGCCAGTAATATTGACCACATTTTGGATTCTCAAGACAAGCAGTTACATGTGTGTGAGAAACTAAATGGACCACAATTTATTCCTGATCATAAGCTTTAGTCTCTAAAATTCCATCCATTTCCGCCATATGTTAAAAGGAAACACAATATGTGGTCACTACCAATCATGGCATTGTTATTGTGTACTTGCATGTGGACTCTATAGCCATCTATAGCAAGTTTGATGCCCAGTATAAGTGACAAAGACATAGAAGGATAAGAGTTAATGCACAGCTAAACATATAGAAGCCATCTCCAGGGGTCAAGGAAGTCCTTCCGACCAGGACAAATCTTCTTCACAAAGGGAACGTGCTGGTTCTCCTTGCAGCACTGTGGAATGCTGTTGCATCAGAACCTCAGCTGACAGCAGCAGCACACCATAAGATCCTAATCTACTGAAACACTTAAAAGACAGCTTTTTTTATTTCAGCAATGTAATTAATTCCCTGGAACTGTTCATGCACTTGAATGCTTTGCTTGACGGGTTGCACTAGTCCAAAAATCAGATGGTCAGACATGGTAATCATTACTAATCTCCACCTGATTTTTTGATGAGTCAAATGCTGGAAATTGATGTCTGGGAAATGTTATGTCTAAATCAAAGCATTCCATGTGAGTTTATCCTCTTATATTTCTTTTCCTGATCATCTAAAATACTTCAAAACTGAAACAAAGATGTCAACGGACTGGTGTATTTTGCCTCATTTATTTAACTTGAGACTTCTTACTTCCTTCTAAACTGGCAAGTAATTTTAATACTTAATATATTAGTTAATAATGAATTCTTATAATTTTTTTTATTTCCAAAATGTTTACAGATTTAATATTTTATAAACAGATTCTATATTTTCTAAACAACTGCAATAATATATTAAATTTATTAGAGGTTGCATACCTCCTGTGCATGGCTTTTCCTCCAAAATCCAAGAATGTGCAAAGCTCACTGCATCTTTAGCTAGATATCCATTGGGCATCCGATATTCTTCTTCACACTCTGCATCATATTTTCCACATATCCCACATGTTTTCCCTGCCATCCATAAAGCAACTTGAATCTGTGAGAAAAATAGTGAGAACCATTTCAAGTTAGAAAAAAAGTGACACCTATGGAGCAGATTTTTGCTATCAGGTCTCTTCCAGTATAAGCGATTACACGAACATTTAAAATCTCTTTGGTAAGAATTCAAAACATCTGTCTGTCAGATGGCAAAGCCCTGTGGTGCTGCAGTGTCTTTAACTGCTCCAGCCTTTAAAACCTACTGTGCCAGTCTGGTATGTTAAGTTATTAATAATCTAGACTATTAATAGGCTGAAGCTTTTGCTTGGTAGATGTTTTCATAGTACAGACGATAGATATAGTCTGGTTTACTGATTTCTTACATTCCATTTTCACATTATTTTTAGTGCAGCCTTTAAAGCATTCATTCATCTCTAAGAAGGGCTTCATTTTTGCTGATCTGAAGATCTAAACAGCTGTAAGAAGAGTGGGCAGGAACTGAAACTCATCTTTATTGCAAATGCAGTGCCGACTCAGTGTGCGTGCACTCACAAGCCCATTTCCCAACATACACCTGTACTGCAAGAATAAGGTATTTTTGTTGGTGAAAGATTCTTACTTCTGCTCAGAAATAAAGAGCAGGACTGTGCAGACCTGTAGTGTCATCTTCCCTTTGGGTCTTTTTTTGGGCCCTGCCCGTATTTGGCTTTGCCACTGTATACTCTTGCACTCATACATACAGATTTAAGGGAATCTATGGAAATTTCTCAACACACAAGCTTATGAATAGGTAGAAAGATACCTTGAATGTGTATCCATCAAAGTACAATTTGTCAATGCCATAGGCTGGGGCAACAAGTACAAGCCATTGATTTTCACTGTAGATCCACAGAGGAGCACCTGGAAGAAAATAATATTAAACAAAGCAAAACCAAATCCAGAACAGACCCAACTTAACTTCTTTAAGAAAAAAAGAAAGCAACTGTCATGTTTCTAAAATGTTATTTTCCTTGAAATTCCTCAATTTTTTCTATTCAAGAAATGAAACATACAGCAAAACAATGTAGAAAAGTGTAAAAAACACTTATAAAGATTAGGTGTTTGTAAATGGTGGAAAACAATTTTAGTGATCAGGGGTTTATTCATTTTTCTTTGGATTAGTAATATATCTATTTCTAGAAATTATTAGATCTGCCTATATTATCTGTACAGTTGTACAAGGCCCTGAGTATATTATATAGGAGTAAGAAAATATGAAGAACACCATGACTGTCACTGGAGCCATTTCTACCACAATTATAACTTCCCTAGGACATAAGAAATAGGACAGAGCTCAGCACTGGCAGTTGCTAACACAATCAGTAAGATGTAGCCCAGTTCGAATACTACAGCTCTACAGGAAATACCTGCACTGTATATAGTCACTGACTGCATAGCACAAGATGAAACAAGGTCCTCCTGTACCTTTTTTTCCTAGAACATGTGAAAATGAAACAACAGGTGCTGCTTCACTTACCAGCAGATGCATATGAAACATTCGTCGTGGGGCTTTCAACCCCATCTACCAGCAGTTTCACCTGTCCTCTCACAGGGCGCATGTCAATTTCACTGTTAACAAGAAGAGTGTTCATACCCTGTTTGTATGACATTTACATGCATACAGTGACAAAGATATTTTCCTGCCCACTGAGTATCACTGGTCACAGTATAACCTCATTTCAACTACTTAAATTACATCAGGGGTATTCCTGTTACATAAGATGCAGGATAACATCATCAGCATCACATGGAAAGTAAATAAGGGAAATGCTGAAATCCCATAGGCTGCTAACCATAACAGTGAAGCTCAGATGTAAGCTCCTCTGATATTAAGTATGGACAACGTAGTCCCTCATGCTCCCAGCATCTGGCAGGAGTTACTTACTGATTGCCAAGCTTGATGTTGATTGCTTTCAAGTCCACAGCTTCTTCAACATTCCTCATCATCACCAGGAACTTAAGGTCAGAGCTGCAGTCCTGAGCCAAGATGTGGTAGCAGTTTGCTGGCATTGTGTAGTTAAACTGAACTTCGTTAAAGGTTGTTATCTTGTTGTGGGAAACTGAGCAGCGAGCTGGTTAAATAAAATGCCAGTGAGTATTTGCTTTTCCATGAAAAGAAAGTCATTAAATGGAATATTTTTAGTGCTATATTATTTTAGCTTTATATTTTTTTTCCACTCTGTGATATTTTTGCATGGATTACAGGGGCTTTTGGCTACTAAGCACCCATAAATTCTAAAAAAGGCATGGAAAATATACTCCTTTGTCAGAAAATAATTCCAGAAAGTTTATTGTACCTTGATCCCTGAAATGTTTATGATTTCTGTACTGTATGCATAATATTCTCTCCCAGTAGAACCATCCTCACATTATTATATCACATGTTTTAATTAACTGGAGACAAATAATCCCAGAAAAATTCAGAAGATGCTCATTTAATTCAGGAGACAGAGGATGTCATGCTTCTGAAACCAGTTAGACCCTGACCTTTCAAATTCTCAAGCACTGCAGAGGGGGCTTCAGCAAAGAAGTCCCATATGGGAGGCTGCAGCTCTGAAGCTGGTATCCTCGGACCTACAGGGAGTGGCAGGGGAAGCCTCATGGCTTTTTCATAGAGGATCATCTGAAAAAGAATTCAAAAACACACTCAAAAATTGTACCAGGTATTCACAATTCATATTCAGCAAACAGCTGAGATGAACTTTTTCTCCTACTTGGAATTTTATTTCAATTTCTTCTACTTTGGCTCACAAAGACTTTATGTAAACACAAGTCATCTGACCATGAGTTCTTTTGCTTCTGCTTACAGTTTTCTCTCATAGTGTGGGTTGTCAGTCAGATATTATTAGGGAAAGAATTATTCAGAGGTGACACTTCAGAGGTGGTTAGGTGAACACTTACGGAGCTATTACAGATGGAAACGTGTCATTATAAGTACCCACAACACTCTCCCTTTCCATGAACAAAATCATTCTATAAATATTCTTGGATGTAATATAAAAAGGTTGAAAATAACCAAAAGTTGTTTTAATCATTTGCACCCAACCTGATGCTTACTTAATTTTTCATTCTTAGAATTGACCCACTGTAATAAAAATGCAACAGCCTCACTTTTCTAATAGGAAAAAATAGGAAAGTGATAATAATATTTTGCAATTACATCAGGAAGCTTGACAACAACATCACACGTCCTTGGAGAAGTTAGAGCCACGATCACCCTGGCTTGTCGAGAAGGATTCTTGTCTGCTTTTTCAGAGAAGCCCAACATAAATGCAGCCCCAGGAACAAACTTGTAAAACCTTCAAAAATTCAAATCAGAAAGATCTGGTGAAATAGAGAAGCAAAAACCAGCACACATCCCAAACAGATTGCTTCACATCTGTAAGTAGCACAGGGAGTCTTCAGGGTAACTGATGAGGTCCCCATGATGACTCTCTGCTTTACTTATCAAGTCTTCAGTGACAGGAAGGATCTGTTCCTCAGTTTTCAGCAATTATGCCCAGTATAAAGATTAGTGTACATTACGGTAGCATGGCTATGATCTCCCAACTCAGCTTTTATGTCCAAGTGCAGTATTCAGACAGATCAAAGAATAAAATAATAATCAGTACTTTAACCACTCAGTTTAATCCTCATGAGTGGATGCTGATTTTTCCCAGCTGACCGATACAACAGATGAGTGTCATTAAAGACTAAAACCTCACCATTCTGCTATGGATCTGACCCTTGAAGGAACTTTAGGCCACTCCACTTTCACTTGTGCAGCTGGGTGGGCAGCAAACCGCCCAGTTACCAGCTCAGTTGAAATCTTGTAGTCCTGGCAATTCCGGCCCCATTTCAGATAAGCCTATAATGGAGAGAGAAACAGTCCATTTCTAAATGCATGGAACATGGTTTTCCTATGATGCATACAGCTGTATGTAACTATTTTTGAGCCTTACCACTGCCTTGTGAGCATTGAGGACTGAAGCATCAGCACAGAGTTTCCACTTGCTTGAATCTGTGAGGTTTGACACAAATACTTGCATCCGGGGCCTGACGGAGTCAATATCAGCATATACCACAAGCTGGAGGCCTCCTATCTTTTCACCATTACGAATGCCATGAAGAAAAACAGCTAATACTGGTGTTTTAACATCTCCCAAAAACTTAGGCTAAGAAGGGAGAGAAAGTATGCAAAGAATAGAATTATAAAAGGGTTAACATTTTAGATGCAAGATCTAGATGGAAAATGAAAAATAAGCAACTGAATTGCAAATATGCACCAGCATATGTGCCACACACAAATACATGCCTATAACATGTATGTCTTTAATGTGCATGGCTCATTCTATATGGGCTAAAATTTTTGCCATTTCCCAAGCTACAGTTCATGCTGTGGAAATATTCATATTATTAGGTTACAGTAATGACTATGGTTTGGGCTTCATATATTCACCTGCTTTTTGCCTGCCTGCCTGGTCTGTTGGCTTTCACCTCCCACTTCAGCTGTGAGTTCAGTGGGGCAGGCAGTACCCTGGCACAAAATATAATCCTCCAGGACGTTGTCTTCATCAAGAACCTCCCCCCTTGAGAGCAGGGCCTTAAGCATGTTGTGACCTGTAATTCCTTCACTCTATTGTTAGACTTCACTTTGCCCAGTAAGGAAGCCTGCATGCATCAGGCTGTGTGGTGGTGAGGAGCCAAAGTGCTACATGTCGCTTCTGGAGCATGCCTTCCACTGAGGCTCTTTTTAGCCTCGGCCTCCACCACCATCCTTGCACTGGCACTGCAGCACCTCAACTTCCCTCCTTGTTGCAGAGGTCACAGGATCAGTCTCTGCAGCTTCTGTTGGCTAGCAGTACCATGAGGGAAGGATTGTAGTGCAAGTAAGAAGGATCCTCACCTCACTGCTGAGGAAAGTGCATATGGGAACTAAGATGCGTGTCTCACTCTTAACTGATAGGTGAGACTTGAGAGGTAGGTGAGACTTGAGAGGTTGTTATGTCTCTCTTCCCATTATCCTAGCTGTACAATTACTGCAAGCACAAGGCCACTCTGCCATTCTTCCAAGCTGACAAAATCCCCTAGAAATGATGCAACTAACCCGGGAAGCAGCTCGAGATGAGGCATGAATGGATCTGGTAGAGGCATACGTGCTGCTAAGTCGGTCAGCTGGGAGTTTCGTTTTTGGGAACTGCAAGAAGAAAACACGTCATGCTGTAGAGGGTAACTTAAAAGCATGCTTGTACAAATTGCACAAGGCAGTGCTGCAGAATACTCTCTGTCCTGGCACTTGGTGTTGGTAAACTTGCATTCGAACTCTGAACAGCTCAATGACTTGCAGTATGCTTTGTCCTGCTTAGTACATGTGATCTAACTCTGAAAAATCTTCTTTACCCAAATATATCTCACCCCTCAGAAGAGACATATAAGAAAGTGTCTAGATAAGAATTCCCTGTGTCAAAAAATGATGACCAGAGGGAGTCAAATTGAACCAGCCTCTGGATTCAACATGAAAGATGAGAACTTTTTGCTTATGGAAGGGCCTGATCAACTGGAAGACACACTGAATGGACCAACTGAATGGACACACAGCTGAACTTCCTACTTTTTAAGAAACACTAATATCAAGCATACAGCTCCTGGCTGGCCCACACCCTAGGAAGAAACTTCTGCTATACTAAAGTACCCTAAAATACGGTATCCTCCCGTGTTTGTCAACACCACTATCCTGGTGTGAATCGACAGTGATTCCAGCCCAAGAAACAAAGTGATCAAAGCCAGTCAAATGACCCAAGCTCTGATGGTAGAACCTTTGCTCCTCTAAAGTGTGCATCCCCAGTCCCTTGTACTGCTTTGATAGAACTTTGCATCTAGTTTGCAGAGCCATAAATTGCATCATGTGGAGAACATAAAGGAGAACACAGCTCTTTGTCTTTATGCAGCTTAGAAGAGCCACCATGGTTGATTTGGTGTTCTAAATGTTATCAGTACTGTAATTTTCCTCAAAAAAGACAAGTTGCCTTTAAGCTTTCCATTTGACTCACAACAAATTCCATACTTAATTTACTGAGGAAAGAAAATCTCACCTCTTGTCTATGCGCTGATTTAAAGCGGTACAGATAAATATCATCATCTTCCTTTGAAAATAAAAAAAAAACCACACAAAAAAAAAACCACAAGAAGATGAAAAGTCTCAGAAGAAAAGAAATGCTGTAATTACATTGAAATCTAAGCACTGGGAATTAAGTAAGGATTTTACTAATTATCATTCATATGTAGCTCTGTATGCTTAGTCACAAGCACATAATGCACGACATGAAGTAGTTTATATAAAACATGTTCCTGCTGCAAAATTAAGACAGAAACCTGCAATATATACTCACAGAAAGCAATAAATTAGCAAAAAAATGGTTCCATGCCTATAGCAAAAGTTTCACATATTTGAGGTGTTCTGAACTAGACATCTGAGCAAGTGATTGCAGGTGTGCTTGCAGAATTAATATTGAAATTTTATGTTGCTAAAATTTACTGTGTCAATTCATAATTTCAGGATTTATGCAAAGCCAACTGCCATCAGGAATATGATTCACAAACATTAGCAGCATCAGTCAATTTACTGGCAAAGTTACCCATATTTTGGAATATCTGCTGCTGCTGCCACCTTCCAGATGTCCTGAATGATGCCTATGGCTATGGTGACTTGATGACTTGCTGCTGCTGCTACTGCTGCTGCTGCTACTGCTGTGGCTACTGCTGCTGCTGTCATTCAGATACCTTGAGTGATGCCCGTGGCTATGGTGACTCGATGACTTGCTGCTGCTGCCACTGCTCCTACTACTACTACTACTACTACTACTACTGCTCCTCCTCCTCCTACTGCTGCTGCTCCTACTACTACTGCTGCTGCTACTGCTGCTACTACTACTGCTGCTGCTACTGCTCCTACTACTACTACTGCTGCTGCTACTGCTCCTACTACTACTACTGCTGCTGCTACTGCTCCTACTACTACTCTTCCTGTTGCTGCTCCTGCTGCTGCTGCTTTTGCTACTACTGCTCCTGCTGCTGCTGCTTTTGCTACTACTGCTCTTGCTGCTGCTGCTACTGCTCTTGCTGCTGCTGCTACTGCTCTTGCTGCTGCTGCTACTGCTCTTGCTGCTGCTGCTCTTGCTACTACTCTTACTGCTTGTGTCTTTGTTTCTTGCTTGCTTTACTTCATCATTCTCATCTTCATCCACAGCCTTTTTACGATCAGGAGAAGCAGCAGATGATGAGGAAGAGGAGACAGTTGAGGAGGCAGAAGATGAACTGGAGGGATTTTTTGCCTTGGGGTCTATCTCAAGCTCTGTTAGCATAGTGTTTCCTTTCTTAGAAGGTTGCTTCTTCTGATGTCGTGTTTTATTTGCAGCCTGCAAAAACAGTTCAAATTAAAATGCAAGAGATGTGATACATCTGGTTCGGTATTTACAAAGTAGGACTTCTCTGAGCGTCAGACAAGCTGCTCACATCAGCCTTTCAAGGAATAACTTCCCTGCTTCACTCACTGCAGAAGCTGCAGAACTCCCTTATATCCACTCTGCCCAGCTGAAATCTAGCTCAGCACAGAGGATCAGCCCAAGCTGGATGCCCTCCGTAGCATCAGTCCCTCCAGATGTGGCTTTGGCTTACAGGCCTGGCACTGGCACCTTTCAAACTAACCCCATCCTTGCTTTCACACATCAGCTTTCCACATGGAACTTCAAATTCTTGGCTTCATCTATGGGAAAATACTCCCTTTTCCCATGCTCAAAGCCTCTTACCTTGAACACCTTTTCAATGCCTAGAATCTTTTTCAGCTTCGCTTTAATGTCCTCATATGGAGATGATTCATCCTCTTCCTCAGAATCCGAGTTTACCTCATGAATTATTTTGGAAGCTGCTCTGGATCCTGCCTGAATCTCCAGCTGAATTTTGTCGATATCAGCATCTGTTCGAACTACACACCAATTGCACACATTAGAATGTTGTACTGCTTCAAACAGCACTGACAAACCTAAGATGACAAGGCTTGTGCTCAGTATTGTACCTGGCAGCAAGACTATTTTAGCTTCGTGTTCTCCAATTAATCTGTGCAAATATGTGTTTTTTAGGAAGCTGGCATCTCGTGACCTTCTGGAAAAGCAGAGCTGACAACCAAGGCGATACAGTTTGATGCAAATATCTTGTTTATGAATTTTTCTTCCTATGCCATGGCGAAGATCCTCTTGAGAGCTATAGGCATGTTTCCTTGGCATGCTGTCAGCTTCTTGCTGCATTGGAGATGAGTATGTGAATACCATTGGGAGCATACCATAGGCAAGAGTAAAACTGCACATATGTGCATCATGGAGAGGGTAAATATTACCATATAAGCAAAAAAAATCAATAGGTTACCATTGTGAAACCTTCTCTGGAAGCTCTCTCTGCTGGTTTGAAAGGTTCTTCCACAATATCTGATGAAGCATCTTCTGGAAGAATTGAGGTCCTCTTTTCAACACCTAGTTCTCCTATATTTCTTGATACAGCAAAAGCTTTATGTCTGTTGAGATATGTGCAAAAAATGCTGAATTACTCTGACCCCTTGTCTTTAGATTACATGAAATACATCCTTGTCAGTATCATGTGACAGCACAGAGATATGATGTCTGAACATAGAGATTTTATATGCAACTATAAACAGAAATATTAAAGACGTAAGAGTTCATGACAAATATCAGTTTCTTGTATCACAGGAAATTTTTCAAAATCAGGATGAATTTAAACAAATTTCCAAAATATGAAAGGCATTCATTTAAAAACAAAAATTTAACCCCCCTTGAAAGTCAATAAAATAATAATAATAAAAAATTAAACCCACACAATAACAGGCAAATTAAAATAAAAATTAAATTTCTAAATAATTTAGGTAGCTTTTGACTTTTAACTCCTCTATTTCTCTTCCTTGCTCTTTATCCCAAAAGTTCTGCTACGCACTGAAAAGTCACTCTGCCTATCTAGAAACCTCTGTAAGACATCAGCAAATTGCAAACTTGGTAAGGTTTCAGCAACAGAAATTATTCTGAAATAAGACTACCATACCTTCCAGCCACTATCTCAGTTTCCTCATGGCATGGATTTGTTTCAATCTTGATGTTCTTCTGTTTCACATCTATCTTGGCATCAAACTTGATTGGCAGTCTTGCCAGGACCTTGCCTTGAATTTCAACAGCATGTTGAAAGTATTCCGTGTTGACACCCATTGTTGCGACTGTATGTACATACAAGCTGAAACAGAGTGAAGCAGTCAGGTGTTAAGAAAGATGCTCCTTTTCAACACGTGGTTGTGCCTTTTCATAGAACTCCATCAAGTGTAAAGCCTTAAAAACCTGCCATACCTTGGGCTTATGTCTGCTCGAATCTGCACGGTGGATTCAAGCAACTGGGAAGGTCTAAAGTCTCCAGTTACAGGGGGGGTTATCTTTCCATCAACTGCAAATGACAGGACAACATTTGAACATGGTAAAAGGTTATGATGCAACTGAAAGTGGAAATAAAAATATAGGAAGAAAGAAAGAGCTGACCCAAATTGAAAGTTTGTTAATCAGTATAACATTAAAATTCCAGAAATGCAAGGAGCCAGAAGACAGAGTGAATGGTGAGCAAACCCTGCTCTCCAATCTTTACTCATATCAAGTGTGAATATCTTTCTTGTACTGCAGACACAAAACTGGATATTGAAATCCAGATGCAGCCTCAGATGTGCTAAATAGAGGGAAAGAGTAATTTTCATGCTAGCTCTGCTCTCACTGTTGCAGCCAATAGTGCAGTTGGCCTTCATCACCACAAGAGCACACTGCTGATTCATTATACTAGCTTGTCCTCCAGGCCTCTCCAGCCCTTTTCTGCAAAGCTGCTTTGTCTGGGTGATGCCCAGCCTATGCACTTGCATGGGTTACTTCATCCCAGGTGAAGAACTTTGCATTGCCTTTGCTGAATTTCATCACACATTTGTCAGGCCATCCCCTCCAGCCTGTCAGGGACCCCTAGGATGACAGCCTGACCCCCCAGTGCAGTGACTGCTCCCACCAATTCACTGTCATCATTGACACAGATTTGTTGAGGGAGCCTACTTTTCCAAAGTTCAGATTGCTAGATGAGACAATGAACAAATGCTGAGAAGCTTGTCATGAGTAACTCACAATGAGCCACCAATTAGACTTTCACCTGTTGACTACTGTTGGAGGATCAGCAATCCAGACAGCCTTACTTTGTAACCCATCCGTTCAATCCATACCTTCCCAGCTTGGCTACAAGGATGTTATTTAAACAAAAATAGATAAATAAAAATATCCACAAAACAAGAGGCGGGTATTCAAAGTTGTTATTAAAACAAACTAATAAACCACACACTAAGAGCAGTGAAGAGTGGGCATATACAAGACTTCTGTGTAAAGAGACTCCTCATGTGGTGTCAGCAGAAACAAGGGTCAGTTTTGCCTAAACTAAAAGTCTGCTGCACAACACAGTACGATCACTGAATTAACTTCTTGATAAGTATTTGTACTTGCATATTTACTGTTTTAAAACAGAGCTCTCTGCCTCTTTTCACAAGCCTTCTTCTCTTCATGCCTTCTCTAACATTACTGGTAGTTCCCCTTTGATTGTCTTCTATTTTTTCCTCCGATTAAATCACCATTGAATCCTGCTTAGCCTGTGTGTGCATCTCTTGGGAGCCACCCCCTTCTGCCCATGTTTATCTCAGCTCTCCATGTTTATCTCTGCCCTTGAACACTATGATCTTTCTCTCTGGTTTCTTAGATTTCCACCTCAACTTCTCTGTCTCCAATCCATCCAAAGATGAGTCAGAAATCAGGTGTGTCCAGCCTCTCTTCAAGCATCTTCACTACTTCCTCTCCACTACAAAAATTAGTTCTTTTTCTAACTTCCTGGTTTTCCACTTCTTTCTCCAGCCCACCTTGGCCTGTCCCTCTCAGCCTCCTGATCCTGTACTTCCCACTCACCGCTGGCTGCCGCTCGTGCCAGAGCACTCGTGTATGACCCGTACTCCAGCGGCAGGCCAGTGCAGGTAGGAACGACGTAGCGCAGCTCTCCAAGCCACACCGGCTGCGTCCATTGTCCTGCAATGCCATTGCGGATTTGGCTGGCAACTTTCTTTATCGTCGTGCTCCTGTCAGCTGGTTCTAGCACAGCCTGCAGTAAAACGGAGATCCAAGAGGTTGAGATATAAAAGTACAATGCTGTCAGATCTTGCAAAGAGAAGTAGGGGTCCCTGGTACCTTCACAATCTGATGCAGGACTTCCTTATTGATGCTGACATAGGCCAGCTCTTGGCCAAATAGTTTCAAGTAGGCTGATATCAATGGGGTTTCTGTCGGCAGCTCTTTCCATCCCAGCAGCTAGGGAGCAGATAAAGAAATAAGCAAAGTTCCTCAATGCAACACTTTACAAATGGTAATTCAGCAAGGTGATCAAAGCCATCACTGACCAAGCTGCAATCTTCCATTGCTGCTGGTGTTTCTTTGCTGTTTCGTAGGTAGCACAGTGTCACTAATTCAGACTTCCCCTCTCATCATGGTGCCCATGAGTATCCTCATGTGTTTAGTATTCTGATTCAGTAACATTTACACAGAAGGCCTGAAGGCCTGGGCCACTAGTACCACCAAACCCAGTTTGAAAGCACAGCAACAAATCACCTTTTCTCCGAAGACAAAGGTATGTTCTTGTAAACTAAGTGAGGTAGATGAAGGGAAGGATGGGGAAACCTGCCAGCCATGAAACACACGTGATGCCTGCCTCCCCTGTCTCCTCCCAATGCTCATTGTGCAGCCGTACATGAAGCTGGGGAGAGGCTGGGCCAGAGCGAGAATTTGCAGAAGCTGTTGCAAACATCATGGGAGTGATGTCTCCAGCAGTTCCACTGCAGATCTTGCTTTCACAGAAGTACTTGAGTTGACTGCTAGGCAGGTATTTACCTTCTGAGACAGGGCCTAACTAATATGAGAAACCTCACTAAATACCCCTTCATATAATGCATACATTGCATTACTAAAAATACCTACAGCTTTTCCAATCTCCTTTATCTTTTTGTATGCAGGATATTCAGCAAACGGGATATTCCGTTTTGTGATAACATCTGTGAGGCCTTCCACACGGACACCAGCCTACCAAAACAACACAAGAAATAGCAGTCTGAAACTTACAGAGATGAAACTGTGGTCAATTTTAATTTCAATTTGCCTGATTAATAATTCAGGTAAATATTTACCTCCACCAAATCAGCCACTGACCCTGCAGAATATGCCATCAGCTTGGAAATTATTGCTGATGGGAACATTGTTCCTGGGCTGTTCATAACAAAGACATCTCCAGCAGCACCAACTTTATAGTTATCTATAGCAGAAGTAAAGAAAAGACATCTTTTTTTAATAACCATTCCGTTTATGACTCAAGATCATATTTCTGCAGCTTTTTCCATTGCCAGCGCTGATGTATCATTATGTAAATCTTTTTAGGCACAAATTAATAAATGGCTATTCATGTGTTTTCAAATATATGACTGTCACATTTAATTCAGTATCTTATTGAAATGCAGAATGACATATTTCTCCAAGGACTTAATGTCTGTTAAGAATGGGTTTCTGAAATGTAAATTTCCTGGTCAATGAAATGCTTTTACTCACCAAAGTAACCACCAATACGCACGACCTTGCTATACCGATAGCTGAGCCTGTCCAGTTTGGGGGCCAGCAGCTTAAGGGCAATATTGCAAGCTGAAGATCTAAACAAAATGGGAAAGGTAATAATATTCAAAAATAAGATGCACCCCCATCAGAATATGAACTGAATTCAGTTTGTCAGCACATGCAGTGCTCACCAACAAGAACATAACAGAATTTACTATCTGCAGATTGCCAACTTCGCTCCTGTCTCTACTTACATGTTGTACAAGTATGGCAGTCTGCTCTTCGACAAAGCCTTCATGTGGGAATACACAAAACTGGCCACTTGCAAATTGCTCTCTTTCATTGCCACATTAGCTATTGTTGTTATCAAAGGAAGGGCAGGCCTTGTCTCAAAGATAATAGCACAAGCCATCATTCGCACTTCCGGAGGAAGCGACTTGTCTGCAAGGATCTGGATGAGATGTCCCTGCACCTTCAGAGAGAAAACAGTGACTGAAATTACCAGTAATTGAGACTTTTTTTTTTTACAGACTGGATCCACACATAACCCACAAGAAATATGGGAAAGGGGGTCATTATCCCTGCAGAAAGGTTTCCTAATCTTTTTTACTGCATGGTTCCACATAATTTTACTAAGAAGAGGCCATGGAGGAACAGCCCCATGGAGAACGGCTGGCACTGAATCTGAAATAAACATCCATGTATGAATATATTAGGTCAACTCACCACAACCAAAAAAACATCAGCATAGATTTTTGCATTGTGGTCAAAGAGCAGTGAATAACTTTGGAAGAAACAACAGTAAATGGTAAGGCAGATTCATTTTTTGGAGTAGCTCCACTGATTTGGTGAGCATGCCTCACTATTTTTTAGATCACTTTTAAAAGGGGAGCTTCAGCAGCTCACCGAAGACTGAGTGGATGCTATCTGCTGTCTCACACATCTCCTATATCTAAACCATCTGAAAGGCAGAAGTCTTGCTCATGCTCAACACATGAGCAACCTCCACAGGTGGTCAGTGGGAAAGGTCTAGAAGAGGCAGAGCCATGTCAACATTTTGCCCAGGAGTTCAATAGGAAGTGTCTCTCTCCTTCTAACTATCAAGGCAGTTTAAATTAAATGTCTGACTTTTAGGTGGCTAAATTTCCACCACAGCATAGGCTATGTCCGTTATGACAGATGACTAAAGAAACACTGCTGATATCTTACTGACTAATAACTATTACAGCTTAGCAGAAAACATCAGCTTAAATATAAAACTGTACTGTGCTGGTCTTAAAAATAATACATATATATTTATTTTTTTTTAACCATGCTGAATCCATGCACATGATACCATTAAGCTCATTACCCTTACAGTATATATTCTCTAATTCACTTCCCTGGCAGATCTTACTTACTGTTTTGGAGTCTTTCCAAGCTATTTTTCTCAAAGCCATTATGGCATCAATCTGAATGTGGATGGGGATGTCAGAAGCACTTGATGCAGATATGGGAAGGAACTTCTGGATGCGCTTGATGCTGGCTGGTTCTCCCATGTTGCCAATGCATTTCAGAGCTAATTTCATTTTGTCTTCGCGGCCCCTGCTGATTGCTTCATCTGCCAGATCATGGATGGGCTATAGACAGAGCAGTTCAGTCTTCCTAACATACAGATTATCCACAGTGTTCCCCTTCCCCACTGAAAAGCCTATCACAATAAAGCCACCTGATTTAATAACATCACTCAGTGATGGCTTTTCTCAGGATTTTATCTTACAATGTGAAAACTGTTTTCAGTGAAAAAGCAAATTAATTAATTAATTGCCTTTCTATTAAGAACAACTTGACAAAAAGACACCTACCTGAAGAACTTCTTTAGGACAAGATGAGGCCTGAGAGCAGTATTTATTGACCACAGAACTGTATCCCAAGCAGGCAACTTGCTGAAGCATGGGACTTTTCTGGATTCGAGAACTGGTTACTAAATCCTATGGGGGAAAAAAAAGGAGGAAAAAAAAAATTGCTATTTAATATGGTGCTTCATATAGCTTTCAGAGCAGGAAAATCATCAGAGCTTATCTAAGGGGAGCAATTTCAATTATTGTTCATATCCAAACAAATTAAATCAGTGTGTAGACATCATATTTGCTTAGGAGTTTAATTCTCCATTATTCTCAATGTATATATAGGTTTGCAAAGCGCCATCTTGATTTTCCTCAACTAAGCCTGTCTCTGAAAATACAAAGATTATGGGTGAACATCAGTGTATAAATGGAACGTGCTTAGAAAAATGCGCAACTCCATTATATTAATGGAGATTATAATGGAGATTGATAGGTTACATTAATGATGCATTCTCACATCATATCATTTTTCCCTATTTAAGAAGAATAATATTGACTAGAGGTGGCAAAATGTTCAGAATACATGATTCATTATTGTATCAAAATAGTTGATGTTTGCACTACTACTTGCACTTCTGGTTCATAGGAATAGTTTGCAGTTAAAAGAGCTACTCTTTTTAAATGACATTACACGCAAATCACCATTTGTTTCAGAAGTAAGTGATTGAAGTGGACAAAACGTAGTCTGCAGAAGGCATGATGTGATCCCAGCAAACTAAAATGGGAGTTATTCTCTGACACTGTTATGGGAAAAAGACTTGCGTATCCATGTAGCAAAGTGAAGACACAAAACTGAACTCCCCTCTCATATGTAATGCCAAAAGAATTCCATGGCTCAACATTTGCATAAAAGTAGTGTACATGAGAGGAGTATCCAGTCTCTGATGTACTGAACAATCAAAGGCTGTTGTCAGTTTTCATTCCTTTTATAATCAGATAGTGAAGATTCACACAGGTTTACTCACTGCTGCTATTGGAACGGTGTTTTCATCAGCTTTCATTAAATGAAGAGCAAAAGAAACACTTAGAAGAGTCTGAATGTAGTTAAGGTCATCGTTACGAATTCTGGTCTTAATGAATTTGAGTGCTTCTGCAGTGCCTGTTGCAGAAACTGCACTCAGCAGCCATCGCCTGCAAGCAGGTTAAAAAAAAACACCTAAGTGTTAGCTCTTGATTCTCCAAAAATGGAAAAGGTTCTTGTAAGTTAATACAATGAAATACCTGTAGCGGGGTTTATCTGAAAATTGCTTCCAGGTGGATTCAAGAGTATCAGTGCTTGCTATCCGGCAGAGCTGGACAAGCTCCAAGAATCTGTATGGAACATCATCGTGGAAATCTTGTTGGTTATTCTGGACTATGTGTTGCAGCGTTTCTACTATCTGTTACAAAACATGAAAGAGAGAGGGCATATGTAATTAAATCCTTTAGAATTTATGATCATCACTCTTCTATTATTTTTTTTCAATTAGGAAAGCAATTTGAAGACCTAAAAATACAATACCCGTTGCTCGGGGTTCTTCATCTTGATCAGCTGCAGTGGCATTTGTGGCAGTGCTGAGAAGTCATAACGAAGGCCTCCATAGCCCTGCATGGAAATGTCTGGGGCACTCCCCCGTTCACTTCTCACTTCAAGCAAGGCAAGTTGTTGTCTGTCAAGAGACAAGTGTCACCAGAGGAATGAATTAGCTCTCTTCCTCCATCTGCCTTGGCTGTTTGTTGATTCAGCAATACTGTGACAGTATTAGTTTTACTCTTTAATAATTCTTATCACAGTAAAATATTACAGTTTGCTAATGGACAAAGCCTCTTAATTGGAACAAAATAGTTCTGTAATCAATGATCTTATTTCTACATGCAACATCTTCCTCGTAACACTATAAATTAGACCTTTTTTAGGACAGAGTAGTAAAGTTGCATTCTTACAGTATAAGCAAGCAAAAGAGTTTTTCTCCTTTTCTTCCATATACCCATAGTGCCAAGTTCACCAGGGCACAAATAAAGAACTGTTCACTGAATTTTTAGGAGTGTGGAAACCCCGAGTATGAGTACTCGCAGCTTTACAGAACTGCTGTGGAACTCAATTCTCATTTCACTTCCACTGGGGGTGAAAGGGACTGCCAGAATCCTTACTCTGCCTACCTTGCTTCCATGACAGCAACACCAGTAGGTTCACTGAATGGCGAGATCTGATAGACTTGCCGTGACACTACTTCTGTGATCAGAGTGCCGCTGTCTGACTGCTTCAGTTTGTAGGAGAAAGCTGCAGTCCCCTTTATGAGCCTTGCTTTCTGGAGGAGGACAGAGAGATCCAAATAGTGAACAGGAGCAGAATGGCCAGGCTTGTAATAAAGATTTTCTTCATGTCTCACATACCATCACGTCAACTGGACAAGGATAGATGTAAGCCATTCCAACACTCTTGGTGACTTTTTCCTGGCAATTATTTTGGTCCACGGTTTTGGTAACAGAGACTCGGTGATTCTTCCTGTCTTCCTGGATGATGTACCTTGTATGGCAAACACCTCCAATTCCAGCCTAGCAGATCAATAGATAATGAGACTTCCCAATTATGCCAGTATTTCACTGTGTGAGAAGTTTTACTGAACAAAGATTCTGAAGGAGCAGCATGAGGGTAAGGACCTACTGAAATGTCTTAATTACGTTTTGAAACCTTTAACCATTACACATATTTAATCCTATTGAACTAAACAATAAACATATGAAAAATAGTCAGGGGATAAGAGTTAAAAATGAAAAAGTAATCAATTAACTAATGTCAACAATGAGCAAGTAAAATGGATCAAGTAGCTGACTCAGGGAAGCCATATAACAGATACTTCCATAGCTAATTATTCATTTTTCTTGAAAGAATTGTATGTTAAGTCTTAAAAAGAATCCAGCCCCGATACTTTGTTCAACACATATGCACACATTTTCTTCTGCGTGAATGAAAATTATCTTTTTTTTGATGATGAACATTCGAAAGTAGATGCAAACAAACAGAAACTTCTAGGAAGAGCACCTAAAGAGAATACATTCAGTAAAGTAGTTTTAGAATGGAAAAACAAACCTCTTGCAATTCATACACATTCTGTGACTTTTTAATGGTTATCTGTATCAAGTTCAGTATTCCTCTCACTATGTTAATACACATATTGGGGCAGTCTTCCGGGCCATAAATGTTTCCAACCCGTCCACTATCGTATTCAAACTTGAAGGGCCGGCTAAAACATGAAGAAACTATCTGGGTGATTTTGGACGACTGAGTAAATGGGTCCCTTGGCCAGACGCCATTGTATTCCTGGAATTGTGGAGAGCGGATCTGGGAGGAAATAAAGAAAAGATATGTAAGTGAATAAAATTACCTTGATACTATATATGCAAATAGATTGGAAGAAATTAACATAATCACTAGTTATACACTCTTTCTTTCCAGATGTAGGCTTAGGAATTCATTCAGCAGTTTATTCTTTTGTCTCTTGCTTACACTATTATAAAACCAGTACAAACCCTGTAGGATCAGCACTGGTATTTCATCTTACAGATGCAGTTGACGTATTGCTATTACCTCATATGGACCTTTTAAACATTTTACTTGCATTAACTGTATACAGAGAAAGGCTGATTCAAAAAGTAATATAAAAATTTCAATTCAGCCTCAAAATAAGTATTTTGCTCTAGGTGAAATTCTGTATTTAAAAGATCAATGGCATTCTAAATGTAAAAAAACAAACAAAAAAAAACAACTTTCTAAAGTTCTGTTTTCCAATATTATTTCTTTTTTTTTTACTAAACTGGTTGCAATGCCTAGCCCATAATTTTGACACCTTGCTCTCATCAGTGAAAGATCTACCAGATCTACCACTCGGCTACAACCAGCAAGAGCTCTGCCACTGAACTCAGTGCCCAGAAAAGAAACTCTGATTTGTAACTAAATTAAAAAGAGAAATAAAGGATTTTTTTCTGAAACAAACATATTTATTTCAGATGGGTCAGGTCCTATCTCTACTGATGCTGTCAGAGGCATGATTGCACATGTACAGATCTCTCTCTGCATTATCCAAACACTACATGTTATTACATGCTCCTTTTTGATGCCTTTCATTTTTAAATCTTTCATCACGTATCACTTTTTATTTTTAGCTTGTATCATTTTTTAAGTCTACATTTAGTAATTTCCAGCATGACAATAACTCTGCATACCCAAGTCTGGCTTCCCACAGAGACTGGAAATGTGTGTTGAGACTAGAAGCAAATCTTAAACACAGAGGAGGCTTGAATGCTTTGAGTTAGAAACAGCGATTTTCTAGCAGAACCCCTGATTTTGGCACCTCTATTTCCCTCATAAAGTATTGAGGAACATCTGCTACAAACAAACAATTTCCACAGCGAACACTGGTGACTGGATGCTAAATCACTTGTCACTTCCAAGACTTTAGCTTGAGATCATTCCCTGACATTGAGGGTGTCACAAGGATGATCAGGGGACTGGAGCACCTCCCGTATGAAGACAGGCTGAGAGAGCTGGGGCTGTTCAGCCTGGAGAAGAGAAGGCTGCATGGAGACCTCACAGCAGCCTTCCAGTATATGAAGGGGGCCTACAGGGATGCTGGGGAGGGACTCTTCATTAGGGACTGTAGTGACAGGACAAGGGGTAATGGGTTAAAACTTAAACAGGGGAAGTTTCATTGGATATAAGGAAGAAGTTCTTTACTGTGAGGGTGGTGAGGCACTGGAATGGGTTGCCCAGGGAAGCTGTGAATGCTCCACCCCTGGCAGTGTTCAAGGCCAGGTTGGACAGAGCCTTGGATGACATGGTTTAGTGTGAGGTGTCCCTGCCCATGGCAGGGGGGTTGGAATTAGATGATCTTAAGGTCCTTTCCAACCCTAACTATTCTATGATTTTATCTACAGCACTAAGGCTCTAGTTGTATTTCCAATAGCTTTCCTAAACCACAGATTCACCAGATGCAGTTATAACTGTGATTTATAGTCTACTGTTGCATAGTACATTTGGTAGTAGACACAGTACCTTGAGGAGGTAAGTGCTCTCTGACAGCCCACTGATCTCTACTTTGCTGCTCAAGCGCACGCCAACTTTGGCTAAATCTTTTTCTGGAAGCCCATTCAACACCCAGCCTTCATAGCTGTACAAGTGGCTCTTTCTGCTACTGAATCCAGGGTCTGTGGGGAAACAAGAACAATTTTTCACAATACTTGCAAGCACGTTCCAGGAAGTAGAAATTACAACAAAGTCACCAAAAGAAGGCCATAAAAGGAAATTTACTTACCAATATCAACCTTCTGGCTACCTGCAAAAAGAGACAGAAAACAGATGAGTAACTGTTTGTCTAGATCAAATTGTTGCCATTGGCCTTAAGGAAATTTTGGGAAAAAGAGATTAAGGGATATGTAGGCTTACCTACAAAGGCGAGCGCTAGTGCAAGTATGATTCCCTTCATAGTGAAGGTGAATGGGGCTCTGCTTGTCATGGTGAGACTTTTATGGAAGAAAGCTCAGGAACACGTGGCCAGGTTCTGCTGAATTCTCAAGTTTTTTATCAGTTTATGTAAACACTTCTTGCAATCATACTTTCTCTTCAGATGGAATAATGGAAATCAAATCATACCTTGGCATCTCACTGATTTTTTCATATAAGCCCTTTGCTAGATTGTTCAAAGGTTTCTGTTTATCCCAGTAAAACAATTTTACCAGGCTGTTTACAATAAATTTATAATAAACACATTACTTAATTTCCTAGATTGTGTCACCAGCTGGCTGCTGGTATTCAGTCACAGATCAGCTTGTTTGTGCCCTGGTTATGCTGACCTGGCATCTGACCCAAACTGTTATCTCACTGATAGTGGCCCAATTAACAAAGTAGCATCAGTGTCACATGCATTAAGAATGCCCTTTCTCTTCACTCAGCATTGGTTTACAGTTAGCACTGTAGGCAGGAGACAAGGACAGCTAAACCTTTGCTAGTCTTACATATTATAATCTGACCTAACATCCTACTGAAAACCTGTATATATGGAAAATATACAGGTGTATTCAAAATAACAAACCCAGGGATCAGCATGCCCTTTCAGCTCTGGTCACACTGACCATGAATATTTTTTAAATGCACAAAGATTTCATAAGCAATCTGTAAATATTTTATCTTCTAAGGTAAATGACAGCTAAACATGAACAATGAAAAGCTGCAGAGAGCGGCAGCAGGGAAGCAGGGGGAACAGGAGTGCAGGTCAGCTAGATCTTTTACATTTGCTAAGGAGCAAAATTCAAAATGTAGCCAAGTGCCTGACATAGGCAGGCATCACTGATTTACAGTGACAGGCCAGGAACAGATTCACGTAAGCGTTCTCTTTTAGAAATGTCAGGGGCATGGAGGCAAGCGGAGATGCACAAAACACATTTGCCCTTTTTGGGTATGGTAATACACTGATAATCAAAAAAAAAAAAAAAAAAAGGAAAAGTTAGTTTTGGTGTGTCCCAGAAAAGTTACAGTCTTCCAAAGGGGGTCATCCAACCACATTTTTGGGGGGACATTATCAAGAAATACCTTCATGATTATGAATTTATTATACATCACAGGTGACAAACTTTTCTTTATTATGTTGTCAAGCTCTTCCATACAACTGTAACTTTTTTTATTGGATGTTTCATTAAAACAAGCTTACCTGTTACACATTCCATTTAGCTGTATGTCTTGTACAAGTCAAAACTTGCACAAAAAAGGAACATGGGTACTGCATCAGGCTGAAAACTGCAACAAAATGCAGACTGTGGGATTTTCATTATTTTAATTACAGTGCAACTGTGAACAAGAGAGGTCACAGATAGTGCCTGAATGCAAAAAATAAATCATCTGACAGTCTGAAGTTTTCTTTGGGCATCAGTTTTTGCATGTAACTAGATCAGCCTTTCATGTTTTGCTGTCTACTTCTCTCACAAGTCACATGGAGTGTAGAGGAAGGGATGAAAGTAGATGTCTTCAATGTCTTCACAGACAAAAACCGCAAAGTACAAAAAAAAATTACAAAAATAAAGCAGCAGCACAAGGAGCAGCTAAGCCAATTCAACATACACAGCATTGCCATTACTCTGCATATATATTTATTTTCCTTTTAAGAATTACCTCCTTAAATTGATAGATCTTGTGAATGTATTAGTTACCTTGGCCTGTATAAAGTGTACATACAATAAACCCTAAGGAAAAGCTAGGTTACGGGGGGTGGTTTTGCCATACACATGGGAATAGTTTTGTCCTCCTCTAACTGCAATTTTTTGTCCTTCTGTGGATCTGCAGAAGCTGGTGGAAGCAGTTCTTCAAGTCAGGAGGAGTGTGGCTGTTTTGGAGGAAGAAAGCATTAAGCATGGTATTTATGGTAAAAGAACTCTCTCATCATGTAGACTGAAAAAGCAGCAATGCATATTATTTTTAAAGATTCTGTGACATGAAATACAGTGGTTTAAGAGAACCACTCATCTTTCCAATGTCATGCATAGGTAGCTAACAGTAGCTGCATGCCTATCAGTCACTGGTAGTCAGTACTTCTTGTTCCTTCTGAAGTAGGCCATATGCACCTGTGTGTAGTAATGCACCTATACTACATTCTTGCAAGCAGTTAATTCCCTTTGCTCTTCCACATTCTACAAGTTAAGAAAAATGCCAGTCATTTCCACCCCAGTGAAGTGTTGCAGTGTCACCGCACTAACCAACCAGACCATCTGTAGTGTTCTTACCATTATAAGCAGTAGCTTCAGATTTAAAAAGCTTCCTCATCACTGCATAGAGAGCAATCCAAAAACTCAGGCATCATTTTCTTTCTTTATAGGGACAGGGCTATGAACAGAACCTATGCCTCAGGCTTCCAGACCAGGTCTGAGGAGGCAGCTCAGGGCTCAACTGCATGCACAGACCTAGCACTGTTGATTCTTTCATGGAGGCATTTAAACAATTTTCCACTTCTATCAGACATGATACATTAAAAAATAGCAATTAACAAACATTTTGTACTAACAATTCAATAGGCACAAAACATTAAATAGGTAAATTTAGTTCTTCAAATGCATTATTATCCTAAAACTTACTATCATGAAGAAAAACTGTCTAGTAAGAGTCCCACTAAACTGAATGCCTCTTAAGGGATCATAATCACAGCCCCAACGAGCACACGGTAATACTTCAGAGCAGTAGCAGCCCCTAGTGGCATGCTGATACCGCCTCAACTATGGATTCACATAACATGTCAACTTGAAAGTAAGAATTCTACATGTAAAGTACTGTCAATATATTAAGTTTTCCACATTACATCTTTAAATACACCTTCTGAATATGTATATTTATTCTTCCATGGGTAGAATTCAGTCAAGAGCTGTCCAGCACATTGTGGGGAAGGTGTAAGCCTAACAGTAACTACACGCTACTAAATGCTTTCAGCAGATGACATTGCTATGATCACCTATTTATTGACAAAGAACTGTAGAAGAACTAAAAGATAAGAAATATGATATTTGTATTTCCAACCTGACTACCTCTGCAGCAGAAAGCTGACCAAGAACATTATATACATCTCTGCTTCCTTAAGGGTGCTCTGCAAAAACCATACAAGTATCCTATGCAGATTGCATTGGCCACTACTTCATCTCACTCAATATGCAGAGCTAATCAGCAGAAACTGCAGTTGTCTTAGCTTCCTGGAGATCCCCCCTTTCTTCTCTTTTCTATGATACTCAATTCCTGTTTCTCTAGGTGGCCCAATCACTCCATTACATCCAATTCTGAAAATAATAGGCAGAGCAGCAGTGTGTTTTCAGTAAAGGATTCTAAGCTTCAGAGTTAATTTCCTTCCTATGAACGTAAGAAAGGCACAAGTTTCTTAGGCATCTTCCAAAAGCATCAGAGCTATGCACATGGATTCACAGGCACATGGAAAACCAACAAAGACAAGATTGATTTGTAATGGGCAAGGAAAAACTGCATGCATGGAGTCAGGTGAAGGAGACTGAAGCATCTTACCTCCACTTGGCTATTTTTATTACATTATAAACAAAACAGATTTCCCAAAAGCTACAAAAAAAAATAAATCTGGAATTGATTACAAGGTGAAACTAACAAAATTCCAAAGCAGCATCGGATTTGTTGTCAGTAGACAGCCTGACATCCATGATAGCTTAGTGCATACAAAAGAGAGAACCAAGGTTTCTTAGAATAAAATTACACATTTATTGTTCACATTTGAAATAATCTGGTTCCTCACTGAACCACTGAAAGCCCTAATGCATCTGTAAACTCAGTATCACTATAAAACAAATTTAAAATGCCATGTAAAATAATACTATGTATGCATGTGTTTCATTTCATGGTTTCTCAGCATAACCACTTTGTCTATTTACAAATATATAAAGATTCTGCACTTTAAGTCATCTGAAATATCAAAGAGGTATTTTCAAATCACACAATAAATATAGAACCTGTTTTGTTAAAAATCTACAGTATGCTGTACATTCAAGTTGAGGCAAAAGAAGTTTAATGCCAGTTACACTTGAGACATAACTGAAGGTTTCCAATAATTAAACAACTTCTAAAAGTGCTATCTCTGCCTGTGATGAAAAGGAACACAAGGATCCAATATTTTGTTACAGTCAAAGTGTCAGACTATTGCTTCATTCACAGAATCAGAGCTTTATTACTAAAAAAATATCAAAGCTTTTATATATTTTAAATTATCTTCTTTCACAGTTGCAAGAAAATGAAGCAAAAATGGTCTAAAAAATAAAAGCCATGTGCACACACATACATACACACCACAATTCAGATCACCACATAATCCTCTAGAAGAACAAACTCATGGCATTGTTTCATTTTATAATGAGAAGTTTATGAACCAATCTCCAACCAAAAAAAAACCCAGCTGGCAACCCTAGGAAGTCTAAGGCAGTTTATGTGCAAGTTTTCTACATAGCAGAGTGCCAACTCCAGAGTCTTCCCATGACTTTGTGCATTACTCTGTTTGTTTGTCACTTTCCACCCACTGATTTGGTATGCTATCTCCAGCAGGTCTTCTTAATGCAGCACTGGAACTGGGGAAAAAAAAAGGCGAATGTTATAATGCAAATAAATTATGCTTAGGATAGACATTTTTATTTAATGTATTTTGCAATGTAACAATCATAAACTTCAGATTAGGCTTTCCGTAAGTTATCACAACTCAGTCTCTGCGTAGAGTGTACCACTATAAAACCAACCTCATTTCAGATACCTGTTACGTGCAATATACTGAGATATCTGGCAAGGTTCTGCTGAAACAGGACCACCCAACATACAGTGAGGTTTTCTTTGTCGAGATGTAGATTTCAGTAATCGATTGTCTTGGTCAGAACCTAAGAGAGATACATATCAACAGTTAAACTACAGTGCAATCGAAAACATCTGAAGGACTCACTTCTTTGTATGTTCTACTTCATATAAAACACCAAATATCTTGCAGGATGCCTAGAATAATAAATCTTATTGTTACAGATTTCTATAAAATTTTATGAGCACATGTAATGCTACTGAATGAAGTTATGTTCAGATTAGGATTCGACACTTGAAAGTGAAGCATTTACATATACAATCATCACTGCACATAGTCATATTAAAGTCAAGTTTAAAGCCACTCAGTAAAGTAAAAGTTTCTTCCAGCATATGGTGGATACAGTAATCAATACCAACATGAAAAAATGCAAACTTGTCAGAGTACAGGGAAAAAGTAGAAGCACCAAGTTAAATGCTTTAGCATTTATATGAACTTAACTATCACTAAAGTTGATGGAAAGACAATGGCCAAACTTGCCAGGGCCAGATCAATCCTTGCTAACTCTTCCTCACACTTAGATTCCAAAGCTTTCATATGAAGTGGAAAAACAGAATGGTTCTGTATTCTGCAGCATCCATCACAGCACTACAGAATTAAGAGCTTTTGGACAAGTGTTGTGAAAACCAAAAATTCATCATGAAAACAACTCTAATAAACTGTGGAATAATATCCAAATGGTGCTCGGACTCTGTGTGGCAGACATTTTTGTTTCTATGACTATTATCGAGTAGCTTACAATTAGGATATATAAAAGATCAAAGAATGCCATTTAGAAGAGAAAAATCACATTAAATACATCCAGAAACAATAGAATTTGGAAAAAGGCAATTAAAAAATCAAAAAAAGTTTCAGCATACAATGAATGTTAAACAGATCTCAAGTTGCTCACAAATCACTAAATCAAGTCATTCTTCATGAGCAACAGTCAAACAATTTTAGCTCTATTCCTAAAAGCTCTCCTACTGTGGAAGATCATTTCATGCTTACAGAAAGAACTGCACAAAGAAGAAACAAGGAAATCCCAGAACATGAGGCTGGCTAGTTTACCCAACAAGAAAACAAATTCAAGCCATCTTCACTTGATAGATGTTTCACACATTTTTTAATTGTTGGCTGCCATAACAAGAATCTTTTTAACAGATTGTTGTTACTTTTTCCTCCCCCATTCCTTCACTTTTGATCTCAACCCCACCACACAGCCCTTAGAAAGTACTGAAGACTCAGTGATGAAGACCAAAACACTGCATGTGCATATTCAGGAATGAGGGCACGGGAAATGAGCTTACCAGTTTGAAAGAAAAAAAAAAGAAATACTTTCAGTAAGTATTCTAAAGCATACATAACATGGCCATTTTGTCATTTTTTTTCCCTGACATTATTCCTTTATCGAGATACAAATCTTAAAATTGTTTATTGCTCAAATTTGTAATCATTACACTTTTCACTTTTTTTTCCAAAGGATTCTTTTCTTATTGAATATGTATGTATGCATGTTTCATTACTACATCATTAACGCTGCCACCTCCACCTTATGATGTTCTTGTTCCCAAAACTTGTTGCTTATCTATATAGATCTTTATAGGTCATGATTTCTTCAACTGCCTTGGCAATTAATATGCTTACATTTATGTTCATAACTCTAGAAACTCCCTGTTCATAACAGCTGTACTGTCAGGTACTTGACATTTAACACATCACCTCACAAATATAAAATCATTACATAAATAATTATCATCAGGGAAGGAGTTATAACGATTCCCTTTTTAAAAGGAGATGTGCCCTGACAGGCAGAGGCACAGATACCTGGTAAAATTTGCCTTGGGAAGTGTTAGGTTGGGGGATTTTGGGGTTTGGTTTTTTTTTTGTTGTTTTTATCTGTTGTTTTGGGGTTTTGTTGTTTTGTTGTTTTTTTTTTTGGAGGGTGGGTGTTGGGTTTGAGGGGGGGGTTTATAGTTTTGTTTATATTTGCATCTTCTAACTGAAAGAAAAGAGGGAAGGGAGGAGGAAGGGAGAGAAAAAGCACATTACAAGAACATAGTTTGAACCAAATACTTGCTTCCTAAGAAGGCACTTGGAGTTGTCACATTTTCAGAGTGCTTGTAATCAGTAGAAATACTTAAGAACTGTTGCTTCAGCCATGCTCCTCTATCTTCTTCAAATGCCTTTCTCTAAGAAAAGAAATGACAGTTTACATTTACAACCACAGGAACAAAGTTACTCCACGTTCATGCTATTCCAACTAAGAAAAAGTTGTAACATGTCCATGTAATTCAGGAGAGACAGCCGTTTAACACAGAATTACAGTCATGTGAACAAGCTTTTGAATCCAACAAGGATTAGCTGAGAAAGTATTTATTTTCAAGCCAACTCCCATGGTTTGTTTCACTGAAGTCTGACTAATCCTTTCATTTTACTGTTCTCCACTCCAGTGACACCATCTCCTATCACTACCTCCTATGCTCCCCTTCAGTGTAGCACTACCTCTTGGAGGTAGCCCCCATTTCTGCGCAGCTGCCAGTAAGGATTACTGCTTAAACCTCAACCCTGAGCCTTTTCCTTGACAAAAGTGATACTGAAAATAACACTGATTAATTCCATCTGAAACTGTGTCAGAAAGGGGTTGTTTTATTTCTGTCATTGAGCACAAAAAACCCAAGGAAAATAATGGCAAAAGACAAACTCCAAGAAGATCCAATGCCTCTGGAATCAAGCAACAAGCTATTTCATCTCAAAAATCCATCAGTAAAACAGGTTCTACAAGTTCATTCTAGTCCTAACCTTAAGAGATTAGGTGAACAGTACTGCTTTTATCTGACCAAATGAATCCACAGTTCTATCAATTTTAATCATATCCCACTCCAACTTTTTGCTCTGCATATCAAAGCAAGCAGTTCTCTAAATAATAAATCTAAGGTCCATTTCTTTTTTCCTTCAATATTTTCCTGCCGTAACTGTACAATCATAGTTTCATGACCACACACATCATCGTGGCCTCCTTCCCCTGCTAAACTTGTAAGCCTCTTCATGCACTCAACCATAACTGCTGGCTGGACCAAAGAACACACATGCTCAAGCTCATTTAGAAACACATCTATGCCAGCCATGTTCCAGTATGTGTGCTTACTGGCCAACTTCACTACAAGAAAAGAACAGATAACCTTAAGGAAAAGGCAGCAATTACTTTGCATTTCTGAAATAGTCACTGGTTTAGTCAACAGTTCAGGAATCTAGTACCTTTGAGAACTCAGAGAATGCAGCCAAATCTGACCAAAACTTGCATAAACCTTGCTTTTGTAGGAAACCAAGCTTAAGAATTATCTACTAAAGGATTTTGTGATTAAGTGGACTGATTTTTGGAAGTACTTACATATTGCTGAAACAAAAAATTAGTCATTCCAATTGCAGCAACTGTATTTTCTATTACACAAAAAAATCCTACTTCTTTGGTTTAGTTTTTTGTTTGTTTGGTTGGTTTTGGTTTTTTTTTTATGCCAACCGAATGATCTACAATGACCAAAGATATGTTTCATATAGTATGAGAATGATCTTTCTCTATAGATTTTAGCAAACAGATATTGTTGGATGGCTGCACTTCGGTGTGTATAGCAGTAAAATTACTTAATCATGACTCATCTTCCATAGCAGTTTCCTTTTCTAACACCTTCCCACTTTTTTAATACCTCAAGTCCTAATCTAATAGCAGCTTCTGTAAAACTCCTTCGTTCCTTCTCAAAATTCTTTCTTTGTTCTCGAAATAGTCTCCATTCTTCCTGAAGACGTTCTCTTTCTTCCAGTAAATAGCAGTCCTGTAGTAATACAGTGGTGTCATCATCACATGGACACATGAGCTGCTGCTGCAGATATAAAGCAAAGAGATACAAACATTGATTTGGGAGTGACTGTTAAGAGAAGAAGAACTTCCATGGATTTTCAGTTTTATAAAGAAAAATGGCTGAAGTTTATAATAGAAGCAACGTAGTGAGTATCAAGTTAGTGGCTGGTAGGGGAAGAGTTCCAGATAGCAAGCAGAATGTCAGTCAGCTGATGCCATCAGTCGTCTTCACCTTTATCCCCCCAAATTATTCTTACCAGGATTACCAGCTCTTTCAACTACTAACCAGCCCACTAGCACACCTATACTCAGACTAGCCATTGAGATGTTTTATTTCAAAAGCATTATTTAAAAAAAATGAGAAAGGCTCAGAGGTGAGAAAAGTGACAAGTTAAAAAACCAGCTTAGATTCAGATGAGAAAAAGTAAGAAAAATTAAAGTCTACTACCTGTAAAAGCTGTTGCTGAGTTTTGATCATTTCTCTGCATTGCTGGATCTCCAGCTCTAGCTTTTCAGTTTCCATCTCATGGTCTTCTCTTGAAATGACATCTCTCTCATTCAAAGCTCCTGAATGTACACGTGATACTAAGGGGAAGGAAGAAAGCTGCTTAAAAGAAAAAATACAAAACCAAAACAACAAAAATCCCTCATATCAGGGACTTACAGCAATACCAAAAGATTTTAGACTGTTTGTTTCATCCTGAAAGATATACACACAGTGTTCAAAAGCACTACTGGAGATGAGATCTAGAATTGGTGCTACACACATAGCTATGCACTAAATCCAGCTCAGGAAAAAAATAGCAATGAAAACAGCCATTTCACACCCCTAAAGGAAAACCAAGCATCTGCACTGCAATAAGCGTCATACAAAACCCCCCACTTGTTTCAGCAGTTATTTAAAAGAAAACAAGTGAAGAATTTCTTTTCAGTAAAGTGCTGTTAGTGTATTCTTCCAAGCCCACTTCTGAAGGGCTTGTGTGTTCATAAAAATGACAGCAACTATATTTATCGCAGATATAAAAAGATAGATCTTTCCTTCAAATCCTGTGAAGGAGGAAAGGAGCTAACAAATATCACAAGCACATTCTCATCCCAGTAAGAGAATGAATTAGAGAAGAATAAGATCTATTTTGTGTAATTACATACTGCTTTAATTTCACGCATAGCTATCACAGTGATTGTAATAAGCCAAACTTCAATCCCCTGATGTCAGTGTTTGAATATTAATTGAAACCTGGTGGACTACATTATGGCCATTTCTATAAATCAGAAAAAAACCAAAAGGTGACTCCAAGAAAACAGCAAATGCTCAAAACATTTTTCCTGCTGCTTACAATTATTTTTCCAGTTAGCTACACCAGATCAAGTATTACTTAAAACAAATCCTTCCTATGACATAAATGTATTCTCACATAGACCATCTGCTCTTATTTGCAATTGCATGCATGACCTTCTCAGTCTTATTCTTGACTGCAGATATCCCTGTAAGCAGCAGCATCTGCTTGCATGGGAAAATAATACTAGGAAAGAATTTTATATATTTTTAGCTGTCTTTTAATGCTGTTTAACAGCTGGAAACAAGGAGGGTTCATCACCACACCAGCAGCCAGTTCACTTTAGAATGCCATCAGAAGCCTCAGAGGTATGGTTATGGCAAGCCTAGACTCCCAAGATGGATTTATGTATTTTGCCTCCAATCACTTCAAATTACATCTGCATTACTTGAACATTCCAAAAAGCTGGGCAAAGGCAACAAATTGTAGTACAGGGCATGTATGCTCAAAAGAAAAACAATTATGTCTTTGTAAAGTTGCTGTTTACTGTGTCAAAATATAATCATGTCCTTTCTCGTAACAACAGGCTTGGTATGCAATCACTCCCTACAAATGAAATTCACACAGAAAAACTATAAAAATCACAAGCCCTTTCAGAAAGGCTACCAGGTACTTCCTTCCGTTTTAGCTTAGACAATAAGTCTTCAGGGCATGATACCAAATGGAATTATTAGTAGTACTTTACATGAAAATGTAATACAAATAAACTTCACCTTGGTTATCTAGCTTTTCAACATGATTTTTCAACATTCTCCACTGTTTTCTAATGCTGTTGGTAAGCTGTTCTCGCACAGTTTCACAAGACAGTTCCCACATATTCTCTTTATTTAACTCTCCAATATCTTCTTCCAAGTCTGACAGCACCTGTAGAAGCAGAAACAAGAAGGTGTAAACCACTCCACTATTTCAAATACATGCACTCATTGATTTAAATATGTATACGGATTTAATTTACTGAAGGGAAGAAAACCCTTCTATACAGGACTGATTTTTCCAACCAGGGAAATATGACTGTCAGGGAGTTTAGCTCCTTACCAGCATGTTGAAGAGACAGAAGTGACCTGGCAGTCCCCAGAATCCCACCACAGACGGAGTATATCAGCTAGCAAGACTTACTCTCACACATATTCAAGCCAGGAGTTCAGACTGCTGAGTTATGCTATCAAACTTAAGCTGTAGCTGCCCATAAACTCACTATGCAGCATGAACAGGATTTAAAGACAAAGATTTTCTCCTGTTGAGAATTAAGTAATTTGTTTCTGCCTCATTTTTCTCCATGATGATAAAACAAACCCCAACCAACCAAACTACCACACTGACAGTAGTGGAGCTAGCACTTCCTTCTTCCATTTTTCGCTACAGTTCAAGCATCAAACCTGAATGCTATAGTGAACAGCTAGCATATAGAAATCTAAATAGCAAAGAGAAAACTAGCCCAGGACAGTTCAGTAGGTTTAATTTGAAAAGCTATAGTCATTTGAATAACTGGCATGAATATTCCACTCTTAAGCATCTAAATCATTCTACACAATCCCCTTGATCTACAAGTAGGCAAGAAATACTGGATGGGAAGTACAAAACCATAGTAGCCCATTAATACTACAACAGTTAACAGATGCTCATCTAATCAGTGGTTAATTTCAGAGCACTAAGCCTGTTGTTCCCAAGTTTGTTTCAATACACAAGTTCATAAGGACCCCATTCCCACAGCTGGATTTTCACCAGCTTACTCAAGACTGTTCCAAACTCTCTTGGCCTCACAGCTGGACCATTTAAAGAACTGATATCCAATTACGCTTTATACTACAAATTATACCAGATACCCATTACAGAAGATCAACTTCTCATTGCTGAGCTATAGTAATAATTATATCTACATAATCAACTTCTAAAGTAAAGGTTAACACACAGCACATTACAGACTACTGTACTAAATACACATGGGAGTCATTCTGTGTGGTATACAGGGCAAGTCATCCAGTGAAGTTAAAGAGTTTATTCACACCTTACGAAGGTGTGGCCAGAGTCTCTAGTGCTTTTCCTACACAGTGCATTCTAAAGCTGAACAAATGCACCTTAGATAGCTCAGAAATAAAGGAATAGTACAGCAACTTGAACAGGTGTCCTGGGTTCAGCAGTAGCAGTCATTTTTCTCCTTCTTGGTAGCTGGTGCAGTGCTGTGTTTTGACTTTCAGCCTGGGAACAGAGCTGATAACAAGGATGTTTTAGTCTGACCAAGGACTTTGTGAGCCTCATGCTCTGCCAGGGAGGAGGAGAAGCCGGGAGGAAGCAGAGACAGGACACCTGACCCAAACTGACCAAAGAGGTATTCCATACCACAGCACGTCATGCCCAGGAGGTAACTGAGAGTTACCCGGAAGGGCTGGGAGTCTGCAGGGTCGGAGGAGGTATGGGTCAGTGCTTGGTCGGGCTGGGGGGGGGGGCGAGTTATCGGTTGACTGGTGGTGAGGTGCTGTATTCTCTTCCCTTGTTATTTCCTTTATCATTGTTATTATTGGTGGTAGCAGCAGTGATTTGTGTTATACCTTAGTTACTAAACTGTTCTTATCTCAACCCGTGGGAGTTGCATTCTTTTCGATTCTCCTCTCCGTCCCTCCGGGAGTAGGGGGAGGGAAAGAAGAGGGGGGAGTGAGTGAACGAGTTACCTGACTGGGTTTAAACCACGACAACAGGACAGCTGATCTTCTCAAATAGCAAGCACTAGAGCCCACAAAAAGAGTACACTCTGACAGGCTCTATCTACACATACTCTTTCTTATGAACATGTACTATTTGTAATATAAAATGCCTAATACTTTGTTCTGTAGAGTATCTGTATTCTCTTAATACCCTACTACCAGTACATCAATCTTGAGTGATTCTTAGAATCTAGCTTTTATGCATGTTTGCTGTATTTCAACTCTATTTTTATGCTCAGGGACTTGGCTAAGCAAAAGCTCAGTTAACTTTCTAGATTATTCCCTAATTCACTCTGACATCAAGACATAACTGCAACTTCTAGCAGGGAATCAGCAAACTGAATGATAAACAATGAATGTGCCCCATACTGTTCCATAAAATAAATATATACATATGCACACACTCTGTAAACAAAGAAATACCTAAAGCCTGAAAACAAACAAGAAACCCCACAGAACATTTTCCTTGAAATTACCAGCAGCTCTGTAAAAGGAACCAACAACTACTCTAATCCATATAGGAGCACATCCTAATTATATATCCTCCAGCTCCAAGGATCCTATGGAAAGCCTGGTTTCTTTGCATAAGCACCTTGAAAGCTAGCATCAACATTTTGTATGGAAGGCAAACAAAATCCCAAATGCATCAATACATAGAACTACATACAGGTAGCTACTGCATTCACAATTTGCTTGGAGTATACTTTCAAGCTTTCCATTGACTGGCTGGGAAGAATACTCTGGGTATTGTTAACGGTTAGTAGGTTACTTGTTTAAGTGATTTGTTTAAACTGATGTGCAAGCCACAATAAACATGAAAGTTTACTTTTACTTCATCTTTTTATAATTGTGAAAAGACTCCAGCACTAAACCACCACACAGATTTAATTTTAACTGAAGAATACTTACCGGCCCATCTTCAGGCCGTTCTTTAAGTTTCTGTTTCTGTGGTGGGAGAAGCGAAATAATCTCTTTCTTCATTTGCTGAAGAACTTTTTTCAGCTCAGCATTTTCCACTAGAAGTTGTTTTTGGCGTTGTTCATAATCACTTAACAGAACTTTGTACATTTCTTCTTCATTTCTGGAGGAAGAAATCTTACAGTAACAACATAACAGCCATAACATAAACTTCAATTAATGTTGTTCTAAGACAACTACCTGGCTTCTGTCTTATCAGTCCTCCATGCACCTCTCTTCCCATCAGCTCTACCAACATAATTTAGAACTTCCATAGCTACAAATGAAAAGGATATTTCAAAGCGTGAACAACATGCAAATACATAACATTCACACGACATTGCATTTACATGTAGTTATTGTCAAGAGACCACATTACCCAAATATTCCCCTCAATCCTCCAACCCATATGAAACCACACTGCCCTGCTTAAAGTAACTGAACAAAATAGCCAAGGAAAGAAAATAAATTTGTGTTTGGAAATTCATGGAGGGATGTATTCTCATCCTGGTTTATACTTTCTTATGTATTTCTTAATGACATCTTCATCCCTATTTCAACCTTCATCAGAGGTTTATCAATTCTAACCTCTCTTCTGCCAGTAATGCCAGTTATACCTGCAGTTTAGAGTAAGCAACTTCCTAATGTGCCACAAGATGCTCCTTAAAACAAAGAGGCCTCTCTTTCCACATTTAAAGAAAAAAAAATCTAAATAAAACACACACAAAACACGACAACCCCAAAAGCACGTGAAAACAAAACCCAGACCCATCACTACAGATAAGTGGTCCAAGCACAATTCTAGTTTGCTATCAAGCAAAGAATAACTAGATTTAAACCCCTGCTATTTTGACTTCACTGATAGTTGAGCTAGTACTAGCCAACCGCAGTCAAGAACATGCCACAGGTAAATTTTGCTGACCACAGGGTGAGGCTTCTAAAGATTACTGAGCTGACACCTGAAGATTTTCTGAAGCCAGAATAGGTGTTCCTGCTAGTATCCTAATCTGGTTTAGCTTACCCTCAAGCACTTTCAGCAGACTAAACCAGCAGAAAAACAGCTTGGCAACAATATGAATAGTTTTCTTCTGGCTTAGTGAATTAAACCAGCTTACTAAAACACAACATGCACTACAGCTAGAAAACAGCTAAGTGTTTTGGGGCTGGCAGGAAGGATAAGACAAGAAGAGCAGGACTTCCACTGGAGATAAATGACACAAATACGCTAAGGTAAGATATATGAACCAAATCATGCAGATATTTTTCTTAATACATAATACTGATACCCATTTTTAGCAGCACACCACAAAAACCATACTCATGTTAAATAGCACTGATGCTTTGAACACAATTTTTAGGCAGCATAACATCTGAGTGCTCATATGATAAAGGAGATTTCATTTCACAAAACACTAGGTGCTACATATGTCATATAGCTTCCTCTCCAAAATTTCTCAAGGCTTGTCCCTAACACAAGTAGACTTTAGTATCTTAAGGGTGGAAAAAAATGCCATGCAGTGTTCCTTCCTGATTGCAACTGGTGAGCATAATAAAATATTTACAACACTAAGGTCTCGTGATGGCAGCAGCAATTCTAAAGTAGAGGAGAGACAGCTCTATCTCAGGAATTGATTCCAGATAATTCCCCCAGTAAAAAAACCCTCTCATTTTGGAATGATCTCCATTTGGTTTGTGCTTGGTAAAAAACCTTATAGAACAATGTAAGTTAGCCTTACAGAGTCAGCTGACTGGAAATATTACATCCTTTACATAATGTTCTAACATCTAAAGACCTACAAGGGGCCATACTGACTTTAAAGATACCCAGAACATAAAAGCATTGTTAACATATTGAATATGCTGGTTTGCTGTAGTAAAATTCAGAGCTACTTACCTATCTTTTTGTCCTTTTTGTTCATGACTAATTGATGTAAGCGCTCCTTTAATTTGTTATATTCTCTTTCTTTCCTCTTCATATCATGATTGTACTGTGTAGCTCTGCTTGAGATTATGTTCTGCAACTTCTGTACCTAAAAGCAACGCCACAAAAACTGTATTTTTTTCAACTAAAGCGTAACTACAACAGATTTATCAGAAAACCAAAACACAAGAAGCAAAATCATAACTTCTAATTAAAACTGTCTTTCTGGTGAAAGGAAGTGACAAAAGGAATCAGAAAAACCCTCCCAGCCCATGGATTCTGACCTCAGACTTCTCAGGGCATTTGGTGTCTTTTCTGCAGAAACCAGTATCACAAGCAACATATTATAATACTTGTTAGGTTTACACTAAAAATAATAAAGTACTAATCTTCTGGGCAGCAGGATGCTGGAAGACAGATTATTCCATTTGGTTTAAAAGAACATTAAAACATATCATAAAACAAATTTTTTGGCCAGCACTACCAATACCTCGGCTTGGGGTTTGATTTTGTTTTGTTTCTTGGGTTTGTATTTTTTTTCTCCCCTCCCCTCAATCGTCAGTTTTAAGCTTACAAACAAACATACATCACATTGAATATTTTAAGCTGCAACTTCAGAATGTTCACTATATATATATATAGTGCTGTGATCACTAACTGCATGAATAGCTTTATGGTCACAGAGAACCCTCACAGAAACTTAAGAGCCATATAAACAAGGGGGAGGTGCGGGAGGTGGTACAGAAGAGGGGATGGGAGGGAGAGAAGCACACTGGACACAAATCCTAAACTAAACAGCACCTTGAATTTCAAAGTGTCTTCTGATCTTGGTTCTTCTTTTAAACTTCTACGATAAAGCTATGCTCAGAAGTACAGAAAGCCTCAGAAAATGGCACATATGCATTTCTGCACTACTCTCTCCAAATATTATAACTTGGACCTATCCCTAACAGAACTTATGTATCCATATGCAACATGCCAATTTCACTCTGGTGAAAGGTAACATTTACCAAGAAAATCAGAATTCAATGTGAACAATTACAAGACTCACTAAAATAAAAATATGTTGCTGAATATCTAGGTAATGACTTGTGTTAATGTACATGACAACTCACTTCATCCTTTTCATTTTTAAGTAACTGGTGCAAATTTCTGTTCTTGTTTTGCAGTTGTCTGTCTCTTTCCTGAAGTCCAACTATCTCCCTTTTAGATAATTCCAACTGTTCCTAGGAAAGAGTGTTGATAGCTCAGTATCAGTAAGAAATAACAGCAAAAGATTAACAAAAAACACACCCTCTAAAAAAAAAAATAAAAAAAAAAAAAAAAACCACAAACTAAACATACAAACCCACAACAGAACATACAGACCAGAGTGCCAAACCACCTCACTTGAAGTAAGTTTTCCTATATATTTCTCCAATGTTTTGGGGATGATCTTGCATTCTCAATGACAACTTAGTTCTATTTCCTGGAGCAAGAAGTATGATTCCCCAGTACAAGCAACACTCCTTCTCACAGGTAACAAAAATTTGGCTTGGTCTTTAACAGGAATTACCTCAAATTGAATAATAATCTTAAAATTACTTAATGAAAACTTTTCATTAAGTTGGGATTCTGTAAGCATTTCTTTACTGGGAGGGTGAGGCAGATACTGAACAACCTGTATGAACTTGGGGCTATGGTCCCACTGGAGTATTTCTGTTAAATAATCAAGAGAACAATTAACACAGATATGTAGCCTGTGACCACAGCAAAACAAACAAGCTATTGCACATACGTAGAGTAAGGCTAAAGAGGCGATCTCATTATAACACATTATGCAAAACTAGAATTTTAGACTTTTTTCCACAAATGTGGAACTCAAACCCAAAAATGCCAACTTAATTGACAGAGCCAAACACTACATACAAGCTCTTTTTCTTTGTATATATAGTATTGAGCTATGAATGTGCAGAGATATTTAAGTAACAAGAATTTCTAAGCAAACCACACTGGAACACAGGCACAAAATAGTGTAAGTCAAGACGTTTGCTGCATGGTATCTGAAAGAATTTACACAAGAAACTTTGCAAGCTGACAGCTAAATTAAATGCCCTGGGATTGAAGTTGTACTAACAACGTACCCATCCCAACACCATCACCTTAATGCTATTTGTCTAGGGAAAGTAACTGGAGTGGTTACCCAGAAGCTAGCATTATATAGTATTGGTATAAAAACTGAGTGCAGTTACACACGATTTTTAACACCCTGTAGAAATGCCTCTATGTGGATGACCTACTATATTGAGAATCTACAGCAGTATTTGTGAAGGAGAGAGTGCTGGCCAGCTCCAGTGAAAAACTAGCCTGAAAAGCTCTGAAACATACACTGATGGTTTTTGTTTTCCTGACAGAATCAAGGGAAAGACAACACTAACATGACTGCACATGCAAGCGCCCATGAATTAGCATATGAACTTCCAATTTATCAGCTACTCCACAGGGATTTGCCTTGTGTATGTGTTTATCTTGTGATAAAATGAAGCTTAGTAACTTCAGGCTTGACAAGAGTTTGAGCAATTCGTATGAAGAGAACTTGTAGTTGGCTATCCAGGGAATACAATAGAAACAGAAACACCCATCCACACACACACAAAGCGCTACAGATAGGGGAAAGACTGATAATAACCCTGTGACACAGTACAGAAAAGCTAACTACAGTTTTACTAGTTACAGTTATATCAGGAAATCAACTTTTAGAGGTGGGCATAATTCTTTTAAGTGGTACTGAATGGTGACCTGAACTATTTAACATTTTCACCCACAGTATGCATTAACAGTCTCTCCTCTTCCTTGATTAAAGAGGCCATAATTCTAAATATGAATTAGAACTGAAAACTTACTAACTTTACACATCTTTCAACTGGAAATATACTTCCCAAAGCCAACCCAAATTGCACATTAAAATACAACTCCCCGTTAGTACTGGGGAAAAAAAACAAACATTCACTGTTAAAAATGTTACAATCTGTTAAACAGAAGCACTGAATAATAATTGTGGAACTATCTTGGTTTTACCTTTAATTTCGCATAGCAGTTCTGTAAGTGATCCATATCACTACCCAGTTTTAGATGCTGCATTTCTACTTCTTCCTGAGCTCGAAGGTTCTTGTGCTGCAGTACAAGCAATTCATTCATGCAATTTATGATAGATATTAAGTTTAATTCCTTTCCTTTGGACTCAGCATAAATAGAGGGAAAACCCAGTGTTGTCAGTTCCTGGTAAAAGACAAGGGGGGTGGAGAATAAATAACTAACAATCTTCGACAATTTTCCAAAAGTGAGAAACAGTATCATGTGCAATTCTATATTAATCTTCTCCTATATTCCCACACCATCTCCCCAGAAAAACCTATTTCTCATCAACTTCAGCTTCTGAGCATCGAGAAAAAAAGCCTTCTTAATCCAGTGAATCTGTACGACCGCAACTGATGTAATGTCACCTTCACACAATCACCAATAAACAGCAAGAACTCACCCTATCAAGATAGGATACACTCTCTTCAATATTCTCTTCTGTGCAGAAGGCACTGAGAAAGTCATGCATACTTTTGGATGAAGGCAGTGACAAACGCAGCACTTGTGAGTTCATACTTGGGGAAGAAATACTTTTATCTGAGGTATACTGAAAAGTATTTTTGCTATCTAAAAGTTAAAAACATTAAGAAACAAGTCAGGGCTAATAGTTTAGGACACACAAAAAGTCAAATCCCTTACCACCCAAATTATTCTTTACAGAAATTTACACTTCTAGAGCTTAGAATGTTACTTGGAACTACATACTGAACAATTCACAATTAAAAAAAAAATAATAAAAAAATAAAAGGCGTAAGCTTCCACCAAAGATTGAAAGACTTAGTATCTTAAGATACTAAATCCTTTCAAATTTTACTCATCTGCCAAGATCCACAAATTTCACTATTCCACTATATAGAAGTAAAAGAAACCATTTACTCCTTTGATACTTCTGTAATCAATTTATGAGGCAAAAAGAACATAGAATAAGTAAAGAAACCTCTGAAAATACAACATATTCTGAAAGGTGTGACCATATGTTAAGGACAGTATTTTACAGCAGCATATCTGTACAGACACAATCCAAAATGAAAAAAACAAAGCACTGCAAGTACTATATATTATTTAAATAGTCTGCTTAACTAGTCAAATGTCATGCATGAAACTCCAATCACTCTCTTAAGTGCTATAACATCACCAGTAAAGATACCAAACCCAAAAAATTCAAAAATATTACCAGTTTACCTGATGACAGCACTGGCACAGTAATAGTCTTCCAGTCTCCCATAGCAACAAAGACAGGCAGGGTACCTGAGCAACGGGTTCAGCAGTGAAGTATTTAGTACAATTGCTGGCAATGTGCGTTACGTAGGCATCTCCTAAAATAGCAAGAGCATTTTAGATTAACAATAGCAGCTAATACAGCTAGAAGATTAAAGTAGGCGTAAGGAGTGATTATTGGACTTGAGCCACATGAAATTTTTCTACTTCTTCACACAACATTTGGAACACAGTAAGTACAGTAAATATTACGCCATAAAACTGATGCATATATCTATATTTAGCCTTAAACTTAACTAAGTCTTGTAAGCCATTAACTAAAGCTAGAATGCCATGAACACATGAAAACAAAGACTCACACTATACATAACTCAGTTACTTCTGTTGATGTACATCAGAGGAAACACAGCAAACCAAATATTAAATATTTTCCTGCCATATGGCTAGGAAGCAATTTTATTAAGGTAAACTTACGCGAAGTTTTAACATAAATTTGTGTGAGTGGGATTATTACTTAAATAGAAGGATAATAAAGAGAAGATATATTGACAGAGCACAAATGAACTTCTAATAGGTATTTAGCCATTTAAATTTAACTTAGCTTATACATTTGGTTTATTCTAGGATTCCATATTGCTTTTCCCTGGCTTTCTTTTTTGCAGAATATCCAAAACTGTTAAAGAACACAAATAGGAGAACCCTTACCCTAAAGGAAAGCCACAGTCATGAGAAAGAACAGACTGCCCCCTCACCCTACCTCCACTGCACAGTAGGGTGGCATGTAATAGCATTAGAGTTACTACACTGCTGGAAACTTAAAATCCAGCTTGGATGTTTAAGATTCAGACAGCACAACTCATCACCTCATGAACAATGATACTTAAGGGAAACAAACTCTTCACCTAGCAGGAAAAAAGTACCCTTTTTTTCAATTAGCACTTTGGAACAAATTCTCACATCACTTTTAGACGGACTCTGTAGACTTCTAGAGCACAGGGATCTTTTCCCTGCCCTTCCAGTAATGTTCCAATAAATACACTCTGGATAAGCAACTTCTAAGTTTCTGACACCAAAAAACCTTGTATTTTTATCACTGTGGAAAAAGCTATTACCTGTGGAAGGGAGCAGAAAGGAAAGGAAGAGGGAAAAAAGACCTCTTGAAAACAGAGACAGTGAGAATCCTTATCAACATTTTAAAGTGAAGAACACAGTGCCCAAAGTAGCATCAATTTTTTAAGAGATCATACCGGTGTACAAAATGCTCAGCACTATAAAATAAAATGAGCAGCTGGATATTCTTCCAGATTCATAAGTTTACTTGGAAAAAAAGGTAAACATCTGTTCCTTAGATGAGTTGAAAGCTTGCAGGAACTGCTGAACTACATATCAGAAAGTACAGGTTAAAGCACCAAGAAAACATAGTCAATGTGACAATCTAATGGCTGTTCTTTAGAAACAGATTTTTCTGCTTTCTCTCTGCCCATATTCATTTATGCACATTTCTCAGGTAGTCCATCGTCCCCCCCCCCCCCGGTAAAACCAAGATGCCCAATGTTGATTTGTTTTGTTGTTTGTGGCAGTGGTGTTGTTTGGGTTGGTTTGGTCTGGGGGGAGGGAGGCAAGGTGGGATGGGGTAGCAGTAGGCTGGTGGTGTTTGGTTTTTTACACCCATCCAAAACAACTATGCTTTTAAAAATGGAATTCAAAGTCAATCTATGAATTAAGAGAACACACATCTTACATGTCAGTTTCATTTCTGTTAGATCTATTAGAGAAACCTGCAAATGCAAGGGGAAAAGGCAGCAAATTAAACTACAGGTATATTCTTATTACTGACATTACAATCCTGCATTCTAATAAAGTATTTCAAAAGATCGTGGAGAAACTGAAGACATAAATTCCATTAAGGACTGCTGGAAAGTCCACAAAAATACTATTCACATTTCAGATATGCTGTAACTTTCAAACCAACTGGCTATTATTCTTCAATAGACTGCATGCCCATTATGAGATCTTATCACCCAGATTCCCTCAACATATGGTATTACCAACCCACAGGCCTCTCTACATTGACAATAGTATTCTGACACAGCATCTATCACACCAAACAATGTTTGACTGGAAGCAGAAACAGAACTAAAGGATGATTGCGTTCCCACACCGGGACTAAATTTGAACCCTACAAGCCACATGCAGATTCATTCAGATGCTTTATCAAGATTCCTCTCAAGTGACATGCCGCTTCTAGGTACACCAACAAAAGGACAAAGAAAATTAACACACAAACTCAGGTTCAGAAACACGTCTAGTGAAGACAGAGTAAGCAAGAATACATAGGCAGTACAATAAAATCCAGATAATGCAACTATATTCTTCCCACATTAATCAGTCTTGAAAGTTCTAGAGCCTTTTGTCTTGAAAAGGCCACCTGCAGTACACTGCACAGTGTTTTAAAATACATCAGATTAAAAATTACCCTCAACAATTTCTTTTTTTTTTTATTTGGAAGTGCCAAACTCAAACTTCCTTCAACTGTTAAACCACTACCTTAAGTACCCCAAGTTGTTCTGTGTCAAATAAAGCAGTAGCTTTGAAGCAGTAATTCAGCACTCTGTACTTGAAGCATCTTTATATACTGTATTTAAAATTAAACTCAGATGTGCAGAACAAGATAATCCCATGTCAGACACAAAAGGGAATGCTACAAGCATTTAGTCCCATGCCAAGATCATTTTATCAGTTCCACATGGCTTCTACTGCCAGTTCAGGACCTTCACAATGACCTCTAAAGCTGTCTAGTGATTAAGATCCACTAGCTATATTTCCTTACCAGCTTAGGCAGCTCCTCTGTAGCAACACAGCTCAATATAGCCTCACTGAAGTATGCAAGAGCCGAAGACAAGCATTCCTGATGAAGACAGCGTGGATGCAAAATTAATTTAGATTCACTGTATTCAGAAGGGACCCTAAACCTTTGGTACGCTACAGCACTCTCTTTAACCACCATAACGTACCAAGGAACATATTCATGTAGAAGCGGAAAATGTGTTACTCTGAAGCACTATTTTGCAAAATTATGGAAGAATAATAAAATGCATAAAATTGAGAAGTACTTTAGGGATGTCCAAGGTTATCTTAGTTAACACAGAAAAACTTAAATCAAACAAAACCAGTAAAGCTTTGTGGGGGGTTTGTGGGGTGGTTTTGGTGGAGGGGTTTTGTGTTGTTTTGTTTGTATTTTTCCCTCCTCAAATCCTGGTTGGGAAAACATGCAGCAGGAAGCACTTTCCCAGCATCTCACACTAATGTCAAAAAAAAAAAAAAAATCTAACAGAAACCTAAAAACAAAGGAAACAAAAAACCGTTAACACAGGCCTCCCCAAAGCACAGCCAGTTAAAACCAGAGAGCTTGATTCACACCAAGGAAGCAGTAATCAAACCAAGGCATTCAAATGCTTGCTGGAACAAGTAAAGTATAAAAAAAAAGAAAGCCCAAAACAACAAAAAACACAAAACACACAAAACTCTCATGGTAATAGCATAGCAGAACTTGATTCTTAGAAAGACACCTGGGGAATTTTTTGACACAAGCCTACAGGAATAATTCCAAACTCCTACATGATTCACTAACAGATACATCTTTCTTTTCAAGAGCAAACGTAGATTAAACTTCAAAAATAGTACATTTCACAAACCCAGAGAGCTGAAAGGAGCTGTTCTTAAAATTACTGGTTTGTGGTTTGTGGGACTGGGGAGGGGTTGACAATCAATGTACCAAGATTCCAGACAGAAATATGATTAAGTAAGCCTGAGTTTAGACCATATCACAATTCAAGTATCACTAGCAGTAAGAAATAGGATTATACACTTTACACAATGCAGCATACTTAAGAGTTTCTCAGTATCACGCTTGAACTTGAAAAGGAGTAGTTGTAACTGGGTTTGTAAAAAACTCATTCAGACAATCAGAAGAGAATCCCTTGTCACAGCACTGTGCTGTGATCATGTTACACCATCTGGTCATCTGGAACCTACATAGGGCGTGACACAAATGGGAAATGCAGTATCTGGTAACCCAGAAAACTTTTCACCCCCCAACACAGAGAAGATAGGGAAAGATAATTTTTAGAGAGCTGTTTTCTACCTGCCCCCAACACTGCAATGCCTTGGAAAAAAATGTAAAAAGTCAGTACCAATCAGAAATTGTCAAACATTCCTTCTCTGCATATTTCAAATACTACTACAAGCTGGCACATATATACATCTCAACTTGGAAAACTTGGGGGTGGGAGGTGGCGTAGTTAGCATTTATTTAAAAGGCGATATGATTCCTTCTACTAAAAATTATATCCCAAAAGGAGTTGTGAATCTGCTTAAAGCTTTTACATTTTTCAAGTAATCCAGATGCCTTTTACAGATGGCTTTTATCTGGGTAGACACAAAGGCACATCAGGCTGTGTAAATTTAGGGTACACTCCAGTCATGACATTGTGGGTTTACAGATATATCCCTGACACAGTCATGAGACATATACTTGTTTTAATTCATAAGAGCACCATAAAAGTCCATGCATTTCCTCCCTAGAGTTTTGACATTCACTCTCTCTACAGCTGTTTTAATAATACAATTTACATTTGGCACTAAAAAAGGCTTATATCCAGTGATAAATTCTTAGAGGAAGGTAATCTTTCAACTATAGTTATTACACTTTTAGTGACCTTTATTTAACACTGTAATTTTAATGATGGGTGTTGGAATCGAAGGAAGACCCTGGATCTTTCCTCCCACATTTACGAGGCTCTGGCAATTTCATTGTTATTCTATTAACTGCAAAATGAGGGTGGGGAAATTCCCTTCACTTACCCACATTCAATGGGAACTTTCAGTAATCTCAAATTTCCAGCTAAACTTCTCATGCTGCCAGAAGTAATGTGAAAAGGCAAGTCAACCACCCAGCCTATGGGTATTGAGTCTCTGCTGGATTCTGAGCATATCACACTCAGAAAATCCCAACTATATTTTTGTTTTACTTATAAAGCAAAACAAAAAATAAAGAGTAAGAAGAATATAAAGTCTTATTTGATTGTCTCAACATATATAACCACACAAGAATATACTCTCACATCTGATAAAAGCCAATGCTCAATGACTGTCCTGTCATTGCCTCAAATACTCAGGTTACAAGGCACATAATCTGATCTACTACCTCAAGATTCAGCTCTACCTTTTAAAAACACAAGACAACTGAAATCCTGTTAACGCAATCACTGAAAAAGTTGAAACACATGAAAACGTTTCATGTTCCCAAATTCCTACCCCATTTTGAACTAACACTCAGCATTTCCTTATTACTAAACAATAGCACTATTTTTGTTAATATTCAGAACTCCATTTCTCTGTTTGCATTCACAAACGATTTACTACATGTAGCTGGACCAGAACATTTTGCTACCCATGAGAAAAACCTCAGGGAACTGTCTCCTGCGGTTCCTCTTCATTCCCCCTGCACCAAGATTAACTCTGGACAAACTTTAAATAGATTGGATGTCTCTGCAAGCAGACAAGGTTTTTAAAAGGGGAAAAAAACAAAACAAACAAAAGAGCCCCACAAACAATAACCAACAAAACAAACCACAACCTTAGTTCCTAAAGTTTGTAACAGTTACTGGGCAGAGTCCTAAACTAGTATTCCAGATCTGAGAAACTGTGAAACTCACATTTCAGTAGCGTATAACCTGCAGGTTAGATCAGGCATACAATGGAAGATGGTAGCTGCAATTAATTTCTCTAAAGATTGCCAGGGAATTCAAGGAAAGGCTTTCATGTAAATTCTAGGTTTCTACTGAGCAAAACAGAAGTGTCACAGAACAGACTTAGTAACTGGAAACAAATAGGACTGGTGGTCAGCATACCTTCTCTGGAAGGAACACACACTAGCACATCCACCACAGTGCTCTGGAAGAAAAAAATAAGCAGACATACCTAGGCAAAACAGCATAAAGGAATTTCCAAAAAGCTTTTCATAGTGTTTCCTTCCAAAACCTCTTAAACTGAGATGTCAGGGGATTTATTAATGACCAGTTATGGATAGGGAAGGGTGAACTGTAGGAATAAGTCAAAGAATGGCAAGGAAAGGGTATGAAATTATATCATCTGCAAATCCCAAAGAGACAGAGGGGCCTTTGCAGGCATCTCTGTTGTTCAGTAAATTTAAAAAGGTGATGAGTAGGTAAGTGAGAAAGCTCATGTACTGTACAGAGCTATTCAGAAAAATAAAAACCAGACTGAGTGACAAGAACTGGAGAAGGTCGTCCTCATACTAAGCAAATACACAATAAAATCAGCAGCTGAAATTCCATGTTCATAAGAACAAACACAATGAAAAAGACAACTCCATTAGCTGCTTAAACCAACAGCCCCAGTTAGGTATTATCATTCAGGAAGAGATCCCAGGGTCACTATGATTAGTCCTCTGGAAATAACAGCTAACAGAACATTGAAGCAGAGAACAGGGATCACCATGATGTCTCTAAGAACACTAAGCTTCCCCAGCTGAAACACCACATGCTGGTATACCTTCCCTGTATAAAAGATAGAACAGACCTGAAAATGGTGCAAGAAGGTCAACCAATGCTTTCATGCAAGAAACTAAGCTACAACTTTTCAGCTACAAGAGACAGCAGCTAGATAAATAGGCCAAACATACAGAAAATAAATACCCATTGCTTCTTATAACACAACTGTTAAGCAGAATGAAATGAAACATTCAGCGCAACTGGAAAATAAGAGCTTTTTTCCATACAAAACAGTTAAACAGTGGACTTACATCACCATGAGGTGCTGTGAATGCTAAATATAAACTGGCTCCAACTCATTAAAAAACACCTATCAGCAGCTATTAAAGAGATGCAACCTCTGCTCAGAACTCCTTTAGCTCCAAACTGCAGTATACTAAAAGGATATATGGATAAAAGCATCACTGTACAACAAACCTGTACTTACAATCTTTATCTTTACATCTGCTGCCATACACTTCCAGGTAAGATGTTGACCCCAATGAGCCTATTACTCTCTCAAGTCCAAATGATAACCACTCCATGATTCTATATTAGTACCACTGCTTTCTCACAAAAACACATGAACCATCTTCCCCCCCACAATACTTACACTCTCAAATCTCCATCAATGCCTCCCAGTTTCCTACCTTCATTATCAAAATTTACGCAATAGGCTCACATTTTACTTTGCATGCCTCTTATTTTAAATCATTGCCCTAAAATTCTAACCATACCTCTGTAGCATATGGAGCCCCATGTAACTATTTCATTGACAGCATAGAAAGCAGTAGTGCTTTACATAAAGAGGGAGTGCAGTAATACTGTGAACAGACCTTGTCAAATTGAAATAGGCTTTGATGTAATTAAGAAAAAATATTTTTAAACAGACAGAGACACAAAATTCTTTACAGAACCTCTACTCTTACATCACGTGAAACTACCAGCTCAACCCGAGCAATCGTACATTCACTGACTCAGTAGAAACCTTTACAGCTCTCACCTCTTAGAGCATCTGACGCTTGTAGCTTCACAGAGATCAACAAATCGCTAGGCCTTCCAGCGGGGGGACAGCCGGCAAACCCAAGCCGCTAACCTAGCTCTCCCTCGTCCCTGCGATCAGCCGGAGCCTAGTAAGAAGGAGCACGTTAAGATCCACCGCCTCGCCGCGGCCAGAAAGGCTCCCCAGCCGCACGCAGCCCTTCCCCGGCCCGGCCGAGCGCAGACCGCGGAACCGGCGTTTCCCTCTCCGGGCTCCCACGGCCGGGCGAGCAGAGCCCAGCGCAGCGCCGGTACCTCCCGCTCCCGCCGCGCCGCAGAGCGCCCGTTACCCGCCACGCCTCGCGGGCGGGACGCAGCCCCGCGGAACCCTCCTCCCGACGCGCCGGTGAGGGGAGATCCGCGCACCCATCCGCGTAGCACCACCTGCTGCGGCTGCTGCCGGCGCCACGGCGGAGCAGCACAGAGGCGGCTCGGAGCGGGTGCGACTCTGCCTGGCTCGGCTCGGCTCGGCTCCACAACCCGCAGCTGCCGCGACCACCGCTCCAGCCCTTCCCCGGGCCCCGCGGGGTGACCCCCCTGCCCCAGCGTGACCCCGCCCCAGCCCTGCTCCCATTGGCTGAGCCGTTGCTAGGAGACCATCAACAAGGGCCTGCCCCGCCCCGGCGGGCTGTGGCGCCGCTATGGCCGCACCTGCCCCGCCATCAGCCGGCGGTGAGGGGAGGAGAAGGTGGGGAGCTGCAGGGGCTGGCGGCGGGAAGTCCCCGTGGGGCCTGGGCCCTCCGCTGCGCTGCGAGTACACGGAGTGGTGTTTTCTCCCCGCAGGGAGTTTCAGTGCCTGGAGATGAAAGCTTAAGAAGTCCTTCTCTGTGTCACGTCGTTATTCGAAAACAACATTTCTGTAAAACACTTTAAAGAAGACACCTTCATAGCTGATGGCGAGGGTTGTTCAGTGCTGTTGGAAATGAAGGCATTGCTGATTTGAGCAATTAGCTCACACCAAGAATCCCCGGCACTCACACAGAGCAAGCTGTGCCCAGACATCATAAAAATGGCTCCGTGTGGGAGACCTCATGTGTCCGACAGGTGGAGGAGCACCCAGACACCCTGTCTGGCACATGCCTTATTGCCCCGGTAACATCCGTTAAACTGTCTAGCATTATGTCAGTTAATATGTGAGGCTCCTAATAAAATTACCCAATAGAACTCAGTAAAATCAACTGAGTAATTGTGACCCATAGGATTTGGCTACTCTCACTATTGGGGTTTGCAAGACTGCAGCCTTCACTGAGTCAGTGACATCCTCATTGGTTGTTGTTGACACCTGCCACCTTCATAGCCGTGTACACCAAATTCTGCACTCATATGTAATGTGTGTGTACCTGCAGTATGTAATTCACAGTCCTCTGTGTTGCTGTAAGTTTGTTGACAACTCACATGTGTCTATCATTATATTTTGGTGCAGAAGAGGTCAGTTTTTAAGTTGCCTTTCCTAATCTGAAATTTTAATCCTAATTTCTTTCCATGTTAATAATAATTTTCAATAAGATCAGCCTTATTCTGTTTGGTTTTGGGTGATTTTTTTTTTGTTGGGTTTTTTGTTGTTGTTGGTGGTGGTGGTGGTGGTTTGTTTTGTTTTGTTTTTAAGATGAGGTCACCAGAACAGGTTCTGCTGAGTAAAATAACATTTTTAGTACATTTTAATTTCTAATGACTAATGAGTCTTTAAAGAATATTCAGATCCATTCTTTTTATATTTCTTTATATTTTCTCTAATAACTTACTTTTATTGGTCCAGTGTTCTCTTTACATCTAGTTTTGAGGAAAGTATCCTTTTGGAGGACCCAGTGCAAGTAACCACAAACATCTAACCACAGGGGAAGTGAAGAGATTGAGGAATATTTTTGTCAATATGTCAAAAGCTAGGATGTTACAGGTCAAGAAATAACAAAACAATTACTGAGAAAAGAGGCTGAAAATGCAGTAGACAAGTTGGCTGTTATGACTGGAAAGCCACCGTCACAGCAACTGGAATATTACATACTTATTTTTCATGGATTATATATTTATATACACTTTCATAAATTCAGTTATTCACCCAAGTCAGCAAATTTTGATTATTTTTCTGTATTTTCAGTGGAAGAAGATGGTAACACAGGATGCAGGCCATATGTTAGTATTTTCACTGTTACTGTCACCAAGTGAACAGTGATGCTCTGTGGTGAGCAAGAAGGGATTGAATAGTGAAAGAAAATGAGTCTTGTAGGTCTTCCTGCCACTAACATAGCTGTGATAAACCTCTTATATCTCTTACATGCTGCTTGCTCTGCTTCTTGATTCTTTTTAATTCATCATTCCTGGTTTTCAAAGGTCAGCCGGAGAATGGAAAAACACTGAACAAGGTCAAAAACAGCCTTTCAAAATTCTCACAAAATTTACCTCGCGGGAATGAAATATACTCTTGACATCAAGATTGGAAGTAAAGCTATTTCTCTTGTTTATGGGCAGACATCTCCCAAAAAGACTTATATATGGTTAGTAAACTGTCTGGCACTTGCTGTGTAGGAAGCAGACTTCAGCAGCTTGCAGAAATAGTGATTATTGTTTGGGCTTTTAGTACCTTTGCAAGATCAGTAATAAATATTTTTGATAACTACATTCTTTTTAGAGTTGTTTAGGTCACAGGAAATAAGTCCTCGTAGCAGGGATGTTTCATTTTATGACTCAGGTTAATTGCAGAGGCTTTGGCCCTTTATACTCTGGCTTTGTTGCAGGTGCACTCTGCAAGAGGAAGCAGACTCACACAGAATACATTAGTGGTAATGGCAAGAGGGATGACAGACTTTGTTCATGGGAAGGATTAAGGTCCTGGGGCTTTAAAAGATAATACATGGAGCGGGTGGTGCTGAATTCGCTTTGTCCATTTGATCTTAGCAGCTGTTCCTGAAGTTGATGCTATTCAAAAGAGAACTCCCCAAGCACTTTGCTGTGTATCATGGATTGGGTTTTCTTTATGGTTTTTTTTTAAGGGCTGGCCAGGAAAGGACAAGTCTTTGTGGGATACATTCAAGCAAGTGACGGGAAATTTTACCTTACGAAAAACTGTAGCCCAAGACAGTTATTTATTGATAATGCACAAATTTGGTATAACAGTCTTCCACAAAGCACAGTAAGAATTAAAACGCACTTTTCTGAAGTGGTTCATAACGGGATGACATATAGGTAGGATTTTTGGTGCTGGGAAAGGGTAGTGTCTTTGGAAGTTTTGGTTCCTAAGGGATACAGTAGAGGATAACATCTTGTGCTCTCTTGAGTAATGTCATACACATTCTGTAATGAATATCAGGTCTTTGACACTAACCCAGCCTTAAAAGTACAACTCTTTGAACAGTGTTTTTCTTCTTTACCTGTTTTTGCTTAAATCTAATTGGTGGAACTATCTGGAGACTCACTTTATTTTGCTTTAGGATTCAGCATTATAGGAGGAAAAAAAAAGGGGGGGGGGGGCGTTATTTCATAGCCTTTCCTCTATGTGATATAGATCATTATCCTTAAAATTAATTTTAGCCCCATTTCCTTTATAATCTATTGAATAAATTACTAGAGAGTTTTTGAAGAAGTGTTTATAATCTCTTCTTTGCAATTCTTTGCTAAAAAGTGGGATTAAGTATTATAAAGGGAAAAATATTAAAGAACGAGAGGAAGTGCGATGCTTTGGGAAGTGAAATATACAGAATACCTCTTAAAACTTACATTCAGGCTGGATTAAAATGTAACATGGACAGGAGGGCAAACAGGCTCCTACAATTTAGGAAGAGGTGGACTGATCCACAGTTTGTTTGCATTTCAATTCAAACTCATCTTCTTAAGTACATTCAAAAATGCTTTTTGTTGGCACAGTTTCTATAGCAGTGTCCTGCTTCATTACAAATCAGCAGGGCTGATGAACCATGGACTAGCAGAAGCTCATTAAAATGTCTGATCCTGTTATGCAGTAGGCCAGCGGCAGCCAGTGACTCCTTTATTGTCTCTTGATGTAAGAACTGCATCTCAACAAAGCCCAGCTCATAGGGCTTTCACATCTCTTTGTGGAGATGCATAAATATAATCTCATAAACCAGTCTGTGGGTTGTGCTGAGTCTGTTCGTTAAGGTCTGTTCTCAGTTCCAGCTCACACATTAGAAGCTCCAGTTGCATGGTGATCTTAACAGATACCTCCAGAGCCCATTGGAGACTCCAAAGATGCAGGAATCTACAGCAGAATTTAGGTAGGCTTTACCTATTTGAGCCCACCTGTGTGGTCAAGTCCTTCCTTTCCCCTTCTGTATTACTACATGGGAGTCACTTGGATCAGTATCTAAAAGAAATTCAACTTTTGTCTGAAAGTTCCCTCTGCTTTTACACTTGGACTGTGAGATTTCAGGCTAATTCCTGTTAGATTACAAAAATGTAGAGAAAAGGTGGCTATCTTTCCCCAGGGGTTTGACCAAGCACATCAACAGTCACAGAAATATCCCTGGGATGAGATGGTTTTGCTGTCTGGTGAGAGCATCCCCCACCCAAGGCTTTGTCCCAAACCAGTGCCAGAGAAAGCAAACAAAGCACTGGGGACCCAAGGCAATGTAACACAAAAAGGATGCTGACTCTGCAGCAAAGAAACTACAGACAGAACTTTTGAACAAGAGTGCCTCAGGGTGAGTGACAGGATGCCAACTAAACCACGGGCTATCACTGTTTCACTGCTCCTCCCCATACATGTCTGCATGTTTTTGCACAGGCACTGGTTTTTATTGCCCTCCTCTGATTCAGTTCAGCTCACTATTTCTTTTATTTTTTTTGTTGGGCTAGTGTTTTAACAGCTTAGCAAGTGAATTGTGTGAATAAAAGTCCTTACAATCTGAAAAAGTGAGTGAGTCCAACATATGCTAGAGTCAGTACAAGACAATCCAGGGTAGGAGAGAGGGAAAAGAAAGAAAGGGTGTAGGAACGGGACTTCCCAATTTTAGTATCGGTGAAGTAAGTGTTAGATCACTTGTCTCTTTCATGGAGCTACACCCTCACATTTGTGTCTCTGCAACTTTATTTCTGGTTAAACATGGGAGCAGATAACTCATTTAACTATTTCCACACAATATAGCATCCAGATTTTCCTTTCCATTCTGGGAGGCAGGCACCAGGTAAGCTTTTATTGGATTTACCCAAAGACCTTTGGAGAAGGATATCAGGTGGCTACAATGCCTGCAGCAATTCCGGTTCAGTGCTGAACCATTTTCACACTGTTACTAGTTCAAGGGAAAACTTTCATGAAGCAACGTAGACAATGACAACTGTGTTGAAGGGTTTCAGTGATGCAGATAGTTCATGAAAAATTTTGATCTTAGTAGCTCTAGCAACTTGTGCCATGAAACAGTTGTTCTTCTTCCCACCCTGTCCTGTGCTACACATACACCATCATCAGAGAATATGTGCAATATTTTGCATGTCTGCTTCAATCTCCATCTGAAAAAACTTCACAAAAATCTGTTCAACATCTCACATGCATGAAATACCACTACAAGCAGAGCTAAACATCACTTAATCTCTTGCATTTAACTGTTCCTCATTCTGACAGCTGCTGAGATAGTTGGGTAAGTGTCATTACCAAACACTAAGGCACTCAAAAGTGTCTGAAATTGTTGTAGTGTGTTTTTAAAGGAGGGAAGAGCAAAAAGTAGCATCAGGAAAGTAAAGAAAGGTCCCACAGCTTGTGAAAAGCAGCAAAATAGCATTTCAGGTGAAAGTGGTGAATGAAGAATGTTAGTATGGTGTCCACAGAACAGTCTCTGGTTTACCTGACCTCTTCCCAGTCATGAAAATAAGACCTTTTTCATTGTCAGCAAATAAACACATCTGTGCCATTGTTCAGCACCTCAAAATAACACAGAAAATCCCAAACTCTGAAGGGTTATCACATAAAAAGGGGCAGGAGTGGTGTTATAATTTTAAACATGGGAACTGAGGCATCAAAGTGTTAAGTATGTTTTCAGGAAAATACATTCCACAGCCAAGGACTGTAATTTATTTTTTAGCTCAAATTTCAGATCATTAGGACATTGAATTTCAATAGAAATATGCCCCTGACACTCTCATAGGAATTTGCCATACATTTTGCACTCCTATGGACCAGCACAGGCCTTGGAGTTACTAACAGTGATGCTGTGTGCAAGTACAGTCTTCTTCCATGAGAAAATTTACTGCAGTATCATTTATTGACTGTAAAAAGAATTATACACGTCAGAAGAGAAGAATTAAAGCTTTCATGTAGTGCCATTCTCAACCATACAGTAAAATATTTAGGAAAATAAAATTTCTAGAATAATAGTTTACCACAGCACAGTCCTTTCAGTCTGAGACTTACAAAGTGTCCTGGGTTCAGCAGTAGCAGTCATCTGGCTAGGGTTTAAACCATAACACAAAGTAACACTGAATGTCAGAAAAGGAAGAGAACCTCACCATTTCAATCCTGTCTCTCTTTAGCTTGTCTGTAACTAGCTTGCAGAGCTATTAAAATACAGTTATCCATGGTGAACACAGCTGATACTCTGGGTTTTAAGCATCCCTGGCTGTAACTAGTTTCAAACAATGTCTCTCCCAACAGAGGTGCTTCATGTCGTGCCGCTTGAGTATAGCCTGAGCTAGGGTGAGTTTACTGCTTAAAGACACATTGAAATCCTTTATTTTCTTGGTTAAGGACTAGCTCACCAAAAGCGTAAGGAAACAATTGTGTATGTGATTCTACATCACTCCCCACTGGAGCTCATGATGCATGAGTGCCAACGTACAATTTAAACTTCACATGCTCAAGTACCATAACCTGATAGAGGAAAAGTAAGTGTCAAGACAGATTACCAGCCGAAAGGAAATCATTTTGCAAAAATTCATTATTCACATTAGTATCTTAAAAATAAAATCCCTGTTTAAAAAAATTTTAAGGGCAACAATATGGAAGTGAGCAGTATCTCAGCTCTGCCAAGACATGCTGTCTCTGCAAATAGCTGGCATGCCTCCTGCACGCTATGCCTCCAAGAAAAAAGAAAAGACAAAACAAACAAACAAACAAAAAAATACTTTAAAACCTACATGTTTAAAGATAATAAGAAGATCTTGGTAATGTGAGCTGCTTTCTCCTTAGTTCTTAATCTGAAACCTGCACAAAGAAACTTCTCATTTAGTCGCACACACAGTTTAAACATGAGAAATACAGCTAGCATAATAGCTCTCTGTCCAGAACAGGAAAGACCACGATGAGTAACTTGTTCTTACTGGTCTCTTGGGTAATAGTTTAAGAAGGGTTTTCCATTACTTGAAGAAATAAAATGAGCTGCTTTAAACAGAGACTGACACCAGCAAATGGATCTTTAAAACTATCATTATGTGAAATAATTTTTGCATAGTATTATCAGGGGTTGCATTCCAGCAAACGCCTGAATGTCCCATTCTGTTAGCTTAGGTTATTCTTTTGAATGTCTGTAGAAACAACACCTAATGTGTGCATGTCTTCAATAACTGTACAGGCTGTGACTTGTGCTACTAGGACACTTAGATTACTATTATATCAGGTCCTTTTTAAACAAAAACTGGTATTCTACATTGTACACTTGGATATACAAGATCTTAGAGTGCTTTTTTGAAATGAAGCCAAAGAAATCTTTTTAGAAACTGGGGTGGAGCATAAAGGAGCCCATAGTAAAAAATAAAATCACTTCAACTGCTGAAAATTGCAAAAGAAAAAATATGAGCCACGGAGAAAAGTTGATTTAGGTATGATAATAAATTATGCTGTCATTTTTGTTTCTATATCCACATAAATGACAGCCACATTTCCCTGGTGATTTTGAAAGGCAGTTACAAAATGAGGTTAGGGATTCCCCAGCTAGAATAAAGCAATCTTGTTTTTAATTGGTAACATCCAGTATTTTGTGTGTGTGTGCAAAATTGCCAATAGAAGGTGGAATATGTGTGTTTTATAGGAAAAAAAGTGCCTATATTTCCCATTGATACAGCCTATAGAAAAGGGAAAAACTTTTTAGTGCTACAGTTAGGTGCCAGTATGTAACATAATTATAAGACGGAGCGTGAAGTTTTAGATCAGAGGATTTAAGACATTACTACCAGTAGTTTTTGTCTTCACCTCTTGTTGGAGGTGACTGCCTCTGGAATATCAACTAGTGCAGCTAAGAGGGGAACATCTATTCCTTCCTAACAGAGTTGTCTCCTGGAAAGGAAAAAACCACTGTGTGGCTGCATGGCACAAACAGCAAGCATGAATAGTGTTGGTGTGTAGAGAGCTTACACAGAAGAACGCCTGAAGAAAAGCTGAGAGAGACTCATAAGCATCATTGTTGATCACACTTTCTATTAACTAGAGCAGGGCTCAGTGCCAGTGCCAAGTGGGAATTTAATCACAGAAAGCACCACCATGAAATAATACCAGATCATGTGTCACAGGATGTGTGTGGAGGCACTGGGACAGTGCTGCACAAAGGTGAATGGAAAGCCCTTTCCTTACAGGAGGGAAGGCTACAAAACCATGGTGGAATCCTGGGAACACCTCAGCACTGCACCATGTACTGAGCACCACAGGGTTTTCCTGTGGGCTTCAAGAGAACATAGATCTTGAGGAGCTGCACAGGCAGACCTGAAGATGGTGAGAAATACTGCAATCCATGTCCCATGATTCAGCAGAAGCAGAACTGGTCTGTTTTCAGACCAGACCACGTTAAAAACGGTAAAACCTTTTAAAAGCAAGATAAAAACACTTATTTGTATTAAATTTTGCTTTTTTAAATCACTTTCTTCCAGTCTTAAGGTCATCCTGACATTCAGCTCCAAGGTTATTACTGAAAGAGGCTCTGAGCTCCACTGAAGCCTCCGTCAGCTGGGGACCACAGTACCTTGGGCCAGAGGGAGAATGAGCCACTCACTAGCAGTTTGCCCAATCAGCTGCCCAGATCTTGTCTCGATTTGTTGAGAGCCAGTGTTATGTCATTAATGTCTTCTCTTTCCCTGAGTAATGCCTAAATATTCTGCATGACCAGAATGTGGATTTGAAATTGCTTCTCTTGAGACAAAAGATGGGGGTAGCCAGCTAAAGCCTTTGAAGGGAGAGACTGGTGCTGTGATTCCTGCTGAGAAGAGGCTCTGATCAAGGAGGAAAGTCAAATGTCTAAACACAGTAAAAGCCATTAATCATTTTAAATCTAAACGCTTATTTTCTGCAGAAAATTGCGTGTACTGATGCCATTTAAGCTCCTGTCTTCAGGGCTAGTAAACGAATCGGAATATGGTAAAGCTATACTTAATTTCAGTGGAACAATAGTGGCATCCAGTGGTCAGTCAGCAAAATTCAAAGCACTGCTTCCCCAAAGTTTGAGGGGGATAGTGCGGTCTGCTCGGGCACCTCATGCTCTGTTCTTTATTGCCTTTTTTTTTGGAGGGGTGGCGGGAAATAATACTTTTTGAAAATGGGGAGTATTTTCACTTCAGTGGAGAGAGTAAAATACATTTTCTAACGTCCAATAATTAAAAAGTTAGTTCTCTGAGGCCCTACTGCAGTTGGTGAGTAATTCTATGGAGGGCATAGTTGGCCTTGGTGCAAACACATTTGATCTAAAGGTCCCGTTCTTGTGATGAAATAGGTCAAAAAACCTGTAATACATCATTGCAGCTATGCTGTTTTGTTTTGTAATACATCCTTTCAGCTATGTTCTGCTTGGTTTCTCTGATTGTCTGGAGGAAGATCTGTGTGTGGCTTTATATATCACCAGAAGTAATACTTTGGTTGCTATAAATCCTTGGAAGCTTATTTTACCCATGTCACTGAAGTGAGCTGCATCATGTCTCCCTACTAGCCATTATTTATATTTTGAAAATATCATTGCATTTTGAGAGGAGAATATGATTTGAAATATTTCAGTTTAGAGTCTCACCTTTATATTGTAGATGGAGAGCTTCCATTCACACATTCACACCAGGCTGGTGGTCTTAATGTCCGCTGCCTCTCCTCCTGCACTGAAAAGAAAGAGGGTGTTTACTCCACTACTCTGAGTAGTTCATTTGCATCCATATTCTGCTATTCCATTTAGATTTTAGCTAAAGCAATGAACCTAACCCTGACGTGATAATGACAAAAGTATCTGCTGCAATCTCATTTCTGCAGGAAACAAAATACTGTAAATGAGATGCTGCGATACCTCAGGGGAAAAATTAATGCAGTAAAATTACACTGTAATCTTGTAAAAAGAATAGTAGTTTTCCCCTTCAGACATACTATAGTCTTGACAACTTAAAACTTTAAAGATTCATCCAGGGCACTTGGTTTTGAATTGTACATCTTCACAGTCATTATGCATTTGCGCATCAACCAAGGGGGAAACTAAATACTTATAATCTTGAATTCAGATCTCTGCAGTGTGGATAGATACACCATCCATGATTCTCACAAGTAATTGGAAATGTTCTGACTAGTTTCTCTTTCCAAATTCCACCTGAAAAAAATAAATACAGCTTTTACTTTCAATCAAAGTAACATCATAAAATATATATCAAAGTTTTCCATCTGCCTGCTCTAATAGTTGTGGTTAGTAGATGCTTTCTGCCTAGCAAAAGATGTCTGCCATGTAAAATGTTTTGTGCATGTTATATAGACTTACGAAATTCCCAATTCTGATTTTGTACAATTTTGCTCCTCCCTTCTTTTTCGTTACCTTTCTTCAAATGTGTAAGGTTCCAACTCAGTCCCCATTGATATAAATGTAAAGACTCCCACTGACTGCAGTGGGAATTGGCTTAAATCACTAAAACAACAATTACATGCCTAATTGCTTTTTACTGCTCACTTAAAAATGCTTTCTTTGAAACACTACCAATATTTGCAAAGGCTGAGAGTTTAATGTGCCAAACTATTTAGGTTATTTGGAGACCTATTTTCCACCAGTGCCCAGGGATTTAAATAAATGCTGTAAAAGAGTGTTATTTACATTTGCATTCATAACAGGAGTGTTTATATTGCATTGTTATTCTTCATGGTGATTTTCCTCTAAATACCAAAACTTTGCTGCTTTGAAGTCAGTGGGGGATATCCCATTGACTTTATTCAAACTGAAACTGGGAGATAATGTGAAGAAAAGGATGTAGGTTTCCAATAATTCTGAAAAAGAGACAAGTCCTGTGAAAGACTCTTCCCAGAGCTCTGTAGTGACTCTCTTTTCTGGGGATCACTCTTTCCACTGTATTCCTCAATGTCTCCTGAGCCTCCAAAGACCATGTGTTAGTTTGGCGGTGCCTGTAAATGGTACCTAAAATTACTGTGCTGATTTGGCACTGGCTTGGAGAACTCTAACCCTACTCTGCAAGTGGCAATCTGCACCAGCTCAGCTCTCTAAATTGCAATCCTGACTCTAAAATACAATCCCCATGCAAAAGTGGCTGTGAGAAGATTCTTCAGAAATGAGCTAATCATCAGATCCTTTACTTAGCCTCTGAGGTTGAAAAGAGTTGTCACTGAAAGAGAACAGTGCAATCCTCTTCCTTTCAAATCTACTGGAAAGAAACAATATAATTAAAATAACCCTGAGTCTCACAAGCATGGCCTGAAGGAAGACTGTAAGATCTGAATTTGGCTGCATGCCTAACGACTTTTACTACCAAAGCACTAGCTTCCTTCATTACCAGCACCTTTTCTGAATGCACAAACCTGATCTCTTCCACCGAGCTCCTTTTAACTATAATGGACAAAGTTTAGGCATCTTTTAAAACAAATATAGCAGGACACTCTGCATAGGCTTGGAAATAATTCAGTGCTGCTAGGCACCATAAGGAGACAAGCCAGGTTTTGGGAAACAGATTAAAATGGTTACTAAGTTTTCTCTTTAACTTGACAGAGGATTGATGAAGAACATTTTGAAAGCAAATAGTCTCAAAACCCATTTATCTATCTACTATCTATTTACTGATCAGTAAATAAAAATAAGCACACTGCAAGTATACAAATTAAGGTGGAGAGTCTGAATGAACACACTGTTCATTTCAGCATTATTTCAGCCTAAGATGTTTGCACATCCTCTAAGAGTAACAGGTTTTCCCAGGAATTAAAAGCATACATCTCATTTTCCTATAGTGTATTGATATGACTGCTGCTCAGATTTAAAAGCATTTCAAGATCATATTTTAATATGCCGCAGTAATAAAAAATCACAATAGTTTCTGGTGTACAATACTGTTTCTCAACAGCTGATATTACAGTAAAAAAACTACTCTCCTGCTAATTTGATGAAGGTAAATAATTAAAGAGCAACCTATTAAAATATCTCAAGGTGAAGACTGGCATATTGTTTTTTGCAGGATTCTTGATAAGTGTAGGTTTTTCCACAAAACCATAGGCTGAGAAGATGACTTCTATCTTTTATTTTCTTTGTTTGCAGCCCTGCATTCACCCTTTCGACTACAGCCACAGTTATTCCCTAAAATCCTTAATTTTTTTTACAGTATAAATTCTCATGGTCAAGTTTATCTGCATAGCATAATTTTCTTTGCCAGTATTGTTTGATTAGCAAGATGTTACTATGAAGCTAGAGGCAAACATTTTAAGTACAACTAAGAACTCTGTGAAACTAAGGCAAAGCTGGAGATTGCTGAACACAGCAAAATGAAAGGACGTTAACGTGGGACATAATTATATTGAACTTTAACATATATTCTAATGGCAGTAGATCAAGCAAACACTTCAGGACTAATGGAAAATGGTTGTGCAACAAGACACTGATGATAAAAGAAATGGTCAGTTGTGTCCATCCACCTGGTTAGTTAAAACAAACAATTGTGTTCCTCAAATCCATTTTCTTAGTGATGCTCTCCCTGTTGCTGGGTTTGGGTGGTATCTAACAGCTGCAACACTGTGGTCAGTAAGTACAAAATAAATGAGAGGGTTATATTTCACCAGATAATTCACATACAAACATGAACATAACACTACTGTAAAACAAACCCAGCAAAGACTATATTCCACAAGCTGAGATGTTATTATTATTATTATTATTACTACTACTACCAACTGATATCACCCCAACATATTTTCAATATAAGGAGTGATGACTTTAGAGCCCATTACCCAGCTTTCAGTGAGCTCAGGTCCATTTCCATGGCAACAGGAGATGCATCCATTTGCAAAGTTGTCAGAAGGCTGTGACGTTCAGTTCCTGTGCTGAGCAAGGCTGATGGCAATCCAACAGCAGCAATCCACACTTTTTTAGGAACTGGTCTCCACCACAGTGCTTTTAGCTAAATGAAACAAAAATAAATAAGCTATTAATGAACCGTGGGCCATTTTTTGTTGCATGATTTCTCTTTTGAAAGATTTTATAAAATAAGTCCTTTTAAGGAATGTTTATTGAAATGTGTATTTGAGTGTTTATAGGAAATTCCAATACCTGCATTTTAAGTATAGGAGATGCCTTTGCAGTCAGAAACTTCACCAGATTTTTATTTTTTCTAATGAAGTGCTTTATCCCTTTCTCCTCAGCTCTGATTTGCTCCCAGCCTTTGGCAGGGGGGCAACAGCCCATATAACACTGTGCATACACAGTGCAAGGTGAAGTTGTTTGGCCGGGTTTATGCACTGGGATGTGGTGACTTGACAGTAGTTTGGACAGACTGAGGATGTGATGGGTGAGATGGTCTAAGGAAGAATTTGTTCCATTTAATAAAGTTTGTCTGAGAAAAATACTGAAAACTCTGGAATATTTGTAGGTGTTCAACTAATTGAAGAGTCAGTACCGCCCTGTGAAGGTGCATACTCTGCACACACTGGTTACAGAATGAAGAGCAGCTGGACGTAACTGGGGTCCTTGGAGCCATAGCTGCTGCAGAGGTATGTCCTGTCCCTTCGCCAACAGGCAAACAGCTGCCGTAGCTTATGCTCCTGCATATTAACCCAAGCAGAAACCCTGCAAGGTCTAGGTTAACACACCAGGCTGTAAAATGTAGTGGCCAGGGTGGCCTGTATGTCCCCTTCAGCCTCATCTCCCGCAAAGGCATTTATCCATGGTGTGGGCGAGGCAGCTGCCCAGGGGCTGTGATTTCACCACTGCAGTAAACCCCCTCCTCCAAACTGTGCCCACGAGCCCTGATGGCATTGCTCCTTGCCAAAACATGTCTGGCACGATTGCACCTTGCCCAGCTGCTGCAGCACGGCAGTGATTGATGGTGCTGAGCATGTAAAAAGCAGTCGATGGGTTAGGCAGCTTTATGCTCCTAACAGGATTTTCTGCTTGCACAAGTGCCAGAAACACATCACAGCCTGCCACTACTTTGAGCATATTGAATTATAAGGAACTAACTAGAAAAGTACTTAGGGAGGGTGTATAATGCTTTGCAGCATATGGATGCTCTGGTTTGCCATGCCCAAATTCTGTCTGGCATAAATAGGCTCATTTCCCACTGATATCAAGAGATGCTGTCTTATATTATTCCATATTGAAATCTAAAAGTGGATCATGATCATCTCCCACATTATCAAACAAAAACTACTTGTCCAAAGGAAGGCAACATTCCCATAACAACTGTAGCATATGCTATCAATCTTTCCCAGAAAAGTTATTTTCCTCTCATTGCACCGATTCAGCAGAAGTTTATTTGTGGGACAACATGGAGAATGTGCCTCTCCCAAATCCATGCAGCAATAACTCAATCCTGGCTTGCAGCTTGGTCCAGACAATGCCAGCACTGCCCCACGACCTGACCAGTTCCCTTCCAGATGAGAGAAGAAAACTGGTGCTTATGTAAGGCTGAAACTTGCCTCCCACATCACTCCCAGGCACCCTGCTCTCCAAGAGCAGCCATGGCAGGATTTGGTTCATGGTACACATCCACCACCTCCAGCAGACAGCTGTGTGTTATGCTACTAACCCACAAACATAGTCTGGAGATGTGGGGCCATGCTGACCACCAATTGGCAGTGCCTCTGTTCCTCCATTATTCATGTTCTACCTCCAGACAAGAGACCATGTTTGCTGCTCTGGGGTGGATGATCTTCCCAGGGTGTGAGGGCTGAGCCTGAGGTGGCAGGGAGACACTCAGGATGCTCTGCCACAGAGCCCACCTGTAATGCAGAGCCTTGCAAGCTCTGCTTTGCCATCAGACCATGGTACCACATCAAGACTCACGTTTTTTCATGGGAGAACAAAATGCCACACTCTCACACTCAGGCATTCATATTTGTGCATGCAGCTTTTCCCGTGTAATAGGAGCGAAGTCACAAAGTCACATCAGCTGCCAGTGAAACACCCTTTGGACTGATGTTTTTTAAGTGCTCTGCTGTGTTGAATCCCTAATTGCACTAATGGACCTAATGAACCAAGACTTCTGGGGTAAACAGGGAAAGCCATAGTGAGAGTAATTCAAAATTAAACCGAACTAAGTGCTTGGGAATATGCTTTTGGGAACAGCTCTGCCTCAGAGGCAGCAGGGGTCCATAGGTCCTCTTCACCTTCTGCTCACTTTAATCTTCAAAAGAGCTTGTGTCCCCCTTGGTGGAAAAACCCAGACACACCTCACCTGGGACTGCAGAAAGCAGTAGGAGACAGCTCTGCACCATCAAAGCCACAGTGCCCATGCTCTCCCAGGTTGCAGGAAGGGTTTCCTGCACTAGCACCCTCTTCTTCCAGGATGCTCCTCATAGCTTTATCCCATTTCACCCCAGCTATAAGGTACTGGTGAAAGACCAGGGCATTCCAGGTCTTGCTACTCCCATGCCTGGTTCTGAGGAGATGACTCTTTACAAGTCTGCCTTTGCTGTTTCTACAGGATTTGCTACTGGCAGTCATGAATCTCTGCAGATTTCCCAACACAGCTTTGCACTGGCAGTGATCTCAGCCCCAGAGAAGTTTGTGAACTGTGCCATTTCTTCATATCAAAAACTGCAAAGAAACAGGAAAATCTCTGATTTCCTAATATACCAAGCCTGGTGGTTATTAACCTGCTATTTTTAGTATCTGTTTTAAGATGTTTTCTATAATTGTTCTGCCTGAAATGGGAGTGTATAGTGCACTGCTTGGTTCATGGTCCTGAGGTGATTTTTAATTGATGAGTGGCCTAGCACTCCTTGGGTGCTCAGAGCTATCTTTTAATAATAAAACAGATTATGTCTGTATCTCCCTTGCTGTAACTGCCTGGCATTCATTTCCAGAACTTTTTCATTTTGGTCTGTTTTGGTTTTTAACTTGGTCAAAGAAAGAAGCAGAACCAACTCACGCAGATGTGTGCTTTGGCTAAAACACTGGCAGCCACTGAGACTCAATGACTAACCAGCATTTTGGAGCTTGTCAAAGTATTGGAGTGGAAGCGGATGTGGGGTTTGTAGTGCTGTGGTTGCTGTAGAAATGTTTAAAAAGTATTTCATCCCAGGAAAGCAAACTTTAAAAGACAACATAAAATCACAAGTCTTTCACATTTTCTCCAGTTACTCTTGTTCTTGTTTGTAACAGCAAATATTTATATGTGAGCCAGAATAGTTTATTCCTCATGGTCCCACTCACACAGAGACTTTAGCCCACTTCAGGAAAGAGAGCTGTTAACCCCTCAAGAAGGACAGGAAATGTAACCTTATTACCTGCAGATAACACTGCTCAGAGCTGGCAGTGGAACCAGAAGTGGAGCTTGAGAGCAGTGGTTGTGAGGGCTTGTTCTGTGGCTGCCAGCCTGCCTTCCTCCCACCTCATCCTGCAAAACAAGAAGGATGAAAGTTTCACAGCCTCAACTGGGTATCTGCAATAACACAGGAAAGCCTCATAACACAGCACTGGAAAAGAACTAAGATTATTCTGTCTAAATCGATATACCTAACCATACCTGGAGGCTCCACATACACACTCATTTCTTCTCTTCTAAAAACACTCAGTAATGGTGTTTATCCTCCCTTGAGGGGGGACAGGTCTAGTGTCCAGCTCAAGTCCTTCAGCCTTTCCTCATTGGTCCTATTTTCTACAGCTGCCAGGTGTGTTACTGTCCTCTGGGCACCTCTCAGTTTACCCAGAAAGTTCAACCCAGTGTCCTGGATGTGGCCTCCCGCTGTCAAGCAAAACAAGATACCCCATGCTGTGGGTGCAATTGTCCCATTAATGTAATTTCTTTTCTCTCCTTGCAAGAGCCCAACATTAGTGTTTTATATTCAGTTTGTGACCCATTTTTCACTGCCTGGTTTTTTGTTTGGGCTGGTTTTGGTTTTTTGAGTGTTTTTTGCTTTGTGATAGCCTTTTCTATTTTTGCACTTGATTCTTCTTCAAAATGCAAGGCTTCCCTCATCTTTTCACTATCCGCACCTGGACCAGATGCCCAAAGCCACTGGGGATTCACAGACAGGAATCTGAGGCAGGCAAGGAGATGTGTGTTGGGGGAAGAAAGGACTGCATGAAAATATGGTGATGGGAACAGAAAAATCAGAGTCTGATGGAAAAAAATTAGAAAGAGGAAAAGAAAGCCTATAAGCTTATAGAAGAAATTAAAAACTTGTCATGGGAAAGAAAACAAGAGAAGGAAATGAATAAAAGAAAGGTACAGAGAGTGACACTGAAGATAATGTAGAAAAATTACACAGAGATCTTTGAGAGAACAATGCAGATAAAAAGGGAAACATGAAGTCTTACAGATCAAGAACTCTGTCTAATTTTAAGTTGTCATTAATCAACTCCAAACCAAATGAATGCTTATATCCCATAAACAGCTGCTACCTAGGTGTGACCCGCCCTGGGTAGTAGAATGAGTCCTAACCATAAGATGTATTGAACACTTTTCAAACCTGCATGACAAAGCTGTGAATCTTAGCTCAGTATGCAATATTTTAATCCTGCAAAGAGAGGACAGCAAATGGCCTGGCAATGTGCTTTACCATCAGTCTTGTTCTTTGGCTCTGGACAGCCCCTTCATGCACTAGTTGGTCTTCCCCACTAATCTGGAATTGCTCTTCATAGGAGGCAATTTGCCTGCCTGGGTAGTTTATGCAGCCTTTGAGGATGCTGTGTACTGGGTGGACTTGCTTTGAACTATTGGTTGCTGCATCCCTCACCTCTCCACCTGCTGCAGACAAAAGAAGCTACAGAGACATCAGCCTTTCCCGGGTCTGCTGCAATGCACTCCTTGACTTGCAAATGATGCTCCATTAGGCAGCATTTTCTCCCCCCATGCTTTAGCAACCTTATGCCTTGCTCACCATCCCAGACTTCACCTCTTCCCCAGGCTTACCAGTGCTGAAGGTCTATGCAACATCACTTGTTGCTGTAAAAGATTAGCTGGGGAGTCACCGCTGCAAGCTTTGCAGCAAAGGCCCATTAAAAGCATGCACAAAGGCAGTGGGGGGTTTGCAAAGCATTGCTTAGTGAAATGGAAAAAAAAATAATAATTAGGAAGACAAAAGAAAATAATTAATTTTCCTGGCCAATGATGCTGCAGCTCTGAGAAGATCCAGCAGACATTTAGACTCCAATAGGGAAGGAATCAAAAGACCTTCAGTAGTCAGAGGAAAGGAGCATTTAGCAAACACTGGTGATTTCATAGAATCATAGAATCGTTAGGGTTGGAAAGGACCTTAAGATCATCTAGTTCCAACCCCCCTGCCGTGGGCAGGGACACCTTATGCTAAATCGTATCACCCAAGGCCTCGTCCAACCTCTGTTTTATCTTCATCCTCCTTCTTACAGGATTCATGCATTGAAGTGCCACATTAATCGTACCAAAGCATTGTCCCTGCCGACTGACAGCAAGACTCTGCACACCCTTAGCTCAAACAGACAGCTGCAGTCCCAAAGTCAACATTTCTACACTTACTAGCAATATCCCTGGAATTTCCTATTCAGTCCAAGCCCTCTGCAATAATTTGCAGCAGCTACTGTTTCTTTTTCAAGGACACATTCACTTGTAGGAACATGTGGCACCTCACAATTACTGAAATTAGATAAGACAATCCTGATAAGATACAGTTTTATATAGGTTACAGTTTTCTAATTGGAAACCAGCCCTTTTATTTTTACTTTCCCCTTCACTAGCATTATAAAAACTCTGTGCTCCCAGCGTTTAGGTGTTTCATTTTAGTTAAACATACCTGTTATTTTCAAGTACAGAACTAAAGGCAGGTCCATTAGCCCACAAACCCCTCTAAAGCTCTGGCCCCAAGGCCTGGGAAGTGACTCAAGGCAGCAGCACAGCAGAAAGCCAGCCTGCGCATGCCTGTCTTAAGCCAAAGTTTGATGTTCTCCCTTCCTGCCCCTTTGGTTACCATCTCCTTGAGGCAGGCACAAGTGGTTGTGACTTACCCCACATTGCAGCTTTACATCCCCTCTGCCAATTCAGGTGGAGAAATGAGCAGCAGGAGAAGGAGGACCCTTGGTATTCATGTTGTGCACCTATCCCCTCCAAAACCCACCACCAGGAGTGGGCACAGTGAGGCCACCCTGGAGTGGCCCTGCTCTGGGCGAAGGGGGCTGCTGGAGGAGACGTCCTGCCAGACATCAGTGCTTCGTTAGCCATTGCCAGGGGGACAAAGGCAGCCCAAACCTGCAGCTGCCTGCCCTCACCCAGAGCTTAATCACTTTTAAATAGGGAGGGTGAATGCCATGACCTGCAATTATTCACCTTTTGTGTTGTTAGCTACAGCTCCTTGTGCTGTGCCAAATCACATGGTTACAGACCGGTTTGGTGGTTGAAGCTTTATCAACAGCCCCCATCTTCCCACTGCTCTGCCTGCCCTCCCCCTCAACCACCCCATCACCCCGCTGCCCAGTGCCCAGGGAGGGGTTTGAAGCACTGGGCAGGATCAGCACTGCATGGGGAAGCCCCCAGGATGGAGAGGGAGCCCTTGGGATGGCACATGGCCAGTGGGCACCAAACCATGACACTGCTGAGGCACTGGGCCATCCCAGCAGGCCCCGGACGAGGGTTGGCCCAGGAGCGCTGTGTACTGCACAGGGAACATGCTGTGCCACCCCTCCAGTGTGGCTCCTGCCGCCCTCCCCATGGCAGCAGCAAGAGTGCTAGTGCTATTGGGGAAAAGGAAAGAAGAAACAAACCCCACACCACAAAAGTGCCTTACCTGGCAGCGGGTTGCAGTTGTTGCCACTGGGAAGAGCCCACACCCAAGCCCAACTTCTTCCCATGTTTTAGGGGTTTAGCCCTAAAACGTGTATTTCTTCTACACAGTGTTTATACATCCCTGATTTTGAGGAGGGAGATGCCCGTGCAGTGCCAGGAGAACTGCTGGTGTTGCCGATGTGTCTTCCAGCTGCTGTAAGGCACCGCTCACCTCCGTGCCTCCATGTGGGCACCACAGCATCACCCCTGCTCCTGCTGGGCTGTGCTCAGGACTGCGCTTTTCAGTAGTTTTCCAGGCAGGTTGAAGGACCAGCAGGTGCTGAGCTCATGGGGAGAGAGGTGCAAGAGCAGTCACGAGCATGGAGGGGGTGCCCTACCCTCCTACAGACATACAGCTTGTCTGTGTGCAGCACTGTGGAGCTGCAATGTTGCAGAACCTCTTTGGTTGTTTCCTTTGTCAGGCTGAGGCTGGGAGGCTCCCCAGGGAAATACAGTCGATTAGATGATGCTTATTAATGGGACCCCTGACATCAGTAAGTCTTCAGAACTACTCAATTAATATAAACAATGCTCCATTTAATTTGTTGTCCCAATTATCACTCACTATTCACTATGGAACTGTAATTTTCACTTCTAAGTGGTACATAGGACTTGGTTAAGGGTATCTCCTGCTTCATGAGTTATGCTTGTAAGTTTTGCATTGTTGTGAAGTCATTTGGGTTACACAGATGGTGGAAGATGGGTTTGACTCAAACAACATTTCTTTATCCTGTGTGAAGCAGCCTGGTCATAGGTGCCATCATTTAGATTTAGGGAACAACCATGCAGAATGCCAAGGCCAGATTTACACACAGGGCTATATATTTGTACACAGGTTATAAACAACAACGTGACAGTGTTTAAACCAGGAATAAGCAAATAATTTTACTTAAAATTATAGATGTGTACTATCTCCCTCCTATTCAGCAATAAAAAGCCAGGGTGACTATAAATAGTAACATTCCTAACATCACATCCAAAGAAAGTTTTATCGTAACAAAACTTGGCTTATCTTTGGTGGTATCGGGTTTTACTACTTCTTGAAGATGACTAAATAAGACCTTTGACAGCTGCTACAGTCAGACAGTGGTATTTTTGCTGCTGGAACCATGGCATTTAACAGATGGAAAAGCAGATAATGTAATAACATAGCATTCGCAAGTAACATTTCAGAAGTGGTAGTCATGGTCTTTAAATAAAACTGGGCAAAGCAGATCTGAGTCGACTTCGCCCCTGGATCAAAGAAAGCTCCGGTTGCCTCAACTTTGACAATGTTAAAAATGTTCCTTAAAAACGAGAGGCACAAAACCCCTCTAATTGGAAAGATGTGTTCGTGCCTGTGGGCTCTCCAGGAGAGTGCTGGTATGGAACCTGTGAAGACCCCACATGTGGGTGGGAACCGGACACTGAACGCTGGCTGACCAGGACCATAAGTACCCCATCAGCACCCCATCAGCAATGCCACCCACCAGCTCTCCTTGTCACTTCCAAAACACTGCAGGAATTGTGTGGAGCTCCTAGCTGCACTTGGCGGGCAGGCATCCCAGTCACTGCGGCATCCCCAGAAGCCTGCGGTCCTCATCCTCCCAGCTACATCTCCCACTTTAACCTATGCAGAAGAGAGCACACAGAAACCAAGTGAGCAGAACACATCAGGGCCACCCCCTCGCAGAATGTTTTTAGTTTACTGTTCATAAAGATAACACACGACAAGAGCATTGCCTGTCTCCCAGCCAAACACGGAGACCAAATAAAGCATTAGCAAAACCCCACTTTGCTGGACTGGGTGAGGCACTAGTTGTGTCATCTTTGGCGTGTTGATACAAATACATGCTGGATCCAGCTTGCCTTTTGAAATAATAGCTCGCTCAGTCTTCATTGTGGGACTAAATGAATCAACAACCCTTCAGGGCAGCTCCTGATGGAGCCTGTTTCTACAATTTGTATCAAACCAGTGCATACCAGCACACAGGAAACTACTGTAGCAAGTCAAAATATGTGGTGTGACTGCCACAAGGAAGGACGAACTGCTCCTACCAAATCCAAGTGTTATCTCATCCCTGGCACCTCTTCTAATCACCGTTTGGCTTTACTTGCTGAAAGCTTTTTGCATTTCAACTTTGCAGCTTTTGCTGCTGCTGCAAAGGGTGAGAAGGGACGGAGGGCAAAAGGAGATGGAACAGAGAAAAATGAATTGTCATCCATAAAAGACTCCTGTCTGGCAACCTTCAGCAAGTCATTTGGGCTTAATCCCTAAGGATATTGAGGTGTCACCTCTTATTATTCCTATAAGTTTCCTACCCTTGTGTCTGGGTGCTGAATGACAGTACCTGGTCCAGCTGCCCCTGAACATGGCAGCTGAGGCTGTGAGCACCCGCAGCACCACTGGGATGGCCCATTCCCATTCAGACAAAAAAGGGCTTTCAACTATAGCCCTTTTGTTAGTTGAACAGCCAATGAAGAGGTGATTGATAGCATCAGGTTTAGTTAATAAGAGTAGCCCTCTGCACTGACAATCTCATACTTCACCTCAATAAGTCCTTCACAATTTTACTGGCTATAAAATGGTGTAAAGATGGCATATTTTGGTATTTTCCTGGCACTGACTGGGTGAGAAGATGAGTAGAGGTACAGAAGTCGTGGGATATCTTGGTGCTGAAGATTTGCTGTGAAGCAGCTTTTGGGATTGCCTTCATCCTCCCACAGGGAGCCCTCACCTATGCAGAGTCAAGCACAAAATTGCATCCACAACTTACATAGCTTGAACCAGAAAACAGTTTTATCCCAATTTCTGAATGGAATAAGACATGTGCAACTGCACTGCTTTTCACATGACTAGTCGCTCATCATTTCTGAAATCAGTCACTTTCAATAAAACTTGGCTGAGAGGAAGAGATCTAAAGGTATTGCCTCACCAACAGGTTTTGGGAAAATAGGTAGTTGGGTAGAGGAGAGCCTGCTTCTGCCTCCAAGGAAGGAAGGATTGTGGTGCAGCCTCAGCTGCTGTGGGGAAAGGGGATACACACACTTGCCAGAATGTCTCCAGCCAGAGCTGATGCCATGTTCAGCAGTTCCTCCATCCTTGGGCTTGGTTTTGTTTCCATGAACTGGTAAAGCTCCAGGTGCCCATGAAGACGGAAATGTGGGCTGGAGCTCTGCTGGGGGGAAGGGGGTCAGGAGATCACCTGCCTGCCTGGATGCCCTAATGTGCTTTGCTCCAGTTCAGAGAAGAAGTCAGATTTCTTCAATTCTGCTGTTCAGAAAACTCACCAGTTCACAGTCTAGGACTCCCAACTCCCATTTTAACTGCAAAAATCAGTCACAAGCCTAGGGTTACTTTTCTTTTGCCAAAGTATTATTCTCCAATGTTTTAACTAATTCATGCAAACATAACTTTTTTGTTGTTATTGTTGGTATTCTGACCTTGCAAAAACCCAAGACTAAAATCTCTGCTCAACCGTATTTATTTCTTTTTGTGGCTCTCTGGTCTGTGAAATTGGAGGGTTGCTCTAGGACCCAATACTGCTGGAATTTATCTGTTTCAAGAGAAGTATGGTTTAATCTGTGCTTTGAAGAACAAAGCAGAACACACAAAAATTACATGGACTGTGCGAAAAGATTATAAAGGAGAAAATAGGACAAAACAACGTGGGTCAAATTTGGGACATAATCCAACATTGTAAGTATGTGCTTATGGGCCTGAATGTTTCCTCTTTAAAATCAACAATTGTGTCTGTGAGGGAAGCCAGCCTGCTGCAGCTGGGCCTCTTGGTAAAGGGACAGCTTCCCATATAGCAGAAACTTACAGTCTAAAATGTGACATTAAGTGTCTTCATCTCACAAATGCCAGCATACACAGGACTCCTTTCACAGAAGAGGGTCTACTGAAAGCAATGCAACTGTGCAGAAAGTTAAAGCTAAGCACGTGGCGTAAGCAATTGCGAGCTCAGCGTCTGCAGGCCCTTTATTCCTATGGCACCAAACCTTATGCTTCTAATTAAATTAACACTTTCATACCTGTGGGAAAATCCCAGGTCAGTATCACAGAGTGCACTGCACTAACAAATACACTGGCATGCCTAACAACTGATGCGTTAACTGGATTTGAATAGAATCATTTAAGCATTAATAACAGTTCCATCTCTGGAAGGCAAGCCTTTTCACTCCTATGCATTTTGACATCCATTAGTAACTGAACATATTCCTAATAGAAACGTAATTATTGCCAATACACCAAACATTTGTTTGCATAAATACAAAAGGAAGCTGGAGATAAAATTAACCCTGCGGTACTGTGAGAGTCTAGCATATGCAGGAGAATCTTAACATTAAGGGTCAAAACATTAGATATATATTCCTAACTATTACACATATGGAATGCAATAATGGGCAAGAACAACAACAATGGTTCCGAGCCAGTATTCTATCTCCTTCCACAGCAGCTTTAGAGGACAGCTAAAGAACCTCTCTAGAAAAGAAGCACATCCCCAGGAGATCATCTACTGAAACCCCAAACAATTACTTGTGCTCAGAAACACGATTCTCTTACTTTTATATATATCAAAGCAAGTCAGGTAGACTAGAGGTTAGGGAAGATAAGCATGCTTACTTACTCCTTACCTACAGGTATGCACAATTGTTTTGGGGTTGGGTTTTTCTGCTGTTTTTTAGAGAAGTCAGACCAGATCTAAGGTTTCAATTAAGTTAACATTTAAGATACAGCTATTGGTGAAAAGAGATTAGTAAACGATTTGTACTTTTCTTATTCTGCGTGTTGATTTTCATATAGGGCTGTACATCAGAGTCCTAAGTGCACCACTGGGATACAAGTAAAGGTTAGTTCAGAAAAAAAGCAGCTGTTCCTATCACATTTATCTGTGGTAAATATAGCAGAGGCTAGTTTGAAAATTAATTTATTTCGGCACATAGAGGAGAAGATGCATAGACGTATTTACAAGACGATTCAAAATAGCATACCTATGGGCTGCAAAATAGCACTTCTAAGTAGGCTGGAAGACAACAGATGCTTCTGCCTGATACAGTGAACAAACCACCCTCAATATTATAAAAAGATGCATAAAGGAAGCCCAGGGACCGATTACTACTTGAAAGACAAGCAGGATGTTTGAAGAATGGCTCAAAGCATAGAACTGTCTAAATTCCTTATCTTCCAAAAGACCTTGGTGGGGGGGAAGACTATCATGACCTAATTCCTTGTTTCCAGATGAATTTTTCTTCCTTCTCCCCTGATAGAAGCATGCCTAGTCACTGCAAAGGGTAGCATTCAAGGACTGTATTTTATAGAGATTTCTAGAAAACAAATCATCTGTGGGACTCTAAATAACAAATCAAGGAAATAACACAGCTGCTGATTCATAGCAAGTGGAAAATCTTCTCTAGTTACTAGCAATGTATATCATCTAGGGCTATTTTTCAGACCCTCTACAGTTCACCATATAGTCTCACAAACGGCTGCACCAGCATGAGGGAGTGGGTGCAAGGGGGAAAGTGGGATCACTTCTAAGTGATTTAAAACATTCATTTTTTTAAAGGCTAGGATAAATAACAGCATTTCCCTTCCTCCTTCTTTTCAACATTTCCATATATTTTCACTTTTGGGCTCTATTCTTGCAAGCAGCAGTTGCTTTGGACCAGACAAAAGGCTGCCCTTGCACTGCATCTGCTAGGATTGTGGCCAAGAGCCAGAGCTATAGGGAAAGAGCACAAGAAATAAGACAAGCTTAAAATGACCCTTCCTCCATCAGCTTCCAATAACCAATAGTTCAGAAATGTCCATGAAGAGTTCACTAAACCCATGAAAGGATTACAGTAGAAATACTGCTCCTACAATTAACTGCTACTTGGAAGAGAGTTTTAAGTTAAAAAAAAAAGAAAGGGGGTGTGTGTGCGTGTGTGTGTAAATATATAAAAAATACAGATCTGGTCAGAGAAAGGCACCATCATGTCACATAGCTGCAGTAATTATTGTAGGTCACAAATACATGCACAGGCTGTCCTACGCACTTATACAGATGTATTCCATCAGTCTACAGTAACTGCTAAAAAAAACAACAAAACAGCCAAAGAACCCTATACTCAGAGAACAGTAGCCCTGGTAAAGCAGCCCCAAAGCTGTGGAGCAAGCCATGCCTCAGAGCCACTGAAGCTGTAGCTATTTGGCTGCTCTCCCAGAGAGACTCATCACCCACTCCGCCTAGGTCAAACTGACAGCACAGATATTAGAGAAACTTCTCTCCCATGCCCACAGTTATTAAACAGTGATCAGTCCAGCTGCTTACCCAGAAAGATTCAAAAGATCTATCACGTAAAGTAAAACCCTATTGTTCCTGGCTTTTAATAGCAGTTCTTGCAAAAGCATCTCTAATGATTGTGACCACACAGGCTTTATGAGAGAACTAACCGCAGAGGACAGACCGTACATCTTTACCCTGGGAAAAGCTGTGGAGCGTTTCTTCCTGGACGTGCTGATCAACTGGAAGAGCAACTTTGCTTTGGGAGACAAACAGCTGGAAAGGTGGAAAGGAGGAGGGTATCACAAAGGTTTTCAAACCCTAATTTCTGTGAAGATGTTGTATTAGAAGCATCTGCTTGCTACTTACTGCAATACAGCAGCTCTCGAGGCACTCTCAGAGACAGAAAGGCTTCTAGCATCAACAGGAGCATGCAAAACCTTGTAACTATTCAACTTAATGCTAACTCTACCCTTGCCTTCCTCTGCCTCCTAGGAATTAATGACCTCAGGTTTCTGTGAGTGTTCAACCTAAGGCCTTCCCCAAAAGAATGAATTTCATCTCGCACATCCATACGTGAGCATACATAAACAGGAGCAGGCACATGCAAAGTCAACAGATACTGATATCTTCTATTCTGGGATATTAGTGGAAACAGCAACAGGGAAATCCCATGGAACTTGCCTTCACTATCTGCCCTTTGCTTTTTTTTCTTTACTCAAATACAAATAGTGCTTAATGTTTTTCTTGAGACAAACTACTCTGATAAATGTTTATGGAGTTAAAAAGAAGCTCCCCACTGTGAGTAGCTGGATGTTTGGACAGTTTGGCATAGGAAACATTATACAGTCTCTGCTGTAGCAGCCTGTAGGAAAGTCTGATGCAAGATCAGTTTCCTGTTCCAGTTATGCCACATTGTAGTTTATAGTAGTAGACAATAAGGTAGCAGCTCTGAGGAAGCATCATGCCAAAATAGAGGGCATGTCATTGCAAATAATACCATTCACAGAATGCCAGTTTGCAAGTTTTTGGGGGTTGGTTGGTTGGTTGGTTGGTTTTGTTGTTTGTTTTTTTGTTGTTGTTGTTGTTGGTTTTTATTTTTTTTATGAGAAAACAGAAAGAAGAGTGCAGACCTCAAACCTTCCCACTTACTTGTAGCAGAATGATTGATAGCACTTCTCAGATCTTAATCCAGACCAGAAATCCACTGTATGAGGTGCTCTACAAAGCACACATCCTTAACCTTTACAGCAGTCACCTTTTCCTGCTTACCTGGAAAAATCATCCACATGTAATTATTTTGCAGCCCAAATCCCAGACTCTGCAGGAAAGTCCTAGTATTTTCTCCACTGCTGGAGATGTTCCAGATCTTCACCCAAGCTCTCCCCGAATCATGCCAGCTCAGGGCCTGATTCAACCAATTATGACACTACCTCGTACCACTAGTAAACATTAAAATTTTACTTAAACATCCCTCCCCACACACACACCATGGTAACATGAAACAACACTTCCCCATCTTCACTTTTATCTGCAGTTTGATCAGTTTTAACTTGGATGGATCTGTGGAAAGGAGTAAGAGTAACAGCAGCCACTTACTGCTGACTGGAGTGCCAGGTACCGTCCAATTACCATCCAAACAGGAAACAAAAAAAGTATTTTAATTTGAAGTAGCATTTTATTTTCCATTAGCTTTGTATATGGAGCTTCAGCCTAGCTAACACAAGCTATGCACTGCAGGTAGCTCTAAGGGCAGGAATGCTTGAATACTGTGCCTTTACAATGCCACCTCTACTGCGTTTGCATGGCAAGGTTTTTGTAGTGGGAGGGCTACAGAGGGTGGCTTCTGTGAGAAGGTGCTAGAAGCATCCTTTATGTCCAATAGAGCCAATGCCAGATGGTCCCAAGACAGACCCACTGTTGGCCAAAGCTGAGCCCATCAGTCACAGTAGTACCTCCTCTGGGATAACGTGTTTAAGAAGAGGAAAAAAACCTGCACAACATGCAGCCAGAGAATGTAGTGAGAATATGTGAGAGAAACAACTCTCCAGGTACCAAGGTTGGCATCTGTGGTGAAGACCATGGTGGGACAGGCTGATGCCCTGCAGCCATGGAGGTCCACGGTGGAGCAGATATCCACCTGCAGCCCATAGAGGACCCCACACCAGAGCAGGTGGATGCCAAAAGGGGGCTGTGATCCCATGGGAAGCGCATCCTGGAGCAGCTTCCTGGCAGGACCACAGAAGAGACCCACACTGGAGCAGTTCATGGGGAGGACTCACACTGGAGAAGTTCATGGAGAGCTATCTCCTGTAGGAGGGAACCCACACCAGAGCAGGGAAAGAATATGAGAAGTTCTCCCTGAGGAGGAGGAAGTGGCAGAGCCAATGGGATGAACTGACAGCAACCCCCCTTCCCCGAGCCCCTGCTCCACACTGGGGGAGGAGACAGAGAAAATCAGGAATAAAGTTAAGGCCAAGAAGAAGGGAAGGTGTTTTTCCTACTCTAATTGGATGAAGCCTTGGGTGACATGGTTTAGTGTGAGGTGTCCCTGCCCACAGCAGGAACTAGATGATCTTAAGGTCCTTTTGAACCCTAACTATTCTATGATTCTATAAATTAAATTCATTTTTCCCCAAGTTGAGTCTGCTTTGCCTGTGACGGTGGTAGCGAGTGATCTCTCCCCATCCTTATCTTCACCTACAAGCTTCATATTTTATTTCTTGCCCCTGTCCAGCTGAGGGAGAGAGTGATAGAGCAGCTTTACTGGGCACCTGGTACCGAACCAGGGTCAACCCACCACAGCACCAGTTCTAGAAAGCACCACTTTATGTACTTCTCAAAACATCAAATGAAGTAGTATTTGCACAAGAACACTGCATTATAATAGCAAAAAACCCTGTCTAAACAAGTCAAACACAGCATCCACCTTGAATTTTAGGCCATATCCCTACAAGGTAACTTGTGCTACAGGAGAGCTCTCTGAAGAGGGGCTTCATGTATTTGTAAGCCAAGGCCTGCTGCAAAATCCCATAGTGCAACTTGGCCTTTGAGCTAAGTGTTGATTCTGCTTTGACCAATGCAATCCAACATGGAAGTTGCACCAAAGGAATTTCCCTGTGCCACAGCCAATCTTTATCTTTCACTGTCATAGAATATGCTCTCGGTGGTGTTCTCTGCCAATTGCAAGTGGTCAAAACTTCCCAACATAACCCCTGGTTGCAATCACTTGCTTGAATAGCGGGGATCAGACTTTCTCTAGGACACGGGACAGATCATCTCAAGGAGACTTAAGATGGGTAGCAGGGAGCTCACTGCTGTTGAAACAAGCCAGCAGGAGCCAGGTTATTACAAGACTGAGAAATCTGCATTTGATTTTTTTATTTTGAAGTTAAATTAAAAAACTTGACTTGAGCTCTGAATTGCTGGATCCTCCATTAGAGCACAGTGTGTTAGCCAAAACTTCAACAATTTGGGCTGTGGCTGCATCAACACTAGACTTGATTAGTCATAATGCTGAAAGCCCTTCTGTTTCATGGCCTCTTCCTCAAGTACTCTGTTTGCAAATCAGAGGTTAAATGTGGCCCAAACAAGATCAGACGATCAATGCATACTGTACTTCTGTAGTGATTTAGGTTGATTTCAGGTTTTTTCCTGTAAATTACTTCCTATTTTAAATAGCTTTATTGAACCTGTATACATGTATATTTAAACTTTCTTTCAAAGTTCACCCTCTTAAAACAGAGCTCGGATTTCATTTCTTTCAGTGGCATAGCAGTTAAAGAGGAGTGAGCACACCCATTTGATGTTATCAGGGGAAGTAAGAAATGAGCATAATGAACACAGCCATACTGTTCTGTTAATCTACCCTCAATGTCTGCCTACGCAATAGCGGCACAGAGTGCAATACATCTCCTTGAGCATTCACTCCACTATGGAAGTAATAATGGCTTTTGTGCTTCTTGTACTGATCCTGACAATCCACAGTCACACTTACTCCTGTACACTGGTCTGGGCTTTTCATCACAGCCAGGTTTCTGGCATAGCTTTAATAAACCACCAAACTGCCTATTCTGAAAGCAAGATAAGGAGGAGGAAGAGAGAAGATAAGTACAGCCTATTTCATGAACTTTGTCAACCGAGACAACAGGTCACGATGTCAGTTCTGACCACCCAAGCCTGCGACCCTCCTCAAGAAGCACAGAAACTGTTTAAAGCATAAATACTGAATGAATGCTAAACCTGCACAGTGAGGCAGGTTTATTTTCTCTGTAGGAGTTTAAGGAGGGTCTCGCTACGTGGCTTACATTTTGTTTCCATGCAAAAGTCTCTGAGGTGTATTTATTCCATTCATATGAAAAAACAATTTCATGTACTTAAAAGAAGAAAAGGAGAAAGATGGCAGCACTGAAAGTTTTCTTCGTTACAAAGTGTTTTTCCATCAGGCAATTATTTATAAGAACTTTTGTTAACACTGGAGTTTAGGCTCTGGAACAAAGTGGATATATTGTTTACTAGCTTTGCCAGTCAATCTCTTACAAAACTCTCCCTTCCCCCTCTCCTTTTCCAGCCAAGTCAGTTTCTCGAATAGCTCAGGAGTTTCCTTTGTCACCAAGATCTCCTTTTCCACAAATTGTCCCTTGAATAATGCCATCTTCAATGTAGTGCCCCGAGGTATCCATGCTCCTGCAGAGAACTGCTGAGGGGATCCGTGAAGAGCGCCTGTCCTGGCTCTTATCCTCAGAGGAGCAGCAGATCATCTTTTTCATGGTGCCCCACATTTCATCATCTTTATATGAATAAATAATTGGGTTCATAACAGAGTTCAAGAGGGCCAGGAGAAGAAACCACCTCTTAACATTCTGAATCCCACAGTAGGTGCAGTTCAGACCATCCAGCAGTAAGACAACCAGGCCAGGGGTCCAGCAGACAACAAAGGCACCTAGAAATAAAGGAGAAAAAAAATACTTTAAACTGGTAGGAGTTTGGGGTTTTTTTTTCCTCTTACAAAATTACTGGATTCATCAAAATTCTACACAAAAACTATAAAAGCAGGAGAGGACAAAACTCTCATGACTGTATCAAAATCATATCTAATACAATTTCTCCATCAAGCCCTGAGTATAAGGCAGAGCAGCTTTCTCAGAAGGCTGCAGGGAGCAAGAATCTAGCTACTGACAACATCAGCTCAAACACAAGCAGGGAAAGGTCATCACAACAGTGATTTGTCCACACTGATAAATAAACAAGAGCTCTGGAGCATTAACAAGCAGAGAACTAGCACTCTGAACTCAGACTTCCTCTCTTCATCTCTCTTGTATGCTGGAGGTGTACATACCAGGTGGCTCACTTCCACCACTACCGCAATATGACCCAAAGAAGGGACACATCTTCTGTCACGCTACAGCTGACTCTGAGAGCTATAGGCACAATGCCCAATTCATAAAATAGGAATCATAACTTAAACACATCCCGGGTGGAAACCCCACAGGATACATGCCATTGCCTGTGACACACAAGCACACTGCTGGCGCCTGTCAGACCACCAGCCCACCTCTCTCCACCACTCCCTCCTGGCTTGTGCGTGCAGAGGACTTGAGACAAAACAACTTAGATCCAGGAAACAAGTCCCGTAGTGAATGAAGAGGCAAAGAAAACAGACGAGTTAGCAAAGAGGAATCAAAGGATGTGATAAGTGAGGGCAAAGAAATGAAGCAAAGAACAGAATAAAGAAAAAAGACACAAAAGGATGAGGAAATAAGAGTGTAGTGGTGGGGAACAAGAAAACTCTGTAGTGTAGCAAGAAACTGCAGGAAAAGCCCAGGAGCAACAGAGTTTTCCTTGTGTTTCAAAGCTGGGCAGGAACTATAACAGCACCTGTGAGGAAGAAGTGAGACACACAGTGATAATAAAAGCTGAAACACACGAAGTAGGACAACACACTCCTCTTCCACCAGAAAGAGGAAATAAGGGAAGAGATCTTAGAGTGAAGACAACATGAAGAAAGCATAAAAACCTTGGCTTAGGACAAAGTTCAATATTGCATTTGCATCTTTCCAAGTTACTGCACAAACCCACCATGAAGGCAAGGGTATGGGCAGCACGGGTGGGGAAGGGGAAACATGGCAACCAAGAACAGCCCTTGGCCACGAGCTTGCAGGGGGACCCCGAGCTGCCCCATCTGCCCTCTTGTCTCCTCCATCACCACAGCCTGTCAGCCCTCGCCTTGAGCCCAAGGAAGGAGTAGCCATATGCACGATAATACTAACTTAGCACAAGCCACAATTGCTGTCTGACATACAGAAATAGAAAATTACAACTCTGCACAACAGTCAAAGTTTGAACAACGTACTGAGGAAATTCCAATCATTTATAACAGCAGAGTTTCCCCTTTTTTGGGGCTTAGAAAAAATAAACAAACAAATAAGGATGATGGCAACTACATGCTAAAAAGCTCTCCTGGGAGTGCTGGTATCTGTTCAACAATGTTTGTAGGGAAATCAAGTCCAGCTCACTCTTTTTAAAGCTGCTGGTTTTCCCATAGCTGAATTGTACAGGCAAGCAGTGGGACCTAGGCAGCACCAGAGTGAGGACTCCATAGCACATGGTCTGGTTTCAGCAGCACTGGACACTTCTCCCCAACAAGGAGTTCAATACAGTCTGTGCCATTCTGATGTGCAAGCCTTAATGATATATAAAGTTGAATTCATGTGATTTATTAAGCATCAGGATTGCTGAAAAATGTATCCAGGACAAGGTACCACAGATCTTGCTGTAAATCTGTGCTCCTGGAGACCAAACAAAATTCAACCTACTTATTTACTATTTTCCAGGCAATATTTTACAGAACAGAAAGGCAAGAGACCACCTCCTTCAGAAACTGCATTTTCTACTCTGCTGTACCAAGATTTTTGTGATGCTAAGTACTACTTTCACAGTGTTAGTTTTGAGATACTGGTTAACATCAGTAACATTCCTCCATTGCCCACTGGCATTAGGAGCTTCAAACTGCTACCACAACACTTGTTTTCTCTGCTCAGTCTCTATATTACATACTGGTTTGGCTCCAGTATGCTGAGTAAGCAGTTGTGATACCAACTCTCTCTTACAGTCTACAATGCAGAGAACACTGTACTAATTTATTGCCCTGGGGTTCACCAGCAAAGCCCTGGAATCAGACCACCCAGACAACAACAGTTGAGCGTCTCAGTAAGTATTTGGATAGGGTGTTTTTGCTGGCCACAAAGGGTCACTGGCAATATCACCAACACACCAGCTCCATGCAGGAATCAAGATGGTAACAAACCCTCCCTAGAGCAAGCACTGAAAGCATTTTGACCACTTGCTCCACAAAGCATGCAAGGTCCAACTCTGCTTTCATGGAAGTCAGCAGGAAATAGACCCCAAAGCCACATGTAACAAAAGACACAGAAATCTCCCCTTCAAACAAACCCCCAGGATTGCAGGGGGATTAGTCCACAAACTCCTAGGATATATTCCTGTCTATTTAAACAGGCAAAACCCTAAAAGGTTTCAGTGACAAAAGCAAGGGAAGTTAAGACATCTGCAGACAAGTATCTGCACGTTTCCCCCAGCCCATGACTGAAGACAAGGACAGGAGGCAATGCAGTGACAGTGTCAAAGTTACTGGCTGATGCTTCCATGGGGTGTTGCTTTGACTCCATCATCAAAAGTACATTTTGCTGTGTATGGAGATAGCACAAGGGATTCACACCCTGCTCTTAACACTGCAGAGATGAAAGCAAGGCATGGTTCAGACTCACAGCCTTGCTTGGATTTTGCTATTTTTACAACAGATCTTTCCAGAGGGAACCATGGTTAAGTCTAAATGCATACCTTTGTCTTGGCCCTTCAGTGATTTTCTTGTTTGCAGACATTTTATCCCATGTGAATTCCTGTCCCTGACAAAGTGCAATGCTCCAGAAAGAGTTTAATTTCTGGGGCTCTCTAAAATTCACAGAAATGACTTGAAACACAGCCTGGCTGCAACGCAGATCAGAAGAACAGCTCTGGGTCTTCCCACCAGATTATAGGAGATCAAGTGCCACAATGACTCAAGGTTAGGCTAAGGATTTGCCATTAGATTTAAAATAGTATTTTCTTGCAGGCTACATTATCTCTGCTTGAAAGTGAATTCCTGTGTACCTGGAAGCACTACTGATGCTTTGGCAGCACCATGTCATAAAGCTCCACACATCAAAGCTGTCCCCGAGCATGCCAACACTGAGAAGAGTGCAGTAGTTTCCAGTTGCCTTTGCCACATGCGCACCCGAGTTAAAAACAGTAAGTTACCAATTAAACTATAAATTCACTGAAACTGAAAATCATCCACCCCAAAGCAGCTATTTCAGCAGGAATCTCACTGCCAAGTTCAGATGAGCTACCATATACAGACCATCTGAAAAATCACGTACCCGCACACCTGCAGCTGCCCTTCTTCAAAGCTATAGTCACAGGCTTAGCTAGGACTATGCCACAAAGTCAGCCTAAGAGGATTTCAGCCCCCTTTGCTAGGTTTCTTATCTTCCAGTTTCAATCAGATAACCTCCTATGGTTTAGCACACCAAAGGGAAAGCCTTGCTCCTATTCTGTGATGGACCATTTTAAGGGGTTATGATAGAAAAAGGTAAATGACAGGGACCTGAATCCCAGTCTCTGGAAGGGGTCATCCAAGGCCAAAAAGCCACCATGAACCCACAAAGTCACACTGAAACCCAGATTCCCTCAACTCTAAAGCGGAGGACCACAGGAGGAGAACACCCACAGAGGACAGCCATGCTTTGCTGGAGGGGCAGCCAGTCAGATGCCCAGGCTCCCCACAAACAGAGGTGGAGGCAGACAGGAGGAGCAGCATGCCAGCAGGATTTTGTCCTGAACCTCCCATGAAACCAACAGAGCACATTAACAGGAACTCTGGTTCTCATCATGTTTCATCCAGCAGCAGAGTATCTTGGAATTGCTTTTAGTTGAGACCGTATCAGGCATGTATTCCAAAGCATTTTCAGATGTTCTTGAACAAGCCATTAGAAATAACTGCCTTGAGCAAAATCTACATGTTGCATACAGCTGGAGGTTGTTGCATCAGGGGATGTAAGCAAAATTTTGGAAGAATCAAATCGGTCACTTGGTAACTTCTTTGGTAATAGGGAAGCCCAGAAAATGTGCTGTTCAGTTTCTAATACATTCTGCAGAGTGTGCTTGAATGACTTGGCTATGAATGCACATTTCAAACCGTTTCATAAAATAAATTCTCATTCCTAGAAATAAATGTTTATAAAAAGCCTCTCAGAGTCAAAACTGGAAGAACCGATACGAAGGAATATGCCAAGATACGCTTCCCCTGACACAGGAGTCTGAGGCAGATCTTGCATCCAGGAACACATGCACTGAGCCCACTTCTTTGGAAGCAGGCTCTTTTTTGGTGTCGTTTCTGACTGACAAAGCAAGTATACAAAATTATGATCTCTAAAGTAGGACTCAGGCTTTCTAAGTTAAATCTGTCTGGCCCAGCATATTAAATCACTAAATGCCTTGGCCAAATTATAGTTTTATCTGGTAGCTGAAAAGCCATATTCTGTGAGTAAGAGAAAGGTAATGCTGATCTTTAAGTCAACCCATAGTCCTAAGGCTCCTCTCCCTAATAAAAGAAAGACTAAGTTGAAAATGAAGTTTAAAGTGGGGTTTATTCCCTTACAGCAGCATGGCCATGGTGAGCACTGAAGATCTGCCACAGGCTAAAGGACCACAAGGGATTAGCAAACAGCAACCACCACTGTCCTTCCAACTCCCACACTAGGCAGTTGGGTGTCCTCCAGCACACAGAACACCTCTGCTGCTCTGACCTGCAAACATGCACAGGTGGCACCGAGAGCCAACAGCGTTATTCCAGCATTCCCTTAACACCCTCCATCTTCACCTTATTCAAAACCAAACTGTATAAATATACATATAAATCAGACAAGGCTATGCATGATGATTTATTTCCATGCGACTTCCCAGAAAACAGCCTGCAGTTCTGCCTTCAATAGAAATGCTCAGAAAACTGCTTTTTCAAGCACTTTTATCTCTTTCCAATGCAGCAGTTAACTACAGTCTACCCAACGCATACACATTAGGGCATGGTCATATTTGGAGCTGTTCAGAGCTTTTCTACAGAAATTTTCTCTTTCCAGGTCATGGTTTAAGTTTCACTGCATGAGAGCTTCAGGCAGGGCAGAAGATCAAATCTTGCCCCAGCAAGTCAAGGTGGGGGATAAGAACAGTCACCACCTTGTCTCTCTATAGGTGCCATAAAATCAAGGGCGGGGGGGGGGGGGGGGGGGGGGGGGAGGAAGGAGTACTGGGGAGCTCTTTAGAAGGGAAAGGCTCTGGCAGTGGACAAGCCAACTTCAGAAGCCACAGGAGCATAAGCGAGAACCTTGTATTTACTTGAACCAAGTAAAGTTCTTTTCCAAGGTCAGACACTGTAAAATTTAACTGATATTGGCTTCTAAAGCATCTTAAAACATCACTTTGGTAGACAAAGGTGTTGTGTACTACAGCACTGTTATTTTGGGGGGTGCAGCGGTAAGAAGAAAGAGAAGCAGATACCAGACTGTGCAACACCCATAGACCACAAGGGGAAGGAAGTGTCCTTAGCCAACTTCCTACCCTGGTAACTCCTGCCTCCATGAAAACTGACACTTTTCCCTCAGACCTCTCTAGTACTACCATGCTGAACAGTTGTCAAAGCGGTAAAGCCATATTTGTGGGTTTAGAGTTCCTTACCACCTGAGCCCAGCTTTACAAGTGTCCCACTGTCCCCACAGTTCCATCCACAGCAAGTTGTACCAATCTGGCTTCCAGAAAACACCTCATGCAGATTCAAGTCTCCCTAGGGAAAACTGACTGCTACAGCTAGTACTCTGTTCCAATGATCAATCATCCTCTCGAATGCATCTCTAATTTAACTAGCAGCTACATCACAACTAACTGATGCAGTGATCCAAGCTGCCCAAATATCAGCAGTGTCTCTAGTGCAGAATCCAAGTCAAATTTTGTGTTATGATCTAGAAATCAAGGCCATAATGTATAACCACCTTAAAGTATTTTTCACTATGCAATCTTCACAGAATGAAGATGAATTTTCCCCTTGCAAAGCAAAGCTCTGTCAAGTCACAGACCCACCAGGCATCAACTCCTTTCCCCAGGGAGGATGCATTTCAGGGGGAAGTAGTACATTTAGGACACAGCCAAGAGGAAGAAGTGCAGAGGAAACTATCCACATCCAGCCATAGGATTTAAGACCTTGGGCAGATATTCAAGAATATTATTACAAAACCATTCTTCTAGATAGCTGTGAATGTTCACAAGCCTTCCTCCAAATGATTTTTGTATTTCCCCCCTCCCCAAACATACCTGTAGATAATTTGTGTTTTTAACAAGCTGAAACAGAGACTCATTTCTTCTGCATATTGATTAGTCTTTACTTATTTCTGTGTGGTGCAGCAGTTGTTTCGCTATCTAAAGCGGACAGAAGCCTAAATGCCTCCAGCACTTAGAAGTTTGATGAGGGTTTTTCTGGTTTTGTTTGAAGGGGGTACAATATGCTTAAAGAAACCTCAACCAACCAAACAACAAAACAGATAAACCCCACAAACCCATTCATTGGCATTGTCACCCTTGTATATCATGTATTGTAGTCTCTTACCTAAGAGAGTCATGACAGTCTTCATAAGCTTCACAGGGGTTCTCCTACGGCTAATGGATCCACTAGTGTGCGATGATAAGACATTGGTTTTCCTCTGGACGTACATATAGATTCTTATGTAAACCACCACCATAATGAAGAAGACAACCAGGTTTAAGACACTCCAGAACACCAAGTAACTTCTGCTATAAATAGGTGCCAGGGATGAGCAGGCAGTAATGTCACAGAGGCAGTTCCAACCCAAGGTGGGAACAGCACCCATGAAAATAGCAATGGCCCAAATAGATATAATTAAAAAGGTGACTCTCTTCTTCGTAAGATTGCTGTGGATCTTCATCCGCATTATCGACATGTGCCGCTCAACAGCTATGACGAGCAGATTCACCAGGGAAGCTGTCAGGCTGGTGTCCAGAAGACCCTGACGCAAAAACCAGCGGTTAACAGTTAATGTCTTAGACACTGGGCCAGTGTTGAACATCAAGAAGACATAGGCAATTCCAGCAAAAAAGTCTGCAGCCGCTAAGTTGGCCAGAAGATAGTAAAAGGGAAAATGAAACCTCTTGTTCTTGACCACAGCTGCTATGACCAATGAATTTGAAATGAAAATGAAGAGGCAGAAAAACGTCCCAAAACACAGAACAACAATAAGCTGTGGCCCCGTCCACTCATCTACTGTGTCTGTGTTTGTCTTGTTATAGAAAAAGTCCATGCGCTTATCATAGTAGCATTCATTCATCCTGGATTAAAGCCCCTGCATCCTGGGAGGAGTGGAAGGGAAAAAAGAAAGAAGGATTAAGAAAACCCCAGCTATTGCTTCAGTCACCATACCTAACAGGGTTTTTTTGAGGGAAAAGGAGATAGAACATGGACATGAGAGGGAATGTATTTGGAGACTTTAGGTAAACATTCATATTTTACACAGTTAATGCAGAAGATGATATTCTGTCCCCTGGAGGGCTGCAGCACATGATGCTTGGATGATGAGGAACTTTTATGAGACTTACCTGCTCACAAAACCCCAACACAGTCCCTTTGCACTAGTAGCCATAGTGTCTAGCAACAAAGTGGAAGTTAAAGAGTTAAAAGTGACTGTCTGAAGGTCACAAAGAAAATCTGAGCAACAGCCAAGCCATTCTTGCCATGAAATCCTATGTCTGAGCCACAGCCCCATCATTATTTCCATTTCTCAATGTACCCAGTCAGGACAAGGAAGCATAAAACATAATTTTTCCATTTTACTGACTAAGCAATAAAAGGCCTAATATTGGTGAAAAAAACCAAACAACAACAACTTTTTTTTGTTTTTAATTATAAACTAATAATGTAAAAATATAGGAATATAAATTGCTACAGGCATATATATTCTGAGCACATGCCTGTTACTTGCTACTACAGGATTTAAGTGTGATGAAAAGGAAAAAAAAAATATTCTACATATTTGACTGCTTTAAAGCCAGGGATTCTTTTACTGGGCTGTCAACCCCGAGCCCTGTGAGCACCACACAGCCCAATTATCTTCAAAACCAAAACACTGCTCCCTACCCAACCACAGGATAAAGCAAGCCCCAGCAACAGCAGTAGTACTGGGTTTTTTCTTATACCCACTCAGCACTATTTTGCACACAGGGCTATTAACCATGATGGAATGGGAGTCTGTGTTCCAGATTACATCACACTTCAGCTACTCCGGTGAGGTCAATGGCAGCTGCCTTGGCAATTTCACTGCCTTTATTATGAATCAAACTGAACTTGAATTAATTTACACAGGCAGGTCTGACAGCAATTACTCATGGTGACCAGACCCCATGCAGGGTCTCACTGCCTGGTAGGGAGAGTTTGTGTCTGATCATCACTGGAGCTCACATTCGCTGTCAGCATCTGAATAAGGGGTTTAACAATGACTTTATTAATAGATATGATATATACATTAATAGATTTAGCAAAACTTAGGAATCTAACCATAGCACAAGATCCTAATCACATTAGGTATTATACAGAGTGGCAGACTGATACCTGACTAAGGACAGAGAGGAGGAAGTATCAGGATACAAAGCTGCAGGAGAGGCAGCAAGGTTAATAACCTTTGTAAAGCTCCTTGTGAGCCCCAGGCTGTCATGGGTGCCAGTGACAGACAGAGTGGGGCTGGAAAGAAAAAACAAAAAAAAAACAACCATAAAACCCCACACCTCGAAGCGGTTACAGGCAGAGAGATACAAAAAAGAATAAGCTTTTCATCTCTACAGCTAAAATTGATCACAGATAAAGATCAGGTTCACTTTGTCTGTTATTACCCTGTGGTTGCCTAACAGCTATATCTCATCTCCCCAGGGACTGGGAAGCAAATTAAGCAATCCCCAGCAGGCTGGCTAACAAGCCACATTATATTAAAAGGTTCCTTCTGAGTTTTAAGGTTAAAAGGTTCATCTTCTGCCATTTAAGTTATGATACTTGTGCCATTTCTCTCATGCAGTATTTGTATTACCCGATTTGAAATGAACCTGCACTATTCGGTGATTAATTCTTTCAGCAGTCTTGGGTTGGGGGTTTTGGTTTGGTTTTTCGGTTTGTTTTTAATATTTTGATTTTCTGAGTTATTGCCTTGGTTCCCAGTTCCCACCCTACATCTAGTAGTCAACATGAAATCAGATCACTTGACACTGTTGTCCATTTTATTATCATCAAGAACCTAGGCAGCCACTTTTATAAAAGAATGTATAATTAAAAAAAAAATCAAATTTGGACACATAAAACTAAGGACAATTACTAAAGGACGAGAAGCAGAAGGAACCAAGTAAATCAGCCCTTCAACTACAAATAAAAAAAGCCTTAGCAGCTCAGATCCACCATAAGGAGTCAATCTGAATTCAATGCCTACGGCTTCCTGTTTGTGGCAGTAGAGTTGGGCAGCTGATACATTCCCCATCCTCACCTAGGAAGTACTCAAGTTCATAAGTGACCAGAGTTCCACGAGGAGCTACAGAAAACAGCTCAAGCAGCAGAGTGCTGGGAACCCTGCCAACCAAGATGGCTCTGCTCCTACCCACCAAGGCAGTAAAGGACTTGCTGAGCTTGACATGAAGCTTTTACAGAACAGCCCAAATGCCTGCAAATAGAAGCAGCATTTTGGGCAAGAATGGCAGGGGAGGGGAGTGTAGAATATGTGAAAATTACAGGGAAAGTTTTCTGAACATATTGCATGTTACTGTGTAATCATCTCAACAGATGAATCGCTCTTATTTGCGGTGACAGGAGAAGAAAGAAATCTGCAGATACTTTTTGCATCTCATCTGGAAAGCAAGCTTAAAAAAATATCCAAAATATCAACTATGAACCTAATCTAAATGCTTCATCTTATTGATCCCACCCTGATTTTCAGTACTACCCAGAAAAGGGGGGTTGTCAAAATAAAGAAATCACACATCTAATGCTCCACCAAAATAATCACTCACTGTCACACAGCAGAGCTCAAATAACAGCCAGTTTTGAAAGTGATGTCTTCAGGTGTTGAGGTAAGATGGGAGGGAGCAGGAAAGCATCCAGCTGAGGTCTCAGGGTCAAAGGGCAGACTCTGGAGATGTCCAAATGGAAGCTGCACCAGAGTGGTAGCTGAAGTGGAGCTAGTTTGCATCCCAGTCCTTCAGAGCCGAGATGTAGCACTTGGCTGTCTCTACCAGCTTATGCACAAAAAGCACTTGTCACAGCAGGGTCCTTCCAGACAGTGGTTTATTTCACACCTTCATTTTATTTCAAGTCCTCCTAGCAGAACCATCCTGGCCTCAGGGGAGCTGTGCAGCTGTGACAGCACTGTGCACCTGTATTCTCAGTGGTCCTGCCCCAGTCCACATCAGGCACAAGAGATGTATGACAGGATGTGCCATATTTCCTAGCATGTCACAGTTCAATACATTGAAGACTTTGGTATCCAGGTCTTCTCCTCTGTATCCAAATCAGAGATGTTTTTCTTAATCAGGGTAGGCTTAAACTTAAAAAGAAAAAACACACCCTTCAGTATTACATATTTCAGATTTAAGTACACATGAATTTGAAGATTCAGGTAAAATATTGTTAAAAAATTAAAAAAATAGAAACAAATAGTAGAAAACAGGTCAGCCCAAATCAAACAGTCGTCTGGAGTCTGCACCAGAGCTCCCAAGTTCTGCTACTCACTTCATGAAAATCTGCTCTCTTCTGCTTTGAAAGTGGCACTCATGAGCTCCAGACATCTTGTTTTTTTATGGGAACACAGCGCAAACAACACCCATTCACCTCTTCTCTGCCACTCAGTATTTTATAGCCCTTCATACAGGCCACCAAAAACTTGACAGCAGTAACCACATATTACATATCCTATAGATGGGCTGAGGTATTAGCTTGCCACTAGTCACTTGCAAGCAAAAACAAAGCTTTGCAACTGCCAAAAACACACCCTTGTCAAAAAGGTTTTATTTCAATACAATAATTACTTCAGTTCAGCCAACAAAGATCAGAAACTGATGGCCTGCAAAGTGTGCTTTCCTCTACAACTCTGAGTAAACATGAAATATCTGTTCAAAAGAACTCCGTGGATTCAGTTCAATTAAACTGCTTTCAAATGCAAAGCATACATTAAGAATCCTTTCCAATCCAGCATATCTTGAGCTCTGTTTGTCTTAAAGACAGATTGTATATTTGAGTTGATTTTAAATTCCTATTTGTAAGTGCAACTTGTATCAAGTCAGAATATATTTTACACTAAAAGTCAAAAATCTGCATGGGTAGACAGGAATATATTACACTAGCTACCTAAATAAAGAGTTAGCGAACTCTCACCTAGATACTGTTTTGGATGTTGCAAACTAATATACTTTAATAGTTATTCAATTAGAAATTAGTTTGCCTCAAGTTATTAAATTTCAATATACAGATTTTTAGTATGTTATTTAAATCACTGATTTTGCTCAATTCAAACAGCAATTAAAATCACTTAAGTCACTTTGATTCAAACCAAAATTCAGCCTGTAAATCAGCTGAAGCTGAGTCACTTGTTATTAATGCAGACATGTCTGAAGGAAAAAACTCGGTGTTTTAAAGAGAAGGTTATTACAAAGTTTAACCTGCAAGCCATAACGTGATTCATGTCACACCACACTGGTTTTCTGCCTCTTTCCTGTCCATTAAAACCTAAGGTGTTTCAATATATTGGCCACAAGTTTATTGAAGGGTTGGCATCAATTTGGGGGACTTTGACAGCTTCTGCCTTGCTCCTGTAAAAATGCAACAAGCCTGGGCTGGCACAGCCAGCTACCTTGAGAGGATTCAAGGCATATTTGCTGCTGGACTGGGAGGTCCATTGAGCAGGACTGAACCTACAGGACTACAGCAGTGAAGTCCTGCAGCAGGACTGAAGGTTGGCATGGGAAAGTTTGCCAGGCAGAACCCCAGCCTGGGTTAGCGCTGGTTCCCCTGAGCTGGCACAGGGATTTCTATGCAGAATTTGGCATGGTTCAGCATCCAAAATGATATGCTCCAGAACAGGAGGACAAACAGTGAAGCCAGTACAGTCCAGGCAGGACCATGGGATGGCACAGAGGAGCAAGCTGTGCCTAGGCACAGCCTATAAAGTGGGCAAGCTGCCGCACTTCACTTTCCTGCCTCCCCTTGCCCATTACCAGAGATGAGGTATCAAATACAGATTTCCAAGATATTTTGAAACTTATTACAAAAGTTACTCTTCAGAAAGCAGAGTTTATCATACTGACTGATCACAGGCATTGGTGGCAAAGAGGCAAGAAGAAAGACTCTCCTTGTATTCAAACCGTTACTGCAGAGAAATATTAAGCCACAGCAATTGCCTTTCTGCAATTGTTTAGGTGTTTTAAACTTCTACAAGCAGCAGTCAGCCCTGGTACCGTACCACAAAAGGAGCATCTGGAGGCTTGAAGGCTACACATCCCCTGGCAATGGCTCCCCACTGCAGCACTCCTGCTCCTGAAGCCTGTGCCACAGGCAGTCATGAACACCCTCCGTCCCTTCCTGCTCTTCAGGATAAACTATGGTGCTTATCTTTTTCTTGTTACTGAAAACCTCTCTCTAGCTTCATTCCCATGAGGAAGGTGGAGGCAGCAGTAGGAAGCCGGGACACCAGGCAGCCAAGCTATACATACAAGTAATACCAGTTCAGAAAGGCAATTGGTCCCTTGTCCCCCTCCACACCCTGCATACATGTACGGCCACGAAGGAAAACACAGCCAAATGATTGCACAGTAACCCAAGAAACCCATTCAGGTTACCTCAGCTTAGAAAGAAATACCAGTGCAGAAAAGGGTGTGTAACACAGCAGAGGCCAAAAACGTTAATATGTAACTGTAAGAAGGAGTTCTGTGAGGCAGCTACTGTGGTTTGCTTTTAACTGTCTTTAATGGTTAATTGATATTATAACCAAAAACATCAATTAGAGAAACAAACTGAAAGGTGGCACACAAAGAACTGAGTTATACCCAAATACCTCAGTCTAAAGTAAAGGTGGCTGGGTTTTTTTTTTCCATCTGGTACTATCAGAGGATGCAAGGGAAGCTTGACAGTCACTTGGCAGGTTTTACAGAGACAGATTATCTCAGAAGCAACTGATTTACATTTTGTTTAAGGAAATTCTGTGGGCACTGCCTGTGCTTGGAACCACACGCTGCATGCTTGTCTTTAAGGAACTGAGAATATACTTTTTTAAAGCCATTTTTTATGATCAGCTTTACAGACTGGAAAAAGTTTGTATTTAAAAAAGAAATCTAAGGCTCAATGAGTAAGATTTTAGTCCAGAGAACTGGATTATTAACAAGAGAATCTACTTCTGGTTGTGTTTGGCTACATTTTGTTTTTTCAATATTCCCAATTTCACATAATTGGCTGAACCCAAATCAAGCATGCACAAGCAGCATTATCCCATTATCTTGGTCTTCAATACCTTTTAGGTTAAGATGAGCAGAGCGTCACAGTTATTTCCACTCCGAGTGTAACAGCCCATTTTAATGGCATCATCTTTTGGACTGAAAAGGGAAGGGAGTGGAATGAAGGGAATCAACATTTAGGGTCTTATTGTTTAATCAATATATCCCATCTAAAACACCAAGGCTATATGGTGCAAACAAAAATTCTTAAGTGTTAAACCTACCAGAAACGTAGGCCCTCAAGACTAAACATTTAAGCTGCAGAGAGAGGAAGCAGCACTGCCAGCCACGGCCCACAGCACTCTGTACACACAGACTGATAACAGGCTTAAAAGAAAAAAAAACCACTGTGAGGCACAGAAGTGTCACCCTGTGTATGTATGCGACAGGGCTGCTCCTCTGTGAGCCGCTGCAGCAGGCACGGGCAGTGGAACTGTGAAGCACAGAGATATAGGGGCACCTACACCAAAGTATTACATAGTTCAGGTGCCAGCTCCTGAAATCCCATCAGTTTAAAGCTGCTTTACCATGCTAAATTGCTTTTTAAAGCTCTGATCCATTGCAGAAAGCTGCTAGAGACAGATATTAAAGTAACTTGCTAGTTACCACAAGTTTAGACTTCAGACTTTGGTAATTTAAGACTTTCTGAAATTATGGTTTACTAAGTCTATATATGGAGTTCAAACTAAAAACTTTACTGCTAAGCTTTCATTAAGTCTCCTCAAGTGTGGTTCTGGAAGGAGCTGGCAGGTCATCCTATGATGCGGAAACAGACACACCATTTAAAGTATTTAAAAGTCATTCAAACAGCCTGTACATTGTGAAATATGCCTAGAAGAAAGTACCTGCTCTGCTTCTAAACTAAGCTTTCCATCTCTGCAGAACTTCCAGGTCCGTTCATTGATCGTTATCAGCTCCATTTTACAATTCAACAACAGAGATTTCTTTCACAAGACCTATAGAATGCAAACAGACTGTTTCAGCACAGTCACAACCAAAGTGAACTGCTATTGTTTATTTTCAGCACATACCTGATGAGGACCTGAATCACACCACTGTCAATTAAAACAAGCCACCTGACTGTATCTGATCTGTTAAGCAGATCCAGGGTCCTGGTTTGCAGACAAACATTTCAGTAGAACTGGTAGAAATGATGGCCTCTGAGAAATACTTAGCGACATGGAAGTGAAACTAATGGATTAAAAGTAGAACCCAGACATACAAATCTTTAGGACTGATACCCAAGAGGAATACACTCTCTCTGATGTCAAAACCTACACATCAGAAATTATCTGATAGCATAAAGACTATGCTGAAGGATGTTTGTCAAAGTTTATAATAACACAGGAGGATAAGGATACAGTCAACCCAACTTGTCTGAAACTATAGTCTAGCATGCTGCAAAAAGTCAAATGCATCTTTCAGCTTTACATTCCAATAAAAGCTGCTGCTTTACCGTTTGTGCATGCTTTTTAATTTCACTTCATTTTCAGTACCCAGATAAATTTGACAAAATCAGATTTTCATCATATGGCTGGATTTGAGTTGTGCTTTCTACTACACCTCTTAGAAGACCATAAGCACAAAAGACCATGCACAAAACTACACACTCTGCACAGCATAAAGAACAAGACTACAGCAAAGCACCTTACCAACCTGTAACAAGACGTCTTTCTAGAATGACATTACAGAAGGGAGAACAGATGTACCCACACAGCTTCTGGAAACACGAACATGCATTACACACACACACACACACACACACACACACCCTTCTTTTTTCCTTAAGAAAAAAAAACTAATCAGCAGATATAACGCAAAATGATGTCGTTGTATTTGTCCATGTATTGCACAGATTAAGACGAGACCTTATAGAAACGGTCATAAAGAATCTGTGCCACGCACCACGCGGTGTAAACTCACTGCCAGCGCCTCGGCAGGACACGATACACAAATCCAGAGGTGTGCAAAGTAAGCTTGAAGCGTACAGACGCTCTCATGAGTACATGTAGGCAATATCCATACCTTGCGTATGTTTAAGCATACGGAGACGCGCACACGGTGCGGAGCTGCAGCACCTGCACTGCCCACGGCTGCGGCACCGCGGGGCCGGGACCGGGAGCCAGCCCCAGCCGGACGCCCCTTCCTGCTCACCGTCAACGGGCAGCTGCCCCCGGGGGGGACCCTAGGGAGAGCGGCAAGTTTACCAGAACGGCAGCAGTTTCGCTCTCCCGCCTGCCAGCGGCACGGTAACTCAGCCACCGCATTCACCGCGCCCGCAGAAGTGCTCCCACCGCCGGCCCGGGACGCGCCCGCCCCACCCGGCTCCCTGTGCCGGGGAGCTCTGTCCCGTCCCCGTTCTCCCCCTTCCCCCGCGGCCCCACTCACCAGCAGCCTCCGGAGCGCCGCTGCCGCCGCTCGGGCCCGCCCGTCCGCCGCTCCCCGCCCCGCTCCGCGTTAACCCGCCCGGCGCTGCCCGGCCCCGGCACCTGCGTCGACGCCAAAGGCAAAAGTTGGTTGGGTGCGTTTGCCTCCTCCCTGGTACCAAGGTTTGGCGCTTCTGACGCGGGCAGAGACAAGGAACAGCACACAGGACCGTGGAGCACCCAGAGCTGTGTGAATCTGACGGGTTGTGCTGCCTAAAAAGCCTGTTAGAAGGTCCACAATTCACGCTTTGGTAAACGAAACCGAAATAAATCAGCAATAACTTCCATGAGTAGATCAGGACAGCACAGACAGGTAACGTGCCACTTCCTCCCAGCACCACAGGTAGTTGTTCCTTCAAATATGTTTGAGTTTTTTGCACTAAGAACCATCTCACACCCAATGCTGACAGAGAAACATTGAGGCTTGTGTCATCTCCAAAGGGCAAGACCAAGGACACACATAGCTCTGCTGTGAAAGATAAGCTGAGCTCCAATGTAGGAGATGGTACACAATCAAATTCAGCTAAAGATTGTGGATCAGATGGATCTAACCCATTGCTACCTACCAGAACCATTTACTGAGACTAGGCATATACCCAAGGAGTACAGAGGTACTCACAGGTCTGCTAAGAGCTGGAGAACTGGCAAAAGCAAATCTCAGCAGAAAATCTCTCCTCCGCTTCTCAGAAATCCTGGTAATGATTACAGCATGAAATAGAGACACAGTGTTAAAGACTAGGTGGAGCCTTGCACATGAACATTATACATGAAATGCTAAACAGCCTCCATGCCAGCAGCTTTTTGCCGGTTTATCCATAAACAGAAGTCCCCCCCCTTGGAAAGGACCCCAAACTCTTATCCACTCTGTCCCCCTCACTTGAATGCTCACCTTAAAGATGGCTCGGGAAGCTTTCTTCTCCTCCTTCCTGCCTGTTTCTAATGTAACCTTGTCACTGCCTTTCCATCCACTTCTGTCCTCCTTTTTTAACTTTTATGAGCAATTAGCAAAGGCTTGTTATTCCCAGGGAACAAGACAACCAAACAGCTTATCTTTCAGAACACTTTGCAAAATCTTATGCTCCAGTTCTGCTTCCGTTACTGTGCATCACTTCCTTAGCAGCTGGAGTGGGACCACCTGTTGTATTCAAGTCTGTATTAACGCACAGAATTAAGAGTCAACATATGTCAGATTTCCTGTTAAATTTAAGCTCTATGGAATAGAGAGCCAATCAAAAGCTCCAGCAACTAGCTCTTATCTTTTTTCCAAGAGAAAAAAACCCTACCATAGACAGATGGTGAAGACACAAATTGGTTTCTACAATACATTAGTGACCTGCTCTAATATGGTAGGGCTGAAGCAGGAGTCCAGCTAGCAAGCAGCTCATATGATAAAAAGTAATTTAAAAATCAATAACAGTCAAGAAGGCTTTATGATACCATTATAGAAATTAACTCTTAAAATCAGTGAGAATTCTAAGTATTTTCTATATTCCTTTTGTTGACAATACTTTCCTTCATTCCCCAAGGATTCTCTCACAAAGTATTTATCTGAGCAATGGCTTTGGCAGGTCACACACAGTATCCTACTAAATTGGAAAGAAACAGCTTGAGTCAGAGCCTCTGGGCTCATTCACCATGGCCCACAGCATCAAGTGTCCAGGATGTACCTCACTCGCTTTAGGGAGGACACTAGACCTCAGAAGGCAATGAGCCTGTCACACTGTTCATAAAGCAGAAAACACCAGCATCTTACACATAACAAATCAAGATTGCACACTGCATGGGACAAGAAACTTTGCCATCAACCAGTCAATGTCTCCTGCTGCCTGCTTAAAGAGCACTTTGTTTATCCAAGACCCCAGAGCACACACTAAAAAACTAACACTGACCCCAACAAACTGTACTTGTGAACACCGAGAGTAAAACTGGGAGTGGAAAGCAGTAATCCTCTGTTCTAGATCACAGAATTAGCATCTGTTTGATGAGGAGTTACAGGAAGTCTTTGCCTGACAGTGTAAAGTCTTGGTTATAGGTAGCAGTGTAATTTTTACCCACAAGCTGTAGTGACAGCTCAGGCCACAGCAAGGCATTGCTCAGACTGGGAATAGGGAAAAGATTCTCTGTCAAAGACATTTCATCAAGAGAAGCATCAAAGTTTGCAAAGCCTGGCTACATGGCAACACTGACAAAAACCGTCCCTGTCAGACATCGAGCAGCAGCCTAAGCAAGACAAAACGGCGTTAATTTCCAACAAAAGTACTCATCATTGAGAAGGCAAACGCTAGGCAGGAAAAATTTGAGTACCACCACCTCCTTCCAGAGCTCAGTCACCACCGCTCCTACCAATGGCCAGAAATACTGCTGGAGAAGCTGCAAACCTCTCCTTTACACACCCCAGAGAGGCAGAAGATGAAGACAGGACTGTTTAAAAAATTATTTTCAACCTACCAGAAAAGGTGAATGCAGACCCCCCCCCAGTTTCTTGTAAAGGAAGAAGAAATTAAGAAGCTGCCATTCACTTACTCACACCAGGACAGCGTTCCAAACTGCCACTGCCATCTGAAGCACTAAGCCAGAACTTCCCAAGTCAGCTCCTAGCAGTTAAGAACATATCAATGCCAAGTTCTAGCCAACACACTCAGACTGAAGCAAACATCATCTGCTACAGGAAGTATTTCTAGGGAGCAGATAGCCCCATTCAGACAAAGGGGAACATCTAAGGTAATAGTCCATCCAGCCCTGGGGCAGTCAGTACCACTGAAAGTTTTCCAGAGCATCCAATTAACACCATGCAGTACTATACTGAAAGTGCTCTAAAGCTGCAGGAAGTGCTCTGTTCTCATTGAAAGAAGTTTATAAAGATGGAAGGGTGAAATACAGTACTTCACAGATGATCATCCCAAAGACACCTGGCCAAACCAACTGCCAGGCTCAGTTGTTACATACTTTCTTCCAATGAACATGTGCTTGAAATAGAAGTAATTAGGCAAGTCAACTCCATGGCATTGTTTCTGCCTGAATTTGTCCTCCAGGTTCTGGCAACACAACAGTGTAATACTAATAAATCAAAAGTAGGTTTAAAAAAAGCAATAATCTTTTCATCATCTTTCATACAATGCTTGCCAAGGAAGTTTCCAACCATGTAAAAACTTACCTAGAGCTGAAGTAGTAAGTTTAATTTGGACACAGTATGCACGTTTTAGGTATAAGAGAAAAGACGCACAGACAAAAAGAGGATAACAAACTGCTTTTTAGTAAAGCTGTTAAAGAAAAGACTAATCTGTTTGTGTTAAAACAATATACAAGAGGGAGAACAGCAATTATTTTGCACTTTTGTGCAGCTCTGTAGTTGTACATAGATTTATTTCAAGGAAATTAATTGTGCCAAGTAGACATTACAAGCCAAATGCATCATTTTAAGTGGAAAACTCCTCCCTTCTTTACTGCCTTTAGTATTTTTTTAAACAAGGAATTATTTCTTTAAAATTATTTTCATATAATTCTTATTAACAACAACAGTTCATTCAGGGCTACTTTCCTTCCTCCTAGAGGCAATTAGAAAACAGGGCTCCCACAGACAATGCTCAAGTATCAGTCTTCTCCCATGGGACAGAATGTAGGGCAAGAATACAGAGTTCTTCACAGCCCTCCTCCAGGCACAGGTTCTGGGCTCTCCTCCTGGTCAGCCACCTGATGTCACACTATCAGCTTTTCTTCCCCTGGCACCTTCAATTAGGTAAGATTAGTCTGTCCACCGTGAGGAAGGTCCAAATAGTGGGGTTTACTGCAATTTGTAGGATTATTCTTCTCCATACAGCTATTCTTTCTTTGCATATCAGTGAGGAATTTCAACTTGTAATCAATTAATAAGTATCAAGTTGTCATCACTCTGTTGTCTGCAAAAGAAAAAAAATTCAAGTTCTAAATTGGCAAGAAATGCATTTACCCATAGAAAACCAAGTTAAATTTTGATCCTTCTGTTCTGCTTGCTCCCATTATAGCAAGCAACTACAGGACTTGCATTAGGACAACCAAGAAGAAACTGCTATAGTAGCAAGAGATTTTCACTTCAGCTACCAGGCTTGCACTCTCAGTTCTCTACAGTAAAGCATATTTATTGTGCTCGAGCAGACAAAAATCTTTTATCCTGCACAACGACTTGGATGTGAAACCTGAAGCTGTACCTGGCTGGAGTTCTTGCAGTTAGTTGACTTTCAAGTGTCCACAGCAACTGCTGGGATACCTGCCAACCATCATCTCGCATGCTCCTTTTTAGCTATGAGGCTTCCTTCTGTCAGAATACACCAAAAGTATAAAGCCGCACCTCACAAAGTCTCAGTATGTAAGTAGCAGTATGCCACTGCTAAAATAGGATTTGTTACACCAACTTTGATCAAGTGTTCATGTTCAGCTCTATTCTTTCTCCCATAGCCTGGCTTCCATACAAAGCACCCACAACCATTCTGTGCTCAAGCATGAATTCTCCTGAACTGCCTAGGGACAGCAATAAGCTCTCTCCCCTCTCAATTAGGCATTCAGAGGTGTGTTAGGTTTCCTCAGAAACAGAATTCAAAGAGTCTACTTCCAGACCAGCAAGCAGAAGGCAAGATGCTCATCTCTCACCAACATCAGCTTAAAGAGCGCCACTAAGACCTCTAAGGGCTTGAGTTTGGTAGCCATCAGACATACAAGCGTGTTTCCAATACTGACAGATGGCATTAAACCAGTTTGTCTTACAGACACAGCCTAGTTTTGGGATTAAGTACTACTCTCTGGCTGAAACACATACTCTTACTTTCTGCTACTATCCCCAGCCTAGTTGAAAAGCTTTTTAGAAAAAGAAGACCTGCAAAACCCTAAGCAGGAGAGACTTAGTTTGCTCCTGACTCTTTGGCAGTTCCACATTTTACTCTGCAGTTCTCCCATCAAGTTCCACCAGTTTCTACATGGTCGTTTTCATATCAACAGAACACTTAAAACATGCATTTAAGCTCAGAATTGCCACCCCTGCACCACTGCCAGACTAGAGATCTAGCAACAGGCAAAACCCAAGAGAGAAACAGTGTCCAAATACTCCACGGGCTGAATTCTGGATGCTCCAGCATTTGTGATACAGCACTTTGCAGTGAGAAGCTAGCTTATGTACTTCTGAAAAACACATTGAAAATACCCTACTGACCTTCCACAGCAGCAGACAAGTGGCATGGAAGTCCTTTCTTTTCTGTAACCAGCACTGCCGTGGTCTTTCAGAAATTCATGGAGATCTGTTACTGGAAACCCATTTTGCTGGTATTTCTGGAAGAGAAGGCATTTTATTTACAACACATGACAAGTTACTGCACATGAGGTGTTCTAAAGTTTCCTCTAGACTGTGACAGTCAAAGTCAGTCTATTTGGTTCATTTGTTCAGTATTGTTGTCTGACAAAAAAACTAAAATCCCACCTTAGAAACACCACATATGTAACTGGTGGAACAAAGCAATCTAAGTCACCTAAAATTGACATTGCTCACAGATTTCTTCACCTTTTGTTTGCTGTTTATAAGAGACCAAGCAGCTGATCTCAGGTCATACTGGCGATGTTTCTCCCTTGTTCACATCAGCTGCTGTACTCACTGCAAGTTCCCTGGGCTCATTTTTCCCTAGGATCCTCAATGTTGGATTTGAAGAGCCCTAATGTGGATATCCAGGATTGCCATGCTTAAGAAATGCTCTGCGTAACACCAGTTCAGCACACTGAAATGGCTCCCCACTGATCTACATGAAGTGCTCAGAGGGAAACAGTAACAGCAAAACACCATTTTGTGGGTCTGACCATCCAATAAGCACAGACAGGCAAATAGTATTTTGAGATGCTTAGCAAGTGGAGATCTTGCTTGGTCTGGAAGGTGTGGTTCATGCCAGACCAGCCTTATTCTGCTAGCCTGTTCATCTGACACTAAGAGAAGAAAGGGATGCAAACTAAAGAGCATGATCCACATTGCCTTCCCACTGGTTACTGCAGCTACCAGGAGCACCAAGGGGAGACAGCACAAGTACAAAAGGTAACTACTGGAAACTTCATTTCCCTTTCAGCCAGTTTATACTGGAACTGGATGGCACAATTTTAACTTGAGTGAGAAGTACTGGGTCTTTTAGAAGATATTTCCCTTTAGACACACATTTCCAAACAGCACATTAAGCAAGTGTGGACACCTAAATGAGCTTAGAGTTATCTGCTTGGCCCTTGCCACACTCCTGCCAAGTGGATATTTTTTGAGAGGCCAGCAAACTCTTCTTGACCTCAGCTTCTGAGGCCATGAAAAGAAACATTCACTTCAAACAAGCCTTATCCAGCTCTGTATAACTAGACATAAAAACTGACTCCACTCACGCTTCCATTAGCTGTTACTCTTTTGAAACCAGGTGAAGCAGCAGAAAACATAAACACATTGAGGATGATTTTCCAAACCAATCATGGCTTAGCCATTTGGATGGCTACCCACCCATCCTCCCAATTTCATCAGACATTAAGCTAAAAGATGTTAATAGTCTTACCAGTCATCATGCCTGGTGCTAGGTACTATGGTGTTGAGTGATTAACAAGATTGAGTACCAAACTAGTTAGAAGTATAACAGAAAACAACTGTTTTACCTTTATGGTGTCATAAGAGTCAGTAATGAGTGCAATAAACAGGCTGAGGATCATGTATATAAACAGACTGATGAAGGAGTACAGATACAACCGACTGAACATCCACACCAGCATGCTCTTCTGCTGGATTTGAGCAAACGTGGCAAACATATCATCACCATTGACCAAAGAAAACAGACACTCAGCCACAGTGTTCAGATCTTCAAACTAGAAAGTAAGTAAAAATTATTATTATAATATGAAGAGCAATCAGCTGGATTAAAGGGAAAGTGGGGGAAAAAAAAAAAAGGACAAACACCAACCAACCCAAGCAACACACAACCAAATCAACCTTTTCTGTAACAGAATTTTACTTACAGAAAGCAACCAATCCAGTCAATCAAATGCTACCACACTCTTTCCTGTACATACAGGCCAAAACATACATGTCAGTAATAAACATTTAGAAAATAATCAAGGGCTAAGCATTATATATCAACAGCAGAATTATTTATTATCAAGAAATGACCTTCTGATGCTCAATGGCAAAATGGTCAATAACTGACCACCACAGGAAGCTTAAGTTACTGAATTTTAATCCATTTTAGACCCACAGGAAGATATCGTTCCGTTTGCAGATAAAGTAATTTCACAGAATCTATACAGTAAATCAGTGGTATGCTGGAACAGAATCCACATCCTCTGGTTTCCCAGCTCTGCAGCATTACTGCAGTATGGGTAATTGATACTGTATTAAGCAGTTAAGAGATAGGATATAGCCTTCAGAGTTCAAGTGGTCTAAATTAAATTTCTTACAACAACACCATCTGTCTGTCATTCAGAAAGCCCTCTCTGAGCTGTAGGTACAAGCTATAGCTGTACTGTGAAGCTACTGAAGCATACCCTAGACAAAAGCACGGTTTTGTTTCAAGGACATTATCTTAAATTCCTAACTCCACTTCCCCAAGGTGGAATATATCCTGAGGCTAAATTCCATTCAGCCACCAGGTGAGCAGATTTTCCCCTCTTGCTCTGCTCCCCACCGTCCTCAAATACTGGATTTGTTAACTATATTGAACAATATGAATTAGTGCACAATGTTTTAATGTGGCTATTAGCAATGAAGAAACATGAATACACCCACTTACACTGGGGCTCTAAATTGAAAACAAGATGTCAAGAAGTGTATACTTATATGGAGAACATACTGTTGTACAGGAACAGCAGGTCTGCTTTTACCTATGGCTTATAATTAATAATGTTGAGGCCATTATGAAACCCAGCACTACATTACCTGGCAAGAAGGGAGACACTGGACAGGTAAATTCTTGAACAGCCCACAGGTTTTGACACACTGGCACAACAAGTGCCCTGCTAAGGACTGCTCACCTACAAGCCCCTGCACTGATAACACAAAATGCTCTCTCCTGCTGTAGTAGAGGAAGGAAGAGCAACATTGGTATTTCCAGGTTTTTGAGCACAAGGATCTCTCCTGTTCACCTGCTCATAAGGGAAGGCTCTTCCCATTTCTCATCCGGGATAACGGGAGCGGCTCGGGGCTCGTCCGGCTGTGCGCGGAGCCACACTGCCTCCCAGTGGGGTTCCGGGAACTGACAGAAACGAGAACCCCTCAAGCACAGCTGCTTTCCTTCATATTGATCTGTGGTATTTAGCAAGAGGTACGATTTTCATAGAAAAGCGTATTATTGACCACATATCCTGTTGCTCAGATAATTAATGTACTTGCTGCAAGGATGCTACAACAGTATTTATGCTGTGCCCGTTATAATCAATTGAGCCTCTAATATGACAGAGGATCCCGCTGCAGCCAGCGGCCCACAGAACTATGTGCTGTCATCAATTCAAAACATGTGCAGGCAGAATGCCTACATTTCTCAGAGGACAGAATTACATAGCATTAGAGGAATCCCAGCTCGGGGGGCATGAGAAGCTGAGGCAGGCACTGCAGCATGTGGCCCTGTTACAGTATATATAGTGTATCACTGGAGATCAAGAATGAGAAGTTATACATTTGTAACTCATTAATGGACATCTAGAATTCATCACAACAGGGATCTGCCCGTTTTTGAACAGTCATCTACTGCATCCACTAAGAAAACACAAAACAAAACAAGCTTTACAGCTGTTTTGCTGGTGTTTTGGAACATACAAAGCCTTACTCCTGTACCTTTCAGACATGGCAACATACCAGGCACACAGTCCAATATTAACCCTAAGACAACCCCACAAACAAACCAGCAAACAAACCACAGCACAACAACAAATGCAAATCAGCCAAACAAAAAACCCACAACGCACCCACACACAGGAAGCAAATTAAACAAGACAAGCATTCATCCACCCCTTTACGAGTCAAGATGCAAGAGCTGGAGTTATATGGCACAGGAAAACTTTGGAAAAGCAAAGTCAGAGCCAAGGAGATCCCCAGAAATTTCAACAGTGACCTAGTCAGTGCCTCTTCAACTCAACTGAACCGGGACTGCCAGAAGAGGGCGAAAGCGATACAGACCTATGCCCTCTAGCCTCCAGACAGACATTACCCAGATAGACCACTTGTTCATCACAAACACAACCTTGTACTGGAGATTACGCCGAGTTCAAGCGCACAGTGAAAGCAAGAATACAGTTCTTTTGTTAAAAGGGCAGGAGGTACACGTGGAAGGAGAAACACTCCCATGTTCTTCACATTACAGCTTTTAAACACAAACATTAAGGCCCATTTCCATTGTGACAACTAGGAGCTATAGACACAAATACTTACACATCATTAGACCAGGAAAGGATTAACACTGCTGACGTACCTTTTCATGATAAGGTCCCAAGACAATCCAACCACAGAAAGTATAGCCAAGATAAATCATCCCAGCACAACAACAAAACCTTAGCACTTTGGGCAATGATGCCTGCATAGTTAAAATAAGCACCTATAAGTCAGGGTGGAAGAAAGGAAAAGGGAAGAAATCCACAAGTTAGAGACCTGAGTAAGTGACAAATATAAATACATGCTTTGATTGTTAAATATTTGATTTCTGCCTTACATTGTAGGTTTGAAAATATCCCAGGTATCTGATGACTCCAACCCAGACAAACAAAGTTGATGTTCCAAGTAAAATGCTGCAGACATCATAACTTGTGAGGTTCTGAGGGATCCAAACAGAGCAGGTGGTCAAGTTACAAAGCAGTAGGTATGTCAGCTTGACAGCTATTTGAGTTCCACCAGTTCAAACAAAGCAGGGCAGTCCAATATTGAAAGGATGTTGCTACATCACAAAAATCAGACCAAAGTGAACTGCAGTTACTTACTGAGACCACTCAAACGTAACAGTGCTGCAAATGAAAGCACATCTGTGCTGATACTCTTCAAGTTTGATCATGCACAGTCTGGAATAATTACAGCCCTTTCATTATAACAGACTTTAAATTAGCTTGAATACCTCCCAGGTTTTGCTTATAAAAAGCTATTGTTAGTGAATGAATGTTTGCCTATTTAGAAAAACACAACCCATCATTTAAATGAAAAGCGAGCCTCAGGACTACAGCCCTTTCCATGCTACACACATTCACATCTCTGAGCAGGTTACCGGCTGCTCAGAGCCTGAACATCATTTTTACTACCAGTGAAGTTTATAACCAATTCTATTTGCATTTTACTTCAGAAGGCTAGAGCTGATTACAATAAGATCAAGATTCCTACCCCCATCCCCCACCTTGCCATATAGCTGAGGCTGTCAAGTGCTTCCTGTTAGGTGCACTCTGGGCATCTGCCCTTTGAGCCTTAGTACACACGAAGCAGGAGCAGCACACTACCTACCCCGTTTTTCCCAGAATACGGGGTTTTGTGAATACGTGAATTATTGACATACAGCTCTACTGGAGGAAAAAAAGGCAAGTAAACAAAAATCCTAAACCAAAATTCCCTTGCCAGCTGGACAGATACTGATTTCAGCAAGCCCAGACTAGGAGGTCAAGGACTAGCAGGTAGCACTGTCTGTGTCTGTTGTTTGGACAGGGCAGGAAAGCAAGCTGTAATAGTCATGCTTCTAACAAGCTGTCAGAGCTCTGTTTTATCCCAGGGTATGACTCTCATTTCCCTGTGTAGTAAGTACTGCTGCTTTTCCCAGAAGCAACAACCCAAGTTGTTTTAGGTTTTTTTAGTTGGTTGATTAGGAACTGTTCACCCACTGGCCCTACACCAGGGTGAGCCCTGTGGAAATAAGGTGTTTAAATAGCTTACATGGTCTTACTGAAAGATCCTGGGAAGAGTGACTGAAACCAGTTATTAATCCAACAAGCGCTAAGAAATAACAACTAGCAAAACCAAACAAGATTACTAGTGACTGCGACAGCTCACTTTCACTTGTCCCCAAACTGTCCCCAACATTACATATGTTTGTAACCAGCCTAATATTTTATCTGAAGTATTAAACTCTCACCTTGGCTTTTATTTCCATTTTTAGGATTGACCCAATGATTGTCATCACATCACTGATAATTACCAGGACATACCATCCATTTATGAACTCCAGGCGGTCAGCATGACAGACATGACGCTTGTATTTCTCCAAGAAGAAGTTCACAAATCTCTATTGACAAGCATTTAGGTGTTAGTTACAGGTCATCTTAGATGAAAAATACGTACAGTTGACCAGTAGTGTAGCAGTACTCAAGTTTGAGATACCCTCTTTTCCTATAGGGTTTGCTGGAATAATAGCTTTAAAGTCATTCTCAATAGCAAAAGAAATAAATGGAGAAAAAAGAAGACTGTTTCCACAGAACAGCTGACTTCATAACAAATCCCCACTAGCCTAACCATGGTTTGTTATCCCCTCTTCAGTCATCTTCTCAAAAGTTTCTGTCCACCTCCAACAGAGCAAAACCACTCAACAAATAAGTGGAAAAGAGAATTAATAACGCAAAGACAGCTATAAAGCAAGAGCTCTCACTTCCAATCCAGCCAACAATATTACTTCTCACACCCAGCACTGCCCATCTGCTTTTGCTTGCTCTTTTTGCTGATGAGTAAATGCTGATGGCCCTGACACCAGTTTGACAATGCCTTTACTGAGCTGCATTCTCTTCACCTATCTTGTTCAATATATCTTCTTCATAGCTTTTAAATGAGACAAGTATTTGTGCTTTCATATCCTACCTATCCTGAGCTCTTTTTCCAGCTCTCACAAGCCACATGCTTGTGAAGTTTATATCAACTAGTAGTTATAAGCTGGCACATCTCAGGGACCAGCTTGTGGTTTTTGCACTAGCATCTGGACCAGAAGAGCCAAGTCTGCTGATACGCAGCTGTGCAAACAGCTCAAGATGAAGCTGGACAGAGCTAGTCTCAGCCTGCAAAGGAGGGCGAGTGGGGAAGAAGGTGCCAGCAGACTGATCAGGAATTGCTGGAGGAGAAGAAAAAGAACTGAAAAAGGGTGGTTCCAGCCCCAGAAAAACAAAAACCCAGCCAGAGTTAGACTATGTGCTACCCTTCACATTTTCTCCAGTTAGAGCTGGTTTGAAGGGATGTTCATTAAAGCATTACTTGTGACAAAACCTCTATGGGAATTCTGCTCTGAAGCAGGGAAGGAAGAATTCATGTTTTGAAGGTGCAGGATACGTTGGTTGTTCAGAGCACAAAGACTTGGAAGTCTTGTGTAAAATCCTGGACAACAACAACAAAAACAGGAAAAAAAAGAGGAAACAGAACAAACCAAAAAACCTTGCACCAGAAAACTACAAGTCTCGTTTTTTTTTGGCCTTGAGAGATATAACAAAATACTTCATATTACAGCACTACACAAACAGCTAGCAACTGTTCACCACAGACATCTATACATCCTCTCTAGAGATAGGGATAACAGTAAGAGAGCAACATCCTGCAAGGTATTTACTACTTTATGTTTCAAGCTGTGCTACTTCACAAGACCAGCAGCAAACAGAACAGACAAAGGAAGCATGGAGATTATAAGCACTGAACTTACCTTTTGTAGTTTCATGGCAAGAACAATAGATCGTGTGCAAAGGATGAGAGAAGCAAAGCAACTTAAAATGACAAATCCATCAAAGGCTAGAATATATTGAGTGTTTTTCTGGAGAACTGTATAGTCAAGGAAAGGAAGTACAGTTAGTCTCCTCACATCCGAGCACAAATTGTTATAAGATGTCCCCTATTTTGCCTTTAAACACTCTCACCCCATAAATAGATAGGTTATAAGAAATATTCTTCATACAAGCATATTATAAGCACAACTGATCAGAGAATTACATGAAAACAGCTACAGAGACTGGAATAGAAGAATTAAAAGTATGTTCAAGTTCTTCAAAGTAAAACCAATAAATGGGTATATTAATGCAGGTGTCCCCTTTTTCCATTAAGTTTACCTGCCCATTTGTGCTCCAACAGTGTTACAACTACACAGGCTAAAAGAAATGCAGATTTTGGCCTGTATCAACATCATTAAATTAAAAAGTAAATAGATAAGTAAAATCCTGCCTTGTTTCTCATTCCTTGACCTGCAATCACAAACTTGTTTGACTTTCTGTACTGTATTCTTTTCATTCACAGCTTTAGAAGCCCTCATGGGAACTCAAGTCGGGTGTTTTCCTTTGCTTACTCACATCAATTGTCCCTACATCTTTCATCACATAGATTTTAACTACAGAAATATAAAGGGAAACACTTAATTGTTGCAGTAACACTTCAGTTTACTGCCTTTATTACAGAATAATGTATGCTCCCTCTGCTAATTACATGCAAAATAAAGAACAGCTAGTTGAAAGACAGCCATAAGAAGTTATTGTATACAGATGCAAGGCAAAATACTTTGCGGTTCTTCAGAATGTACTGTAAGATACAACTTTAATATCAGTACAACATGGTATTATCAGATAAAAGCTAGCTTTGCCCAGGCAAAAGGCAGACCATCTGACACATTTGTTAATCAAGATACTATATAGCACACTGCTGTATATATATATTATATACATATATACTAAACTATCACTCCACCACAGTCCTTTACAGCAAGTCAATGCATGGGAGAAGCAGTTGCACAGTGTTCAGTCACAGCTTCTATTCTTCTGAAGGGACCTTCAAAGCACATTTGTTAGCTGTCAGACCAAGCCCTAACATTACAAATACAAGGCAGGTACCACCCTATGCTCATGCACATCATTAAACCTAACAGCAGTGGCACAAAAATAAAATCCTTACTTTCAGAAAAAGAACACCTCAATTATAGGGAAAGAAAGGAAAGCTGTAGAAGGTTTGAGTTTGGAATTCACCACTGTTAATGCATTAAATTATCTGAGCAATCTCAGAGCAGCAGAACAATTAAAAAATATAGAATACATACTCATCCTCCTTCCAGTTAGAGCTTGCTGCTAACACACACCAGCATAACAGAGATACCCATGTCATCTCACCTCAATACCCTCACAAAAAGGAATTATTTCCCAGCTGATGACTTGCACAAGATGAGCTGTATTTATTTGTTTTAAGAGCTGGAGGCAGATGAACAGGATGAAGAGTATCTCACTGGACAGACTGTTACAGAGCAGGGGAAGTGACAGGAGATGCATAACGCTGCTATCATGCACACACGCACCATACTTACCAGGGCTAACTATGTGCCAGTCTTTACATTCTTGAATATCAGTGTCACTATCAAAATAGATTTTGATTTTCCCACTGTGGGCTCTGTTATTGAAAGTTATCTGGAAACACAGAAGTGTATCAGAAACAAGACTAGTAAAATTTCCTTCCAGAAAACAAATCCTGCTAAGTGTTTTGACACAGTATGTATTAATACTTGTTGGTCAGGTAAGCTTTGAGAAAGCTGTCAGCATAAATTGCATCTAGGCATAATTTGAGAACATGTCATGTATTGCATAAAAAGTAGTGTTTTCAGAAGCCAAACTTCGAGTTTAACCTTTAGAAGAACAACAATTATCTATGTGTTTCCCAGGTTATGAAGTTACCAGCTGGAATATGTTACAAAACAATACTGTCACATGGAAACACTATTTCAGCAGCCTTTGGGAAGTAGGGCTGGAGGCCAGGACATGCTCAACTACTTCTCCCTTGAAGTCTAGCTGGGAGGATGATGCCTACCCCTTCGCTTTAGCTCTTATATATCCAGTGTTGGAAGCGCAATACCTCGTATTCACTTACAGTATTTTGAAATGCATAGCAGTCAGGCAGTTCACGGGCATGGATGGTCTGTAGGGCAATGCCTTTCAGCTTGAAGGAGATTTCAACCTGTATAAGCCTGGATGTTTTAAAAAGTATATTAAATACAAGACAAACACATACATGCAAATTGCACGAGTCAGAATCCACCATATTCATGTGAAAGGACAAGCTGAAATAAAGAAAATCTCCATCACCACCTTACCTGTAAAATTCAAAATTGAAGAAAGAGGAGTTCAGCTTCAGTTCAGCCTTCTTACCAGCTAGCTCCTGTGGCTTTAAAAAGATACATTCTGGAAAGTAAAGAGGAAAAGCTGTAATCTTAACATTTTTGTATAGAAAACAGAATAAAACTGTGCTAATCAGACTGAAGGACAAGTCATGATCATGCAGTGTGTTAGTTTTAAGCCAAGCTATCCATACAGAGAGGCCCAGTTAGCGGGCTCAGAAGCAGGTTGATGTACAATTTTGTGAGCAGCTAGCAGCCAGGACTCAGCTCCAAGAGGCAGCAAGGAAACCCAGCCACCGAGTGCTCAGAGTGACCAGCATCCAGAATCCTGTATTTGAACCTGATTCTTGAAGAGGGGGAAAACAACCAGAGACCTCCACAACCCACTAATGACAGGAGTTGAAAAGAGCTGTCATTTCTAGGCAGGTACTAAAAACCAAGGGAGAAATGGGGAAGAGGAATGGTAATGTTCATGTGATTGCCATGAAAAAAGCTACTGGTTTCAAACTTCACTGATTTAGCATTAGAATATAAGTACTCCACAGCAAGACCTTTTTTAGTACAACAGTACCATACCTGTTTCAGTAGAAACATCTATGTTCAGTGAATCATTGGAAGGGAGCATTGTGCCTTTCTTGTACTGTTGTTTACAGATTTTTAAACCTGATCCTTCATGTTCATAACCAAGGGTCCCCAGGGATACATTCTTTAATTGCCTGTACTGGTTTAAAAACAAAACAGAAGCATTAAGTTACAGCCAGCCATCTTTTTTTACATTAAACAGTAACTTGTAATCTCAAAATTGTATCAATACAGCTTTTTACATTAAAAAGCTAAAAATAAAAAAGCTTTACTTTCACATAAAGAGAGTGGATCTCACATGGGAAGCTAAGAAGGCTGCTGGCCATTAATTAGTAGTGATTGGCATCCTGGTGACAGTGACTGGGAGCCCAGTACCCACTGGGCTGACTGCAAATGCTTACCCACATGCCAGACAGCAAGCCAGCACACAGCTTTTAATAAGATGCCTGGCAGCAACTTTAATGTAGTATTGCTACTAACCATACACACTCCAGGGATATCTGATGTATTCATCTCATGAAGGTATCAAGTTTTCACACCACTTGAAACTCTATTGCTTTATGTACAATCCAAGTCACAGTTCTTATCAAAACCACTCCCAGAGCAAAACCAAACCTGCTCCCTGTGCAGTGACAGAGGCGGGAAGCCACATGTTCACCATATAACCAGCAACCAAGGAACACACACAGAGCTTGGGCAGCCTCCAAGAGTAATTTAACCTGCCTGCTTTACACAAGCATAGAAGTGTCCTGGTTTCAACTGGGATAGAGTTAAGCTTTTTCTCCAGTAGCTGGTGCAGGGCTGTGTTTTGGCTTTAGTATGAGAACAATGCTGATAACACACGGATGTTTCAGTTGCTGCTCAGTAGCACTTACCCTGATCAAAGACTTTTCACTCTCTCATGCTCTGTCAGCGAGGAGGGGCACAAGAAGCCAGGAGGAAGCAGAGACAGGACACCTGATCCAAACTAGTCAAAGGGATATTCTATACCACAGCACATCATGCCCAGTATATAAACTGGGGGCAGTTACCTGGAAGGGTCCAATCACCACTCGGGTTGGGCTGGGTATCGGTCAGCAGGTGGTGAGCAGTTGTATTGTGCATCACTTGTGTTTCCTGGGTTTTATTCCTCTTTTTTTACTATCTTCCTTTTCATTACTATTACATTTGACTTTATTTCAATTATTAAACCGCTCTCAACTCACAGATTTTACCTTTTCCTAGTTCTTTCCACCCCATCAGGGCAGGGGGAGTGAGCTAAAATCTGCATGGTACTTAGTTGCCAGCTGGGGTTAAACCATGACACAAAAACATGCCTATGAGAGTGTCCTTTCTTTTTCCACTTACTCTAAATACAGCACAAGTCACCCTTTTCATATGCAAGATACAAATTAAAAACAAGGGCTAGAGATGGAAGTGAATAAAGTTATGCCAAGCCAAGCATTAGCCACTCATGGGTAAGCCCTGAGCACCCCTAAAGAACTCCATTCAAGGCCAGTCCTCTCACAACTTGCCTTCCAGATCCTCAGTGTCTGTTGGAAGCAAGATACACCCTCTGATCCCTGGGATCACACCTTCCAGTACTGCATAAGTGAGTCAAACGCCCTGGGCACAGCTTTCCCCACAGCTCTTGGCTCCTCAACAGCTGGAGAGATCAATGACCAACCATGAAGGCGAGGCAGCTGCCTGCCAGCTCAGCTTAGCACCAGTTAATGTTGTTCAAGAAAAGCCAAACGGACCACAGCCCTTTGAGAAATAAGGCATAAACATCTAGTAGTTCATTTGGGGTTTTACCATTACCTCACCTAGCAAAAGAGCTCAAGGCAACATACAGCACTGGTCTGCTCTGAAGGAAGCATTCAGTTTCCCAGAATGCCTGAAGTGAATAAACATGGGAAGCCAGACAAGGCTTCCCCATTCCTAAAAAAACAAAACAATTGGTCAGCTGTTTTTTCTCCCTTAAACATGGATTTTGTTATGAATCATTCAGCGTCATCCTATTTCCTCCTTCCTATGGGTATTAAGACCACTAACCATGTTGTGGGGTAAAAAAACAAATCCCAGCAGTCATTAGCCACCATACACGCCACATCCAAAAGGAACTGCAAGAGGAGCTCCCACGCTTCCATCCCAAGGGTTGCCTCAGTGCCCGTTCAAGTCCTCACAGCTGAGCTTGCAACAAGTTTAGACAGCCTGGAAGAAAAGTGCAGCCTCCAAACCCTGTTAAGAACTAAGTGAAGAACATTATCTTAACTCAGAGTAAATTAAGGAAGCCAAGCCTGACTAAGGCAGGTCAAGTGAATGGAAACAGTCACTAGTCACAGCTCCACATCCCTCTGAGGACATCTCTAGAACACTGCATCTAACAGCCATTGCTCGGTCCACGTGTGCTTTCAGCATCTGCGCTCCTGACAGTGGAACCTGTGGCTCTGGGTTACTCGCATGCCACTTTCAAACACCACCATGAAACAGTAAGAGCAAAATCCCCATTGATACATTTCTAAGCAGCCCCATACAGGGCAGAGAGCACAACATCCAGGTCCCACAGACTCTGCCAGGGGGCAGGTACAAGTGTAATAACTCCACATGGCCGCTTTATAATAGAAACTTCCAAATTGGACCCAGGAGAGGAGCAAGGAAAAGCTGCATACTCTTCAAAGTGGAAAAGTGTTAGGGTTTTTTGCTATTGGTTTCTTGCAGGGGGAGGAAGGGGAGGTTTGTGCCCCCAGATTGTGAAAATACCCCAGTGGTACATTACACAAAGCCTAAAATTCAGTTTTTACAACTCCAGTTTTGCTGTTCACTATTACCATCTTCTGTAATATCATATCCTTCTGCTTGCCCTACAACCCCCCCACGAACCATGCAGTGCAAATTAAAACACCAAGGCCTATTTCTTCTACCTGCCCATTCTTGAAAAAGAAAATTTGCTTTTAGGCTAGGAATCACCAGGGTTGGCTCTTCCCAGCAGGCATCCTTTAGAAACAAAACAGAACAGCAAACCCCCAAAAAGCAACACCAGTCATAGTGTTCACCTGGAGGCAGGCTCTATGAAGTCTTACAAGAAACAAAAAGCTTTAGGAACACCATACAACACTAAAGCACAGATTACACAAGTTTAATCTCCTTAAAGCATATGTCTACATTTATACACGGACATTTTATGAAGAGACCTTTTTCTGATGCCTGTATCACGCATCGGCTCATTCTTGAGGATATAAAGCTATTATTTCTCTACTGTCTTCTATCTGCACTTCACCTCAGCCTTAGTGCCTACAAAAGAAGGAAAGGGAGACAAAGCAAGCAAGGAAGAAAAACAAGCACAGTTTATAGCAGAAATAGTGGTGATATTGAGAGTTCAAAGGAAGACTGAGGAAACTACTTCAACACTCCTTTAAGGTACCAGGAATAAGAGTCCTGGCCTTGTCCAGGACAGCAGAGACAGCACATTTGATCTGCTGATGGCTCTGCTTAGAGCAGATGGCAGAGGAGCAGCAAGTCCCCATGTGAGTGCCGTATTTAAGAAGGAGGTATAGCCTTCTTGCCTGTGAGGATCCTGTGACTCCAGGATGCCTGCTGGGCATAACTGAAGGAGCAAAACTGCTTTAAATCTAATGTCAGAGCTGATGTCCTGAGGTCAGGGAAAACAAAACGTGGCTTAAAGCCATTCTCCATTTATCCAGTGTGAATTGTTTCTGGCCTTATCATCATACCCAAACACAAGAGACATTTCTTTTTACACAAATATCCCCCCCCTTTCAGTGCGTGACTTCTGAACCTACTAATGTTCAATTAAATACAAAAGCTTTTACTGAATTTTCATCCTAGGTTTCCCCCTCCCCCTCACTTTCCTCCCATGATTATGAAGGGACTGTTCTTTAAAATACCATCCCTAAAGCAGAGCGAGTGCCCCTACATTCCTGGAAGTACCATATTCCCCATTCTGAGGGCTCTGGCACTCACAACAAAGCTGCAATTCAGTGTAGCTGTAAGCATGAATTTTCTGAATACCATGCATAGGTATATTCAGCCCCATAGGTCTTCAAAGTAAGACCTAAAGAAAGGTTCTAGTTCATGCATGATGAGTGATTTTCTGACTTCCTGGATTTCAGTACTACCCAAGTGAGATTTTGGTTTAGCTTCATCTCCAAGAGACAAAAATGCAGATGTTACACATCAACTTCAGGCCCCTCCATTGATCCATTGAAACATCAAAACTAAAATCCAAGAGTGGAGACAGAAAACCAGAACCTTAGCAGGAATTCATAGCTATAGCTTTGGCTTTATAAACACATCATAAACACACACTTACCTGGTTAATAACATAAAAAATGCTATCATAAGCATCCTGTTGTGTATATATACTGCAGCTGTAGTCATCTTCATCAACTCCAGAATAGCCTTTCAGGAAGAGGTGTTTAAAAGCAACAGTGTTTTCTTCTTTGAAAGAGACCACCAGCTGGTTACTCAAACCAAAAAAAACAAGCTGACAAGAAAAAAGAAAATAAATCTGAATTTTGAACATTGGTCAAGAAGCAACATTTAGGAAACAACTTTGAATTGTAATAAACACAAGACAGAAAGGTGCCTGTAACCCTGCTACAACAGGAGCAAAGAACCTATTAACTAATGCCATAATACTACTAAAGGTTACCACAAGCAGGGTTATGAGAAACATAAAACCAAGTCTCCAACTGATTCCAAAACTTACAGTGCAGGAACTAGTCAGGCAGATAGATCACTGCCACATTCATGCATCCTGGACCAACCACTCTCACTGGAATGTGCCAAAACTTCTGTTGAGGCTGCAAACAGCACAACCTGCTACACCAGAAATGCCCTCCTTTGCTATGGGACAGATTTCTGTACCTTCTTCCTACCTCTGACATGGCACAAGATTAGAGCAAACCCATGTGGGACTCCACAGCAACAAAAAGCATCACCTGCCTGACCCAGGTGCTGGTTAAGGAGGTTATAATGAGAAGCAGAAACAGACAGCAGAATTACTACTCGGGGTTTGTGTTACCCTACCATATGGATGCTCCCATTCCCACCACCACCAAGGAAAACATAAATGGAGCCCAGGAGCTGAAAAATAATTAAGCAACAAGAGTTTATTCACAGGCATAGTAGCATGAGGATATCCCAAGCCACAAATTCTATTCTACGATTCTAAATAGCTAACCCTTCATCCTGGATTTAAACTGCTTACTAATAGCAAACATGAAACTCCCATTAGTGCACAGAGTTTCCAAGCTCCAAAAGAAACCAGCAGAAGGGAAGAAGCAAGAGTGAGAAACTGCAAGCAAGAGAACTGTGAACTCAGAAATCCCCCACAGCAGAGGCTCCACTAACATCCAAATTCCTTCATTCAAAACAAGAACTGGAAAGCACACCTATTATTTTTACACCTTCACTGGAATACATCATCTTTCAATCTAGAACGTAATTGCTTAGAGCTGGGGCAGGCTAAAAGAACACATGCAGCAGGACCATTTGGTGCAAGGCTGGCTGTACAGCAAAGTCACAGCCAGGAAACAGAAAAGGGGATGTCAACTCTGCTGCACATATGCAGTCTTCAGACTAAAAACTGAATCTTCATGCTTTCACCCATGTTTTAAATCAACTATTTGTATTTTCAGCTGACTACAAAACAAAAATCACCAACTGAATGCTACAAGTATCGCTGCAGCACTCTAGCTACTATCTCTAAAAAAAAAAATAAATAAATAAATAAATGAATAAAATCAGGGATCTTCCAGCTGCAACACAATACAGAGAAATAAAACATACTCAGGAGGGTTTCCCTGAGGGATTTCAGCACAATGTTGGAAAAAGACTTACTCCCCACAGTGGGACAGAAGGCGCTTCTGCTTTCCAGTCAAGCAGATAAACCAGCTGCTAGGCTGTCTTTCAGAGTGAGGACAGGACTCTTGAAGTCGAGAGATGCTTATTGAACCTGTCCGTCTGGTATTAGCTCACATTTGAGACGTCGCTACAGAGTGGCAACACCTCTTCCTTCGGACACTATTTGCCTTCTTTTGTCTACTTACCTGCCTGGCATCTGAGCAAGACCCAGGTCTGACAACAAAAATGTTAAGTGGTAACCCAGAAAAACCTTGTGGCCTTCAGAAGCCAAGCAGCAGAGCATTGCACCCCTTCTGCTCACAAAGCATAGTGGGAGACTGGGAGGGCAGACAGAAAAAGCACATAATCAGTGATTCCCCCAGGAATTTAAGTCAGGACAGACTGAAAGTTCTGATCCTTTTCAGAGCCGTGTGAAGCTGTATTTTGTCTCATTGTTGACACATAAAGGTTACTGCCCCGTCTTTGAATAGAGGGCAATAATCCACATCCAAGGTACAGCTGCCAGTAAACATGGGGCACCCTTTCCTCTTACCCTACACTGTGCTCACACTGCCCACTCTAACTCATCCCCCTCCATGCACCTTAATACACTCTCTGGTCTCAGCAGCTCCGTCCCGACAGGCCACAGCTGTGCCAGCACTAGTGTATATAACTTATTTTAGCTAGCCCTGCCTAGAGAGACCGACCACTGCATCCCACTCCTGCCAGCAGAGAGAACCCTGTCAGGACTCTGGCACACAGACTCTCTGCCAAGTGGGGCCCAAGACCCTGTCACATTTCCAGCAGGGAGATGAAAAGCAGGAGTGGGCAATAAAACACAGGGACACCCAAGCTGGAGTTACGCTTCCTTCTAGCGGGCAAGTCAAACACAAACCCGTAACCCTGCAACTCAGCACACTTTCAGGAGTTGTATACTTGCTGTTCTTGCAAACACTCAAATGTCAGAGTCCTGCATTTCAAAGGTCCAGAAAAGTAATTTCTATTTATACATGCATCCCATTTTGCTTCCCTCAATCCCCAGTCACCGTTTCTTAGTGGACTGTACAATAACCAGCTACACTGTGATACCAGTGCAGTTTAAACACTCCCTCTTCTTTGCCTCTACCAGCCAGGTACCTGACTGTTTGAAATTCATCATCTGAGGACAGAAGCAAGGGAAACATCTGATTCAGCCCAGTCATTCCCATCATTACTAGAGACCATAGCATTTTCATTGAACCATAGCATGTACATTGAACATATACATTTCAAGTTACTGACTAGATTTCAAGAAATACCATTTTTGAAACAGTCCAATGAAACTCTACTCTATGAACATAACAGGAAGCAGAACATACTGTGACAGCAAGCCTGAACAGTGTTGGATTTAGTGGTTACCACTAAGTTATTTGCATAATTTGCTTTAAAGTATTATCTTAAAACCAGCAAAATATCTGGTCAAATACTGCCCCAAAATCTCCAGGAAGCTTTTGCAATTTAGTTTGTGTTATTCTACCTCTTCAACACACCTTTCCTAGTATTTTTTTCCTCTCTGGACTGAAGCAGGAAGTTCAAGTCAGTCATAAATATTCAGGGATGGCAAAGGCCCAGAACCACAGACCTCTTTCTCCTGCACGTCATTGCTATGCTTTCCAAGAATAAAAGCAGAGGAAGGATTACCTGTGTAGTAACCATAAGTATCTTCAAAATCTGCAAAGCCAGCTTCCATGGTATTTGACGTCTTGCTCTGTATTTTTCACATGGGTTCATGAAGTAGAACTTCAGATCCTCTTTCAAAGCGGTCTCTTTTAGATCTAAATCTGACTGAGCCATCATATTTCTGCCACAAATAATATGTTAATTAGAAACCAATAGAATCTTTTAGCAATTTCCTCATACTGCAGTTTCAAATCACCACATGACTTATATAAGAGGTCTGTAACAGTTTTCTGTTTGTTTTGCAACAAAATGCAAAAGCTATTTCCCTATATCACATAATTGAAAATAAGAATCATTCAGTCGCATTATATCATCAAAACACAACATCCACACAACTATTTCTCAGGAAACAGGTATCAAATATGATGATCTGTAATACTAACAGCAAGTACACATTTAGCTCTTTCTTAAAACTAAATGTTTGAAATGGGGGTCACTGTTAACACATTTCTGTGAATAACCCACATTCTACCACCAGAAAAAGGTTCCTTAGAGACTAAACAACCAAAGCAGGCTTCATAGCACGCTTCTGTTATGAACAGGCAGCTTTACGGGCTAAACTCATAGGCATTTATTTATTCAAATATCTGGGCATGTAAAAAAAGAAAAAAAAAATAAAAATCAGAGGACCAAGCACAGAGCACTGCTGTTGTAGGAGTCTTAAATCACTTTGAGTTTCTCCCTCTCCACTGAACAGGACATTGAAAACTTTCCCCTTTTCCTGGTCTTTTTAACCCTGTTTTCTAGTACAGTAATTGTCAGAACTTTCCTACTATCAGAACCAAGCTTGTAATTTTTCTCCTCCATGTGTTAAGACAGAGCAATTGTATCTGAAGCCAGTTATCAGTTAGTAACATATACCTGAAGCTGGTATCAGAAACCAATTATCAGTTACATTTTCCATACAGAAAATTACTCCCCACATTCTGAATTTTATAAAGGACAACATTTTCTCTTAAGGTCAAAACCAAAAGCATAGTTTCCAAGTTTTCAGATGCATTCTTACTTCTTTCATGCTCCCCTGTCTGAAGTGTACAGATATTTAAGCCCAAACTGTAGACCACAAAGTACATTTGATTTGCTAGAGCCAGCTGTCTCACAAGAGAAATGAGTTAAAATACTGTCATGTTTTCTCATAAGAGGAAGTGAAATAACCCCAAAAATCTATTTTAACATTAGGAGCTCAAAGGTTCTCTCTATTGCGCAGCCTTAAATCAATCATACATGAAGATGATGGGAAGCAAGCTGATTCTGGTTTTGAGATAAGAAAAACACAGCAAAGCTTGCAAGAAAAAGAAACCATGGTACACTCCAATTTAGATTTATAATAAAAACATCCTAGAGTTGTTCTAATAATGTTTAGGACAAAAAATTAAATTTAAACACATCTGACAGAAAAAGATATGATAATTATAGACACAAGTATTCTCTAGGGAAACAGGTATGTATGTTCTTCAGTCCTGCACTGACACCCAAAGACATTGCTGCTCCTGTAACAGCTTCTCGTGAACAGGCAGAAGCATATGTGTCAGTACACAGCAAACAAGATCTAACCCAGAGTAAAACTCACAGCAATGGTTGAGGAAGAAAGGGGAAACAGAGCAGGTTTAAGCTGGATCTGGTCAAGACTTAAAGCACAAAGGTATGACATAAGAATCACCCCAAGACCTCAGCAAAATCCTCCCCTAAGCTTTCAGTAAGAGTATCAGTAGTGAGAGATCTTAAAAATCCAACAGCAAACTTTATTATAAACACCATTTCCTTTGATAATCAAATACACGCCACAGAAAACATGGTGTTTTTTTTCCAAAGCCGTCTTTCAAGCCCTTACTGTTCTAAAAATGTTATGTTTACTAATAACAATACTTTCGCATTTACACAACTCTCGCTTAACTCCACTGGCTAGGGATTATTTCCACTGATACCTTTAGCTTCCTTTATTAGTTAACTGTAGAAACTGTGAGTAGGAAATTCAGCCAAGGAAAGCAACATACTTTTCCAGTGTAAGAGGAAGCCATGAGATTCAAGCCTGCATTGCTGTTGGGCTTTGCCAGCCAATATAGAGCAGGCATTCTGCAGTGTAGTATTTAAGAAATAATTTGTCAAGAGATGAAATACAGCAGTTGTAGAATATATTTGTTACTAGGACAGATTCAAAGTAATATCCAAATAAACTGCATTAAATCTGCAGAACTTGAAACTTCAGCCGAAGCATTAAAAAGCTCTGATTAACAATGACTTACCACATTTAAAACAATCATCTAGTTCTTACCAAATGTTTATTAGCCAAATAATCCACACAAAACACCCAGCTCAAGGCAGAGTAATGGCTCAACTCCATTCAGACACAGCAACTAACACCTTTTAGTAGGTTTCCATAGTATGTTTTGTAAAGCACTGATACAAGCAAGTTTTGTGAATAACTACTAACTCTACTAGGCATGTTTACATGTATCTCTAACTGCCATTAAGCATAATGTGTCACAAATAATAACTGTTACCAATTCAATTCTAAAAGTTGCATTACTATAGCTGCCACTGCAATGCTGTATCTAGCAGGTCAATGTGTTATTTGGATAAGGTTTTGTAGTGAGGCATTTAAAGCTCAGTATTCTATTCAAGAAAGAGGTTTCAACAGTAATGACTACAGTGTATAGTTAACCTACTTGTGAAATACACTTCCAATACATAGCTATTCACCCAGAAGAAAAAGCTCCATTCAATCAAGTGCTTAAAATGTTTTTAAAAAGTGGATCTGTAACAATTCACTACAGGAGCAACACTGACAGTGTCCATCACAGCTCCAGAATTTTTATAGAACCCTAGAATGGTTTGGGTTGGAAGGGACCTTGAAGCTCATCCAGTTCCAACTCCCTGCCATGGGCAGGGACACCTTCCACTAGACCAGGTTGCTCCAAACCTGTCCAACCTGGCCTTGAACACTGCCAGGGATGGGGCAGCCACAGCTCCTCTGGGGCAACCTGTGCTAGGACCTCACCACCTTCACAGGGAAGAATTTCTTCCCAATATCTAATCTAAATCTCCCCTCTGTCACTTTAAAACCACTCCCTTTGCCCTATTCCTACATGCCCTTGTAAAAAGTCTACTTAAGCTCCATGAGAGATATTCACAAAATTGGTGGGGTAGGAAGAACAAAAACAAAGAATAAATCAGAGAGTTCTACATATCAGACTGAGCAACCCCAGCCTCACCTTCATGTTCTTTTACCAAGTTCACAGCTGGCCCAGAGGAGGACATCGCCTAGCACTCCTCAGCAAGGTGAACACTAAGAAATTAGGAGAAAACCCATTCCTTTCACAGGGCTGCCAGCCGCTAAGCTGCCACAGGAGCAGCACCAACAGCCTCCGCTACCAAAGGTGGCAGTTAGAGCAAGGGGCACACGCCGAACATTCAGCACCTCCCCGCCGCGACTGCGGGACCCGCATCGCTATACGAAGGAGCCCCTGCGGCTGCCGAACGGGCGGGCAGCGCGGACCCCAAGCCACCAGGGGGTTCGGACCTACCTTGTGCCGCAAGCTAAAGGCACGGCTTCAGAGTAAGCCCGCCGCCTGCGCGCTGCTCGCCAGGTGCCTGAACGCCGCGGGGCGCGGTACCAGGCGGGCGCGCCCCCCCAGCGGGCACCCCATGCCGCCATGCCCCGGGGCAGCGGGACGCGCCCGTTATCGCGGCCCCACACGGTCGCTGTGCCCCGGGGCGCTCCGCCCCTCCCGCAGCCGAAGGAACGCCCTGAGCCCCGCTCTCTGCCGCGCCGTGCGGCAGGACCCGAGCTTCCAGCACCGCCCCCAGCCCCGTCCCGCTCACCCGCTGGCGGCGGCCCGCCCGCCGGGCAGGTATTTGAGGGAGATCTCCATGGGGCCGCGGGGCTCGGCCGCTGCCCAGGCGGGGCTCCCAGCAGCCCGCAGCGGACGGGGAGAGCCGGCGCCACGACCGAAGCGGACTGGGCCGAGCGGCCCGGTCCCGCCAGCGAGCCCCACGGCTCACCCAGCCGGCAGCGCCGGCTTTATGGGGCCCGGGCGGAGGAGGGCGCCCGCTGCACACGTGCCCGCCCGGCTGCAGCAGGTGGAGCTGCCGCGGCTCTGCCCTCGGCTGAGGGACCGGCGCTGAGACGCTTGCTACGGGATACAGCGTGCGGGGCAGATTGTCACGTTGGGTTGGGTTGGGTTAGGTTAGGTTAGGTACTGCAGAGCAAGTCGTTCTGCAGTTGAAAAGGTGCTTTGTTCTGCCGAGGATGTGGTTTAAAGTAGTTACTACAAACCAGGGTGTTTAAAAAAAAAACAACCTAGGGTGTTCTGGGACTCTTTTCAGTGGTGCCCAACAATGGCACAGGATGAGAAGCAATGGCCATTAAACTAAAATGGAAGAAGTTTTACCTCAACTTGAGGAAGAACTTTATGTTGAGGGTGGCAGTGCACTGGAACAGGCTGCCCAGGGACATTGTGCAGTCTTCCCCTCTGGAGACATTAAAACCCCGCCTGGATGTGTTTCTGTGTAACCTGCTCTAGGTGGGCCTGCCTTGGCAGACTAGATGATCTCCAGAGGTCCCTTCCAGCCCTAACAATTCTGTGAATCGGTGTGAAAACAGAATACAGACTCAGAAGAGGCTTCATCGCAGCAACTGTGAGTTCTGCCTGCCCACGCAGTAGGGATGGGCAGCATGTGGCTCTTCAGTAATACTAAGATGATGCTGTGTTTGGTTACAATCACACTGTTTAAGGGAGAAGCAGGAGCAAAAGCCCGGACAAACATCTGTATGCAGTTACTGAAAATTAGCTGCAAGAGCATTATGGCAGCTATTGCATGGGAGGTTGTTTTTTTTAAGGCTTCCACTGAAGCAGAATCTTCAGGCAAGATGATGGTCGCAACATATGCAGTCACAGGTTTGGTCTTTTACGGTAGCATGTGTTTTCTCCCCATCTGCCAGACATAACTTACACCTTTACACATTTTCTTTTAAATTGGAAAGATATGAATGTATATGGATTTGGTTTCTTCCTCTTTTGCGTGCATACTTTTTACCTTCCCTTGAGAATATGCTTCTACCCATCATGGAAACTGGCACTTAAAAACAAGTATGGCCCCCACCTCTCTCTTCCCCTCTGCGTAACTCCATTCTGTTACGATCTCTGAGCTCTGCTTGAAAACAAGCTCTCGCTGCTGGAGCATGAAATGACATTGAAATGAGCCTTGGTAGGAAGCAGCTTTTACCCAGGTTTAGCACTCTGCAACTTATTTTCATGAGGAAATACTCACTGTCAGTATTGTTTGACCAACTCTTTCCACAGGCAGTGAGAGCTAAAACAAAGGAACTCTCTTACCCCTCCAAAACTTCTTGGACAATACCAAGAGCCTTGTTTTCCTTAGAATTGCAGTTTTAAGCATAATGAATTTTATCTGAAGGTTTATCTGCTTCTTTGCTCTCCCCATCTGCATTTTACAGTTATATCTATGCCTGCTTGATTGTATCAGCATAAAGATACCAATGTCTCCAGGATGCAGTTTTACATGTATTACTAGCTTTACTAATATTGAGATTACTGATACTGTTGAAGTCACAAGGGTTTCTTTTAGAATAAGATCTTGTCTCTGCAAGGCCATTACAAGCACATCATATATTGACATGAAGTAAAAGCCCCACCACACAGAGAACAGCAGCAGCCACAGATCTCGGGCAGAGCTGCTCCTCATCTCAAATGCAGCCAGTAGGCTAGAAAACAGAGCATTGACTGGCTTCTTCTCAGCTGGGTGCAATACTTGAGCAGATGAAGATCCTGAACACCATGGATCAAGGCCAGAAACCCGGACAGCAAGCACTTAAACTGCCAGCAGCACTACAAGGTGAACCATACATGCTTGAGTGTCTGGTTTTCTTAAACAAAAATCAGATAGATATGAGATACGTAAGACAAGCAGTATTTATTTTTTGCAGTCATGACTGGACATTTTGAGGAGGTGTAAGCCAGTAACCTTTCAGGGAACTGTTCTTTCTTTCATGTAACAGCCTACAACTGTTGCTGTGCTATCTTGGTAAGCAGTTGTCCCTTCTTTTCCTCCCACCCTATCTGATCCTTTGCTTTACACATCCTTCTACTCCTTTTACTTAGCCCTCCCCTCTGGCTTCATACTGTGATCCTGCCATAACTATTCGAAGGCAAGTCACCATTCATCAACCTTTTCCTCCCCAAACCCACACAGCTGCGAGCAATGCTAAATTAGAAGCTGTGTGCTCCAGCAGGAGTAGCAGAGCGTGGTTTTCCATTGAATTTCTGTGTCTCAGTTGATTGACTTTTTAGCTGTAGCCCAAGCACAGGTCATTACTTAAAGACTCTAACAGAGATTTAACTGCAAAACAAGCTTCACAATGAAGTTTGTCTTTCAGGCAACAGAAACCAGTCTTCAGTGGAAGATTCCTCCTATTAGGAGTTGAATGAATCTCTATACAGTATCTTTTCCTGCTTTTGGAAACATGACTTCTCCCTGCTTCTGTAAAGCTGTATAGGAATCTGATATTTTAGAGTTCTGTCAAGTGTTGTTGAAATTTGTTGCCAATTTCGTAAGTTAACAGTGACAAGCATACACTCTGCCCCACTTCTGAATGAAATCAGACTACTACTTGCCTTGTAACTGTATTTACAAAGAAGTCCACAGCTGTTTACAAAATGCACTTGCATTTTGAGCAAATTATTAATCTTAGCTTTTTCTTAACTCTGTATGAAAAAGCTTTGCTAATAAGTCAGCTGCTTGCATTTGGGTGATCTTAAAAGTGCTTGCCATCCCTGTCAGAATTCCTTGCACAAACTATTTTATACAATAGTGATGTTCACGTTAGATATATTGTGTGGTGTCAAAGACCCACAAGGAGTTTAATGTGTCAGTAGAAAACACAGTCACTTAATATTTGCTTTTCAAGGCCAGATTGCCTTGAATCTTCTTGAAAAGCTTCAAAACTCTTCAATCTTAGGGGATTGTTGGAAGACAAGGACCTCAATACAGGAAACTCTCAGATACCGTGAATCATCTGTTCTGCCTACATGTCGCATTTGTTTTGCTTTTGCTGAATTTCACATAATGTACACATAACGTAAGGTTTAACACTTGCTTATTTGTTTCTATGACAAACTCTGAAATGCTGTTGAACAAGATCACACAGGAACAAGTCCCCACCAAGGTACACAGGAACTATGCTGAATACAAGAAATGCAAGCTCACATACTCCACACACTGTTTCATGCCAATTATTGCATACTGCTATATAAAAAATATTAACCTCACGACATATTTACTCTGAAAATGAATACTGGCACACCCAGTTCATACTGCAGCTGGAACTGTTTATTGTAGCACATTTACAATGTTTAAACATTCAGAAAGAACATGTTTAGTGTCCTCCACTTTTGTGCACAGCATTATACATTATCACACACCACTACAGGAATGTTGCTCACAAATGTAAGTTATCTAAAATATGCTTCCCTTTGGTTTTCTTTTCTGCTCCCAGAGTGAATGGACTACAGAAAATAAGGCATCCATTAAATGGTATCACAATCAACAATGTCCATAAACTAAGTTGTGAAAACTGAACTTTTATAAGATCTAATGTCTAAGACAGCAACCAGCAGTACCAGGTTATTAGATTGGTAGGAAACATCCCATTTCTAAAGCATGGAGAGATATGACTCTCAGAAACCTATCTTCTGTGTATTTAAATTAGTTTAGACTTCAGGTTTACAGACTTGTGTACCAGAGGAAGATATCAAATTAAAAAAAATAGATATTTTGAAAGTGCTTTTGTCTGACTTTTCCTTTAAAAATGTAAAGTCAGCACACTGTGAAGCTGAAGACTGTAACTGATCCTACCCAGCTCTGGGTATAGGAGAACATCCATATTTCTCCCCTCAACTCGCCCCTCAAGCTTCAGTTCTGGCCTGTCATACCTCTGGCCTCTCTGCAAAGAGGCTGCTATTTACATCAAGTGGTACTTATGCTCATAAAAATACCTGGTTTATGCTCTCAGTTGTATTTGAATGGGTTGTGCATCTATTCGCTGTAATGTCTCCAGAACCAAATTATACCAAACTTTATAGCTTTCATTTATTTGTACTATGACTGCAGATAAGCAAAAGATGCTGAGAGCTCTAGAGTGAGCTTTCATTCATTCAGTGATGGGTCAGCCATAGCCAGATAAAGCCTGCAGTACTGAGGGCTAAGTTGATGTTCAAAGTTACGGTTGTCTAGCACTATTTTTACTTGCTCTTGAAAGTTAGTGCATTTCTAGTCTACTCACATAATCTAGCCAAGTCTCTGAACACAAGACAGCTTTTTAATGCCCTCTGCACAATTTAACTGAGGAAACAAATAGAACAAAGCTAATAAAAAAAACAACCCCCCAAACCCCTGAACTAGTAATGAGAGTGCCTAATCAGAAAGTTTACCATAAGCTTCTGCCACAGGCTTACACTGTTTTTTGAGAAGAGCAAATTCAGGCTTTAGGTATAAGGTTTTCCACAAGCTCCACGTTACAGTTCTTGCAATATGTGCTCCTCTAAAGGCTCCATGATACGTTCCCACAATCCACTACATATGTTCACTACAACCTGTACAGGAGAGGGGGAAAGGTTGTCAGGTACATGCATCAAAATAACAATTTCATTGTACAAAAGACCTTAAAAATAATTCTGAACTATTTAATTACTAATTTGACATACCCTGATCAGAAACTGCTATGAATCACCATAAAACATTTTGAACATGTGAAAGAACTGAGCCTTGTATGTCCTGTAGGACCATATGACTAATTAAGGAGCAGAAGCCATAATAAAACATCAAGATACATACTTTTTTCTACAGATCATTTGTTTTAAAGTCAAACCAGACTGCCACAATAATAGAGCTAATGGAGCAATGTCCAGTATTTGCAGGCAACTGCAAAGTCAGCCCCTGATCTAGCTTCTAGAGAAAGAAACACACTATTTCCAGACAAAAAAACAGTCTGTAACGTTAGTGTGTGTGGTGTGAAGCATGCATGTGGATCAAGACATTTGGCACCAGGATAAAACAACTGAAGAGCAGGTAACCCATTTAGGAAACAAGGCTCTGAAATGCGGCACTTAAATGCCTGCAGCTCTGAGCCCACAGCCTGCAGCTGCTGGATGCCCAGTACTCCTGAAGAACAAGTTGCTTGAGAGTACCCAAGTTTTCCTTTTTGAATGCTCATCTAGAGGTCTATTCCCTGCCTTACAGTCAGTGGGAAAAGTACATCCCCACCCTGTCCTGCCTCATATTGGGTTTCTTGCCTGGTTAAACTGAGCTGTGTGCAGAAAAGGAAATATTAACATGTCTGTGCCCTTTACCCAGGAGCAAGATGCCCTGCTCTTCTTCATCACACACTTTCATCTCCAGTAAGGCTCTGTTTTCTCCCTGTTCTGAAATATATCCCCATCTCCTCCCCTTCATGAATATAACCTATGTGGCATATAGCAACAGAGCACACCAGAAAAGCCCAGTACCAAGGAGCTGCAAATGTCTTTGATCTTTTTAACCAAGCTGCAAATATTTTAAGGCTCCCCCGCCAAAGGACCATTCAACAAGCAAAACTCAAGAGTTGCTGCCAGCCAGGTTAAATATAAACCACGTATCCTGCAATCAGTATTCCTGAAGAAACAAAGCTTCAGATAACTGAAGCATTAAGCTCTCCATAGCGGAAGTTAGGCAATGCTTTTCCAGGTGCTATAATACCATCTTAAACTGCATGCTGTCCTAAAATCTTGGCAAGCTTTTCTCCCTAAGTTTCAGGCCCACTACCATTTAAGTTAGGACACCTTACTGCACAAAGCATCATTAAAAAAGTGGGTAAGAAGACACTGAACGAGTCCTGTCTATTGCAGTGAGTACAGGCAATGTTAATGCTTGCACATTATACATACGGGGTTCCCAAGCTACTGCATACACTGTCTAACTTTCTGTACTGTTTTTCATATTAAGCGATCCTTAATTTACAAGTTTCCTCACCTCTCCTAAGGAGTTTTTTGGCTGTGGACATTCTGCTAAAGTGCTCCATTCTGAAGTTTTAGAACTAGTTTAGGAATTTTATGTTAGGGGGATGGAGGGTTTCCCCTCCACCCACAAAAAAAATTAAGTGCTCTTCATAAATATTATAACAGGGACATGTTGTGGCATGCTGCCTTTGCATATACCTTAATGTATAATTTTAATACAGGTACATACCATTACAGCAACAGAAGAGGGATGCAGAGCTCTCCTCCTCTAACCTGTACCTGCCAGAGTTTGGCAAGTCTTTGCACTGTGATATAAATCTCTGAAGTTCTGTCTCTGGAAAGCCATCTTGCTGGTAGTGCTAGAAATTGATACTTAGTTAAACCTTTGACAAGGCTAAAACATAAAATAACCCAAATCCTCCCCAGACCGCTTTTCAGACATTGTTCAAGTCTGAAATTAGAAGATTAACAGAACTAAATATGAAATTACTGCTTTTTAGTAGGTATTTCGCTTCCATTGGAGCTGGAAATCAGATAGACTTGTAAGAAAACTGAAGGAGGAAAAGATTGCAAGCCTCTCATCATCACTCTACACCCTCTAAAGCAGCCATTATATTTATCTTTTATATTGGCATGCAGTGCAAGTCACAATATTGAGGGGGGTGAGAGTCTTGATAGCACCAATCTTTCATTTTTATTCCAAACAAAGAGTCCATGCTTACCTTGACAGTTTCATATGTATCTGTAATGAGTGCAATGAAGAGACTCAGCACCATATAGATGAACAGACTGATGAAAGAGTAGAGGTAGATCCTACTGAATAACCAAACCAAGTAACTTTTCTGCTGCATTTTTGCAAAGGTAGCAAACATGTCATCTCCATTGATCAGTGAAAAAAGACATTCAGAAACCATGTTCAGAGAGCGAAACTAGAGGAGAGGGAAGAAGACAAGTACATCCATCACTGCTTTATTTGGATCCAAAGGCTGTACACAGCGTGAAAAAAAATGCACAGCTGATGACCTGTTGCCTTGGATCTCTTTGTACACTCAAGAGTATGACAAGGTGCAAACAGTAAAACATTTGATGAGTGAGCAACGTTTGGCACCTCCTGCACACATACACATTCAATTCAGATAAGCCGATTTCACTTTTAAAAGGGACAAGGACAAAGTCTCCAAAGCTTAAGTCCAACACTGGTGTTCTGCAATATGAAAATTATTTCTCAAAATACCAGCACATGATTGGGAGTCACAGCAGCTTCCACTTCTGACTCAGAGCTTTCATAACTCAAGGAAAGTCTGATTGAGTCATGGAAGTCAGACTCCTCAAACAGAGCAACATCATGTTGAGGATGCACTATTTTTATATTAAGGGAAGCCTTGACATGGAAACTTAGAAGACAACAGCAGTAATCTCTCATTTGTTTGGAATCCATTCTGTTATTCGAGTTGACTTGTTTCATGGGAAGTATATTACCTTCACATGGTACGGTCCCAGCACAATCCATCCACAGAAACAGTAGCCCAAGTAGATCATAGCAGCACAACAGCAGAACCTCATTACATTGGGTAATGCTGCTCGCAGTGTTAGGATGAGAAGCTGCACAGAGCAATGCAAACAGTTAGAATTCAATCAGGCATTTCTTCCAGCCCTCTTATAGCAACAAACAGAATAAATACCAACAGCACGAAGATCCCAGAAGATCCTTACATTATACTTCTGAAAGAAACCTAGGTAGCGAATGACTCCAAGCCACACAAGCATAGTCGATGTTCCGAGAAGTATGCTACACACATCGTAACTTGTCAGACTCTAAAACAAAAAAAAAAAAGGGGAAATAAATAAAATATATATATCAAGTATTATAACAACTAAATTTAGAACAACAGGTTCTAAATTGCAACTCTCGTTACTACAAAGATCTGTTAAGAAAGATAGTTTATCTTAGCAACCTCTCCCATTAAAATTTAGTTTGGGGCAATATGCATTAGACAGCTGAAGTCCCACCAGAGAGGAAGGGCACTTTCAAGTGTAACTCATTTCCCATGCCTTTACATATATGGCTGTTTGCAAAACAGATCCTGACAAGACAAGCTTCATTTGCAAGGCCAACAGCACAGCAGCATGGTGGGTGCAGAGGCACCCCCTCTGTACATGGCTCACTAAGACCTGCAGAGTGGCACTGCAAACATTTTTATGCTGCTTCCAGGCCTCCAGTAACTGCTTCTGGAATCTGCATTGGCAGATTCCCCAGAGCAGCTTGGGAATCTCTCCACTGTATCCCAATGGACAGTGTAGATATGACTTTAGAACAGCAGAACATTGAAGGTTCTTCCAGTATGCAGGCAAAGCAGTTTGTAAGAAATAGCATGACTTGTCACCAGAGCTCAGGTAAGTACTAAGGAAGACCTTGTGAGGTAGCTAGGAACTGTGAGGCATAGACAGTTTCAAGGAGAAGACTAATCAGCTTCTAATTAATTCTAACCAGGCCTTCATTTATATTTTATTGGCTCTTCATTACCTTTTTCCACCTATACATACTGGCTGTTTTGTCCAAGTTAGCATATACCCTGTTCCCTGAATTGCAGCTCTACTCTGAAATGGTTCATGACAACTTACTGAGTAAGAATTTTTCTTTATTTTACGGTTTTAGTCTTCTAAGAGTTTTCTAATTTTTTATATTACTATAATTCATTTACAGCTTGACAAAACACAAATTTAGGCTACTTTAATGTGAACTTACTATTCAGCCACTAAATAACATGGAACAAGATCTTGTTATTATGGTCTGCAAGGCTTGCAAAATGAAGGGAAATGTACTTCATTAGAGAAGAGTTTTAGTAAAATACTCTCTTAGAACAGAAACATATAGAAAGAGATGTATTTATAAGATACTGGAATCCCAAATACAAGATCTTACTCCAACCATGTTCTTGTCTTCACTTCTCTTGAAGCAGGATGAAGCTATCTCTTAGCCAAGTTCCTCACAGCTTCTTCCTACTTAACAACTGAGTTTATAGTTCCTAAGGTAAGATAGGGCAGTTTGTACAGGGCATTTAGGATAGTAAAGCTGTCACCAGATGGATTTCAGGTCCATCCTTTCACCACTACTGTCCAAAGTCTGCTGTGTTGCAATGTCACACTTCAAAGTCTGCTAGAGATTTGGTGAACAACAACATTAGCTAAATATTAGAGTGCTTCAGGATTTATTTTAATAATTTTTCTTCCCTAATTCTGGTTCATATAATATGTTTTTAAAAGTTGGCCTTTTTTTTTTCATTATCAAGTTTATCTTAGATATTTTAGGCCTAGCTCCTGGCTGTGGCTGACTGTTCTGTACATGCTGAAAAACAGAAGCTGGGAAAGCAGCAAAGTGATGTTTAAGGAGAGAGTCTCTGTGCTGGTTAAACACTTGTTAAATAGGGAACAGAAAGTTAAATGCTAAATTAAAATAAAATAAATACATCATCAAATTAGCAAATATAAGTGGTCCTAAATGGAGAAGAGAGAAAGTCGTCTCAGACTTCCAGAGATTAAGTTAATTTTATTCCTTGGTGTCACAAAGAAGCAAAGGTAATTAAAACTAAAATATCTAGAGATAATCAGAGTTTTTTTTTAATCTCTCAATTGGAAACAACACATACCAGTTACAATTGCAGAGGAGAAGATGGGATTTTAAAACTTCATGCCACTACAGGACGAAGCTTAGCCAGCCTAAAGTCCTCTGACAGATTTAAACCTAACTGGGAGAGTGACAATCAGTTTTGCTTCTACCTGACGGTGTAAAAAACTCACCTTGGCTTGTATCTCCATCTTCAGAGTTGATCCAACAAAAGTTAAGACATCACTGACCATAATCATGATGTACCACCCATTGACAAATTCCATTTGATCACTGAAAGATACTTCTTTCTTATAATAATATAGGAAAAAGCTTACAAATTCCTAGGGGAAAAGAGGAAAGAAAAAGGTAAATCAGACTTACACAAGACATGAAGGCTTTCCAAGGAAAGACTTATACCCACCCTTTGGAGCTGAATTCCTTTAACCACTGATCGTGTGCAAAGGATTAGTGAAGCCAGACAAGTCAATATAACAAAAGCATCAAAGATCATCATGTAATGAGTGTTCTTCTGTACTGCAAGAACAAAAATGTACATATATATTCATAGTCAGATGCATTTCATCTTGTTGATCATCTTGAATATTGAAACAAGAATCAAGTTTCGATGTTGACTTTATTTATACAATTTAATTAAGAAAAATGTTAACATTTTTCCCCCAGAAGTTTATCTATCTGACGTATTTTCATGAGACACAAGTGCATCTGCACCATGGATACCACCACTTCCGTTAATTTAGGAAGGCTGATACCACATCAAAAATATACCAGAGAGAGTGCTTCTTACAGCGCGGCAGAATTTGAGGTGGGAGTTGTCCGTTTTACGATCACTGGAATGGCCTCTGGAGTGACAGAATGTGTCAAAAAAATATCCCAGGAACTATGTATCTTCTCTTCCAGACGAGTACTTGACTATCAGGTGGGTTTTCTGTCCTAGAGCAGCGCAGATAATTTGCACTGCTGCCCAGCTGGCCAAGACCAGCACTGAGCTAGACTTCAGTTCTCCATCTCTTATGTTACTAAAATTCACAGTCTTGATAAACTAAGGTAGAGCTGGCACAAAATTTGACAGCTAGACCCCCTTTTTTATGCCTATCATATTGCTGAAGCTTAATGAGACGATATATTTACATTTTTAATGCTAAAGAGTGATTGAGAAAAACAACTGAAATAAATTCAAGCTAAATTTTCAAGACATAGCAATTCTCCAAAATGCTGTACTGAAGTTCTAGTTGACTTCACAAACTGCACTACTCAGAAAAAGCACACCTTTTTGCTTATACCAGAGTCACTAACACATGTACCGTTGCCATTTCAACTGGGTTTGCAGTGTAGTCCAGAATAGCAACAACTTGTTATTGTCCTACTGTAATCATTACCTTTGTATTCGTCCTTGGCTTTCAGAAAATAATACAGGGTACTCCAGGAGATGATTTTGAAAACTGTTATAGAGGCAATCTACACAGGTATCAGATGTGGATTATTACAGAAGCCTGGTATCAAAACCTTCTTGCGCTGCTGCACTAGCAATCTTTTGGAGGTAGCATGCCATCTGGTGTGCATTTGTAACACGGCAACTAGCAAGTTACTGTGTAGTGAAACATGCATTTGCCAAAGTGGAGTGTTTCGTACTCTGTAATGCATTTCATTAAATTCCTCCAAATTTATTGCAATCCGGATCTTTAAAATAAAAGCCCAAAACTTCTCTTTTTCACTACCAGCTTTTAATTTCCATATGTAGGCACAGCAAAAGGGAAAGCGGCCAAGTAGAAAAATGGACCTGATTCATCCTATTGCTTAACTCAGCAAAAAATAAAAAAAAATAAATGGAATTTAAAGTCTTGAAAAGCTTCTGACTTTCAAAGAGATTATTTTCTCTAATCAAAAAAGATCTCAGGCAATGTTTTGACCAGACCCAATAGGTGCCAACAAGGGGTACTCTTGTGAGTAACTATTTAACATAATTTAGCCACACTGTGCATTTCTGTACACCAAAATACAAGCCAAACAACATTTCAGCACCAGTAGAAGTGTTTCTAGCCATTCCACTCTAGCAAGCCTTATCAACAGCACTTCCTTATCTTTCCTGGTGCTACGTCCTGAAATACGAATCGGTTTCTACTTTCCAACACTATCATGTGTCCTTCTGTTGCCTAGTGCTAGAACGGTTCACAGCCTACCTTAAGCAATGAAGAGCATAAGTTCAGTAGCCAAAGCTAGAAGGATTCACAGTGAGGTGTATCACTGGTTTGACACTATCAATCTAAGGTGCAAGGCTGGAGAACTGCTAAGGAAAGTAATGGTGTGGCTGGTTCCCAGGGTTTCAGATCAGAGGTTGAAGAACAATACCTTAGAAAATCAGGATTTAGAGCCAAGCCACTAGGGAATGTATGCGAAGAGTGCCTCATCTTTTAACAAAGGAAGAGTTTAACAAACATTGTGCTAGTGTGGCGAAAATTTAACATGAAAATTTGAATGTATTTATGTCACTTACTTGATCCAGAAACATGCCAGTCTTTACATTCCCTGATCTCTATGTCATTGTCTAGACTTATTTTGATTCTTCCACTGTGTGCTTTGTTATCAAACACTATCTGTATTAACAAAACAAACAAACAAACAAAAAAGTGTATGTCTTTTTAAAGTCAAACCATTACAAACGTAGCACACTGTAAGCTAAGCCTGCATAATGATTCAGAATAATCCTCCTAGGGAAGAAGTTACAAAATGTATTCAAGCCTAATGCAATTCCAGTTTATTCAAATAAATGCTGTCAAAGTGAAAAACAAACCTGGTGAACAATATATTTGCCATAAATTGCTTGATCAACTAGATACTAAATGAAATTCTTTTAAACTACAGCCTCATTCCTCTGTGATCTGAAAACAACCTTATATAGAAGCATCTCTCTAAAGAGAAGAGGTTTATGCTTTCATTATACTTCAAATGGACTAGAGCACAAAAGGCTGTAAGGCAAACAAGTGTTTCAGGACCACATCATGAACACTCAAAGCTTAACTTCGCACAGTGACAACCAGCAGTATTTACAGGGTACACTAACCCATGACAGAGTAATCCAGACACCAGTGTGGACCAGTCAGTGGTGCCCAACACTTCAGAAAGCACCTGCACAGACTGTGTATGGTAAATCAGCAGGAATGATTTCTCATTTTGAATAGAAAGACACGTGGCAGGTTTCCACCTACCCTTAGAGTGAAATCGTAACAGTCAGGGAGCTCGTGGTGACGAACAGTCTGGAGGTTGACTGCCTTCAGATTGAACTTGAGCTGCACCATCACCAGTCTGCAATAGAGCTCCGTATTAGCTTTTCACAGGGAAAATGCACAAATACCCCAATACAGGAGGTGCTATTTCCCCCTCACCTGTGGAAATCCAGAGTGAAATTCAAATTGTGCTTTCCCACTGTTGTGTTGTCTGATGGTATCATTGGCTCAACATACAAGCAGTCTGCAATGGATAAGGACTCACAACAACATCTCATGGGTTATCATGCTCTTTTAACTGTAATCTGCCATTCCTACTCCCGAGGCTGTAAAGAGCTGATGACTATAGCAGACAAGATAGCATGCTTAAGTGAGGGGTCATTTAGGAAGCCAGTTGACAAATACGTTGGCTTCCCTGACCACTAGCCAAGTTATTAATCATGAATTCACAGGGACTGCTCCTGAAATTAGCCCAAAATACTTGTGTTAGGTGGCTCATCACTCGGTCTGTGGCAGTAGACTAAAAGACCGTTACCTTGGAGGGCTAGAGGTTAGTTACACAGTAGTTTTCTTACCAGTTTTGGCTGGTAATAAGTTCAATACAGATCATGTGATAGAACTATACAGTACTGTGAGGGGGTTTTAAGAATTTATCATAAATGTAGGGTCCCCCCTCCCAAAGAACTGATAGAACAGATGAGGTTCATCACCAGTCACAATCTCTGGGTCTATATCAAAGGTGTCATTTCCAGGAGAGATGATTCCTCGTTTGTAGAACTGCTGACAGAGGGCCAGAGCTGTCTCTTCTGCTCCCTTCTTCTCATAAGCATGGTTTCCAACAGAGATGTTGGGCAGCTGTAAGTACTAAAGTTCAGAACAAACAGACAAACCAACTTAGATGGCACCAAAACTGTTAGTCTGAAAAAACCCAGCCAACCAGAAAACAACCCAGAAGTGTTTGGATCTGTGCCATAACCCATCTTTTTTATTTAAAATGAAAAAAGAACTTGGAAACCTACACCACACTACAGCTGAGTTCTCAAATACTTCAAGATATTTGACCAAAAAAGTAAGTGCAGGATTTTGATCTAGATACCTTTTTGCTTATTACTTTTTTCTCTTCTCCTTACTAGAAAGTCTAATTTGATACTTGCAAAGAACTCTGGCACAAATCCAAGGACTGCATATTTAGTGCAGAAGTAGTATGCTGATTAGCTTTAAGAATGTTGCCACAGTACAATGCTCTGGCAGTGACAGAAAACCTAAATGAGTCAACACTCTAATCTTAAGCAACAGGCACAGAAGTTGTTTCAGGCACCATCAGGGAAGGTGGAAGAAGGAAAGGTACCCAGGTAAAGAGCATATATATAGCATATATTGCAGCAATAGTCCTTACCTGGTTTATTGCAAAGAATATCTGGTCATAGACATCTGTTTGTGTGTATACAGCATAGGTATCATCCATTCTGTCCATGTATCCTTTCAAGAAGAGATGTTTGAATGCAACAGTGTTCTCTTCTTTGAAGGCAACCACCATTTGATTGCTCAGTCCAAAAACCACCAGCTGAAAAAGACATTTATATTTCCTGTTCAAAGACAAAGTTGGCTTCTGGATTAGCATATGAATTCTGTCCTACAAACAGCCACTCTTTTGTCACGCTGGTAGAAACGGCAGTTACACGCAGACTACTCCATTTCACAGACGGTCAAAAGAAAGTTTGACCTTAAGGAAACAATGGGTTTCCAGAATGTCCCTTTAACACATTTACCAGCATCTTGGCCAAGGACTCGCATTTTTACAAAGAAAAGGATACCATCTCAAATTCAAGCTACCTATATACTGTTACATGTGCTTTGTTAGTTCAGCCTGACATTAATACAACTTGCCTTGGGGAATATCAGTGTTCTTCAGGCAAAAAGGCAGGACAGGACTTAGCCAGACCCTGCTTTGAAGTCCTTACTCCAGCACACAAAAAGCAAATTGAGGACAGAAAACCAAGTATTTCTTCCTCATGTTTCAGGAAAGGTGCTTTGAGAATAACCAATCAAAACTGTGCTTGTAACAGCCTAACCTCTGACAAACTAATATAACAAATATACTCCAACAAATAATAGCATAAACCCCTGCTTGCTACTATCCAGATTGGAAAAGTTTTCTAGAAGAATATGATATATTGTTTGTGGGAGCTCACAATTTTCTTCAGTGACTTATTGTTTCAAATCTAGTGCCAAGAGCATTGTGAAGAAACTCATCAGAGATAAGTCCGAATCAGTAGTCTACAGATAAGTTTTACGGTCGTGATGCAAACTGGATATGTAGATTTTGATAAGGATAACTCAGTTAGAGAGATACTAAAATGCTCTGTGGGCAAGCTCCATGTGCTGGGCACAAGGAATACACCAGCAAATCAACAGTGCTAAGACTGAATTACCTACAGGCCGTTTCTTTTTCTGAAAAGGCTAAATCAGCACTGGTTTCTTTCTTATTTAGGTTCTCCCACCATCAAATTTTATTTCTAGTTGCAAAATGAGACAGATGACAAGGAGAGGATGATGATACATTTAAAACTGAAGCAGAAAGGAAGGGATACAAACACAACGCCAGATGTATAGCAAGAGAACTATTATTTCTGCAGTTTGTCACATCAGTCACGCAACCATGGAAAACATTCTTCACTATACTTGTATTGTCATGGCACCAACACCACCATAAAGGTAAATCACATGCAGAAAAGTCTGAAGGATCATCATTTCAGGCACTGGAGAGGCTTTGTGAAAGATCTTCTTCCTCCTTAACCACAAAACTTTGAGACAAACTGTTGCCTTTTGTGCAGCAGATAAATGTGTTGACATCTATGGTGCAAGGCTGAGTGACAGGAAGACTGGAGCAGAATTTCTGTTTTTTTTTTCAATACAAGAGTTTGTATACCATACAAAAGATACAAGCAAACATGGTGAAAAAGCCACCCGTTTCAGTTCTTATAACCGTGACATTGAAACTTGAACAACTGTTCCTTCCCTCAGACACTCGCAGGGAAGAAGTTATTGGGGGAATAGACACCATCCTTTAGGGGAAGAAAAAAAAAGTAATGTAAGAAGTCAAGCTAAGCACTTAAACATGGTTCCTTTCATCTCTACTCTTAGGAAAGCTATTTTTTCAGTCAATAGTTTTAGGAGAAAATTATGACATAGAATCATTAAACCATAGAATCACAGGATAGTTAGGGTTGGAAAGGACCTTAAGATAGTCTAGTTTCAACCTCCCTGCCATGGGTAGGGATGCCTCACACTAGACCTAAGCTACATATATGCAACTAAGACAGTTTTGCAGTCTATCTTCTCCCTTTCTCTGCACCACGCCACAAACAGCATTTGTCACCGGCACGCGTTTGACTTCCCATGAGGTAAGAAGAGTCCCTGCTCCCACAGTTACTCACCTGAACAGTAACCATTGCTATTTTGAGTAGCTGAATCCCAAGTTTCCAAGGTTTCCTGCCCCGGGCCCAGAATTTCTCACATGGGTTCATGAAGAAGAATTTTAATTTCCTTCTAAGCTGGTCTTCCAAAAGTCCCTCCTGTGATATTGACAGGTGTCGTTTGTAACTGCAAAGGTTTTCATCATCATGAGCACTGCAGCTGCTCACAGCCACTTCAGGATTTTCCATTTCTGAAATGAAGAGAAGCTCATGTCAGTCAGAAAACAGGCAAGCATGAATACAGTAGCATCAGATCAGTCTGCACTGACAACTGGATCCAAAGATGTGTACCTTCTGTGAAACGCACTTGAACATAGCACTGAATTTAAGACCTTCTTCATAATATTGCACATGTTCTGCAGATCCCTAAGAAAAGTTTGGCAAGCTCTTAAATTGCAGATAGACTGTCAGGACGCTTATTTGATAGTGGAATTTCTGTCCCTTTGGAATTACAGAGTCACTTGCTAAAAACTTGCTTCCTCTCTTACTTGCCACCATCATCATATATGCAAGACATCCTGACTCACTTCCTTCTGTGTCCAGAAGAGTACCAAAAGCCTCTCATGAGCATTCAGTTTTCTGGAAAACTTACCTATTTCTGTAGCTAGTATTTCCCCCATCTCCAAGCCCACTGTCCAGCCCTTGAAGGAAATGGAATTTCCAAGACAGGCAGCATTTTTCTTTGACATTAGTATTAGCACTCTTGGAAATGGGGACCCAGCATGCAAAATTGCAGTTCAGATAAATTACCTGAGTGCATCAACTTGTCATTTAGCAAGATTATGTCTATTTCTTCAACCATAAAAGACTGAGTGCAAAGCAGTGGTGCTCATGAAGCAGACAAAAAGACCAAAAGGTGATTGTATCCAAGCATCGTGATTAGCTGAAGAGGCTCATGGTTTAGATGAGTTTGAGGGGAAAGATTGGAAGAGAACCTATAAACACAGTTTGAGATGTTACTCTCCATAGTATTCAACATGTTTAGATGTTCATCTGTTATTAACTTCACTGACTCCCATTTTATAAATGTTTTATAAAGTACTTAACAGGTAGCCGGGAATGTTTATTTCAGATAAAAGATTCCTGACATTAAGAACAGAGGAGACAGCCTAGGTCGTGAATGAATTTAGACATGTGCTATATTGGACAAATCATTTTCAATTTGCATAAAGAAAGTTTCTCATAGAATTTAAACAACAAATCATCACCAAGATAAATTTTTAAAAACACACAGATCACATCCCCTCTCCTCCAGCAGCCATTGCACACGCCGGAACACGAGGCTGCTTTCAGATACGATTCAAGACCTTGAACTTCCCCAGATGTCAGAGAGGGCAAGAAAAGTTCTGAATCAGCAGTTTAACACTAAGAACAGGCCCATAAAAGCAGGCTTAAGATAAATAAAAAGAAAAAATCAGCTCCTGTTTTGCCAGGTCGCCATTGTCCCGCAGGATACAGCATGCCACCGTTCCCACTCGTCTTTCTTACCGCTGATCATTTCCAAGTGAAGCCCTACTCTGATACTGCAATATTCCTGACAAAGTACGTGCTTGATTTACAAATAAACACATAGATAAATACATAAATAATACTTCTTGACCTCACGGTACCGGCTGGAGTTGATGTCCCACGCAAACACAACGCACAGTGTTAGGCGGAGGCAGCCCGGGCCCCGCAGCGGAGGTACCGCAGCGGCAGCGCCCGAACCCGGCGGCCCCTTTCCCCCCGCCCCGTCGCCGCAGCGCAGCCCGTGCCGTGCCCCCGCCGCTCCCCCGAGCCGCCACGGACGGCTGAGCAACGCACTTGGAGCCAGCCGGGACTCGCTCAGCCTGTCAGGTCGCGCCGCCGCCGGTCACCGGCGATTCCCCGGCAGCAGCCGCCTCCGGCCTCTCCCGCAGTCCCGGCCACGCGGGCCCGGCGGGCGCTGATTTACCGGGGCATCCCAAAGCCAAGAGCTGGAGGCCGAGGGCACTGCTTCGCGCTTTTAAAGGAGAGGCTGCGGCGTACAGCGCACGGCGTACAGCCCAGGGCATACCGCATACCTGCCGCTGGGGCGTGCCGCTGCCGGCGAGGTCCCGCCGCTCCCTGCCCTGCTGTCGCGCAGGCAGCGAGACCGGGGCTGCTGGTGCCGCGGAGCGGAGCGGCCGTCACACACACCCCGCCGCTACCGGTCCCGCTCCCTGTCCCCGTCCCCCTCTCTCCCGGCCGGCGCGGCTCCAAGGCGGGCAGGTCTGGGGTCTTCGGCGGCCTCCGCCAGCCCGTCCCAGCCCCGGGGGCAGGGCTGGGCGCGCAGAGCGTCTGTCACCTTCTGCTTCACATCTCCGCGAGTGAGGGCTCCCCACGGGACATAAACTCTCTGAAGTATGCCGCCGTAATGCCGCCTCCAGATTTATTAACCTGGGCTTCTGCACCAGGAGGAAAAAAAGGTAACGCTTACATTATCGTTAGTTGTGCCCCATCTGTAATAGAAATCCCTTTTCGGGTCACAGAACTGTAGTTACAAAGAGCAGCCAGCGGCACAGTGAGCGAAGTGGAATGACTGACGTGCTTGAGTTATTGCACTTACATGCAATTAAGGGATTAAAGTTATTAACTGGACTTCAAGGAAACGGTCTCCTGTCCTGGGTCTCGGCCACTTTCACCGCACCGTGGACACGGTCCCCTCGGTGTTGCTGCCTGGCGGGGGCAGTGCCCGGTGTAAAGCCCGGTTACGGTAGCTGCGCCCGGTCACCAGCTGCCCAGCTGCACCAGCTGCAGGAACCTGTGAGAGCGCTGGTGTGAGAGGAAGAGGGGAAATAAGGACAAGGCTAAACCAAAAAGAGCGGGCATTTTAAGAGAGCTGTAGAGACAGGCATGGCAGGCAGCAAGGATTCTTTCTGTCTGCCGTAAGGAGGGTGGATGGTCCCTGCGTGCCACCAGGAACGAGCACTGGGTACTCCACAGAGAAATCAGAGAAATACACTTCGGAGCTCCTGCGTTTTACATCGCAGCAAAGCAGACTAAATTATTTTTATGCGTCAAAAATATGAAAGCTGTGGAACACAAATCTTCATATTACCGAATCGCATGGGACCACCTGAACCTCCTTCCCGGCCGGGGAAGTTCCCCTGGCAGCTAATGGCGAGGAGGCGCCGGGCGGCCCTGACAACGGCGCGGCGGCAGGGACTCTTTGGGGCCGGGCTGGCGGTGCCGCGCAGGTAGGAAGCGGCCCCGCGGCGCCGGTGGGAGCGGGTGAAAAATGAGAGGCCTGAGGACACGGGCAGCAGCTGGCAGGGAATCACCGCTGGGCCGGGCCGAGGCTGCGGCGAGGAGCCCGCGGCCTGCTCCGTGAGATCGAGGCTGCCTCAGCCGCCCGCGTTCATCGCGCAACCGGCCAGCGGGCTCCGCGCCTTCCTCCGCCCCTCGGCCTTCGGGAGGGGAAGGGCTCCCGGCAGGCCCTCGGGGTGGCTGTGCCACAGGCTGGAGGGTGCTGGTGAGGAGAGGGGTTGCAAACACCCCCCGACCCCTGAGCTGCTGCACATGACAGTCAAATTCACACGCACCAGTCCAGTGTCCAGTACGAGCTTGTCCTCCAGCAACCACCGGAGGTTCTGTCTGGGCCAGTAAGGGCAAGATCATAATAAAGCCATACTTCCATTTTCACACCTTTTTTTCTTCTTGCATTTATGGCTTCATTTCAATAGCCAGAGGTATCATCATTGTTCCATCATCTGTCAATTCACCCTGTTTGAAATCGTGTGCTTTTGGCTGCTATCCTGTCCACGGGCAGTATGTCCATAACTGAACTATCTATTGTGCAATGAAACACTTCTGTACTCCTTTTGTTTGTTTTCAGTCTGTCCCTTGGTAAGCTCATGTGATGCCAGCTAGATCTTGTATTACAAAAGAGGGTGAATAATCACCCCCTGCTCACTTTCTCCATGCCTCTCATGATTTTATTGACTTCTATCATAGCCTCTTTAGTCCAGGCTACAAAGAATTCTAGTTTATTCCCAGTATAAAACATATCTTCAATATTCCATGTTATATCCTTTCCAATTCTATTTCTTATTTCATGAGAGAAACATAACACAGTATTATCCAATGTTTTAATGAAGTTCTCAGTTTTGCTGTCTATGTCTTTCTTATTAATTCTTAACCTAATTTTACATTAACATTCACATACTTATCATCCCAGAGCCTGTAACTACCTCTACTACTTTCTATCAAATAACAAAATCTACACCTGGTTCAAGTAGGCCTGATTTTATGAGAAGTTGTACCTGTGAAATCAGGTACATTCAAATAGAACCATTCATATGCTGAAATGATTTGGCAGTTGCCAAAACTTCAGCTTTACTCTCTAAATCTTATACAATGAAGTTGTGTCCAAATATGCACAAGAATTATTCATAACACAAACTTTAGGTATTTGTATTATTTGGTCTTTGTGTAGAGCAAAGTAGAATAAATGTAATTAAAGTGAACACTGTATATGAACTTCTGGAGAGACTACATCATTCTCATGACAGTACTTTTAACAAGTTCCTGAATGTTTACAGACAGAAATGTGACTTTTAGCTTGACAGTGACACGACAACAAAAAGCAAGTAGCACCTGGTTTTGATAATTTCCTTCTAGTGCTTTTGTTAAATGGAAGGGCTCTCAATTCTTCTGTCATTGCAAATTGTAGTAAATTGCAGTGCTAAATTAGTAATGGACACAGGCTTGACCTTCAACCATTCAATTAGGCAACTAATGAATCATTCTGTGTCCTCACTTAAGACAGCATCTTTTGTGGCACTGAGAGCTAATTCACTTTCCCCTGGTGCAGTACCTAGCAACTTCACGCCTTTGGTTTATAACTAAATGTTTCAGTACACTAAATGATTAGGAGAACACTCTGAGCTTATTTTTTTTCTTGAGACTAATGTTGAAAATATTACAGGCATCTATAAATAAACTAGGCTACAAAATGTCAAAGTTGTCAAACATTTACTTGGGTTTTAACAATTAAATAATGTAACACCGTGTTCCAGTGAAAACTGACTGAAAAATCAGACTGAACATATTTAATGGAATTTTTGACTCCACAGAATCAGAGAATGGTTTAGATTGAAAGCCCACACTTAAAGCTCATCCAGTTCCAACTCCCCTGCCATGGGCAGGGACACCTTCAACTAAACCAGGTGGCTCAAAGCCCTGTCCAGCCTGACCTTGACTTTTAAAAACCTCTATGGCAACTGATTTTCAAGAGCTGGGGGTTTTTTTGGTTGGTTTTTTTTTGGTTGGTTGTTTTTGTTGTTGTTTTGTTGAGGGTTTTGTTTTGTTTTGGGTTTTTTGGTAGGTTTTGTACTAATAAATTAAATTATGTTAATTTAAATGTAATTTCCAACCTCTGTTCTCAGTCATAGAATTATGAATTTACATAAGCATTGATGGAAAAGCATAACACAATTGCACAATTCTGGACAAATATGCATATTAGAGTCCTTTCTAAATAAGTGATAAATATCCCTAAGAGGATAGGAACTAACCACAGATTAAAGAAATTATCTTTTTGTCATATCTTCAGACAGTCCTCTAATACAGACACCTTTTTTTTCATGGTTTTCTTGGTAGGATTTGGTACTTTGTGTAAAAACTTAGGGAGTGAAAAAATACCAAAACCCTGAAGCAAGAGGTAACTTCTGAAAATACCAGCTTTTATCTTACACATTAAGAACCATTAGGATTTTTGTTCCTTTATTTCTGTTTTGAAGAGGAGGAGTGCAAAAGATTGCTTTTCAATAGCTATTTAACGTTCTCAGTGCATGCGGGTTTCCTGCAGTGAGCACCTGTGGGTTAGTAGGTTATTTAATCCTGTATAAAACCCCAGCTTTGCATACATACTTTGTGAACAGCTATGGACTTGGTAGTGCTTCCAGAGAAGTCTTAGAAGTTCTGCCTTTGCTTTCTTTGAAGGCCTTACATGTTTCCTAACCACTGACAATCATATGCCCACAGAATGACAAATGGACAGAGGCGATATGGTGTTAGGGGTATTGTAAAAGGAGATAATTACCTTGTACTTTTCTATCTGTCTGCTTTCCAGTTGGTGAGGTTCTGTGTACCACAGATGGAACCATGAACAGTCCTACCAGTTGCGCTCTTCGTTTGCAATTCTTAGACATCAATACTTTTTGTATTAACGTATGCAGAGTCACCAGTACTGCCCTTAGCTGCATAGTGCTGTGTGTGCCTCTACACCTGATTCTTTCAGTAAAGGAGGAGGAACTGCATTTACTGGGAGACAATTTTCAAATGTTTTAACTGTTTTTATAGGTATAAGATACTTGAAGTCAGTTGAAGGAAAAGGGATGTTTTTACTTGCAAATTATTGTACTAAACATAGGCATGTGACTTATCTCAGCCCTTTGCGTTTCCTCTATTCATGTGACTTATGGTTTAGGTTACTCAGAAGAAAAAAAAAATCAACATTTCCAAATTGGCTTTGTTTCAGCGTATAATTAGGAAATGGTGAAATAAACCAATGTGACAGTAGCATATATGAGATGGTTCATACTGTTCTTCAACTGATTTGTAGAGTAGCTGGCCTCTCCTCCTGTCCTGGAGGACTGTCTCTTTTATCCAGAGGTGTGAAGGTTGATTTCAAATTAGTCACAGAATCCATTTATAAAATGGGTCACAATATTTTTTACATAACATGTACAAGGAGATGGATAAGAAATAGCTTTGCACTTTTATTGTTAAATAAAGGAAAATTAGCCTCTTTTAACCATCTGAATTGACATGCACTCTAAGTTAAGTGTTTCAGTGCTATAAACTATGCATATTTTTCAGTGTAGAGGCTTCTTTGAAAGATTATAACTGGGAAGATATATTGAATATTAAACATAAATATATTGCCAATGTTTGTAGTGTTGTGCCTGACAAAAAGACTGGGAGAACGAGGGCAGAAAAAAACTCCTAACTTTCTTCTTTACATTCACTATACATAACTTGTGAGGGCTTTTTAATCTTCCAAAAACATCATCCCTTACAAGGCAAGAGTTTCATAATTCTGAAACATTAATCTGTTTGGCATTGGCATTATCATTACCTTTTGGAAAAAGTGTAAGATTAAATTGCTAGTTTTTCAGATGGATTAATGAAGGGGCTGTATTTGCAATAATGACTGAACAACAGAGAAATGCAGTAACATTCCATACATGGATGCAGCTTGTCACCTGTGATCTGCATGATTCAGAACAACAGAGAAAAGAGCTTGAGGCTTTATAAGTATATTTTTCTATTTTGATTGGAGTGAAAAAGAAAAATGTATTACTGTAATAAGACTGTCAGACTCTGCTCCCATTAAAGTTAACAGCAAAATTTACCTTGAATTCTTGGGAAGTTAACACAGACCCAAAGACAGGCTATAATCCATGACATTTATCTTGGCCATCAATGGTCATCTCCAAATGAAAATTCAGATTGGAAGCTAAAATTATATTGATTGCCTCTGGAGTATTTGAGAACTGTGTTACAAAACAGAAAATACTGTTTCTCAGTCTGGGAATGACCATCCCAAAGCCAGAATGACCACTGAAATTGCAAATTCACAGGCCATGCCGTGTTTGTTTTAATGCTTACACTGGTTTAGGCCTTTCACTGGGAAGGTCTTAAGATAGAACACTTATTTTATAAACTCACCATTGCATCTTAAAGCATCCTGACAGTAAATGTGCTGTTCACATGTGCAGGCAGACAGGCCATAGCTCCAGTAAGAGTTCATCAGAAATCGTTACGTCATGAGAAAGTTCTTGATGGTGCAGCCTTTTTCTGCCTTATAAGTGTACCTGCTTTCCTCTTGTAAGTGTTAAAATTAGAATAGCATCCAAATACTGTAAGTGCTTTTTAGACATTTAAAGAATAGTTCCTCTCCCAATCCATTTACAGTCTTAAAAAACAGTGGGAACATAGAAAACAGAGGACACAAACAAACTGAAAGTCCCATTGTCCTTATCCCCGTTGAATCCCAGCCTCAAGCTGTTCAGTAACAACATCAAACAATTCTTAATACTTCTAACAGAATCTGGACTACCTTGATTTAGTTGTCCTATTGGCTGCTGTGTGTGTACCTTCCACATGATGGTGCTGGCAGTGTATTTTGTGGTGGTGTCCTGTCTGTACTGTGAGCAGCCTGTATTGCATGTCCTCCTTTGCAATGGCCTTTTTACATTGCTGTTCTCATCTTTATTCTAGTTATTGGGAAGAAGGAGAGTAAATGAAACAAGAGTACAGAGCATTATTTCCAGTGTGTGGTTGTTACATGCTACAATAACGCATACAGCTTCTTTCCAAGTTTGACCTCCACAGAGCCACACTGAAAAATAACTTGGAATAGAAAAGTTTTGGATAATCAGTGTCCATAATTAATCACCCTGGAAAGGAGCAGTATTTCCTAGTACATATATCAAAATACAGTTTATGGTTTACAGTTACGGAACATACCTTTGGCTGTGTATGAACTTATTAGTATAATCACAAACTACATAAAAGCATGGGAAAAATTCTCACTCATGCATGGTGGATCCCATTGTCTGTTTACAGTTTGTTGATGATATGTATCTTTCTCTAGAGAAATCTGAAAGATGTTACAAGCAAAGGCAAAGAAACAGAAGAAAGGTGAAAACAAAGCTAAGAAATCCCTGAAGGGAAAAGAGCCTGGTATGTAAGGTACAGAAACAATGAAACAAACAGTAATAGAGTCTCACATAAGAGCTACCATGATTATTTTGGGCCATTGAATATAAGTAAACATGAGATAAATTAGAATATGTTATTTTATATAAATGAGAGATCTACAATTAATGATTATGGTTTTGTAACCAGTATATGGAACATAACAAAGCTACATTGCAATATTTACACTTTGTCTTGGTAGTTTAGATTTAATAATTTGTGGTGTCATAATAACAGTATTGAATGGGAAATTGGGAGGCTTAACACATGTTAAGTGGGGAGATTCACAAAAGCTAACAACCCAGGGAGAGAGCATCAGGCAGAGGGAAGTGTCCCCAGAAGCAGGCGTTCAGGTGCTCAGGATCACACACAGGTACAATAACAGAGCTTGAAAAAATACCAAAGTCTCACAATTTAATTTCACAGTGGGCTTTTTTCTGAGATGTGCTGAGGTGCTATCTCACTTGTGCCACTTATAAAGCGTATATATGAATGAAGTGTAAGGCTAATGAGCCTTTGCTATATTTTTTTCCAGTGGCATGCACATTCTCAGAACAGGTGGTGATGTTCGCTTGCTTGGGTTTTATTTGGTTTGTTTCATCAATTTTTTTTTCTGCTGTGACAGCCACCTTCCTGAAGTTGCTTTTTGCCTTTTAATCACTTTTCCCCTCCCAGCTGATTAATAGCTGCTGTGCTGCAGAGAATATTCTGCACATCACTGCTAATTTCTTCCAGTCCTACTTTGCTGTGAGATTTGCAGACCCTTTCTCAGGAGCTGAAGAAAGCCTTGCTCCAGCAGCACCCTGCTACCCAGAGCAAGCCTACCCACCTCACCAGTGTCAGAGGCAACTCACGTCCACTCCTGCCTGCACACCTCTCATTTCTGCTACTGTCTGGTGTTAGCAAGCCTTGCCCATTTATCTCCTCTTCACATAGTAGCTGTCCAAAGCGAGCACTATCAGGCAGCAGTCAGTGTGGTTTTCAAACATGGAAGCTGCAACGTGCACCACAAGGTGACAGATTTCTTTTGATTTCTGCCTTAGGCAGACCACCTGCTCAAAATAAAAATTAGTTTTAAATCTCCATAGTTTCAGAATATGCCAACATCTCCCTAAGATACAGACCTATTTTGAAAGGCTTCACTCATTTCTTGTGTTAAATGCAAACTGAATAGAAATTACTGTGTTTCCTCTTCACAGTTTACTTTTAAACATACATAGAGATTTTAAATATTGCCTAACAAGAAAAGGACTGTATATTTATACTTAACTTTGTTAGGAAGAAATCTTACTGGTAATGTCATGTCTTATATTTCAGATAAAAAACATGAAGTTGATCTTTCTATGGCTAGTATAGGTAAGTGCTATGATGATTGGGCTTTCAAGTAATAGTTTTGGAACACTTCAGCATTTTGAAGCTTTAGTGTTACTAAAGCCAGGGAATGAAATCGAAAGATTTTTTATGAATGATAAAATTTAGACACTATGAAGAATTGCAGCTATTACAGTAGTGATTACAGGACCACTTTCTGAGTAGCAGTAGGGGAAAAAATCTGCCATTTAAAAGTCGCAGAGATATCAAGCATTTCTTTTGCACCTCCTACATGGGTGGAACAGGTACACACACGTGGATACGAAAATTGCACTTTGACTAGTGTCACCGAAATGGCTAAGCTGCAGCTAATGAAAATGCGTAATAAATGATCCCTCAGGTGTCAAAAGTGTTACTTTAAAAATAAATTAAAATTTGTATTTTCGGTGTTCCTGGAGAGACTTCTTTTTGTCAGTAAGAGAGAATTTTACCTCCACCTAGTGGCAAGTAAGGTTATAGCCGTAATAGCTGAACTACTGCTAAAATCTGCTTGCCGAAAGCAGGAAAATAATGCTACTGTAAGCAGTCACTGTCTGTGCATGATATCTCCTTAGCATAAGATTGGCAAGTGTTCTTTACTTCTCTGAGAGCTTCTTGGTCCTTTGTGAAGTTCTCATAGCACTAAGAGCTGCTGACTGTTACAAAAGATAGGATACAATATACTGTCAGAAAAACAATGTGAAGCCTTTGGTTAGGTGCTACATAATTTTTGGGGGAAAAAAGCATTCACTAAAAATGTTCCTAATAGTAAGAATTCCAGTATCAGTCCCTTGTGTTAGGCTAAAAGATGTACGTATTTTAATTTGGATCATTAATCTGTTTTTAACCTGGACTTCCAGCAATAGAGGATTGAAGAAAATAGACTTTCTGTCCTACTCTGCTCCCTCTCGTAGTCATGTCTATTGTATTCCTGCTTAACTTTAAAGCATGCTCATATTGTTTTGTTTTACACTGAAACCTACATCTCTTTGAGAAGACAGGGGTTTTTAGCATTAGCATTTGTGGAAAGGCTGTATGCACAATTCATTTTAAAAAAAAATAACATCATACAAGCTTCTTGAATAAACTCCTGGGTAGGATTTTTTATGAATTAAAAAAAAAAAAATCTAATTGCTTGGGTTTATTTTATTTGAGACTATTAGGAATAATTTTCTGAAAGAAAAGTCACCTAAGAATCAGCTAATTATGTTTATAAATTTTCTGTAGCTTCTAGCTACAGCCAGTAGCCACATCACCAACTCTGAGCACTGTGATATGTACAAATATCTTGTTCCTTTGCTCTCCTGGCCATTGTGCCCTGTGAGCCAGCTGTGTACAGAGAGGATGGAAATTACACTCTCTTTTGGTACGCAGCCCTAGGTTTCTGTCCTCTGTCCATACTATGAAATTTAATTTGCAAAAGGAAGTCTGATTTTTTTGCTTCAATATATTGAAATGTAGAGTGTATCTGTAGTGTTATGGCAGGGGGTTTGGAACTAGATGATCTTAAGGTCCTTTCCAACCCTAACTATTCTATGATTCTATGATTCTATGCTAGGGGTTGAGTCTGCTTCCTAATAACATCCTAATGAGGCCTCATGCCCTTGGCTAGGGTAACCTAGGAATCTTGCAGAACTTTTGCAGTTCCTTAAAGGCATCAAATGTTTCAAGTCACCCTGGAATAAACACTTTTTCTGAGCCTGGTCTCACAGCCAAATTAATAAGCCTTTTTACCTCCAGACAGTAGAAGTCAAAAAGGCAAGCACAGGGACTCCTGAAGATAAACAAGGCCTGACTTGGTCTGGTTTTATCAACAGTGAGCTTGAACCAATGACTTTCAGAGGTTTTTCCCAATCAAGATCCCTCTGATTTTGTATTTTTTCAAAGCATCCACACAGAAATCTTAAAAAGCACCAAAATGCCAAAAGGAAGGTCATGCAACAGTGACCACAACTTCTGAAGAAAGTTAACTAATGGACTGTGCATGCTATAAATGGATTGTGTATTCTACAAAATTACTAGTGAATGCTAAGGTAAATAATACTTGGTATAGTGCAGTGTGTACCAGAAGCATCAAGCATGTCATTAATTTTAGTGGATGACTATAGCAAAGCAGATGCAGTAGAGAAACAGTATTGAAAAATTTTAAAGAATAAATGTCAGCTTCATCAAACATTATGTATTATGTGATAGCCTTATGCAGAGATTTAGCTTCCTGAATGATAGAGATGAAGGAGAATTTACTGTTTTATCAGTCCTTGTTGGCTTGGGTTAGAAATGGCTTTTCAAAACATGCTGAGCCAGCTGGTCAATATCATCTTCTTAGACATATCAACTTCAATTCAAGGCATACACAAAGATAAAAATACCACAGGTGCTGGGAATTAAGATAAAATATTAAATAACTCAAACTAAGAAAAGAGAATGAAACAAAGGTTATAGAAAGTATCAGCTATTATTACAAAATCCAGCCTTTTTGAGGACATAAAAATCCTATGTACTCATGTTCCTAAATCTTTTACACATCCCAGTTTATCAAAAAGATGAACATCTGATAGCCTTCTCAGACAAAATATTGTGGCCTTCATGAAGAATGCTCTTACTATGGCAGCTAAGACAGAGCATGACTGCTGGCGTGGCAGTATTGCGAAGGAAGAAAAGAGTCTCTTAGGCAGCAGAATTCAACTAGCTGGGCCTATAGTGATCTTAAACACAGCTGTTATGCAAGCTGGAGGGCAAAACATGTAATATGGGAAGAATCAGTGCTACATACGTACAGCTGACACACTTAACAAGAGGCACTGGGTATTATCTTCAGACTGAAGGTTTGCAAAGCACAGCTGACAGGTAACCTAACTGCATCCAGCCTCACTAGAAGCAATGAAGATAACACTGCCAGAGGTAGGATAAGAAATAGCTTGTTCTGAATTAGTACAAATGAACCTAATGGAGGTCATGTATGCAGAAAACAACAGCTATATATTCTCCACCAAAGGTGAAAATAAGTATCTGACTTGAATCTTAGTGACCTTGCTTTAGTCTTACTTGCTTAGTGCAAAAAAGACTCGGCTGCACTCAGAACTCAGTGAGAGGAAGATGAAAGTCCAAAATCAGAAAAACATCTTTATTTGGGAGGGCATCGAAGCCTCACCTAGATCAAACATTGGCTTAACATGACAACATACTACAGCAAAGGATTTGAGTGTATTTGTTCATGGGCTCTCTTTATGGCAGTTGTGTCCTTAATGTATTAAAAACACTCTATTTAATGACTTTCACTGAAGTTCTTAATGACCTGTTAATCAAGAGGAAAAAACAACCCTTATATTAGGAATAACATATTCATTAAGTAGGAAGTGTTAGGTAGAGTCTTTTCCAAGATTAACAAAATGAAATACAATTTTTACCCTATGCCTTCCAAAATACCAAAAACTAAGCTGAGAGATTCAAAGGCATTTTGCTAGGAAACAGTAAAGGAAGAGTTATTAAAGTGCATGTTTCAAGGAATTTTGCTTTCTTTTACAGGCCACCCAGAAATCTTTCCTTTAGTTCTCACTACACAGACCCAAGCAATCTTCAATTGCCGAGTTGATGAAGATGTCACAAAAGAAAATTGTTTCAAAATCATTAAAAAAGAGGACATAATTCAGGACCTGAAAAGAAGAGCTAAAATTTCTGATTTTTACCCTATCAAAAATGTTATCCTGGTATGTAGCTTATTTTGTTTGCACTTTAAGACTTCATGCTCTCAGAGTATATGATAAGGTTTGACCTTGTTTGACTCCGTGTAAAAACACTAATGGTGTAATATCCAAAGGCTATAGGTCTTTGGCTACTGTCAACTCAAGGTTTCTTATGGCTCACCATGCACAGTTTTGTTTTTCTTTTTTTTTTAACTAACTCTAAAAGTAACATAAATATTACTAGTTTTGATTCTCTGAACTGGCAAAGCTTCACATATTCTGGCCTCACCTTATTCATTGCCTATTTATTGAGAATCATTAAAACAGTTTCTTTTCAATTCTTGGTATGAAAAGGTTAGTTTGGTCCCAAAATAATTATTAGAAAATAAAATCCATCTATTCTTTTCAATTGGCACATGTAATCCTCTGTTAAGACTTAAAAGATTAACCAAAGATACTGACTTTAAACTAGTGGTAGCTTTGCCAGTCACATGCTCATATCTGTTTTATATGTTATTTGCCTTCAGTGTTCCACTGATTGTTTTAATTAAACTAGGAATATCCAGGGGAAGAACTTTTGGTAGTTTTAGATGCAAATTTCCAGTATGGACAGAGCTTTTACCTCGTTGCTTCTGAGGAAGCCAAGGAAAACCTTCTAAAGGTAAGAAAATACAAGCATCATTCTTTCTATGAGTATTTCAGAATCTTGTCTAAAATATAAACTGATATTGTATTTGTAAGCATCTGATGTGGTTGGCATGCCAGAATGTTCTTCTAAAGGTTAATCTGATCAAAGAAAAATATGTGTATCACTGCAAAAAATGTCTTTTATACTGAGAAAGACTGAATTAAATTTTTGTATTTTACTTCAGAGAGTCACTCTAACCCCCACTGCTGCATTTTGTCATAAGCATAAATTTCCTCTGCCAAGACCCAGGTTTCTTAGCAAGACATAAAAATAAAAGATTATATTTGGCATCTTCAAAGAGTTATACTTACTCTTCACAATATGTATGTATGTATTCTTTAAGTCATACTTCAGCATGTTCTTGAGTTCTAAGTAATTCTAGATACATAGATTTCCCCTTGTGCTCTGCATTATAGGAGAAGGTTTATGGGTAGGTAGATTATAAAATTTTTCAACATGAGTTTGTAACTCAGCATCAGGAGAAGAAATGACTAATAGAAAAGCAAATCACAGTTCCAGGCAGGAGGGCCTGATGTAGGAAACCACTACAAATTATTTTTATATAACAGTGATTTGCTTTCAAGACAATGGTTTCTCTTTAGTAGTTAAATATTAAATATGTAACATGTATTGGAAAATTCTAATGCACAAATGAATGAATGGGACCTAACCCAATCATACCCAGGGGCACAGAATAGCCAGACTTACTGCATTAAGATAAAGAATGTGTGGATAAAGACTGAAAACTGTTTTTCTAGTTCATACTTACATTTCAGTAACAGTTGTGAAAAAGTACGATTTCTAACTGTTTGATGTCACAGCCTCCAGAACCTGCAGAAGAAAAACAGGAAGAAAACAAAGAAGAAGAAGAAAATACAGAAGAGACTCTAGAAATCCAACCTTACAGGCCTCCTGTCCAAAAACCTTGGGTTTCTCTTGGCAGTGAAAAGGAAGTTGAAGAAGAATCTGTTAAAGACACTGCTACAAAGGTCAGAATCCACAGATGTTAGTCAATCAAATGAATATTAAAAAAAAGTATTTTACATTCCTTAAAAACCAGTCAGGGAAAGGGAAGTTGCAATCCTAGTTTGCTTGGGGTCTTTCAAGAAGAAAAAGAGAAATATCTCAACTTTTAACAAAAACTGAAAGTGCTGCAGCTGCAGATTATTTTTTTTTTCTCTGAATTCTCTTTTATTTAAATCCTGCAAACAAGGCACGTGAGACTGCATTGGACATATCTACTTTTTAAGCTGTAAATTCCAAAGTCCTGATCATCTCTGGTCAGTAACATCTCTGCCACTTTTTGCTCAAATGACTATCTGGCCAAATTACAAGTTCAGTCACTTCAATTATATTCTAAAGACCTAGTTCTATTTCTATGGAGCCCAGTGTACTCTTGTTTCATGATATGGATGGTATTTAAGAGGCATGCAATACTTTCAAGGGCTCTACCTCAGAAAAAAATGTTACTGACTACAGGTATTACAGGCTGCCATTACAGAAGGACATAGAATCATAGAATCGACCAGGTTGGAAAAGACCTTTAAGATCATCAAGTCCAACTGTTCTCCAGCACTGCCAAGGCCACCACTAACCCACAGCACTGAGGGCCTCATCTGCATTGTGTGTGAACAGTTCCAGGGATGGTGACTCCATCACTGCCCTGGGCAGCCTGTTCCAACGCCTGAGCACCCTTTGGGGAAGGAGTTGTTCCTAATACTTCATTAATTTCACCTTCATGTTATACTGAGAAAACTATGTCCAAAAAGTAGATCCACTCAACAGCTGCCACCTAACTTGTGATGTGTGGGGTATCCCCAAGCATTTGACTGTCCATCTGTGACTTCCACTCAATACCTAAATCCCTGTTCAGGGAAAACTGGCCAAGTTTTGACAGTTCTCAGCAACTGGACATGTTGCCATTACTTAAAAAAGATGTCTGACTGTTCTACAGCTAATTCACAGTCATGAAATGCAACCCACATTCACAGTCCAAGTATTTTTGTACCCTGCTGGCAAGGTCTACTCAAAAGTATTTTCAGCCTACATTCCTTTCCAGTTCTGTGGGAGGTACTGGGAGAAAGTACCTGGCTATGTATCCGAGACAGAGTAACAATTTTCTACTGCCTGAAATCAAAAGCCTACCTCTCTTTGTGAATAGAAGTCAAACAAAATCCCTTCCTTCCTAGTTCTTGCTATAAGGAAACTCCTCACTCAGATTTTCGTGGATCCTCTTCATTGTACTTTTCTCTCCCTAAGCTGTGCAAGGGAAGGTGAAATACCTCACCCAATGTTGAGAACCGCACTAAGAGGGCAGAGCTGAAAAGCCACATCTTGGAAGTGGAATGCAGTATTACATAGAACTGCAAATCAATCCTTTAATTAAAGGAGCAGTTTTGATATTATGTGAACTAGAAAATATAATTCTCTTGTCCTACTAGCCAAAACATTACATAAAAGCAACTTCTTGTTTTAGAAATACAAACCAGTCTTTTACTACATATGGTATAGGTTATTTATATGAGCATTTCAGTTTCACAATCTAGAAAGGTAAGTAAACTCAGCACAGAAATCATCAATAGAACTAATTCCTCAATTACATAAATGCTGCCATTTTACAAAACACTTTCTCCTCTGCTAACTTACTGAAATACTTCTTTTCCAGATTAAGTATATGATTTCTCGAGTACGCAGGAAGTTCGGTGCACCAATTACATTTACTGATAACAATGCTTCAGACATAAAAGACAGTTATGTTGAATGCACATCCTATCAAGACAAAACTTTCAGTATTAAAATGCTTGAAAAAGATGTAGGTGTGCAAATGGTTCCAAAAGTAAGAGAAAGTACTACTCAGACAAAATGGTAAGTGTGAGAAGATATTTATCAGCTTATTTATTAAGCTACACACTGTTTCTGATCTCAATTAAAGTTATGTAAACTAAATCAGGTCTCCTGGAATTTCTCATACTGATTAAGAGAACAGAACTGGATGGTGTGTTTGTATCTTTCTTCTTTCACTTTTCCAAAGAGTTTCTAGAAAAAATTAATAGATTTAGCTTTCAATTTTACACATTACATGGGCTTCTGTCTTTGAAATTGTTTCTATACTTATTCACATTGAAATTATTCCAACTGGTCAGGACCTATCCAAAAAATGCAGCCACCCAGTATTTTCCTAGACAGTTGTCAGATGAAGAGAAAGAAGAGTGTCTGTCATCTGAGAAGCTGAAAGAATTTCTTACATCAGTACATTTAAGGTAAAATTACAAGCAAGAACTGCTGTTGGAATGTACCATTGGTCTGGTCAAATACTAATTGTTTCTATATACTTTTTTGGTTTGGCTTTGGTGGGGAGATATTTGTTTGTTTTGGTTTTCCTCTTGCTTACTTTTTAATATTAACAGATACTAAATTAATATTTGTTTCTATGAAAATTAACATGAAGTCTATGCAATATAGATGAATGATGGTTTAAATGGATATTAGAACTGTTAAAGCTGATAGTGTTACACCACTAAAGCTGCAAAGCAGATCTTTCAAACACTGCACACTGAAGCAGAGGTGTATGGAGAAGAGCAAGGGTACTGTCCTAAAGCCCTTAGTCATGGGACAAATCCCACTTATCAGCATTTTTTGTGCAAGAATTTAACAACTGCACTGTACTTGAACAACACTAGAATTAGAGTTAAATTCTTGTTACAGTTAGTTATTTATATTTAAATGGAGGAGGGTTTCCTTACAGTGATGCATCACTGAGCAATAAATACTTCTCTTTTTTTACCACTGTGGTCATCATTTTATGTAAAACAAAAGCTGCCTCTTTACAGAAATATTTGTGATTCTACTACTGAGCAGCCACATCTGGATTATTTAAAGTGTTAACTGTTCTTTCCACAAAACAGAATGGAAATTGTACTGCAGCAAAATGAAATTATAAATCCTTTTTTTGATGACTGGAAGGCCCTAGCAGAAGATGAAAGCAGTTCTGGTGTCAAGCCAGATGTTTATCTTCAAGCGTACCAATCATTTACAGATCTGCGCTATCCCAAGGACAGAACTATTAGCTGTGTTTGCTGGCATCCAAACATTGATGGTAATGCAGTTAAAATACTGAATTGAGATTTGAATGACTTGTATTGTGAGAACTATAAAATATACGTTTTTCATAAAACTATCAACTTTTAACTTTTAACACCAAAACCGGTTCAGTATGTCTGTCTCAATTGCTGATTTGAGACAAAGTGGAAAATGAGGCGGACAAATCTGTAGAATTCAGACAGGCCATGCAGAGTCCCTCACGCTAAAATGTAAGCGAAGATCACAGGAAAGGGAAATTTCTCTCATATGAGGCTCAGTTAAGTGGGGCTCCAACTGTGCCAGGTCCTTCTTGTGGCTCTGCAAACTACTGTCTTTTTCCCCATGGCTGGTTCTTGTATGCATGCCTAATACTTCCTAGGAATGTTACAGCCATAATGAGACATGGCTCTGCTGAGTGCCAGGGAGTGTAACAAGGCATACTAAATGTCTCCTCCCTGCCATGGGTTATTGCTCTACATAGCCAAGCTTAAAGGTACAATTAAGTTCTATATAAATGTCTTAGCTGCACAGCATACTAATAGCCAATACTGCAGCCTTGCCAGAAAATTAATTCAGCTACAGAAGATTTCATTTCATGATGGGCACTAGAAGCCTGTCCCATCATTTCAGGGCCAGTATTACACCAATCAGGAGCAGTAGCAAAACCCCTGAATTTTACCATGAAGCTTAGGTTCTATGGCTCATTGCTGAAGAACTTAAAGCAACAAAACCAATTTCCTCAGAGTTGATCTGTAAAGCGAGCAATATCAATTCATGGCTGGGTTTGGGGGGTCATTTTTGGTTTTGTTTTTCACTGTATTCAGGAGGTACAAGTCACTCAGAATAATTAACAGCATGTTGAAACTTGAATTATCTCTTCTGAGAAAATTTGTTTTCTCACTCAGGGATCATAGCAGTGTCAGCAAGACGGAGGCTTTCTTACGAAGAACACATTAACCTTTCTGACAAGTCATTGCTGCAGCAATCAGCAATACTTTTCTGGAGTGTTTCTGACCCTATCCAGCCTCAGGTATTTCATCATCAATTTTGATATGTCAGGTGTTTAAACAACAAGAGAACAAGCAACCTGAGTGATTTGTATTTCTCAACTCTTTTGGTTTTCCTTCTAGCTACTGTTGGAGTGTCCTGAAGACATCTACTGCTTTCAGTTCAGCCCAAGCGACCCAAATGTCATTGTGGGTGGCTGCATCAATGGACAGGTGTTCATTCTCTGCCTATGAATAAAACTGGATATTCCTGTATATTTCCTTACATTATTAAAATAAGGGTGAAGAGCTGTACTCAGCATCCCTAGTAACGCTTACTGACACAGTCGTCTCAGAAATTCTCTGATCCTGCACTGAAGTTAGGCCTGGATACTCCACAGCTGAGCCATTACTGTACGGTCATTCTTTGTAGTACTGGAACATACGTCAAGCTGTAGAGACTCTCCTTTTTGTAGCTGTCGAGACAAGTTTAGCCTTTTACTGATAGCATCAGACTGAAGTGGCAACACTTTAAGGACTTCAATATTTTAAAGACTTACTAAGTTCTAGTGTAGAGAGTGAATTTTCCCCAAGCCTCCATGAACTGTATGTGAAAAATACGTTCAATATAAAGGATTGAATAATTCTTAATATAGTCATTTCTCATTGCAGGTTATACTGTGGGATATTTCTGAACATGAAGTAAAGGTGCAAAATACAAAACCTGATGCTGATGGAAATGAGGTAACAGCTGTTAGTATGATAAATGCTTCCATTCTCAATTGTAGTACATCTGTATGTCTGTGGGGGAAAATGTGTGACAGTACCTTGACTCAAACCAGTAGATAATCTTTGCAGTCAGGTACTAGAAATGATAAGAAACCTGATGAGTTCATTAAATAAACCCATTATCACACTATAATTTCTACCTCATTGGCCCATCTTAATAGCTTTACTGCATTTTGTGCAGACTTAAACTTCAGACTGTTCTTTAATGAGCACCAACATATACTCAACTGTTGCCTTATGAAGCCTATCAAAGACGTACAGCATTTGTTGCTGAATGTAATACTGAAAATTATTCTGGAAGTTTATGGACAGGAAAAAAGTAGCTCGGAAAATGAGAAGATTTCAGTGGAAGAAGACTATAAAGGGAATAAGTGGAAGAGAGACCTAAAAGCAGAGGAGGAACTAATAACCTAAGTGGATGTGCATGTGCCTGTGGAGCCACATTGGAATTCTTTTTAGAGCTTCCTATTCAAAAGCCTGTTTTGCTGTTTTGCATTTTCTTTTGTCCAAGCGGAAAAGGTAGGAAGGTATTAGACCCCTAGCAAATTCTCTAAACTGATCTGAAATCTGTGAAGCAGCATTAAAGTATGTAAAGTAACTTTTTGCCTTTGACAGGTCTACTACTGTATTTGGGAAAAATACTGATATTTCTTTCTAAAATATTTCTAGCCACCAGCTATGGAAGATCAGCAGAGCATCAGAGAGCCACCTCTAGTGAAACACTGTGCAGACTCTCCCATAGAGCATGCCCATAAAAAAACAGTAACAGATATAATTTGGCTGCTAAATTATTTTCAGGTGAGCTTAAAAATTTACTTTTCATGTTTTCCTAGTATGCTACCTCGGAAATCATAGTGTAAACTCAAGATAAAATATTAAAGATTCAATTATTTGTAACAGCCTTTTTATTTCTCACTGCATTTTCTAAATATTTAATAACCTGTTGCCACTTTTCCTGTTCATTGTGCTTTACAACCGTGCTGTGCTCTCAACCTGATATGAATCTTCTCATACTGGAAAAATCTCTGTAGCTTTCATTTTACTGAAAATTGTAATTCAAAATTATAATAAGCATTCCATATCTAAATTATGCTGAATTACTACTGTGAGCAATCTAGTCTGCCATGAAGAATTCAGAGAAATTATTTCAATTACCTAAATATCTAGGCACCCAAGAATGGTGCTACTGAGGTTACCTTAATTCTTCTAAGTGCTGCCTGTATACTCAAAACTTAGGTTTTCCACGATGGTTTTAATACCTACAGCATTTAGGGTATATGTAGTTAAAGGGTCCAATGCTATTACAGGAGTATTGGATGCTCATTTACTACCAAAGTACTGCAAATGATTGCCCAAATTAATTCCAAATGCAAATGTAGGCAAATGCAAAATAATGGCAGTGGAAAAGCAGGCCAAGAGGAAGAAAACTGAGATCTTTAAAAGGTTTATGCAAATGAACATATCAATATTTTTAAAAAACAAATTTTAAGACTTCATAGATCCTGCAGTCCTTAGCAACATTACTAGAAGAGTGAGGGAAAGGGTGCCCATGTATCATAAAAAGAAAGCTGATACAATTATGCTACAGTAGTACCCAGGGGTACAAATCAGTACCAGATGTAAAACATGAAGAAAGGGATTGGATAGCAGAATGCCGTGTGTTTCTTGTTCCTTGGGTGGGTTGTTTCTTTCTTCCTAGGTTTAGAGTCAGAAAGCTGTTTTCATGTTCATCTGGAATAAAAGATGCAGGAAGCCCCTGCTTGGTAAATAATACTGACAAAGGAATCACTTAGTCAATGTTTAGCAACATGTACTGGAACATTTTGTTATATAAACATGGAATGCGTGTCAGCCTTTGCACAGCATTGCAGTTTTTATGGCACAGTTCCCAAAAATTGCTGTTTATTATTAGGTATCAATGAAAAAGTATTAAAGTTACACCTAGAACCTAATTCAGCTTTGCATGGTTGTGAGACTACCATTTTGACTCCAGCAGGCAACTCATGAAGGGAAAACAGTATAGCTGAAACTTTGCCACGTGGTTGATAAATACAGTTTTAGCCACAATATATGTTTTTTATATACTGGAAATTGTATTTGTTAATGGCACAGCATATAATCATTTGTGTGTCTGTGTGTCCAACACCTTTCCTTTATTTTTCTGAATAAATTCAATCTGGTATAAACCAATGACTACTTGGTAAATGATAAGTACTATAAAACCTGCAGAATCCCACATGTACAAACTAAACTATTAATAATTAACACTTGAAGGCACCATTCCTATCTCGCAGTATGGTCTAGCTGAGCGACAATTTGAGATGACCCATGGTGTAAACTTGGCAAAGAGATATCACTCCCAGTACATTTTGCTGCTTGAGATAAATTTCTCAATGATTTGCTCTTTGGTTAAGGTGGATGAAAAAAACATTACAAATATGGCAACCTAAGGAGGGCCTGACTTGCAGTGGTGCCAGCACGTATTTATCCTGCTGACTTAATTTATCAATTTAGGTGTTCCACAGGCAAAGCTGCTCTCAGTTCACTGTAAGTACATTTGTAAAATAGCTTGACTTTACAATTTAATAACTCCTGATTTTCAAACCTTGCCCAAGCAGAAATACTGACTTAATTTCTAGAAGTCACATTTTATGTATGGAAGTACTTAGCAGAATATGATTTTTGTCTCTAATAATCTTCTCACCCTGTAATTATTATTACTGTTATTTTTAGGACAACCAAATGAGTGCTGATTCTGAAAACAGAGCTGAAATTCCCGTGCAGTTTGCAACCTGCTCCCCTGATGGGTATATATAATACATACTCTACAGGATGTCTTCCAGTTTCCTTTGGAAAGCTATATGGAGCATACTCCATGATTTAACTAGCACACTTCTGGATTCCTATCAGCCTATCCTGAATACTGAAATTCTTTATGCAGAAGACAAGCACATAAAGTTTTTGGCCAGCTAAGCCCTTTACAGTAATGGCATTAAGGGTTCATTAACTGAAAAAAGAAATCAGAAGTATACATTAATATTCTGTGTATAGCTTAGAAAGAGTGCTGATCATACATGCATTGGCCTGGAGAGCCACACCTCCAGACATACATTGATTATGTGACTTGGACAAAAAGCTGTTAAAGATTTTGAGGCCACAGAAACACTGTAAGCTATACTTAGACTTGAAGTATTAGCGGGCAAAACTATTTTGTATGAATCGCCTCTTTTGTAAAATTAATAGTCATGATGATTACAACCAAATATTATCCTGTGTGAAAGACCGGAAAGGGGCAGAATGCAAAATGTGGAAATGAATGTTTAGCTTTCATGATGGCAAAACACTTAAGACTTCAAGGCTGCATAGCTGGGCTCAGTCATGTATTTGCTAGTTACAAAAGGAGGGTCAGAGAGAGCAAAATTTGGTAATGATACAAAGTTTAATCAAATGAAGAGCTGACTTCAAAGAATTAACTTGGAAGAATGACTGTAAATATGGTTGTTAACAAGTTTGCAATGTAATGCAAGTAATGAACATGGAAGAAATTTAAACTACCCACACACCAGGGCTCCAAATTAAGACTATCTGGCTAAATTAAGAGCAGGGAAATCACTGTACTGGCAAGAACAAGCCTTGAAGAGCACAGGTCCCTGAGCAACTCCTGTTAGGAAAGGTAAAGAGATGTCTGCAATGAGGAAAATTATCTGTAAATTAATGTCCAGAGTAGAGCAACAGGAACAATCAGAGGGCTGAAAACTCCAACGAGATGACAGATTCAAGTGAGTGGGACCATTTGCCTTGAATGTCAGCAAATAAATTGTGACTTGCAAGAATTGGGAATGAGGTTCAATTTGTTTTACTAGATGACCTACTGCAGAGCTCCATCCAGTTCTCTCAGCCTCCAGTAACTTCACCAAGTAACTTTCCATAGCAAACTGTATGAAAGCTGTCTAGCTGCTTTCGTATAGTTAACAACTGATGAAATGGTGTATAAAGGAAAACATGCCATCATTAACAAAAGAAGCAGCTAGGTATCTAGCATTTGTCTGCTTTTCAGAATCTCTATTTCTATGTAAAGTTTGAACATGAAAGGCCGAAAAAAACAACTTTAAAATGATAGGAAACTGCATCTGACTTTGAAACAAAACCAGGAAATAACATTATATGATCATTTTGCAGCTCAGTATTATTTTGGGATATTCCAGACACCAAACTTTCTGAACAACCTTTATCTAAGAAAATAACAGAGATGAACACATTTTATAAACCCCGAGGTGGTCCAGATACTTCTAAGCATATAGATCTCTCCTGGAAACCTCTCATAAAGGTACTGTACATAAATATAGAACAGAAGGATTAAGCCAAACTGTAGATATGGCCAGAACTCCATAGCAATGTATTCTTTTGCTTCCCAACTCTAGTTTTTCCAGCAAATTGTGACTTCCTTGTGAATTTCCTTCTAATCACAAAATGAAAGACTTTAACGTTCCTCTGAAATTTCAATAAAATGCATTTTGAAAAGCTAACTCGCAAGAAAGAGCATGGCTGCCTCCTCAAAAAAGTAATTGCATTAATAGTGTAAGTTCCTGTCAGCCTTTTCAACAGCTGTGCTATCTCAGCGGGTCCCAAGTGTGTCCCAAACTGTGAAACATGGTCATTGTCAACAGAACCGTAATTACTTGCAAGCCAACAGTCAGTCTGATGAAAGTGGCCATAACAGTTTGTGAAAAAAAGTGAGGCTGAAAATAATCTGTTAGGTTAAATATATATATTATATAAATATATATATATATTGGACCTGCTGACCTGTGCTGCTTAGAATAGCTGTAGCTGGTACAGTTGTTGAATAAGCATGACCACTGGAGCTGGTTTGTTGGTTTCTTTTTTCTAGAAACATAGCAAAAAACTTACAGGAAAGGATAACACAAGAGAAACCACAGGTTTGTGTTTTCCTTGTGCTTGCATGTGAGGCAGCAAATCCTGTTTGTGGAATATTACAAACACATGGCAAACTGAAAAGTTCTGTTCCAGCAGTAAGCCATTTAGTCTTGTACCTCAAAGATCTGACAAAGTGAGCTAGCAAATGCATTTTTTCTGAACAGATAAACCTGCACAAAAGTGGCATCAACCAAGAGTATGGTTCCACCAGGATTATTTTAAGGGCACTGCACTGCAATTTCAAAAGCTCAGGTAATATTCTGATTACACCTTATTGGAGAAAATGTTTTTAAAAAACTTATATTTCAGTATATACATAGTGAAAGCTGAGCGACACAATGTTGTATGGCTAAAGGCATCTGGGGAGAAACGTTTCTGAAATATACTGGTATTCAAACTGCAGCATACATGTATTAACAACAGTGATATCTCTTTGTACTGAATACAGGAACAAGAGTTCTGTATCCAAGGTAGCTTGGTCAGGTTTCACTTGCTGATACAAGTCCCCTACCCAGTCTCTTTATCCCTGAGACACTATGTCCTTTTCAGCCCTTATAGAATACTATTTTTAGAAAAATAATCCTAGAGTAACAGTATATATTGTAGGTATTTCTGCAGTGCTTTGGACAGAGGTATCACTCTTCAGAACTTCATGTTCTATAGTAAATCAGTTCTTATTATGTTACTTTGTGGTAGGGACACATTTCTAATCCCTCTGTAGAGTTGGCAAGCTAACATACAGGTAGCCTAAGAGTCAGGTAACATACAGGTAACCTGAGAGAGTGATTGCAAATGCCTTTCTGGCAGCTGAGTTGCTCTGGCATAGTTGCACACTGTTCCTCCACAGACTGCAGGAAGCAGGCTGTGCCATTCCCTGGATCAGAAATGTTAGCTCCTGGCTGCAGCAGCTAAGGGGGATGTATAAGGGCAGTTCCCATGGAGACACTGATGCTGTGTAAAGTTGATGAAGAACAGAATGGTGCTACCCTAAGTAGTTTGTGTATGGGAAGTACTAACTGCAGAGCAGCTGCAGCAACGGGTAGATGCCACCCGGAAACAATTAACCTACAGAATTGGTGATTTACTTGGCAGTCTTTCTTAATTTCTCTTCTTGAAATTCCCCTTAGCAATGAACTACCTTTATAAGACAAAGGATTTTCTTTGTCTAACAAATTCCAGTGTATAATAAATAGATGTATCCATTCTGTTTCCCAGAGAGGGTGTCTGCCAGAGAGATGAGCAGAAGTCTGAAAGGGATAAAGGATATCTCCACTGATTTTTTTGTTGGAACTGAAGTAAGTGAAAATAATAGATTACTAATGAAAAATGTTCATCCAAGATACACAAAAGACTGAACAATTAAGTAACAGAGTTTTTACAAATTTTTGGACTTGCATGTTTCCTTCAGGCGTTCACTAAAAAGATCTTTCTAGGCATGCCACATTTTACTCCCATTTTCATCCATTTAGCTACATGAATAAAAAATAATAATAACCCCAATATTTGGTAGACTGTGAACTCTGACTTCAAGGACAGAACTAGAAGACATTTCCAAGACATATCAAGCTTAACTACCTGCTATCAGGAACCAAACATTATTTCAGAACCTGTAAGATTAGTGATATTTTTTTTCTCAGTGTTTCCCCAAATGCCAGATGCAAGCATTTATACTACAGTTTTCCCCACAGCTAATTCTACTTTGGGAAGTCCCAGCTATTCAGAGCCCTCTACCTACCCAGCGTACCTAAAATTCCAAATTCTTTCCCACCTTTGAGTTCATATGGAATTGAAAATTTGGCTTGTAGCTACCTTTTTGCTTCTGATCACCTTTTACCCAAATACTGGAGCAATGCATGAACCAAGCAGCTAATTCTGCAGCAAGAACTGCCTACATACACCATGGTAATTAAAGCTGTTTTGGCAATAGGTAACTGAAAAATGGTGTCCAAAATTTTAGTGCTTTTTCATTCACTCACTGCAAGTCTAAGTTTTATTTGCTCAGAACATATTTAATGATGGTTATAATTAAGTATAGTCACAGCTTAAAAACAAGTCACTTTGATATAAGCCACCAAATGCCAACGTTAGCATTTACTTGATTTTTCTGGCATCACAGGATGGAGAAATTGTTTATTCTGACTGGAAAATTGAAATCGAGAATGACCTCCCAATACCAGTTAGTAAGTTCAAGTTTCTCAATATGTGTTTAACTCTTAATATATTGCCAGCTTTAAAATATTTGCACCTATACTCTGTCATTTTAATGTTCTTGCTCATCTGCTATAATAGTCTGTCTCCCTGATGACACCAGGATTTAGCATTACACCTCGAAAGTGTGAGCAGTTTAGCTGTCATGACAAAATAGCAAAAGCCCTCTCCAGTAGCATATGTGCATCGCTATGTACTCATTGGCACAAATCATTCAGGTGACTAGATTTGCAGCAATTACATTTCCTATACCTTGTCAGCAAAAAAGTGAGGCTAGGACCTTTGAAACGTGTGCTGGATCCTGCACTTGTTTCCCACCATGTAACTCCCATTGTGAAGATGGTCACTAAAGCGCTAGTTACAAGCAACTGCCTTTTTCATTCCACTAGATCAGAAGCACACTCAGAAATACACTGTCCACACTGAAACCATCAACACTCTCCAGAGATCTCCGTTTTTTAAAGACATCATTCTAAGCATTGGAGGACGGAAGTTTGCCATTTGGAAAGAAGAGGTTACAGTAAGTTTCCTTTAACACAGCTGAAACATAATTAGATGACGGAACCATAATAGCCTCAGAAACTGTATTTTCAGAAATGTTTGTACGTCACAAAGCTTCACAGTTAGAATTAAATTGGGTATAAGAAATGCTTTTTTCTTCACATCAGAAAACGATTTTAGAAATAGCATTGTAAGCTTGCCTTTTACAGAAAATAAATGAAGTGACCTTCTTTCATTCCAACCTTGTAAAAACTGTAGCTTCTCAACCAATTATTTCTGCTCCTAGGAAAAGAGAAGAATAAAGGCAATGTGTGCTAAATGAGTTTGAAGAACTCATTTAGGACACAGCCTTTTAACTATGTGAAGACAGAGCAACATGGATGTTTTTACAGTTCTCCTCATGTGCTACATGTGGCAAAATCTCAAGAGCATAGATTTTAAGAGTGGAGAGATTATAAACAGACTACCTTAATAGACTGCAAGTGAGATATGAGGTTTTTTACTTCCCCACAATTTTCTTTATCTGCAGATAGTGATACCAATTTTACCATTGATACAATTTTTGTAATAGGATCATTTAAATTGTGAATGTTCTTAAACAATAGGAGAATTAAAGTAGTGAATGGATAGTACTGGTTTACTCTTGGGTTTATCTTTTATTTGTTTAAAAAATTCAAGTATGGAGCGATCCTTCAGTCAAGCTGCTCTTCAGGAAGATACACTACGGGACGATGGTCCTTAACAAGACCAGGAGTTTTCTTCATTGGCAGAGATGATGGAAATGTAGATATTTGGGACTTATTGAAGAAAACTCATGAGCCATCTTATTTCCAGAACATCTCTGAATCAAAGATCACTTTCATCAGCCCCTGGATTGCCTCATGTATGTTGATGGTGATGGCACTTTACTGAGCCACCCTGTTTGCATAACAGCCCATGACTCCAAGGCACAGTAATCTTGCTGCAGATGATCTTCTATAATAGATAAGTACATACTTCCTCTAACACTGCATTGTATGTATAAAAAAGGCATACATCAGTATGCACTATCACAGTATAAAACAACTGAAAAAAAAAAAATTAAAGTATAAACCTTAAAGGGAAATTCATTTGTTAAGAAAATGAGAGAGCAATAAGGCTGCCTTTTTGCTGCAGAGAACAATAAACCAAAAAGACCACAAGAAGAATGAACCCTGTGTGGCTTGTGTTTGGAGGTATGTGTTACTGTTGGAATTTACATTGCTTATATGTTTTTGTGAAATATCTTTCAGCAAAGCAGCACTTTTTAGCGGTGTCTGATGATCTTGGAGCACTGCATATTTTGGAAATCTGTCAGGCACTAAGTGACCCCTTGATGAACGAGGTTGGTAAGAATTTTTATTCATCTCTGTGACACTTTATGCTGAAAATTCCACCACAGAAACAAGTCTGCCTGGAAAAACTTCCCTTCAAATGGATGGCAATAATCTGAGATCAGTACGGCCATGTTCTCCAAGGATCACCTGTAGCAAAGCTGGCTTTGCACAGAGCTCACATAAGAAGCACCTAAAGGAAACCTGGGTGGCAACTGGCAGAACTCCAGTTCTGCTCCAACCTGGCTACATGGAAACACAGTAAAGAGTTCAGCATTTTTTGCCACATGCATAAAATGACACCTAGCTTTCATGCATTAAATCAATGCTATATAGGGCACTTATGTTATACTTTTTTATTTTTACACCTTCTTGTCCACATTTGTATCTTTTTTTTCCTATAAATTTGGTAACTTTGATTTACATGTGTGAGCGTCTGGTTCTAGCTTAGTTAAAGCACATTTAGCCAACTGTTACTAACATCACCTAACATTCATTCTGTTTTGGAATAAGGACTACCTGTACCAGAGGACCATGGGAACAATGAAAACAATATTAATTTCTTTTTATTTCCACATAATTTTCAGGTTTTCTCCCCCCCCCCCCCCCCCCCCCCCAAGATCAAGCTACTGCTTTAATCTCATCCAGTCTATCAGTCTTGCCTGCTAGCTAGTCTGATATTTTTACATCACAAGATCTTCTTCCCATCCTATCCCAGTTTTAACTTATGTATGCACTTATATAGTTTATAAACGTCCCATAAAGGTTTGCTGTTTGCAGAACCACAGTATGTAGCAATGTAGCACCAGGTCAGCAGCCTCATTTTAGTAAAAGTAACTTTCTCCAAAGCAAGGTAGGCCCTAATCAAGTGCTATAATGTGAGGAAACACATTGCTTCTGCCCAACTTATGTATGTTTTAGAGCTACACTATTTAAGGCACAGAATTATTAACCCAGGAGCAGTCACTAATATTTATATTATATTGGTTTAGTTATTTCAGTGCAGGTTCCTGAAGCCTGATCTACTGAGAATCAGTGTAATAAAAATTATTTAACTCCATGCATATATATATCAAAATCAACTGCTTTCAATGCACATCTTTATATTGCTTTGCTGCAAATTATTTGGATAAACAGATAACTATATTCCCAATATAGATAACCTAATACAGTTCAGATCATCAGCAATAGTTCTGTGTCTTTGGGCGTGTAATGACCCTTTTTTGTCATTTTTTAATAGCATGACAGCATACTTGATTATTTTGAAAGAGAAGTCAAATATCTGAAGTACTGTGAACAAGAGTTTCGAGAGTATCAAGACCTTCAAGCCAAAACAGAACAGAAATCCATCTGGAAGCACAAAGGAAGAAAACAGTACGTTACACTTGGAACTAAGATAACTTTGTTTCTTTGGGTCTTTAAAATACACACCTGTTTCACCAGGCAGGATTTTCTGTAGTATTTTAAAAAATCAGAATGGACATAATCAAAATAGCTTAGCAGCTCCTTATTTCATATTTGCAAATCTAAGGAATAGAATAGATGGTCCTAGTTCATGTGAGCTCAGCTCCTGGTCAAGTGAAACTCCTACAAGAGAATTAGAGCCTACAGATATTTAACAACTATGAATTTGCTTTTCTTTTAACATCAGTTATTATATCTGAAAGTTAATAGATAAACCTTGCTTCTTCAAGCCTTCCATTCTTTATTCCCTCAAGGGTTTTGCCTATCCATTCTTTGGTAAATGGTGTAATAATACCAACTAATCCATCAAGGAAATGACAATTCAGTTAATGCAGCCCTGGGTGACATCTATTTTCATTAACTTGTGTTAGCACTGATACTATCCACTGGAAAGCAATGGGGTTGCGTACAAGTTTCAAAGCTTATTGCCTTGTTTTTCCTTCAGAGTATGACTACATAAAACAGAAGAGATGAAGGAACAAGAAAATGCAGACTATATGTGTTTCTGGACTTGAAGCAGATACTACTGGATTTAGGAGTAGAAAAGGGGCAAGAAATGCTTTCATCATCAGATGCTTAGAGCCCATTTGGAACCAGACAGCTTTTTATTTCATGACCTCTTTATTGCACCAGAAGATGTTCGGCTTCAGAAATAAAGCATTTTGCAGTTATACTAATGACGTGGTTACAGAACAACTATTCTTGGCACACTTGTTCCACTGTCATTAATACTGTTATAATGTATGTTCTGTTTAATAATAGTTTTCAAAGTTCTGGGTCTGTGGGGACACTAATAAGCTGTAAAAATCTTAAATACAACTCAGCTGTTGTATTTAACATTACCACATGCCATATCCACCCCTTCAGTCTACGTCCACCTCCACCTGCTCCCACCAGAAGGGAAGACATTTTCTACTGCAGGAGCTACATTCACATAGGCCACCAAAATTCTGCTACTCGGCTCCTGCAAGTTCCTCCTCCCTCCTCCCCGAAGTATTCACTCCTTTTGAAGACTTAGGGGCTTTAGGGTTTTGTTGGGGGTTTGTTCGGGTTTGAGGGTTTTTGATATGTCCAAGACATTTTCTGCTCTGGAGCTACGGTGAGCGAAAGCACTCTAGAGCAAAGAGCACTTACCTGCGGCTTCTGCAGCCCATGTCCCTGAGCTGCCGTTGCAGTGGGAAGGGGAGGCAGGCAGGCACACAGATACCCCAGATGACCACAGCGATCACAGTATTAACCGCTTCTTCGCCCTAACCCCCGCGGATCAGCCCAGCCCACCTCCCGCCCTACTTCGTGTCCCGTCTCCGCCCCACTCAGGGCACGCACGGAAGATCCTGCGGGGCTGATCGTGCCAGTGAGAGACTGAACGGGTATTTTTCAGGACATCTGGTAACCCTCTGAGGAGGGGTCCGAGGTGGCCAGGATCTCCTGGAGAGGCCATCGGTACTCCCGGCAGCCCTCTCTCATACGCTGCTGGGATGCACGCAGCAGTTTGTCCCCTCTCCGGTAGCTCCGACACTCCTTTCACTGTAACAGTGGCCGGTGCTTCTTGCTCCTGGGCTCTATCCCCAGCCCGAGAAGCCACTCAGAAGGTTATTACGAGATCGCCCACCGCCCGTTGCTCACAACAACTTCAGGACCCCAAAACCCGCTCACTTCTTCGCCACTGAGCAGTACCCGACCTCCCCCGTCAGAGCCTCTCCACAGATGCCCCGTTCCGGTTTCGCCCGGCTTGCGCAAAAACTGGGTGTGCAACCCCTGAGCTGAGGTCTGAGCAGGAGCCTGCGGACCGTGGTTCGAGGGTTCCCGTGCACACCCTCTGCCTCTCGGTGTTAACGAGAGCTCACAAGGCCCTTTCCTCCAGCAAAGCCACCTCTTCAGCAGCGCTCCCATCGCAGTCTCTGCAGGTATCCCTGTCCCAGTCCTCCGGGATTGTGCCCGCAACCAGCTTCCGAATTCGGACAGTACTGCGGTGGAGTTCTTCAGCTCGTGCCAGCGTAATTACAATTCTTAGTTCAAATAACCGCGGTCGCTCTCTTTCCAGTTCCCCTTTCAAACAGCCCGCTCCAGCTGCTGCTCCAAACCGTTCCTTGCGAACAGTCCTGTGCCTGTGCCCAGCACCTTCCCGACATGGCGCCCGCGCTCCCTTTACCACAGCCACCACAGCCGCAGCTCGAATCGCAGGATCGCCCGTGGCCCCCACCGCTTCACCTTCACCCGGTAGAGAAGGGGCGCATCCCTGCCTCCGTGACAATTCCTATGTGGACACCCTGCCGACTATGCCAAGTTAAATGTCATGGAGCCAACAAATTGAGGCTAAATGAAATTTATTGTTCAAACTCAATTAAAGCTCCATCAATACCAGCTACAGGTTTGGGATGTCACATGGATTCGTCACTACACTGCTGAATCCTAAACATTCTGACCAACGATCCACATGTGACAAAGCACACTTACTCACCCAAAAGGGAGGGCTCTCAACCTCAAATGTTACCTTAGACAATGTCCCAACCCAGGGTGAGAGTCCCCAGCTGCAGACCTGCTGCTCCGAGGAAGACTGACTCCAAATGGCTGCCCAGTGGGAGTCCCTTTATAGCCTGATCTAAACTGAGCTGTGCTCAGACACGGTCATGTAACCCCCCATGGGCTCAGGACCCAACTTCCTGTCCCTGCACCCTCCAACCAACACCATTGTGTATAGGGCAAGAGCTGTGCATGTGGGGAGCTTTCCTGGGCTCTGTGGTGGGAAGATTTTGAGGGCTTTGGTCAGGGCTTTGTCAGGGTGGGTGCAGCTGCCATGAGCCTCCATAGAAAACAAATTCAGCTACAGAAGATTTCATTTCATGATGGGCACTAGAAGCCTGTCCCATCATTTCAGGGGCAGTATTACACCATTCAGGAGCAGTAGCAAAACCCCTGAATTTTACCATGAAGCTTAGGTTCTATGGCTCATTGCTGAATAACTTAAAGCAACAAAACCAATTTCCTCAGAGTTGATCTGTAAAGAGAGCAATATCAATTCATGGCTGGGTCTTGGGGGTCATTTTTGGTTTTGTTTTTCACTGTATTCAGGAGGTACAAGTCACTCAGAATAATTAACAGCATGTTGAAACTTGAATTATCTCTTCTGAGAAAATTTGTTTTCTCACTCAGGGATCATAGCAGTGTCAGCAAGACAGAGGCTTTCTTACGAAGAACACATTAACCTTTCTGACAAGTCATTGCTGCAGCAATCAGCAATACTTTTCTGGAGTGTTTCTGACCCTATCCAGCCTCAGGTATTTCATCAGCAATTTTGATATGTCAGGTGTTTAAACAACAAGAGAACAAGCAACCTGAGTGATTTGTATTTCTCAACTCTTTTGGTTTTCCTTCTAGCTACTGTTGGAGTGTCCTGAAGACATCTACTGCTTTCAGTTCAGCCCAAGCGACCCAAATGTCATTGTGGGTGGCTGCATCAATGGACAGGTGTTCATTCTCTGCCTGTGAATAAAACTGGATATTCCTGTATATTTCCTTACATTATTAAAATAAGGGTGAAGAGCTGTACTCAGCATCCCTAGTAACGCTTACTGACACAGTCTCAGAAATTCTCTGATCCTGCACTGAAGTTAGGCCTGGATACTCCACAGCTGAGCCATTACTGTACGGTCATTCTTTGTAGTACTGGAACATACGTCAAGCTGTAGAGACTCTCCTTTTTGTAGGTGTCGAGACAAGTTTAGCCTTTTACTGATAGCATCAGACTGAAGTGGCAACACTTTGAGGACTTCAATATTTTAAAGACTTCCTAAGTTCTAGTGTAGAGAGTGAATTTCTTATTTTTCCCAATCCTCCATGAACTGTGTATCCCGACTCAAACCAGTAGATAATCCTTGCAGTGAGAGACTAGAAAGGATAAGAAACCTGATGAGTTCATTAAATAAACCCATTATCACACTATATTTGCTACCTCATTATTCCATCTTAATAGCTTTACTGCATCTTCTGCAGACTGGAAAAGGCCCTACAGTGCCATGAGCATAAAGCCACTCCAGGTCCCAGCAGGGCTTTTGAGTTAACACAAACCACCACCACTTCTCATTTCCACCCACAGTAACTCTCCGAGGAACAAAGCAGCACTTCCCCAGGTAGTGCTGCTGCTATAAGAGTGCGGGTACTGCTGTGAGCAGGGCTGGGTGGAGAAACCCCAACCACCGCTGGAGCCACCAGCCCATGGGAGCAGGAAGTAGGGCATATGCAACAGGGAGAAAGGCTTTCTCTTGTTTCATCTCCTTTGCATCTGTTTAATCAAGCAGTTACTGGAGAAAAAGAAATCTGCAACAAAATACTGCAAGTGATTTAACTTACTCTACTGTCTTTTGATCAGTATTTTACACTGTTGCAGCTTGGCCTATTTTTAATGGGCTTTTCTAACTGGAATTGTGACTTAACCAAGCAACACACCCCAAAACACATCTTTCAGCCCTGCTGACAACACCTGTCTTATCGGCACACACACTGGGGTGACCCAGGGCTGCCTGTGTGCTTGCTGGAGCTGTGGCCACAGAACCCTTCTCTGTAGCGCCCTGGTGGTGCAGCTCCAGCCCAGAGCAATTCATGGAGGCTGTTTGCAGACCTGGAGGATGTTTTGCAATAGGGAGCTGGCTACTGGGGTGAATAAATAAAACAAACAGCCTGAGGGAGGGTGGGGGAACATGTTTGGGGGAAACTGTCCATGCCACTTTGCCCAAGAGGTGTTTGGTGTCATGTCTGCTCAACTTGATAGGCTGAGAGAGCTGGGCTTGTTCAGCCTGGAGAAGAGAGGGCTCCAGGGAGACCTTAGAGCAGCTCCCAGTGCCTAAAGGGACCAACAAGAAATCTGAAGAGGGACTTATTTACTTGGGCCTGTAGTGATAGGACAAGGGGGAATGGCTTTAAACTGACAAGAAGGGAGATTTAGTTTAGATTCTAGGAAGAAATTCTTCCCTGTGAGGGTGGTGAGACACTGGCACAGGCTGCCCAGAGAAGCTGTGGCTGCCCCATCCCTGGCAGTGTTCAAGGCCAGGCTGGACAGGGCTTGGAGCAACCTGGTCTAGTGGAAGGTGTCCCTGCCCATGGCAGGGGGTTGGAACTGGAGGAGCTTTAAGGTCCTTTCCAACCCAAACAATTTGATTCTCTGATTCTGACTCTTGCCAACATCAGCTGATGGTTGGAGAATGTTCAGCATGGCCTCAGGCTGCATCACCAGACATGGCCCCACACCCTTCAGGTACCCTTACGGAATCCGTAGCAGGAACAGTAGTTCTCCCTGCACCCCTGGATGCTCCATCCATCATGACTCCAACTCACCCACCTTGGAGGGGCTACTGCCTGCAATCCTGACAACTCACTTGCATGCAGCATTCCTGAGCCCTTCCTCCTCCTACTCCTCAGCCATCAGCAAGAGCTGGACACCCCGCACCGAGTTTTAACCATTTTCAGCAGCTTTGGCTTGAGTGTGAGGAAGACGATGGCAAAGGCCACCAGGAGCGTCAGGCAGGTGGGCAGGGCCAGCACCAGGTAGAGCAGAGCCAGATCAGCCGTCTGCCAACGGCAGCTCCGCAGGACGGGCTCGGGCAGTGCCCTGGGGCTCAGCGTGCGGGAGGCATAGCTGCAGGTCACCTCTTGCCCGTCAGGGACACACAAGCCCTCGACCCGCTGCAGGGAGTCCCACCAGCCCAGCGTGCAGCAGTTGTAGGGGTTCTGGCTGAGGTAGACCTCCCGCAGGCTCTTCCCCAGTGGTGCCTGCACCATGTCCTTTGGCAGAGCCGGGAGGTAGTTGTTCCGCAGGTTCAGGCTGCGCAGTTTCAGGGCACCCAGTGAGGTGGGGAAGGCAGTCAAGGAATTCCCCGAAAGGTCCAAGTGCACAAGGCTGCTAAAGGCAGAGAAGTCCACAGTGGTAGAGGAGAGACTGGTGTTCCTCAGAGACAACACCTGCAGTGTCAGAGCAAGGTCCTGCAGCCACCCCAGCTCCCCGGACAGTACCTGATGGTTGTCGGAGAGGTCCAAATGCATCAGCAGTGTTCCCTGGAAGGGGTGACCACCTAGTCCCCTCAGACCACAGCCAGCCAAGGAGAGATGAGTCAAGGTCTTGACACCCCTGATGTCCACACAGGGGGGACTCTTTGCCTCACCTGCAACAACAGGCTGGGGACAGAGTTCAACCTGGTTGTGGCTGAGGTCCACAGTAGTGATCTTTCTGGTGTAGGTGAAAACCCCAGGAGGAAGCGTCCGCAGCTTGTTGGTGCTGAGGTTGAAGAGCTGCAGGTTGGGCAGGACATCCCTGGCACCCACCTCCACCCCCAGCTCCACCAGCCTGTTCTGGCTGAGGTCCAGCTCTGTCAGCATGGGTAAAGGGTCCCTCTCAGACAGGTGAAACATCTCCAGGCAGTTCTGGTTGAGCTTCAGGTGGGTCAGGGAAGGCATCTGGGCCAGGAAACCCTCTGGCAGGTACCAGAGCTGATTCCAGCTCATGTCTAGAAGGCGCAGGGAGGAGAGGTTGCTGTGGCAGATCTCATCCCAGAGGCTGACCGTTGTGATGTTGGTGGAGTTGCCATCAACGAGCAGGAACTGTACTGTAACATCTGCCAGGGATGTGCCATTGGGAAGACGTTGGTAGAAGCTCATCTCATTGTCCTTCAGCAGCAAGGAGTGCAGCTTGCTTTGCCACGGCAACACAGGGAAGAAGAGGAGGTGGTTGTGGGATAGGTCCAGCACCTCCAGCTCAAAAAGGTCATCACTTTCCAGGGCCAGAAACCACTCAATGACATTGTTGCTGACATTGAGCACCCTGAGCTGGGTCAGCCCAAACTCTACTACACACGGGAGGTAGTTGTAAGCTACATTGAGCTTCTGCAGCCGCTGCAGCCCTGTGAAAGCTTCATCAATCTCAAAGATGTAGTTCTTCTCCAGGTTCAGCTCCAACAGCTGTGTCAGGTTCGTGAAGATGGATGAGTCCAACCTCATGATGATGTTCCTGGCCACTGACAAGGACTCCAGGGAAGACAGGTTGCAGACCAAAACTGATACCATGTCCTCAGTGAGGTGGTTTCCAGATAGATCCAGCATCCTCAAAGCTGGCAGAGCAGAAAAAGCAGCTGCTGTCAGTGAGTAGTTGGTGAAGAGAAGGTTGTCTGCCAAGGAGAGCACATGGAGGCCTTGGCTGCTGAGGAAGGCACCAGGCTCAATGAGCTCCAGCCGGTTCTTGGTCAAGCTGAGACACCGCAGCTGGTGGTACAAGAGCAGAGACTCATTGCCCAGAACCTGAATAGTGTTGTCATCAAGCAACAGCTCCTCGGTATCGCCTTGAACATCTCCTGGGACAGAGCTGAGCCATCTTCCAGTGCAGTCCATGGTGCTCTGCACCTAAAGCATGAAGTGGATATGTAATGCCACCCTCGGAGGCAGGAGGTGGAGAGAAATGGGGAGGGAGAAGTCTGGGGAGCAGAGCGAGGATGGAGGAGGTGGTTCTATGCTTAGAGGCTTGGCACCCAGTCCAGTCCTTCACTAAGCTAGTAGCTGGGAGGAGAAGGACTGAAGATGCTGAGGTGTCTGGGATTTTTCAGGGCAAGACCAAGCAATTGGAAGCATGAGGGTTTGCAAGGGTGGACTTACAAGCTTGCAGCTGCCAGAAGATGTTGCCCAGGCTGTGACTGCCCTGCTTCCCCATCCCAATGCCAGGAGGACCAGAAGCAGGAAGAGACCAGGGAGTGGGGCCTCCATGTCAGCAGCAGCACGCCTGCAGAGATGGAGACAGAAGTGAAAAGGTAAAAAACTGCTCATCCCAAAAAGCGTAGGTTTTCCAGGGAGTCCACCATGGCAGTGGTGATCCTTGTGCACAGCAGGCCTCCTGCCCATGGCTGCTGCCTGCAAGCACACACCTCCCAGCATTGCCCCAGGAGCACTCAGAGGCAATGGGCTCCCAACAGGCCATATTGGTGGCAACCATGAGCTGCCCATGGAGAAGTAGTGAGGAACCCCAGCACTGAGCCCACCCACGCCATCAGGAGCCCTTGGAGGGTCCACCCAGGAGAGCTTGAAGGGCAGGAGAAAAGAAGGGATGGGGACTGGGCTGGCAGCACACATGGGAAAGACACCATTGTCACTGCACAGCTGTTCACAAACACCACTGAGCTGCAACCCTTGAGAAGAGGCTTTCCCCCATGCCAGTGCTTGTGTCTTCTGCCTCTGGTGTCAAATGCTCTCCCAGGGGACACCAGCCCAGCCACCACAAGTCCCTTCAGCACCTGCCCCTGCTGGAGGTTCTCTCCTGGGGAAGCAGAGGGTCTCCAGCACAAGGTGCCCTGTTACTAACTTGGTGGAACCGGAGTTGACAGCATTTGCATCTGGGGAAAAGATGAACTTCAGGCAAATGAGCAGCAGGTTCTCAGCAAGGACTTGGCAAGTGGTGTCTTCATAACTGCCAGTGCTTGAAGAAGAAACAGGGTTATTTTTGGCAGCCCAGGTCAAAGCCTCCTAACAGAGAGGGAGCAGGGAACATATACTGGGTTGTCTCCTTCCTTGGGCCAGCCTAAAGCGATAAGCTGGTGTTTTAATATGTCAAAACAGCATTCATTATTCTGGTGGGGATGGAGAGGAAGCCGCCTTCCCCAGGCTGGAGCTGATGCTCAGCAGCTTGCACCCTCCCAAGCCCTTGGTCTCCAGCAGCACCTTGCACCAGACACAGCGGCAGGAGACCCTGCTTTGTCCTCACTGCAACCAAAACAATGAGGACTTTGGCTCTAGCTGCCCTTCAGCCCCTGAACCCCTCCATGGAAGCTCACATGTTCCTTCACCCAGCTCAGCCTCTTTGCCACCTAGCACTGGCCTCCCCCAACACCAGAAGACCTTTTCTTCTCCCACACTCCTCCCTGGGGCTGCCAGGATGCTGCTCGCCCAGCCAGGACAGTGACAGCAGCACCAGCAGGAAACCCCAGCCCTACAGAGAAGCCCACATGTGAGAGGACTGGGAGCACCTGAGGTGCTCTCCATGTGCACACCAGCACCGGCCCACACAGCCACAGCTCTTGGGAGCGTGGGCATCAGTGATGCATGGCCACCACAGATGCATGGCCACCACATTCAAGGCGGCAAGGGGAGCTCCCTAAACCCCCCCCGGCAGGGCTTTCCCCTGGTAAAGGTATCAGGGGGCAGTTACTCACTGCGTGGTGTAGCACACAGCGTTGGCCCCAACTCATCCTGCAGCCGGTGGCCTCTCTGGTGTGCTCTTGGGGCCAAGGGTAGGTGCAACCTGCTGGGTTTTCTCTCCCACTCGCGTTCTCACTTAGTGCTAATATAGCCTTTGCGGAAGGAGCCAACGGAAACTGCAGTCACATGGAGGCAGAGAGCGTGGCCAGGCACTCTGCTTACTGATCTCAGCACTTACAACCCGGGTCATGCACTCGCACACAGCTCCCCAGCAAGGAGGAACCGTGGGGGCCGAGCAGGCAGGGAGGGAGATGTGAGGGGAACCAGCCCTTGTCAAAGGCCGTGTAGCTCCTGGCTGTTCCAGGAACAAACCAGCACTGGGGCCAGCCCTTGCACCAAGACTCCTCTGTGCAGTCCTAGCAGTGAAATACTGCAGGTTTCAGGCAGCAGTTAGTGACCAGGGAGATGGGGGGTTCCTGCCTGCAGAGCTATGCCATCGACCCTTCTGGCGCTGGAGAAAAGCCACCAGCTGGGCGGTACTCCCCCACATGGCAACTATTCCCGTGGTGTCCCCTGCTTGCCTCTGGCACGCAGCACAGGGGCTTCAACAGGAGCCAAGGGATGTCCTTTCCTCATGGAAAGAGGGAGGTACTGTTATTTCCCATTGCATTCCAAAACGAGATTGAACATGTCCCCAGAAGTGGAGTCCCCACTTTGGGACACCAGTGCCCAGCCCAGGTGAGGTTTGGGGTGCTCAGATCCCACTGTCTACGCACCTTTGGGTCACCTGGGGCTGCTCGAGATTTCAGCAAACCCAGCACTCAGGGTGCAAGTCAGACACATCCAGATACAGAGACCTCCCAAGTGCCAGTCCCTCTGTGAGTCAGCGTAAATGGCTTTTCCTACAACTGCCAAGGCAGAGCCAGACAAAAATCCACATTTCAAGGCAATATGAACAGGGAGGCCCCATTCCTATTCATCCCCATCCATCCCTGCTCTCTGTCTCCCACCGCATGTCTCCTCCCAGGGTCCTCATGCACACCCAAATCCCCAGCAAGCCCATTTGCCAAGGGGAAAAACAGTTTTCCTGGATTTACCTAGCTGGGAAAGGGTTCAAAACTACAGAGAAAGGATTGAGCCCTGTAACATGGACCCTGCCTGGTAGGATCAGCAGGTACTGCCATGAATGTCTGTGCTGCACACCCAGTAGGACCTTCTGCAGCAGCTGGGAGATCAACAGTGTTATTGTGGCACACCAAGCATCCCACCAAGGGACATCCCAGCCTGGCCAGATCGAGTGGCCCCCAAACTCCTGCAGCCAGCACAAATGATGAGGGAGGGATTTTTTTTCTGCCTTTTTTACCCTAAATTTCATTTCTTCTCTGTAAAGATCCTGAGCTCTCCCATGTCACTCACAGAAAAGCCCTGTGGTTTCATTTCCTCCATTTTCAAGGAAGTTTGAAGTGTAAAAATCAAGAAGGAAAAGACAGAAGCACTCCTCATCCAAGTGAACCAGAGCAGATGGCAGAAGCTCTGCAACAGGGCAAAATTCCCATGATGTTGCTCAAGGTCACACAAAGAGCTGAGACCAGCCAATGATTACAAACCCACTCCTCATCCCCAGATCCCTGCCACAAGCCCAATCCACACTAAAACCACTCATTTGATGCTCAGAGACACAGGAGCTGCCAAAGGTTCACTCCAGGGCTGGAAAGTCCTGGAGCTGTAAACCTTGAGCATTCTCACCTGTGGTAATATTCTGCCCTTGGGTGATCTGGAAGCTCAGAGGTGACCTTCTGATGAGATTTCCTTCATATGGTGCCACCAAACAAGGTGATGTCCCAAAGGTCAATCCATCTTCTTCCCTGTAGCCCAGGAGGGGCTGGGAGAGGAAACAATGTATGTCATCCCCTTCTTCATCCCCAGATCATAACTTTGACTGACCAAACCCAAGCCAGTGAACCCCCCTTTCCCCAGCAGTGAAGGTGCTCACTGACAGGGCACTATGGGATGGAAGAGCCCCCACAGCACCCAGCCACCCTGTCCTCCACAGAAAGCAGCCACACACCAGAGCTGGTCCTGCAGAGCAGCCACCAGTTCTGCACTGGGGCATCTGTCAACAGTGCTGCATTTCACACTTTCCCCACATCCTGCAGCCATGTGGCTTTGAAAATATCCCAACACTGCTGCTTGCTCCCCTCCTCTCCCTCTCGAGCAGCATCATGCCCCCAGCCCAGCCCTCCTGGCAAGAAGTGGATGTGTGCTTTGAGGGGGTTTTATTTATTTTATAACATCAGCGCAGTAAAGGGATAGGGATCGAGCTGCCAGCAGCTGCTCTTCTGATCAGCTCTTCAGGAACAGCTCAGCAACACAGGTGGATTACACTGAAGAAAATTCAGCTGCTTCAAGCAGCGTCCACATGTAAAACAGAAATTCCTGCAGCTGCAGGATAGGACTGGGAATCCCCATACAACTTTCCACCCACCGAGCTTCCTCCATTCCTCCCACCTCTTCCTTCCTCCAAATCATCTTTTCCCCTTAACAACCTTCAAATTGCCAAGCACAAACCAAGAGAAAAGTTGCAACATGAGGGCAGCCTCTTGGTCAACCTCAGGCTGCTGCACCAGAACCCCATGGGAAAGGGGAAACTGCAACAGAAAAGAGCAACCCCAACACCACACCTTAGCATGCCCCTTGTTTTCCTGCAAGAAATGTGATTTCTTCCAAAGTGGAATCACCAAGAGAAGGGTCATTCACAGCCCACACCACAGCAGGACCACAGCCTCGGATGGGTCAGGGCAAAGCAAATCAGAAAGGTTTCTCCCACTGCGATGGAGAACTGAAGAGAATTAAGCAAGTCATTCTGCAAGGGATGATGGTGCAAAGCATCCCCGCAAAGCCTCTGGTTCCACTCAGCCTCCAGCATTTTGCCTGACAAGGAGAGGATGCAGAGCACCCCTGCAATGATGGGAAGATGAACCAGCTGCTCCAGGAAACAAGCCTGGGAGGGCTTCAGCAAATAGCTATGGAAACAGTCACAATCACCTAACATCACAATCCCCAGGCTCATGGGAAACTGCAAACAGAAAATATTAGGTAGGCTCGAGCAACTGACTCTGTCACAGCAGCATCTCACTTGCTGGACCTCCTCAGAAAGAGAGGAGTGGTCACAGGGTGAAGACCAACATTTCCCTCCAGCCATTTATTCCCAGGCACTGTGGTCAGTGATGACTCTGAAAATTAAAGAAAATCCAACTTTTATCTTTAAATCCCACACCAAATTTCCATTTGCTGCTTGGCTGAAGCATGCACAAGCAGTGCAAACATATCAAGAAGTTACTTAATTTAATCACCTGCTCTGGGAAGCTGGTCTACCATATCTCAGAAGCTGCTGGTAGCAGCAGTTGCCTCTAATTTAAGATGAACTGTGAACATAAAAAAGAAAACAGATTGTACATTACATGGCCAAAAGGGAAAAGCTAAAATGGGCAACTTAAAGTTAAGCTACAGCTTTTGAAGTTCATCTGGCTAAATTTCTCAACACTGCACCATTTATCACCAGGGGATAACTAAGGATGTCCCCTTCCAGGATGGTACAGATGCATTCATGTACATGAGCATGGCATCTCTGCAGCCCAGTGCTGCAGTTTAACTGGAGCTCTGCAAGAAGCACAGCTTCCCTTAGGTGTGTTTCTTGCAGGGGAAACCAAGAGACAAAAATCAGCAATTTATAATCAGCTTCAAAATCTTCTTGCTTCCTCGCCCCCCCCCCCCCCCCCCAGCCAAACAACCTGTGTGCTTGTTTACCTTACCATGCTGTCTTCTTCCAAGGAAGCACATGCTAGTGCTGACATTCAGCCACCAAACTACAGCTTTCAGGCTCTGGTTTAGCAGCAGCTCATGTGCCTGGAACCCCTTGTAGCAAGAGCATCCTCCTCTGGGTCAATTCCACCCCCCACACTCCTGCTCCCTTTCCATCAGTAGCCCATGTTCCTGGCATGGTCTCGCTCCACAATTACCCATTTATCCACAGCCAAGCTCACCTTCACTCCTCAATTTTCAGCCACCAGGAGTCCATTAGTTCTTGCCAGGTGTTCTGGTGGAAAGAGGGTCTTCAAAGCAGCCTTCAGAATTAATTCTGTGTTTTTCTGAGCAAAGCTTGCTCACTTGCCTTTGCAGCAACGCACTGGTTTGGTTGCTGACACCTGCAGACATCGGGGCTGCATGAGTTCAGGGAGGAGGGGAAGGAAATAACCCCACCAGACTGAACATGTGCAGTGAGCCTACATGGACCCAGGTGAGCATCCAGCACCATGGAAAACTGCATCTTTGGGCTTGAAGGACATTTGATTGAGGATGTAGACACCAACAAGGAGCTCCTCTAATTTCATAGAGGATCCCTTTGACCTTTTAGTCTCCAGAAGATGCAAGTACCCTCTATGAGACTCAGAAGGTGTCAGAAATAGGTCTTAGTAGAAAGCAAGAAACACGTTTCTGAGAGCACAGGCCATTCGGGAAGGGAAGAGGGGAGCTGGTCAGCGGCTCAGCCGCAGCCACTTCCTGGACCTCAGTGCTGGGGGGTGAGGCTGCACCCTGGTTCTGCTCCCGCAGGCAGGTCCAGCACAAGCAGCTCCATCCCTGCGGTCGCCGCTCTTCCTTCTCCCACAGCTGCCAGCGTGCGCGATGTAAATGAGGAGGAAGCGGGCTGCAGAAGGGAGAGCCGCAGAAGTGAGCTCATTTCCCTCTGCTCGCCCGCACACGCGGCCGAGCCCACCCTGCGGCCAGGCCCCTGCCGCTTATCCCAGCCTTCACCCATCCGCCTTTCTCAGGCTGGGGGTTTGAGGTCTGCGCAAGGGATCCACCCCCACGGCAGAGCAAACCTCCTCCTCCGAGAGCGGCAGAGCATTCAGATGGTCAGGTCTTGAGAGCAGGTTACACTGCAGAACACATCAGATACTGCAGTAGCAGCGACTGGTATTTCTTTAGCAACTGGAAGCCAAGTGCATCCATTCCCTTACAAGACACTACTGGAAATCCAGACGCTGTAGAGAACTGCTTGCAATGCATCTGCAGAAATGCCTGAAGCCAGAGAAAACAACTTTCCTCCTAGATCTCCAGGGCTGGAAAGCTCCACAATCAGGTTGCTTACAGCTGAAGTTTGGCTTTTGGTGGAGGCCAGACCCAAAAGCGTTGCCCAAGTTTTCCACCGCAGGGTTCCCAGATAAATTTACCTTGGTTTTGTACTGTACAATAAAATAAACCGTATACACCAGCATTTTCACCAGTTTTTAGCATAGCAAGGGCCACAAAGATGCTCTGAGGGCTGGAGCACCTCTGCTATGGAGACAGGCTGAGAGAGCTGGGCTTGTTCAGCCTGGAGAAGAGAAGGCTCCAGGGAGACCTTAGAGCAGCTTCCAGTACCTAAAGGGACCAACAAGAAATCTGGAGAGGAGCCTGTAGTAACAGGAGAAGGGGGAATGGCTTTAAACTGACAGACAGAAGATTCCAATTAGATATGAGGAAGAAATTCTTCCCTGTGAGGGTGGTGAGGCACTGGCACAGGTTGCCCAGAGAAGCTGTGGCTGCCCTATCCCTGGCAGCGTTCAAGGCCAGGTTGGACAGGGCTTGGAGCAACCTGGTCTAGTGGAAGCTGTCCCTGCCCATGGCAGGGGGTTGGAACTGGAGGAGCTTTAAGGTCCTTTCCAACCCAAATCAGCCTATGACTCTGTGAAAACTGTCAGAGCTGGGGGCTGCAAGCCACCAAAAGGAGAAGGCATGGACAAGTCACTGCTGTGACATCATTCAGTAATGCAAACCATGGCAAGAAAAACTACTCCCATCTGTAGTCACATGTACTCCCTTCCTGCTGCTGTTCTACTTAAGAGAAGTGAGTAATTCTGTCATTAATGTGAAGGGAAGTGAAACTATCTCAGCTCCTTACAGAGCTAAGTGTATCCCACCCAGCTTTCCCCTCTGGCCAGGAGGGCAAGCATCCCTGCTACATGGCACTCTCTCACATACAACTCTTCTCAAGGTGGACTACAATCAGGGCTGGGAGCAAGCCAAAGCATTCACACTCCAAAGTCTTCCTTTCCCATGTCTTCAGCCATGCAGCTCAGCATCCTTCCTTTCTAGCATGATCCCACATGATAGCATGGGACAAGCGACATAGAAAAGCCAGTCTGCAGGGTTCAGGATTGGAGCATCCTCGTACACTTAGGGTGTATTCCTTGGTCTCCTGTGAGAAAACAGAAAATATTGCCAACATCCTGCAGAAGGGCTGAGGTGCCCTATGTCAGATAGAATACAGCCCGAGCAAAAAGTTCTCAGTCATCTGAGCACAAAAAAAAAACCCACCTCCACAACCAAAATTAGAAAAGCCAACAAAAAAAAAACAAAAATGATTTGTTAGTGGCAGACAGAGCCTGGAAAGCTTTAACCATGGCAGTATTCGGAATATTGCACAGAAAGCAATTTGGTGAACATCCATTTCCATACTGGCAGGTTTGTCCAGCACTTCATAGTTATCAAGTCACATATTTAAGCTGGTGGAGCATACTCTTTTAAATTACTATTTAAAAGTGACTGGATATGGCTTACTTCTCCTGAGCACAGGATGTTAAGGAAACAAAACTTTATACCGTGGTTTAATAACTCACTTGTGGGCTTTTAGTCTCTAATCACTGAAATTTTTCTTCAGTTGAAGCTGCAACAAGTAATTTGTTACCTGTAAACAAGTACCATGGAGGGGGTTGTTTTTTTTTGATGGAGAACAGACCATATCCCACTTACTTTGGGATTGAACACATTACTGAGCTACAGAGAGTCTAAGGAAAGTCATACTCACAGCACATGCTCACCTACATGAGCTGAAAGAAGGTCTGTGCTTCCTGTTTTTGATCAGGTTTTGTCTTGCCTCAATCTTCAACTTACCTGCTGCAAACCGAAGCTGATGGACTGCTTTAAACAAAGGCATCAGGAACAAAGGATGCCAGCATGTCTTGCTGCAGATACATTACCAAGCTTGAATGCTTGCATTTTGTAGCTGTAGCCTACACGCTGTTGCCAGCCAGCTGTTCTGACATCTGTCCCTGGCTTCGGAGCATGCCTCTAAATATGCACTGTACAAGTGAGAGCACATTCACAGCCTGAAGTCAGAAGTTCAAGAAAGGACAATAAAATTTAAAATAATTAAAAACGACTTTGCAAAATACACAGTGAAACAATTCGGGGTGATAGTGCCCATCCTGAGCAGTAAAACACTGTAGATATATAAAGGTTGCATGTCCCAGGATGGCCACTCATTTACACACAGCAACACTCCTGCTGTCTCTGGATATAACTACCGAGGTTTAAGCTGCAGAAACTGGGAGCTCACAAAAGGGTCAGGCACTACACAAAGACAAGAACAGGCGAAGTTACACTGTCAAACTCACCCCCATTCAAACATCGCCAGCAGGTTTTAGGATTAAGACAACAGAATAACTCAAGCAAACATGAAACAACTCCAGCAAACTCACGGCACATGTGCAAGCACAGACATGGAAGAAAAGACACCCTTGGCTCTTGAGCTTGTGAAATTGCAGAAGAATAAACATCACTTGTAATATACAGTGAGATTTATTTTAAAATCTTTTTCCAGTGATTTGGTTTTTTTTTCCACAACTGCAATGGATTTATTTTTTTTTAAATGTTTCTAATAGTTTTTGATAATATCACTGTTTCCTGGTCATAAATGCCTGAGAGGAAGAAAAGCAAGTCTGGGAAGAAGCAGACCTTGGAACAGCAAGTGAGAATTTGCTTGAGCCTCTCAAAACCCTTTCTACCTTTTAAGATGATCTCTGAGTCACAGCTGTTTGCTGTCATTGCCACCTGAAATGCAAAGTTTTGCTCAGCCTAAATTCAGGATCAAGGTTCAAATGAAGCAGGATATTTTAAAAATTCTATGCCCATTATCCACCTCTCAGCAATCCTCTGTTTTGTTCAGGATTGTTTAGTTTGGTTTATGGAAGAGGACAGGAAACGACGGGGAAGGTTCCACATTAAACATTTACTTCGCTCCGCACTTCGGAAATTCAAAGCCTGGGTTCCCACAGCGCTGTTAACTTTGCCCTCTCGTGGAGAGGTGTGAGAATTCATTCACAAGACCCACAACGCATCACACATGTACAGCATCACACAGCAGCGTGAAAGAAGCTGCTTGAAGTATAAACTAGAAGGCTCAGCACCACTGCAGGAAAAGGCTTCTGTATACATTTACCACTTAACTGATTGTCAACTGAATTATTCCTTAGCATGAGGTCGGCTACTATCAGAGCAATGTGTTGCACACCTAACCATTCACGTGTATGTGGAAAGGATCCTAGAGCAGATTTCAGTAATGCCAGTTTCTGGCTACAGATGTCACCAAGTTGTCTTTATTGTGCAAGAACCAAGCACTGCTCTGGAGAATGGCAGCACATACAGCACTTATAGCTGTGTTCCTGCCAGCACCCAGAGCTATTTATATCATGTAAAGATTTAGCTAGAACTGAAATACCAGCATTGAAATACACGGCTTCAGGAATCGCTGAGGGCTGGTTACCTCTCAAATACTGATCAAACTATTATCGGGTCAAGCATTATTTTAATTGATCATCCCAGTGAAAATGGAAGATAATAAAATAGAGAGAGCCATCTGGAAAACACCTCCATGTGTTAAGGAAATTCAAAAATGTGGATCATTGGTAACCAGAGAGAAAAGCTAGTATGTTCCAGTTTGCTATTGGATTCAGAGGCAGGCAGAGTACAGCCACATCAGAGGCAGCAGAATTTCAGCCCACAAGATCAAGGCCATCTGCTCCTGGCTAGTTTTGTAAACTGAAACACAGCCAAAAGTAACAAAACCAAATGGTGCTTGCTAGTAGAAGGCACATGCAGGACTCCCAGAAATGTGCACTCTCCATTGCACTGTAAGTGGAGAAAAGAACCCACTTTCAAGAAAATATCCTTACCAGGGTCAGTTTTCCATGTTATCTTAGAATCATAGAACCACAGAATAGTTAGGGTTGGAAAGGACCTTAAGATCATCTAGTTCCAACCCCCCTGCAATGGGCAGGGACACCTCACACTAAACCACGTCACCCGAGGCTCCATTCAGCCTGGCCTTGAACACCACCATGGATGGAGCATTCACGATTTCCTTGGGCAACCCATTCCAGTGTCTCACCACCCTTAAAGAACTTCTTCCTTGTATCTAATCTGAACTTTATGCATTAAGTTTATTCCATCAACTCCTCTGTCCTCTTATGGACAAAGAAGTCATGCAACTTCTGACTTCAGGCGAAAACAAGCCACCACCAAACCAAGAACAAACTCTGTCCCATACTGAGCTCTTCTCTTCCCAACACATAGAAACATGATCAGATCAGATGACCAACTGTTAAGCTCCCAACGGATTTCACAGCACACTTAAACTACAGAAATTCTGAGCTTTATTAAAAAGATAGACAAAATGCTCACTTACCAAAAGATTCTGGATGTCCTGCAGATTCTGAAGCCAGCATCTGTGAATCTGACTGATTTCTGTTATGGGAGCCATGAACTCCTGACCAAAGCAGTTAAATCACTAATCAGGGTAGGGAAAACACTTCAAACAGCTTTTAGCTGGCTTTGAAGCACCTCGGGCTAGAAAAAGTGATTCTGCATTTTTGGCAGGACAGCATCAAACCTCTTTGCTGCTGAAGAAGCTCACAGAGGTGTTAGAATAAATCCTTGATGCAGAGAGTTTGAACAAGTGTCTCTGAGCTCACAACCACAACACAGTCTCCTACTTCTTCCTAAAATCCCCTACTTCTCCCTAAAAGCACCACAAAAATATTGAACTTCCCTACAGAAAGCTAGAGAAACAGAGAGAAGCCGAGAAGCTGACCTGGGAAGGAAGCACCTTGCAGCAGTGAGCACAACACCCTGATTTCAATCAAGACCTCCAGCAGTCAGGAAAGCCTTTTCCCATTCTGTCCATCTGCGAACATCCCTGTTTTGGAAGATGTCATTTCCCAAGCACAGCAATTAGACCTCTGAGTTTTCCAGTCCTTGTTAACCACTCATCAGATTGTCTTTTTCAAGCAGCCATGCAGCACATCACACAGTCCCAACAACTCCATCTTCCTGGTGCACCAAACTGCTACTCCATTTTTCCTACCACCACACCATGGATGTCATTACAGCAATCCACACCGACATAACCTTCTGAATTACAGCAGGGTTTATTTTGATGTTTTGTACAGCCAGCATTGGTCTCCAGGAATAAGTTATGATCTTATATAAGTGAGTCCCCCCAAACCCACCCTTAAGGAATGTTCAACGTTAAGCATTTCTAATTTAGAGGGAAGTTATTTATAGGGCAAGATGCAGTCTGAAGAATGGAAATCAATCTTAATTTGTGAATAAAACTCCTTGGAAGTTCTCAGGGTTTACTTGCATCTAATTGGATTCATGAACAAGCACAGAGATCGCATCTTTCAGGACTGCACTGACAATACATTCATCTGAGGGACAACTTAATTTTCTGAAAATGGGCAGGCCTCTGTTTCCTTTTTTTTGCCTACTTTGTGCCCCAGGATTCTGTTATGCAGGTACCTACTTTACAGTCCAGTACAATGAATGCTTGTAACGGATCTGCCCAAAAGGTACTCATATGCCTGTGCCACATCATTTTTTCGGTTGTTCTCAGCACCACTTGAAACATTATTTCCCACTGCATATTTTGTTTCTTTAACACAGCCAAGAGGAACAGACCTAGATATCGCTTTTAAGCAATAAACAACACAAGAAACAAATAAATACTTTTAAACCCTTTCAAATGGGAATGACATACATAGTCTATTCCAGTGCAGAACTTGGTTATCTACCAGGTAAAAAGCACTTCAAGGATAGCTCGTCAGGAGTAGAACAGGAGCCTCACTCCTCTGCTTCCACCACTCTCTTCACATGACTCGAGTAATGGCAGGGGGAAGGTGGGGGGTGGGGAACGAGCAACAGCCTAAGAGGAATTCCTCTCTCTTCCATGCTCAGAGAATTGCCAGTGTCTGCTATAAAGCAATTCACATTCTCTTGCACAAATAAAGCAAGAAGAGGTTGCATAAACAATTCCTTCTCCCTCTCTGAAAAGCATGCCCAACTCCGAGATAGTTCAGACAGCTCTGGGAAACACCAAGTCACGAGCCAGCCAGACCTTTCAAACTCAGAGGAGAGTGGTGGCACCAGAAAGTCCTTCCACACTGCACCCCTCAGCTTCATAGCCACTGCGACCTGTATATACCAACACACAGAGGGGTTTGTACCTGGCTTTTAGAAAACCAGTGCAAGTGAAAAGTCCAGACACTGAACCTGATCCAGAATCCCGATCAGAGGGTTGGTGAGGGGTCTACTCGTCCTGACTAAAAACGGGCAGGTGGATACTTGGGTACTGAGGGATTTTATTTCATTTAAGAAAAGTTCAGCTGAAGTGAAAAGCCTTATAAAGCCATTTAAGCTGAAAACAAGGTCTGGATTCAGAAACTGATTGCTCCTTACTCATTGTTTTGAAACATTTCACAACAGTGATTACAAAGTGTAAGAATGCTTTTAGAAGTTATTATTGATGTGAAAGGATGACAAGCTCACCGTTGTGTTGTGGCTTCTTTTCCTAAAGGGGACCACAAATTTCGGCGAAAGGAACCTAGTGGAGAAAACGTTTTGTGTTTTCTACAGAGAACAAAACTGTTGCTAAAGCTGTGGAAACTGACATGGAAAATGACCCAGTGTAGCACGGTACTCCACAAGAGCATCTCAAAATGCTTTACAATACAACAAAAGAAGTACACTTCCATGAATGCTATATACCTGTCCGAGGTATATTTTCTGATGCCACATAGTGGGGGGGTTTCCCTTTAAGAAATTATATCCCAGTTAGAATAAAACAAACCCTTTCTTTGAACTGTTCTTTTCAATGTGTTCTATATATACAACCCTTAAAATACACTTAAAAATAGCTGCACACATTTTGTATCATTATACTAGAGAAGGACAGTCCTGACAGACCATGCTTCTCAGTATGTTAAAAACTGTAAATAAAACCCAACCAGACTTGCTCTCCTCTAGTACCCACACTGGCCCAAAGGAGGGGAGGGGAGGGAAGGAACAAGCAGTTTTAAAATGGGAGTCTTTCACAAAACACGCTACTTACAAATCTCAGGTTAATTTCCTCAAACAGTTTTGTATCAAATCCTGTCTTAAACACGTAAGGTCACGCACTGCCATCTTAGCAATGAAATCTGTTGAAAAATGCATGTGTGAGCTTCCCACTAAACCAACTGCAACCCTGAGGATTTTTCTGGCCTGGTAGAGAGAGGAAATGGAACACAATTCCTGAAGTATGGCTGGTCCTCCATTTCAAAACTCCATGTGATCCCCTCGATGGTTCTTGGACACACACCCACACTTTTTTGGTTTTCCTTTAATACATGTTTCCCTCTAACCAACATGCAGATTTCTCCTCCCAGTCATCCACGTCTCAATGTCCCAACAAAACAATCCACATCATCCATCCAGAGGTTTTCCCAGGTAGACCAAAGTCACTTCTGTGTTACCATACACAGCAGACACTGCTGGATACAAACAAACTTTTGGCAGTCCTCTGAAGGCTACTCCCAAGAACTCATAGCCCCTCTCAAATGCTAATGTTTTGTCTTCCATGTCCAGGATAACTCGGATCCTTTCACCTATCTGGAAAAAGAGATAGAAGGGGAGGAATTAAAACATAGAGTCAGCATATTCAAGTATAGGCACAAAAGTAAAGCATAGGCCACGTACAACACAACAGGTAATTATAAAGCAAGGCTTTCCTGTTTCTCATGATTGCATTATTTTTAGGACAGGAATTTCTCCATTTTGCTCAAATGCCCTAGGATCCCAAGTACCTCTGCTGCCCTTTTCCAGCAGGCAGCCTGTATGTAGGCACCAACCTACATGATAGTAAACGTAACCCTTCTAGTATGAACCGTGTGAGAGCACCCAGAGTGAGTATACTACATGTCATGTGCTTTAGAATGCTGCAGAGGTTTGGAAACCTTGCAATGGCCTCCAAGTTACTTGAACTCTGGATTTAACTGTTGCTATAGCCAAGCAATTGCTCCATGAAGAGCAATTTTAAAGACAATGAACTTGTTTTACACAGGTGACATATATGAAACATACCAGAATACACTACTATGCAGGTGCTTGTCACCTTGCCAAGGCAGCAGAACATATATACATACACACAAGTGAAACCAACACTGAAAACAGCAAAAGACTCAGATCTAGGCATGCACAACAGTCCCTGCATTTATCTAGTACACACTATTTTAGGCATAAACAGAAGTCCCAGACACCAGCAGCAAGCACAGCAGGACACCACACAAACTTCTGTTCCTCACCAGCCAGCCCCAATGCTGGGGATTTCTTCCAGCCAACACATTTTTCTTCTAACCAACACTAACAAACTCCTTTGAGTATGTTTTCTATGAGCACATCCCTGCACATGTCTTCATAACAAAAACTCCAAAGGATCACCAATTTTGAGAGAAAGCAGCAACTATGTTCACCCTTGAGTTCCCGCAGAAGCTGGGGACTCTTGGCTTCAAAACCTTTCCTCACCCTTTTGTTGCAGAAAGACCTAGACAAGTACAGCAGAAAGCAAACACGAAGGAGCAAGTCTGTAAAGTGCCTACCCAGTTTGCACGCTAGGAACATGCAAGTGGAAAGAGATCTAAACCTCTTTCATTACACTAATTTTAGATATTATTCCCCAAACAGCAGGTATAGCCTTCAGACAGAATTAACTGCTTGACAGTGAACTCTTACATGAAATTTAGAAACATCAGATACAAGTTACTCCACAGATCTTCACCCAAATTGAAACATTAGGCAATACTCATACAAAGCCACAGCATTATGAGATAGAAATTATAATACATGCAGCTCAAGTTGGTAATTGAGGAAATCCAGCAGTCAAAAAGTAGTTGTCAGCAGCCAGAACAAAGATAACACTTCTACAGGAACAGAAACGTGGAACGGCACTTGCTATTTAACAACCTGAAATTATCTGAACATCATATCCCAGCATCCTAGGCAAGCGATGTCACCTATGGGAATGCTGCCAGCGAGCAAACAAGCAACATTCAAGTCAGCACTGCTGCGGGTTTTTGCAGGAAGACTCTCACCTAAGCACTACCCTCTGCTCACACTGCCATACAACAAAGGGATAAAATACCACAGACGTTCACCTTGTTGTGGGGCAAGTCATTACTTCGGAAGACTACAACAGCTTTACCAGCTTTTATTTCAAAAAGCAACATGGTGACTAAGTAGACACTCACAGTATGTGCCTCACACTCAGTACCTGAGACAGAAGTTCAGAAGCAGACGGTCAGGTGTACTGAACACCATATACAGGTGTAGTCTGAGCAAGCAGTAAAGGAAGGGGGAAAGGCCTTGCAAGGCAGAATCATTTGCCCTTCTATAGGAAAGGTGAAGAAACCCTTAAGTGGGTATTTGGCACCAGTTCAATAGACAGCCAGGACATGGGAGGGAGGAGGTTCCTGGCAAGCCACAGTGAGACACGGTAGAGTTTCCAGCCCATGCCAAGCCCTGCTCACCTGGTATTTGGGTGCGTTATTGCACTGGGGGAAACTGCCATTCACCTCTCCATTATGCAGCAAGTTATTGTCCACCAGGTTCCAGCCCCAACTCTGGTCATCGCTCCCCAGCAGGGCCACGTAACCCTGGCACTGCATGGCCGCCCGCTTCGTGGCGATGCCAATGACGGCCACGGTGCCCAGTGGGCCTTCCCACCACACCTCCCAGGCGTGGCGGCCCTCACTGAAGCCGATCTTGGTCCGCGCCCCATCCGTGCTCTGGGCGATGGGGTTGCGGTGCAGCGTGAAACCATTCTTCTTGATGTAGACATTCCGTGAGCAGTCGTTGGTGCTGAAGGCGTGGTGGAAGGCACGGACCTAGGAGAGAACAAGAAGGAAGGCAGCAAGGGAGATAAAATCCCGTCATGTGTTTCAGGGCCCCCGCTTGGTTTCCAGTGACGGGTGGGCCAGGCGGCCAGGGCGGCATCCCCGTGGGGCCGGAGAGGGGTGCCCCCGAGGGGCCGGCCTCACCTTGCCCTTGTAGGTGGGCACGTTGCAGAGGATGTCGGTGCGCAGGGCCTCCTCCGCCAAGCAGCGGGCCGCCAAGCTGCGCCACACCTCGCTGTTCTCGTCGCCGTGCAGGACGCGGTGCCACAGCTTACAGACCAGCGCGCAACTCCTCAGCTCGCGCAGCTCCAGGTACGAGAACACCAGCTCCAGCACACGCCCCGGCAACCGCCAGCCCGGCCCTCCCGCCGCTGCCGCCGCCCCTCCGCTGCCGCCGCCGCCGCCGGGGCCCGCCGCCATCGCCACCGTGCCCGTTCCCGAGCTCCCCGCGGGCGGCGAGCCGGGACGCGGGGACCGCGCTGCCCCTCCCCTGGCGGGTGACAGCGGTGGCGGCGGGCCCCGGCCCGGGGGCGCTCCCCGCCCGAGGCCCTCACAGCGAGGGGGCGCGCGCGCCCGGCGCCGCCATCACCGCCGCGGGCACCCCGCCCCGCCCTGCCCCGCCCTCCGCGCATGCGCGGGCCGCGAGCGGCCGGCGGAGGGGAGGTGAGGCGAGGCGAGGCGAGGCGGCGCGCGGGGTGCTGGGGGGCCCGGCGGGGCGGGGCGGGCTCGGCTTCACACCCGCCCGCCCCACGGCTGCCGGGGTCCGGTGCGGGGCCGGGCCGGGCCTTGGAGGGCAGGGACGCGGCGACCTCCGGGCCTGGAACAGTCGCCAGAGCTGCGTGCGCTCCCCCGAGGAGCTGGCGTCCCGGCGCGGCGCGGCGCGGCTGTCTTCCTGGGTCCCGTGGTTCGGGCCTACCGGTGTGAGGGGATGCGGGGCGAAAGAAGTTACCTCCGTTCCCGGCGTGCGAGAGAGCGGCCGGTGCGAGTGTGCGACCCGAGTTGCTGGTAGGGTGTCCGGCGCTTTCTGTAGTTTACTTAATAGGTGCGACTGAAGTTTTCCTGGTGGAGTGGGTGAATTCTAGCTGCGGTTGAGATTGACAAAAAACACAGGCAAAAAGCACGGTAAAAATAAGTAAATAAATCTTTTATTGCCTAGCAGTGCAGTGAAACCGTTGATACCGAGGCAGTGCTGTGGTCGCCAAAGCTGCTTCAGGGACAGCCATAGCTGTCCCGCAAACCTGTCTTGGTATTAGCTCTCCTTTTCCCCCACTCCAAAGCTTGTTTTGCTTTTGTGTCCCTTGGGATTTTTCCCCCAGTTACTTTTTTGCTGATTCGGTGCCCTGAACAGCCCTGTCACATGGGGTGCTGTGGGTGGTTTTGCCGAGGAAAGGACCCTGTGAGTGGTAAACTCGATGGTTGTGCTTTGAGACCCAGTTAAATGTGTTGCAAACCTGGTCACTTCCTGCCTCAAACCGGTAATGCTTTTTTAAAAAGATGACATTGTTGAGCTGTTTATGCTTTGGTGTTTACCAGTCACAAGAAAATTACCTTTACTTTGGGAACACAGAGTACACGATTTAAAATATATTCACGCAAATGTATGCTTTAAACTGTAATTAAGGCAGCTACTTTATCCCACTCACACCAGTAGGGGTTTCTTTCTTCAGGTATTGTGAGGCTGCTTTACAAACCGATGTTAGGTACCGACTACCCAGCACCTCCACAGCTGGGTGAAAGACAGATGTTTGCATGTGCTCTCACACAGGCTGGAGCAATGTGACTCCTCTGCAGACTGACTTTACCAGTTTTCGGTCTTCCCCATGCTCCTTTCCAGTACCTCCCATTAGGACCTGTGCTGCCTGTTTTGTTAAGTGTGCTATGTCCCTGTGTGCTGAGGAAGCGGCTTTCACGTAGGCAGCCACGTCAGAGAAGATCTGCTCCCTGTACTGCACAGGTACGTGTGCAAGCACCACCATCATTCCAAGCTGGTATTGCTGATGTTGGTGCTGTTTAAGCAACACTTGGGTACTGGTCGTAAAGATGCCTGTTTTAATTGGACACTAGAGTTTCAAGTAGTTTACATTATAGTCCATGGGATGATCTTGTTGCTTTGATAAACTTTCTCCTGTAGTGAGGCCAACACCATCTGAATTCAGGGTTTTTTGTATGTTTCTTGTTTCAGAGGTGTCCCTGAAACATGGCAGTCAAATGGATTGGTGGGCATTCATCTTCTATATTGTGCTTGAACGTAAACTCGGAAGGTCTGGTGGCTTCAGGCGCAGAGAGAGGCGAGCTAACGCTCTGGGATGGGGGAGGCACTCCAGCAGGACAGCTCCAGCTACCAGAGGTAGATGACGTGACCTCCGTGGTGTTCTCTCCCTGCTGTCCCACCAGGCTGTACACTTCCCATGGAGAAACTATCAGTTTGCTGGATGTCCGATCCCTCAAGGAGCCCGTTGAACGCTTCCATGTGAATGAGGAGGAGATCAACTGCCTCTCAGTAAATGAGACTGACAGTTTCTTGGCTGCAGCAGATGACTCAGGGGCAATAAAAGTTATGGACTTGGAAAACAAGAAAGTCACCCGGACCTTGAGACACTCAAACATCTGTTCCTCTGTTGCCTTTCGACCTCAGAGGCCTCAAAGCCTTGTTTCCTGTGGACTGGACATGCAGGTGATTTGCATACAAGTAGATGGTTATTAGAGAAGCAAAATGGTAACTATTCACATGTGCAGTGAGGCACCAACAGACTTTCGCCCAGAGTGAGAGTATGTAGCCTGCAGTCACCAGAAAGTCCCGTAAACATGCTAACATAGTTTTCGTGGAGAAACTAAGTGTTGAGATTGTTTGTGCCATTTTCTACTCAGGAGTTCTTCTCTCTGTTTTTTATCTTCTTTAATATTTACAATCTAAAAGTGAGCAGGGGGTGAGGAAAATCAGAATATGGTCCAAAGCATGCTCATGCCACATTAGCTCCCTGTTGGACTGACCAAAATCAGAAGCTGTCCCTAGCAATCAGTTATGGCTGCAGATGAAAGGCAGATGATCATTAGGAAAAGGCAAAATGCTTGAAGCATACAGAAAGCTAGCAAGAACACAGGTAGATAAATATCTGTCCAAGTGGTATGTATCATGTCAGGACAAGTCATTTTTATAACTTATCCTTTGTTCTGATTAACCTCTTGGAAGCATTAAATATTCTTTACCTTTTATGCATCTCTATCCTCATTAAGAGGAAATTTGTCCTTTGCACACCATTTTGCATGAAGGTTTTGTTTTTTCCAGAAGTTCCTTGGAAGCAGGAACAATGCTGTGAGGACAGAAAATACTTAATTTGCAGAAAACTTGTTAGCGCAGTGCTATCTGCTATGAAAATGGGATTATTTGCCTTAAACATTAGGACCCAGCCTCTCTGCTTTACTGTGCTACACACAGTCATTATGGGAAGTTTTGCCATTCATCAGATCAAAATAGTTTTAATGTAGTGGCAACAGCACTCAACTAAATCAGAAAAGTGCCGGGAACCAACGTATTTTGAATGTCTTAGGTGTGATTTGGATTCCAGAAACACAGAAGCAGTGTGTAACTCTTTTATGGCCCAAATTTAAAGACTCCTGTACTTTCTCCTGGAGTTTACTAGTGGACGAATATTTTTATTAATAACAAAGTTTTGATTAAAAAAAATAAAACAGCACACCAGTACTTCGTTAGACTGACTTGTGCTTTCATATCTGTTGACCTTGAAACTGCTCATAATCAATTCAGATCTTAGCATTGAGAGAATTATTTTTAACTGGCACAGTATAAATCCGTAGTCACTGAAATGCTCAGTGAGACACAGGATTCGTTTGGAGGCACAGTTGTTCCATGAGGGACTTGGAGGGGGTTGGGATTTTAAAAGCAAGTCTAAAGCACAACCCCCTCCCCTCTCATCAGGAAAAGAATGCCCTACCTCAATATGGGCATAGCACAAACCAGATCTATTCATTGAATATAAAAAAAAACAACAACCCAAAGATGTCTGTTTAAAAATGCAGGCCTGAACTACTGTTTGCCTTTGGCTGTACCATTTATCAAGCGCATTCGCGGAAGTGATTATTTTAGGACAAGTAGGTGGCAAAGGGAAAACTAAAATTCAGATCTTTCTTAACTGCTAGCGTTTCTGCATCTCTCCTTTTAAATAATTGATAGGGAATATATTATGATTGCTACTGCTGAGATGAATGCAAAAACATTTAGAACAGCTCTTTCATCCATTCTGTGGTCTGAGTCATTGACCCTGCTGAGTAGGGCGGTATGAGGGTTTGGAAAGCATGCTGTCAAGATCAGCCAGATTTATCAGGTAAAGTTCACCCACTCCTCACAACACATCTTTCATCCCTTACACTCGTGCATGGTCTTTGCTCTGCTAAAGCAAGAATCACAGACTGGTTTGGGTTGGAAAGGACCTTAAAGATCATCCAGTTCCAGCCCCCTGACAACTTCCACTAGACCAGGTTGCTCCAAGCCCTGTCCAACATGACCATGAACACTGCCAGGGATGGGGCAGCAACAGCTTCTCTGGGCAACCTGTGCCAGGGCCTCACCACCCTCACAGGGAAAAATTTCTGCCTAATGTCAAGTCTAAATCTCCTCTCTGTTGGCTCAAAGCTATTCCCCCTTGTCCTGTTACCACATTCCTGTGTCAAAAGTTTGTCCAGATTTCTTGTCAGCCCCTTGAGGCACTGGGAGCTTCTCTAAGACTCTTATCCAGGCTGAACAAGCCCTCCTCTCTCAGCCTGTCTCCACAGGAGAGGTGATCCAGCATGAAGCCTGGTGGTTTAGTTTTACAGTTAGTGAAAGATCTGATCTTATGTAAAATGGATAAATTACTGATTCATACTTTTTTTTTCCAAGGTTATGCTGTGGAACCTGCAGAAAGCTCGCCCCTTGTGGACCACAAACCTGCAGGAGTGTGAAGCACAGGAGAAAAGTCCACAGTCAGCTGGCCAGTTCTTCAACCCGCCGCTTGCACATTCCCTGTCTGTTGCATCCTGTGGCAACCTCTTTGGCTGCGGAGCTCAAGACGGTAAAGTCAGAATATTTAGAGTCACTGGTGTCAAGTTTGAATGTGAGCTGGAGTTTCAAGGTCACAGCTTGGGAGTATCGCAGGTCCTCTTTATGCCAGGAGCATACTGGTTGCTGACTGGAGGAAATGATGGGAAAGTCTTGCTTTGGGATGTCAACAGTGACATTGGAAAGCAGCTGAAAAGTCCGGCAAAATCGCTGCAGAGGAGGAAGGCCCATGCACCTGCTTCCACCAGAAAAGATGGGAAGCTCAACAAAGTGACTTCAAATGAACATACTAGAGTTTTACCAAAGGTAACCATTGAGCATGGAGAGAAGGTGAACTGGATCACTTGTGCAGAGATCAAAGGGTCCAAAAGGGTATTAGTTGCTGATCAGAGTAGTTCTGTATCTATGTATCCATTGCCAGAACACTAGACACTGAGATGTTTAAAGACATTTCAGGGCCAAAGCCACTTCTCAAGAGTGTTTGAAAGGAGTCCAGTTACACGTTCTGACAGTGAACTGAACAGTAAAACCTGCCACATCCTTCAGAAGGGGAAGGGATTTGCTGTGTACTCACACAAGTACTCGTTACGTAACTGGCTTCACACAATGTTTTACAGCAACTGTTGGTATTCACTGCAGCTGTTTTTTACAGGGTTGGCAGTTTTCTTCTTGAATTTAGGTAAAACAGGTTTCAGTATATTTAGAGGTAATGCTAGTTCATGACTAAGCTGACATAATTAAGGTTGGAGGAAGAAATTCACACTAATGGGGATGCCCACAATGCTGAATGATGCTGAGCAGTAATAAAGATGCCACTGACTGAACCACTTGCACCTTGAACTATTGCAATGCTTTACATTACTCTCCCCTGCTAAACTGTGTCATGGCTTAAGTGGAAATACATTTTTCATTGGTCAGCAGCTGTGTATAAGACTAGAGAAGCATCAACTAATGAGTAATCTATTTAGTTTAACTGTCATTGCCAGTTGTTTTTTTTTTTTCACACTGCAGTAAGCAAAGGAGCAGGGGAAATGTTAACATCTGTTTATGGGGTCAGCTGTCTTATGCATTTAATTGTCTATCCCAGGGAAGAATAACTATTACACTTGTCTTAATAAATGCTTTCTCTCTCATTGCTCTCTTGTGCTTATACTCACTGTAATATTGCCAGACTTACACACAATTGTGTCAAGAAGTGTGTCGTATACCCCATCACAGGGGCAACATGAAAGACCAAGGGCATGGCTCCCCCTTACCTGAGTACTTCCACTGTCTTCCCAAAGCTTTAGAAACACAACAAGCAGAACTTGGCGTGTTAGAAATGCCTCTTGATTTGCAAGATGCAGGTGGGGAGAATGTACTAAGTAGGAACACGGCAGCTTTTCACATGTTCAGTTCATGCTGGATTTCCCATGGAATGGGCAAATAACTAAAAAAAAGTTGTGCTTTTTTCTTCCTTGGGCTGTCCTTAACCTTTCTCAAAGTGGAATGCCTGGTACTGGCTAAAGACCTGCTTCACTGCTGTGGGCTTTGGGCTGTCTTGTTTCACCAGATGTGCTGTTACCAGATGCATGTTATCTATCTGCTTTTTTTGGTTTTCTGGATGGAAAAATTTCCAGCTCTTTTTTTGCTCCTGAAAAATCATTACCCACTTGTGCTGGCTGTCCTTCCTGTATGGAAGAGCTTCCAACCATCTTGGTTTTGCTCAAAGCAGCTCCCTGCAACCAAACACAACTCACTCTCATCCAGATCTTATTTTACCATCATAGCTTTCAAAAAACAAGAAAAAAGGGCAATCTGTTTGTGCAGACTTTAACAGCAGGAGAATTTGGCCCAAGACATGAACTGTGGGTGGGTGCTACAGCAAAATGAAGCCAAAACACAGCAAAAAAAGCTAAATAGTGTAGGTAGCCCTCATTTCAGAATTCATTTATGTATGAAGACAGACAGGACCAGTGGGTCAGAGGAAGTGGTCCGGATGCTTAGTTCAGTATGTGATACGTTTATGAGCATGTCTCTGTGCATCTATGACCTATATTTGGATATACAGTCTATAAAAAGCCTTGGTACAAACAACCTCCTGCAGGAGTCAGATCCCCTGTCCTTGTTGTTGCTGCCTGCTTCGGGAGAAAGAATCAAGCCCACTCCAGCTTTCATTTCTTCTCTTCGTGCTTTTCAGGAAGATGGCTAAAGCCAGCATTTCCCTGCGCTCCCTGAACGAGACGTTAAACAGGTCATTAAAGGGTTGTGCTGGCACTGTGCTGAGGGACAGGGAAGGACAAGGGGCAGGGGAGAGGAGAAAGGACTATGTGTTAGAATGACAAACCTGTGCTTCCTTTGCCATTTTGATGGGTGATTGGATGTAAATATACATTGCGTGTATATGGGAAGGGGAGTAGTTCATGGGCAATATTGTTTCTCCTTTAGTCACTGGGGAGGAGGGGTGAATGCCGTTTTGGCCAGCCTGCAAACTGCTAGTCCTGGCTGTTCACTGCGGGATTTGCATAATTGCTCCATCAGCAAAAGCCTGTAGCTGCATGAAGTGTTGCTGGGTGATTATGAGTAACGGGAAATTCAGGTTCACACTCTAAGATTGTTGTAAATGGGAGGTTTGGGATGAACTTCTGAATTCAGGAAAGTGCCTCGGAGTCTGGAGGGTTCAAAGACAGGAAGTGCTGGTTAACATTAACATCCCCCTTCCCCTGAGAGCAGACCTTAGAAGTTTTAAGAAGGGAGATCAATGTTGCTGAGGAATTGGGACATAGGTGACATGGATTCACCCTCCATTTTCAAAGCCTGTACTTGGAAGAGGAAGACTTTACCGACAGGTTCATTGGCTTCATGTGTAATACTCCAGCCTCAGCTGTCCCTGCTGGCACCAGTCCATGTGTTCAGCTGCAGTGCGACAGCACAAGTCGCTTGTAGATGGTGTCTCTAACCAGATGCGCAACAATTGCAGGTTCAAATACAAGCCATGAGCCCAGCTCTTCAGGAAAAAGAGTTGGAAAAGGGTCTGAAATTTTCCAGTCTTCCCTCTTGGTGGATTTTCACATAGGGATTTTCATATACTCCCTTTAACATACTCCTGTGCGCTTGGTATCAAGCAAATTTTTAAGTCAGCTTAGGTGCCACACATATAACTCTGGTTTACCTGTAGTTAAAATGATCGTTGTCTATTGAGAGTATCACAGCTGATGGAATGCAGTACTTCTGCTTATGAAATTAGCGACCAGTCAAGATACTAACATTGTTCACCAACGGCTTTTATTACTCCAGTTAACCACAAAAAACCCTACCCGAACCTAGAGACCTGACCAGAGAGAGAAACAGAAACATGGGAAACACTCCTGAACTTAAAAAGTGAAAACTAAGTCTGTGGGGAAACTGATTGCAGAAGTGTGGATCTGACTAGTACCGTGAAGTAAGTGTAATGGTAACTTCACTTACATTAAAGGAAAAAGTGTTTAGAGGTCATGACTGAAATGAAAGCAGGAGTTTTAATCCATTCTTCATTTCCTTCAGAACTTGGATCCAAGAAGCAGCAGCACCGATTCCCTTGGAATTTACAAAAAGCTGTAGCAGATTAGTTATGGAGATCTGTCCTACTGTGGTGTGACTGAACAGAAATTTTTAGAACCAAAATTAGCAAATGATGAAATGTTTGCTTACAGGTGCTTAAAACCACACAAGTGTAATTTACAGACAGGCAATACACCTGGTATCAGAAAGTGCTGGAAAGACAGAACTGATCAAATTCTAAAGCACTGGACAGAAGGTGTATTATTCAGTATAATGACACTCTGTTATTCCAAAAACTCCTGCTACTGGAGTTTCTGAACCATCACCTCGTATTATCTTATTAGACTGCTGCTCTCTCCTTGCTCAGCTATAGCTATGAAGTGGAGCTGAAACTTACTCACAGCAAACACTGACCCACCTCACCTCAGCTTATTCACTTGCTCTCTCTGCGTTGACAGACTTCATCCCATTATTATCATGTGAGCTCTTCCAGTTCTTCTGAACTACCTGCATTTCTACAACACACAAGCTCCACTTCCCAATTAAAGTTCTATTTCAGTCCTAAAATCCTCTTGGCCAACATGCACACATAAATACATGTAAATAGGTGAAACCCCCACCCAAAAGTTAGTCCAGGAATGCATCAGGACAGACAATAATTTGTTGAAATCCAACACCCTGTCAGAAACATGCCCAGTTCCAAAATACCTGTTGTGACCCAGCAGGAGACAGGAGGCTCTGAGCAATAAACATCTTGCTGAAGCAAGAGAAGTTCTTCCAAAGTAAGATCAAGATGAAAGCAGCTTTCCCAAGACTGTCAAAGAAGTCTCCTCGCCTCAGCAAACAACCAGAAAGTGTTAGACAAGATCTGTACAAGCTGCACTCAGACAATGGATTAAGGTCAGGGAGACTTAGGAAACTATGCCCCTGTTGATGCCTCTTTATTTTCTTCTCATTCGGGTCAACTACAGACAGAATCTAAAGCAGAACAGAAAGGCAGGTAGACAGGGGAGCACTGACAGTGTAGTAATAGTGTTCTTGATCTTTCTCTTAAAACAACCTAAAAATACTTTGGAGTGTGCATGAAAGAAGGGAAAACTGCTGCTCATGCTATCTAAAGTTAGCCTCTATTTGTTATTTTTTTAACGTCATCACCTGAAAGCTACTGTGTATTTTGTCCTTGCAAAAAAGTTCAGCCAAAGATAAAGGAAACAGGAGCACAACAAACAAGGTAAAGACCTTAATATGGTATTTAACACAGGTAATCACAATTCAGAATCCAGTTCTGTAAACATTAGCATGATACAATCATAATAGTAACAGAGGCAGTGGAAGCAGTGCAGCAAACTGGGGATGAAGAGAGAGATGCTACAGAAAAAAAAAATGTAGGGCCTTGCTCATACTAAAATTTAGCCAATGGCATAGTTTTTGTTTAACTGATACAGCCTGAAGTTCTGCCGGTAAAATGCAAGGAAAAATAACAGAAGTCTAGGAGAAATAGCTGATGCTCTGCTAGTACTTGTCAAGTATGTAGTACTGAGGTGTTTGTTCAGTTTTTAGGAAGGAACTTTGAATGATTCATATGTTGATAGCTTTGAGATCCTCAGGATTCTTCAGAACACACCTTGATGTAAATCACCTCAGAGCCTAACATAAAGAAAATGGTCTTCACAAAAACCACCCCTGGAAGGACACAAGCCCAACACACCCTACTCCATGAGTAAAGCGCAGCAAATCCCAGCTATGAAGCAGTTTTCTTATTGCTGGTTTACTAAGGTGGTCTTATTACACTGTTTTATTGTGGAAGGACAGTCCTACAAAATAGAAAACCAGAGCAGGATGAGCTGACAGGAGAAGAGAAATACTGCGGGTGGCTTGTTTATTATTGGTGTCATTTTTAATCTGAGGAAGAATGAGAAGTTCTGCTCAATGTCAGATGGAAATGGTTCAAAAGATCCTGACATCACAAGTAAAAGCATAAATCACTTCAAAATGTAATTTGAGAAAAAACCCTGCACAACTAATGTTCATGCAAGTGGTTGAGACCTGCAGACATATCTACATACAAATCTTGCATCTGCATTTACAAATTATAAGACCTCTGAACCAGGGAAGGGCAAAAAGCCTTTGGTCTGTGTCAAAAAACCCTTAATTTCTACTGGTGCATGTTCTCTTATAGCTTGAGAGAAGCCTCAGAATGGCATCTGGATCTGTTCACAGTGCAAACATAGGTGTCACCCACCATCACGGCAGAAAGCGCCACCCGTTGATGCCCAAGTACCCATGAAACATGCTTGTTTTCCATCCCTCAGAGTAGAAACCAAGCTGCAAACCTTGGAGACTCTCTTCACAGACCTGGACTCAAGCTTGCAGACACTGGCGCAGAAGTTTGATCTGCAGGCCAAGATGATGGAGAAGGAGCTGAGCCAGGATGCCCTGTGGATACCAGAGGGGAGGTGAGCACTGGGAGGGTCAGGTTGGTCCTGGTCCTGCACATGCAGGTGGTGCTGGTGTGGCTCCAACATGGGGCTGTACAGCCTGTGCTGACATATTTTATCCTTCAAGGCCTTGGAGAGACCTTAGAGCAGCTTCCAGTGCTTAAAGGGGCTGACAAGAAATCTGGAGAGAGGCTTTTTACAAGGACTTCTGACAGCAACAGGACAAGGGGGAATGGCTTTAAACTGTGATTCTTTGATTCTTTCCCAGCTGAAATTGCTATTTATTGCAGAACTGGGTAATCTGAGGAAAAATTGAAGTTCCTTTGATAGCTGTTTCTTTAAAAACCAAAACTAACAATAGTCTCTGAAATATTTATGTGGTTTAAAACCCACGCCACTTCCAGGATAGTGGGGACATCAAGCCTGCCTAACTTTGCATAACTTTATTCCACAGTAAGTGCAGGAAAAAAAACCCAAACCACCTCATTAACACCGATTACTTTCTTGGAGGCCAGAAGGCTCCCATTTTTAGCTAGTTAGTCTTTCCATCTCTCGCTTCTGGAGCAGCTCTCGTTTTCCGCACACGGGGGAAGCCGGCTCTCGTCAGGCTGCCCTCCAGTGAGACCCGCGGGTAACGCTTTATGGCCGAAACGCCTGCTCAGACAGTAGATGCTCAACGCCGCGGTTCCACACAGAAACGCAGTGCGCCGCCGGGCTGGGTGTAGCAGAGGACTGCTGTCACCCCGGCTCGGGCCGTCACTCCGGAGCGCGCCTGCCCCCCGCCGGCTGCTCAACCGAAGCGCCCTCGGTGTCTATCTCCCGGCAGGCCCGGCTCGGAGGAGGAGCGAACGGCAGCGCGGCGGGAGAGGCCTGGCAGCGCGGGACGGGGCGGAGCGGGCGGCGGGTTGGTGGACAGCGCTGCGGCGGCGGCCATTGCAGGAAGCTGCGGCCCTGTCTGCCGCCGCGCCCCCGCCGCGGAGCCGCAGCTTGGTGGGTGCTGACTCCTTGCCGTGACCGCTCAGGGACCGGGGTGTGCGGAGGATGAGAGGCGGCCGCCGGCGGGGAGCCCAGCCTCGTCCTTAGCTGTGCAGCGTTGTTCCTGTGCGCCGGGCCGCGGCTGTGGTACGCGGGGCTGCTCTGCCGCCCTGCCTCCGTCGCTGGGTGTCCAGGGCCTTCGCCAAGCGTCCAGTGTTCTGCGTACTAATCGAGCTGAGCCCAGAGCAGGTACGCATGGACTTAGTGGGTCTTTTTACCAAACTGCCTGGAAAAATGTCATTTTAAAAAAAATTAAGAGTTTGTTTTATCGACAAAGGGAAAGCAGAACCAATAAAACCCAAATTAAAATGTATTTGTCTCCATGTCGAGTTCCTGCGTGACTGAAATTGCAGCCTTTCTCTCAGAAAGACCTCAGCTCTTTTTGGAGGTGGCTGTTTCTGAGAAGGTTAAAAAAACTGATTAAGTTCCTATAACTTTAAAAAAAAAAAAAAAAAACAAAAAAACAAAAAACAACCAAAAACCAGGTTGTTGGTTTTTTTTTTCATCCTTTTTTGCTATAGGTGTTTCTTATTTTCTGTATCACCTGTTTCTGGGCCAAGTGGAAAAGTCCTGTGGGGAGAAGTGATAGGAAGGCTGGATGATCCCCACCTTTTTAACTCATACAAGAAGATGCTGAAGTGTTGAATGCATTGGTTGATTTCTTGCTTATATTAACAACAAGTATTTTGACTTTTTAGTCTCAGCTTAAGCAAATGATTGAGGAGGATCACTCTTTCCTGTGGTGCACAGGGATGTTGTAGTTCACCTTCAGAACGTGCTGGAACCAAGTCTGTACCAGAGCAGCTTTTGATGTACTGAAAAACTGAGCAGAAGGCCAAGGTAACTGTGATAACAGATCCACCAAACGTGAGAATAGCGTGTCACTAGTACAGAGTAAATGCTAGAAGAAATCTCACCACCTTTCCCCTGTCTCCTTACCGCCTCTTTGCTATCCCCAAAGCATCTGTTACAACTCATAGGAAACTGGTAGGAAAATCTGCTGCAGTTTCTCCATGTCTTCTGGAAAGATTTCTTTCTCTCAGAGGCTGATCATGAGCAAAAGTAACCACGTAAGGAGACTTCTTTAATGTTTTCATAAAGTAGCTGTAAAACTGAGCGTTTTCTTTTATAGTCATGATGGGAAGTAAAATACATGTTTCTTTTTGCTTTCAGGTACTGATGTTGTACTAGTCTTGTTCCTCTACTTCAAGCCAGTATGTCGAAGAAATCAGGGTCTCTCCTTTCCTTGTCTGACTGCCTCTGCCCAATCTGCATGGAGATCTTTGTAGAGCCCGTGACACTGCCATGCAACCATACCCTCTGTAACTCCTGTTTCCAGCTCACAGTTGAAAAAGCCAGTCTTTGTTGCCCTTTTTGCCGGCGTCGAGTCTCTTCTTGGGCCCGATATAATGCCCGCAGAAATACTCTTGTCAATTGGGAGCTCTGGGAAAAGATCCAGAAGCATTACCCGAAGGAGTGTGAGCGTAGGATTAATGGACAGGATTTGGAAGAGGAAAGTAAGTAAAATGTCACTTGTCCTGGGATGTTTGTTGGTGGACTTTGGATGTTGTGAAACAAGAAGCTGTGCAGATGTTCATGCTAGCAAATGCAGTGTCAGAGCTCTCCTGTGAAAGGTGCTTGCAAGGCAGAGAAATGGGCACCTGTGCTATTTTCATGTGTAGGTCAGAGAGGGAGTTATATTTGGTCATTTAAGTGCATATTTTTTCATGTGTTCTGCACAAAGTGTTGGTATGTGGCTGCGTAGCCTTGCAAAACCTGTAAATCATTACAGATACAACTTTGGCTGTAAAATCTGTGAGTGGAGTATTTGCCTGTGTGTTTATTACTGGAGAATAAATGTAGTGGTTCAAAGTTGTTCACTCTTAGATGCTGTTAATTAGTGTGATTAGAAATTATAGGGCTTTAGTCTGTGCAAGAGTCTCTGAGCCTAAAATTGTGGTGTCAGAGAAAAGGAAGTGAAATCTGATTAATTCTTTGAAGAAGGATTTTTGGGGGCTGTTACGTTGCAAGCTCCCTTGGGGGAGGCTAATTGGTAGATTGGCTCTATGACAAGTTGTGCCACTTGCTATATTAAGAAGTTCTTTCAGCAGCAAAAATCAAAAGACTTAAGTTATGGCCAGCATATGTATTTGCTTCATATGCAGTGCTTGGAAAATTGCACTGGCAGTTCTGTAACACAATGCTTTCTCCCACACCACTTGATGTAAGTCACATCATTCCTGTGACAGGGTATGGAAATAATCTTTTGTTAAAATATTTTCTTGTTGACTGTCATGATCTTGTTTAGTTCCTTGCTTAGTTTTTTCCTCTCTTTCCTCTCAATTAGTCTGTGTCCCCCATCCGCAGCACCAGCTGAGCAAGCCTGGGGAACTGAGGCAGGAATATGAAGCAGAGATTAGCAAGGTAAGTCTAAAAATATATTTAAAAGCATAAATGCTTTGTGTCTAGTTATTTTAATTGTTCCCACAAACGGCTGTAATGTTATTTAATGAAAAAGAGAGCTATATAAAAGGGCATTGCTGCTGCAAGAACACACTGGTCATTCCTGAGGTATAAATTAAATTTCTGTCCTTTATGGAAGAGGAGAGACTTCCTTGTGTGCAGAAGGGTTCTTTCAGGGTTAGAGCGTTACCTATCACTATCTTCAATCCTGGTGACAGATACTAAAATGTCTTTTATAGGTCCTCAGCTTATTTTGTACTAGCAAATTAAAAATTTTGGATTGTTTGGGCTTTGGTCTTGTACTGCTTCATTTTCCTCCTTAAGTAACAGACCACAATTAGGTGAGCTTTAGTAATATCTAGCTTTATTTTTTTTTACTTGATCACTCCCTTTTTTATCTGAATTTTATTTGAAAATCAGAATAGATTTTTTAAGAAATCTTAATGGTTGCCTATTTAAGGATCCTTTTTCCAATTTAGACATGTCAGTAGTAAGAATTTGTCATGGTTTAAGCCCAGCCAGCAACCCAGAACCACGCAGCTGCTCGCTTACTCCCCCCATGCTTCCTCCCCCTCCTCCCGGAGGGATGGGGAGGAGAATCAAAAGAATGTAACTCCCATGGGTTGAGATAAGAACAGTCCAGTAACTAAGGTATAACACAAAACCACTACTGCTGCCACCAATAATAATAATGATAGGGAAAATAACAAGGGAAGAGAATACAACTGCTCACAACCCGCTGACCAATACCCAACCCGACCCAAGGAGCAATCTAGCCCTTCCAGGTAACTGCTTCCAGTTTATATACTGGGCATGACGTGCTGTGCTCTTTGGCTAGTTTGGGTCAGGTGTCCTGTCTCTGCTTCCTCCCAACTTCCCCTCCTCCCTGGCAGAGCATGAGACTCAGAAAGTCCTTGGTCAGAGTAAGCATTACTGAGCAACAGCTAAAAACATCAGTGTTATCAACATTGTTCTCAGGCTGAAAGTCAAAAACACAGCACTGCACCAGCTACTAAGAAGGACAAAAATGACTGCTACCACTGAACCCAGCGCAGAATTATAGTTGGAAATAGCATCAAAATGCTCCTTTTCCTAACAGCCCTGTTGGTTGTAACAAGAGCAGAAGTTATGAGCAGAGGACTGTGGTATTCTCTTTTATGGTGGTTAGGGGATAAGATTGATTGGTAGCAACAGTACCGATGGTTAATGGAGATGGGGCCCAGAATCAGTGAAATAAGTAGTGATGTCTGCTGCTAATCATAAGACATCAATGCATGATTTCTAACAAACTCACACTTAACATAGCTTTTATAGTATTACAGTTTGATGCTCTTCTCTAAAGCAAATCTCCAAATTCCATGGCCCAGTTAAGAAAGCTTTATTCATTCTTTAAGTGTCCTTATAGAGTTACTGATAACTGATTTATCAAGAGAGGATGTCTGCCTTAAGGAAGGTAGATTTAATGTTCTTGGTCTGCTGCTGCTGCAGACCAGGAAGCACATTTCATCTCTAGACCCATGTATTTGGAGATCTTAGATTTTGTTACTAACATTTTGAAAAGGTAATGGAATTTAACCTTGCAAGTGAGCAAGGTTAATGGTGTAGTCTTACAGGAACCAGAAGGTACGTCACTGTTATCAAACTGAAGACCTTACACACAGTGTTAGTTTCATTCTTACATCTTTGGAGATTTGTAATTAAATACTGGTTTTGAAGTGTGCTGTGGCTTTTTGAAGAGTGCATTGTTCACATTTAAGGAGCATCAGCTGAAGGGTTCTGGAGTAGAGTGTGGTCCTACAGTAGTAACCAGATGCATTTAGAAAAAACTTTTTTAGGTGGAGGCAGAAAGGCGAGCACATGAGCAAGAGGAGAACAAAGCAAGTGAGGAATACATTCAGCGCCTTCTGGCAGAGGAGGAGGAGGAACAGAGATTGGCAGAAGAGAGGCGAAGGGAGATGGAGAAACAGCTGAAGCAAGATGAAGAGTTGGCCTGGCGGCTGAGTAGCAGTCTGGTGAGTTAGGATCAAGGGGGACAGTAGAAAACATTGCTACAGTGCAAGCAACTTAGACTTTTCATAGCAAAAATTAAAACTTTGAATGAAATAATTTTATTGTAATTGTAGTTGGAAGCTGTTGTTGGCCCCTGGCACTTTAGATCATTGATTGATTGTTAATTTTTGAAGAACCAGCAGGAGGGTGAAATACCCAAAACATTCCTGCCTGTGTAATATGCACTTGAAACATGTGCTCTGGATGTTTTCATTGTGAAACATTTTGAAACATTGGTTTTCCTCTGAATACTTCCTTTTCTTCATGATTTTAAAAATACTTGTTTGGAAGAAATTCATGTCTGTAACCTGTACTGAAAAAAAGCAAAATGTGCAGTGAAAGATGAAAGTTTACCTTGTGTTTTGGGCTTTTTTGTTGTTTCTTATTTTGTTAATTTGTTTGGGGATTTTGGTTGGTTGGGTTTTGCTACCTGAAAATATGATGATGAAACCTGTGTATTTACGTGAGGAAAACCTCCTCCCATAATACTAGATACAGGAAAGTGTACAGAACGTGTATCATTTCTTATTCCATAATGATACATTACTTACAGTTGTAGAATTCCTTGGACAAAAGTAACTAATTCTGCAGGAGAAAGTAGTTTTCTGTTTTTTCTCCAGTTTGTGTCGTGTTTTGTTTCACGTAACACTATCTTGTCTGTCTTTGTCATTGAAGAATGATGATTCCAAAGGACATGGGCTCAGCAGTCCTGCACAAGCAGGCAGTGTCTCACTTGAAACGTCCCCAGCTAATTTGTGCAAAACAAAGAGCAAACCAAGCAACTCTGAAGACATTCAGAAGTAAGCAATTAAAATTTTTCTCTTTAATTATTAGTCTTTTTCTTGGTATAATGCCCCTTATCTCCATCTGCTTCTTTGGAATCCTGTAGTCCAACTTTCCTGGATAATCTGGGGTAAATGTAAACCATTGCATGTTAAAACACCTCCTCAGAGGATAAAATGGAGGAGGATGGCACTTGGCCTTCTCTTCTTTTGCTTGTCAGAATGAACCAGAAGATCTCAACTAATGCAAAGTGCTGACAATTCAAGGGGAAAAGAAGAAAGTTTTAAAAGGTGTTTTCTTTTTACTTTTAAAGGTACCTGTCTCCAAAGCTTCATCATACATTGGGATCAGCATCATTCTTTAGAACAAGAGAGAGAGGCAGCAGTGGCTCTGGCTCTGCGGTAACTAGAATAATTTTGTTAGAAATCTCAGTGTTAATAATTATGGCTTAACTTTCCCCTTGCCTGTAGGATTGGCAATCCTGTATTCCCTTGGCACGTCAGCACTGGCCAGTTTATCTTGCTCTTTTTGAACTACCTTTAGTATTCAAGATTTCTCAACATGGAAAGGGAAGAAACCATGCTTGACAGTCTGCAGATGTGCACCTACGGCTTACTTTGATGGTTACCCTATATAGCCTTACAGGCACCTTAACTGAATGTCTTCAGCGAGCTCTGGTTCCAACCAGTGGTGTCTAAAACTAGAATGATGGTTCTGGAGCTCACTGGAGGAGGTTGCACTCTGATTTTTCATCATTCCATATCTCTGCCTTAGCTGTCCTGTTTGGCTTCAAAAGATGATGAGCAGGCTTGAATAGTTGATTTAAGTCATTGATGAGAGGAGAATGCGGCAGTTGTGTTTTCAGTCCTTTAGCTGGACTTCTGTAGCTTTTCTTCAATATTTTCTTTATAATAATATACATTAATTATGTATTTTTATAATAATACATTAATTATGGTTGTTTTTTTTTAAGAGAAGAATCCAAGTTAATACCCCAGAGTAGTTATGAACAACACAGCGGTGAGAAGTGAGAGTTGCATTTTATTCATACCCATTGGCTTTTGCTAAATTTATTTTGTTAGTGGTCTCTCCCTTTTTTTCAGGAGACCAATGGCAATGAAGGCAGCAGTTCAGCATGGCAAGATGAGCAAGAGGAAATGCCAACGTTGTCTCCACAGCTGACCGGTGTCAATAAAGATTCCAGTGCTATGGATTCATTTTTGGAATCGTGCATGAACTATTTCAGTACCTCGGCTTCGGGGGAAACTGCTGCTGTCAAGCAGGAAGAAACACCAGGAACAAATTGTGTAGGAGAAGAAATTCCAGATGCGTTGCATGGAATCACAGAAAGGGAAGGCTCTGGAACAGTTCTTAGATCTAAAGGAGAAAGTGATGGAGGTGACTCAGACAGTGGCAGTTTAACACACGTAGAAAGCATAAACCTTAAAAATGCTGCTGGAGCTCATACCTGTATTCAGTTAGCAGCAAATTCTGTGGTGTCTGACAGCACAAGTGTGGTATGTGACCTTATGAAGGTGGCTAGACACTCAGATGAAGAGAAGCCAGAGAGCCTGCAGAACACTAAGAAGACTCCAAAAAGAAAGTTGTTGGAGCCACCAGCTGAACAAGTGGTTGACTTTTGTGTGCTTGATAAGAGAAGAAGAACTTTTCCAGAAAGTCTGGAGGAGCAAGAGAAGCAGATAAATGATTTTAACTTGCAAATGCAGAAAGCCTTTGAGCAGGAGATCTATGAAAGACGTATGCAAGAGGAGCAGGACAGGCTTCTGGCTCTGCAGCTGCAAAAACAGATTAACAAGGAGGAAAGGACACTTAATCGACAAAAGGGCTCTCCAGATCAGTATCTGCTTCGCACCAAACCACCTCAGTTGATGAAAGACTCTCCTGCTAGAAAGGGAAGTTCTAAGGTGGCAAAAGACTCAAAGGTATCAAAAAAACAGGCTGAAACAAATCACCGCAAAACTCGCAGAGGTTCTTGCAATGAAAATTGGCAGTCACCTGCCAGAGCCCGGATGAAGTCACCCAGCATCAAGGGAGGAAAGGTGTTGAATTGTGTGGTTAATACCAATGATGCAAATGATATTTGTTCACTACCTAAGAATAAACAAAAGACGATCCTTCAGATGTTTAAAAGCCCTGTAGCAGAGTAGATCAGCAGAACCACAGGCACGTTGTGGAATGAGAATTAAAGCTGTGGTAATGCTTTCTCCTGTGTTGGGCAAGGCTTCCTGTGAACAGTTGTAAAATTGTTGGTTTGGGGGGGGGATCACTTTAGGCCACAGAGAGTTCTGTATTTTGAGGAGTTTTAATAATTTACGCCTCCAGTCTTTAAAAAAATGTAATTGTTCTTTTCTTGACTGCAGCTTATTTTCTAGCAGTTACATTTACATAATTTTGAATGTGAATATTGTTAGTGTTTAAAAACAAAAATAACTGATGGTCTGATCTTAAAATGAGAGTTTGGAGCCTTTTGTGGAAAGGACGCATGTTCCACAGAGGTTAAGCTAAAGCTAAAAAATGAGTCTGTATTTCCAGTTGTCTGCCAGCTGCAAGGTTGAAGCTTCAGTCAATACAACCACTGGTCTGTTTAATTGAAGCATGTTACTGGAATTTAGGCTATTTGTTGAATGGCATTGTTCACACAACAGGTAACAAGAGTACACCTGGACAGCCAGTCTTGCAGGTACAGTTTTCATACACTTTCTTAGAGAAAGTTCTCATTCCTCTTTCTTAGGGAAAGAGGAAAAAAAACAGGTCACTCCCCCACTGCCAAAGCCAAGGATTTTTCATAAATGCCAACAGTATAAGTGGTTATGGGCTTATATTTGCCTCTGTTTCTAGAGGTCACTTACGCAAATCTGGCACTTACTGTCATTAGGAAAAGATACTTTTGTTGTCTTACTGCTAGTGTTCTGCAGCTTTATTCTTGTACAGTAGTATTACCTATATTTAGTGCTATTTAATTTTTATACTCAAACTGTTTTGAGTTTGATTAAAAATGCATAATATTACAAAAATGTAGTTCAGAAGACAGTTATGATGGAGAAAGTTAAACCAAAAGGGGGAGCAGCAGCTGAAGTTGTCAGAAATGACATAACTGTAATTAAAGAGTCACATAACTACCATGCCTGGCTGGAACGCAATTCAAATGAATTACCGCTTAGAGTTGTGGGGAAGCTGAGGCATGGAGGAGGTTGAGGCTGGTGAAGAGCTTGACCAGCTGCTACTCAGCAGAAGTATTCTTGCTCGATTGTTTTATCTGTTGCTATTATAAAGACATCGTTTGAACTTTCTTTGCTTGTAATGAGATACTTTTCCCCTTTCCATGTTTAAAAGACGGCAAACTACAACTGCATTGCTGAAGTGTTTGTGCTAGTCACCAATGTTAGCAAATGTTTTAAATGTGTTCTTTTTTTGAACCTCTGTAGAGGTGATGATCTTTAACTTGGTTCTGGGAAATCGGTAACAAAATCCTTGACAGCAGTATCTTCTGATGTTTTAAGTTTTAAAAACCAACAAATCCTGAAATCTCATTGAAAGCACAAATAGCACATCAAGCAAAATTGTGAATTGTGCTGTTTCTTTGCCTGCGTGTCTCTAGTAATGGGAGGGTTTCTCATAAAGGAATGATGTGTTCTGATACGGTTTTTGAGAAAGTTACAACTGGAGACCAGCTGCAAGTCATTCAGTTTGCCTCTTCCTGCCTCAACTGTTGTGCTGGAAGCCGTATAGATCTGTTTCTGTTTAATCTTTACCTTTGTTCGGGTTGTTTGCTGTCTTACCCATGTAGTCAAATACAATCATTAATTAAAATATTCTTTAAGGCAGAGGTAGTGACTGTTTTCATGCTAGTGACACTTGTTCTTTCCAGTCATGATAAGCACCTAAGAAGTAAACTCTCCATTTTCAAAATATATGAGGAGAAAGCATTTTTTAAGTCTGTTCAGCTTTGGTTTACAATCAGTTTCTGAAGTCTAATCAGTAGTTTTAACTTGCTCAAAAGATGGTACCTGCTCTGGCACTGCTTCTGAGAGTTATTGCTGATGGGTGTAATAGGTTGTTCAGGATTTCAGAGCAGATTGGGAATGATTTGGAGAGGTGCAGGGTAGTTCCTGGTCTCTTCCCATGCAATGTCGCCCCTGCAGCCACCTGATGAGCGTGCCTCATGCAGCTGTCTCTGCAGCTTTAAACACTTTGTTTCTATGGTCCTGGCAGTCCTGCTGGAATGCTGGCCCTCTTAGGCTTTTTGCATTTTACTCTTTGGTCTTGCACAGACTTAAGTTCTTGCCATTGATAGCAAATCCTGCTGCTGTGATTCCATTGACAATAAATAAATTACATAAATTAGTCATTTCAAAGTTCTAAATAGTACAGGAGTGTATTTTGGGGTGTGTGTGTATATATACAATGGTGTGTTTTTCCATCTTACTGGATTTTGTCCTCAGTGTAAGAATGATGTCTTACTTAAGAATCATTGTTTTTATTAAGTAGAATGGAAAAAAAGCAAAGTTAAAGTTAAACATTAACTAAAACCCAACTATAACTTCAAAGTGTACAAAACCTATGATCTATACCAGCAGCCTCATCTGAGGTGGGTTGCTGCAAGCTTTTGGCTCGCAAAGATAACCACATTCCTCACTGCGTGTGTGACATAATAATCCTCACCAAGTACCTCTTTGGCTTGTCCTTTTAGATGTTTCCTCATGGAGCATTTCAGTATCACTGTTTGGTTTGGGTTGGAAGAAACTTTAAAGCTCATCCAGTTCCAAACCTCTGCTATGGGCAGGGACACCTTCCACTATACCAGGTTCAACCTTTGAACACTTCCAAGGATGGGGCAGCCACAGCTTCTCTGGACAACCTGTGCCAGGGCCTCACCACCCTCACTTCTTCCTAATGGCTAATCTAAATTTTTGCTCTTTGAGCTCAAAGCCTTTCCCCTTGTTCTGTCACTACATGTCCTTGTAAAAAGTCTCTCCCCAGGTTTCTTGTCAGCCCCTTTAGGCACTGGAAGCTGCTCTAAGGTGTCTCTGGAGCCGTCTGTTCTCCAGGCTGAACAAGCCCAGCTCTCTCAGACGGTCTCCATGGCAGAGGTGCTCCAACCCCTGGAGCATCTTTGTGGCCTCTTCTGGACTAGAGCAGCTCCACGTCCCTCTTATGTTGCTGCACCCAGAGCTGGACGCAGGGCTGCAGGCGGGGTCTCACCAGAACAGATTAGCGGGGGAGACTCAACCTGCTGGTCACACTCCTTTTGATGCAGCCCAGAACACGGTTGGTTTCTGGGCTGCGAGCGCACACTGACGGGTCATGGTGAGCTTCTCATCACCCATCATCAAGTGAAGGAATCCCGTGTACGATGAACTCGCGGCGTTCAACGCGGCGGAAGTTCGCGCCGAGCCGCGGCAGCATTTGAAAAGCCGCTGAGACGGCGGGGCGGGCCGCGTTGCCAGGGCAACTGCCTCCTCCCGGGGCTGTTGAGGCAACAGGGCGGGTCTGGCCGCGTTGCCGCGGTAACTCCCGCCCCTCCCGGAGAGGCGCCTCCGCGGCGGCGGGCAGGGGAAGGGCGCGGGCGGGTGTCGCGCCTGCGCAGAGGGTGCGGGCTGGCGGCGTGCGTGTTGTTGTGCGGCGGCGGCAAGATGGCGGCGCACGGGGGCTCTGCGGCCTCCTCGGCGCTGAAGGGGTTAATCCAGCAGTTCACCGCCATCACGGGTGAGGCACACGGAAGCCGGGGCCCGCTGATCCGCGGCCGTGACTGCCGCCGCCGCTGCGTGCTTAACGGGCGGCCTCCGTCCGGCCCCAGTCGCCGCGTCAGGGGGCGGCTGCCCCGTTGGGCCGGGGGCGGGAGGCCGGACGGGAGGAGCGGGTCATGGCGTGAGGCGCTGCGTCGGGCGAGGCGGAGCAGCGCGGGCGGGCGGCCCCGGGCACGCTCCCGCCCGTCTCTTGGGGGTCTGCCCGCCACCGCCGCGGCCTCCCTCGGGGCGAGGGGGCTGGTGACGCCCGGGCCTGTCAGCGGGCTCGCTCCGGGGCCCGGCTCGCCGCGGCGGTAGGTGCCCGAGCCGGGCAACCGCGGTGCCTCCGCCCTGTGTGTCGTCGTGTCGCCCTCGCTTTTAGCGGCGGCCTGGGGTGTTTGGTATGCCGAGCTACTCGGTGGTGCGGGTGCGGGTGCACGTTCTCCTTCCCTCCCGGCGATGCGGTCCGTTCCGCCCCGGGAATCGCGTCCCGCCTCTGCAAATAAAGCTGACGGCCGGGAGGGAGCCTGGAGCTGACCGCTGAGTCCGCGTTAAAAACTATAAAAATAAATCAGTCTTAAAATGCGATCAGGTTACTGAGAAGTTTTATGTTAGTTTTCCAAGGAAAACATCTAGTCACTTTTAAATTGAAGTTTGCGTCAGGTGATCATTGCTGCTTTGGCTTGCGGACTATGAGCGGTTGACCCACTTTGTGTTTAACCGGCTTCACTATAGTTCCCCCTTGCTTATGGCACTGCGTATCAAATACTAAAGGAGTGTTTAATAAAACATCTTTGGCATTTTGTGTTGTTTTCTTTGGGTTTTTTTTGTTTGGTTTGGTTTTGGGGGGGGGTGGTTTGGTTTTTTTTTCTTTGATTTACATGAAACTGTTTTTAAATTGTTTAACCAGCTTAATTTTGGGTTGTGTCCTTGTACTCGGGCTTGGATGCACTTAAATCCTGAACAGAGATGTTGAGGCTGTTTAGTACGCTGTGAACATCCTGTGTCAACTGGAAATTATTAATCACTCAGCTGTCCTTAAAGAAGCCTTTTAGAATAAACTCTGAACAAAAAGAACCTACAGCAAATACCTTTTCATTGTAGTGCCCATGTGTGCCTTGTGGTTTCTTTTGGTAGTGCCTGAGATACTTGCTAAAAACTGATCTGGAACAGGAAGAGTCATGATAGTTTACCCTTCCTGATGGCTTTCTGTGCTTGTATGGATGGTTTATACCAAACATAAGAGGACCCTACCTTTCTGCTTTCACAAAAGAAAAAAAAAAAAACAACAAAACTTGCTGGGCTTTACCCATCCACTATTAGAGTTTTGGAGTTTTGTTTTTCCATTTTAACAGAATTAAGGATATATCTGAAAGTGTGTTGTGTGGAGCTTATCTTGCTGGTAGTGGCATGATTTGACAGGTGCTCAAAAGCTCAGTGGTTTGTGTTAGCAGCTTTCAACTTAGAGTTGTAAGTATATAAATTCCTCCTTGTCTGTGGTGAAAAAAGCTGAATATACAGCAGTTTGATTCTCATGTAGGTGATAGTTATAAGTAGAAATAGTTCTTGATATATTTATCTTAACTAGATGGCAGAATTGTGTTTCTTTGGTGCTCTCATCCAGAAAAGTATTGCTAAGAGAATGTAGCTCCTGTGTATCTTTTCTGGTGGAATGATGGGATGTCTTTGAAGTTTGATTTGAGACTTAAGAAATATTTAGTATCTCCTGTTTGCTGGCATAGGCACTGAAATCATGCATACGATGGCAGTTTCCTTAGGAGTTATGAGGAACAAGTACAAGCACTTTCTGTGTTGGTATCTCTAAACAGCAGAGGGCTGCGTGTAATTTTTCTTCTAGCTCTTCTAAATTAATGACTTTGCATTACTGACTGTATATTGAGGGTGTAGGGTGCTGTGCATATAATAGCTATATGCCAATATTGTTTAATTGCTACAGTTGACATTGAAATGAGCTGAAAATAGTTTCTTGAGATGTTACTAGTTTTTATTTTGTGCTTTTGTCATCTCGATTAAGATCTTCAAATACAGCTGTCACCTGAGCCATGGCAAGGCTGATTAGGTTTTCTGGAAACCAGTTCACTCAATCAGTTTGGCTTTCTCTGTAGTTTAGGGTAATTTCTGTCATTTAGAACTGATTTATCTCAACAGTTTCCTAGGGTATTTTCTGTTCAAACTGGAGCTTCTTGAGTGTTTCTAAGAAAAATCATAGAAACATCCAAATGTGTTTTGCTAAGAGTGATGTTATCTGTGACTCTGATGGTGGAGAAAGTGTTTTCTTCATTTTGGTGACTTGCAGTGAACCTAGTAAGAACTTCTACAGGTCTAAAAGCTGCTCCCAAACTGGTTCAGCTGCATTTTGCCACTCTTCCTCTCTACCAGCCTTCCCATATGAAAATAAACTCTTCGGCAGCCCCACTGCCTATAGAGGGAGATGCTGCAGTAAGTAGACATTTAAGGGGCTGGGTGCAGGAAAGCTTCCACTGATGAGAGTGCTTCTGTTGATGGTATGGTTTTTGAGAAGTTGGGAGGTAGAGGCTCTAACTTCTTCTCGGGAAGGAGTTACAGGTGATGTTAAGAACTACATTCTGAACAGCAAGAGTAAGATAGATTTAGGTGTACTTTGGAGAGATTTTAATAAATGTTAGTCATTATACAAATAATTGTGTAGACAAGTACTGCTTTCTCCCTCTTGGCTCCCCTCTGTTCCTACTCTCAGCCCTCTGTGGACTGAGCTTTAGCTTGTTTTTGTCTTTCAGTGCAATCAGTAAAACAGAGTATCTTTTCTTCCATCTCAAAATGTCTAAGTGGGTAAAAAACACTTTAGTAGCAGGTATAGTATTCACCCTGTTAAAATGTGAAGTCAGGTTTTCATGGGTTTTGTGTGTTTGCCTGCTGGTGTTTGGAAAATTGAACCAGGTCTGATTCAACTGAAAAAGGTCTGATATCTAGAAAGAAAGGAAACCAATTCTGAACCCCCTCAGATGGCTTTCAGTAAGTTTTCTCTTGATGGCAGGAAAAAGTCTGCCTGTCCTACATGCAGGCATTCCCTTCTGCTGTGAGATAAGTTTGTCTCATGTCATAATTGTACTTCAGAGATAAATGGCGACTAATAAACTGTTCTTTCTAATTATTAATGCTTTGAGAGAGAAAGCTTGCTGCTCTGCTGCTCCTAGCACTTCCAAGCAAAATGTTTTCCAAAGAATGCTCAATTTTTACTTCCATCATTACAGGTGCTAGTGAAAGTGTGGGAAAGCATATGCTTGAAGCATGCAACAATAATCTGGAGATGGCTGTCACCATGTTTCTGGATGGTGGAGGCATAGCAGAGGAGCCTAGCACCAGTTCTGCAGGGGTGTCTGCTGTTCGACCACACACTGAGTATGTACCTGGTGAACCTGTCTATAAAAATGATTATTCTGTCTTAAGAATTTAATAGTGTAAGGCAGAAAAAAATAAGGCAGTTGCCATTTCTAACCTTCTGTCAACTCATGTAATATGTGCTGCTTTGATATCTTGTTACATTTAATTGCTCTGATATTGTTCTGGGTAAACAGGTTCTTACTACGTTAAGTTGGTATGTTGACTAACATAAGTTAGTCTCTCTTTCATTACTTCAGAAGTTTTCTGTGGTTTATACATACTCTTTTTTTGCAGACAGAGCTCAAGACATAGAAGTTGGAGATCCAGTAGCAAGATATTCTTACTTTTAAATTGCTCCAACGATCTTGCTTTACATTAATTTGTCAGTTAAAGAGTTCTGTTTTGTTTCTTATTAAAGTAATGACCTTAGTCCCACTTATAAGGGTTTTATGGTGTTGGTTTAAGTGTAACCAGATTTGGCGCTGGAAAGGCTAGATTGTGTACACTGCTATGCAGAGAAATAAGCAACTACAAAACCTGTGTCAGTGTCTTAACATCAGTCTGACCTACTCTTCAAAACCCATATGGTCAGGAGCCACAAACTGCACACTTTACAATTTCAAAGAATCTGAGGGAAGAGGGCGCTTCAAGAGTTAGCTCATAAACAGGATAAAGCAAATGGATTTCTTTGGGTGATCCATGCCCTCCTTTGCGTAGTTCCATGGGCTTAGTGACCACCCTGAGTAAGTGAAACTGTTTTGGAGCCCTTGTGATTTTCTTTCTTCTCCTATTCTTAATTTCAGATCATCTAGCAGTCTCTGCAGGCCTAACTAAGCTGTTGATATGTGAGGCACCCCAGCTGTGTAAGCAAAAATTGCTTCAGAAATGTGGGGAAATGTCTGTTTTGACCATCCTCTTTTCCTTTCTCTGGAAAAGAGAGGGCTGTGAGTTTCAAGTGGAAGCAAAAAATTTTAGAAGGAAGCTGGTAATAAGGAAGATAATATATTTTTTTTTCTCTATGTAGATAATCAGGGAAGAAGGTGGCAAGTGGATCAATTAGCAGCCTTTGCTAAGTTCTTAAAGAATTAAAAATGTTTAAATAATAAATTGACAAAGCCTGGTCCCTTTTGACATCAGAACTTTTGATTCTGTGCAGTGGTACAGCAGCATCCTTAGCCAGTTCAAGTTGCAGGACCCTTTTGAGTACAATGGGATGTGGTTTATGTGCTTGGAGTATTGTAATCTTTCTGATTTTTTTAAATTTGTTTTTTTTCTTCCCACTTCACAGGGATGAAGTACGAGCTCCAATTCCTCAAAAACAGGAAATTTTAGTAGAGCCTGAGCCCTTGTTTGGAGGTAGGCTTATGCTCTTGTTTGTTTGTTTCTTCTCTCTGCCTTGAGATGAGCTAAGTGACAGAAGAAGACCAGAACTTCCTGAATATGAAGAAAGCATTGATGTGTTTTTATTCTTGTTCTTTTCCTTGCTGCAACTCTGCAGCCATGTAACATGATTGCCTTCTTGGAAGTAACACCAGTGTTACTGAAAACCTTACACATCAGAGATGCTGCATTCCCAGTGGTACAAATCTGCAAACTCCTGTTTCATGGGACTTTATGAGGCTACAGCTGTGCAAGTCTACATCTGTGTTCTATGGTTCAGAACCATGTGATACTGCTGTGAAAGTGTTTTCAAGCTGGTGGGATAAACAACTGAGCCTTGACTGACAGGTGAAAATGAAGAGGACAAATGCATGCTTCTCAGGGAGATGATAATTCAGGAAAAAGGGCTGAACTGTATGATTAGTCATAATTTTCTTCATTCCTCATTTAGGAATTTAATTTGCTCTTCAAAGTGCATCATGCAGCTAGTTTTCTTGTTTTCTGGAACTGTTTATCACTTTTGCTTTTGCAGTTGTTTTTTTTTCCTTCCCCTCTAAGGGACCAGGTGATAGAAATGCTGTTTTCTTTTTGGGTGCTTATCTAAAACACTGTTTAGTGCTTGTGGTAATACACTAATGTTCTGAATCCCAAAACCTCAATCTCAGACCTGTGCTGTGGTGGTTCTTTTACAGAAGCATGGGGGTGGAGGTTCTGTAGCAGGACTGATTACCTGGTACATTATCCTCTCCTTTTGTATAATGTCTGTATGGATATCTAAGGGGCTCTTTTTCTATGCTTTCTTCCTCTGGCCTTATCCTTCTCATGTCCATTTCTGCCTGTGTGGTTTTTGCCATGCCAAGTGAATTTAGAGCCTTGCCCTTTTTATCAAGGAAAGGCATGCAAGCGCTCATATTTAAAGTGGTCTCATAACTGTAGGAAATGTTCTTTTCTATTGTTCAGTTCCTGTGCTAGAATGGAGGAGGCCAAGCTTCAGGTTTACCCTGGAACTGGTTTTCTCTTATATTTTTTTTTCAACATGAGACGGGTCTTTAGCTGAGATGCACAGACTGAGAGGTGGTTCCAGAGGAAGGTGCCCTGCTGAGGGCTCTCTAAAGACAGCGCACTTGTTCCTGTGGTCCAACAGACCTTTTGACAAAGGTCTTTATACTCCTGTGGGTTCAGGAATCTAAGAAGTGAAGGATTAAGATCTGATGACCCTAATGCTTGGTCCTGTTCTACCCACCTGTCACAGTGATCTCTGACACACTCGCCACCCAACTGAAGTGATCTTTACATAAGTGAGAGCCTCCTGGCACCGTCTGGTCTATCAGTGCTAATATGCTCAGTAATGGCACTTGTGTTTATAACAAGCTAGCTGAAACTGGAAAGGCAGTTCACTTTGTCTTTTCAGCTCTAAGTGCAGGGGATGTGCCTGTTTCTGTATCATGTTCAGGTGGTTGTCTGAGCTGCCTGAACTGCTGTGAACATCTTCAGCAGCACTGCCATGCTCTAGCTAAGCCTGGCAACGGAAGTGCTGCTTTTGCTGAAGTGGTTCTTCAGTTGCTATTCTTAGCTGCTGTTTTAAGTTGCTCCAAAGTTGGATTTAATGAGTTGTGCTTGTGCCTAAGCATTTAGAGTTGATACTAACAGGAGTTAGGCGTTATTCACAAGCATGTTCCTCATTCAGGCTTACTTTCTTTTTCCATGATAGTCTGTATGGGATACACTGATTCTTTCCTTTGTAAAGGAAGAATGCAAGGAGCAAGAACTGTGCACCATTCTTTATGCCCTTGGAGTGGCACAAGCTGAAAGATGCTGCACACACTATGGGTGCAAAACCAGAAGGGTCTCTAAAATCAAGTTTTGGAGGTACTTGCTTTGTAACCCATGTGTAGGTCATGCTTTCTCACTCTAAATGGATTTTTCTTACTACAGGTTTCTGGTGGGCACACACTGTATTTGTCTTAAATTTATTAGTTATTGTGTCTCACTTATTATGTCTTTGAAAGTTCTACCTTAAAATTCTTCTCCTTTCAGTTGATAGTGATGCAGATGAATAGTTGGAATAAGACCTGGCAGGCAGTTCTGTTTGCATTCCAAGTGCAGTGGTTGTGTTATACGGAAGGACTTCAGTGATACATTTAGGTACTATTCCAGTTATCTTCCTAGGCCACTCTACTCTGTCTGTGCAGCTGCAGTTCTGAAGGTTTCTTTGCAGATAGTGATCCTGGATTCAGTGGAGTGTGGCTGTTGCCAGTCAAGCCAAGAAGTTGGGACAGGATCCAGATAAGAGTTTTGTAAAGAGTAGGAGCATGCTGTGGAAAAAAAACAAATGCATTTCCTCATAAAGAATATATCCCACAGGGTTTAATCTTTCAAAGTTTTTTTTTTTTTTCATCTACTTTAAGGTCTTTGCTAAAAAATCTTGACAGGAATTGTGACATATTGATGCTGTGATTCTGATGGGCCTTGGTGAGCCCATCAGAAAGGGCTGAATTTAAACTTGAGTGTATTGTTGATACATGTTTTGTTTCTGCGGTGAAGTTTGTTGGAGGGAGGGTATGTTAGGACATGGGTGTTATAAACCCATTTCCATCCTCCTCCCACCCTTGTTAATGACCCTGCTCCCTCATCATTCATGCTTTGGGTTCCTCTTCCATTCTCCCACACGTGATGAGAAGTACTAATGTGCAGTTATTTTGATAATATACTTCTGAAATAACTCTTGCAATATGTTTTTTTAAGCTCCTAAAAGACGCAGACCTGCGCGCTCAATATTTGATGGCTTTCGGGATTTTCAGACAGAAACCAGTAAGTGTCTACAGATTAGTAAGCTAGAGTTTGGGTTTTTTTTAATGCAAATAAGAGTGGAAAATCCTTTCCATTTTATGTTAGGACAGCTTTCAGTTGTTGAATGTGTTTTTTTAAATTGCCTACTGTATAGCAAAAGAGTGGGGTTTTCTAGTAACTGTTAGGCTGTTCACTGTTGTAGTGTCAGTACTGTTTGCTGATGTGCCTCTTCCACATTTGTTGTACAGTTAAAGTTGTTAGATTTTTGTTCTGGGGTGGTTGAGAGTAATGGACACATGAAGCAGGTAGTAAGGGTGCTGGTCCAAACACTTTCCTGTGTTACATAACTAAAGCCTACAGACAGTATATTCTGGCTGCTTTGGTATAGCAGATATTTTCTTGACAACTCTGAGCACATTTATGTTTCTGCTCTAGAGAGAACTGAAAAGGGGGAATAATCTAACACCCATGTAGAAATCAAGTTCATTTACTAAATTTTTCTTGGCTAGCCAGTGGTCATTCTGGCATTTGAATTAGATTTGAGTAACTCTGAGGCAGCTACCTTGGCCACACACAAGGTTCTCATGAATTTAATTGCTGTTTACCACTGTCTGTTCATATGTAGAATCTTCAAATGACAAAGCACTGAGCTGTTACTTAAGCCATTAAGCTTCACAGAGTATGATTCTTTGACAGCAGAGCAGACATTTCACAGATGAGTTAGAGCTGTTGTGCAGTTGCTGTCACTGATGTTGCTGGAGTGTTCAAGAGGTCTAACCGTGGACCAGGTTCCCATGTAGTTAGGTGCTGTTGAATGCCGAACTGAAAATAAGTGTTCATAATTACTTGCTTTCCCCTGACAAGTTTGCCTAGGGTTTTCTGGTAATAATAAACTCTGCAAGTGCTAAAGCCACTGGCAGTTGTGTTAATGAAAATACACCATTTACAGAATCGTCATACCCTTAGATTCTTTTCTTATCATCTCCACTCATTTAGAGATGCACAATATGTGCTTATGATAAAAGTTTATCATGCCTTTTGGTAAAGCTTCATAGATAAATATCACTGGCAAGCTCTGGAAAAGTGGCCCTGGCCTTGAAAGTCCAGATTATTTCCTGGCCCTAGGCCTCCTTCACAGAGATGCTTTTTTCTCTGTGGAATCCAGAGTCTGCTCAAAAATGGGTTGTATGTTATAGCCTGTTGACAGCTCCTTTCACTGCTGTAAGGCTTGTGGTTGTGTGATAGTTATTGCACATTTCAGCTGTCTTGGTTCCATATAAAATACATCGTATCCATTCATTTTTAGGTGAGCAATTGCTATGATTTACTTTTATTGTATATGGTCATGTCTATGTAGGAAATATGTTCTGTATTATTTTGAATGGAATCGATAGCACTAAAAGAAACATGCTCAAAGCATGGTACTTGGGGGTAAACAAGGCTGAAAATCTGTTCACCTGAAAGAGACAGTAGTATAAGTCATGGCTGCTTTTTTGCTCATTTGTTTTCAAATACTGGCATATGACCTTTGCTGATACATTCATTAAGATGATTTTTAAAAGCAAAATAAATGCCCAGTGCTTGAGAAAGTTAGGGCAGGTGGGGTTCTTCCCTTACATAGCAGCTAATCTTGTTCAGTGGGATCTGACCTTGTGACTTCAGTGCGAAAGTGTATGACATACAGCAAATAATAAACCCATCTTGTGAGTATTTTGTCTAATTTAGCTTCCTTTCCTCTGGGGCTGTGCAGTTCGACAGGAGCAGGAGCTACGAAACGGAGGGGCAGTAGATAAGAAACTCACTACTCTAGCAGATCTCTTCAGACCTCCCATTGATCTGATGCACAAAGGCAGCTTTGAAACGGTAAGTTCTGAAATTTTGGTGCACTTTCTTCTGTGATGACCGTGTGCAGTGTGGAAGCCTTGTGTTCGACTGTATAGTGATAAATATTTGATGGGCTGCATATGGAAATGCTAATGACTTATTGAAGGACTTAATGTGGTCTACCATCATTAGTTATGCTTAAATGTCAGTGTGGCAAATCACAATTGGTGAAAGAGTTTAGTGCACAAGGGAGGCTGGTGGAAACAGAGAAATTGCATCCCTCGAAGTCTCTTTATAGAGCGTGATACAGAAGGAGCTGAAGTAAGTAATTGCTTTTGATAGGTGAGCAAGTACTTTGCAAGGGGCAGTGTAGTTTTCAGCACAGCCCTGCTAAGAAGCTCGGGTGGCGTACTATTAACACAGCTAAGTGGTTTTTGATACCTGAGCTAGTAAAAGTATTTTGAATGTGGCTTTGTCTTGAAGGCACAACTTTTATCTTCAGTAGAGGCCTTGCTCTTGTATAAAATCATAGTGGTTGTCTTTTCCATCTGGTCGTGATGGAAAAGTATCCAAGAGATTGTCTGCCTGAGAAGGGGACAGAGAAGAGTTATAATATGCATCAGTGACTTAAGTAATGATTAGAGATATGCAAACTGGTATATATTTTTATTTCTTAAGTCCATAATTTCTAGGTATTTTTCAGAAGTTGCAGTTACTACTGAACTTTCACCTGGTCATCTTTAAGTAGCTGAGATTGAGGAGGGTGGTGATGATTATTCACGAAAATGCAAATTCATCATCAAATGGTACAATACAGATACTGCAAACAGTGCCAAAGATCTGACTCAAATTTAAAAATGTGTACAGTTTCTGGTATTGGCATTCACCCTTTTTCTGTACTCGTACAGTTCTTTGTTCAGTGAGATACTCTTCATTTGAAACTGATGTTCCTAAACTTCACCACAGTAGAAATCTTCAGCTTCTCAATTTGTTGACCCTTACCACTTCCATTTTACCTTTTACCAGTAGACTGCTGTACTGCTTTTAGCCTGGGACAGTGTTAGGCCTCCCATGAATCCAGTGATCAGTCTCTCGGAACTCATCTTTAGCAAGCTACTGTTAGCTTTTTCCTTTTGTGTACACTTAGAGAAACATTTATATATCTCTGTTTTATTATAGTTTATATGACGTTCGAAAGTACCAAAGACTAAATACTGTCATTTTGATGCTTTTGTAGTTTAGTGTTAGCCTAAATGGGGTTTATTATTATTGGTACGTGATGTATTCTAACCTCTGGAGGGTGTACAAGAACACCGTCAGTGTTTTGCCGTGTACGTTTATCATACAATCATTTAGTATTTCTGACTTTATTCGAACTTAGCAAGAGTGGTGGAATCTGGTCTTACTAAGGCTTTCATGTGTCTTTGTTGCTCATCTTTTGTTGCTCCTCTTTTGTGTACCCAAGGGTTGATTTTGATAGGAAATAGATACAGTTATTTTTGATTTTCCAAAAGAAACCTATTTTTCTTCAATTACAAAGAAACTTACCAGTAAGGTGCAAAAAGTTGCCATTTCATTTTAGCTCAGTAATATTAGCTTTTAAGAGTAGCTGATATTTAACTTCTGTTGAAGAAAACTTTTCAAGTGCTGAATGGCATTGATTTATTTTAACTTGATATCTCTGAAAAAGGACTGTGCTTCACATCCAGAACAGCTTATGATAGCTATATTTGTAAAGTATGTGATTAACTAAATTACACCATAGAAATGTGATGGAAAAAAATTTGATACAGAAAATCTATAAAAGACTTTCTTTTAATCCTGGAGGCTTTTTGACCGTGAGCCACTAGATACTAGTTCCATGGTGACTGATGGAATGGGCTATACAAACCAGGAGTAAACAACTGATAGGTCAACATCTTGCAGGCCCTAACTGCCTTTTTTTTTCCTACTAGAAAATGTCAGAGAAACTTTTAGAGCTTAAATACCCAATGTCACTAAAATAGTCTGTATTTGAGTAGTATTGTGTAGTTATATTATTAGGCCGTTGTCAGTTAAGATTGTGCAGGGGATTTATAACTGTCATTTCTTGACTGTAATATCAAGCTTTAATGTGTATTAAGTTTCATAGTTACCTCTTTAATGAAGATTTTTGCACACCAAACACGGTTTGTATGGAACAGCATGGTGGTGTTTTAATCTCAAAGACTGCTCTAAAGAATTGCAGGTGTTCCATCCCTTCATGCATGTGATGTGAGATATGATTTAATTTGTGGCGGTTCGCTCTGGCTTGACTTAGTTTACACTTCTTGTTTAGGGAGGAGATAGTTCTGGTGCTTGCAATTTTGTGCTTAATGCTCTTTAGGATCTCACTACTTCTGTGAAGTGACTGTAATGTTACAGAGTTTTAGCTCTGTCTGTATGAAGTGTCCTTGTTCTGCAAGTTGAACCTCTCTCAGCTGCTCTCTGCTCCACGGCTGATTTTCCTTGTATGTAGCAAGCACCAGTAAGTTCAGAAGCTAATCTAGTCCTTGTACTCAGATGGTGCAATTATCTTTCCATAAGATGCTTCTAGACTGGCTGTTTGCCAAAGCATAGCCTGCAGATACACCGTTGGCCTAGGAATGGCTGGTTGATGAAAGGATGTATGCCTTGGCACATGCAAGAAGTGTAAGTGCAGCACAGATAGGCTATTTCGTGTTAGATAATTTCATTTTCTGACTTGGTCATCTGTTGTCTTGCAACCTAAACCATGCTTGATTAGCAGAGGTCCAGAGGGTCGTGAGATGCTGGTTCCACTTCCTTGTTCCTCCCTGCTGACTTATAGTGCATTTCAACAGAGCTGAGCAAGGGAGAACCACCACAACATTTATAAACCATACATGGTTCTGAGAAGACAAATTAAAGGAAAATGTTATTTTGAGTAGTGCAAAAGCTAGAGGTTATCCAGTTCTGAGTGTAAAATAAGATGACTTCCACATATTGTCTAACAAGTTTGCTGGCTTCTTGCTGTAAGTTGTCGCAGCGATGAAAAATGTGGCTGAGTAGAAAAAGCAAACTCAGGACAGATGGGTTTTGGTTTGGTTTTGTGTTTGTCCCTTGTATATGAGATCTGCTGCCTCTGTCTTTGAAAGTTCCTACTCTGCTGATTGCTGAAAGCTTAAACAGAGATGTTTGCAAGGAGTGATTGTTCTACATTTACTCAGTGTGTGTCCTCTTTAATGCCTGGTGATGGCCTTTATACGTTGAAAGAGGAAGAGAAATGGGGGCCAGTTGATATTCGAAACAGCAGATCTAAAGCTATGAGACTTTCTCGGGATACACAAGCCAGATCTTAAGCCTTCCCTTGTTCTTTTGTCACTTACCAAAATAACCCACCAATATAATCTCCAAACACAAAGCATTTCTTCACCCCACACTCTTTCCACCCTCTCAGAAGAAAAGCAGTAGCTGTGTAAGAGCAGACCTCTGTGTGTGTGAGATGATGGCATCTTTTTAAATGTTCTATGTAAAGCCTCTTTGTTTTCTCTAGAAGGAAGTTACAAGTAGTTTAAAAAGCTACACCAGCTCTACAGGTGAAAATGCATCTTTGCAAATGTTCTGGGTGGAATTTCCTGCTTGCAAACTTGTGAGGGCCTTAGGTGGATGGAGGAGAGGTAGAGGTAGGTTTTCATTGATGCTGAAAAATATACAAAGTAGGTATAGAAGAGTGAGATGCGCTTTCCAGCTTTCTAGTTTTTTGAGTTCCTTTAATCTAGTATGGATTACTTTAGAACACAGAACTAAGGCAATCCAGTTGACTCAAACAACATCAGGATTTTTGTTCCTTTTAAACTTGGGCAGTACCTCTAGGCCTCATCTTAAACTGATTTCATAGGGTTAGTTCTCAAAATCTACAGTTAGCTCAAAAGAAGTCTTTGAAGCCTAATGACTATATTTAAGACCCTTACTGGTTACTTGGGTATCACCTGCCCCACTTTTCTCTCCTGGTGAGCAAATACTGGATTCTGACACTATAATATTAGTGGTAAGTAGTTAGCATAAGGTCCCTTGTGAGAACAGGAGGACTGTTCTGTGCTTCTGCTTTAATTTTTTTTTTTTATTTCAATAAAATAAAACTTGGCTCTGCAGGTCACTTGGCCATGCAGATTAATTATGTAGACTGACATTTCATGAAGCTAAGTGTGTGGGGTTCACATGTCTGCCTGTCATATCATGGATGGGCTGATTATTCAAAAGTGCACTGGCTGAAATTCATTTTAAAAGTAAAAAGTTTGGTTTGGGGAACAAAATATTGCCCAAACCAGCAAAATCTTGAGTAACATCCCAATTCCTTGAATTTGCTGTTCAGTACCTTGCCAGCAGGATGGTGAACACACACTTTTTAAATTTTTTAAAAAGAAAGGCACTTCATATGCTAGTTCCAGTCTTTCCAGGTGGTAAGAGCATTCCTGCTGTTGATATAGCCCTCTTTTTTTCAACAGGTATGACAGTTCAGCGATCAGAATTACATTCTTGATCAAACTCCTACCATTAACTTGCAACCAAGCAATCAGACAATGCCAGCTTTGTGACTCAAACCAGTAAGATTTCTTCCTGCGCCTTCCTGTCTCCCTCCCCTCTTGCAGTCTGAATAATGAGCATCAAAAAAGGATGCCTAATTCGGCAGTGACACAGTAATACAGTGACTCAAAACTTGGAGAGAAGAAAAAAACATGCAGAGAGGGGGTTCTGTTGAATTTATGCAAATGCTCTGTCAATTACGCAGCCTACTTATAGAAGATGATCCACAGGTTTATCTTTAGAATGAGCAGGTCTTTCATCTGTTTTCAGATCAGTGTGATTGACTGCACTCTTTCCCAAACAAATACTTTATTTGGTGTCCCTGTGTCACACCCACCCAAGTTGCTTTTTTCCACTCTGTGCTTGGTTTGTTGAAATCCAGCAGCTCGCTTCATCAGTGTGGTTCTGTAATTCAAGCAGTCTCATCTTAAGCAGGTCCTTCAGCCCTGCCTTCAGTTTTGTGGATGCCTTTTCACTAGCACTGTCCATCTTTCACTGTGAAGGGGTTTTGGTGAAAAATTTTACAGTGTTAGAAGCCATCACCGATCATTGCTGGCATTGGTTGTGTCTGGCTCTTCAGTTTTATCTAATAAAACTTTTATCTCTGCTTACAGGCCAAGGAGTGTGGTCAAATGCAGAACAAGTGGCTCATGATAAACATTCAGAATGTGCAAGATTTTGCCTGTCAGTGTCTCAACCGTGATGTTTGGAGCAATGAGGCTGTGAAGAACATAATCCGGGAGCATTTCATTTTTTGGCAGGTGAGAAGTTTAATAGGGCTGTGCAGGTGACTTGGTGTCCTGGTAGGTGGGGTAGTGGAAAGAACAGACAGCTTTGAATAGAATGTCACTGTTGCAGTTCTCTTGGTGAACTTGTAGAAAAGATGCAGTACGTAATGGAAGTGTAGCTTATGCATGTAGATTTAGTTGATGGGTATGCATTTGAGTGCATAAACTGCTTTTCACCTGTGCATTCAAGATGTTACTACGTAGCTTCTAATATATGGAGTGTTAGAGGTGTATTTTCAGCCTGTCAGTTACTGAGAAATGCATTTGCACTGTGAAAGGAAAAGCTTTGTCTATTGTGAAGGTACAGTTTGTGTTCCCTCTTCACCCAGTAATACAATGTGGTATTTTTTTTAGGTATACCATGACAGTGAGGAAGGACAGAGGTACATACAGTTTTATAAATTAGCAGACTTCCCTTATGTTTCCATCCTGGATCCCAGGACAGGTAAGATAAGTGACAGTTAGTTACCTGCAGTTTATACATTCCATACAACTTCACTGTTGTATTCGGTGAAAAATCTGAGTTACATTGTTTTGCTCTCTGAGAGACTCGTTGTTCCTGAAGATGTATGTTTTGGAGGAGCTGAGGGAATAAAACTCCCAGGAGTTGCTGAAATTTTGTGTACATGGTTATTGCACCCGATATAGCTTACTTACTTTGCTTAGCAAGTGAAAATAGTACTACCTGGTGGTAAAACCCAGAAATGATTTTTTTTTTTAGTGTTCTTTTAAAAGCTACTTGAAATTGTGATGAATAAACTACGATATTTGTAAGCATTACATGAATCTGCTTCCAGCTCCTTGCACGGGAGCTTTGTGACTCTCAGCAATGACTTATTAAATTGCATCTTAATTTTCCAATTTGATTTTGGCTTTGTGTTTGTTGTTTGGTTTGGTTTTGTTTTTTTAGCTGAACAATCGAACTTCTACTTACGCATCCAGCTCTTTTGAAATTGTTACTTCTCTTCTGTATGCCAACAACCTGTCTTCTTTCATCATGATATAGTGCAACGATATTAATGCTCTGGTCTCCTGCTTCTCAGGCAGGAGCTGAGATTTCTTGCTATTTGACTTAACCCACCCAAAGCCACTTACTATTTTTAATGTTGATACTGAAGTTAGGATATTCTTCTTAGCTCTTTACATACAGAAGCAAATGAGGTTTGCCAAGGTGTAGAATCGAAGCAGCAAAAACGTAGAAAAGCTTCTTCATAAACATAGTGGTTTGGTTTGGTTTGGTTTGTTTCATTTTGAAACCTAATTCACTATTCTGTGCACACATTCCCATAGGTAAACAGAAAAGAACAGAAATAAACAGGGTCTGTACTTATGTCTGGCTATGACTGAAACCTTTTCAAGGGAGCGGAGAGAGGAAGCTTCGTAATATCAGGTGGTAGCCTGTAGGAAGCTGCAGTTCCACATGTACAGACTCTTGCAGAATGCACACACAGTAGTGAATTGGTGTGTTTCACCTGTAAGCTGCAATCTTTTGCTGAAATTCCGCTTCATGACACCTTTTGTTCCCTAGGTCAGAAACTAGTGGAGTGGCACCAGCTAGATGTGACTTCTTTCTTGGACCAAGTGACTGGGTTCCTGAGTGAGCATGGGCAGCTGGATGGCCATTCTACCAGCCCTCCTGAAAAATGTTCTCGTTCAGTAAGTATAAGACCCTCTCGTAAAACTGGAGAAACCCGAAAGAACATGCTAACCTGTCTTACTCAGCTGTACTGTTGTCCCATTCTGTAGTATAAGCAGACTTAACGAATTAGTGCAAGAGCATGCAAGGATCTGGTGCACCAGAGAATGCCTTTTCCCATGTTAGCTGTTTTTGTTGTGCAGTTTGTGCTTTCAGCATTTGTTCTGGATTTAACAGTCACAGAATTGTGCATGTGTGGAAGGAAAATATATTGACTCCATGTGAAACTCCAAGAAGTCATTAAGTCATCATAGCATGACTAGCTTTCCATGCTGTTTGTTCCTGACAGTAGCTTCTCTATGGAAGACTGATGTCCTCTGGATTTTCAGTATGTATTTAAAAGCAATTTTTATATATTTGTGTTATGTCTGCATTCAACAGGAGAGTCTCATTGATGCCAGTGAGGACAGCCAGTTGGAAGCTGCTATCAGAGCCTCATTACAGGAGACACATTTTGATTCCACACAGGCCAAGCAGGAGAGTCGGTCAGATGAAGAGTCGGAGTCAGAGGTTTTCTCTGGAAGTGAGGAGTTTATTTCAGTTTGTGGATCTGAGGAGGAAGAGGAATCGGAGAATCCTGCCAAGTTGAGGAAGTCTCCACACAAGGACTTGGGGTATAAAAAAGAGGAGAGCCGAAGGCCTCAGCCTGAACCCCCTGCAAGGACTGAGCCTGGAACAACATCAAATCACAGAGTGCTGCCCTGCATTGATGCAGGGGTACTGGAGGAGTCAACTGACAAGCCTGAAAGTACATTCCAGGGCCTGGACGTAAATGGTAAGTTGCCATGTTGTGGTTTTTGTTAGGTTTAGGGCTTCCTTTTTTTTTTTTTTTTTTTTTTTTTTTAGTGACCTGTGTTTTGTTTATGTTTGGCTTCTTTTTTTCTTTTTTTTTTTTTTTTCCCTCCCTAAAATCTTTATATGCTGACAAGGATGGTTTCATCCCTTATTTTGAAAAGCTAAATCTTTTCTTCTGTCTTGCTCCCTCCTTGACACCAGATGTTTGAGCGATTCACCTTGCCAGCAGCACCTCTTTGGCATAGTGATGCCTCAAACTGCAGAACTCTATTAGTCACTGAGCTCAAGTTTCTTACTTTGAGACCTTATCCAGGAATAAAGTACGCATGTGTGTAATGCAGGTGCGTATAACAGGCCTTCTACCACTGTGGTAGAGAGAAGAACAGCATCAGCCCCACCTCATGCTCATTTAGCTTGGCTGCCTTGGCAGTCTGGACTGAGTTTCAGTAATGCAACTTTGGCTAATACAAACAAGTCACTGGAGTGTCTCTTCCTCCTTGTGATGCCTGAGCTGGACACCAAAGTGGGGCGGTCTCAGAGGCAGAGGTAGCACAGTGTGCTTTTCTCTTAGAACACTGTCCTGTTTTGGTCACTACTGTTAACTCTGGACAGAATCCTGAGTTTGGTGTGTGTTATATTTTAAACACATGTGATAGAAGTGTATCTTCAGAGACTGGAACCTTGTATTTGTCTCCAGTCTCTAACCCTGCTGTGCTGCACAGTAAAGTGTGCCACCTAAAATCTACAGATAATCTCAGTTCAGCTGCCTTGTTGTTTGTTAACTTATGGTAACTTCCTTTATGGCAGGACCAAAGGCACAGCTGATGCTAAGGTATCCAGATGGAAAGAGGGAACAGATTTCACTGCCTGAACAAGCTAAACTTCTGGTGAGTGGAGTTAATGGGAATACTTGTTTGAGCACAGGAGAGCTGAAACTGGAGAATTTATTTTCCTGGGGTGGCACTATGGAATTTGGATCTCGTGGAAGTGTTATATGCAGGGAGTGCTTGCAGTGTCATTCTGTTGGGTTTCTTTGTGGTGTTCCTCTTCTGATCAACAGAGTCTGCTGGCTCTGTATGTTTCCATTGCTGCTTGGTTTGCATGGACACTCCAGTGTCTTCTTTAGTCCCCAGAATGAGAGTTCCCTTTCTAAAATGATTCTAAATGGCTTTTGCATTAATCTTTAAAGTACCATAAAATACCCTCAGCTCACTCATTTGTGTTTTGGTTTGTTTTCCTAAATGCAAAAGTTCAATCATTGCCTATGGTTAAAGAATGGTAAAATCAAAAGCAAAATTCTTCATTCTTGTTCTCAGTCCCTTTCATTGCACTTCCAGACTCCTTTCTGGATATGAATGGCAGAGCAGAATTTGGAGGAAGTTCTCTCCCAAAAATTTTATTACAATATTATTCAATTACTATGCTTGAGGTGTGCATCTCAGCTGTGCTTTGGGCTTGCTTACCTTGAAGAAGTTTATGTGAATGGCATTTCCATTAAAATTTTGTAGGTGCTTCCCTGGAAGTAGTGGGTAGAGGTCACTGTGTTCCTGTTAGGAGTGAGTCTTCATGACACTGTGGCCAGTAAAGCTCATTTTTATGTAATCAACCTAAAAGCTGTGCATTGAAGTCTTAGGGAATGCAAAAGCATACCTCTTCAGAAGGGTCTTGTGCAGATTAAGAAGTCTTGCATCTCTTACAGAAAATGAGACTGTAAGCTAGTCTGCAACACTGCAGAAGTGTATAGTGTCTCAAACTCATGTTCTCATCCTTGACTCTTCTGCTTGAAAATTAAAGGAAAAAGAAAAGTTGCTTTTGTTACATCATCAGCTCTCAAATCCAAGTGTGATAGGATATAGGCTGGCTGCAGTGCTACACTTGGAGCCCTGAGTCTGAAATACAAAGCCTAAGGGACACTAGCAGAGCATCACTCTTATTGTAAGAACCAGCTTTACTGGTTGGCAGACCTTCATTCTTCTTTTATCATAGCAGTCACTGGTGTATAATCTTTTTCCAGGTACAAAACTGCTTTTTGAAAGCAGTCTGTTAAACAAATTTGCATTCATTATTAAGCATGTAGCACTTAGCTAATTTATTTAGGTGATACATAAGTGTATTGATACAATTCTGATAATCTTGACTTCTGGTTTGACTCCTTTTATGGACTATGGTAGTTAAAGGAAGTTAATCTCAGCATGTGATTGCTGCCACCCGCTCTACAGTCAGCAGAGGAATTTAGGTGAGTCAAGGTTTGTGGGTGAAGATATATTTTTATTGCAGAGCTGAACAGGCAGCTTTTATGCTCATGTTATGTGATCTTTTAAAGCCATTTCAGTCAGATCAAAATTGAGTCACAGATGTTTCTTTGTGAGCATCTTTTCCATGCTGTTTTTTCAGCCCTTAACTGCTTCCATTTTTAGAGCTATCCAGAGCAATAAAAATAAATTGTTTAAGGAGACAGTTGGACTTCATCTGATGGCACAATGTGGGTCACACACCAACACCAGCAGTTTTTCTTTGTCCCTCTTGAACATGTAGTCTGAACACACTCTTCCAAGTGTGGCCCAGATGCTGAGTGGCACAGTTGCATCCCTTGATGCTGGCAATACTCTTGTTGACGCAGCTCAGGTTTCCTGTCACTGCTGCAAGGGTGCACTGTAGACATGTGTTGAGCTTTCTTGATGAGTTTTGACAATGTCTCCATGACATCCTGGATCTTAACTCTAGGCAAGCAGCAGGCTTCCAAGAGTTGGAGTGACATTGGCAGTTGGGTGCTTCTGTGCCCTGCAGAAGAAGTCTCCTCCACCAGCATGCACTGTTTCTCCATGCTGGTTTTGACTTGCTGAATAGGATCAGTGAGTCCATTAGTGCCTTCCAGTGGAACTTGTTTGTCCTCCCCACATATTGACAAGACTTTCTATAATTTTTTTCAACTGGTTTGTTTTTTTTTCCCAAATGAGAGGAGAGCTGTTGTTCTGCTGCTGTAGGTCTCCAGGATGCCTCATCTTGCAAGTTGCTGTTCTCCCTGTGCATGTGTGTCTTGCCTCTGGTCATCCCATTCTGTCTGCACCACAAGGCCTCAGTTCTTGCCCTTGCTGTGTTGCTGCCAGCATCGTGCTGCTTTCCTGCTTATCTAACCTGATACAGCAGAGCAAGCTGACCTCTTCCTGCAGCTCTTGGACCTCATGCTGCAGCTGCATTGATACACTGGAAAAGAGTATTGCAGGCTGTTGTGGGAGACATTCTGTGTCACATCTATACCGTATGGCTGACAGCTTTCCTACCAGAACACACACACTCAAAGAGCCGCGCAGTTAATCTCCTGAGCCCCTTGCCTGTGAGCTGCAGAACTAAGTGCCAGGTGCTTGTTCATAACCATTTTTTCCTGTTTGCTGGGGCACTGTGGTCTGGAAGAGGCAGTTAAATAGTGAGGGGAAGCTAGCAGAATAATTAGTACTAGTAGAAGCTTAATACTGCTGGCTTATCTTACACTTAATTTGCTGCCATAAGTTACCCTCCAAAACTAAGTCAACAGTATTGCTGAGGCCCCTTTATTTTTTTCCACACTTTTCTATTACATACTTACTTTTTTTCCCCTCTTTAAAAAGTTACGACTTTTCATTCCACCCAAGTCTTGCTGTGTTTCTGTATCCTCTGCTGTTCTGCCAGTCTCCATTTCTGTCCTTGGCTATTTGTACTTTACGCTGTCATCTGCTGTGTTTCCTGATGAACTTTGCAAATCTCTTGCATTGTAACATGGGCATTAGCCCTTCCTGATATGTGTGCTTGTTGCGTTTTGAGGCTGATACCCCTTCATCCTAATGCCCTCTGCATTCTGCTTCAATTGCTATTGCAGGCAGAGAAGTCCATGAATTGAAAAGAGCTTTAAAAAAAACTAACAAAAAATTCCCACCCCCTCCCAAACCCTTGTGCTTCTTGAGGGAAGGAAAATAGTAAAAATATTGCATTTATTCTTGTCAGTACTGCCACACAAAAATGCTTCTTTGGTGGCTTTTAAGTCTAGTGTAAGGGTAATGTCTGATGAACAAGTAATAGGGGCTTCTGTTTTGGGGCACTTAAGGATTTTTTGCAAATCATATTTTCCTGTGACTTGAAGGTGTGACGTGGAATTCAGCTCTCTTGAATGAGTGTATTTCCATCATAGAATAGTTTGGGTTGGAAGGCAACCCTGCAGTGAACAGGGACATCATCAACTAGATCAGGTTGCCCAGAGCCACATCCAGCCTGGCCTTGAATGTCTTCAGGGGTGGCACATCCACCACCTCTCTGGGCAACCTGTGCCAATATTTTACCATCCTCATTGTAAAGAATTTCTTCCTCAAATCCAGCCTGAATCTCCCCTCCTTTAGTTTAAAGCCATCACCTCTCATCCTATCACAATGTACGTCTTCCTTCTGTTTAAAGAATCAGAGAAGGGGTCACTTGATAATTAGTTTTTATGATTATTTATACCAGGTGTGGGCCAAATTAGGTATTAAAGTAAAAGAGAGTCTATACTATATACAGAATTTCAGGAAAGCCGGCTATCTTTTACATTCTTTTGTGTTGTGTTGAATTATATGACACTTCTCTACCTTTCTGTCTCTCCAGGCTCTTGTGAAACATGTCCAGTCAAAAGGATACCCCAATGAGCGCTTTGAACTTCTCACCAACTTCCCTCGAAGGAAACTCTCCCACCTGGACTATGAGATCACATTACAGGAAGCAGGCTTGTGTCCTCAAGAGACTGTCTTTGTGCAGGAAAGGAATTAGCACCATGGCCTGAGTTCTCCCAGCCTTCCTTCCCTCTCCTCTTTGCCTGGGACACCAACTCATTAAATACACAGTCATGGGATTGCAGTGCTGAAATCAGGCAGCTGGCTGGCCCTTCTCTCTCTTCTTCCCTTCTCCTGCTCTAGTGACCAAATGAGATTGTTCAGAGTTTTATTTTCTTCCTTCAGCTTAGGCCCTGCAGAGAGCATTGGAAAGAACATCTTTCCTTTGCTTTCATGGAATTAAGTAAAGCAATGATCTGTGTATCTGGTATGTTGGGGCTTGGAGAGGCCACAGTACACATGCCCTTCTCGCTGCTATTTTTAAATCTATTTTGTTTAATTTATTTTTTTCAAATAGTGTGTGAAAAGGCACTGAGTTATCTCTCTGTAAGGAGAGTGTGATCTTCAGTACAGTCTTTCCTTTGTTTTGATGCCCTACACAAAAGGTCTCCATTAACCTCACAGCCTTCTCAAGGATTAACTTATGTAGTGCTCTGTGAAAACTTGGTTTTAGGGGAAGGAGTTGGTTTGAGCTGTGGTGAGATATTTTGCACGTCTCTAATTTAAAGGCTTCTAGATTGCATGCATGTTTTCCTTATGCTTTGAATGTTGCTAGTGGACATAGCAAAAAAAAAAAAAAGCACCAACCCCCAAAAACGCAACTGTACTCAATATGGGATTGACTGCTTAACCCAGAGGGAAAGCTTCGTGTCCACAGTTGCAGCAGAACTGACTCCTTGGTAGAAATCATTGGAGTTTCCATTTGTTCTTTTCCCAGCATCCCCTAAGTGTCTCCTTTTTACTTGCTTTCAGGATTTTCCAAATGACAATAGAAGGTGGCAAAATACTGTAGAGATCTTGGAGTCTCTGGAAAACACCTGACCTAAAAACTTGGCAGTTAGTCAGCTTTTTCAATGTCATGGTGTTTTGCTTTCCCCAGGAGTGACTGGTGTTGCAGAGCTTTTAGAATGCTGGTGGCAGCTCAGCAGGACAGCAAGTCCTAGGCAGGTTTCCTTCATTAATTTGACAGCTTTGTCAGACTGTGGAAGGAATTAATGCTTTGTAAAAGACTTGCAACCCGGTGGCCTGAAGGCTCTGGGCTGCTTTTTGTTCTGTTTCATGTTCATCTACCATCTAAATCCAGAAGGCTGTATGGAAAGCTACTCCTTTAGGCTTTCTTTTCAGCTCTGGAAGCTGGCACCACAAGTCATGCAGGTGTATCACTGAGCCAAGCAGAGTGCCCTGTTTTTCTGGTGTCTTATCTAGACTTAGAGCTGTTGATCAATTGATGTTATAAAAGGTGTTACAATGGGATAAAAATTAACTAACACAGTCACCCTCAAGGTGGGTGTCAACTTAGTGTATTTACAACTAAAATCTCAGTTTATTGTCCCCTTAATCAATGAGGGGAAAAAGTAATGTGAGCTCTACCAGAACTGCTAACTTTTTCCGCGATTGTCAGATGATTATACTTATTTTGAAAAAAACAAAACTTTAGTGATCAGTAACTTACCATAGACTCAAAACTTTTCAAGACACTTTGCCTTTAATTTCATTTGCTAGTTTTAGTCTTTAAGTGTAGGGAATCACAGAAAATGTCTTGCATTCCCATGATATATTAGCTCACAACTGTCTTTTGCTCACAATTGAGGCTTTACATATAATTGTATAATTGTATAAATGTATTTACTTTCTACACAAAAAAATTATTTTGCATTCTCTGCAAAATGCAGTGCAAGGAAAGCAACCTGTGATTGCAGTTTCCTAATCAATGGTTGATGTGGTGTCAGAGCTCACTTCTGATTTGTGAAGAGCCCCTGTCATGGAGGCTGCTTCCCAGCATTGGCAAGTGAATTGCAAGGCCAGCAGAGGAGATGGAGTTGTTGGTGTTTTGGCCTGTGAAGCAGCAGTGGCACTTCTAGACTGAAAGATATTTTGTGTTTCTAGGATACCCAGATTGGACAGGAGGAAACACTTTCTGTGTAGGTCTGATGCTACCCTAAGCAAGATCAGCTGTCTGATTGAAAGAGCTCACTCTGATATTTGTTGCCTTGGAACTCATTACTACTTCTGTGGTTAACCACAGGAAAGTTAAGGCAGGCTGCCAACAGGACACAGAGCCCAACACATGTATAGTCCCTTCATGTCCCTCAGACTGGCTGGGATGGGAGCAGGTTGACCTTTCCTGCTCTCCTTCCTGTGCCTGCCCACGTAAAACAGGGCACCTCTGTGGTTCCACTCATTGTTTTTGGAGTTGTTGCTGGCTGACTGTGTTTGCTGGTGGAGGGCCAACTCATTTTGGACAGGCTTGGCTTTGTATCCACTCTGGGAACATTGTTCCACATCAGCTTTTTTAGCAGTTAAGTTAAACCTGCAAAATTGACTCTCTTTGCAGTCCTAGACCTGTTTTATTGGTAGCTTCTCCCATCCTGCCCTTCCGTGTTTGTAGGTGCAGCTAGGTTGTGGTTGAAGCAATCCAATGCAAAATATCTAATGTGGCTGAAAACATTGGCCGAGTTCTGCCTGTAACAGCTTGTAGCTTTGAAGCTGTAAGCTACTTGGGCTCTATTTATGAAGATCCATTGTTACAGTTGCTTCTAGATGTTAAATCTCAAAGTCTAATTGCTTTTGACAAAGCTGGAAAAAAATGTCTTAAATCTCTTGATTGCAAAATTAGATGCTGAAATATAAAGACTGAAGGAAAAAGATTCTTCAAAGACTGTGGTTAATGGCTTCCTGTGGGTGTTGCTGGGCCATGATTTGTGTGTTGTGTTGCAAGGACTGCCATGAGTTTGAAGGAGCAGAAGTGCATCTAAAAAGTGTAATTCTTTCTGGGTAGAGAACTAAATGTGTTTCAACCTGTAGCTTCTCGGTGCTTGCACAGTTTCCTTTGCATGTGCTCTTCATCAAGCAGTGCTGTGTTTTGACATGTACTGTCTCACTGCAGCAAAGAGTCACAGTCACAACCAGTATTTGGAAACAGAAGGCAAATCGAATGCTGGTTTTCCCTGCCAGGTGCTGTTGACACATTTACAATTGGCTTCCCACTAGTGATCCTTCAGAGGCCCAAGAAGGATTTTGGGTCTTCCTGATGATACATGCGCTAAGTCAAGCTGATTGACCAGCTTCAACCTCACAGCATTCCTTACTGACATAAGAAAGGGTAGATAAAGGCCATGCCAGACATTTTTGGGCATACTTGTGTTATTTTCATTAGGCTTTTTTGTTCAGGTCTGCAGTTTTTACCCTTCTGACATTCATGGACTGAAGTAAGTTGACAACACCAATATTAAAGGAATATCCATGTATGTGCATAATAGCCTTGTAAAATGTAGTTGTCTATAAAGAGACATCCAAAGGTACCATTGTTCTGAAGGAGATTTAAAAAGCAGTTTTAGATCAGAATATTTTCTGGACCCCACTAGATCTTCTGCCTTGCTTTTACAGAAGAATAATGCATCTCATCTGCAGAAGACATCCGTTGTTCGCTGCTGCAAACTCCTTGCATTTCTCACGGTCCACTGCTTTCAAAGCTGAGTTTTTCAAGGGCTGCCAAGTTCATACATGTGTTTACACCAGCTTCCACTTCTGCTGGTACTCTGGTTTGTCCCCTGGAAAAAAACTGCCAGCTGGTTTTAGTACGTGTTTTAATAACAGCCTCACTGCTGAAAGACCTAATTTCTCTCATTTCTCTTCTTGCTGGAGCACCGAGCTGCTTTGCAGGGACTCGGAAGCAGCAAAGGCCAAAGTAAAGGCATGGTTTCACTTGGGCTGCGTTTTGTCAGGTACCAAACACATAAAATGTGGTGCTTGTGGTTGTTATTCTAAACCACACAGAAACACATGGCAGAGACCTGTGTGGGAATGTCCACATGAATGGGAAGACATGTAATTTCAGGAGCTTATCGGTTAATTTTTGTCCCTTCTTAGTTTTTAATAAATGACACTACTTTCTTCTTTTTTAACCCATTTTTAGTCACATTAGTAAAAAATAGGTGGTGCTATATTCCAAGAGGAGAAGGGATAGCAGAGATGTGCTTTAGATGGGTGAAATGCAAGGTCTCATCCCCTTGAAGACTGCGTGTGCCTTTTCTAGGTGTTCTAATAGATCTGAAGATGCAGCCCTTCCTTTTATTTAACAAACTATTTTCTATAAATGGAACAACAGCTACTGTTCTAAAGGCAAACCAAAACCAGTTTGAGCCCTGTATTGGTCATCTGCATTGTTGGAAATAGCCACAGGTGCATGTTTGGAGATAACCTGACCGTGCTTGTGGAGGTCTGTTAGTTGACATCCTGCAGAGACAGTCTTGTTGAGGTTTTCTCTGTCCAAGCCCAACATCTTACCTCAGTTTGGTGATACTCTGCCCCCAAACTGGTGAGGTTAATGGATACCCTTTCTGTGATGTACAGGATGACTTTTTTTTTTCCTGTCTCCTCTTGTCCATGAGATGCTTAGTGTCTGTCCACTCCCAATAAATATAGCCATATGTATATGTATGTATATATATATATACACACACACGTGTTTTTATTTGGAGAATGTGGCACTTAACATCAGTGCCTCAACTTGACTCAGTCTTACCTTCTGTTGTTTTACATGGGTATATTATGAGTGATCGCAGAAGTTTTGGATTTGGTCACTGTCCTTAATTACTGTGAGTGTCTGCAGTACAGAGATAAGTAACTTTGTACCTGCTTGTTAAATGGTGCTGAGACTTTAAGGTATAGAAGGATAGCAGTAAAAGTACGTGGAGCAGGGGGATGAGGTGCTATTTTATAGAACAGATTTATATGAAGAACATCTGGGTAAAACACAACTCGGATGTGGTGTCTCATCAGACACACTGACCAGAGGACAGGTGATTTTCTTAAATGAGGCTTTCCTCTCATTGGTGACCATGGAGTTTGATAATTCTGACTTGGCCTGTCAGTTTTTACAGTAGGCACTTTTCTTCTTCAGTGATGGCAACTTCATATGGGAGGAGGGAGAGGATTAATTCAGAAGATTTCAGCTCGCTGTGCTGGGAGGGACCAAACTCAAGGAAACCTCTGATCTATATACACAACTGCTGCATTTTTTATAAATATATGTAAATGTCCTATTGTAATATTTGATCCTGGAAATAAACTGTTTTAAGTAGCTTTCGTAATCTCTTGGGTTTTGGATGCCATAGCCTCTGTTGAGCCTCTGGGAAGCTTATGATTTTCCTATCCTGGCTGTAGCAACTTCTGTTGGCATTGACTCTTTTTACAAAGTAAGTAGCAGAAGCTGCAGCTCAACTGAAGAGGTCCAAATGTGTTTTATTATAGGTAGTAGCTCCACATTTGCCCAGCCAGCAAGGACAGGGCTTGCCTGAATTTGAAGTCTGTTCACAGTATGGTGTCTGATAATAAATACAACCAAGTAACTGACTTCAACATAAAGCATCTGGTTTCTGCTGCAAATGGATTGTTGATTACAGCAAGCTGCTTGCTTAGCCAAGAAAGCTTCAGCCCATTCCAGAGTGAGACAATGTTGAAGTGAGACAGACTTTGGTACTTGGATGAGAAAATTACCTTTATGAAAATGAACTATAAAAGGCAGGGCTAGGATTTTCTGTCCTTACCAATGGAAGAGCAGAGAAAATGTGGGTATCTATTCTGAGCTGACAATGTCCTCTTGGTACAGGTGTTGTCAACATGGAGCTTCTTATGCCACTGTCCTTTGGGCTCCTTGGGAAGTTTCTATAATGACCTCAAATGAAATGCCGATGAGCAGAGCCCCTTCTGGACAAGTACTTAGCAGTACAGTGGGAATACAAAAGCTGATGAAACTAATGTCAGCCACTGCAAACAGTCTTGCAGTGTTCGATCTCTCCAAGAAGTTATGGAATAGGCTGACTGACTGTGCCAGCAGTCATGATAAAACCGGCAACCAGTGTTCCTCGTGACTCACTTCCAGCATGTGTTGGAGAGGATGGCAAATGTGCTTGGCTTGGCTGCTGACCACAAATCTTTGAACACAGCTCTTCAGCCAATTCCTTATCCACTGTGTGGTCCATCTGCCAAGTCCATGCCTCTATTTTGGAGACAAGGATGTCATGCAGGAGAGTGCCAAATGTCTTGCACAAGTCCAGGTAGATGCTGTCAGTCGCTCTTCCCTTACCCACCAAATATCTTTGCTCTCATCTGAGGTATTAACTCAGGTGAAATTTGTAAGGAAGATAAAGCAAATGCCATATTGTCTAGCAGCATCATGTTGGTATTTCATCAGTCTGTGTTCTGTCCACAGACTGTGCTGGGCTTGTCTAAAGGGATCACTGTTGGCAGCAAAAGTGCCCACATCTGAGTCTGGTGAAGTTTTACCTAGCTAGTGGCAGAAATAAATTTGCAGCTGCTACTGAGAGGGGTGGAAGAGACCGCTGTATCACGGTGAGCATCCTCTGGACAGGACTGAGGTGGAGGTTGGTTTGGCACCGAATGGTTTGATCTTTGCTGATTCAGACTCAGCTCAGCTTCTTTGATTCTCCTTGAAGCCAAATTACTCTTGAAACCCAACCTGCTGTGTTATTTCCACAGCCCCAGAGGAGTTCAGGGAAGCAAAGAGCAGTGGTTACAAAAATCTCACTGACTTTAAAGTCCAGAAAGAGCTACTGCCACGTGTGACCTGCAAACCATGGGCCAGAGAGGCATAGTCCTTGATGTGTGATGGGGTAAAGCAACATGAAACAACTAGAATGAAAGCAGCCAGCATCTCTTCAGCTGCAATCCAGCGTCAAGAGGAGTTAGCAGGAGGACCTTGCCAAGCCAGAATTGTTTTGCATGAGACCCCGTTTGGCAGCACTGTGGCTGGATGACTTGGCGCTACATTAATTGCCCATAATTGCTGTGCTGACATAATTAAGTTCTCATGCAAGAGAGGCACGCAACTGCTCACAGCGCTTGGTAAGCTGTGCTGGGCTAAAAGTAGCTTTTTATGATCATCATTGCTATTACAGACTTGGGCTGGAGTGGGTGTAAGGGGAAGATCAGTAGCTTGGGGAAAAGATTGACTCTGATGGTTCATGCTGAATGGCACGGGGTTTTCTGTGGGAGATGATTGACCAGATCATGTGTGTAGCGACGTAGGAAGCTCAGATTGGTGTGACGTAGAAAAGGGGCACAAGATGAGGTTGCAACACATCTTCCAGCAGAGTGAAAAATGCTTCCTTTCTAAATACAAGAAGAGAAGGAAAAATGGATTATTCTTGGCAGTCTGCTGCCCTGCATATTTTGCCTTTGCTGCTGCCTGCATTTTAGAGACCACTTAGTCTTATCTAAGAATAAAACGGGGATTTACATGCTTGTGCAAACTCTGATTCTTCTTTCAGAGGAACTATCATTATTCAGATAATCCCCTCCTCTCAGCTTATTTTTCTAGAAAAAAGGAACTGGCTAATGTAACCCAGCCTCACCATTCATTCATCTTTTCCCACACGGCCCTCGAGGGCTCCAACTCCATTTCTCCATTTTTTCCAACCAAGAGTGGCCTGCTGTGCTTGGAGCAGGTTTTGTGTTCGACAGACCTGTACTCATTGATCTGAAATCAGGAAAAGCCACTTTGAAACATGTTGGCAAATGCTACTCTCATGCGTTACCCTGGGTAGAGCAAGTTGGGCTCTACACCAAAAGGTAGCACTCTGGTGGCTTTTTTTATTTACTATATGGAAGCAAGATTGTATCAGGGCTGTAAAATAGCTGCACTTACTCTTCATCTGTGGCTGTTGTGCCTCAGGTCCTCATGAACACATGAGGAATATGAACCTTCTCCCAACGCTTCTTTAAGATTCTTCCTTTTGCCTGCACAGCCCATGAGCAATTTTCCTTTTGCTTGTGCTGCCTGCAACTCCTTTGCCAGAAAAAATGCCCCATTTTGGCTGGTTTTTGTACTACAGCTTCTCTGACTCTTCAGACATGGAGATCACATTCTTCCAGTCCTGTTCCTGTCTCGGAGCTGTTACTGTCAGACATTCTTTATGGGGGAAGATGAGGAGCTTCCCCATTGCACACTGACCGCCAGCCGTGGGCACCTCAGAGAGGACTTTGAAGTGCTGCTGTCTGATGACTTGCAGTAATTAGGATCCAGAAATAAGCTTTCCCTCAATGTTGTCACCGAGGGCATGAGATATATATGTAATGGGGGTATGCTCAACATCTGGAGGAAAAGCAGGGCCTTTGCAAAGAAGCAAAGGGCAGGACACAAGAACCAGCTGAGACAAAGAAAATTTATTTAGAAGCTATTATTAAAATACTAGTGTGTAAAAACAAGAGAAAACCCTAAGTTGTTAAACATCCATGCACAAAGCTCTTGCACAACAAGAGAAATAAGGTGAAATGTGATGGAAGAGGTGCTTTGTGGAGGATGTGGACTCATGGTGACAAAATGATAGCATTTGGAGTGGGCTGCAGAGAGGAAAATGATCTCCATCCATGGTCCTTGCAGGTCATTCCAGGAGGAACAGTGTTTGATACTCGGGCAGTGTTCAAGGCATTTAGGGCAGACATGGTAGAAGCCTTAAAGTTTGAAGCTGTGCGAGTTTTGGTTGGCTTCTGGCAGTGGAAGGGGGCAAAACTGAATGGATGGGTCAGCTGCAACGCCGGCAGAGGCTGGCTCCCTGGACAGGACAGTCATTCTTTCCTTAGAGCTGCTGCCTGTGTGGGAGATGAGAAGACCGTGACTGGTGTGGTGGGTGGACCTTGGGGCGGAGGAGGACACTGGGACATTCATAAATAGTCACCCACAGATGATGCCTCCAGGACAGGGCTCATCAAGCGGTGGATGCTGCTGGTTCCACCACTTCCAGGTAAGGTCCTCCTTGCTTTGCTTGAATCCCGTTGCTTTCGGCTATGGAGACATGCTGGCAGGAAGGGACTTGATTTCAAGTGTCCCAACAAGAGACTGTTCAGCTGCATTTTTGCTTTACTTCCCCTTACAGAGGGGTTTGTCTGTCTGTATTTGTTGAGGTAGAAGAAAGCAGCTTAATGCAAACTCCCTTCTGGTGCAAGGGGTGCATTATGAGGGACAGCAAGCCATGGAGAGCTTTCTGGGGGAAGACCTCCTGCTTTCCTAGGGAAAGCCAGTGATGGGCAAGGAGAATTCTTGGGGAGGTTAAGGGGAGACTTGCAGAAGACCATAGGAGCCTCTTGCTGATGACAGCAGCCCATGCTGTGAGCTCAAGAGCTTTTCTGGAACCTTCTATATTGGAATTTTCTCCAAAGTAGGGAGGTGGGACTCAGCACTGGATGCTCAGGGGGCTGCAAGTTGGACCATAGTGAGGGCAAGAGGCCCAATATTCATTATAACCAAGGCAGGGAGGATAGAAAGCAGGGAGGAGGTGAAGCTCCAGGATGAGCGGAGCTGGTGGTCCACCTTGGGCTTCTTGGTTTGTGTTCTTTCTATGAAGCAGGGTCTTGTGGCCCTGTTCCTCCATGATCAGCTCTTCCTGGACCCCTGTTCCTCCATGATCAGCTCTTCCTGGACCCCAGCAGCTGGCCGGGGCTGCTGTGGCAGGTCTCTGGCAGGTTGCAGCAAGGCAAAGCCCCACAGTGCTGGTGTTCCCCAGCCTCTCAGGCCATGCAGGGGCTGGACATGCAGCCTGAACTGCTCCCCCCTGACACTGATGCTGCTCTGCAGGAGGGGAGCTGAGGCAGCTCTTCCATATGGCGCCTGTTCACTTCCACTTCTGCAAAGCCAGAGCAAGCCTGAAATAGCTGCATTAGCCAGCTCGGCTTAGAGAGCTTGTGCAAGACAAGCTGCAAGCCACTGGGAAAGGGGAAGGTGCATGAAACCCATGTGAAGCAAAAATGCACACAGGGCAGAAGAAACCTGGGGAGCCAGGAAAGAGAAAAACCAGGTTGTTTTCAGTGATCCCAGAGCAGCTGATGGACATCCCCCAGGTGGTGTTGCAGGTACAGGAGAGAGAGAGGTGATTTTTGACAAGGTATCACCAGGAGATGGAAGGGCACTTTCCAGGTGAACTGGAACAGTGGAGCTGGGGTCGCTGCCTGAGGACAGGTGACGCCCTTTGCTTAGTTAACTTCAGTTGGTGTCAGCATGTTCAGATCTACAGTAGGACTAGTGTGGGATGGAGTTGCTGTTGGATTTGATTGCAGACTGATGTGCTTTCACAAGTCCTTGCCCAAGGATTTTGTCTGTTGCCTGGCTCCCTCCTGGTTGTTGTAAGCTGTCTAAGTCAAACCAAGCTGGGGTGGTTGGTCTCTGTGGAGCCTTCTCCAGGCTGAACAACCCCAGTCCTCTCAGCCTGTCTCCATATCAGAGGTGCTCCAGCCCTCTGAATGCAACCCGTTCCTCTCCTCCTCCCTATCCCCATGCAGGGTGGCCATGTGCATAGGGACATGCAGCCGGATCGTGGGTCCCTGCCTGCTGGTGCTGGGCATGCTCTCCGTGGCAGCCAACATGCTCCTGCTCTTCCCTGGAGGGGCATCGAAGTACCTGGTGGAGGGGCACATCAGCAAACATGCCAAGGCCATGCCGGGTGTCTGGGGAGGCGGCATCATCGTGAGTACAGGAGCTTGCACCGAGTCCTTCCTCGTGTCTGTGGAGCAGGGACAAAGGCATGGAGCTGGTGGCTTCCCTTTATCCCCCAGCCACGTTTTCCTTCCTGCAGGTGCTGCTGGCAGCGACCCACATCACGGCGGTGGGGTGGCGATGTGCCGGCTGCTCCAACTGCGGCACCCGTCACAATGTAAGGCAGCAGTGGGACCTCCAGAGCGTGGTGGGGTGTGGAGGCTGGCCCCAGTGTGGGTGGCAGCTCTGCCATAGTGGGACATGGCATGGATCCTCCTCTCCCATGGCCCCATGGTGGGATGTGGTAGATGGCCCCTCTCCAAAGGGAGTTTGTGGCAAGGGGCCCCTCTCGCATGGACCTGGGGTGAGATCCCGCATGGCGCTACCTCCTCAGAGGACAGTTTCCTGTTCATGCTATCATAGGCTCCACAGGGCAGCTCCCTGCCCTGTTCCCTGCCTGCTTCTGCCCAGCTTAAACAACTCAGTGACTACTTCATCCTCAGCCTCAGATCCTCAGGCCTGGAGCCCCTTGGGGTGAAGGGAAGGAGAGTTGTGCCCCCTTGCCAAACTCCACCGATAACGTGAAGCTGCATTTGGAGCCCACCTGACTTTCAGTGTGTTGTGTCCCTGGTTGCTGTCTACAGGCTTTCATCTCAGCTGTGCTCTCCAAGCTGGCCCTGCTGGGTGCTGCTGCCTGTTTCATCTTCTCTGGGGTGGGTTTGACCAATGGACCCTTCTGCTTCTACAATGCCTCCGAGCATGGCCACAGGCATGGCACCATCTGGGGTTACCCCTTCCTGGACACTGGCAGCCAGGAGCCTGATGCCAGGTGAGGCAGTGCAGCTGAGTGGAGGTGATGCCTCGTCAGCTTATTGCTAATGAGGCTGGTGTTACTTTGGTGGGTGGGTTTGCTAGAGGTGATTGCAGCCCTGAGGGGAAGGACTTGGGGTGTTGGTTGATGCGATTTGACAAGAAACCAACCGTGTCCTGGGCTGCATCACAAGGAGCGTGGCCAGCAGGTCGAGGGAGGGGATTCTCCACTTCTACTCTGCTCTTGTGAGACCCCCCTGCAGTCCTGTGTCCAGATCTGGGGCCCCCAACACAAGAGGGATGTGGAGCTTCTGGAGACAGTCCAGAGGAGGCCACAAAGATGCTCCAAGGGCTGGAGCAGCTCTGCTATGGAGACAGGCTGAGAGCTGGGCTTGTTCAGCCTGGAGAAGAGAAGGGTCCAGGGAGACCTTAGAGCAGCTTCCAGTGCCTAAAGGGGCCTACAGAAAATCTGGAGAGGGACTTTTGACAAGGGCCTGTAGTGACAGGACAAGGGGGAATGGCTTTGGGCTGACAGAGGGGAGATTTGGGTTAGATACTAGGAAGAAATTCTTCCCTGTGCCAGCGCCTCAGCTCCTTCACTGAGTGGTGAGGCCCTGGCACAGGTTGTCCAGGGGAGCTGTGGCTGCCTCATCCCTGGCAGTGTTCAAGGCCAGGGTGGACGGAGCTTGGAGCAACCTGGTCTAGTGGAAGGTGTCTTTGCCTGTGGCAGGGGGCTGGAACTGGATGAGCTTTAAGGTCCTTTCCAGTTCAAACAATTCTATGATTGCAAGATCCCTATAGCTCAAGAAGTCCTCACTGTTCATGGCTTTCTACATTGTGCTTCCTATCCTCATCACCCTGCTGACCTTGCTCATCCCTGGGATGAAGGATAGAACATACCTCTACAGCAGAAACTGATGTAATTCCTGACCTGCTGCAGGGCAGGTTCTTACATCTCCTCCTCTCCCCGTCACTCAGGACAGAGAACTACCTATATGATCATCGCACCTGGAGCACCTGCCTGGAGCCAGAGGGTATCGTGGCCTGGAATGTTGTCTTCTTCTCCATCCTGCTGCTCATCAGTGCTGCTGAGATGGTACTGGCATCCTTCCAGATCCTCAACGGTTGCCTTGGCTGCCTCTGTGGCTTTTGTGATGGGAAGAAGAGTCCCCCATGAGGAACAGACACCCCACCCTGCATGAGGTTGGCATGCAAAGGGCTGCCTCTGTGCAGAGCCCTCTGCCTGCATGATACCCCTTCCTCCTCCCTGGGGGTGCTGATGGGGCTGGCAGCCATGTGGGGGTGTAAACCAGCCCAGTGAGCGATAGAGGTGAGGACCTGGCCCCTGGCGTTCTGGCAGGAGCCCAATGGCTTCCCCAGCTGCTCATCATCAGCCTCCACTCACCTCAGTGCAAAATGGGACATGGTAGTGTTTGTAGTGGTAAGAGCTGGAGCATTAACTCATCTTCATTAATCGGTCTGTATTTAGGTGAAGGAGAACAAATAGCTGAGCCAGGCTCTGGCTGGGGCTGGGAACTTGGATGGAGTTGTGCTGCGGGAGGCAGTGGTGTAATTGAGGTGTAGCCCAAAGTTCACCCATACACACACACACACACACACACACACACACACACACACACACACACACACACAGCAAACGAAATGAGCAGCTTTTTATCCCCACTGGCTCATGACCCATCATTGCACCTCCCACGGGTGTCACCAGCTTCAGCATCCCCTCTGTTCGCCCTTGTCCCCTAAACCTTTACAGGGACACAGACCTGAACCTGCCTGTGCTGGGACGACTTTGGCCCCAAAACTGATGAGGTTCAGAAGAAAGTAGCAATGATCAACCTAGTTTAAAGAAGCCAAGCAGTGAGCCAGGTGAAACAGTAAATGGGGGATTGTCGTGGCTTATCAGAAGGTAAAAGGCAGAGAACTTGCTGGTGGAGATAAGGGCAGTTTAATAATTGAAATAAAAGGATAATAATGCCAATTAATAACTAATTGTAGTGAAAAGGAAAATATCAAAGAGAAAGAAATAAAACCCAAGAAAGACAAGGAACGCAAATGAAAACAGTTGCTCACCACCAGCCATATGGAATGGGATATCCCTTGGGTCAGTTATGGTCAGGTGTCCTGCCTGTGTCCCCTGCCAACATCTTGTGCACCCCCAGACTGCTCACTGGTGGGGTGAGCTGAGGAGCCGGTCTGTGTAAGCACTGCTCAGCAATAACAACATCCCTGTGTTATCAATGGAAAGGAGCCCAGGACTGGGCTGGTGGCAGGAGCCTCCATGCCCAACCAACTACAGTAATTAAAACCAGTAATAAAACCCAGCTAAACGCCAGTTTGAGGATGGTAACACATGCCTTCTGTGTGATGCAGCCATGATGGCTGAAGGCAGGAACCCTGTGAGCATCCCAGTGTGCTGGTCTCTAGGTTGGTGCCCTGGGGATGGTGCTGAGGGACTCGGGGGAGCCGACCTTGGGGGGCACTAAGAGACAAGACAGCTCCTTCTCCCCTGCTTCCTGCAGTGTGGGGATCTGCTGTCCCGCTGGGAACCAGTGGCTGTCAGGGGGATGTTCTGGAGCACATCATGCAGTGTGAACATGCTGAAGGAGATCTGCTCATAGGGCGACCGTGTCCCGTTCTCATAGAGGCAGGCGAAAGCAATGGCTGGGCCACCAGCGATGGGGGCCTCGTTGTAGGGCAGCTCCATGTAAGCCAGGTCTGAGTAAGCACTTGGGCCCTCGTAGATGACCCATGGCTCAGTCCAGCTCTCCACATCCCTGGGGAAGGTGCTCAGGTGAACCCCCATGTTGACCCGTGACATGGAGCTGGTGGGGTGGGAGTAGAGGATCCATGTGGGTGCTTGGAAGAAGCCAGTGGGGCTGGGGGTCACCACGGGGTCCCTTTGGACCAAGGTGTTGCCATGAACATGGCCGTGATGCCCTGGGATAGGACAGCCCTCCTTAGGCTCAGCTGGCTCCTGATGGCTGCTGGTGGCCACTGCAGACAGCTCCTCACCTGCAGCCCGCCCAGCAGGCAGGTACCGAAACCCTGGGAGTATCCCAGGGAGCATCCCAGGGAGCGTTTGGGAAGCTGAGCCCTGGACAGGCATCACGGGGTCCCGAGGGGTGGCAGGGACATAGACAAAAGGTGCAGGGAAGCCGACAACGCTGCCGTGACAGCCATGGGGGGGCTCCACCAGCCGCTGCACCAGCTGCCCCCCGTGGAAGACAGCCCCATCGTCCGTGCTGAGTGCTTGGACCCTGAAGCCCAGGGGGCTGCGGGCATTGCAGTAGAGGACGTTGGAGCCATCCTCCTCATCCACCGAGACCAGCTGGCACTCGCCTGTTTGCAGGTTGGGGATGAACTCCCCAAAGCGCCAGCCTTGGCCGTGGTCATCGCTGTAGAAGGCGAAGGAGTGAGGGGTGGTCTTGCAGAGCTGTCCGAAGCACTCCTTGCAGTCGATGTGGTAGCTGTAGGCAGGCACCAGCAGCCGGCCTGACCGCAGCTGGATCCCGTGCCCAGGGCCCAGTGCGAACGTTGCCCAGTCTAGGGAGAGGAGATGGGATGTGGTTGAAGGGTGCTCCTGCCATGCCCAGTGTGGAAAGTTCACCGTAGCATCCCTCCCAGCCTAGCTAAGCAAGGTGGTGGGGTGGGAGGCATCAGAGCTCTCTTTGTCCTGCTCGTAGCTACTGGGCCTCTCCATCTTTTCCTCCATGCAAATGATACAGGTGCTCCCTCCATCTCAGCCCCCCTCTGCTTGAGATCCTTTTCCACCCCACCTCTTTGATGCCTGTGGGCTTCCTACTCTGAGGCCACTTCCAGCCACACAATGGATGCATCCAGGAGACCAAAACCCCCATGATTGCCCTTATGTTCTCCCCTCTTCTTGCCCCACTCCAGTGCACTACCTTTGATGGCCCCACCAATGACCTGCTGCGTCAGGTCCGTGGCTTTGCTCCAGCTCAGTCCCTGGTCAGTGCTGGTGACGCAGCAGAGGCGGGTGACGTTTTGGCCAGTGACAATCTGGTAGGCTTCGGGTGTCCTGCCCAGCACCGTGATGAAGAAAAGGAAGAGGGTGCCGGTGAACTCATCATAGAGCGGGCAGGGGTTCATTGAGCGGTGGTGCTGCAGCGTAGCCGTCTCCAGCACACGCATGTCTTCCCACTGCTCGAGGGGGAGGAGGAGAGCATGGAGAGGGATGAGGACCACTCCACTTCACCCAGCCCAGTCTCCCCTCCCCATTGTGGCTGCCTCCAGGAGCTCAGCCATGCCAGGCACAAGCAATGGAGGACAGCCGCCTGTGCCCTCTGCAACCCCAGGGCATCCCTCATCCCACCTCCACGTAGCTGCCATAGATGGAGCCACGGCGCAGCACCAGCAGGTTGGCGTGGGCATCGTCAGCACTCAGCCGCTCCTCCGCGAACGCCAGCAGCTTGGCCACGCAGGGCAGGTAGAGCAGGGCGGGCACACGGTACGTGACACCATTGGACTCCTTCTCAAAGAGCACGGTGCGGGCGGGGAAGTGCCGGGAGCCCATGGCATCTGCAGCACAAAGATGTGGCCCGACCACAGTGGGTTGATGAAGGGGGGACACCAGCTGCTAGGCACAGCTGTGGGTGCTGGCTGGGACTGGATTGCCCTTGGAGGGGGTTAGGGTTTTAACTTGGGGAAAACTCGGTGGTTTGGGGAACCCCCGAGAGCATGGGCTGGAGGGCTGGTGGCTACAGGCAAGGTTGGGGTTGAGAGAGCTGAACGTGTGCTGCTGCGGTGGCAAATCACCGCTGTTCAAAGGGGGCACAGGATTTTGAGTAGCACTGAAGAGGCTGACCTGGGCTACCCCAAAACAAAACAAAATAGATCTTCGAGGTCATCCATCCCTGGCAGTGTGCAAGGCCAGGCTGGATGGGGCTTGGAGCAACCTGGTCTAGTGGAAGGTGTCCCTGAATGTGGCAGGGGGTTGGAGCTGGGTGAGATTTAAGGTCCCTTCCAACCCAAACCATTCTGTGATTCTATGCTGGCAGCAGGAGCGCCACCACAGTCAGCTGTCCCAAAGTTACATGTCCCTGCGTGCCCCAGGTTACCACCACGGGAGGAGATAGATGGGCATCCCCCTCCAGGGCGAAGCCGGAGCAGCTGAGGGTGACTTTCACCTGTGATTTAATTAGGAGCTACAGCCAATCAAACACCTCACATTAAAAGCGAAGGCACTCACCGGGTCCTGCTCAGCTGCGGATCCCCTCTGTCCCAGACACACCACAGGGTAACACCAGCTCCGGGAGCAGGCAGCTTTCTGCAGAGCCTGTTGCCTTGCTGCTTTGCTCCCCCCTTCCCAGCCCGCAGGGTCCCCCCAGCGATGGGTCACAGGGCTCCCACAGTGGCTTGGAAAAACCCCTGAGTCAGCAGTGGCAGTCGCTCATGCAGCACCCGCCGCACAAAGGCACCGTTATGGACCCTGGGCAGAGCTGGGGCCCCGAAGCTGCCAAACCACCTTGGCTGGAGCCCCCGGGGGATGCAGAGGGGGCCATGGGGGGTGTTTGCAGTTCCCAGCAGCACAGCAGTGCGCTCACAGCCCCGAAACCAACCGTGCCCTGGGCTGCAACACAAGGAGCCTGGCCAGCAGGTCGAGGGAGGGGATCCCGCCCCTCTGCTCTGCTCTGTTGAGGCCCCCCCGCAGTCCTGTGCCCAGCTCTGGGGCCCCAACACAAGAGGGATGTGGAGCTGCTCGAGTGAGTCCAGAGGAGGCCACAAAGATGCTCTGAGGGCTGGGGCAGCTCTGCTATGGAGACAGGCTGAGAGAGCTGGGCTTGTTCAGCTTGGAGAAGAGAAGGCTCCAGGGAGAGCTTAGAGCAGCTTCCAGTGCCTAAAGGGGCCAACAGGAAATCTGGAGAGGGACTTTTTACAAGGGCCTGTAGTGACAGGACAAGGGGGAATGGCTTTGGGCTGACAGAGGGGAGATTTAGGTTAGATATTAGGAAGAAATTCTTTCCTGTGAGGGTGTTGAGGCCCTGGCACAGGTTGCCCAGAGAAGCTGTGGCTGCCCCATCCCTGGCAGTGTTCAAGGCAAGGCTGGACGGGGCTTGGAGCAACCTGGTCTAGTGGAAGGTGTCCCTGCCCATGGCAGGGGGCTGGAACTGGATGAGCTTTAAGGTCCCTTCCAAACCAAACCATTTCATGATTCAGTGATTTTCCCCCTCCCACAGGCTGGGAGAGGCTGGAGCTCCCTGCCCAGGTCCTGGAACCCATGTTCACCATGGGCCACCACAGCTGTGAGCTCCCCAGCCTGTGGGCTGGAGGGTCCCAGCCTTCCCAGGACCCCCACCACAGGTCAGCTGTTAAGCAATTATTTCTATGCTTATATTCCACCACAGGCATCAGCTCAGCCAAAGTGGCTTAACAACATGCACATGGCAGTCATGGGTCAGAGGCTTCAAGGCAAAACCCAGGCTCAGGCTGCAGAATTGGCCAGGACAGGCCCTCAGGGATTGCCCAGGCTGAACACATGCAGCGGCCGCCTCCTCCACCCCAGGTAGTTATAAATGCCTGGTTAATTTCATCTCAGGTTGCTGGAGCAGAAAACCAAGAAAGTGCTGTTGCTGCTCCCCTTGTGCACATGGCTTGAGAGGAGCACAGGTTGCACTGCAGGCAGTTAACCCTTGCCTCGGCTGGCTCCCTCGACTACCTCCTGGGTTGAAACACAGCCAAGAGAAATCCCTGCTCTGCTTCTCAAACCACTCTCTCCGACAGCATCTCTCTCTGCAGCGAAGCTGCAAGCCAAGGGATCCTGGATCATCATCCCCCTCTTGCCATCCAGGTCCCAGTACTGCAACAGCACTGGGAAGGCCTGTCAGAAGGGCAGCACCAAGCCCAGTGGCTTTGGCATCATGGCCATTAATGATTGCCAGTGGTGCTGTATTTCAAAGCTCAGCCAGCATCTCCTCCTGCTCACACTGCTCAGGGCAGCTGCAGGACCTGGATGGTGTGACTGCTGTGCCCACAGCTATGTCTCCCTCCACCCCACTCCTCATCAGTGCTGGAGAGTGGTGGGGGCAATGGGGAATCCCTTTGTCAGCAACGAAGCCTCTGCTGATAAAGGGCCTCAGGGATGCTGAGCCCAAGGGACCATCCATGCCCAGGGACTGGGGACCCTTGTCCAAGGGAGCGGGGTGAAACCCCGAATGTTGCTCCCAGGGGAGCACCAAGCTGTCTCAGGTGGTGCAGAGGCCCCACACACCCCATGACACACATGAAAAACGACGTCTCATGTGCTGGTGGGGAAAGGCTGAAAGGCAGCACACCCAGCTTTGGGTATGATGCTTGTGACTCTCATCCAAAGAGCAGCACTGGCATCGCATGGTGGTTTGATGTCACTGAGCATGGATGCTGGACAGGACACCCAGTATCTCCTCTACTCCTCCGAGCACTGCATCCCTCATCACTCTCTCCTCCTCGTTTCCCTCCCCCTCCCCTTTTTTTTTCCCTTAAATGCCCTAAAACAGGTCTTGCTCTAGTGAGCTGTGACCAGTCTGCATGAAATGGCAGCTATTAAACAAAGTCAAATGCAAACAAAATGATTAAGCCCGTGATTAATGATTAAGAGGCAGGAATGTCTAAGCCAGCTGAAAGCCCGCCTGGCATGCAGCAGCAGCAGGCTGTCCCCCTGCCTGGCAACAGGCATCATGCAGGATCTGGACAATGCAGAGCCTTGGGCTCAACATCCCCAAAAAGGGACCCACCACCAGTTTGGTGGCCCTGAACAAAGCCCTCTCCTGCCTCTCTCTCTTGTGCAAGAGCCTTGTGGACCAGTCATGTGCCAGACATGGGGTGACGCGAAGGGGTGGGAAACTGCAGTGAGTTGTCACATGCCCTAGTTGGGAGTTGGGGGCTGCATCTTCTCCTGGAAAGTGGTCCACAGCAAGGGCAAGCCTAACTGCTTCCTCTTCTTGTGCGGGTGTTGGGCAGCGTAAAGATAGGATGTGTACTGGAGCTCTGGCATTACCATTTTCTGGCAGGTTCTCAGTGTCCTGTTGTCTAAGTCTTGTTTGAGGTTATACCCAAGGATATTTGCATCCCCTGACTGGAAAGGCAGGAGAGCTTTGTTCTTGATGTGATCCTTCCCCACTGCCTCCTGGTCCGAGAGACAGGTCTCCATGAGCTCCTTCTGTCTCATTCGCAGGCGACTCACCTCCTTCTCCAGCTCCTCAAGGCCTATAGTCTCCTCAATTCTCCTCCAGAAGCTCTGGTTGAAGTGCAGGTAGAGCTTCCAGTCTAGTGAGCACCATGCTTTTATCTGCTCCTCGCTTTCTGGAGTCAAGGTCTGGACAGTGTCCTGGCTTCTGGAATTGAGCTTAAAGTAAACCACATCATCCAGATCCCAGCACAAAGTGTGCTTCAAGAGGATCATGGACTCATCAAAGTATTCTGCTATCAAGATCAGGTGGAAGTTCTGTTCAATCTCCTTCAAGACTGCCTGAATGTACTTTTTGTTGTCCTCTGCATTGTTGTCATACCCAAAGTCAAACCACATGATATTCCTGGCATAGATGTTTCGCTTGTAATCCGCTGGATAGTAATACTTCATGGGTGACGCCAGGTATTCATTCACGTCCTTGGAGATCCTGAAGGCAGGGACAGTGTCCTTGTAGTAGATGTAGGAAGACTCCAGCAGAGGAATGGGGTTCCTCAGGATGGAGAAGTAGAAAGTGTTTGCTGCCATCACCTTTTGCACCTGTTTGCCGGGAGGAAGAAGAGAGGCTGTTAGTATCACAGTATCACAGTATTAGAGATTGGAAGGGACCTCGAAAGATCATCTAGTCCAATCCCCCTGCCGGAGCAGGAACACCTAGATAATGTTACACAGGAATGTGTCCAGGCAGGTTTTGAATGTCTCCAGGGAAGGAGACTCCACAACCTCCCTGGGCAGCCTGTTCCAGTGTTCCGTCACCCTCACTGAGAAGAAGTTTCTTCTCAAGTTTAAGTGGAACCTCTTGTGTTCCAGTTTGTACCCATTACCCCTTGTCCTATCATTGTTTGCCACTGAGTAGAGCCTGGCTCCATCCTCATGACACTCCCCCTTTATATATTTATAGACACTTATAAGGTCACCCCTCAGTCTCCTCTTCTCCAAACTATAGAGACCCAGCTCCCTCAGTCTTTCCTCATAAGGGAGATGCTCCACTCCCTTAATCATCTTTGTTGCCCTGCACTGGACTCTCTCCAGCAGGTCCCTGCCCTTCTTGAACTGAGGGGCCCAGAACTGGACACAATATTCCAGATGGGGTCTCACCAGGGCAGAGTAGAGGGGAAGGAGGACCTCTCTCGACCTACTAACCACCCCCCTTCTAATACACCCCAGGATGCCATTGGCCTTCTTGGCCACAAGGGCACAGTGTTGGCTCATGGTCATCCTGTCGTCCACTAGGACCCCCAGGCCCCTCTCCCCTACACTGCTCTCTAACAGGTCATTCCCCAACCTATACTGGAACCTGGGGTTGTTCCTGCCCAGATGCAGGACTCTACACTTTCCTTTGTTATATTTCATCAAGTTATTCCCTGCCCAACTCTCCAGCCTGTCCAGGTCTCTCTGGATGGCAGCACAGCCTTCTGGCGTGTCAGCCACTCCTCCCAGCTTAGTGTCATCAGCAAACTTGCTGATAGTACACTCAATTCCCTCATCTAAATCGTTGATGAATATATTAAATAATACTGGTCCCAGTACTGACCCTTGAGGCACTCCACTAGTTACAGGCCTCCAACTAGACTCAGCCCCATAGACTACAACTCTCTGGCTTCTCTCCTTCAGCCAGTTCACAGTCCACCTCACTACCTGATCATCTGGACCACACTTCCTCAATTTAGCTGTGAGGATGCTGGGGAAGACTGTGTCAAATGCTTTGCTGAAGTCAAGGTAGACCACATCCACCGCTCTGCCATCATCCATCCACCGTGTTATTTCCTCATAAAAGGCTAAGAGATTGGTCAAACATGATTTCCCCTTGGTGAAGCCATGTTGACTGCCCCTCATAACCCTCTTATCCTTGATATGCCTTAAGATGGCACCAAGGACAAGGTGTTCCATCACTTTCCCAGGGATGGAGGTGAGGCTGACTGGTCTAGAGTTACCTGGGTCCTCCTTCTTGCCCTTTTTGAAGACTGGAGTGACATTTGCTTTCCTCCAGTCCTCAGGCACCTCTCCCGTTTCCCAAGACTTGGTAAAGATGATGGAGAGTGGTCTAGCTATGACTTCCGCCTGTTAGTCTGGAGGCCCTGCTTGTTGAACCGGGTTTCTCCGCAGGTGCTGTGGCCCTTCCTTACCTCAGAGGGGTTAAACCGCAGGTGATTGCACATGATGTTATAGTTTCGTCCTATGGCTTGGAATTCCTCCACAAAGTGGGCCAGGAAGGTGTTTGGGTAGCCCAGGTGGACAAGCTGGTCAGCTGGCAGTGCGACGGTGAGGTTGTACCTCTCTGCGAACCTGAACATGATGTTCAGGACGGTGCTGCTGGCTGTCTTGTGGGTTTTGAGGAACATGACATTAGTCTTGGCACGGCAAGGCATGAAAGGGATCAGCAGTTCCTCGTGGACCTTTGAGATTCTGCAGGAAGGCAACAGGTAGGGAAAACAGCCCCTGCAGTGCCATACCCCATCTCTGGGACATGACAAAGCCAAGCCTGAGCAGGTTCTTCTGATACCACACCTGCATCTGAGGCAAGGCACCCACCTAAATAAGCCCCATCCCTCAGGCATAGATATCAGACTGTTTTCTGCTTCTCCAGCTTCCCACCCAAAAGCTTCAGCTTGATCCCCTTTTCTTTTTCCATATGGCTGATTTTGCCCCAGAAAGCTACACTCTGACTAATTTCATCCCTTGCCACCCAAATGTGGATCTAGGACATAACTTTGGGCCACTGCCCTTACATTATTAGCCTAAAACCCATGTGTTAAAATCAAGTGCCACGGGTCAGACCCTTTCTGCCCTGTGCAGATGAAGTCACACAACCTTGCTTCCACTTCACTTACGTGTAGTCTTTATTCTTCATACGGAAGAATCCCGACAGGAAGATCAGTCCCAGGCAAAGGCTGATAACGACGAGACATTTGGTATGCCTGGAGAGAAAGGAGAGTTTCAGGGGATTTTTATGTGATAGTGCCTCCTGAGTGTGAGCCACCCAGTGCCGCTGATTGAGCTTGGGAATGTTTCATCATGGGGAGCACAATTTTATACCTCCTTTTGCTCCCTCAGCTGTGTGAGCAGCTCTGCATTAGAGGCAGGACAGTGAGAAATTGCTCTTTCACCATCACTCTTCAAGTTTTGGCCTTTGGCAAGACACAGCCTACTACAGGCAGAGCTTGAGCGCTTCCAACAGCCTCCGGCTCTGCCCTGCTGCCTTTTATTTTGCCTTTCTTTTAGCTCTCTGTGTCTCCAGATCTCATTCACTGTTGAAACTTCTCGATTATTCACTAGAAAATTCCAAAATGCAGCAGATCTGGCTTGGGCTTTTGGTTGTTTTGAGAAGATGTACTCCCATTTATAGCATGGGATGGTCAAACTCATGGCTCCCACTCTCCCAAGGAAGTGAGGAAGGCTGCAAGCCTGCCCAGTCCAAGGGTCAATAGGGGCACACGGCTTGCTGCAGGCTGGACCTGGTGGTCCTTTCTACTGTCCTTCTGGCTAAGGATCCTCACACATGGTCCTGCTGCACAGAGCAGTGGCTTCCATATCCCACAGCTTGTACCACGTGAAAGACACTGAACCACTCCTCGTGGTTGGCCTGACATGGATGTAACCACCAGTTTCATGGGACATGGTCTACAGCCTCCCATGCACTTGCCATGGTACCTGGCCATGGAAAACTAGAGAGAGGATTGGAGCAAAGCCCATCAGAACAAAGAGCTGCACATAAACCCACAGCCATCATAACCAGCTGCACCAGCTGCGACTGGGGGCCACAAGCCGAAGGTGCACACAGTGGAAGCGTGGAGCCAGGCGGCGATGCTGTAACACTATGATGGCACTGCAGCAAAGTGTTCATATATTCATCCCAAGTGGGCTGTCCCTTCCAGAGCCCTGACCCATGGGATTCCTCCAAGTAGGTCCTTGAAGAGGCCAAAGTTTACCTTCCTGAAGTCCAGGGTTGCAAACCTACTTACTGCCCTGCTTCTTCCATGCAATATCCTGAACACCACCATCTCCCAAACTCTCAACTTATTCTTATAGAATCATATGATCACAGAATCAACTAGGCTGGAAAAGATCATCAAGTCCAGCCATTATCCCAGGACTGCCAAGGCCACCACTAAACCATGGCACTGAGGGCCTCATCTACACGTTTTTCGAACACTTCCAGGGGCGGTGATTCCACCATTCCCTGAGCAGCCTGTTCCAATGCCTGAGCAGCATTTTGGTAAAGAAGTTTTTCCTAATATCCAATCTAAACCTCCCCTGATGCAGCTTGAGGCTGTTTCCTCTTGTCCTATCGCTTGTTACTTGGGAGAAGAGACTGACCCCACCTCGCTACAGTCTCCTTTCAGGTAGCTGTAGAAAGCGATAAGGTCCTCCCTGAGCCTTCCCTTCTCCAGACTAAACCCCCCAGGTCCCTCAGCCGTTCCCATCACACTTGTGCTCCAGGTCCTGCACCAGCTCCATTGCCCTTCTCTGGACCTGCTCCACCCCTAGCCAGAGCTCGACACATTCCGGTTGCTGTCTCTCACAAAGAGCAATTCCACCACCTCACCTTGCTGGCCTGCCTTTCCTAATAAGTACATATCCACCCGTGACTGCACTCCAGGCATGTGAGCTATCCCGCCATGTCTCTGTGACTGCAGTAAGAGCATGGCCCTGTGACTGCGCACAGATCTCTTAATTCTTCCCATTTATATCTCACACTGCATGTGCTGGTGACAGGCACTTCAGAGAGGTAACCACAAATGCAGCTTCCCCAGAGGGGTACAGGAGGATCCACTATAGCCACGCACTCCCCTGAGGTGGCTGCGCTTCTGGTTCTCACCTTGGGAGGCAGCTAAGGAACATCTGTCACTGATGGGAGGGCTTCTTGTCCCAGGGTGGCAAACAACACTACCCTGTAGCATTGTGCTTTTCCCCTGCCTGGGGATGTATGGGTGGATACCTGCCTTCCAGCTCAGGGAGTGCTCAGGGAATGGGGAAAGAGAGGGGACTGCAGCCACCTTCACCCCACTGCCCCCAGCAAAGACCAGTGGAAGTGTTCAGGAGAAGGGCCAAGGGCTAGGATCAAGGTGACCCCCAGGAAGGAGTGCAGGTAAGTGGGTCCTGGAGGGAGATGGGGAGGGGGGGCTGCAGGTACATAGGCACTGGTTGGTGCACCCATGCAGCCGGTCCTGTCCCCATCACCCCTGGGGCTCAACCACCCACCGCTGCACCCACAAGAGCCTGTTGCTGGTTTCAGTGTGTCCTGCAAACCTGCAGAAGAGGTTCCACCACCCGCTCTGCACCCACTGCCCTGGCACAGCTCTGCAAGAGCCAGCACTGCTCTTAAACACTGTTCCGTTAGTGCCACATACACACACCTTTGTCATAAGGTTACAAGTCTCTGACTAAGCCACCTCTACATCTGTTTGTTGGGCCAACAGACACCCTATTCAGGATGGCTGAAACACCCCCCATCCTTCAATGCCCTCCAGAAAAGACACGTCCCACTTGTCTGAGAGCTATTGTACTGCTTTCACAGGCACAAACTGAAGGTGAACCAGAGAAGTACCTGGCGTTACAGAAAAGAGAACTGATCTTTCACAGTTACAGCCGCAAGCAGAGGGATTTCATAACCACCAGCCTGCCGATAGGAACACAGAGGACATGGTGCATGGGATCATGGCTGTAGTGATTTCTTCCTTCCTCACACAACAGCGACATAGCATTTCGCATGAAGTCTGGCACAGCCCAGAGTCGCCGGCTACAGTCAGAGCCAGCATCTACTTTTTTTGGCACATTCATACAGTCTTTTGCAAAGCAAAGGTGAAGAGAGAAAGCCACAACTCAAACACTGCACAAAAGCCACCCAAGCACGGAAGACACGCAACAGCCTGGGAGACCTTTGGGGAAGCACTTGGGAGCCAATTGCCAAGACACAGAATTTTTCCTAGAAGCCAAAATCCTTGGGGAGCTGTCAGCAGGGGTGTGCCAGAGGTTCAACTCCCTTTCCCAACCCGTGTCATCTCGCAGCCGGGAAGAAAACATGGAAAACCACCTCCCGGGTCACACTTGGAGGTGCTGCTACGGATGCTTTAAGGCTTGGGACAACCTTCTGGTTCATTTGGCTTAAGCTGAAAATAACAGTTCTGTGTGTTGACCCAATAAGGTTCTTTCAAATTAAAAGACTTGGAATACAGGAAGGAAAGAATCACAGCAAAATTAACCTGCACCCTGGAGCAAACTGTAACTAACTCTATAGGTTATTAATAACTCTCAGGGATTACCCGGACCAGACCTTTCTACCTTAATTCTGCACCCACAGTGTTCCCGTCCCCCTTCCCTTACCTTGAAGTGCACCCAGGGCTTTTCATGCTGCCTCACTGCAGCGAGCTGGAGAATACCTCCTTTGTGAATCGACTGCACTACTCCTTTTGTCTACAGGCTCCTGGGCTCTTAGTGGACACGGCTCTATTTCTAGCATCCCATAGCTGCTATAAATGGCTGGGATAGGTGAGGACAAAGGGAGTGGCTAGGTGTTCCCGGGGGTGGGAGGAAGTTAATTAGTAAGCCATGGAAAGCTCTGCTATGGTGCCACATTAACACAGGTAGAAAGAGCTGCCTCAGGAGATGGGGTGTGCAACGGTTTTGCAGGGAAGTAAGGATTTAGCAGGAACACCTCAGTGTGGACCCCCTTCTCTCCTGGCTATGGGGGGAAGGCATGGGGGACTCGATCCTGGCATGCTGCTGCTGGCAGGGGGCAGGAGGAGGGCATCATCAGCTCCTTTGTCACCCTGCACACCATCACATCACTTGTTCAGTGCCCCTTCCCTGCCCACAGCCACACTCCTTGGTGCCTTGGTAGTGCTGCTGCGCCTTTCCTCCACTTCTTGCTCGGTGGTTTAGGACTGTAATGCTCTGCCAGCCACATCTGGCAACAAGAAATTAGGAAGAGCAGAACAGGAGCGGTGTTCACCTACTGGAAATGCCCCTCAAAACATTTAGGCTTCAAATTCTTTCCCAGTAAAAATGTAATTATTGTAGCTGGAGGTTACAAGCTTAAAGACTTTCCTGAGTCTAGGCCATGCGAGAGAGAGCTCCTGCCCCTAAAGACGTGTTGTTTTACAGTTTGCTTATAAAGTGACTTTGTGGTGTTACTAACATCACAACTTGCATTACACAGGAATCCGAGATTCCACCAAGGCTCCTGCAGGTCTCAAGATGGGGTAATCTCCCTACTCCACATGCCAGGAATGACGTTCAATGCTCTCTTCGTTTGGTAAACAAACAGTTCACCCACATTTCCCAGCCTGGAGCAGGGGGTTAAGCTGTTGCTTTTGGTCTTTTATGGCCATGCCACTTCCCATGCACCTGCTGACACGGCCCCCTTTCCCTCCCCACCCGTGGTGCTCACCTTTCTAAACCCTGTATGCTGGTGCCCCAACCTGCCACACCAAGAGCCAAGCCCTCAGCATTCTGGTACCTTTCACCTATGCTGCTACTTCTTCAGCATGCCCACATACACAGCATTTCTGTTGAACTCACAGCTTCCTCAGGCCAGCTCCAGCGCTTATCAGGATTCACAGATTAACAAAGGATAGGGTTGCTGTGCTTGAGTTTCTTCATAGAATGAGAACCAGTGTGCTGCTTTACAAAGAATTTCTAGGCTTACTCCTGGCACAGTGTCAGCTGCTGCTGGCAGGGGGTCACGTTTAATAGACTTCTGTCTCCTGTTACATTATACACGTCAGCAGCGTGATTTCTTGCTCAGAACCTGGTAGAGGCCACAAATCACACCGGGCCATTTTTCACACTGTTACAGATGATTCATTGCTCTCTCCTGGGGTGTTGTACATGAATCATCAGGTATGGTTACGCAGGAATATATGGTGCCATGCAGAAATATTTGGCTCCATGTGGGGCCAGGCTGCTCCGAGACTGTAAGTGAAGGTCAGCCTGCTGATGCGGAGCTAGTTAGCTGGGGCAGGACGCTGAATTAATAGCTCCATGATGCCTCCGCTTCAGGCACCTGCTTCCTCCTTCTTCCCCCAGCTTTTGTTGCTGAGCACAGCATCATATGGTGGGGCTGCTGTCCCAGCTGCGTTCCCTCCCAGCCTTTTGCACCACCCCAGCCTGTTTGCTGGCAGGGCTGGGTGAGAAGCAGAACAGAGCTTGCTGCTGTGCAAGCACTGCTCAGCTACAGCTACATCCCTGTGCTACCAACACTGGTCACAAATGCAGAGCACAGCGTCAGACCAGCTACTGTGAAGAAATCAACTATCCCAGGCAAAACGAGTACAGTCAAGTTCTTCCTCACTGCGCCAGAAGACCACTGCCTCAAAGAGCTGAGCATTGTTCTAATATTTAAGTCTGCCCAGGCAAAAACCTCCAGAATTTTGGATAAGAAATTCCTACCAAAATTATAAAAATACACCCCCTTCTCGCCCCCCCCATATGTACCCACCCTGTCTCTCCCTCCTATATACAACAGTGAACCAATATTCGAAAGCATCATTGAGAATGTGGAAAAGTATTATCATACTGATGTTTCAGGTCTAGGAAAGATACTATGAAATAACACTGTGATAACTCCTCCCTTCCACTCCCTCACAGTAAGTGCTCTATTGTTTAGCTGAAACAATAAACTTACATTGAGCTTAAGGATCTTCATGTGTTAAGATGGCTAAATGTAGCTGTGGCAGGATTTCCCCAGCCACAGCACTAGGTTGTCTGTCAGCCCCGACTCCCTCTCCAGCGCTCTCTCCATATGTAGCTGAAAAAAAGCAGTATGGAAAGTTCTGCTTCCCCAAAAGAACAGTTCACGTGTATTTGAAACAATTATGGTCGGTGGTTTGAGCGGGGAGGCAGGGGACAGAAAGAATGGCATAGGAAAAAGGCAGAGATATAAACAGCCTGATCTAGAAAGAACGAGCTGCATCAGCTTAACCTGGCAGAAAGCAAATCCTGTACATTTCTTCTCTGGACTTTTTCCGTAGTTTTGCACCACCTGATGCACAACAGCAGCACAGGCTGACTGCGTTTCACACTCTGTCCTCTAGTGACACCATCATTCAGCCTGCTTAACCCCTGGGGAAAACGATCAGCTCCTCTCTGAGTGGTACTGAGGAATGAAGGGAGAGGTGGAAGTGCAGACAGTGGAGTGAAAGAGGGAAAACTGAAGGGAAGAGCCCAGAAGGCAGGCCTAGATATTGCCACTGCAGGTCAAGTAACAGATGGAGGTATTGCTGTTAGAAGCATCAATGCAGTCAAGTTGAAAGAGTTGTGACCTTAGAATTACATTGTGAAGGGTGCTGTAACACAGTGCTGAGTGTGAGCCCACCATCCTTAATGCAATTTAAATGCTTGCAGCCTTGTAGAGATGATGTTCTGGTTAGAAACAGAATTAAAAAAAACACTCTCCAGGATTATCTTCTTCCAAGAAAAAGGCTCTGGGTGGAACATCTATTTCACAGCACTGAGGAAGAGCAGAAAACACTGAAAAGCAGCTAATGGACAAGGCAGTTACTGGGTAAGACAACCATCCTTCCTAGACTCACGGAGCCCAGTGAGGCCTCCCAAACCAGTAGACCCGAGTAGAAACCAGATTACCACCCTCTGAGCACAGCCTGTGAGCTGGTTTCCTGTACATCCTGCAGATACCCCTCTGGTGTGCGTCATGCCAGCTTGTCCAGAAGAAAGCGGTGGGAGACAGTGGTGACAGGACTGACAGTGTACTGACATCCAGGCAAACACCCTCCACTGCTCTCCCCATGTGGAAAGAAAATATTATTTTATTGTAGAAGGTGGTTGGGTTGTCAACCCAATTTACCTTTGGTAAATCCCTGGGCTTTTCCAACCATCTGCTTCATTTGGATACAACAGTCTGGGTTCAGAGTGACATGGACTGGTAAATACAGATGTGACTAGTAAACACTGATTAGACCCAAAGATGACACACTAGCAGAAGGCTTGGCCTGTCCTCTGACAGGGTGACCATGTGGTTTTGTACACCAAGCTGTAAATGAAAATCACTCCTGTCATCTCAAAAACAGAGACAGACTGTAGAGGAAAAATAAAAGCCAGCAAAAAACCCCATCACAGAATAAAACAGAAGGAAATAGTCGGAAAAGGCCTACAATGATTGTCTAGTCCAACTGATGACCTCTCTGCTTCAGGGCTGACTGAAATTTAAAGCATGTTGTTAAGCACATTGCCCAACTGCCTCTTAAAACACTGACAGGCTTGGGGCATCAACCACCTCTCCAGGAAGCCTGTTGCAGTGTTTGACCACCCCCTCAGTGAAGAAATGTTTCCTAATGCCCGGTCTAAACCCCCCCTGGCACAGCTTTGAGTCATGCCCATGTATCCTATCACTGGATCCCAGGGAGAAGAGATTAGCAGATCCCTCTCCAGGTCCCCTTCTCAGGAAGCTGTAGAGAGCAATGAGGTTGCTTCCTCAGCCTCCTTTCCTCCAAAGGAGACAAACCCAGAGTCCTCAGCTGCTCCTCCCAGGATGTGGCTTTCAGCCCTGCCACCAGCTTTGTTGCCCTCCTCTGGACACGTTCAAGTACCTTCACATCCTCCTTGAATAGTGGGGCCCAGAACTGCTCGCAGTACTTGAGGTGAGGCCACATCAAGCACAGTGGAACAATCACCTCTTTTGGCCTTCTAGTTTTGCTGTGTTTTATGCACCCCAGGATGCAGTTTGTCCTCTGTGCTGCCAGGACACACACTGCTGGCTCCTGTGAGCCTACTGCCACCCAGCACCCCAGATCCTTCCCTGCAGGACTGCTCCCCAACCACTTCTCTCCCAGTTTATGCTTGTGCCTGGTGCTACTCTATCCCAGGTGTGGAATCTGGCACTTGGGCATGTTAGATTTCACAGCCATTGTGATCAGGTAGATCAGGTAGACCCGATGCTCCAGTCTGCCTCGATCCTTCTGCAAGGTCTCTTGTCCCTCCAGTGACTCAACAGCACTCCCAGCGTAGAATCACAGAATGGTTTGGGTTGGAATGGACCAAAGATCACCTAGTTCCAACCCCCTACCATTAGACCAGGTTGCTCCAAGCCCTGTTCAACCTAGCCTTCAACACTGGGAGGGATGGGGCAGCCACAGTCCTGGGCAACCTGTGCCTGTGTCTCACCACCCTCAGAGATTGTAGTCAGAAGAATTGCTAATAGTGCACTAAACTCCTGCATCCAGATCATTGATGAAGTATTGAACAGCACTGGCCCTAGGACTGAGGCCTGAGGAACACCACTGGTGACCAGTCACCAGCCAGACACAGCCCCATTCACTACAACCCTTTCGAGTTCCGCCCTTCAGCCAGATGTGGTATAGCATCCCCATGTTTTTGTCCCGTGTCACTGATACTTGCACACCCTAAGTGTGTGACACCAGCCTCCTCTGGCTGGTATCACTTCACTACTAAATCAGAGCAAACTAAGGGGAAAGAGAGCTGGAATATCCACACACAACAGCTGCATGCTTGGTTTCAGTGCTCAGATTAAACAGGAAACTCACACAGTCAAATGCAGTAACGTGTTCTTCAGAAAGAGCAGGCATCCCTAAAAAGAGGAACCATATTTCTTTACTTGTTCCATCACACTAAAGAACTAAAACAAGGAGCATTCCAAGTGCTTGCTTGATCCATGAGTATGTTTATGGTTAAAGTGCAGGTACTGAGCTACATCCTTGCCTGATGGTATCTGCTCACTTCTCAGCGTGTGTTACTCTCAGGAACTGGAGGGCAGCATCTTGTATGGGTTGAGGATTCCTTTGGGATCTAACATGGCCTTGAAATGCTGCATTAGATGGATTGCCTCCCTGGGTTTGCTGTACTGAATGAACTGCTTTTTCTTGAAGCCCAGTCCGTGCTCTGCACTGATACTGCCGTTGTATCTTGCAGTCCACTCATACACAAAGGGCTCAATGGCATCCAACAGGGAATGGTTATAGGACTCAGCCGTGACGTTCAAGTGCAAGTTTCCATCTCCTGTAAGAAAACATTGCAGAAGTGGGTCTGTAAGAAACACTCGGTGGTCCCACAATGGAGACTCATTACTGCCTCCTCCATGTACCCAAACAATGGTGCCTTTGTTAGTCTCCAGACTGCGTAAAGGACAATTTGCTATCCTTCTACAAACACCAGTGTCTCCATTCACAAATAATTCAAGTAGGATCTTTGTTTTTCCATGCTTCCAGTGCAACATTTGAGGAAGGGTTCTGAGTTAAGCCACTTTAAAATTGCTGTTATTGTGATCTGAAAATTCAAACTGTGGCGCCTCAGTTATTGTCCTGCTATTGAGGTGGCATGCCAAAGACTGCCCCAATGGCGTTTCATAATGATCATTAGATTTTAATATGCCTTCATCACTTTCTCTCTCCCTATTATATTTGTGCAATGCTCTAAATGCATTTTGGCACGTGTCAACAGAAACAAAGCAAACAGAACATTTTCTCCTTTTGCCACTTGCAGGTGACGTATTTAATTAAGCACATAGTTGCTGGGTATTCAGGAGACAAAACACACAAAGATAAACAAAACTTGCTCATTCCCACTCCGAAACCTCTTCCTGCATCCCAGCAAACCCTCACAGTAAACAGCTTAATGCCCACTATCAGGAGCTACCAGAGGCAGCTTTCGTTATGCAGGCTTGTCTTTTCATCTTTCCATGTCTTTCAAATCATCTCAAATCAAGCATGCTTGTGTGTTCTGTTGTTTTTGTTTTCTTTTGAACACAACAGCTCTGCTAAGCTACCAATTTACCTGCTTGTAAAATCAAACTAGTTTCAAAGCATCCTGACAATGTACCAGCCCTTCTGTGTGTTACCTTTATCACTCTCTTTTGGAAGGTTAATTACTGAGACAAAATATTTTTCCAATATGACTGATCATTTTGGACAAAAAAGTGTTTACCAGAGGTTTCCAAGTACAAGTTGATGGTCCAATTAAACGACCTATGTATTTCAATAAAAAGTAGAGAGCAAGAATCCACATCCCTCTTACATTCAGCTCTGGGGCCCCCAACATAAGAGGGATAGAACCTGCTTGAGTGAGTCCAGAGGAGGCTATAAGGATGCTCTGAGGGGACAGGCTGACAGAGCTGGGCTTCTTCAGCCTGGAGAAGAGAAGGCCCCATGGAGACCTTTGAGCAACTTCCAGTGCCTAAAGGGGCTACAAGAAATCTGGAGAGGGACTTTTTACAAGGGCCTGTAGTGACAGGACAAGGGGGAATGGCTTTGAGCTGACAGAGGGGAGATTTAGATTGGATGTGAGGGAAAAAATTCTTCCCTGCGAGGGTGGCGAGGTTCTGGCACAGGTTGCCTGTGGCTGCCCTATCCCTGGCAGTGCTCAAGGCAAGGTTGGATGGGGCTTGGAGCAACCTGGTCTAATGGTTGTCCCTGCCCATGGCAGGGGGTTGGAACTGGATGATCTTAAGGTCCCTTTCAACCCAAACCAGTCTGTGATTCTGTGAATACACAAACAAACAGTTCAGTGGCCGTCTGTCTAGCAACCTGCCATTTATATATGGAATAAAGTCTGAAAGCAACGAAATTCAAACACAAATTTCCTCATGCATCCTCCTCTTCTGGCAGCTCTTGGCTATTTAGTCTATGCCTCTCACTAATCCAAAAACCAACCTTTAAACCTACTTGGAAGTTGCCCAGCAAAATGCCTGGAGCACAAAAGAGCAATTGCTCATTTCCTAGCATCCACACTTACCCAAGTGGCCATAGCCGACCACACTTTTGGCACTTGGGCCCAGCCGAGCCCTGGTGTCAGTCACGAGATCATACAGCTTTCCCACAGGGAGGGAGATGTCGTATTTGTAGACATAGCCATCATGAGTGAGGGCCTCTGTGATCCTCTCCCGCAGGCTCCACAGTGTCTGTCAATTAAAGATAAAAGATATCCACATAAACCAAGTACCTCTTGGATTCCATGCACTGTGGCATGGAGGGAAAGAGAGTCTCGATTCTTTGCATATAACACCAATATCTGATTTCCCTTGATATCTTCCACCTCTTGAAAGCTAGTAATAATACTTTCTTGGCAGCACTGTACAGTGAAGTGATACACCAATTCTTCAAGCTTCCAGTACCCCAGAGAGAATGAACACAGGCATGGGCATTCTCTCCAAAGCTGTTTTGAGTTTCCCAAGACCTGGGAATGTGCCTCCTCTACTGAACTGCAAGGGCTGGTTTGGGAGCTGGGGCTGGAAGAAACATGGGTCAGTGTAAAAGACATTCACAGGACACAAAACACTGTCCTCACCAAAACACTATGCGTCCGTCCTGCTCCCAGGGACGACAGCCTCTGCCTCTAGCACACCCTTGTCCTGCTGGCCTACAGGACTTTGCTCGCTCCTGGCAACTAAACTTCTGGTTTCAATAGCTTTCAGGCAGTTTGGGTCCTACCCCGGCAACTACTGAAAGATGTACTACATTATTCTCATTTAAAAAAAAAAAAAAAAGAAAAAAGAGGAAATTGAAACCCCAAATACTCAGGCCTTCTGGGAAGAGTCAGCAGTGGTAAGGATTCTCTCTTAGCATTCTTACTCAATATGCAAATAAGGTACCAAGTCACTCAGGGACATTTATACCAAACATCAGTCTGCACATTTCCTTATTAAAAAACACAAATCCAAGTAGAGAACTGTGTCAAAGAGATCTGTGCAAGAGGAAACAATGACTTGCCTTTATTTTTTTCTCGTCTGTTGCCACAGTTCCATCAGTGACCAAACCAGAAGTCATGGCTTGTTCTAGGAAGTTGTTCAATTTTTCTTCATCATGGGTTGAGTTGGAGCCCGAAGTTTCAATTAAAACATAAAAAGGGCTGTCTGAAAGTGAGGGAGAACAGAATAACCAGATGTTCTGGGGCAAAAGCACAGGAATGTAGTGCAGGTTCTGGAGCTTTTCCCAAGCTTGGCACATTTCCTGAGGTTGTTCTATGCCCAGATTCTCTGGTACCAGTGGAAGGCTAGCTCAAGTGTCAACCTTTTATCTCTAGGACACTTCACTTACATGCTATATCCTTTACCTAGCCACTACTTTTCAGAAAACTAGCAGTTCTGTGGGAACAAGTAGAAATAACAAATCTTACCCTTAAAGGCTTCCATCAAATGTCTTTGGAATTGAATACTGGGTACAAAAATTATGATGGATGACCACACACCCACTGTGTATATAAAAAACATAAAAACTAAGCAGTACAATGCCTCTTTCTACAGCATGAATGACACTGATACCTCTCACTGGGCTGGTCAGCTTCAGATGTCTCTCAACCAATTCCATGCACCTCTCATCCATGAACTCATAGGCAGACAGGATCTCTCCCAGCATGGCTCTGCAGGTTGTAAATGTTTCCAAAACTTTAGCAAAACTCTGACATCCTTCAAACAGAACAGAGAGGAATCAGAAACAAAAACCAGGCCCCTGAAACCTTGTAAAATGATTTAAAAAGTCAAGCAGGGGCATCTCTGCTGAGGCTCACTCAGAAGTACCGGTGCCTACCCACGTACGCTGCTAAGCCGGACCCTGACCTGCAGACTTGACTTCCCAGCCTTGCCTTGTCACTATGGTCTCACCTGGTGACCACTGGATTAGACAGATTGCCTACGGTCACCACACCGGCCCTGCTCACCTCGCCTGGTTACTGTGAGACCGGGCTCTCATCAGTGAGAGCAGTGTCCTGCCTGCTTCTTCATCCTGCTAAGCTCCTGTCTCCCCTTCCCTTTCAGAACAACCTCCCCTTGCAGGTACTTTACACGTTTATACCACTGATGTAAAAGATCTGCACAGATATTTTAACATCCAGCACCACATTATTTCCCAGAAACAAGCTGATGCTGGTACTTTAGCTCAGCAGGCTGACCAGCACTTTCTTCACTCCATCCCTATTCTCTTCCCAGCCTCTGAATTCAGGTGTGAACTTAGCACCAGCTCCTACCTAGGAATGCCAGGTTCACAGCCTTTGGTTTCTGAGGACAGAGGATGGAGACAGCAGTGATAACTCCCAAGGTCCCCTCAGATCCAATAAAAAGCTGCTTCAAATCATAGCCAGTGTTATCTTTGCGCAGAGAGGTCAAACAGTCCAGAGCTGAGCCATCAGCCAGCACCTGTGAGAATACAGAGACCCAGTGAAAGCACCTATGTAGAAATCTGTTGGTAGTAAGCAAGCTTATGCCAAGCTAATGACCAGTGGACTCCAGCTGCAGCCCACTCCCAAGGTCTTTCCTCTGATCCTCCACTCCCAGCTCTTCCTCCCCTCTATATCCTACCCGAGTCTTCCCCAACTTTTCTGTTTCTTTTTTTACAGTGCTGTTTGCACACATTCCAACAGAACAAGTAATAACAGAAGACTGAATTTCTCTGCTTTTCTTACCAGCGGTGAAGGTCAGCCATTCTTTGCAGCCCTAGCTCCCATTACTCAACAGAAAGAAGGAACACTATTTAAACCAGTGAACATAGTTAACCAGAATGAAGTAAGCCCTCGACCACCTGAGCCTTAAATCAAGGCTGAATGTCCCCAAGACATGTTATTAAAGGCTGTTTCAACACTAGAGGGACTAACCTGAGAAGCAAAAGCTCTCCTTTCTGGGCATACACAATAAAACCAAACAAGGCTTTTGTTACCTACCTAACTTACTTCCTATTAACTTTTTGCTCCCAAGCCCCAAAATCTTTTAGAACTAATCCCAGCCTTTACACACAGAGGCACAGGCCTGCAGGGCAGAAGCAGGCTGAGGTACAGCAAAGACTCTAGGAGAAAGCCAGCAGCCAAACAAACCCAAAGTGGACAGCCCTATTAGAAATCAAGTGAGCAGCCACTAGGAGACAGTGCCATAGGATGGGATTAGTGGAATGTTCCAGAGCCTCACCACTTCACAGAGGAACCAAACTCATGCAGGTGACCTGGGATCACCAAAGCTCTCCCTGTCTTCTTTTCACTTCTCTGGATTAGAAAACCATCTCATATCACTCCTGTCAGTAAGGACAGAGGGCACTGTCGTAGAAATAAGAGATGCTGCATGCATGAAGACACTTGTTGACTCCTCAAAAGAGCCATACAAGGAAAAGTGGAAGCCTGGAGAGGAACTTGTCTGCATAAGGGACAGCTCAGGGCTAGAACAGCAGGAAATGGTAGGAAGTGAGGTTTAAACACAGAAGGGAACCGCCAGGTACTCGCCTTACCACTTCCAGTCCTAGCACTGTCCCTCGGAGAGAGCCGTATCTCAAAAGCCGCAAGCCTCCAGCATTAGTGGCCACATTGCCACCGATGTGGCAGCTACCCTTCGCCCCCAAGTCAAGCGGCATGATAAACCCCTGCTCCTCCAAGTACTCGTTGAGCTTCTCTAAGATGCAGCCAGCTTGGCACACAAGGATTCCTGAAACATAAACAACCCACTACAAGCTGATACTCCGGTAAAAGGTAAATACCACATGTATGATTCGTCTGCTACTGTTATAACCTAAGGATTACAACAGGAGCCTGCATGAAACAGGCCTCTGACATCCCTCATGAACCTGCTGGGCTGAACCCTGCTGATTTTGCAGCTACTGGTTCCCAGAAAAATGGCTCGCTTAGGGCCTGGGGCACATTTCTGTGCCTTACACCTTTACAATATTTACCAGACACCTTGTCAAAGCTGGTGATCCGGTTCATGAGAACAGTGGAGAGAATGATCTCATCAAAGACAGGAACGCTGCCCCCAACAAGGCCTGTGTTACCCCCCTGTGGGTTCACTGCCAGGTTCCTCTCGTAACAGTACCTGGAAGGAAGAAATGTTTCTGAAGTCTTGCACATTTTAAGCCCTAATCCAGTCTATTAGAAGCGTGTCACCTCCATGTAAATGTCTACTGTTGCAGCAGTGCTTAATGCTCCTTAAAATTAAGCTGTGTTTAGCCTAAAGATTAAATTGACATAGAGATATAGGGTCACTGCAAAAGTGAGAAAGCACAACTCCTTACTGAACTCACCCAGCACTGAGAAAAGCAACAAACACTTCAGGTTATCTCTGTGCATATCTACAGATCTGCCACAAAACATCTGCCTGGAAATCACTACTCACACATGCATTTATAGCAAGCTATTTATGTAGCAGTTTCTGTTAACAATTTGGCTTCCTCAGTGGGCTCTGACAACAGTTTAAGCCATTACTGCCATATACCTGCCTTTAAGAAATAAATGCCCTGTAGGTGATGAAGCATGTGCATCTATACCTCAAATGTATCACCTCACAGCCCGCAACATCCCTGCAAAGCACCCCCATCACATCCTCTCTGAAGTCAGAGAGGATCCTGCACAACGGACGGCACAAAGCTGCATGGTACCAATGGCTACTTCACGAGTGGGCTCCTGCAGCTCTATATCTCAGCCAAACAGCAATCCCACATCCTGATGCTCACAGCAGTGAACCAGGGAAGTGTTCTTACTTTTAGTGGTCAAAACATTAGCTCCTCAAACTGCCTGATTCTGGCCTAACCTTTACCTTTTCAGACACACCTTTCTGAATCCTTCAACACAACTGCTCCTCTTGAGCACTGGCACAGTGTCTGATTTAGACAAAAAAAACCCAGAAAAGTAATCAATACTGAAGCCGATTGCTTACCTCTCACCCCTCCACACTAAGCACTCTTAAGACCCTTCTACTCAAAGCCATCAATGTTGATTTGAGACGCCTGCTGGTGCCCACAGCCTTTGCAAGCACACCTGGCCAGGAGAGGCGAGTTTTATTTTGTAAAACAAACAAAAGATTGGCCTTTGTGTCTGACTGATACTGACACAACACCATCAGTCCAGAAAAGCCGAGGGACAGGGACAGCACCAGGCCTGAGAAATAAAAGCCACAGGTGAAAGTCCTTTTCTGCCTTGAAAAATTTCAGCTACATAAAAACATTCCTGCTCAGGAACCTGTACCCATCACTGCCATAACCCCAGGCTAGCAACAGCATGTAGTGCCTCTGGTCCTGGGAGGAGCTGGAACAAAAGGTACATCAGGAAACAGCGGGCAGCTGGGATATGAAGAGCAGAAGAGGAAGCTGGAGTCAGAGTTCAACTACACTGCAGTCAAGAAGAAAACAGCTCCAGCATTTCCAGCGCTTGAGTAATGTCTGAACATCCAGAAGCCCCCTTCACATGACATACCCTCCCTCACCTCAGCTTCCTCGCCACAAAGCCCAGCAGAAAAGGTGCACGTTACCTGAGAACCTGAGACACCTCTGCTGTTGTCTGTGGCTTCAACATCAGCTTGCTACAGCCTGCAATGAAAGCAAGGGACTCTCGAGGCAAGCTGTGGGCTCTACAGGGGTCAGACAGAAAAGGTGGTAAAGCATGATGTCTGAAATAACGCTCCCTCCACCGTGAGGCAGAGGCGCTATTAAACGAAACAGATTCAACAGCAGGCTTTCTCTTAAAGCGCTGCAAAAGCTTTGCATGTCCCTGTAGGCTGCTGCCAGCAGGGGCAATGGGAAAGGTTTTGTATTCTTATGAAATCTTTGACAAGAGCAACTGAAAATTTCATCGCATTTGTTCTCTGAATGCCAGCCAAAAGTGTTAACTGTCAACGTGCTTCAGGAAAAATTAAATAGTAAGTTAATAGGTCTTAGGGTTATTCTTTTGTAATGAAAGCCTGAAAGATTACTAAATATTAGGCAATTCTTAAAGGAAAATTTTGGTCTGTGAACATGTGGTCTGCTATAAATAAAGATGAGATTTTCTTTGCCTTCTCATTCTGGTCTGGTAACAGAGGCAGAGAGGCTTAAACAAAACCAGGAATCTAAGCAAGCTCACTTACCTCGGACCGATTTAAGCCAGTCCACGTTAAATGGTCTCAGTTCCTCCGCATTTGTGATGACTCTGCCTGGCATTATCTGCTCGAAGAACGCCACATCGCCATCAGACACACGGGAGAAGGGCAGCCTCCGCACTCCGTACCGCTCGCTAGTCAGCATGACCTCCTGGAGGCTGGAGGAGCCTGCATGGAGAGCTCTCCTGCTCCGAGACCTCGAGTCCCACGGCCTGGGAACCCCACCCGGGGGCTGTTTCCTCTGCTGAAGCAGCCCCAGGGCATTAGTGCTGCTCTGCTGTGCCGAGGTGCTCCCGTGGAAGCCCGTCAGCCACCTCAGAGGCACCCAGCGGCTCCGCACAGCGCAGCGGGGCACCACGGGGAAAACCCCCATGGCCACCCTGAGCAGAGGGGCCCAGCCAAGGGGCAAGCTCCGCTCCGCTCCGCTCCCCGCCACCCGGGCTCCTCTCCCAGCCCGTGAGGAGCTGGACAAGGTTCTACGGGTGACAACCGCTCTGCCCTGCAGTACCCCGGCAGTGGGTGAGGGCGTCCATCGCGTCGCAGCACCTCAGGACAGAAACTCTCCCTTCCACTGTGACCAGCGGCCCGCTAACCCGCAGCCGCGCCGGGGCCGCCTCACGCACCGCTCAGAGAGGGCAAACCGCCTGTGGGGCAGGCAGCCCCGGGCCGGCTCCGGTACGGGCGGCAACGGCTGCCACCGAACAGACTCCGTGCCCCCGCCGGGAGTAGGCCGAGGAGCGCCCACCACGCATGCGCTCAGCAGCGCCCTCCTTTCCCGATGGACCGCGTTGGGTCCTAGCGCCCGCTCGGGACAGCCCGCCCCTGCGCGCCCACCGGTGGTCGGCCCCGTGCATCGGCCCCTGCCCACCGCAACAGCACAAGGCGCTCTCCCACATCGTTGTTCCCAAAAATACTTTATTTATAACAATATATCCATTATCTATAACATGATCCAAAAATACAGATATACATTTTTACTTTACATTCTTTCTTTTTTTTTTAATAAAAAGATTTATATTCTCTTCCATTTACAAAGGGAACAAAGATCTAATTACTTTAAAAAATAGAACAATTGGGTTAAAGTTGTTTCATCTCCAGTTTGGACAAGCTGCAATAAAGCTGAACCCCACAAGGTATTCGAGTATTGCGACAATCTTTAGTGGAACATTCCTTTGTGGATCCTGTTCACCCTTCTCCATGAAAGTATATTTAACACTGTACATTCAAAATTCAGGAGAAAGATTTAAATCCCTTAGTAAGCAAAAATGAAGGCTACCGGTATTTCTGTCTATAAGGTGTCTTAAAAATTGGCCAAGAGACACTCCTGAGCCTGTCAGAGCCCCCACATTGGTGTGTTCTGAGTGGAACAGTTTATTGCTGGTATCGGATCATTTGAGACCTTACATTGTCAAGAAAAGCAGTATGTTGTACCTCACACTGTTCATGAACCCTAGCAAACTCTTTCCTTTTGAGGACTGACACTAAGTTCCAGAGCTTATTTTTGCTTTGCTGGTTAAAGTGGAAAGTGTCTGCTCTTCCAAGCCCGAAAAAGCACTTGCTAACAAAATGTGTTTTGCTGTCCTACCTGACCACGTTCTCAGAGCTGAGGCTTTGCAGTGACTAAGCCACAGCTGCACAATTCTGTATAGTATAGTTTCAGCGAGACTTCCAGAGAGGTGCAGTGGGATTTTTCAGATTGTTTTAAATCAAAAAATCAAATGTTTGATCTATGGTGACACCACTACTAATAAAGCCTTGGGGGGAAACAGGGGAAAGAGTAATATAAATCATTGGGTGGAAGGGGAAAATAAAATCTGAAAGAGCATCACCACTACTCTTCAGAACACAGTCAACACTCCTCCATCAATCCAGTGTTAGCAGGTCAATGAGGTACAGGTCTCACTCATGGGCTACTGAATTACAGGCTGGCTCATGAGGTATCACGATTAAATTTGCTCTCCCCCAAAACAAGAGGCAGAAAAACAAAGAGGGCTGACTGCATGTCTAAAGTCAGGTTTGTGGGACTGCTCTTCCTCCTCCTCCCCTCCAGCAATCTGCTTTTCATTTGCCTGCCGCCCTCTGGGTGCTATTACAACAGCGATGATGACAAATGCACATTATCTTGTAAACAGAACTGTGGAAACTTCATATACAACATGCAGAGTGATGTAACGTGGTGAACACATGTGCAGCATCACACTTTAAATGACAGGACTGGAGACAGGCTTTTTTTTTTCCATAGCAGATGCAATACACAGATCAAAATGTCCACAGAAAAACTGTCCCAGGATTAAGAGGTTTCTTCTATGTAACTCTTGACATACCTGCAGCATCTACAAATCCTAACTGAGCAAAGCAGGGAAGGAAAATTGGCAAGAGCTGTGGTCTGCTAAAACACAAGTAAGAGGGTCAGTATAAAACAGGGAAAAAACTTCTCTTTTGGGAATAGGTGCCGATGTCTGATTGCAGTGGTTTTTCCTCTGTACTGTTCATTCAGATTGTTTTTACAGAAGAAAAGCTCATCTGGAAGTTTCTTGATGTCTTTTCCAGCAGTTTATACCAAGACACAATGGTATGCAAAGTAGTACACAGCTCTGCACAGAGCTGCCAGCAACACCCATTAGGGATCACAGACAGCAAGTTCATGAACCTTGGTGCCTACTGCTGCAGGGCTTTGTGTAGGTATTTTTTTTCCCCTCCCCCTCTGTGAGCAAGACCATCTTCCCCCACATCTTTTATTACAGGCAGGTAAGCCCCATAATGCAAGGGGTTTATACGCAGACAACACTTATCTCTGCCCTTCCCTCAACTTCTACATCCACTACTGACTCAGAGGAAGGAAGGAAGAAAAAACAGAAAGACTTTTGTTTGTTTTCCTACTCCTAATTTCCTTCTCTTCCTACTGCTGCAGCAACTGACACTGTAGTGGCAGCAAGGATTCACATTCATAATCTGAAAGGCAGCTTAAAGAAGAACATGCAAATGTGCAACACCCCACCCCCTCCCCCCAAAAAAGACAAAAGTCACATTAAAACATTCCTGCTGAATGGTCTTCCTCAACAGCAGTGCTTCACAGCAAATGCTATTCACACCCCAGCCCCCAGGTTACAAGGCTGCTTTTCAGCTTTGCCACACACTCCTGGGAATATGCACATTGTTCTTAGGGAGCCTTCCCCTAAAGATTGTTTTCCTGATTTACCCAGGTGCAACACATGCAAACACAAGTTACAAAAGTCAGGCCTTCATCTTATTTTATGAATAAATCCAACCTTCTATCTCTATTAGAATACTTTAGATTTCATCTTCACAGTAATGTACTTAAAGGATCTTCAGAGAAATGGAAACAGCCAGGAAAGGTAACACCCTCTCTCAGTACTACTGTCACTAAGAAACTGCAGGACAAATCCTTTGCTTTTTAAAGGTTTTCTCCCCCAAAAGACAAACGTTTTCTAGGAGGAGGTGAAAAGCCAAATGGTTTGCTTAAGGTTCATGTGACTGGGGGCAAGATTAAGTAAAATAAAGGCAGTGCAAAGGCAGACAGAAGAAATTTCCCAAAAGAGAAGACTTAATCTCATGTCTCTCCCAAGCCTATGCCAGCAAAACTTTGAGGAAACAGACACTGGAAACAGTGAACCAGCTTTCCTGTTTCTTTCTGTACTACAAAACTGCAAACCAGATGGACTTGACACCTAAACAATGAAACCTAATTTCTTTCATGCAGGCTACATCGGAGAAAATTCCTTCTCTGCACATCAAACTCCAGGCCTAAATTGTTTCAATGATGGTGATGCACCACACCGGATTGAAGCATTTCGTTCTCCTGCAGTGCCTTATGTGGTTTTACAGACTCCAGTAAACTAGCAGAGACTACAGCTACTGGCTGCCCTAGCACTTCATAGTAACACCAATTTCAGTGCTGTGCAAGTATAACATAAATAAAATACCTGTGGCAAAGGGATTTGGGGCTCCCTCTGAAGGCCATTTTCACTTGAAAGGACTGGAATTACAACTGGCCACTGGACAATCAAATATCATATCAGAAAAAGAAGGAAGGTAGATTAAAAAAAATAATCAAAGATGATATTGCAACATGAAGGAAGGAATATTAAATGTATTCCCCTACTTCTTTTTCTTTCTTTCCTGAACACAACGAGGACAAAACCTAGAGGGAATGAAGGAGAGGCAGTAATCAGTTCCTGTAATTAATAACACATAGTCCAAAAGGTTTTTTTATCATTTGGGAAAGAATGAGTGAAAGGGTAGTTTAAAAGCAGGCTATTTATGTAAAGGCAAAACCTAGAGCAGTCTTCAAATTTTGCTTCCAGAAGTGAAACAATACATACACACTTCTCAATTTTAACCACAGCCACAACTACATGACAATACAGCAAGTCTAAGATGCAACATGTATACATTTACACAGCCTCAGTTCAAAACCTCTGCATGTGCCTGGGTCCCTGTTTTGCTCCAGCCAGAATTCAAGACTCACATGGAAGTAGACTTCAGGAAGAAAGTTCCCTTTGTACCTTCTACCATCAAACAAACATGATTCCAAACCATAGAAGATGCAAACCCTCTGATGACAAGAGCAAAGCTCCTCTGTCAGGAAGGGTAACAATGGGGTTTTAATTCTTACTGTGATTCTTATGAGGCAAATTGTAGACTGATGAAAATCAAAAAGTGGTCTCTTGTCACACTCACCATTTCCCTTTTGGTTTGGTGGTGAGGTCCACGCAAGCAAAGTGGAACCATTCAATTGGGCACTGCAAAACAGAAAGGAAAAACCCACAGGAGATGTTTAGTGTTTCACAAAATGAAAGTAACAGCTGAATGGTCTAATTGAACAAGTAAGACCCTCAGATTTCACAGCGATGTGATGTAGCAAACATATGGAAATAAATCATCTCAAGTGCTTACATCAGGATTATCACAGCCAATCATTTCTCCATAGGACACCTGGTGACATAAGCAGTAGGTAGGTTCATTGGGGTCCACTGGCATGTCTAGGACATCTGAGGGATGCACTGACAGGATGGTATCAGCAAACTCAGATCTGTGAACAAGGACAGACTGAGGAAAAACACTTTTCATTGCAGGTAACACCATGTTCCCAAGATCTAAATCCCACTTGGGAACACTAATTTTTAACAGTATATTCTCTAAAACACACTGTATAGAGTTTACCTTACATTATCACAGATTATCCAATGACAAAAATCATAAGGTGAGTTTAATTTTGTAACATGAAGAAAAAACGTATTAAATTCTTATTACAAATACAAAACATGAGTTTGACTATAAAGGATTAAGAGAATGATTTGTAGATACCATGACTACAGTAACAAAATTAATGACAGATCACTTCTGCTTGTGTACAGAAGAATCTGATTCACCACCCAATCTGTTTTAATAGACATTCTTTCTCTCATTGCCAGGTAGGAGTGAACGCTATTGCTCTAACAGGTATGCATTAACTTGATATATCAGTAATGGCCAATGGACACAGTTTTTAGTTTTTGTCCCTCTGTTCAGCCACATGAGAATATCATAACAGAGCCCCTTTGACATAAGTCTAATCATGGAGAGGGGATATGCTTTTCTCCTTGCGTCACAAAACCAAGTTAGATTATTTAAGACTATCTAGACAATTCTTTGAAAACAATCCCCAAAGTTCTCCATGATTTCTAGAACAATCCATCATCAGTTTTTGCCCTGATGGGCAAGTGTTTCTTTTGACAATTAAGACCACAAACAATTGTTAAAAATAGCTGCAGGACAAAAAAACAAAAAACAAACCTCAAAGCTATTTTCTCCCAGCTTGCCAACAGCAACAGAAAAGCTAATCTTGTCCTTCCAGTCAAGAGAGCATTTTGAGCATGCTGAGCTTCCACATGCCAACCAAGGAGTTAATTAACAAAGCTGACTTGTTCTAAGCAGGACACTGATGAACTGGAGTAAGACCAGAACACACTAACACCACCCACCATCCAGACCTGAGTCATAAATACGGTAATATGAGCTTGTGGAAAATTCATGAAGAGTCAAGCCAAAGTCACCAGAGCTGTGACAGGCTACACCTTACCCTCCTTTGAGCTTCTTTTTCTTTGGTGTATCTTCTTCAGATGTTCGTCTGCCTCGACCACGAGAGCCTTTTTTGTCTTTCTGACTTCGTCCCTCTGTAAAAAAAAAAGAACCATTGTTTCAACCTACTGGAATCCAAGAAACATGCCCAGGTGTTCTTATTTTGACGCCATTTGTTTTGAAAGCCTTATTTCATATGTAACTTTACACGAATGTTGATTCTGAAATACATCTGCATACCACAAATATGCCAAACTGGCAAGTAGTACGACTGAGCAGCAAATTCTTGTGGTCACAGTTGTGGCAATTCAATCACTGCAGTATACAGAATCAGAGTTGTTTAGGGTGAAAAAGACCCTTAAGAACATGAAGACCAACCATTAAACTAGCATTGCCAAGCCCACCACAACAGAAGCCGATACATTAACTGCAAAAGGTACATAAAAAAACTAAGATCACATACAATCTGCAAATTAAGATCACATACAATGAAACTACTATGCAACCCTGGCAGTTCAGAGATAATGTATCTTACAGAAGTCTAACACTTAATTATGGAAAATGAAATAAGCAGCATGAAATGTTAACCCCGTATCATTGCACGAGATATAAATAGCATCATCTTTGATTAGACATGCTGTAATATTTTTTAAATCTCAGTATATTTTTAAATATTCAGCCACTTAATCAGTTACTCAATTATCTTTTATGTCCACATCTGATATCTTACCCCTTATTTCACAGTTTAAAGGCATAAAGCTGTGCTACTGTTAATCACACTCAGATTTCACATTAATCACACGAGATTTCCAGTATACATTAGAGAAACTGGTACCTTCGTTTAACTTCTATTTTTTCCTGTCATTCTCAGCTTGATTATTATCCAAATTCTGGTAAAAAGAGGAAAATAGGCAAATCTACTTTCCTCAAAAAAACAGCTTAGAACTTACTGAGTAACAGACCAAGCCTGAAATCAAGACTGTTACACTCAAAAGTTGTAAGAACATCACTTCAGTTTTGTCAGAGTTGCCCCTTGGCCAGCACCCTCCTTACAACTGTGGGCCACCTCAGGGTGATCTGGCAAGCAGAGACAGTAAATTAGATTCCAGCACAATGTTTTTCTTCACATGTTTATTGCTCACCAGAACACTGTAAATATTTGAAGAGTATTAAAAACAAGTAAAGAAGTACTCTGTGGTGTACTAGTATTCTTCCTCCAGAAAGAACAGCCTACTTTCTATCTTAGCCTTTCGGGTCAGATGTACTCAGTGCTGGAAAAGGCTGTCCACCAACATGTAAGATGTACGCACTTTTCAGGCTTCGAGATCCAGGATTTTCAAAGTCACTGCCTTCCAGTTTATCTTTCAGATCTGCTTCAAACCGGGCCAAGTCTGCATCCAGCCGGCGGATATGCTTATCCACCTGCACAGGAGAGAAAACCACAAACTGAATTTTAAAAGAAATACATTAAAATCCCCAAATGAAAACAGGATGGTCTAATAACATGGCTGTTATCATCACGAACAGGGGTATACTACTTCAGAGCAGGGTATGAAAGGGCTGCCAAACTGGAAGAGCAGAATTAAGGCAGAAAAAAAGAAAATAAGCAAAAGCAAGAGGACCTAATCCCTCTGCAGACAAACAGAAAGGAAGGAAGGTGCTGAAATATTAAAATAAGTTTTCTCCCTGCAATTTTCAAAACACATTATTCAACTGTTGCCCATGAATATGTGCTGAGCACATCAGTCTGTTTTTACTGGTGCTCCACTGCCATGCTATATGAAGAATTTAAGTGATAAATACAGACTTTTGCCAGGTATCTCCAATGTCAAGCCAATAAACATTAAATAACTTGTACTCCCCTGGTTGCAATGACATGGCTTACAAAGCAGACATATAGCAAAGCATTTTAAGCCACCAAACAGTGTTGCTGTAATACTCAGCTCTCAATTTAGGTATCTAGGATACTTTTCAGTTCCTATGAAGCAATTTCCTTTTCTATAGTATTTATGGCAATAAAATGTACTGCAGCTGCAGATGTAGCAGAACCCAAAGCATCCCTGGAACCCAGACAAAAGACACCAAGTACAGTCAGAAGGATTGCCTTTGCTCAAGTTTTGTCTAAGGGATAAAATATAGAGATAAGAATTACTCAAGGGACAGCTAAACAGGAGCAGGGGCAGAAGAATTAAAAAAAAAAAAGTGGAAAGCTAAATCTTAAGAAAGGTCCATTAAGGAAAACTTAGTGTCCAGTATACAACCAGAGAAGTGGAGCTGACAGGTTTGTTTTCTTTTGCCACTTGGAAACAAAGGTAACTGAGCAGATTTTATTCCACTCCTCCTCAACACAGAATTGAAGTTGACTTAAAAAATGTTGCTTACAGCTAAGACCAGCCCTAAACAAATTACTGGGTGACAGGAAAGCTCCTGGGGAGGAGAGAGTGGGGTCAATTTGGTGGTATTGTTACACAGCAGATGGGTACTACTAGATCAAGTGATCTCCAAGCGGAGAAAAGAAGGCTTACTTGACTTGCATACTACTTCCAAGAGAAGCCTATTTGACTTGCATAGCCTGAAGAAAAGGCGGCTCCAGGGAGACCCTATTGTGGCTTTTCAACACCTAAATTGGGCCTTACAGAAAATGTGGAGACAGACTTTTTACGAGGACACCTACTGACAGAACTAGGGGAAATGGCTTTAAGATGACAGAAGAGAGATTTAGATTAGATATTAGGAAGAAATTCTTCCCTGTGAGGATGGTGAGGCCCTGGCACAGGCTGCCCAGAGAAGCTGTGGCTGCCCCATCCCTGGCAGTGCTCAAGGCCAGGCTGGACAGGGCTTGGGGCAACCTGGTCTAGTGGAAGATGTCCCTGCCTGTGGCAGGGGGTTGGAACTGGGTGAGTTTTAAGGTCCCTTCCAACCCAAACCAATCTGTGGTTCTGTGGCTATAATTCTATGACTAAACCCGATAACACAAAAAGGCTGAGGAAGGCAACAGAAAAATAAGCTTGAGGATTAATAATTTCTTTCAGTAAGACAGTTAAGTATAAACACGTCAGAGAAGATTGACACTGTGGAAGCATCTTCCATGTGCACCAGCAGCAGCCCATTGCATGGTATGATCATTTCTACAAGCTCTCACTGGTTGTGATGCTCACCATCTCATAGGTCTGCATGGCCAGCTGGACTTTATCATCACTGTACTCTTTACATTTGCTGTAGGCACTCTGGATTTTCTTCAGGTGTTCCATTCTCTCCACGGGTAACATGTTCTTCACTGATTCAATGTATTCTGCTGCAAGACTGTCAATTTCGGCTTTCTTGTCTGAAAAGCACAGCATATACATGTGAGAAAGCTGTATGCTAAAGCAAAGATGTTTTTCTTCTACCTCTTTATGGTATTTAGAGGACCTCTCCTGACAGTTTTTGGATATCCCCTGACTCTTTAATGTACTCACCTTAAAAAAAAAACACCAAACAACCCAAAAGAAGACTTACAGGTATTCAGTCTTCAGTACACACGGTGAGATCCTGATTTCTCAACTGTTTTACAGTTAATTCAGAGGAGAGTCTCACAGTTCAGATCAGAAACTTAACCCACAGGTTCACAAACTTCAACCTCTCTTCCCATATGCAGCACACTGCATTTGCTGCACAGTCATTAACCATTTTAACTGTTCTAATAAAAAACTGCTAATGTGCAACCAAACACCAACACAAACCTCAAAAAATGGAAAAAAAACCCTGGTCTTGCAAGGAACACAGCAACCTCCAACTGAGTCCATGTGGAAATATGTGCAAGCAGGGCCATCCACAGGGCCATGGGGTACAGCAATCATACAGCTGCAAATTAATGTGCAACTGTGGAAAAGAAATCTAGTCCTGTGAGGTGCAGCCCTTGCAGAAAAGGGGCAAGTGCTGCATAGCACTGAGCTTGAGAAAAGGCAAAGGATAGGGAGACACATCCTCTAAAGCTAAGTCTCCACAAGGCTGTTCCTGTCCTTTTCCTGTCCTTCAGGTCGAGGCTCTCTGTCAGACTTTGCTTACCGGAACACCTGAACACACCTTCTGTTCTCTGATCCAACTCCCGCATCAACTGGAAGTTCCTCTGCAGCTCGCAGGGTAGGTTTTCAATACCTGAAACACAAAGACCAAGCAATCCTACATCCTGTTCTCCCCGTGGCAGCCATCCCTCCATAGCCATGTAACGCTGAACAGAGCTACAAGTCCTGCTGGCTTACGGAGCCAGCGGCTGGATCACCCACCGCTGTGCTATATGTACACATGCAGGCGGACACAGAGGCAGCACGTGTCCCTTGTTCCTGACTGGAAGCCTTCCAAGGACAAAGCCTGCACCACAGGAGACCTGCACTTAAATGTACATTTAGTTCTACATACTGCAAACCATGGCATCAACTAGGTTGCAAAAGGCCTTTAAGACCATTAAGTCCTTTACCCCAGGACTGCCAAGGCCACCACTAAACCGTATCACTGAGGGCCTCATCTACATGTTTTCTGAATACTTCCAGGGACAGTGATTCCACCACTGCCCTGGGCAGCCTGTTCCAATGCCTGAGCACCCTCTCAGTGAAGAAATTGTTCCTAATATCCAATCTAAACCTCCCCTGATGTAGCCTGAGGCTGTTTCCTTTGTCCTGTCGCTTGTTATGTGACAGAAGAGACCGACCCCACCTCACTACAACCTCCTTTCAGGTAGTTATAGAGTGATAAGGTCCCCTCTGAGCCTTCTCCTCTCCAGACTGACCCCCCCAGGTCCCTCAGCCGTTCCCATCACACTTGTGCCCCAGGCCCTGCACCAGCTCCATTGCCCTTCTCTAGACGCGCTCCAGCAGCTGCCCGCTCACACCACGCGAGCTCCTGCACCCGTGGGACCAGCACTCACCCGGCTGCCGCGGTTCTCCCGCTGCCTGTCAGCGAGCCGGCGCCCGCCATGCCTCGCAGCCCCGCCGCACAGCGATGACGCGCCGCCGCGGCGGCTGATGTCACACCGCGGCCCCGCCCGCCCAGCCCGTGGCGCAGCTCTAATTCCCGCACCGCAGCCGCTGTAGCTGCGGCCTCCGCCGCTCCAAGCACCCCCGTCACCCCTCCCGGTGCTGCCCCCCGCCCCGGCTGCACCGCGTCCCGCTCTCACTGTCCAGGTAGTGCTCCAGGTACATGGCGGTCGCCATCTTGCGACTCGCACCCCGCCGCCGCCACCGCTTCCCGCCGCCTCCCGGGCCCGCATGACAAAGGCCGCGGCCACGGTCTCATCACATATTCATAGCCCGCCGGCTGCTTATTGGCCGCCGGGGACGCTCCTCTTGCATATTCATGAGGGGCGGGCCCGGAGGGGGCGGGGTTTCTTTTTCCCGCCTCACAGTCGCCCTCTAGGACCTCGGCGCCTTTGTGCCCTTCCTCTGCCTAGAGCGGCCCCGGAGGGCGCTCTCCGGGATTGGCCGGGCGCTGGCGGAAGGGGCGGGGCGAGCGGAGAGCGCGCGATGGCGGGCCGGCGCGGCGCGCTGATCGTGCTGGAGGGGGTGGACCGCGCCGGGAAGACCACGCAGTGCCGCCGGCTGGTGGAGGCCCTGCGCGCCGCCGGGCTCCGTGCAGACCTGCTCCGCTTCCCGGGTACGGGGCCTGCAGCCATCCGCAGGGAGCCGGGAGGGGGTGAGGGAGTCCCGCTAGGCCGGGCCGCGGCCCCCGGGGGGCTGTCCGAGGGCTCTGTAGCATATTCAGCGCCGACCTCCTCCTGTCCGTAACGCACATACCCCCAACCGCGGATGGACCAACCGTGTCCCACTTGTGACAAGCAGATAGACCGCATGTCTGCCCGGACAGATGGACACCCCTGTGGCAACAACAGCTTGGGGCAGGACTTGATCCTTTTCCCTCTTTTTCCTACAGAGAGAACGACCGAGATTGGGCAGCTGATCAGCTCGTACCTGATGAAGGATAAGAACCTGGAGGACCACACCATTCACCTGCTCTTCTCTGCTAACCGCTGGGAACATGTGTAAAGATAATGTTTAAGATGTAAAAGAAAATTGCATGGTATTGAATCCTCCCGGGGTTTTAGCTTGCAATAGGTATGAGAGTATGATCCTGTTTAGCAAGGGAAGTATGTCTGGAAATAATGTCTCAGAATCACAGAATAGTTAGGGTTGGAAAGGACCTTAAGATCATCCAGTTCCAATCCCCCTGCCATGGGCAGGGACACCTCACACTAAACCATGTCACCCAAGACTCCCAAGTTTCAAGAACTCTCACAGATTTGGATTTAATCTTAGGTCAAATCCCACAGTTTAGTTTTTTGCAGTCATTAGATGCAGATATTTCCAGTGGTGTACCAGCATCAGAATGGGGCAGCTGAGACTATACCAGCCTGGAATAGGAATATACATCTTTTCCTGAATGAAGAGACCTTGCTTTGCAAAGAAGTCTGTGTGAGTGACAGAATGGTTAAGGAATCATATCTGAACTTAACTTTAGCTGAAGGCTGCATTCAGCTGTAAGCAGCTGTCTGTCCTTTTGGCTCCTGAGTCTGTGTGGAGCTAGGGAAGTCAGTGTTGGCTGTTGCTGGAAACCTACACTGGAAAGGGGTTTAATTAAGAAAAAAATAATAAATCTTTACTGTAGTGGTGGTGGCAATAAACTGAGAAGCATACGGCAGATGAGTGAGCTGTGAGAAGTCGATGTGAATAAAGGATGCTTTTTTCTGACTGAGGCAGAGTGTATCACAAATCTACTAAACCACATAAAAAAGGAATTGACTCAGAATAGTTTGTGCTGGAAGGGACCTTAAAGCTCATCCAGTTCCAACCCCCTGCCATGGGCATGGACACCTTCCACTAGACCAGGTGGCTCCAAGCCCTGTCCAGCCTGACCTTAAACACTGCCAGGGATGGGGCAGCCACAGCTTCTCTGGGCAACCTGTGCCAGGGCCTCAGCACCCTCACAGGGAAGAATTTCTTCCCAATATCTAACCTGTCTCCCCTCTGTCAGTTTAAAGCTGTTCCTCCTTGTCCTCTCACTTCAGGCCCTTGTAAAAAGTCCCTCTCCAGATTTCCTGTAAGGCCCTCTTTAGGCTCTGGAAACTGCTATTTAAATGCGATCAGCATCACAGATAACCCTGACATCACTGATGGTCACCATTAATAATGACATATATTAATAGGGAATCAGCAGCCTCATGAGCTTCCTTTCATTTGTATTGCTATGAAGGAGTGTAACTGTTTTCTTTTCTCTACCACATGGTTTTCAGACCAATGATGAAAGAGAAACTGCATAAGGGGATCACACTTGTAGTTGACAGATATGCGTTTTCCGGAGTGGCCTTCACAAGTGCCAAACAGGTGAGTGAGACCTGCAGTAGCCCCTGCTTCTCTCTGTATTTTGTAGAACCACAGAATGGTTTGGGCTGGAAGGGAGCTTTTAAAGCACATCCAGTTCCAACCCCCTGCCATGGGCAGGGACACCTTCCACTAGACCAGTCTGCTCCAAGCCCTGTCCAGCCTGGCCTTGAACACCGCTAGGGATCGGGCAGCCACAGCTCATATATAAATCTCCCCTCTGACAGCATAAAGCTATTCCCCATTCAGTTCCCCAATGCTTAGAGAAGCACTGGAAGCTGCTCTAAGGTGTCCCCGGAGCCTTCTCTTCTCCAGGGTGAACAAGCCCAGCTCTCTCAGCCTGTCTCCATAACGGAGCTGCTCCAGCCCTTGCAGCATCTTCGTGGCCTCCTCTGCACTCACTCAAGCAGCTCCATGTCCCTCTTGTGTTGTTGCCCCCAGAGCTGGACACAGGACTGCAGGGGGTGTCTCACAAGAGCAGAGTAGAGGGGGAGAGTCCTCTCCCTTGACCTCACACTGAGCTCAGAAAGATCTACACTGAAGCTGTGCAGTGTATTTGGGAGCAGCTTTCTTTTGGACTGATCACAAGTTTTGGACTGGTAACAGCTGTGTGGAGACTCAGAATATGACTTGGTATTTTGCTCTGTTAGGCTCTGCAGAAGAGATGTTAAAATCTTTAGTGCTGTCCGACTTAAATGATCATGAGAGGTGCACAGCACCTAGCAAAACCTGCCCCCTCAAAATTACCAAGACTGAATTCTCACATGGTAAGCTGGGATATCACCTTTTCAGTTTGTAGCCTGTGCTTAGTGTTTCAGGCTGCATCTCCTGTCTTTTCTGCCTATGCCTTTCCCACCCACTCTTTAGCTAACCTGCTGCTTTACCTGCTTTGGATTTCTTTCTTTCACCTCAAACTTGGTTATCTTCTGTCTGGGACAGAACTTCTGCCTGGAATGGTGCAAACAGCCTGACATTGGACTCCCAAAGCCAGATCTGATTCTGTTTCTTCAGTTAAGCCCAGAAGAAGCAGCAAAACGAGGGAACTTTGGAAGTGAACGTTATGAGAACAGCTCCTTCCAAGAGAAAGTTCTACAGTCCTTCTACCATCTGATGACAGACAAGACATTAAACTGGAAGGTGAGGAAATAACCCTAACACCCTGTTGGGGTGGGGGAAGACTTATTTGGTTGATTCATTTTCTGAAAGAGCTTTATGGAAATCGTTCTCTTAAAGGGAAACTGACTGTCCATCTCTTGAGAGGAATTTTCACTTAAAGCAGCACATCTGTGTACAGTATCCCAAAGTGCACAACTGTCAAACAGATAAATAGCAGAATAGATGGTGAAGAGGTGTCCCTGAAATAAGCGTGGAAATCCAGTTTCAGTACACATTAAAGGTATAGTTAGCATTCCTATCTCTTTGCCCCTCAGTTAGAATGACAGACATTGCCAAAGAACCCTCTGAAACACAGGGTGAAACCTAGCTCGGTTACACAAATAACTGGAGGATATTGTGTGAGCACAGAGGTGATGCTGGCTGTGCTACTGTTTAATCACAAACTCTATTTATTGTGTATTCTCACAGCTGCTGTTTCTCAGCAGTGTTGTGTGGGCCAGCATTGCAGAGGTCACTGTGATAAATCTGCACATCTCTACATCTCTTCACCAAATCCTTTGTACACTTCAGTCACTCCCTCAACTGCATGGGAGTGATGCTTGCTGGTCTTCAAATGTCAGCCTGGGAACACCAGCCATCATGTTCTCAGGCTGACAGCTTTCTCAGCTCTACCACCTTTACTGCCCTTAGCTTGCAGGAGTTAAAAACCAGCAAATCTGAAAGTGGGACATCACATGATGGATTTTTAGAGGTTTCTGCTATCATGGGTGGATGTTTCTCAGGGACTACAGTACAGGATGAAGAATGTTTACCTGCGTTTATGTCCCATGTCTCAAAGACTGTCAGCAAACAACACAGCAGCAGCAGTTTCTTCTGTTTCCCTTCATTCAGCCCCACATCTATTTCTTACAGGCTTATTCCTAAGTAAAATAGGAATAGTTTCAGTTCTACTCCAGAAACCATATAAAACAGGATGTGTAATTAACTCCTTTCACTGCTGATGAATAGTATCAGCATTGAGTAATGGAGGGAGCAGACAGTAGCAAGGTGAGTTTTTCTTAGTTGGTATCATTAATTGAAGAATATGTTTCTGTATTTTTTGTCCTGGAAACAGGTAATGGATGCTTCAAAGAGCATAGAAGACTTGCACAGAGAAATCAAGTCCATTGCAGAGAAAACCATGCAGGAAGTTCAGAATAAACCTTTGGAAGAACTCTGGAAATAAAACTTTATACAGGTTACTCTTTTAGACCTAAGGGAAAACTCTTAGATCCTCCTCTCTTGGTTCACTCCCCTACATCACCTTCCAGTAACTGCTTTGATCTCATGTATTCTGAGTCCAGCATGGTGCTGATGTCCTTGTGATTGTGTCTGCTCCTCCCCTTCATCCTACATAGTCCCTTCTATATTTTATACATGAACATGCAATAAGCATGTAGCAAATTCCTTGTAAAACCCTCCCTACCTCAAGCAGAAGCTCTTGTTCTAGCTCCAGTCATGTCATGCAGATGTGGGCATGGAGCCCAGGGCTGCCCCTGGACAGACAGCACCAATCTCAGTTATGGCAACTGCCATGTTTCAGATTCTTCTGCTTGTCTAGTACATGCATTCCCAGTGCTGAAACGAGTTTGTAGAGGACTTCCTAATAAATTACTCTTTAAAACATCTTGCACAGGGCATTTTTTTTTCCCCAGAATGATAATTTATCTTCTAGAAGGATATATAGGAAGTGAAGGTGCTGCGTTTCAGACACAGGAGGAGTAGTTTGCTAGAGCCATGGAATGGAGAGACGAATTCAGGTCTGCTCCCCAGCTTTTTAGTGAGAACAATACAAAAACTGAACTGCTATGAGCAGGCAGGAATTTGAAATTGATATATTAGCTCACAGCAACGCCAGTTTGAAGGGCAAGTGGCCTATAAATTATTTTAGACTGGTCAAGTTACTCCTGTGGCCAAGATCAGAACAGTTACTTGTGACTCCTACACAGTGTAATTTAAAGAGCCTAGAACAGGCTGCCACACCAGAGCAGCTGTGAATTCATCTAAGTCATCAGTAATGACCAGCAAACTACAGTAAACTGGAATGTTAAATCATTTGAAAGGTGCACAGATATGATGGTATAATTACTATGGAAATGTGTTTTTCCTTTTCTGCTAGCATGTCTGCAGGTGCTTACCCACTGGAGTAGGAATATGAACTTGACAGTCCCAATAGATAATGTCACCACTTCACAGCTTCCTTTCATTGCCCTAACAGGGTAAAACCAAGTAATTCTGACAGCATTCCCAACCCCACTGCAGGGTTACTAGATACCACCTGCCACCACCTTCATGCCATCTGCTAAAACATTAGGACAGGCAAAGAGTTTAATCTGTTTATTCAGATACAAATTGAAAGCAGATGAATGGAGCACAGCCCCATTTCCACTGCTGCCTCTTCCTCTAACTACAAGAGAGGAGAGAAGCAGGCAGAAAGCAGCAAATAATAATTTAGTGACAGAAGCATTGTGGTTCCCAGTTCAAACCTCTGCATTTGGATAACAGGGACAGTTAGAGAGCATCAGTGTATCAGTGACAGGAGAAACAAGTCATTTCTAGCCAGCTGGCACCAGCCTTGGGTACAAAAGCATCAACTGACAGGTTCCATCCTAAATGTAGAAAACAAAGCCTTGTAAACAGGTCTGCAATCTGCAGCGTGCATGAAGGAAACTACTTCAGCAACTTCTGCTGCAGTTTGCATTAAGACAGCTCTCCTCTACTCTTTAACCCTTCTCCAAATTCTGTGAGGAAAAGGGCCCCAGGCAGAGCTATCATCTTAAAAGTAGCTAAAATTTCCAGTATAATTTGACCTTCTCAAGGCATTCTGTCTTTACTGCCCTCTTTGGGATGATGACTTGAAATGGGTTTCTCTGGGTTAGCTCCTACAGTACCTTTGTGCATACTCTGCAGGGACGTGAAGCTGGCAGAAAACAAAAAGAAAGGTACCCACTGAGCTAGGAAGCCTACTTGACCTTCAGGCCCCTCTTCTGATTTGGAAAGGGAATGTCTAACAGGAGCAGCTGGAGGAACTACAACCCACGGGGGACACCATGAGGAATTCTATAGCTCAGATTTTTGGTACCAACAGGATTAGCTCCCTTGGGGTGCTGGCACAAGCAGGCACATGACTGGCAGATCTCAGCTGCCCTATTTTGCCTCTCCCAGCTGTGGACTGTTGTTTTTCCAGGACTACGGAATCCAATTCTCTGCTTGAAGCAGCTTTCCTGAACATACTTGCTGTAGACATTAATCCATTGTAGAAGCACAATGTTTGATTGACTCACGGAGCAGGAACACACACATTTTCTATTCTTCCATTCTTTCTGCTGTTATTTAAACTGAGATAGAGATGTTCCTCCCCAGCAGCACAGGTCTGCTCCATACTTTCCCAGACAGCCTTTTGCTTATTGAATTACCAGTTACTTGTAAATTCCCTCAACTTCCTTTTCATAGCATGTGAGGAGGGACATTAAATCTAGGAGGAAGTGCTGCGTACTGCAAAGCACGGACAGGAGGTGTACTGTAGGAAGCCTGGCCATCTGCACTCTAGGGGCTTCACAGCTGTGTCTGTTGTTCACTTGCGTTGTGAGCTGCAGTCCAAGTTGGCCAGTGAGAAGAGAAGCTGCTAAAGGAATTAACTCTACATTTCACCTGCTAAATGATGGGTAGCTCTACTTAAGCTTCAGAGTCCCCATGTAAGGATTAATGATTTCTATGCCTCCCCAGAAGGCCATCTGACCTGCTGACGTGACAGGTAAGTCTTTTAACTCCTAAGCACAACTGCATCCACTTCCAGCAACTGTTTTCTACTGAGAAATTCTGACTCCAGACAGTAAGGCTGTGTCACTTGATTCTTCATCTGCGCTCCACTCAGAGGCTGCACAGAATGCCAGGATGGACGAGGTGGGGATGGCAGCAAGCACCTATGAAAACCGGTAGCCCCAGGCTCTTGAAGGAGCTTCCCTCCCCCCCTTCTCCCAACACATAACACAAATTTGCAGAGTCAGTTTCCTGTTTGTTTTCAAAGGGACAGAATTTCAAAGTCTTCATCTTCGGAGTCAAAAAACCTTTCCAATCTGTCAGCATCAGAAGAGTCTGCAAGAGAAAAAGGAAGCGCTAGCTCCATGGGATGCACTGACTGTTCAGCACCAGTGAGATCAGCTGAAGAGCAGCAGAATTTGAGTGTTAAATGCCTGCAAGTTCCAAATACCTCAATGAAGGCCCTGAGAGGGATGAGAACATATCAGTAGCACAGAAAAATGCATTGGAGAGAATTACATGGTGCACAGAAGGTGCACCACATTTCATAGATTCCAAAAGCATCCCTGATGCAGCACAACACTGCTGTGAGTTTTGTATAACCTTCCTGTACAGCAGCTCTGTACTAGCAGGAGACTGTTCTGCCTCAAGAGGCCCAAAATAGAAGAGCTTGCCTAAGGTCTGTAATAACAGCCATGAAGATTTCTGGCTCAATTAAGTGATATGGGAACATTCCCCATCCCCCATGTATCAGAGACTTGTTTTATGCTACAGATGCCTTTGATCCAACTACTGGGGAATGTAATTACACAGCATGCACTCTCAGAAGTAATTAGTACAGTCCATTTTGTGAGGAAAGATAATGTATTTAATCCCTCCTGTTCACCCTTCCAACTCTATGGTGAGGAGACAGCACATACCTATAGGGGAAGTAACTTTACCATAAGGGAAATGCAGGTGAGAATGTATGTGCAAGCTGTGGAAATAAAGGAGAAACCTACTCAGGCTTCATGAAAGCACTCGCTGGCAGAACAGCCAGCCAAAAGCCTAACTGCAGTAACTGATGGCTGGAGACAGAGAACTGCAAAGCTGAACACTCCCCCCAGACATGTTGTAACAAGTTTTAATCCCACAGCACAGTGATCAAAACCAGTGATACAAGGCATTCGCATAGATTGCAGTGCCCACAAGTAGCACCCAAGTGGCAGGGGAAAATAAGGACAAGGGGCTGGATAATCATGAAAGTACAATTATTCCTTCTAGTGAGGGACAGGACTGTTGAGAAACAGAATGGCCACAGCAGATGTGAAAGGTTCTAAAAGGTAGGGAAGGGAGAGAAGGACAAGTAGCCCATTACAAAAACATTTTTAAGAGTAAGAAAGGCAGCAATTAGGGAGAATTTAGTAGAGGTAAGGATCAATTGGCAGTTGAAGGCAATCAAGCATTCTGACAGAAAAGCACAGTGAGATAAGGCAGGCTTTTCAAGTTCATGCTAAGGAGAGATAGGATGAACTTGGGTTCAGGATGCAAGTAACAGGACACAGTCCAATGCCTGGTAATAGGGTAGGTTTGTCTATGTATACTTACTGCTCTTGGCAGAAGCAGTCAATGGCTTTTTATCTCCTACAATGTTTGTGCACATTATTAACACGATAAACAGAGCCTGACAGCCAAGATACTGCCCAGCGCTTGTTCCCTTTTGCATTGGTAGTAGCACATTTACAGGGAATGAGTGACTTACACTGGAACTAAGTTTGATCAGCCCTGTCTGACCATTTTCATTACCTAGAAACTCATTTTTCAGCCTTTTCAATGGACCCTTTTAATTCCTCCAAGCATCCCTTTATAAATCATAAATTCATGTTGTTGTGATAGCTTATGAACTTGTTTTTAATTTCCCTCAGTCACCATCCTCATTCACAGGCTCATCCTAAAAATCATCCTGAGACACCATGGGATCTGTGAAACACCAGCTGAAAGTGCTTCACAAAGAAACAAGATCAATTGACCCAAGAGCTCCAGGTGCAACAGGAACATACTAGAAGTCACCATGCAATTCCATACAATTTCCAGTAAATCAAAGGGATCACCTCACCTTTCACTCTGCCCCCCTGCAGGGCCTTACCTGGTGTGAGATTCAGGACATCAGGGTTGGAGAAATGCGAAGGCTGGCGTTCAACCAGTTCAAACATTGGCAGCGCTCCTCTTACAAGGGACAGCTGTGGAGCAAGAGCAGAGCCATAAGAACCAACAACTCTGTACCCACAGTGCTCTGTGTCTTTAAGGGGTAACAACAATCTGTTGGCACTTCATTGCAGCTGAAAAAACATTTCTCAGATCTTTGACTCACACCATCAACAGCATTTCATGAGCTATGCTCTTCTTGGTAGTTTAATAAACCAAATGGGATGATGCTACAGAGAACATGGCCTCTGTGTAGCAGTTTGGAAACAAGACAATAACCTATATTCCTTTGTTTCTTGGTGATATAAACACAAACCTTTCTGATTTGCTGGCACCAATTGTTAAAGTCCTCCTCTGTGTTGCAGAAAAAGCCCTGGAAAAAAAAAAAAAGAAAGAGGCATTCAATGCCTTACTTTTAAACTGTGGCTTACACTGCCCCATTAAACTGAATGCTCCCCATACACTTGATGTGACCGGACTGTCCAAGTGCTGAAATCATCAGTGTAATGGACTGCTCTACTGCAGAAAGAAAACTGGGCAGAAACAACCCACATGGAAACAAAGGTCTGTGTAAGGCATTGCAGGTTCAACAGAAAACAAGCCACACTGAACCATAATATGGATTCAGGAATGGATGTGGATCTGCTCATCAAAGGCAGGAATCAAAGCCTAAACTAAACTTGAGAGAAATGAAGAATGGCATTTAATTGCCATGCAAGTGGAACTTCCCTGGACCAAAGTGCTTCCTTCTTGAGGAGCTTCTTTACCACCATTACCAAAACCCACAGCAGCACTTGCTGAGAGCACAGCATGCCTGTAGAATACCCAACCCACCATCACTGCCCTTTGCCAGTTCCCTGGGTAAAGGGATGGCTATGGAACAGAGGGACCACAACACCGCTCCTTTGGGTGACTGGAAACAAAGGGTAGGAACGCACCACTGCGATGGAGGGGTCAAGCTCAGCAATGCTCATCCTGCAGGGAGGGTGCTGGCAGTGGAAGCTTTCATCAGGGAGACAGCCACTGTCATTGGGCTCCACTGCAGGCTGTGTAGTGTGGGGATCCAGGTAAATGAGTTCCTCACCTGGACAGACAGGCAAGGAGACATCAATAGGAAGAACCACGTAGAAGCTGCTCTTCTGAGAGGCAAATGGTGAGATAGAAAGAGTAGGAAGAGCAATGACAGAGCCAGCTCTCATAAAACCACAACAGAACACACATTCTAGGGACAACTTGTTTTCTCACACTTTCCCAAATGATTCTCATACAGGCAAAGAGCCAGTTGCCAGCAGAACCACAGTGGTCACTCCACAGCAACACCCTGGGATCAAGGCGCAGGCACTATCTGGGTACTGGTCCTTCACATGCTTTCCAGGGTCCTGTGTGAGCTCAAGTAGGCCCCAGAAATCCAAAGCACAACCAGCTTGAGGTTTTGGGCAGAGACAGAAAATCAGAGGGAAAGAGGAGAGTGAAACAGTAAATAGTTTGTAGAGTTTCAGGAAGTGGACAACTAAATCCAGCCAAGCCCCTAAAGGGAGATCAGCACCGCACATAGGAAGAAGTGTCTATGCACACCTCTTTACAGACAGGATTTAGCATTACACAGTGGAACTTTGGCTTATACTATAGCTGCTGTTCAAAGCTGCATCACTTGGGTCCTCACACAGAGGTTCAGTCCACAGCAGCCTTCCACACAGGAAAGGACCACCCTGCAGCATGCACAACAGACCAAGCAGGGGAACTGTACCACTCCACAAGCATTTTTTTCAGCTGGGGGGAGATGCTTGGAAGGTCTTTGCAGTATTCTGGGCACTCACCTACATAGCCAATGAAGTAGTGAGCACTGTTTGGTTTCCCTCCGATCACTCCCAGCGACTGGGGCATCATGAAGCAGTGCTGGAAAAGCAATACAGAAAACACACAGCTGACAGACAGTGAGACAGTAGGTGGCAACAAAGGCAAACATCAAAAAGTTTTGATGGGAAAGTGGGAAAGAAAGCAGTGGGAAAGAAAGATGAGAACACTGAAAATCAGCAACTCTAGCAGCAAGAACAGCTATTTCCAGAAAGAAGCTCCATGAGGAAGGCTGCAACACAGGACCTTCAAGGAACATGGAAGCAGCTTAAAACCACTTGTAACTGCTGACAGGAACACACAGATGCACCAGATGGAAGGAGCAGCACTACTTCAGGACTCGGTCTGGGCAAGTCTTGGCTCTGCTGCAATCAGTGGCAAGATCCCCTGGAACTCTAATAAGGCAGCAATAGTGCCCATGGAATGGAACGATCACTCAGGAAACAGTTTTAAGTTCCTTATCCAGCTGTAGTATCCAGGCACCTTAATTACTGAGTTAAGGACAGGTAACCTTAGCATGAATTTGGAGTTCTCTTACCAGTGCAACTCAGAGCTCGCTAGCTTTTGGACAGCAAGACAATATGCACCCTACCCTGCCTTGTGCATGTACTCTGCACACCCTAAATCCTGCAGCCTCCTGGAACCTAGAACCATCTGCCAGCTTCTAGCCTCAGTCTGCAGGACAAGTTCCAGCATCAGAGCTACAGGGAGTCTGAAACACTACATTCATTAATGCTTATATTGCCACCAAGCACAGTACAGTTGTGCAGAACTAATGCTCCACAAAGAAGATCTGTGATTAAGTTGTGAAGTAAGATCCTCAAAACCAAACCAACTCAAAACAAAACAAAGAAAACCCCCAACCCCTCATCCCACCCCACAATTTTTCTAACTATAGCCTGCAAGAACCCACACCCTGACCTCTGACAAGGATTGTCTCTAAACACATTTTTCTTTTGCAAATAGGAAAATTACTTCTGAGTATTTTTTGCCCCAAAACCAAATTCTAGAAATTACGTAATGCACAACAGGGTCCTTAAGAACCAGAACACCAGGAACTGAGCTCCAGATCCCCTACCTTCAGTGTTTCAATATAGGCTTCATTGATCTCTGTGAGCCCAAGGCGAAGAGGTATCAGCAGCACCAATGGTTTCCACAGTGAAAGCCTATCTCTAACCCCTGCTTCCTCTGGGTACCCGTTGTAGAGTACGTCTGACTCCACAGCAGGGCATGCTGCAGCTCCAGCACACGGGAAGTTGGACTGGCACAACCGCCCTATGGAAAGGGAACATGAGCAGAAAGCATCAGAAATAACCTCCGTTTCTGGACCTTGAGTAACTCTATTCAAGCTCTTATCAATAATTGCTATTTACTAAAAGCCTACTGCACTTAAAAAAAAGAAAAGCTTAAAGTGGTGCAGTGCTGGGATCAGGTGATGTACGTGCTCCCTGCAGGGCTTCTGGTAAGGCTCAGCTTCAAGATTACACCAAAGCATGTTGTACTCACAGCCACCATCTGCTGGGCTGTTAAAAAGCAAATTCTTCCAGCAGGTGAGCAGCTAAGCAACAACGTGTGGCAACAAGGCTGAATGAGCCGATCAGGAGGTCAGGCCAGAGTCCTGAATGCAGGAAGTGTCTAGGCAAGAAGAGATAATCTGAAGTGCTCAACTCCAGAGGAGTTCGTGGAGGGTATGAAGACAGCTGAACCGCATGAGCAAAGCATTATGGCTGAACACAGGAAATACTCAATGAGTGCTGTCACAAGACACACACACAGTGTCTGTCCAGAGTAGTAGTGAACTTTCCTAAAGTTCACTAAAGCCTTCACAGATTTTACTGGGGATCATTCAGAAGCTACTTTAGAGACCTAAAGCAGGATGATCATTAAGCTCTGCAATTTCAACACAAGCTTTGCAGTAAGATATGGGGCAGCAGAACTCCTCAGGGCATACACATAACATCAGCGCTATGCACCCTCATTCTACAGGCTTGACAAACACACAGCAGGCTGTAATGCAACCAGATTATGTAAACTGTAGTACAGAAACAGCTCCAAGCCTACCTGTCTCACCGGCCAATTTCATTACTTGCTGGGTGCGTGAAGAAAAAACCCAGAACCCCAAAGAAACCCACAGCACTTTTAATCTAAAGCCAAGGCAATTAGACAGAATGTCAGAGGCTCGTTTAATTTATTCCTGGGCTAAGCTGAATGCCAGGACACTAGCAGGTAGGACACGATGTAAACACCTTCATCACCAGCCATCTCAGCAGGGTGTTTGCTCATACGAAGAGCTTCAAACCCAGCTGAACAAGGAGAATGTTACACCCAAGGTTAGAAGGAAGAGGATTTTGATCTAAAACCTCAGTATGAGAGAGAACCTGCACTAAAGAGTTTGCAGTTGCTCTCCATTTTGTCCCTCATGGAGGGAGAAGGTGTACATATCCATCTCTCATGCACATAGCTACCGAAGGTCCTGAGAAAACTGAAAGTCATTATTTGTAGCGATTTACCCTGCTAAAGCAGTGAAGGTCATGGTATTTTCTGTTGCAGTAGCCTGCCTGTTCTGATGATCTGAAACCAGCTGCCAAGCCAAAGCTGCTGCTGAATGGGGTGTCACTGCAGGTCTCTTTATCAGGCAAAGCAACTGTCAGTTCTGCACTGTGATATGAACACATTTCACCCAAGTTTAAGCAGTAGAGAGCTCAGCACAGACTAAATTCACCTCGCTTCTTTGGTAGGCCTTGCAGTGCTGTGGTGCCACACCACAGCAGAACCTGCCTAAAACTTCCCAGCTGGATCCAAACCATTTACTGCAAACATATTACAACAAATATGACACCACATCTCTTCTGCTGCAGCTGCTGCTGCTAGCAGGTACTGGCTTTACTGTCTTTGTTTCTCACCACCTTTGTGATACACAGAATCTTCCAATGCCCAAAACTAAGAGCCCCTTTCTGATACAACAGACTTGACTCAGAAGGGATAAAGATGGATGTGGCAAAAGGCATTTCCTATGAACTTTAGGGTGGACAGTATTAGCGATCCAATTGAGCAGAGATATGAAACAACATTAACTTCTGAATGCTTCACTGTCAACAGATGTTTGGGCACAAGGTATCTACAGACATAAAACATATCAGAACCATTTATACAGTAACTTTTGGGCCCTGAATAGGTACATTATGATTCACAAGCCAGGAAAATAAACTAACACCCCCTGCATGTTACAATCTGTATGGACACATTACTTGAAGTGGTATCAGTGCTGAACAATTGGTGTCACACAGACAAGAGCTTGCAGCGTACCCAAGGCTAGAACTGAAGCACATTGGCTGCAAAAAGTAATGTTTTCAGGCTTAAGATGAAGATAAATCCAGTTTCTGTTTTCATGTTGGCCTTTTTTAAGCCAAGGTCATTAGCACATAACTGCAGAGGACTGTATGTACCTAAGGCTAGACAGGCACTTCTCAGTCAGATCCTGTGTCAGTTGAGACTACCTGATAAGAGATGTGACTTCACACAGTGACTTTCCTGCACTCTAGGGACAAATTGCCTGTTAATTTATTTTGGCTCTACAGCAGCTGAAGCCAGCCTAAACAATGCCTGCCCTGATCTTGCCTATAACCTTCCACCGGCTCCAGTGCTCACTGGACTGTTCTAGATGCCATTTCAGAACACTAACCCAGCAGAAAACACTGCACAGGTTTGTGCTGTGTAAATGCACTGTCCCACAAGTTAGTCCATGGCAAGCAAGGAGAAGGCTTGTGTGGCCAGCACCATGCAGGACTGCAGCTACCAGCAATGCAGGCCTTCAGCTTCCATTACTGTGACACTGCGACCTAGCAAGCATGCTAGGGATGAACACATTGTACGGCTGTTCAGCCTTCAGAGCCTTCCTATTGTCAGGATGGGGGGGGGAAGGGAGCAGTAAAGGAAACAACCAGTCATCACTCCTTAGAAGATGATGAGAGATGCACTACAGGGATAGACGCTCTTCTCTTCCCCTCCCCTGCCTCCCCAATGTTTTTCATTTTTGTCTTCAGCGATCTGTTCCAATTTTCTTACTCTGCCCAATAGCAAAGACATTCCTACCCCATTATGAGAGAAAGCAGCTTCTCACTGCTTGCCACCTGTGGCTACAAACAAGTTTGATACCACCTTCCAAGCAGCTCCCACCTAGCTGATCTGAAGGTCAGAAGATCTTCTCTCCAGATCCAGAGACCACAGAGCTAAGTCAGAGGCTCTATCAGATGAAGCAAAAGTCAAACAAGGGACTTCCTTGCCCTAGAACAGCAATTCTTGGATTGTTTTAGTATTCTTGGCCACAGATTTAAAACAGAACATGTACTTCATACTTCTTGTGTTGTACTATCTGCTCTCCATTTTTATTTCTGTTTACTGCAGCTATTTTCAGCTTCTTGCTGCCAGAGGATATACCATATCCCATCTCCATGCGATACTTACTGATTTCTTCCATCACTACTGTGTTGTCCATGGCTATATGTACTGCCAGTGAACTCCATGTATCAAAAGCTGCAAGTTTTCTATAGGAAAATTAAAACAAAAAGTTGGCAGGGATTAGTTACAAGACAAAGATGGTGGGGTATCAGAGAGGAAAAACTGGATTAGGAGAGATTGGCTTTTATCAATTATGCCGTAAAGTATGCTTTTATACATGTATCAGAGTTGTAGGCTTCACTGCCACTAGTTATTATGGCTAGAAGAATAAACAAGATTACAAATGGGACTGCGAATGAGACCACACCTGGGAATTTGTCCCTCAACAGCGTACGAGTACAAGAGCACTGATACAACCTCCAGCTTGAATCCCAGAACTTCTGGCTACCAGAAAGTGAAAGAGCATAAAAGTAAATAATAATAAATGAAAAAGAAAAATAACTTTGACTTTCCATACATATCTCCTGATCACCTATACCAGATCCTGAGCTAATTTGGCATATGGTCTGATCTGGGAAAGCTGCTTTCAGGCAATCCTACACCTGTTCCAGAGAACAGGTTACGATTGCTCATCTAATCAATGTGAAGGAAGAACAGTGACAGAAGAGAAAATGTTACTAAAGGCAGTCCATGCTCTAGCACTACTATGATCCTCTGCCTGTCACCATGGAACCCAGGTAGCAAATACTAATGCTTTCTTCTGCTATGCATTAGTGACTTGATAGCTCACTGAAGCTTTACAATAATGAAGACACTGTTGTCAGGTCAGAGATCCAAACAACAGCAAGATCATCTACTTTGAAACTTGCTTTTGGTCTGCTGCAGGGTACCGTACTCCGTTCTAGCAGCAAGCACATTACTTGTGGGATGTGGAGAGACATTTCTGGGGGTTGTTCTCAACTTGAAATCTGTTTCCTCTCACATCCTGCCAGCATATAAATGGCAAGAACTTGGAAAGAGCCCTTCTGTCCAAGCAGGTCAATAAGGTCAAGCAGGTCAACAAGGTCAAGCAGGTTGCTGGCTTAACATCATTAAAACATATAGTTGCACTTCAGCCCATGGGCAGAAACCTGTAAACTAGGAGGTTACAAACCAAATGACCCCACTGCATGCTTCAAAAGATGTAAAGGAAAAATGCAGCACTTACTTCAGCACTTGTGCGACTGTGTTTGGTCCATACCACTGACCTATGGATTTTCCCTCGCCAACTCCCATCTGGGCTGCATCACAAGAAAAAAAATAATTAGCAAATAATGTCATCCACACTGTTTCCCTTCCTAATCAGTTTGTATTTAATGGGGAAGAAATCTCACTTAGAAACACTGTTAAGTCAGCATAATCTAGCCTTTCATCTACCCTTTCATAGCATCACAGAATGGTTAGGGTCGCAAAGGACTTCTCATGGGGTATCTTAATGTAGATGAAAGAAAAAAGCATGCCCTGAAGGGCCATAAAGTAAATCTTTTCCCCAAAATGCAGTAATGCAGAAGTTCATAACGGGCAATATTACCTCAAAAGAAACATCAGACTGTTTGATTACCAGACCACCCCTGTAATCTGAAGTTCTGTTCACTGAAGCTATACCTTAATAGTGCCTTAAGAGCTTACAGGCTCTTAAGAAAAACTGGAACAGGCCGCTTCTATGCCAGGTAAGTTTATATGAAAGTGTGATCCTTCCTTAATCCATTTGCTATTTCTGAGAGTTTCTTTGATCAGCAGTCTTCTCATATGATAAGGTCCTAGTAAAAACAGCAGGCACATGAATTCCTCCCACCTTAGCTAGCTACAGTATGGAAAGTGATACTGAATATAACCTAAAGCATTAGGCAAACCTGATGGCCTTAACGGAGTCAAGAAGAAAAGTGCATCATAATCCATAATAAAGAATGGTAGCTTGACAGCATGTTAGAAAACAAGCATCAGAGTGTCACGTACTACCTGACCCCCTCACCAAGCCAGTAAAAGAAGCAGCAATGTTCTAAACTCATGGGAAACCCAGACTGAGCATCTCCACATTCCTCAGCACCCAAGCTCTTACCTATCTGGTGAATGGAGTAGTAGCTGTCTTTTTTGTCAATGAAGGCATTAAGAACATTGAAGTAATTAGCCATCTGCTTCTTCCCTTTTATCCACCTCCAATCTAAGACACACAAGGGGATACATGAAACAAAACACGGTATTTATTAGCAACAAGAGGCTGCAAGCTACAGTTCCCTGTGCATTAATCAACTGACCCAATTTTCATGTCACTATCTTATTACTTGGTATCCGAGTCATTTTCAACACTAAAAAATTAATTTAAAATAAAAAGTAAGCATTCTCACAGCTGGGATAAAGAAATATCACCCACAGAAAAGCAAATAAGCAAAAATCAGACAACAAAATTGTATCTCTACCCTACAAATGGGGAATAGGATTACAATTTCTCATCGACAGGTATGAGCTACGTATTCTGTGAAAACACAAGTGACCTCAATACAAAAATCATCCCCCTCAAATTCAAAAGCCATCAACACCTGTCAAAAGTAAGCTCTTGCAGAGCTTCTTACAGACCAAACATGGGTCAAGCACAAGAACAGAAGCATTCAGAAGAAGAGGCTACACTCAGTAAGTGAGGGCAATGCGACAAATCTGAACTATAAAAAACAATCAATCTATGAAGTTGTTTCAAACTTAGTTATACGAAAAAACTTTCAAGAAAAATCTGTTATGCTCTTGTCTTCAGTAGATTTAACTAGCATGTGACAGGGCTCTGCTTTGTTTTAAGGCTTGTACAACTATGTCTACCTATGTAGTTGCAGAGAGCAGCGAAACAGCTGTTTCAGGGTTTCCAGTACACTGTTCTCTCAACAGCCCTGAACTTGAGAAAACTGAAGAAAAAGTTATAGAGCCTTCAGCAGTTCCCAGCTGCACCCTTGTTATCTGCTGTCCTTACAAGGACTGCACTGGTGGGAGCACGTGGCCCTGGAAGTCGATACGGGGTATGCACTGGTTTACCTCTTCCCAAATGCCTGCAGACCAAGGCCTGAGCAAAGATCATCTGGCCACACCGCAACATACAGCCCCAGCCAGTATCAGATGTGGGACCAGTTCCTCCTGCAAACAAGGCCAGAAAATAAGTATGTAATGAACAGTAAAACAGTGCAAAGAGGGAGAAGAAATGAAAGCAGAGGGAAAAGAAATTAAAGCACTGGAAGTCTGTACCTGGGTAGCATGCTCACGCAAGAAATCAGGCGGATAAGGACATCAGTGAATAAGGACTATCTTAGCTCACATACCCAAGGCTGAAGACAAAAATGTAGTTATCATTGAGTAACTTACTGGCATCTCTTAAAACCAACTAAACAAAATCCTCTAGCATGAACTGAAAGGGGAAAAAAAACTTCAAAGGGAAATTAAAAAAACTCAACTAGAGAGATGAATTCCTCTGGAGTACAACAGTCCTTGAACATAGCTGCAGACTCCCAGCCCAATTCAGAGAACATTTCTACACCAAGGCGCTTCTTACAGGCAACTTCCTGTAATCCTTATCTTGAGAAGGTAACTCATTATGCAAAACAAATCAGTCCCAAGAATTTACACATCATAAGCAGCTATGGCTGGATGAGATTCCAAAGTGAACAACTTAGGCCAAAGAAAAACACCTCCAAAACAACCCATCAACCAGAAATGCCACCCCAGCAATAACTAAATCCCCATATCCTGCATAATTCTGGAGAATAAGCTGGATATTAGCTCACACTAGAAAGCCTTAGACAAAGGCCTCAAGGCTGGAAGCACCTCCCTGACAGAACTTCAAAAGGAAACTGCTGCTCCTTCACTGAAACTTTGGCTTATTATTACAAGCTTCACACGTAAAATGTTTATAGTGTGACCACAGCAAGTGAGCTGTCTTACAAGCACACAGTGAGCTATGCCTTAGCACAGCTGGCAGAAGTAGCTTCTTTGCAATGCTGCTTTCTTCTTTCAATCCTTATGCAACTACTCTGCATAAAAAGCCTATGGAGAAAAATCACTCAAGAGAAATATTTTATCACCTTCTGGATAGTCAGCAGCTATCTTCCATAGTTTTGCCAGCAATTTATAACATAGACAACATCCAAAATTGATAATGCTTTACAAAATTAGCATTAGACATTCCCCTTTCCTCTGTGCTTGCCCACATAAATATTGTGAGCTCTTCAGAGAATAAGTGGGGAACAGTAAAAGGGATGACTGGGAAAAAAAAGACTGGAAAAGGTCTGCTGTATGGCATGCAAATCATATGTATACTGTAAATGGGAAATGACTCAGAAAATGGGATCTCTGTTTTGTCCCCCACCCCTTTAATAACTCACATAGAAACTCCAATCATGTTTGTGAGCCATAGTTAAAGACATGGTAACCCTTCAATTTCAAACACATTTAACTATGGCTTACAAACATGAACTTAAAGGGACTAAACTGCATTAAAGATGTCTCATAAGTTGTTAGGCAAAGAGTTTCCCAGTAGGGAAAGAACAGAACAAACCAGAAGGACTAGCTACCAAGAAGTCTCTTTTCCAAATCTGAGCAATTTTCCCCACTGACAGTGGAGACATGGATGAGATTTGTAAACCCATTTACCTGCTCTTGGATCTCTTCTGATACACCTTCCACCCAGTACACAAAACCAAACCACAGAAGAGACCATGCAGAATACCTTGGGGAATGAAGACTTCTACCTTCCATTTCACTGGGAAAAGGTCCTCATATCATTAAGTTCCTACGTGTAACAGCCACTTCAGGCATTTAACCTCCCCCAACAACAAGAAATCCACACATAGTCTAGAGCAGATGCACAAAGGCAGTAATTTCAGTACCTCATCTTGAGCTTTCATTACTTTAATCCACTTCAACCCCAAGACCTTCATTAAATAATATTACATGATAGATTTATGTAGGACCTAATGAACATGAAGTACAAAAAAATTCCCATGTTGCTCAAAGAAAGGATGTTTCTAGGTAGGCTTCCAAAACTCATTCTTGTACCCTTTTTAAAATTCCTGTCATCCCTCATACCCAAGGACATGATGAATTCTCATTCTCAGGTAAGCAAAAAGTCAAGTTAATGAAGTGCATTTCTGATCCTTATAAATGGAAGCACATTAATGTTATACTTGTAGGGACTGTTTTATTAGGTAGAGATACTGAATTATCACCACTTCCAGGGTGTTTTTAGACTTGTCCACAGTACATACCAATAGCAGGGAAGTTCTTTCTGTAGGTGAACCAAAGCCGAGAGGTCACATCCAACAGGATCTCTTCTTTCTCTGAAAAATTTTGGAAGCATTGGAAGGCATGCATGTGAAGGAAGCACCAAACACAGCTAAATCCATCTCCCACTCACCTTCCCCAACAACAGCAGCATTCTGCTTCTCACACAGTCTGCATGCCCAGAGACAAAAACTGGTTGAGGAACAGTGGTGCTGTGCAGAAGAAACTTAACTTTTCCCCCCAGATTAGCTGCAAGCAACCCAAAGACATTATGGTCATAGGCAAATTATGGAGCAGTAAACCACCTTCTTGCCTTTTCCCTGAGCTGTCTCCTTGCCTCAACCATTCTGGCCTCATGACACAAGGCCCAGTAACTGGTAACTTTCTGGACAAGAACATTCCAGGGTCCATGGAAATGGCCAAACAGACAGAAACTGGGCAGTTACAGTCTGCATGCTTTGCCAGCAAACAGACAGACTTTGTAGTGTGCTTATAGGTTTGCAGTCACCTTGCTGTTCAGAAAGCAAAGCATGATACTAACAGAATCCTCTGGAGCATTAGAGCACATTGCATTGTGCATGCAAACTACCTGTAAAAACACTGTATTTCCGGCCAAGGATCCAAACAGGTTCTTTGGTCTCAGGGAAGTCTTCATATTCGAACCTGAGAGTGTCGTAAGTAAGAGTAGCTAGAAAGAGAAAGGAGAAATTACATACTTTTCAGGGCTTTTCCTTGTGTTTTAAAAACCATACAAAACCAGAGAATCAGAACTGCTATGGCCCAGTAACATACCCAGAGCACCTGGCTCTAGCTGGCAAGGAATGGTACAGCTCCACCTGCAACCACCACCTCTTGGAAGGCACAGAGCGCTGACCAAGCAGAAAAGCAGAGGGATTTCCAGGTTAGATCAGCTCCAAGCTCTACCCAGTTCAGAAAACATCTAGGACTTCAGCTGGCAGCTGCACTGTATCCCCCAGAACATGCACCATCGTGTATGCCATCAACGATATCGAGGTCCTCTTTTCAAGTGAGCAAAGTGATAAAATAATCTTCTTCCAGAGAATGTAATAAAAAGCACACATCATAACAAAATGGGACCTAACCCCCACTCTGCCCATCAGTTCCTCCTCAAGCAGAAATGAATCCAGCGGAAGTCATCATCTGCCCTGAAAACAGCCTGCAGCTTGTGGAGCTTCACTACCTTTACAGATGTCACACTAAAACCCGAGGAACACAGAGCTGTACTTGTTCACAGATGATAGGCAAACCTTAGGTCTATTTTACTGGCTCTCTTCACAGCATGGCATCCATCAGTGCCTATGCATGTACTCTCTTACATGACCATTACAGAACAACTCAGCAGCACAGGCTGCCCTCGGATCAGGGCAGCCTATGCTTCCATGCAAAAGGCACAGGAAAAATAAATTAAAATGGAAAGTTGGATGATCTGTGCTGTGCTAGATCTGCATTTGAAAATATGGCCTGGGAACCCTGGAAAAGAACAATCTCATTTTGTAGGTGTCAATTCTTTAACAAAGCACCCACAAAATTTAAAACAGAATAAAGCCAGACTGTTCTGTAACTGTTAAAGTGGCTATTGAAAACATCTCTTACAGCAAATGCAATAAAATCTGTGGTAACATGACACGAGTTTAAAACAGTACAACAGACTAAACAACCACAAGCTCCTCTCAGTCCCATTTCCTGTGAAAGCCACCACATGGTGCACACTTTGCCTTTTGCTTCTCAGGAGAGTCACCTGCTGATGTTCTCTCATCTGCCTATGTAGCTGACCTCACCCTTATCACAAGTAGAAGCTGTTCATAAGACAAACTTTCCTCCCAGCCATTCCCTTAGCTTTCGAAAGCATCATGTGGTGCACCACTAAACAACTTGGCTGATTTGCATCAATGATAGCTCCAGGAAGTCACCACTCGGTTCTGCTCCACCTTCCAGACATCTAGGATACTCCTCACTGTGCTTGGGCAAACAAGCTACACAAGACATTTTGTCCTCCTGTAGGTGCCTCATCAGCCTCCTGCCCCTGGGGTACATAACCTGAAATTCCAACTCCAAATATCAAGAAAATAGTTGAGTAGCAGCAGCAAGACATCATTACTAAGACCAGCTACTGTTTAAACAGGAACCCTGGCAACAGAGATAAAAATAGGCTCCTAAATCATATTTTGAATTAGACCCTGGCCCTAACCCTAACCCAAAAGATTTAAAGCAGGTTTCTAATAAAATGAGTGAAACAAGGGTGCTACACAGAAACTATCAAGCTCCCTACCACCCCTCTTTCTCCTTCCTAGAAACATTTCCTCATCTTCTCAAATGTCACACCCTCTGTGCTCCACATCACACAGGTCCTTAGCAAGCACAGGATTTGCCAACTGGCAGCTTTACCACAAGGATCTGCTGGAATGTTTCCTCTTCAATCAAAGCTAGGAGAGGAAGGGGGCAGCAGGCAGGAGGGATTCCCAGGCTGCCCACTGGACCAGCTGCCTATTCAGGGAATGCAGCACATGCAAACTACAAGTGCTATGATGTTGTGCATTCAGCAGGAAGGTCCCAGACTTGCAGTCCTTCAGCTGAATGCCCAAAGGTCCTGTATGTTGAGCCGCACATCTGAAAGATGTGGTCAGGCATTAGTTGTTTTCTGCCACCATCTGAAAAGGCACAAGTACTATATGCAGGAGTTAAGGTTCCTTCACAGGGAGAAAATCCAGATGATTGCTCCCAGTTAGTATCAACAACATTATAATGGGAGCAGTAAGCTCCCCACAAGGCTTGAAGCCACCACTTCCTTTATAAGCATTTACTTTCATACACTGGCACTCTTTCAAAACTATCCATTGTGCTACTGTGCAGATGAGCTAAATATGAGCCAGTGGGACCCAAACAATTCAGGCAGGGATACAAAGATGTCACAGCTTGCACAGGAGCTCTTCTCTCCCACTTAGTTAGAGGCAAAGGGTCTGAAAATTAAGCTGGAAAATCAACCAGCAGAAATCCTACTTGAAAATGGTCCTTCAGAGCTGCAAAAGTTGGGGGAGATCAGCAAATTTCTCAGGCAGTACTCCAAAACTTCACCTTCAAGAAGCCCTCAGTCTATTTTAAATACCGACCTTTGAGCATCCAGGACAGTGAAGCAGCAGCCTCTGCAGAAAATCCAAGTGCACATCCAATACAATAGTTCGACTTCTTTCTGTGCACAATGGATTTCTTGTTAAAAAGCCAACAATCCCAGCCTTGCAAAGCACACCCTCAGAAAGCTGGCCTTGCTCTCCAGGAGCCTTGGACATGCTGCGGATGGTGCTTGGCTTACTGGATCTCTGCCTCATGGCACACCTTCCACGGGGTCTGCTGAAGTGTCCCAGAACACCTTTTCATCCCACACCCTCACTAGAAAGCCCCAACAGAAAAGGCAAAGCTTTGTACATGCCTTTACAGAAAACAACTATCCTAAACAACCAAGGTAAAGGCATTCAAACTAAAACTGCATTAAAGACCATAAAAAACTGTTTTGATACACAGAATTAGGGTAGAGGGTGAAGTTTTGCCTCCCTTCTCATATTCTTAAGCTGCACAACAAAAAAGGTGAGCTTAAAACATTACCCCAACTTGTAATAAGCTCCCACATAATCAAACACTGAAGCACAGCACTGGGCAGCAGACCCTGACTGGTGATATCATCAAATGTGCTGAAGGCAAATTACATCCTTGACAGCCAGTAACTTTATCTGCTTTACCAAAACTGTCTCTCTGGCAAACCAGTAACAAGTCAAAACTTTGATGACTCAGATAGAAACATGGCAAGTGATTTTCCCTGTGGTTTGCACAGCAAACAGCTGATGTTCGCTCCAGCATCATCTTGATTACAGTTTGCCTGCACAGCTCAGATGTTTTGTTGAAAAACTTCCTATACAAAATACTGAAGCAGAGATTTGGAGCACCACACTGAAGGAAAAACACGCTTTGCAAGACGTCCCTTCCCAAAATGCTTCCTGGGCTTCCCCAGTCTCTAGAGAGGTATTACTGTGGGACACTGAAATGCTCCTCAGGCAGAGCCCGCAATAGCTTAGAGACATTTTCCCTTCAGCCTTCAATTAACACTGCCACAAAAGAATCAGAAACCGGGGGGATGATCATCTCCCTCAGCTAATAAAGGTGCATCAGCCAAGGCAGTGTGGGGAGGAAGAATGCCAGTGGATGTAGAGTATTTCAAAAGAGAGGCGAGAAGGTAAATATATTGTGCTAGTGAAGCTCACTGCTATAAAACACCTACAAAACAGGTAACGGAAGAACAGCCCGAATCCCTACTTCTGGCCTTTGCAGAAATAAAATTCTTTCCTTTCCCCTAAGACCTTTCAAACAAGACAAATCCCAACTATCTAAGCAACCATGAGTCATTAAGAAACAGCCAAGGAGGAATGTTATTCAACTGGAGAGTGGCACTTGCTTGGAGACCCAGAGCGAAGAGCTGAAAGTCTGCCCATTAGGCCCCTGACAGTCTCAGAGGCATGGCTGGACACAAAGGGGCTTGAGCTCTCATTGCTCCAAAGCCCGGAGACCCACCTCCTCTGTGCACACTGGAAATCCAGCCCTATTGTCTATTACAGCAAGGTTTTCCTTCTCTTGGTCATCCTCACAACACTTGCACAAAGGGAAACCAAACACATCTCCCAGCTCCCGCTATGCAAGTTCACTTGCTGGAACACACTTCTGTTCCCAGGTATGTGAGACAGGATACATCAACGCACAAGGACACACCAAGCAAAGTCAGGACATTATCAGCTGGAATACACTGACAAAAGCAGCACCTGCACCAGGGCCAAAACCAAGTCAAGACAGCAGTCTGGAGGGATGAGAGCTACCGGCTCCCTGTTTCATACACATGCTCCCCCAACATGGGGGTGGAACCCAGGCAGCACAGGAGAACGTTTGTTATTATGGAACATCACTTATCTCTCAGAGCATGAATGAAAGCTGTTACTAACTTAAGACTAGGAAATAGGCGAGTGCTAACACACTTCTTTTTCTTCTCCCCCATATGAAGCAAAACATCTAGCGTGAAAGGCTTTGCTGGCATTCTCAGTGAAGGTGAGGAGTGGCTCAGTCTCTTCACCCCTCGGTGCAGTAGGTGGCCACAGCCACCGCTTTCACCCTCTGGTTCGCTTCCCGGGCAGCCCTGTCCAGGCCATGCCGCCAAACTACGTGGAAGAGCTCAGTACCTTCAGGCACGACGGTAAAAGCCAAGCTGGTGACGGCAGGAGGGATTCGCCTCTCTGTTGACAGACCTCCCTCTCAGCTCTGGCCTGCAGCGGCAGGAACGGAGCCATCGCTGGGCTGACCTGAACCCCCGGCTTCCCCCGCATCCCGCAGGGAAGCGGCCAGGCCCCTTCGGGTCCCACAGGGCTGAGAACGCCGCTTCCAGGACCGTACCCCAGGGAAGCAGTGACTTTTCCGGCCACCAGCTAGGTAAGAGACGCGCCCCCGAGCACCGTAAGAGGCCGCGCCGTTCCGGGCCGCCTGGGCCTAGGCCGCCCCGGGAAGCCGCAGGCCCCAACCGGCAGCTCGGCCGGGCGGCGGGTTCCTGGGTGAGAAGCAGAAGCGCTCCCGCCACCGCAGGCGGGAAGCGGCCGCCCCCGACACCCACCTGCGTCCATAGCGGCGGCCCCGGCGAGGGCTGCAGCCGCCGCTGTCCTCGCCGACACATACGCCCCGGCGCAGCCTTGCGCGACTGCTGGCGCGAGCACGGCGCCACCCAATGGGAGCGCCGCTAGCCGCCGGCGTCCGCGACGGTTGGCTGCTGCGGCGCTTGTCATGGCTCAGTGCGCCGGGCGGCTTCCTTCGAGAGCTGGAGGCCGCCATTTTGCCGTACGGAGAGGCGGCGCGGCATGGGGAGAGGCGCCGTGTGGGCAGCGGAGCTGGGGTTAGGCGAAGGTGGCGTGACGCCGCGTAAGGGCGCTGTTTGTTCCGCACGACGCCGGCGGGAGCGGCCCCTGACACGTACGCCCGGGAAAGATCCGGTGTACGGGTGCGACCATCGTGTTATAGTGAGCCGGCCGAGCCCTTCCCCTCTTCCCCCTGGAGGGTAGACCTCCCCCGCCCGATCCCTCTCGGAGACGTCTTTGACGGCTCGGCTGCCGCAGATCGAGCGGCTCGTCGGGAGGTGGACGCCCTGCAGCGCCGAGGAGGCAAGCGAGTGGCGCCGGGAGCGATCCCCCATATCCCACTCATCCCCCTCCCCTTCCCCACGCGCCTTACAGCATCGGCGCTGTACGGCAGCGCTTCAGCCAAAATGGCGGCGGCCGTGCGGCGGCTGCCATCTTGGTTGACGGTAGTGCCGTACAGAAACCCCTTCCCCAAAGGCGGAGGGGCGGCCGGGGTGACCTGTATCCGCCATCTTGCTGTACGGCAGGCGGCGGCCCGGGCCGGCGGGCGGGGGCCGGGGCGGGCCCGGCCGGCGGCGGCCGGAGATGGTGATCTGCTGCGCCGCCGCCAACTGCTCCAACCGGCAGGGGAAGGCGCACCGGGGCGCCGTCTCCTTCCACAGGTAAGGGTGGCCGCCCGGCCCGTTTCAACCCCGACGCGCCCGGCCCTCCGCAGGTGCCGTGCTCGCTTCTCCTTCACTTCCCGGCTTCACTCCGGCCGGGCAGCCGGGCTCGGGGCGGCTTCTGCCTCCGAGGCTGCCCTCGCGGCGCTTCTGCCTCCGTGACTGCCCGGCCCTCCCGACACCTCCGGGCCCCGAGCGGCAGCGGCCGCCCTTTGTTTCCTGCAGCGCCGGGGACCAGTTTTGGGCTCCTTAATGGCTGTTGGCAGCTGCGAGCTCCTCTCGCTGCCGCAGGGCCTGGGCCCAGGCTCACACCAAGGCCTCTCTGTCCTCCCAGCGGCTACCCGCACCAGGGGCCTCGCTGGGGATGCTGCCACTGGTGAGTCCCTAAGGGAAGGTCTTTATCTCAGGCAAGTGATGCGACTCTGTCAGGAAAAGGCACTTCATTCAACTGCTGTGGGTCTTTTTTATCAGTCCAGACGTTTTTACGTTATTAAGTGGACCCGCCATAAACATGAACGGGGTTACTGAGGCAGTGAGTGGACAGTGTGCTGCCCAAGCTGGAGTGTTTGAATGTTCAGTCGCATCCTCATTCTTGTGGAGAGGCCGTTGTGTTTGTCATAGGGCAGATGGGACAGCTGAGTAATGGGTCAGTTGCTGATGAAAAGGAAAACAACACTTGTTCTGTGCTGTTTGTGGAGCTGTTAATGGAGGGAAACCAATATCGAGTGTTTCAGCCCGAAGTGAACTAAAGAGCGTAACCTGTTAGTATACAGCTTTCACAAGAATTTCCTAAACTTAAGAGTACTTATCCTTCTGATTTCTAAAATGCAGTTTATTTTTACATGGGTTTTGTCTGTTTGGATTTTTTTAGATTCCCTCTGAAGGATTCAAAGCGTCTGATTCAGTGGCTGAAAGCTGTTCAAAGGGACAACTGGACTCCCACTAAATACTCATTTCTCTGCAGCGAGCATTTCACCAAAGACAGTTTTTCTAAGCGGCTGGAAGACCAGCACCGGTTGCTGAAGCCCACTGCTGTTCCTACAATCTTCCAGCTTGCGGAGAAAAAACACGACAACCTGGATTATGTCAGGAGCAGAAGAAAAATAGCGAGCCAGGTGCCGCTGCAGGATGGAGAAAACCCAAGGGAAGGAGGCTGTGAGGTAGTTCAAAGGACCTCATCTTCTGGCAAGGACTTCATGGTGATGCAAGGGACGAAGGAGATGGAGGAGGCATCGTTGCAAGCGAAACGCGAATCAATGTCTGAGGAGGAAGAGAACCATCACAGCCAGCTGGACAGCCCTCGGAGAAGGACGTTAGGTGACAATTTGATTGCAAAGCCTGGCCCTCAAAAAAAGCCTGAGAGGTCTTCTGCGGAGGACTGCCGGAAAGCCACTTGGACGGGGAGCTGGGTAGCAGACAGAAGTGGTGTGTCGGTCGATGACTTCACCCCTCCCGCCTCTGGTGCTTGCAAGTTCATCGGCTCCCTTCATTCATACAGCTTTTCCTCTAAGCATGCCCGAGAGAGGCCGTCTTTCCCTAAAGAGCAGCTAGAAAGGAAAAGGCCAAAGAGAGATGTGGAACCAAGCTGCAGCAGCCATCTGATGGGGCACAGTAAAGCTATAGTGGAAGGCTCCCCTACTTCATCCCTCACCGCCACCCCTCAGAAACCTTTGCAGGGTTTGTCGGCGTCCCCAGCAGATCTCACCCCTCAGCCTGCTGCTGAGGCTGTGGTGGGGCGGAAGGGTGACACAGATGCTAACCCCATGTCAATCAATGAGGTTATCATGTCAGCCTCAGGAGCTTGCAAACTCATCGACTCCCTCCACTCGTACTGTTTCTCCTCCAGGCAGAGCAAAAGTCAGGTGTGCTGCTTGCGGGAGCAGGTAGAAAAGAAGAACGGAGAGTTGAGACTTTTGAGGCAGAGGGTCAGTCGCTCTGACAGTCAAGTCAGGAAGCTGAAGGAGAAGCTAGATGAGCTGAAGAGGATCAGTTTCCCTTACTTGAACAGCCTGCTATCCCAGGACTGTGGTCAGTATGCCCAGTAGCTTTGTGTTGAGGCATCATTTTCTTAGCAATAAGAGGCTGTTTAAGTTAGAGATTGTAAAGACATGATGGGTAGAAAGTAGGAGAAAGGTACATTTTTGGAAGGAGTAGTAGCAGCTTGTGTTAGACCAACAGATACTGGTGAAAGAATTAGGGTTTTGGGCAGATGAGCTATCTTACATCCCAAAAGTTTCTGAGGGTGATTCCTTGTTTGGAATGGTATTTTGGGTCATGATGTTGCAGACAGCTCTTGTGATGACTTTTTTTCCTTCCTGGGTTGTTTTAGCTTGTTTGTGACTCAGTAGCACCTGTTGGGATTTGCCTTCCTTTGGAGTATGTCTGGATTTTTTTGTTGTGTAAATGAGCTGTCTTGGGCAGCAGTTATCTGAGAAAGCTGCTGGAGCCTTTTCCAGTGATGTAAGAAGTCTTCTGATCTTAGATTTCATATGCTGTGCTCAGTGCTTGGGAGATAGGAAATCTTGGTGAGGTGGTAGGTATCGAATATGACAATGGCGTGATAACAAACAAGGTCACTTTTTCTGACTGAATGTCTGTGTTTGGTTTGATCATTTCCTTCTTCGGAAGGCAGAAGCCATCAGGAAATGGATAATAAAGTGGGAAGAGATGGTGAATATCAGTGAAAACCAAGAGACACCTGAAAATGTTGGGGAACTTGGTGAGGGATAAGGTCCTATAAAAAGGTTGTTATGGAGAGGTCAAGTTAGGCCATAACCCTTTTTCTTGCAAGGAAAAGAGTGCTGTAATATACAGCTGATAAAACTTCTATACAATGACTCCAGTTGCAAGATACAATTTTGGGGAAGAGTTTAGGACCATGTAATGATGTTTGATGCTTGTGTGGCTGCTGGGAAGATGTTGGGTTGCCTTCTGAAGGGTGCATGACTCGGGGCTTTCTTGGAAAAGTGGTCACCCATGGATGATTAGCTATTCCCTGATCGTAATGCTTATTCTTTTCTTTAGGAGAAGAAATCTCATGGCTTCTTCTAAACAAAGAAAAGAACTAAATACAGTTTTAGGGTTCCATAATTGTCATTCTCATGCACACACACACACATATTCATATGAAAAAGGGTGTCTAGCTTTGTTGGAATACCTTCAGTGAAACACTCGTTGCAGAAATAGTGTCCTGAAAGATGTTCTTCTTTATTCTAGAAAGCATTATGATTTTTCTTCTCTTTCCTGAGATAGAGGTTTTCATACATATGTCTTCAAGAACATGAGAATTACGTATTAAGAGTATCTTCTAAAGAATGTAAGAATGACATATCAATTTTCTAAGGGAAAATTATATTTCTTAAAATGAATCAATCAACTCATTACCTGATAATGTCCTGCCAGCGATGGGCAGTTCTTATGGAACACTTTGGCTGGTGACCTTTTTAAAAGGTTTGTTGGTGGGTGGCTTACTTCTTGCTTTTTTATTCTTTTAAGCTTAATCTGGGTGCTCTTCTGCCTTCTAGTGCTTTTTGTGTGCTCATAGTAATAGTTTATGGCAACCAAAATCATAGAATAGTTAGGGTTGGAAAGGACCTTAAGATCATCTAGTTCCAACCCCGCTGGCATGGGCAGGGACACCTGAGTTAAGTGCAGCTGACTGCTGCTGGGCAGAGTCTTGTTTATGCCTAGTCACTAAGTTTTACTCAAATACAAAGCTGAAGTGAAGAAAGGCTTTTTGGTATTCATGCAAATACAGTCAGCTGACATACTAGGTTAATAATAATTATAGTTTTTGGTAGGTCCATTTCAGTTGTCCTAAATTATCTATGTGTAGTTGAGGTGATGCTATTAGCTGTGAACCTGAGCCTGCATATTTTTTTCTTCTAAGCACAGGTGCCTTGGGGATGGGGAATGAAAGTGCAGAAACTGACTGGAGTGGCTGTGCAGGTTGTTACGTGTCTGCATCCCAGCTCCATGCACTGTGGGACCTCTCTTTGCTGATATTCAACCTCTTCCACAAAATCCCAAGCAGAAAAGTGAGCTTGAGCCTGCACCCATTAAGCAGATCTTCATTTTGGTATTAGCTCTCAGCTGGTGTTTTCCTCCAGTGAGACAAGTTAATTTCTGCTGGCTGTACCCAAACTACAGACGGCTGGAAAGAGCAGATTTCAGTAGAAGTGCTGTATGTGCAGTCCCTGCCAGACACACTTGAGGATCGGTGACTCAGTCTGGGTGAGTTTGGCTCGCGGTGTGCTCTGTCACAATGGGTATTTCCAACCTAAACGATCCTGTGAAGCACTCAAGCGTTGTTGCCCAACGTGTCTTAACAGGGGAATGGTCTAACTGGTTTTAGAAGTCCCGGGCTCTTTCGTCCACAGCTGCTACAGTGATCTTTTCCATCTAAACTTTGAATTTGCCCACTTGTTTAGTAGGAAAATGTTTCCTGCTGTTTTTGTGAGCCACTTCTGAGATCCATGGACCACAGGTTGAGGAATACTTCCAGCAGAGGAGTGCAGTTAGGAACAGTGCACGAAACAGAACAGGGTTAGATGTGTGTTCTGGAGAACAATAGGATGCACTGGGAGAAATCAGGGAGAGCCAGTGAGCAAATATGGATCCAGTGTCCTGAGGCAGGGGAGATTAACTGCTCTGTCCCCCAATACACAAGTACTAACTGACCATCTTGTTCTGCTTGGAAGTTTTTGCAGCTCTGCTGTGTCATACTCCCCCAGTGCTAGCAGGTACAGGAGATCTGAGATGCTCCTTCCACAAGATCACCTTGTCTTAATGTGTTCAAGTTTGGTCATTTTGTAAAACTACATCTCCCAGAAGGCACTGGGATAACTTGTTCTACCTAATCATGAGATCACTTCCCTCATAGCCATCTTAGGAGCCCTGCGGAAAGCACTTGCTGGTGGGCAAAGGTGGTTAGAAAGCTAGACTAAGGAATAGAAAAATAACCCTGTGAACTATGGCTGGCAATGGAACAAACACAGGTATGATTCAGCGGGATTGAAGTGTCTGTATTTATCAGAGGTAAAGCTGTTAGAATTCAGCTGTTTGAGCATATGTGGACTTTAGCATTGTGTGTCTGCTTTCTTGAAGGTCATATTAAAGGCAGGAGGGTTTTCAAAATTAGTCCATGTGAAAAATGGTTAGAATTTTGCTAGGAATGTGTAGGAAATCATATTTCCTTCCAGCTTAGATTTATCTTTAAATATTTGTAGAAAGCCAGCACAGAAATGGGGTTATTTCTACTTTTTACATATGAATGACTCATAGCTGAACTTTGGGGACAAGCAGAAGGACTCGAACATTAAATGACTGGTGGTGTGCTGAGATGGATTTCTCATGCCTGGTCTGTGGGGCCTGAGATGATGTTTCCAATCAAGGTGGCAATAGGTTTTCATTTGTGTTGCAGAAAATAACCAGCAAAATCCTATTCCTTGGTGGCACTGAGAAGTGGGGTTGTACAAGGATGCAAGATGCTGTAGTTTCATTTGTCCGAGCAGGACTTGAACAGCAGTGTGTCCCTATCCAGTTACAATGGGTTGCAGAGATGTGCTGTCAGAAAGATTGTTTCTACGAGGGCGGGCACTGCTAACCTGGCAGCTGGGTAGTAACTTGGAGGTTGATTTTGGAAGAAAAATGATTTTGTTCTGAGATGGCTGGTGCTGCTTGGGACTTCTTTTTCTGTCTTCTCTGGGATAGGGACAGCTGAGGTTCCACCATCCAGTGGTGGCTTCCACCATCATAAACGCATAGCACTTCACCACCAGGTTCTGCACCTGAGCAGTGATACCCTGCCACAGTGCAGCAGCCCAGATGGATTTACCTCTGCGTTGCCAGTTGCTCTGCTTCCATTGCTACAGCCACCCCTACAGGACATTTGCCACCATCCATGAGTCGTATAGAGATAAAGTACTGGCTGTTCTTCTTGTTAAGCACTGTCCAAGACCAGCTGGATGGCTTTCACCTCAGCAAACTGACTTGACCCACTTTCTCCTTCAGCAGTTTCTGCAGCTTGTTGCGTGAGACTCCTTCCATCTCCAGTGCTTTCACACAATACAGCAGGACCCATCAGTAAACAAGGAATATTGCTTCTCACTTTCTGGTAGTTTGTTGTACAGTAGGGCCTCCTCTGCATGTGTCACTTCCTCCTCTGATTTTGATAGCGTTCTGAAATCTTTGCCTTCTGACCACGATAGTCGACTGTTAGTCTCCACTCTCCATTAGACTTTCCCACTGGCCATATGGGGCTATTAAATGATGAGCGGGTCCTGCTGATCACTCCTTGGCTCTCCAGTCTATGGATCAGCTGATGGGTGGGAATCAGCAAGTCCCGGTTGGTGCAGTATTGCCGCCGGTGTACTGTTGTGGTCGCGATTGGCACTTGTTGTTCTTTCACCTTCAGCGACCCCACAACAGAAGGATCCTCTGAGAGACCAGGCAAGGTGGATAGTTGCTCAATTTCCTCCATCTCGCAGACAGCAATACCAAAAGCTCATTGGTACCTTTTTGGGTCCCTTAAATACCCATTCCTGAGACAGTCTGTGCCAAGGATGCATGGAGCCTCTGGATCAGTCACAGTGGGGTGCTTTTTTGCTCCTTCCCAGGCAGGCTCATTTCAGCCTCCAGTACAATCACCTCTTGGGATCCTTCTGTCACACCAGAAATACGGACAGGTTCTACTCCTTGACAGCTTGATGGCATCAGGTTACACTGTGCACCAGTGTCTACTAGAGCCTTATACTCCTGTATGACTGACGTGTCAGGCCATCTGATCCACACAGTCCAGTAAACCTGATTGTCTCTATTGCATTCCACTTACCTGGATAGCATGTAACATCTTCCTTGAAGTCTTGCCTTCATGGCTGACAGGAGTCACCTTCAGAGGCTGAGTCCCTCTCTCAATTACCTTTTCAGTTCTCTCTTTCCTAGCAAGTGTTCCCAGCTGCTTCTCTTCCCTATTAGTTCAGCTCCGTTATCCCAGCGTTGGAGTAGCCAGGTGATAATGTGCTCACCTGGCTGATGCTGAAATCTTTCTGCATATCCTGCAGCTCACTTGGGGACAGGGATCCAGAGGTTCTCTCTTCTTCTGTCTCTTCCTCCTGTTCTTGTGACGGCTTTGCTTCCATTCTCCTTCAGTAACTGTGATGATTTTCATGTCCATTTCTTCTTGGACCAGGCCCCAGCATGTTGCAGTGATTTGTGTCTCTGGAATTGCAGGATGACAGCATACTCTTTCCAAATATTGTACTAGTTTGTCTGGATTCTGCACTTGCTCAAGGGTGAACTCCTGAAGCAGTGGAGCTGTCCACTGCCCTAGGCCCTTGTCCATACTATCCCCCACACCCTGCCACTCATTATTCTCCAGCCCTAGGGAAGATCTCTGAGTGGTATTCTTAAATAGTTATCTTAAGTTGTGAACCTTAAACAGGACCCAAACTATGTTCAGCAGCATGCAGGTTCCCAGCAAAAGGACCAGGTTGGTTTTAAGGGTATTCAAAGGATATTCAAAATCTTTAAAATTCTCTAATGCTGTTGTAGTCAGACTAGAGAAGAATGAAGACATCTGGAGGAAGAAGGAAAGGAAAGAAGGAATAAAGCTGTCTACCACATAGGTTGGCTCTCCAAGGAAAAAAAGCAAAAGGTGTAATTATTAATAACTCCCAACAGATGACTTCCGAAGTACAGAGGTGATGACCATGCTGAGTACACATTCCAGATTAGTTTCATGTCCAGCGTTTCTATTGTATCATAACTGGCTTACCACAGGGATTAGAAATAGATGCAGTAATGCATTAGTGCTTGGCCATGAAATTAGTTACTAAGATAGGCAGCAAGGTGAAAATTTATATAATCACATTCCCAGTTTTTAGAGAAGACATGGAGCTGGTGCATGTCACTGCTAGGAGTGCTGTACTGGTTTACTATGGGGAACATCAGCAGAGTGCATAAATGGGTGCAACACTCAGGGCAGCAGGGCCCAAAGCCACCTTTTGTACTTAAATGTAGCAAAGATGCACCGAACAATGCTGCTCCTTAATTGCCAGAACCTTAACATCCAGTTTAAATCCAGTAAGTGACACTGAAGAAAGGAGTGCAGGAGGCTGCCCAGCTGTGGCTGTAGACCTAGCACTTTGAAGACTGAGAAGATGCTGTGTGAATTGGGTTTTACTGCTTGGGGGTTGTTTTTGTTTGAGTTGCTTTGTTTGGTTGGGTTTTTTTTGCTTAAGATTCCTGCAGCTTAGGGGAAAGTGTGGAATGGTTTGGGTTGGAAGGGACCTTAAAGCTCATCCAGTTCCCATCCTCCTGCCATGTGCAGGGACACCTTCCACTAGACCAGGTTGCTCAAAGCCCCGTCCAACCTGACCTTGAACACTGCCAGGGATGGGGCAGCCACAGCTTCTCCGGGCAACCTGTGCCAGTGCCTCACCACCCTCACACAGAAGAATTTCTTCCTAATACGTAATCTAAACCTCCCCTCTGTCAGCTCGAAGCCATTCCCCCTTGTCCTGTCACTGCACGTCCTTGTCAATAGTCCCTCCGTATTTCTTGTAGCCCCTTTAGGCACTGGAAGCTGCTCTAAGGTCTCTCTGGAACCTTCTCCAGGCTGAATAAGCCCAGCTCTCAGCCTGTCTCCATAGCAGAGGTGCTCCAGCCCTTGGAGCATCTCCTCTGGACTCACTCGAGCAGCTCCATGTCCCTCTTGTAGTGGGAGCCCCAGATCTGGACACAGGACTGCAGGGGGAGTCTCACGAGAGCAGAGAATGCAGAGAGGGAGAATGCCATCCCTCGACCTGCTGGTCATGCTTCTTCTGATGCAGCTCTAGCTGCCTTGTTACCAACAAGCTGGCTACTCATTCCGCAGTTTTGCTGGTAAAGCTGTGTAGGAATTTGTACTAATGTGGATAAAAATCCACCAGGGATCTCACTTGAGAGCCACGCTGGCTGAAGCCCGTGTAGACATGGCCTAAGGGGGTTGTCCAGACAGCTTTGTCTGGTTTGTCTCATGGCAGGAAGGGTGCCCTGTCTCCTGCTGCAAAGTGTGGGAGCTGGTCACAGTCTGAGTTTGTTAGTGACTAGAGCAGGGAGGGATTTGACTTCTAACCCCTCCGTGAATGAGAAAGATGTGGAAACAGTTCATCTGTCAGTTTGAAGGGATGAAGTAGGGTCAGATGGTGAAACAGAGCTGACTGCTGCAGTGGCTTCCTGAAGGAAAGAGATTTAGGTGGTCAGGTCACTTCTGTGTGCCTTATGCGGTTTTTGTCTCCCAAGCTGTTGCAACTTGTGAGTGTTGTGGCTGATTTCAGTTGGATTTCATAGAGGAGCAGAGGTCTAAAGATGCTAGGTCCAGATTTAGATTAAAGGAATTTATTAGATTAAAGGAATTCTCTGCATGTGGATACAAGAGAACCAGCATTAAGAGCACCCCATCTGAGTCTGAAGCTTTAAATATACAGAAAATGTCTCTTGCACTGAAAATTCTCAGGTGTGGTTTGTATTCTTGCTATTGTCACACACTCTTTAAGCCATAGTAGCAAGTTGCTTGTAAAAGTGATGTGCCAGGAGTTTAGATCTTTAAAAAAGGGAAGTACATGCTCCATCAGTGAAATTCCTCTTGACAGTGACTGCATCTGTAAACCTGTTGCTTGAAACAAAGCAGCTCTGCAAAGATGTATTCTTTAAACTCTACTTCTTATTGCTTCAGTAGTCCTGCATTTACCTACCCAAACCATGACATAAGAAACAAATACCTTTTCAAATCACTTCTTTCCTAATGAACCCAACTAGCCCCTCTCCTGTCTGCCTCCCCACTCTTGCTTTCCCACTCTCAGCTCAGCCCTCTGGAAGAGGAGGCTGTCAGGGGGAGAAAGTGATTCAATCCATGAGTCAGAGACCAATACTGAAGGTAAGAAGAGCACTGCATAGGATGTGATCAGGATGTGTCTTCTCTTCTGCACTTCATTGAGTCTCTGGTCCTTTTTCCCACCAGCATTTCTGTTACTCTTAGCCTTTGCAGGTGACTTAAGATCTAAAAATCTCATGTTCGCTTCACTGCTATCAGGTAATAATGGTTGCTTGGCTGTGTTGTTTGCCCACATGCCATAGACTTCAGGATATACAGTTACACTTTACCTTTCAGCTGGCTGGAAGTCCAGCTTTTTAGAAGTGAGAGGAGGCTGCCCCTCTATCCAGGCTGCACAGCAAGGCAATGGGGTCAAGCTGTGGGTGCTGGAAACAATCAGTTGACTTCTCTTGGTTTATAACCAGGTATAAAGAGTGGAAATAGCTAAAGGTGTTTCTTTCACCTGTCATTTTTGATGCTTTCTCCTGAAATGCTGGAAGGTTGGTAAGCAGAAGAAAATTAAGTGCTGTATTACAAGCACTCTGGTAGCAGAAAGCATCCTGCTTCTAGGATTTATTGCCACCTCCTGACCCAGGAGAGGGCAGCAGCAGTCCAGGCAGCAGTGTCTTCTGGCTTTTCCAGAGCTTTGCTCTTCCCTTCCACGGTGGGAGTGTGAGCCTGAAAAAAGCTTGGAAAGAAATGCAGTGTGTGAAGTGCACAGTCAAAGGCAAATACCAGTTGGATGGGGTAGTGATACTTTCCGTACTTGCAAAACTACATGCTCTCAACATGACAGTAGAAAGGGAAGCTGGTTCTTAAGAAGCAGTGTCGGATTATGGGGTTTCATGTAGCAATAAGTTTTGGACTTTTGTTATCAGTCATCACTGTGTTGAGGCCTTTGCTACACCAGAAAATAAAGTTCTGTTGCTTTGATTGCTCACAATACAGGTGAAAGGTAAGTACAACGAAATACTCTCCTGTACCCTAGCACTGCTGTGTGGATTGTAGGCACTCCTTCTGCACAGCTTGGTGTGCTGGTGGTGAGCACACAGGCTGTCAGGACAGCCTTTGCAAAGGCTGACTAATGCCACGGATTTTTATCATTGATTTCATAGGGAGCTGTCATGTTTTCTCATGTTGCTTCAGTTGCAAAATACTTCAGGGTAAAGAAGATTAATTGGTTGCATCCTGCTGACATGCCAGCTGGTTTCTGAAACCTGCTGTCTGTGGGAGGATGAATAACAAAAGTGTCTCTCTTATCTAGGAGACCTTCTCTCTTACCCTCTTACTCTGTCTTTGGCATTTCAGATGCATACTTTCCGTTCTTCCTCCTTGCTCAATCTTTTTAGCTTGACGTTTGGGACTGAGCACAGTGAAACTCAGACTGAGCAAGCAAATTTTTACCCACAGCATCACCTCTTGAAGTGATAACTTCTCCCTGAAGCTGAATTTATGTCTTTTAGACCAGCTGGGCAGGTAGCTGGTTCTTGTATTCAATGATATCACAAGGTGTGAAAACAACTTTCTTCAACTCCCATCTTCTAAAATGATTTGTTGAAGTTTTAACATTGTGAAACAGACCTTGGTTGCTTTTAATAAAAGCAATGACGAAGGGAAGTAGCTTTCTCTTCCATTTATGCTTTAACTTGCAGGCTCCATAGTCTTTTTAAAACATTTCACGTAACCTTAGTCCAGAGCCTAAGGAGAACAAATCCTGAATAATCCCTGTGTCTCTGTACAAGTGCACGTCATTGTTAACCTCTTCAGAAAAACTGCAGCCAAACTTTGATCTTGAATATGTTTGCAGCCTGATTTTCCTCTGAAGTAAACATTTCCTTAGCCTCTGAAACAAGCAGTATGTACTTGGTGCTTGGGAAGAATCAGGCCAGAGCATTAGAGATTTAATTATCATTTAGGGTTTTTTTTTTTGTTTTTTTTTTTTTTTTTATGTTGAGATTTCAGTTGTCTTCCTTGTGTATAGATGGGAGGGGGCTTTCTCTTCAGATCAAGCTAACAGAGAGGAGGCAGAAATGGACCACCTGAAAAAGTGCTCATGTAAGGCCAAGAGCAGGTTTGAAAACACATCTATTTTCTGTGACTGTTCCCCATCTACCTTTGCAACTTGGAGCTGACACTGCCCTAGAGAAGAGTGTTGCTGCTGCATTGGACCATTCCTGAGGTGTTTTGTGCTCACCTCCACCCAGCTGTAGGCAGCTCTCGGCAAACTGCAGAGCACAGATCCCTCAATTTCTTTCTTCATTCTTTCTTCTTCTCCCCACCCCCCTCCCAGAGACTCCACAGCTGAATCCTGTGATGGAACCTCTGTCCTGGATGCTGGGCACGTGGCTGTCAGACCCACCAGGAGATGGCACCTTCCCTACAATGAAGCCCTTCCAGTACCTTGAAGAAGTGCACATCTCTCACGTGGGGCAGCCCATGCTCAACTTTTCGTAAGTCATGGGGTTTTTACTTGTTGGCAGCAGCTTTTGGACCGGAGCAGGCATGCCTCCAGTGAGATTTGCTGGTCGTGTTTCTCTTTTGGTGGCAAAGTAAACAGATTTTCACTTACCAAATGAGATGATGTAATAATACATAACTGTATGGTCTGACTTTTGTTTTCTTTTAAAACCTGTGATTAATTGGCATGCTATTGCAACATACCCAGAGCTGCACACCTGCAGTCACTGAAAATTCACTCACCTGAGAGTACAAGTGCACTTCCACAGAGGCTTTCAGAAGTGAGTTTGCACCTGTGAACTCATGCAGTGCACAGGATCAGGACTATGAGCATGACGCAATGTACAGTTCTTGGGTTACATAGTCAGAAGTATACCTCAGGGTGCTGTGAATGTGACCATAACTTAGAATAGTGAGAGTAACTTGGGGTACCAGGAATGGCCCCAGCATGGGCATGGTGGCTGTTGTTTATGCAAATTCCATACCTGCCTTTTGAAAGAACAATGATTCTTCCACTTTAACATGATGTGCACTGGGTGCATATGTTAGCCAAGAGATGTACGGTCTTCATGGCCAGAAAAAAACTCACCATTCTTTTTGCTGGCAGTAGCTGTCTAATTAGAAATGGGTCTTTGGGTAATAGCATGACAACTGCTATCATGTTTTGTGAAACTCCCACTTAGAGATAAAATAAATGAAGGAGCTATTGCATGGCTGTCAAGTTTGTCCATTTTATGGTCCTCAGTCTTTGCCACTGTGAAAATTGAAAAGAAAGTGTTTGACAGACTCCATGGGTTAGGAGGCAGATAGCTTAACATCCTTGGTTGCAAGTAATTGTTCTAAGAAAAATCTAGAGGAAGTGAAGTGACATGTTAGCTAAATGTTCAGGGCTGCTCCAATACTTATTTGAGAGGGTGAGTTAGAAAGTTTGTTGCTTTGAAAACCAGAGAAAGGAACAATTTCACGATGCCAGTGCTATGTGAAAGATGCTTTGTATTCCTGGTGTGTACTGTTCACTGGAGCAGAGCTCAGTATGTGACATTTCTAATCCAGTTTCCAAAAGAAGCAAAGCTCTGACAGTCATGCTCTGTCTGCATCTCCCTCTCCAATTTCTGAACATTTGCTAATTTGAGTCAAGTTTTTTTTTACTGTTTTAAGACAGTCCATATGTCTCTTGAATACTTCAGGCACTGTAAGAAGGCTGATTTTTGTTCTTCCTGTGATGCTAGATAATTCCACAATGAGGCATGACTCCATAGGGTTTGTGGCTTCAGTAGCTGCAGAGCACAGAGGCTGACATGCTAGGGCAGTCCCTTAGTGCAGATGCAGCCCTGCACCACTGGCAGAAGTCATTCCTGTTTTTTCCTGTAACATATGGTTTAAAAGGAGACCTCCTTTATGTAGAGACAAAACCAAACAGGAGGAGCAAGAAGCAGCTGCAAGGCACCTTAACTACTCCTCAACTGCATGCCTTAGCTGAGCTTCCACTTCCTTGTCTTCAGGAAACCCACAGGTTTCTTGTACCAAGTGTAGGGGGTACCATGTGCTGTTCCTGTGCTGCTGGTGGTCTAGGAAATGTTGACTCAACGTGATTCATTATATTTTACTTCACAAAGGAGATACTTGCTTTGGGCTTTTCAGCTCTCAGGGCTGCTTTAATAAATAAATGCTCCAGCTTCTGACATGCCAGCACCTGGACAAGCCCATTGATCAAGCTCTTCTTGCACACTTGCCAGCATGGGACTGGCAGCTGACAGTACAATCTGCAGTCCCAGGATGGGTCACGGTGCCCAAGGTGACTCGTGTTGGCCATTTCCAGTAGGCACATCCCAGTTGCACAGCAGAGGCATGTGTGGAAACTGCTGTCACATGAGGGAGTTCTTGTGCAGATTTAGCAGCTGTGAGGTTACCTCCGTCTCCTTTCCTACAGAAGGATGCAGAGTGGGAAACTGTGAAAAGCAGTATGAAAAGAAAGAGATTAGTCTAGAAACACCAACAGAATAGTCTGCTACGTTATATAGATACCTAGCTTGCTGCTGTGTTCAAGCTGCTGTTTAATTTGGTTACCTGTGTAGACTCTGGAGTGGTGTAGCACTAATGTAATATATGAACGTTGTATGATATATATAAAATCACCCGCATTGCATTTGACTAAACATACAACTGTAAAGCCTCATGAAGGACAAATAAGAATCTGAGCTGAACTTTTTTTCTTTTTGAAGGGGGTTATGAGAGAAATAAGTCTGCTCTGTTACTGCCTGCTGCAAGTAGTACACAAAAAAAACCCCAAGCAACTTGCCAGGTTTAAAAGCTAAATAAAGATGATATTGTAATTCCAGATACTTATTTGAGAAAAGGAAGTATTTGAGACAGAGTATGGCTTCAGCATCTGTGAAATGTCTGACTTCCTGAGGGACTTTCTCAGCTAGCTCTTAAAGACCCAGGAGCTGTGAAAAATCTGAAGCTTGAACTTAAATAACTCCAGCCACTGAGGAATAGCTGTGCCTGTAAAGGAACCATATTTTTATACGTTTGCATTTCCCAAGCATGAAGCATTGTCATTCATTTACTTTTCATATAATCCTGAAGGCAGTCATGGCTAAATACAATACTGTTGCTTCTGAGGTGAAATTAGGCCAAACGCTATTTTCAGTGCAACAAACAGCAGCTTTTGTATTCCGATTTCCCCTCAGGTTCAATGCCTTCCATCCGGACACCAGGAAGCCCATGCACCGAGAATGTGGATTCATCCGCCTCAAACCCGACACGAATAAGGTGGCCTTCATCAGTGCTCAGAACACAGGTACACACCTAATAACCAAACTGGGGGGAAGAATAGGTCCTTACCCTGTCATCACTTGTCCAGAAAATTGTTGCATCTCTCACAGTTTCATTTGTAATCTTTTTCATTGTTTTTCAAGCTGAACCCACAGTGAAAACAAATTAATAAATGAGCTTGTGTCGAAAGCACTGTGTTCCTAGGGCTGGCTGTGTGGTTTTGTCTAGACACTGTAGCTTTCAAGCTTTCTGTGGCAGGAAGGGCCAAGGTAAGGACAGGCAAATTGAAATACCATGCATGCAGGAGACTTGAGGAGTATCCTTTTATCAAATTATATGTTGGTATTTGCAGACATAGCTTTGTAAATCAACAGAACATCTGCGTCTAACAAGAATTGCAGACTAAGCCTTAATGATGACAGGTGAGAAGTGGCCCATGACATTCCTGATGCCTACATAGCATCCGAGTCTTTTTTTGTGGGGAGGCAGGGAATGCGTACAGATAAGATGCTTCATTTCCGTTGCTCCTGTGACTTGGTCACAGTGGACCCTGTGGTAGATATAAAAGTGCATGCTTTGGTTTGTGTCCTCCTTTTATCGTGTTGTATTTGGCCAGCTGCTCGTGCAAAGTAGGGAGAGATTGAAGATCCCACTTAGACTGTTGTTACCAATGTCAACACTTGCCATACTGGATTCTGCAGTGCAGGATTGAGACTATGACCCTGGCAGGGTGAGGCTGTAGTGGTTTTAAAGCCCCTTTGCAGCCTCTCCATTCAGGACTATTTGGTATGACCAGTATAGCAGCTTCCCTATTGGACACCCTGCTCAGACTGTGGCACTACCAAGAGCCTCTGCAGCACTGTAGCAGGGAAGCTTCTTTCCTATTGTTCCCTAAACAGTCTTTGAGAGTGATCTTGGTACAGTCTTCTTAGTTCCTAAACTAGGAGAATCTCCCACCATGTGGATGTAGTGCCTTGGTACTTGTTACACACCTTACAGGTACTGAATGAGAACTATGTCTAAATTATTGTAAGTGAAAGAGTGTTAAAACCCAGTTGACATTTAAATTTGCGTCTAGAACTCTGGAGCAGGTTCTGAAGGGAAAGCTGCCAGTTGCAATGCAATACTTTTCCCATATGTTATGAGTAAGTCTGTCTGACTAGGTTTTTCTAAGCAGCATTACATGTCTGAGGTTGCATGGATTTGAGGTTGTCAGTATGTGCTAGGTCAAAACTGTTCTTCAGGGACAGTGGTGGTCTGTTGCATAGCTTAATAACTGTGACATTGTTGAGTAAACTTTGTAACCTAGTAGTATATATGACCTTGTTTTCGCTAGGTCTGGTGGAGGTGGAGGAAGGGGAAGTGAATGGACAAGAGCTGTCTATAGCATCTCACTCTATAGCCAGGATCTCCTTTGCCAAGAAGCCCCATGTAGAACAGGTGAGTGTACATGTGGTGAAAAATTCACCTAGTACTGCTAGCCCCAGAAGGTGTTTAGTTGAGAGGGCAGGTTGATGAGCGTGCTTTAATTACAGATTGCCATCAGGAGTTCTTGGTAGTATTGCGAGGCATCCTGGCTTATCCTTTCTGTTACAGCCTTCAGAAGATCTTTCATACATTACAAGGCACAGAGAGATCATTAAGAACTGATGTGCTGAATCAGACCAGCCAGCCCAGAGTCCTGCCTCCAGAAGTGGCCAGTAGCAGCTCCTTAGGAAAGAGAATAGTAAAATCTTGTCTAAATACCCTTGTACGACAGTGGTGTTAATGCTGGTCTTCTGGATTAATTACAGTATGAGGGTGCATATGTAGGTATGTCCAGTAATTGGCCTCATCAGGATATTTTAGGAATGCCTGCCTTTCACTGGAGCTTGTGTGCCTGTATTGAGCATATTCTTCCATCTGTGGCGCATTAGCAGCAAACACAAGGATGGCAAAGGGAAGGTGGAAAGCGCTGGTGAGAAATCTATCCTGTGGAAGCTGCTTGCTTGATTTTGTTCTTCCTTTTCCTACTCCTTTTTTTAGATTACCAGAAAATTCAGGCTCAATTCTGATGGGAAACTCGAACAAACTGTCTCAATGGCAACCACTACGCAGCCCATGACTCAGCACCTCCACATTACCTACAAAAAGGTGACACCCTGATGCCAGGAGGGCCACGTCTCCCTGCGAGGGTGAGGAGCGGAGTGTCGTGCACCGAGAGCACTGGCAGCTTGGGAGCACAGCATGGCACACCCTGGAGCTGCCTGCGCTCACCCTGGGGATGCGGAGCTGCCTGTCCTGTTGAGAATGTTACTCAGATGTTTCTGTAATGGTATATTAAAAAATAATAATAAAAAAGCTTTTATTTTTATAGCTGTGTCTTTGGGTGTAATTGCACAGTGGTCTGTGTGTCCCTCCTCTGCTCTGGTGGTGGTTGCAGAGGCGCTTTTTGATTCCTGTTCGTTAGGTGTTGGGTTGCAATTCCAACCTCCTGGACCTTTCTCACCAACCTGAATAAAGCTGCAGAAGCAGCAGGATCAGGAATAGATTTGTACTGCAGTGACAGAACCTGAAAACTCCAGCTCCTGCCTGATGAAATTTGGCTTAAGTATTTGGAGTGAGCACCTGTGTCTTGCTGTGGGACAGAGAACTGTTGCAGGACCCAGTCCTGATGGTGCTGTCCAGCTGACTTGAAAGGATTTGGGGCAGTGCTGGAGTACAGAACCAGACTTTACCTAGCTTCATGAAGAATGTGCTGCCGGCAGGAACTGGATGATCCTGTAAGGTTCCTTCCAACCTGACATGGTACTGATATTCTTGAATATGGCTCAAGAACTGGTAGAGAGGGAAGAATGTCAGTTGCAACTGGAGCAGAGGGGCCATTACTGATTTCTTCCATGCTGCTTTGCTCATCCCTGTGAGGATGCACCCCTGGAAGGTGCACTCTGGAGCTGTGGCTGTATTGCAGGGTGGCGTCAGCTCATATCCCCGCAAGACCTGTCTTGTGCTGGGCATCAGCCTGTGCCAGGGCTGGGGAGGGATTGAGGCTGAATCTGTAATGGATCCTCACTGGGTGATTGGTGTTTAAGGCTTTGATCTGCTGCTTCTTGATTGTATTCCAGCCCCTTGATGGAAGTTCTCAAGTGTAACCGAGCCCCACTAATCCGTCCTGGCCATATATAATGGATGGCAATGGAGTGAACACAAACATGGTTGAATATCAGTAACAGATGGCCATCAGGCAAGAGGCCCTGCTGCAAGAAAAGCCCTTGGAATGGGAGGAGACATCTTTTCTGGCAATTTGTTGGAGAAACAGGACCCAGCAATGCCTTTGGGGTACTGGGGGTAAGATGCAAGAGGGAGCCGCTAACCCTGGCAGACCAGAGCATGTGTTCTCCCTTGCCAGGTCATTTGAATGCTTTTCCACCAAGGATAGAGACGTTTTCCTTGCTCTGCAGCAAGGTTCCTCATCCAGCACCCACAGCAGCAGCATCCACATCAGGACAGCACCATGGTGGCTTCTGGGAGGATGGAGCTGAGCCCCAGCAGGAACAGGGACTCCCACAGAGCCGGGGGCACTGCTAGGAGAGACCTGGAGCAAGGGACTGATCCAGCGTGGCTCTGTGGTGCTGGCAGGTTTGGCAGCATAAGGCATTCCCAAACATCAATTGGCTTGAATTTGACCTGCATTATGGGCTGTGTGTGTTTGGGCACAGTCCCTGGAGAGCAGTGGAGTCCTTCATCCTCTTCCCTTGCTCCTCCTGCTGTCACAAATGGATGTTAACTTGCCAGGATTCACTTTCAGCCTTGCTGGGCTTTTAGGAGGAGCAGCAGGAACTGCCCCAGTGTTCTGGCTCCACACAGGTCCCAGTGGGCCACGGTGGTTTTGGCGTATGCAAAAGTGAAATAAAAGCCATGGTCTCCAGAGAGCTAGCCAGCTGAGAGAGGATGAATGCTCACATTAATGTGTAATTAGTGTGCAGTTACGGCTTCAGTTCTTTTGGCAGTGCAGAGTTAATTACAACTGAACTGTAAAGCACTGCACATGGATTTTATTTACTGCCTTATTAGTGGCATCTGTTCTCCCAGGGAAATGTCTCAGCTGTTTGCTCTTGTTCAAGGAAACCAGACTGATTTGGGTTGGAAGGGACCTTAAAGCTCATCCAGTTCCAACCCCCTGCCATGCACAGGGACACCTTCCACTAGACCCACGCTGCTCCAAGCCCCGTCCAACCTGGTCTTGAACACTGCCAGGGATGGGGCAGCCACAGCTTCTCTGGGCAACCTGTGCCAGCTCCTCACCAACCTCACACAGACAAATTTCTTCCTCGTGTCTAATCTACCTTTCCCCTCTGCCAGCTCAAAGCCATTCCCCCCTTGTCCTGTCACTACAGGCCCTTGTCAAAAGTCCCTCTTCATATTTGTTGTCAGCCCCTTTAGGCACTGGAAGCTCCTCTAAGGTCTCCCCAGATACTTCCCCAGGGTGAACAAGCCCAGCTCTCTCAGCCTGTCTCCATAGCATAGCTGCAACAGCCCTCAGAGCATCTTCATGGTCTCCTTTGGACTCACTCGCGCAGCTCCACGTTCCTCTTGTGTTAAGGTCCCCGGAGCTGGATGCAGGACTGCAGAACTCATTGCACAGATGGTCCATGCTAACTCACATGCCTGGGCTGGAAAGCAACCTAAAGGACATGATCACACCACTGACTTTTCCTTTGGACCCTATTTATTTGTTGGATGCGTTGCCCCAGTACCTGACCCTGTTGCAAACCGAAAAAGAGCACCTGAGATGGGGAGGTGGGATACACCAGCTGAAAGTCATTTGGTGCCTGTGTGTGACAGTGGGGGTCCTCACCCAGGGCTTGTGTTATAAAAAGTGCTGCCTGGCCCACGCTGAGGTGAGAGACTGGATTCAAAGCATACAATTACAAGGGTAAGTATTTATTCATGTGTATGAAGTGCCTCAGCCAAATTGGGGCACCCAAATGGGGCTTTAAACAGGGTTGTTATATCCTTCAAGCATTCAGGTACAGTACATCCCTAACAGCCACACTACCAATTATTAATCACAATGAAACCTGGCAAAGCCATTCTGTTTCTGCAGCATTCTTGCTGCTTGTCTAATTTGATCAGGTGTCCCTGGAGTCAGTCTTGTTCTGATTACCTGGTCTAGTGGAAGGTGTCCCTGCCCCTGGCAGGGGGTTGGAACTGATAGAGCTTTAAAGTCTGTTCCAACACAAACTGTTCTGTGACTCTGTGATTACTCGGTTACTGATCTGTGATGCTAGATGATGCCAGTGGGGTTTCAAGGATGTGTTAGAGCAGCTGGAATCCTGGTGTTACCATTGTTGTCCCAGGGATAAAACTGTTATGCTTTATGCTATGCTTTATGTTATGCTTTATGGAAAAACAGTCCATGGTTTTCATGGACTGCTCAAAGCTTCCCAGAAGGAAAGTTCTTCTTTCCAGGGCCAGGGTGTCCTTTTGTTTCTTTTACTTAAGCATGAACAATACCAAAATTCTCCAGTAAAATTCCACTACCTCATCACATCACAGTGTATAACTAATACATATATATATATATATATATATATATATATATATATATCACAGAATCACACCTTCCACTGTATCAGGATGGATGCTTTCCTACTATAGCCTGATCAGAATTGACAGTTAAGGAAGGGATTTCTCATCACACTTGCCAAGCCTGTGACGAACCCAAACCTCCATCAGAGCTGCTGCTGCTTTTCAACAGCACCCGAGTGCTGGAGCCCCTTCATCCCTGGAGCCCCCCGGGAAGGTGTTATCTGCCTCAGGGACTCGGTTGCAGGCATCTGCCCCATGTGGGGCTGGTGGCAGTGGGAGGAGATCACTGCTGCAGGCAGCGGGAGCGTGACTCAGCCGCTCCAGCACACTCGGGCCCGCAGCAGCTCAGCAGGGACTGCTGCTGCAGCCTGATTCGCTGGGAAGCTACCAGCCTCCTGCCATCTCCTCCTCTCTGCAGGCAGCTCTGCCCTGCTCTCCGCTCGCTGCCTGTGCCTCCAGTGACAAAATGACCCGCCTGAGGAGACAGACACGGGGCTGAATCCCTAGGACAGGAGCGGAGAAGCTGGTGATGCGGCCGGAGGATGCTGTGGGCAAGGTACAGGCAGGCTGGCAGGGGGGTGGGCATGGTTCGTGTGCTCAGCGCTGCGGTCAGGGCTGTCCTGATCAGTTCTGTGACCACCCTGTGCAGCTGAGAGGTGACCCCTGGGATGAGGGTCCCTGTGGTGCCTGCAGTGGGGCAGGCCTGGTCCCTCGGGGTTGCAGCCCCCTCTCATGGAGGGGGGATGGAGGAAGGCAGTGGGTGCTTCTGAAGATGCTCTGCCCTTGGCCACAAGCCTTAAGAGCAGGTATTCAGCCTGGAGAAGGGAAGGCTCCAGGGAGACCTTAGGGCAGCTCTATTGCCTAAAGGAGTGACAGAAAATCCGGAGAGGGGCTTTTTACAAGGGCCTGTAGTGATAGGACAAGGGGGAATGGCTTTGGACTGAAAAATGGTAGATTTAGATTTGACATTAGGAAGAAATCCTTTCCTGTGAGGGTGCTGAGGTGCTGGCACAGGTTGCCCAGAGAAGCTGTGGCTGCCCCATCCCTGGCAGTGTTCAAGGCCAGGTTGGACAGGGCTTGGAGCAGTCTGGTCTAGTGGAAGGTGTCCCTGCCCATGGCAGGGGGCTGGAACTGGATGAGCTTTAAGGTCCCCTTCAACCCAAACCAGTCTGGGATTCTGTGATTCTGGGTTTTTGTCAGCACAGTTGTTCACCCTGGGGGTGCCCATGGAAGACCTGGTGTGAGAACCCTCCTGCATGGGCTTATGAGCTGCCTGTGGCCATGTCCCAAACCCCACCAGCCTCCTTGCCCTGGAGGACCGGGAACAAGAACTAAGGGTGTGTTTGACCTTGTTTTGACAGCTCTTTCTCCAGCAATCAGATCTGTGGTGGGTTGTGCTGATGCAGAAAACCAGTCTGCCAAAATCTGGCTCCTAAGGTAACTGAGGCTGTGTACTTGTGTTGGGACCTGGTTGCTGCTGTCCCTGCTGCCAGAAATGTCACAGCTGCCTGCAGTGGGGATGAAGTGAGGAGAACCCTGGACTGATGGACAGCCAGGTAGTGGAGCAGCCCGATGGTCAGGCAGTGGAGCTGCTGGGCAGAGTGTGATGGGGTAAATGTGCAGAGGCTGATGGGCTTCCCTGGGGCAGCGTGATACACAGTAAGCCTGGTTCACCACTCATGTGGCCCCTGTGTCAGGACCATGGCAAGGATCCAGCAGGTGTCCCATGGACTCCTCTCTTACCAGGAACGATGGAAAGGGTGCCTCAGTGCTTTATGTTCATGGGTAACCTTTTTCTTTCCTGCTGCACTCAGGATGGAGATGTTCAGAACCTCCCATCCTAGGAACAGGAGTGAGGAGGCTGAGTGGTTCAGGACACAGCAGCCATGGCCATGCGTGGCCGGTGCACCAAGGTGCTCCCCTCTGAACTGAACAAGGTGTGCTCCGAGAGAGGAGATGACCCTGCCACCCACCCCAGGAAGATGAGTGACTTCGAGGTGGTCCCCAACCTCCAGCAGAGCAGTAGCAGTGTCTCAAAAAGCAGGCGGAAGGCCCATTTCCCCAGCAGCAGCAATGAAAAGGCAAGTTCAGGAGGTGCTGAAAGAGGGGATGATTGCCCACACATGATGGAAAAATATTAATGAGTTATCTAGGGACTCATTAATGGGAACATTAATAACAGATCACTTTAGTTTTAGGGGCAGGCAGACAAACCCCAGACATCTGAGGTAAATGTCCAGCACTCATCTCTTGTCCTGTGGCTACACCTGGCTTTGTCCTTGCAGATAGCGATGGAGCTTGCTTTCACATCAAAAGAAGCACTCAGATCTGCTCCAAGCACCAGAGTTTCTAGCCCCTGATGTAACTTCTGCCCTTTGCAGAAATCCTGACCTCTTGCTGCTCTTCCTGCTCCCTCAGGAAAACCTCATCTCATGGATTCCTGAGAACATCCGGAAGAAAGAGTGCACCTACTTTGTCGAAAGCTCCCAGACGTCAGATTCTGGGTAAGTCAGACAGTCCAGGAAAGCAGGAGGGGTGTTTGTGACAAAGCTACAGCACCAGAAAATCCCACTTTTCTGTCAAGGGAGCTGGTGCCAAGGGGGGTCACAAATTCCTTTTGCACTGGTTCTTCACCCTACTGTGTGTCAGCGCATGGCTGATATCCGATGTCCCATGAGCAGCCTTTCTGATATTTTAATGCTCAGTCATTTCCATTCAAACTTCACCCAGAGCAACCTTAATATTTCTCCCCTAAATCTCTACAGGTGGAAATACCTTTTTTTTTAAGTTTCCCCCAAAACATCTTTGTTTCTGCACAAGCTTTGAGCTGGATAATGGGCTGGGTGGGAGATGCTGGTGCTTCTGGTGTTCTTAATGAGAACACCAGTGCCTCTTGCCTGGGCTGAGGGAGGTGGCCCAGCTGGGCTTTGCCTTCCAGCTTTAGCCGGTTTCCAGCAAAGCTGGTGGTGTGTATTCCAGGAGGATCGTGTGTGAGTGTGGCTACCTCAGGGAACAGCACCTGGAAGATGCTGCCAAACCTCCCATCTTCCTGGGGAAGGAATGGGACCCCAGAACGCATATCCGGGAAATGCCAACAGACACCTTCGGTGATATCCACTTCAGAGGCCTGGGACAGAAGATGGGAAAGGTCATCTGGTTTTTCTGTCTGTTGTGCATGGGGAGACAGTGTCCAGGTCTTGCCATGGCAGATGAGATGCAAGTATTCCCCTCCTGGATGGGAGGAGGATAGGGAATTGTGGAAATGCTCCAAGGGCAACACTGACCCAAGCAGAAGAAGGGGGTTGGGACAGGAACCCTCCTCTCTCCCAGCCCTGTACCAAATCCATTTCTGAAACCATGAGCCTAACCTTCATGCTGTAAGGAGTGCTATTCCTTGTCCTTAGGTTTGTCTTTGGAATGCACAGTCCCAGGGAAGCGATTTGGAGCATGGTCATGTACAAAGACCTGGGGCAACAGCGCAGGACTCTGCTGGGAAAATGGCATGGGAAGCCCCTGGTTCTTCCCTGGGACAGGAGGCTTGTGGTGGAGATGCCTTGTTACTCTGACCCTGTTGTTTTTACCCAAAACACTTTTATGCTCCCTTTTTTGCAGTATGTACGCGTCTCCTCAGATACCCCTCCATGGGTCATCTACCACCTCATGACACATCACTGGGACCTCGATGCACCCAACCTGCTCATCTCAGTCACCGGGGGAGCCAAAAACTTCATTATGAAACCAAGGCTGAAGAACATCTTCCGGCAAGGGCTAGTCAAAGTGGCCCAGACCACTGGTAAGAGATGCAGAGGCTCCCCTTTGATTGAAGTGGGAGAGGGGCCCATCATCTGGCTATGGCTAACTCACTGTGTTCAGTGAATTGGGCTGCTCTGGGGATACTGAGTTGGCCCAGAAAGCCTGTAGGTCACCATCTGGTCTGCCACCCCCCGAAATGGACTCTTCTTACTCAATCACTGCAAACAAGTTCACAAAGAGCTGGGCTTCAGATGCAGCACTGTGCTAAAGAAGGCATCTCCTCCGCTGCCTGGGCTTGCTGTAGTGGGCAGGCAAGACACCTTCTGGGAGATGGAGCATCTCCAAGGTGTTCCTGCAGCTGTACAGGGGGATGCCAGGAGATTGCTGTGAGCAGAGCTTCTCCCTTCCCAAGCCTGTCTCTGACCCCCAGGGGCCTGGATCATCACAGGGGGGTCCCATGCTGGTGTGATGAAACAGGTGGGAGAGGCGGTGCGAGACTTCACACTGAGCTGTGGCCACAAGGACAGCGAGATTGTCACCATCGGCATAGCCACCTGGGGGACCGTGTACAACCGGGAGAGCCTCATCTGCCCCATGGTGAGCCAGGCAGAGCCAGCGCTGCATCTGCTTTGCCTGTGCTTGGTCTGCTGGGGAAGCCCTGCCAAGGACTGTGGTGGGAATGGGTGCTTTGAGATGTGCTTGTGGCTGGCAGCCCTGGTAAAACCCAGCTGCGCCAGGAGGAGTGATGATCCCAGCCTGGTATTTGCTGAGAAGCCCCTTTACCCTACCCAGTGTCTTCTATAGGTGCTGCCCTTCTCCTGGGAGGGCCTTTGTGGGTGTGAGGGCAGGTGGAACAGAGACAGAGAAGAAAAGGGCAAAGCTGACATGAGGACTGCAGGGGGGACACGAATGGCTGTTTGGCCAGACTGCTCCTGTCCCACATGCTGGCCTGTTCCTGTCCCACAGGCTGGTTGCTCTGGGCATCTGGTGCTCCTCTGCAGGCTTCTTCCAGAGTCTCTCCTTCTGCATCTTACAGGGTGGCTTTCCAGCTGAGTATGTACTGGATGAGGAGAACCAAGGCAGCCTGTCATGCCTGGACAGCAACCACTCCCACTTCATCCTGGTGGATGACGGGACTCACGGGAGGTATGGGGTGGAAATCCCCCTGAGGACCAGACTGGAGAAGTTCATTTCAGAGCAGACCAAGGTGAAAGGAGGTAACAGTGACACATATCCAGGTCTGAGGCAGGGAAGGGCGCAAGGTGGGATGGGTCATCCATTGGTAAAATCACAGAATGGTTTTGGTTGGAAGGGACCTTAAAGCTCATCCAGTTCCAACCCCCTGCCATGGCCAGGGACACCTTCCACTAGACCAGGTTGCTCCAAGCCCTGTCCAACCTGGCCTTGAGCACAGCCAGGGATGGGGCAGCCACAGCTTCTCTGGGCAACCTGTGCCAGGGCCTCACCACCCCCACAGGGAGGGATTTTTCCCTTGTGTCAAATCTAAATCTACCGTTTTTCAGCCCAAAGCCATTCCCCCTTGTCCTGTCACTACAGGCCCTTGTAAAAAGCCCCTCTCCAGATTTCTTGTTGACCCCTTTAGGCACTAGAAGGCTGATAATGGGTGCCCATCCTGGCCTCTGTTCAGAGGGGAGGCTGTGGCTTCCCTGAAGGATCCAGACAAGGATTTTGAGAGGATTGTCATGATAAATGTGGAACCCAGTTCCTCAGTGATACAAACCAAAGAGCCAACTGATTGACTTATCAGGCCACAAAAGGGTCCCCAAAGCTTGTGATGCTGAGCTGATCAGGGAGAGTTGTTTATCCCAATGGGCCAGGCCTCAAAGGGGGCTCCCTGGTGGTATCTTCTTGTCTGTAGATGATCCTCTGCTCTAACACGTGTGTACACACACTCCCCCATGTGCCTTTCACATTCACACCTTGCCTTTCACATCCCACTGCTCGGAGGGGACCGCATTCAGGTGCATGGCAGTGTGCCCCACAGGGAAGTGATCCCGGGCTCTGCTTCCTTGCAGGCGTTGCCATCAGGATCCCCATTGTGTGCGTGGTGCTGGAAGGAGGCCCAGGGACACTTGACGTAAGGAACTACTCCTGCACGGGATGCTGCTTTTAGGTGTCACACATGGTGCCACACCAGCTGCAGGAGTGCTGCAGAGTAGCAGGGTGGCTCTCAGAGAGGATCTGCCGGTCTCTGGGCAGGACTAAGGACCAGCCTCCCCGCTCTGTTGCAGACCATCTACAACGCCATCACCAATGGGACCCCCTGTGTGATTGTGGAAGGGTCTGGGCGTGTGGCCGATGTCATCGCACAAGTGGCCAGCCTGCCTGTGCCCAAGATAACCATTGCCTTGATCAGGCAGAAGCTGAGCGTGTTCTTCCAGGACACCTATGAGCAATTCACTGAGGGCAGAGTGGTGGAGTGGACCAAGAAGGTGAGCCTCGTGCAGGCAGACAGCTCCTCTCACTGAGCTTGTGGAGATCGAAGGGGACCCCAGGGCTCCTTACCTGTGACTAGGAAGGCTCCCAGTGTGAAGTTTAGGCTCATCTCTTCCAACCCTCCATCTTCCCCAGCCATGCTCAGCAATGTCCTGGTGGGCACCCAAAGGGCTCAAGCTCTGCTCCTCCACGACTGCTCCCTTTGGGCAGAGGTACCAATTGGGATTGACCCCAGCCAGGCTGGGAGATACAGAGGGTCTGCAGACAACCCAAGATGAGTAAGGAATTGCCCCACACAGGATAGAGGCTGCGGGAACCATCAGGGAGGAGATGCAGCTGCTGATCGCTTGCCCATGGCTCTCCTTGTAGATCCAAGACATAGTGCGGAGCCGGCAGCTCCTGACCATTTTCAGAGACGGCAAATATGGCCAGCAGGACGTGGATGTGGCCATCCTTCAGGCCCTGTTCAAAGGTGAGGGGTGGGGAGCTGCCTGGGAGGACGGGGTGAGATGAATGAGATGGAGGTCACAAGTCACCTCCTGCAGCTGCTCGACTTATGGGGTCACCAGAGAGGTCCCCAAAACCGTGATGCTGAGCTGATTGTGGAGAGATACTTATCCCAGAAGGCCAGGCCTCCAAGGGGGCTTCCAGGTGGTATCTTCTCACCATGTAAACGATCCTCTGTTCTAACACATGCTCTCTGCATGCAGCATCCCGAAACCAGGACAATTTCGGTCGTGAGAACTGGGACTACCAGCTGAGGTTAGCTGTGGCCTGGAACAGGGTGGACATTGCTCGCAGTGAGATCTTCACAGATGACCACGAGTGGAAGGTAAGGCAGTACCTGTGCTACTGCTCCGGTCAGGCTTACAGCTTGTCAGGTCCCACTTGCGGACTGTGGGTATTGCGGGTACCTCAGCTGTGCCTAAGGACAGTTTGTGAGGGCATTGCTTTTGGACCCTAAACTCCCACTACATTGCCAGGGGGTCTTAATCTGTTTTGTTTTCAGAAGTGCCCTCAAACATCCAAAGCAGAGGTGAGCACACCCTGCAAATCATTACTTGTAAAGGTCCTATTTGTTTTAACAAAGATGACTGGTATTTTAGTCAAAACCACTGCCTTTTTAAAGATGATCCACCAACTCAGAGCCAAAAATACCTCTTGCTGCTCACACCACATTGTCAAACTCTTCTCAACCGACCTGGTGCTCCGCTGCTTAAACCTCACTAGAGTGGGGCAGTGAGCAGCATGAGCCAGTCTGCCAGCCCACACCGGATCCTGCTGTTGGGAAGCCAAAGCTAAGCAGGGATGTCTGTCCTTTCTGATGGGGCTGTGGGACTTGGAAGCGATTTTCCTGTTTCATTCAACAGGTGAGGTTATGGCAGCCCCCATACCTTTTGTGGGACTGGGAAGGGCTGGTGGGAGCTAGTAACTGTGTAAAGCTACACAGCTCAAGAGAGATCCACAGCTTTGTCAGAAAGGGAGGACAAGGCAGGCTCTCAGATTAGCTGATGCAGGCCAGGGCTGCTACATACACTGCAGCCCTGGACCATTGTGGCTGGTATGAAAAGCTGAAGCGAAGCTGTGTCATAAGGTCAGCAGGTACCTTCCTGCCAGGATAAACGTGTAGCCCCTTACCCATGGGGCTTGCTTTCATTTCTGGACACACACAAAGGTTGCCTTGGAAAGAAAAACCCCACAAAGGCTGAACTGGGTGGCCATCGGGGCAGGCAGCTGAGAGGAGAGGACATACTAACCCTCTCTCTTAGATGCCCCACAAGCCCCAGTACCTCCCATCTGCTCTCACACCCAGAAGCTCCTTGTGTGCTCAGGGGTAAAATCTTCCCCCTGAGTGAGGAGCATGGTGAAATCCTGCTCTGTGGCCATGGAGACCCTCACCTCTCCTCTGGCCTGCCAGCCAGCAGATCTCCACCCCGTGATGGCGGCCGCCCTGATCTCCAACAAGCCAGAGTTTGTGAAGCTGTTCCTGGAGCAGGGAGTGCGCCTCAAGGAGTTTGTCACCTGGGACACCCTGGTTTACCTCTACGACAACATGGCACCATCCTGCCTGTTCCACAGCAAGCTGCAGAAGGTTCTGCTGGAGGAGAGAGAGCACACGGCCAGCTCCAAAATGCCAAGAATCCAACTGCACCATGTCTCCCAGGTGCTGCGGGAGCTGCTGGGCTGCTCCACACAGCCTCTCTACCCCAAGCCCAAGCACACAGAGCGGCCCCGGCTCTCCATCCCTGTCCCACACATCAATCTGAACGTACGTATCTCCAGGTGATGTGGTGGCAGGGTTGCATCTGGGAGGAGAAAGTGGGCTCAAGAAGCCATCCTGGGGGTTGCAGCTGGGTGTCTGTCTTCTTGCCTGCTCAAGAATCTCACTCAAAGACCCTTAAAGCCCTATCCAAGTCTTCTGCCCCCTATTCAAGGTGTGACTCCCACCTTCCTACACTGGCAACACCGTGTGTGCTTGTGATGCTGGTGGGCAGGACCCAGTGGGGTGGGTGCACTAGACAGGCTGGGCACATCCCCACATGATCCTGGCCCTGCATTTCCAGGCAGCCATCCCGCTTGGCCACCCTGCAGCAAAAGCCCTTCCGTGCATGGAGGAAGCAGGCACTCAGGGGTCAGGAGTGGCTTTGTGTTGAGGGGCTGTCTGCTCTCTGCAGCTGCTTGGTGGGGAGCAGCTCTGACCTTGCGTGCCTTGCAGGTCCAGGGCTCAAGTCTCCGGTCCCTCTACAAGCGCTCTGCTGGCCGAGCCACCTTCACCATGGACCCAGTCCGTGACCTGCTTATCTGGGCTGTGGTCCAGAACCACAAGGAGCTGGCAGAAATCATCTGGGCCCAGGTATCACAGCCCAGAGCTGCTGGTCCGAGCTGAGAGGCTCAGATGGAGCCAAACCTCCCAGGCCCAAAAGGAAATATTGCATCTGCTGGGATTTGTGGCAACAGGCGAGCTGGCCCATGGCAGTGCCCGAGCCTGACCCACAGCCAAATGTGAGACAGCTGCTGAGCCTGGTGTTCATCCCCAGCCACACCATGAGGCAAGATCCCTCCCTTCCCAGCCAAGGATGCCCCATCCCTGGCAGTGTTCAAGGGCAGGAAGTTGGACGGAGCTTTGATAAACCTGGTCTAGTCAAAAGTGTCCATGCCAATTGCATGGGGTTGGGATTAGATGATCTTCAGGGTCCTTTCCAGCCCAAACAGTTCTGTGGTTCTATGATGCTATGAAAATACATGCTGTAGGCAGAGGTGATGTGCTGGGCCAGAAGTGTGCTCTTCCTTCCAAAACCTGAGAGAGGGTTCAGTACACTGCAGGCAGGACACAGGGGCACGGTAGCTGGAGAAGGCTTCCCTCCATAAACAGCACCCCAGTTTAAACACAGAAGCAGAGTGGCTGGCAGCATAGTGACCATGCCATGCAGTCACACCGTCCCATCACTCAAGGCTTTCCACAAGGAGAGCATGGTTAACCCCAGATTCCCCATGGCAGTAGGTTTCCTACTGCCCCTGCACCCAGAGAGGAACACAGCTCACAGCAAGCTGTCCACACTGAGCAGCAGTCTGCTTGGGACATCCTCCTTCCTTCCCTGTGGGAGCTGTGGAGGGCTTGGCAGGACTAGTGGGACCTGCAGGACAGGACGCAGATCCCCATGCTCTCTCTGGCCTCTTCTGCTCCAGAGCCAGGACTGCATGGCGGCCGCGCTGGCCTGCAGCAAAATCCTGAAGGAACTGGCCAAGGAGGAGGAAGACACAGACACCACCGAGGACATGATGGCTCTGGCTGAGGAGTATGAGAGGAAGGCAATTGGTGAGCAGGAGGGAGTCAGCAACACGGAGCTGCTCTTGCACCCCGCAGGGAGGGCTGGCTGGCTTTGTGCAGGAGGTGTCTGGAGTGAGGGGTGTCTGTGGTCAGTGATGCCAAATGGGGAACCCCTCATCAAGGTTGGGGCGGTGGGGCTGCGAGGGCTGTGCCTGCGTGATGGGAGCACAGAGGGTGCCACTGTGTGGTGTAGTGTCCAGATCCTGCTGAAAAGGGTGGCTCTGTGGCACCTTTCTGAGCGCCAAGATGGTCCAGCAGCTCAGGCGTGTCTCCCTGGTACCTGCCTGGCCAGGTGTGTTCACAGACTGCTACCGCAAGGATGAAGAGAGAGCCCAGAAGCTTCTTACCCGTGTCTCTGAGGCCTGGGGGAAGACAACCTGCCTGCAGCTGGCATTGGAGGCCAAGAACATGAATTTTGTGTCCCATGGGGGTGTCCAGGTGGGTTCCCAGCAGTGGTGCACGGAGGAGAAGTGCCTAAGTGTCCCCTGCCACTGATCCAGGGTTCCTTGTTGGCAGCAGTGGGGCTCTGTCCTTCAGCCCCATTCTGACAGGCAGGCAGGCTTGGTCCTGTAACCAGTGCTCCCCTTTCTCCCTCCTCACAGGCCTTTCTAACCAAAGTCTGGTGGGGGAAGATGTGTGTGGACAATGGGCTTTGGCGGGTTATTGCATGCATGTTGTTCTTCCCACTTCTCTACACCGGCCTCATCACCTTCAGGTACTTCTCGCTGCTGGGGCATGTGTGCACCAAGGCACAGATTTCCTCCAGCCTCGCCCTGCAGCTGGCTGGGAGAAACTGCTGTGGCATCTTCCTGGGCAGCTGAGCCCCTCTTCCTCACAGGGAGAAGAGGCTGCAGCCAATGGGCTGCCTGACACGGCTCCGAGCCTTCTTCACAGCGCCTGTCGTCATCTTCCACATGAACATACTCTCTTACTTCACCTTCCTCCTGCTTTTTGCCTATGTCCTGATGGTTGACTTCCAGCCAGTGCCGTCCTGGTGGGAGTACCTCCTCTACTTCTGGCTCTTCTCCCTAGTGTGCGAGGAGACCCGACAGGTATGCGGCAGGCAGAAACAGGGGCTGAGGAGATGAGATGAGGAAGAGACACCCTCTGTGTGCTTATGGAAGGTCCTATGTAGCTCATGTTCCTAAGTTCCTTCTTATGTCACCATCCGTTCACAGAGGTGCCAGCACAAGGGACTGCCAGATCCCCCCATTTCTGAGGCCAGAGAGCCTTCTTGGCTGTGTCTGGCCTGGCTGGGTACCTGTAGAAACACATGCTGTTTTGAGCTGAAAACATTAGGAGCTGGAAGGACCACCTCTTTCCTTGGGCATTTATTTCCAGGCTTTGCTTGATATTCAGTTTGCTTCAGCATCTCAATGCTTTTCTTCACCTGACTAAAATGCCCCATATCTTTGTCTATCCCCATGCTCCTTCTATATCCAAATCTCCGAATCACCCCGTAGAAAAGGTTAACTTTGGGTAAGCAAGAGGGTCCAGTGATGGCAGTAGGTCTATGTGGTCCCTCCCCACCACAAGGCACGTGAGTATCTAACAAGGCTTTCACTGAAATACCAATTCCTCTTCTCTTCCCAACAGCTGTTGCATGATCCAGATGGGTTTGGAGTTGTGAAAATGGCTTCCCTGTACTTCAAGGACTTCTGGAATAGGTTGGACATCTGCGCCATCCTAGTCTTTATCACAGGGCTGACTTGCAGGTAAGTTGCAGAGCCACTTGTGGCTCAAGCCACAGCTGCAGGCTACAAAACCAGTGTGAGATTTGTGCACATTTTTTAATTGCAATATCTTCAAAGGCCAATGAGGATGGCTTCCCAGGGAAGTGGTGGCATCACCGTCCCTGTAAGTGTTCAAAAAACATGTAGATGAGGCCCTCAGTGATATGCTTTAGTGGTGGTCTTGGCAGTGCTGGGGTAATGGTTGGACTTGATGATCTTAAAGGTCTTTTCACAGAATCACAGAATCCTAAGGGTTGGAAGGGACCTCAAAAGATCATCTAGTCCAACCCTCAACCTGGTTGGGAAACTCACTGGTACTGCAGAAATGTAATGCTGTGAGATCAGAGAAAGGCCAACACTGGTGACACTGAGATGTTCCCTTTCCTCTCTTCTGTGCCCAGGCTGATCCCATCAACTTTGTATCCCGGGCGCATCATCCTGTCACTGGCTTTTATCATTTTCTGCCTGCGTCTGATGCACATTTTCACAGTCAGTAAAACGCTGGGGCCCAAGATCATCATTGTGAAGCGCATGGTGAGAGCTCTCCTCCATCCTGCCAGGGATGATCAGCTACAGCAGCTGGATGCCTGCCACCAGTGTCACCCTAATCTGATGCTGGAGTGGGGCTTGCTCTGGGACAGTTTTGTTTCCCCTTTGTTTTTTGCAGATGAAGGATGTCTTCTTCTTCCTCTTCCTGCTGGCAGTGTGGGTTGTGTCCTTTGGGGTTGCCAAGCAGGCCATCCTGATTCACAATGAGGAACGTGTGGAGTGGCTTTTCCGTGGCGTGGTCTACCACTCCTACCTGACCATCTTCGGTCAGATTCCCTCCTACATCGATGGTAAGGGACAGTGGCCTGTGACTGCATGTGGCACGATCAGAGTGGCTGTGACAAGGCTGAGGAATACCAAGCTCATGTCGCAGCGTGTCCAGCTCCTGCCTTTCTGGCCCGTGGAAGTCATGCACAGGGCTCCTCTTCAGGAACAACATCAGGCCAGGAGGGAGAGATGACAGGGCATGGGGATGGAGCCCTGCTCCACCACACTGGGACTGTTGCCACCAATGCAAACCCAGGAACTGCACCTGCACAAGCAGTCAAGAGAGCACACTAGCAAATGCACAAGGCCATGGGTCTACCCAGCTCAGTGCCACAGCTGCGAAGCTGGTGGCAGTGAGTGGAGGACCTGGCATGATTCAGATCTGAGGTCAAATCTGTGTCTGGTGCTAAGCTCCCTTGATGCTGGCCTCTTTCAGAGAGCACAGTGTGCTCCCTGAGACACCACAAGGGCTGACTGCTGTGAGTCATGCTGTGCTCCCTTGCAGGCGTCAACTTCAACATCGACCAGTGCAGCCCTAATGGGACTGACCCCTACAAGCCCAAGTGCCCAGAGACAAATGAGGACAACAAGAAACCCATCTTCCCAGACTGGCTGACAGTCATCTTATTGTGCCTCTACTTGCTCTTCACCAACATCCTCCTCCTCAACCTCCTCATCGCCATGTTCAAGTGAGTCTGACCTGGCCCCATGGGCCTGACAGTGAAGCCTTGTTTGCAGGCTTGGGCATGGCCAGGGCACTGCACACTGAGAAAGCACAATAAGGGTCCTGGGGCACATGCTGACCAGAGCATAGGAGTGCTTTGAGGGGGGCTATAGATATGGTGGAAGAAGCAGGTGCAGGTCAGGGCTGATCAGGGAGCCTGGTATGAGCTGGGGCACTATACGGACACTATGTGCCCTCTCATCCCCATGGCACGGCTGACACCGGGGCTCTGCCCCAGCTACACCTTCCAGCAGGTCCAGCAGCACACAGACCAGATCTGGAAGTTCCAGCGGCACGACCTGATTGAGGAGTACCATGGCCGCCCGCCTGCACCTCCACCCTTCATCCTCCTCAACCACCTGCAGATCCTGGTCCAGCAAGGCTTGTTCCGCCGGCCAGCCACGTACCACAGGCAGCTCAGTGAGGACCAGCATCTCCCCTCCTGCCCTTCTCCCCCTCCCTGGTGCATGGCACTGTGCACCAAAGCACGTGGCTTGATGTCTGGGCTGTGTTACTGGGCTTTGGGGTGCCCAAGGGTCTGACAACTCCTTCCCCTGGCAGAAGAGAAGCTGGAGAAGAACGAAGAAGCTGCCCTCCTCTCTTGGGAGATGTACCTGAAGGAGAATTACCTGCAGAACCAGCAGTGCCAGGAGAAGCAGAACATGGAGCAAAAGATTCGAGACATTGCACAGAGGTACCAGCACTCCTGAGACAGGGACATACTTCAGTCCTCCAGTGCCCCAGGCAGGGAGGAGAGGGGATCAGAGCAGGGGTGGCTGCTGAGGGGGTTCCTCTCTGCACTGTCCCTCCAGGGTTGACATACTGGCAGAGCTGTTGGACTTGGACCGGGTGAAGAGGACAGGGCTGGTGGAGCAGAGGCTGACCTCTGTGGAAGACCAGGTGAGGCAAAAGCTGAGCAGCTACGTAAGGAAAGTTGAGCTTTCTAGGGACTGAGTCAACGGACCTGGAGCACAAGAGAGAGCTCCTTTAAATCAATGCCCCTTCAGACAGGAACAGGTTTCCCACAGAAGCGGTGGCTGCCCCATCCCTGGCAGTGTTCAAGGCCAGGCTGGATGGGGCTTGGAGCAGCCTGGTCTAGTGGAAGGTGTCCCTTCCTGTGGCAGGGGGTTGGAACTGGATGAGCTTTAAGGTCCCTTCCAACCCAAACCATTCTGTTATTCTGTAAAAACAATAACATGTGAGATAAAAAGCATTATGGGAAATGTTCTGTTTGATTCCAAAATGAACAGGATGAATGTGCAAAGTGGTGGGATAAGCCTCTGCTCCCACGGTCGCCCAAGCAGTTAGATCTGACCCAGCTCTTATCCCAGGAGGACCCTCCAGACCTCTGGACATGGGGCACTCTCTGTCCCCTCGCTGTGGAGCTGTTCCACACGAGCAGGGAGTCTGGTGTGCAGTGAGGGTCTGGGAGGGTGGTGACCGTCCCCTCTCACACACAGGTGCATCAGAGCGCACAGGCCCTCAGGTGGATAATGCAGGCGCTGCAGGACCATGGATTCAGCGCAGGCGAGCGTGTGCCATCTGCGGGTAAGCGGAACCCATCTCCATCCCAGCAGCACCGGGGGAGCCCAGGGATCAGCAGCATCCCCATGGGGAGCCCAGCCAGCCCCCTCTGCAGAGCCACAGTTCACAGCACCAGGCTCAGCACCCTGCTTTGCAGGCCCTCACTGTCTGTGTCTGCCTCACAGGCTCGGGCAAAGCCTTGGAGACAAAGGAGTTTGACCTGGAGAGGAAACCCGAGGAGAGCCAGTCCCCATACCATGTGCTTGCCCGAAACCTCCTGTACCCAGGGTCCCACACCCGCCGCTTCCCTGTGCCGGATGAGAAGGTGCCCTGGGAGGTAGGAGCTGTGGTCCTGGGCAGCAGGGCTGGTAGGGGGCACGATGGGGCAGATCCCCATGGCAATGGGAAGAAGAACAGACCCCGTGTCACACTTGTGTCACACTTGGGAGCTCCTGTTGTTCCCAGCCCTGGGACAAGGGGGTTCCTGGAGCAGCTTATGAGACTCTGCAAGGGAGAAGGAGAGGTGAACAGGCACCATTCCTTCTGGGATCTGCAATGCTAGGGATACCTGGTGATGACTGGTTAGGAAGCAGAGAGTACAGCCACCTACCTCTGCAATTCCTGAGTCAGGGCTGGCTCACGGTCAGGGACAGGATCTGGCACTGGCTTCCACAGGGGCATGAGTGAGAGGCACCAGCCCCCCAGCCAAGACCCTGAGCTCAGTCCCCAAGCAGGACCTGGAGCCCTACATTCCTCGGGAGGTGATGCCACAAGCTGGGCAGAGGATGGGACTGGGGCAGACAGCGTCTCCAGGGTCCCTGATATGCCATGTGCTCTGCAGGTGGACTTTGCACTATACGACCCTCCCACTTACTCTGCTGAGCACAAGGACATGGCTGTGCAGGACCCGTTCAGCCTGTGAGTGTCGCTCTGTGGCTCCCTACTCCTCTGCCCCTTCCCCTGGGTGGCATAGCCAGCCCTCCCTGCCGGGCTGCCTCCTGCCCCCCAGTTCCTTGGAGTCTCTCCTGAAGATCAACTACAACACCATGGACGGGCTAATCGACCGGCAGAGCTTCCATGGCCTCTACACTGTGCAGGATGGGCTGCCCCTGTGAGTGCATCCACCATGGGGGCAGGTGGACTTCGTGGGAGATGGGGTGCCAGTTTGTAGGCAAAGCACCAGAGAGACAGAGAGTTCAGTATGGCCTATATGCACTCATCCCCTTCCCACTTCCCTACAGCTAATGGTGGGGTAGGGATAATGGCATGCATCATCCTCATGACTGTTCCCCTCCTTGCCCTTCAAAAAACTCCAGAGTCCAGAAGAGGTGCAGTGCACTGGGGGAAATCTGGGGAGCAGTACAGGGCTTTTATCAGCATGGTGCACAGACGGTCCCTGGCACCATCACAGCATACTTGCTCTCTTCCTGCCAGGAACCCCATGGGCAGGACGGGTCTGCGAGGCCGAGGGAGGTTGCACTGCTTTGGTCCCAACCATGCCCTGCACCCCGTTGTGACCCGGTGAGTGTGTGAGGACAGAGAGGTGTCCTGCTCCAGGACACAGATGGGGAGGTGGCATGGAAAAGGGGGCACAGAGCCATCTGAGAGAGACCAGGACCTGGCAAAACCCACCCTTGCCTGTTCAACCACTGCTGGGCAGGGGAGAGTTGAGTCCAGCTGCAGCATAACAGGGGCCTCTCTCACAGGTGGAGGAGGAATTTGGATGGGTCCATTATAAGGAAGAGCCTGAAGAAGATGCTGGAAGTCCTTGTAGCACAGTACCCGCTGTCGGACGTCTGGGCTCTGCCTGGGGTAAGAGCTGGTAGAAACCAGCTGGTGTGGAAGGGTCTGGGGAGATGGGTCCAGCTGAGAGCTGGATGTCCTGCAGAAAAGGGAAGAACACAGGCAGGAGACACAGCCTTGTCCAAGGAGGTACCTCTGCCCTTCCTGTAGAGCATTTGCATGTGGAGCTGTGATGCCAGCAGTGCTGGGTGAGCAGTGGTCCTGTTGCGGACCCTTACCCTGACCCACTGCCTCCTGCTTCTCCCCCATGGCTTCAGTTCTCACATGTCATTCATGTGGGCATGTGAAACCATTGGCAGAGAGTCCTTCAACAGAAAAGGAATGAATCCAGGGCTGAATCAGGCAAACTCAGATATCTGCCTGGGCACACCTGAGGACTTCTGGTGGGAGAGGGAGGGGAAAAGGGAAGGAAAGAGGAATCACTGCTGATTGCTCTCCCCACCAGAGCTTGTGGCATCTTCTGCAGTGGTGGCAACTGCCTGATAGCCAAGCTGGTGCCAGTGAGGAGGCTGGGCTGGGCTAATGGCAGGTCCCACGTCTGACATCTGCTTTGGCACAGGGGTCACTGGAGCCAGGTGAGACATTGCCACTAAAGCTGAAGTGGATCCTGCGCCGGGAATTCTGGCCCCAGTTCCAGAGCTTGCTGAAACAAGGCACTGAGGTGGGAGCGTGTGTGTGTCCCAGTGGTACAGAGACATGTGGGCATCACAACAGTAAAGGGACATGTGGACATCATGGTGCTACAGGGTCACATGCGTGTCCCCAGGGTACAGGGGCAGGGTGCATCACCCCTTGGCCAGTGCTCCCACTGGGGAGGGATGGCTTGGGGAGGTGGAAACACACTGTGATAGTCTCGCACCATGCAGGGAGGCAGCTCAGGGATCCGCCACACACACCAGTGTCTGTGCCTGCTGTGATTGCTCTCCACAGCTCCAGGTGCAGTGGTAACAGGGTGATGGTCTCTAGAATAGCAAACAATCTGTGGCACGATGCCCCATCACTGCCTGTTGGTTCACTTAGAAAGGTACTAAGGCCTCTGCTCATGTTGCACTCCTTCACTGTGCACAGGTACACAAGGGGTATCTTGATGACCCCCGCAACACAGATAATGCCTGGGTTGAGACAGTCGCTGTCAGCGTGCACTTCAGCAGCCAGAATGATGTGGAGATGAAGCGGCTGAACTCGGTATGGGTCTTTCTGCAACTCCCTGACCCAGCTCTCTGGGGAGCCACATCTCCAGGCCCACATCTCACCTTCCATAGGACTGGGGTTCTCCAGCTGCATGCAGTGGAGGAAGCACATGGGGATGAATATGGGGTGCCATTGCAACAGGGGCCGCAGAAAGAAAGGGCTGGGCACTGGAGGTGCTGTTGAGCATGTCTGGCATGGCTCCTCACTGGCAGTGCATACATGATGCCTCTGGTCCCCTTCTAGTTTCTTCAGGGCTGTGATCCGGAGCTGTGCATCCGCTGGCAGGTGCTGGACAAGAGGATCCCCCTGCATGCAAACCACAAGAAGCTCCTGCACAAGGTCTCAACTCTCCTCAATGCCTACTATTGAGTTCTCAGACACAGGCCAGGGCTCCTGCTGCCCCAGACCAGGTTTTGCTTGGGACCTGCAGCTCTACCCCAGCTCACCTGTGAGACTGGAGACCAGATACTTTGGTTGCCTCCATGAATGTGCATTGCAGGTCTCTGTCCCCTTCCCACCAGCTGGGGACAGGCGCTGTTTGGGCAGTACCTACACAGCATCCTGGTCACCTGAGCCACCAGGATCAGCCCCAGGCTGTGTCTTGGTGCTTCCACATCAACCACAGCACTAGCCCAGGGCTTGGGCCAAGCAGAGCCACAGGGCTGCTCCTGCAAGGTGTTCCTTCTCTCAGTTCCTACATGTGCTTTGCTTCCGAGTGGGCACTGGAGACTTGTCAATCCCAACCACACTTCTACACAGGACATCCATAGGGCACCTCTGCTCCCCTGCTCCTGCTCTGCTCCCTGGAAGCCCCATCACCACAGCTCCTGGATGATTGCCCTGGAGAAGGATTGGGATCTTTCACACCTAAAGGTCCTAACTGTCATGCAAGTCAGTCCTGTGGCAGCTGTCCCCATATCTCTGGTTGCTCAGACATAACAACATGGTCGTGATCTGTGATCCAGCACTTGTGAAGGTGTGAGATGCTCTTGGCTTATGTACCCATGGTTTCACAGCTCCACACAGGTCCAGTCCCCATGTCCCATACTGTTACGTGATCCTGCATGTGTATGCTGAGCACCATGTTGTAGCTGAACTTCCTGCTGTCTGAGCCAAGGCACCAGCTAAATGTCACCTGCCTGCCCCATCCCCTTGGGCACCTGGATGGAAAGGGACAGCTTGCTGGGACCCAGGTGATCCATACTTTGCGGTCCCTTGGGCAGGTAAAAATAGGAAAGAGGACATCATTTTGTCCATCCCAGACATCTCTGCTCTCACTCACTTATTTTGTGCCTGCCATGGGAGAACAAGGCACAGTGGAGACATCTCTCAACAGTCCAGAACAGCCCCATGGTCGCATATTATACCTGAGACTGCTTGGGGTGGGACTGCAGTTCCCCCACCCTCTCCCAGTGGATTAGACGCTGGCCAGCCAGGGCTACCCTTCCCGCAGTGGTGGCCACCACAGCACAACTGCAGTTTCACCAGTGATGCACTGGGGCTTGTCGAGGGAAGGGTGGGTGTCAGACTGGCAATTTATTCAACCCAGCTCAATAAACCATGTATTAAACAACTAAAGGCTGGTGGTCTGTTATGGTGTTTGATCAGGGAGCATTCCTGGAGGCTGCATTTGGAGCACACTTCCAAAATGAGCCTAGTTTGAGTGCTCTTGTTGCACAGACTCACTTTGCTTGCAGAATCATACCCCAAATACTCGCTGCAGAGATGATATGACACATTTTGAGTCAACTTGAGGAGCTGCTGGAAAGCCAGCTGTGTGCCAAAGCAGCGGCACTGTACCTCCTCCCATTGCTCTTGGCCTGCTCAATGTCTGCTCATGGTGGCCCCTCACCATGCTGTGCCGAGGACCAGGGGACCGGCTGGGGAGGGAAGAGGCAATCGCGCCTTACAGCAGCTGATAAAGCTTCCAGCCCTGCAGCCCAGAACCGGAGCAGCAGCCACAGCCTGAGCGCCGCTGAAACCTAACGAGCACCACTCAATCGCGGCACCAAAGGGCTCCGTGCGGCCACTCGCGCAGAGCACCCGCGGCAGTGCTGCCGGTGACCCCACCGCCCCTCCGCCCCCTCCCGCTCCTCCCGTTTCCCCGCGCCGCCCAGGTCCTCCCCCCGCGCCGCCCCTGCGCCGCTCGGTGCCACCGCGTCGGCCCCCTCCCGTCCCGCGGCCCCGGCGGGAGCAGCCGCAGCAACAGGTGGGGCCGGTGCTTGGCCCGCAGCCGGGGCCGCGGCCGAGCCGCCGTGCACCGCAGCCGCAGCCGCAGCGGAGCGGAGCTGCCCCGGCCGAGCCGGTAAGTGACCCCGGGACAGCCGGGGCGGAGCGGAGGGGCGGCGGGCTCGGTTCTGCTGTGCGGAGCGCGGCGGGGCCCCGGCTTCACAAGCCCCTCGCTCGGGAAGGTCCGGCTGCGAGCCCCCGGTTGGGCATCGCCCTGCACAGGCTGGGGTCGGGCTGGGCGGCTGCGGTCCCTCGGAGCCCTTCCAGGGACGGGGGCAGGCTCTGGCAGCCGCTGGGAGCCAGGATGGCAAAGTGCATCCCTGCTTCCCCCTCCAAGAGACCCCGGTATCGTTTGCAGGGCCAGAGGGATTCTCAGGCAGTGTGACTTAATCTCCCCTGGAAGACTCCATTGCACAGTCCCACACCCCTGGGCAGGTACACAGGCAGGTTCACCATCAGCGTCCTCAGGTATGAGCATCCCCTGAGTGGTACCCTGAGGGTGCTCACACCTGAGGGATACTGGTGCTTGAAACATGCTCTTAGCAGGAGAATGCCGTTAATTAGGAGGATGCTGTTACCAGGGGGATGCCTATATAAGAAGGATGCTGGTACTAGGGGGATAGGGGTATAATAACTTGGTGCCCAGCTAGTTTCCTGATGAAATCACAATGGACAATTTCATTCCAGGGTGAAAGGCTCCCTGAACTGGCCAGGGTACCATCCCCTCCCCTCCCCCAACTTTGCCCTCCGTGGGGCTCTCTTCCCCCCAGCCTGGCCAAAGCAGCAGGAGAGGTGCAAGTAGCACATAAGGGCAGAGGAAAGGAAGCCCATGTGCTTCACCTCCCTGTCTCATTCCCAGCAGGCCTATGGTGGCCATGGGGCTCCCAGATCACCCCCCTTATTGTGATAGTCAGTGGCTCTTCTCTTAAGCTCCAGCTTCCTAAATAAGGCTGTTAAACCATACTCTTTGTTTACTTTAAAAACCAAAACCACCTCCAACCCCCTGCTTCAGCAAAACCCTTGGAAATGTGGCTTGAACCAGCTCATAGACCAGATGGGGAAAGCAGAAGAACTCTACATCTTGTTATTTAAACCTTGGTGGTGATTAAGCCGGTCTGATAACACAGGGAATCTGACTCATCTCCTTTTTTTTAACATTCGGGGTTGGAGAGGTAGGAATTTACTGCTGCTGTTCTCCAGCAGCAAAATCACTGCATCCCACATAGAAACTGACAGCAGGCTGGGGCACAGGTACCTAGGCCATGCCCACCTCAACACCCACATCCTGCAGCACCCACTGCCTGCCCGGGTGGCCTCTGCTGAAATGGGGCAAGAGGGGAGGGTTTTTTAATCTGTGCAGCTCTATGTCTTAAGCCAAATTAAGATATCCTGGAAAAGATGTTAGAGGGTATCATTCCACCCTTGTTTTCTGGGCTCCTGAGCCCAGCCTCTCACTGCTTTGCCAGGGCACATTACACGTGAGACGTAAGTGGCATTCCAGGAAATAATGCCGTGTCATATCCCCTCCACCCTCTGCTTCCCTCCAGCAATGGGAGAGGCTTTGCAGGAGCACAGAGGAGCCGCCTTGCTGCCCAGGAGCTGTTGCAGCCGCCGGGGAATCGCCAGCAGCCATGCCGAGCTGGCTGGATGCAAGATGACCCTCACGACTACACCAGCAGCCAGCGTGGCCCAGGCTTTCTTTTACCTGCTGCTGTGTGTCTCTTGGGGCAGCTCCTGCCCCCCAAGCTGCCAATGCACAGAGCGGGCAGGGGCGAAGGCCGTCCTCTGCAGCTCCCGGCACTTGGAGGAGATCCCGAAGGACATCCCCAAAGACGCAGTGTTCCTCAAGCTGGACGCCAACAGCATCACCAGGATCCCCAGCAATGCCTTCAGGCATCTCTCCCACCTGGAGGAACTCGATCTCTCCAGGAATGCCATTGAGAAGATCGACAGGGCAGCTTTCAAAGGGGTGGCTGCTGGGCTGCGTACGCTCGACCTCTCCAGCAACCGCATCCGCAGCATCCCCAAGGAGGCCTTGCTGGCTCTCAATGCCAAGCTCCGGCTGGCCAACAACCCCTGGCACTGTGAGTGTGCCTTGCAGGAGGTGCTGTGGGAAGCACGGCTGGACCCTGACTCCGTCCAGGACATCACCTGCCACACGGCCCCACGAGAGGAGTACGTGGGCAAGCCGCTGCTCCAGGTCCTGGATGCCGGTGTCAACTTCTGCAGCGTGCGCCAGAGGACCACGGACGTGGCCATGTTCATCACCATGTTTGGCTGGTTTGCCATGGTCATTGTCTATGTGATCTGCTATGTCCGGCACAACCGAGAGGACACCTGCAAGCACGTGGACTACCTGAAATCACTGCCAAGCACCCAGGGCCATGCTGAGACCACCAGCACTGCCCTGTAGCGCAGGACTGGGACATCCCTTTCCCAGCTTCTCTGCAGAGAGCCAGTGGCAACCTGGTGATCTTCAAAGCTTCTTGATGGGATTTTCCAGTTTTTGCTCCAGTCCTGCAAATGAGTGCCACTGACTTCACCCCTCCCAGTGATGGTGGCCTGAGTGTGAGCAAATGGCATGGGGAGGGATGTTGGGACACCCCATGCAGACCTGTCAATGGAGCCCAGACTCCTGGGGAAGACTCTCCTACACACAGACCCCTTCTCCCCTGCCAGGGCTGGGCTCACAGGGAAAGCAGTCCCAGCCACGTGCTTGTGGTCCATGTGGTTTGGAGAGAACAAGACCCTGGGAGAGACAGATGAAGGTAGGGGATCTTGTGGACTTCTAGGAAGACCTGGAGCCTGGGATGCAGAGGGAGGGTAGCTTTGTGCAGTGGGATCACCCTGTCCTGGCTCTAGTGAGGGACCAGCCTTGCAGAGAGCATGACATCAGGCCCAGTCACCCTACAGCATCTCAGCAGCCTCTGCCTGCCAGCAGCAACCTGGGGGTGATGTCCCAAACCTTTGATTTCTCAATAAAACCCTACGTGTAGGAAAAGCCTCGGGGTTTGCACTGCACTGTGAGCTGGGCATCCAGGAAGGGTGGTGGTGCTTGAGGGGTTTGCACTTGTCCTAATTCAATCTGTCCCAAATCAGACCAGCCTAAATCCAATGTACCAGTGTGACTGCCATTAAGCTACATCCCCTCCATCCTCACCTCATTCTGCTTTGAGCAGGAGCCAGCTGGCCATATGCTGCCTTTGCATCTCACCTGGTGCATCTTGCCTTATCTCATCCTTGCTCAGGGCCGCATTAGAGACACAGACACTGCTCATGGCTCAGGGCAGAGGAAGCAGATCAAGTTCTGCCTTGTTTTACAAGCAAGAAATGGACCTTCCCATCAGAGCCAACTGCAGTCACAGCTGAGCTGGGGAAACAGGAAGCTCTGCAGGGTCTGCCTGTGGCGGCTCTCCCACACTTGCACCCCAGGGCAGCTCAGGCCATCACCTACCCAGCCCTTTCTTGGGGGGCTGGAAACTTCTTCCAGCAGGGCCAGGGAAGGCTGAGCAATGTGCTGAGCCAGGCAGGAAAGGCAGAGGGTCCTCACGGGAGAAGCAGAGGGGCACCCTCACCCCAGCACGCTACTGTGCTCAGGACCACCTTGTCTTCATAGGCCATGGGCATGGCCCCGTCTTGCTCAGGGGGGGCTTGTTGAATGGAGGAAAGCCTCTGCAGAGCAGCTCAGATACCTGCAGCTTGCCTGTGGGATGAAGGCTGGTGCACAGAATTTATTAGAGCTCTGGTTAAGCAGAAGAGTGCCCCAGAAAAGCCGAGGAAACAAAAAGAGGCCATGATTTCACCTGAAGCAGTTCTGGGACTTTCCCATGCCCATGGCAGCTGGGCTTGTCCCAGCGCACAGCAGGTTTGCTCAGGAGTCACCAATCTCATACAAAGAGGTGCAGTGTCAAACCGGACGGATCCTCAGCAGCATCGCAGCCCTAGGCATTGGGTAGCCAGAGCCAAGCCCAAAGCCACCATTTTCCCCTCATTTCTCAGGCCATTTTCAACCCCTTGCCATGCACCCACCCGGGCAGCACAGGGGTCTGCTCAATGCTCAGCACACAGGTGGGCAGCACAGCATTCTGCTCAGCCTCTTTCCTGCGAGCTCCGGCCACAACCAGTGGCACTTGTGTACCTCCTGGCTGGAGTGTGCCAAGCACTGGGGCTCAGCGAGCCCCAGGAAACACCTGAGCACCAGGACCCCTGTGTAGGATGCAGCTCTGGAGCATGGCAGGAAAGCTTGCCCAGGACAAACAGCACCAAAGCAGGGTCGCAGCCACTTTGCCAGCCCTGGACAAGGCTACAGGGAGCCCTGGAGCTCCCATCCTCCTCCTTCACGTCCTGTGGAGCACACAAACAGCCAGCCGCAGGGCTGATCCCACGCCGTTCCGGGCCTCTGTGGTCCATCTTCACCTCGATGCACAGCTCGCCCCGATCCTGGCAATGAGCTGAGCATATCTCGGCCACCTCAGGTGGTTTTCAGCTTGAGCACCTTGGAAAGTGGCTCCTTGGCACTGGTGTAGAGGAGGTAGGAGCCCTCAGTGGTGTGAAATGCCTCCCAGTCTCTACAGCCGACAGTGGGGAGGTGGTGAGCCGCTACGAAGCCTTCATAGCCTTGCCACCTGCACAGGGAGGGCAGTTAGCACTCGGGGCACAGGCTGGGCACATGAAAGGGGGCAGGAATGCTCAGCCATGGGGTTGGCATCTCCCACCTCCCTGCTGTGGTTCAGGGTGGGATGTCCTTCACTGGGATTTTTCATTCCTGCCCAGAAACCTCCCCAGAATCAGGTAGCAGTCCTACCTGTCCACCTTTGGCAGACGCACCAGCATCTGCAGAGGTTGCCCCTGTGCTGGGCTCCCGGTAGGTCTGTTCCTGCTGGGAACAACCACCCGTCCACCCAGCCCTGCCCTCCTCCCGCAGCAGTACCTGTATATAATACTGTTAACGGAGAAGGTGAAGCCATCAAAGGAGTTTGCTACCACCAGAAAAGAGTCGTCTCCCACAGAGAAGAACTCCCAGTCCAGGGCACTGGGGATGAAGCAAGCAGAGGGGCAGGTGAGGTGGCCGCTCCACGGCCAGCTGAGGAAGGGACTGCGTGCTGCAGAGCTGAGCCCACCCCACACCAACCTCTGCCACTCTGGTGATACACAGAAAACTCTGCCCTTCCCAAGCTGTTGCTGAAAGGAAATCCACCCTTGTTCCCAAACTCAGGGCCTTCTCTCACTTCCCACTGGGATTTTGTGCCAAGGACCTGTCACCCATTGCTCTTCCCACCAGTCTTAGCCCCTGGCAACATCCAAGCATGAATCCTCCAGGAGGCCTCCAGGTTGCTCAGGGGAAGGGTGTGACTGAGGAGCACCCTGACTCTTTGCACAGGTACCTGTAGGTGAGGAGGTCCTGGAACTTGACAAACATCTGGGCAGTGACGTTCAGCTCATAGATGGAGGAGTTGATGGCATAGAAGTTGGAGGGTGCTGGCATCCCGCTGTCATAGCTGTGGCTGTTTGCAACAGCCAAGAAGACTCTGTCCCCGATATGAAACACCTCCCAGTCAGCAGCACCAAAAGTCTGGGGAAGGAAGACACATGAGAAGCTGGATGTGGACAAGCCTTTGAAAGCCAAGGATGCTGCAAGGTGTGGGGAGCTCTGCTGGAGGAAGCTACCCACCCCTAAAGGGAAAATATAAGCCTTGGTCTGTCAGTCCTTAAGGGAGAATCAGTAGGAAAGTACCACTGCCTTTACAGAAGTCTGAAGAGCATCTGTCTTTGTAATTATCCCCTGGCTAGTCCAAACACAAAGAGGGACTGAGGAATAGTGTTTGATCAGAGGTCAATCCTTACCAGGATAGACTGGAAGAGCTGGAAGGAGCCACTGAGCCAGATGTAGATGTGCGAGTAGATCTTAGTGGATGTGCCATTGAATGTGTTAGCCACAGCCAGGAAGGAATACGGCCCAATGGTGAAAAATTCCCAGTCATAGGCTCCAGAAGTAGGGATGGTCTGGTTGGTTTCAAACAACCCTGTCCTGGGGTTCCACCTGTATATTACGCTGTCTATGTTGTGGTTATTCCCTGGGCAGACAGACAGACGGATGTGTACCATGAGAGAAAGGAATATGTGGTTTGCATAAGAAAAAACACCCAGAAACAGGTTCAGCTACAGAAATATTTGCCAGCAGGTTTCAAGGCTGCTTGCTCCCTAAGAACCTGCCAAAGAGACTTTAGAGCCTCCATCCCTACCTAAAGCCTCCATCCCTGCTACCTCCCCATACAGAGGCACTGTGCTAGCATCCTGGGGTGGCCAAGCTCTGCTGGCTGTCCCATGTGTAGTGGGGCCAGTCGCAGATGAGTCCCTAAAGCTACTGAAATCATTGGCTGCTGTCATCCTTCACACACAAGCTCGCACATCTGGGAGAGGCCCACAGCTGGAATGGTGCTGCACTGACGTTTCTTCAGCACTTCTTTGCTAAGTCCCCATGCTCAGCTCCTGAACCCTGGAGAAGGCCAGAGACGTCCATGTGTGGATCCCTGATGACGGCACAAACTCCAGGAAGAGGGAGGGGATGCCACAGTTTGCAACCTACCCTGTGCCGAGCACTTGGGATGAACCCACAAGCACTAAAGCCTGTTCTCCATCTGGCTCCTGGGCTCTGTTCAAGGATCTTGACCTTGTGTTTCTGTGGGACTCAGCTGGCTTTAAAACTAAAAACCTTTCTGCACCTTCAGCCTGCCACAACCCCTCCAGCCAGAGACATTTTTCTAATAAAGAGCTGGTTTCACTGGGACAGGAGGAGGGTACCACCAGCCCTTTTCAGCCCACACTCACTAAGCACTGCTGTACCCTGTTAATGGGTTTACGGGCAGCCTGCATTGCAACAGAAGAGATTTTGGCAAGAAGGGCTGCAGGAAGAATGGGGTATGTGGGAAATGGCCACATGGATAAGTGGCAGCCCCTCAGGGACTGACCCTCCACTGGGTCAAGCCCCAGTTTGGCTTGACCATGATGGTCTTAACCCCTACATGAAGTGTATGGCTGCCAAAGGGACTTTTCTGCTGCCACTGGCACAGGAGTAAATCATGGAATAGAATCACAGAATGGTTTGGGTTGGAAGAGACCTTAGAGTTCATCCAGTTCCAACCCCCTGCCACGGGCAGGGACACCTTCCACTAGACCAGGCTGCTCAAAGACCTGTCCAACATGTAGAAATGCAGAACTTGGTCTAATTTAGGTCCTGTAGTGGTTATAATTGTTTCTGCTTCTAATGCTATGTCTACCTGTTACACATTTCTTCCATAAAGAACTATGATGTACTTCTTTATGCACTTAAGACTTGTGGTGGGGTCCAACAAATGTCACGGGGAGTTTCTAGCCCAGCTTACAGGCAGCCAGTGTCCAAGCAACCTGCCAACAGCTTTGAGCCCAGTGCCAGAGGAGCCACTTCTGGTGGCAGAGAAGGAGCCCAGTGGTCCAATATCTGAACCCACCCTGGAGAGCCAGGGTTGTGGTATTGACCCATTCATCCCCTGTGCTGTGGGGTGCATTCCCCACCCCAGAACAGTTCATGGCCTGGGAGGGGAAAAAGGCTGGATCCTGTCTGCAGGGTGTCCAGGGAGGGAGGGACATCAGCAGGCTCTCACTTGGCTTCCCTTGGTTTCTTGTGTGTCCACAAGGCCTATTAAAAGGCTCAGCCCCTGCAAACCCACGCAGCTGCTCTCACCACCCCACCATGTCATGTATCATTGGGGAAAAAAACGAAAAGTAGCAGAAAGATTCAGCAAAGATGTGGTCCCCACTCCTGTCCCCCCCAGAGGGGACCACATCATCCACTTCCCCAAGTGCTTTTCTTTCCTCAAAGGAGAGGGTCTGCAAGGGTTCACGTTTCCTGGGGGACATGGCACTGAGCTCCATGCACTGACTCCCAGGTTTTGCCTTGCACTCTGGCAGACGATGCTCAGGGAGCTGCAGTGTTTCCACAGCAACAGGAGGATGCTCTTAAGCGGGGTGCCTGCTTGGTGCGAGCTGTGGTCCCAAAGGGCTGCCTGCCCCAGCTGAGCCAGGCCCATAGAGAATATAAGGTCTGGGTACCTTCTCTGTGGTTGACCACTGCGAGGAAAGCCTCTCCCTCAATGACAAATGCCTCCCAGTCCCTAGCGCTGTGCGTGGTGATCCTCTGGTACGGGACGAATTTCTCTTTCCTGCGGCTCCATTTGTATATTACAGACAGCTCCTGACCCCTGTCATTCTGCTCAAAATTAGCCACTGCTAGGAAGATCTGAAAAATAACAAGCCAGGACATCTTGGTTTTCTCCTCTCAAAGGAGTGTGGACAAAGAGGAGCAGGGTGAAGATGGGATGGGTGAGGGCAGGTGCCCATGGGATGTGTGGTCAGGGACCGAGGCAGCTGCTGAGGGGCAATACAGCTGGTAGGTGTCCCCGAGCAGCCCTCAGTGCATCAAACAGGGGACAGGGACCCAGTGACCTGTGGGGTGATAACAATAAGGATGAGATCAATTCCCGACACAAAACATTCTCCAGACGAAGAACCCCCCTCTGTGAGCCCTGGGGACAAGCATGCATCAGCAGAGAAGGCCTTGCACAGTGCATGGAGTGCATCCAAGCTCATGAGAGTGCTGGCTTTGCCACTCCAGCACATTTTGGATGGAGTGGCAGAGGTTATGCCCCAGTTTGGACTGCAAAGAAGCACAGCCCACAAGCTGAAAATAGTCAGCAGGGAGGCTCCTGACTCTTGCCCAGTGCAGGACCCTGCCAGCACCAGCGTGGGGTTTTGTCCAGCCAACGCTCAGCCAGCCGGAAGGTCAGAGACCTTGCACACTGAGTGCAGGTCTGTGATGGGTTTACATGACCCTCCGGGGAAGGTGCATCTCCAGTGCTGGACAGATGTCCCTGCAAGCCCCAGTCCAGGCGGTCCCTTCAGGGCATCTCCAGAAACACAACTTCAGAGGGAATAGAAATGCCTGTGTGCAACCCTGCAACTCAGGAGCCTCTGGTCCCTTGCCCTCCATGGAAGGAGCCATCAGGAGACCCTGACACTGCCCTCTGGGGCTCCTGACCCCATCCTGGCAGAGCACCAGCAGGTCCTGGTGTAGTAATGAGGTGCTAATACATATAGAGGTGCTACCCCCTGCACTGTGTATGAGGAACCTATGCTAACTGCAGAGCTCTGTACCACTGCTGGTACAGCACCTATTTGGTCACCATCTCCATGCAGAAATGTGCCCAGCACAGGCAGCTGCACACAAGGGAGCCTGCCTGTGTCCCCAACCCTTCTGGAGCTCCAAGGCTAGCCCCAGCCACAAATCTGCCCCCAGTTTTGCAGGACAGAGGCCATCCTGCCTAGGAAGTCTGAGTAAGTTTCTCCCAGTGAAGTCCTGAAGGCAAACCCAGAACATGTTAGCCTTGGTGAGCACCAATACAGCTGCTTCACTGTGTAGGAACCATGAGGAAATGGGTCCCTCCAACTTGGTGATCTTCTCTGCACCTGCAGCTGTGGCTGCAAGGGGGCATTGTGAGTCAAGACTGACGCTGGGGAGCCCCAAGGTGGTTTCCATCAGCCAATAAACTCAGCTGAGGATGCTCCTGTCTCCTGCCCATGTGGGTGCAGCTGGAGCTTTGCAGAGCAGGTGCAGCACTGGTGATGGCAGCACGGTCTCAGCTCAAAGCCAGCTTTGTAACTCATCCGCATTGTCAGGGCTTGACAAGATTCTTTGCAGGATTCCATCATCAGGCAGGTATCATGGCCCATTTGTATCCAAACATGAGAGGTGCCGGTGCCACCAAGCCTGGAGGCAGAACTTCTGCCCATCCCTCTGTACCCTGCAGCATGTAGCTCTCAGTGGGGAGCCCTGCAGCCACCTCCATGGCATCGGGTGACAAAGCCAGAACAGGTCATGCTGGAGAGGGAATGATCCCAACTCCCCTGGGAGCTCTGCTCAGAGCTGGCTCTCAGCAGATGTTTCTTTGGCTTGCCCGTGGATCCTTGAAAAGTGATAAGTAGCTCCCCGGGGAGAGGAAGCAGGCAGATACTGTGCAGACATCCCATAGCCCAGGGGAGGACAGATGGCCCCAAAGTCCTAGAACAGTTTAAAAGCAAGGGAGCTTAAAATGTTGGACTTGGTGGGTGCTGGGAGGGAGCTATGAGCTCTGATGGCTCTCTAAGACCATAGGCAGATCTCTGAGACCTGAGAGTACCTTACGACAGTACATTACAGAGCACCCACTAGAATCAGTGCTGAGGGAGGGCTCTGCTGTCTGTTCTCCAGTGTCAGGAGCTGTGTGTCTCCTACAGCAATGCCACAGTGTCACGGGTTCAGCAGTAGCAGTCATTTTTCCCCTTCTTGGTAGCTGGTGCAGTGCAATGTTTTGACTTTCAGCTCGGGAACAGAGCTGATAACAAGCGATGTTTTGGTTTGGCCAAGGACTTTGTGAGCCTCATGCTCTGCCAGGGAGGAGGGGAGGCCAGGAGGAAGCAGAGGCAGGACACCTGACCCAAACTGACCAAAGAGGTATTCCATACCACAGCACGTCATGCCCAGGATGTGACTGGGAGTTACCCGGAAGGGCTGGGAGTCTGCAGGGTTGGAGGAGGTATCGGTCGGAGCTTGGTCGGGCTGGGGGGGGCGAGTTATCGGTCGGCTGGTGGTGAGATGATGTATTCTCTTCCCTTGTTATTTCCTTTATCATTATTATCATTGGTGGTAGCAGTAGTGATTTGTGTTATACCTTAGTTACTAAACTGTTCTTATCTCAACCCGTGGGAGTTGCATTCTTTTCGACTCTCCTCTCCGTCCCTCCGGGAGCAGGGGGAGGGCAAGAAAGGGGGGGAAGTGAGCGAACGAATTACCTGACTGGGTTTAAACCACGACAGTTCTTTTTGGCGCCCAACGTGGGGCACGAAGGGTTGAGATAACGACAGATCTGACCAGATTAATAGTCACTCGTCACAATGCTGATTTATTGGCTCTCAGAGTTCTTTCGCTTGATCTCACAGCTTCAGAATGTTGTAACTTACGTAGAGCCGGTATTTGCTGTGTTAGTGTTTATCAAGTATGGGGCCTGGGCTAAGGTTCTTGTCTCACTGTGCTTTATGGCAATGGCTTGTAATACGGGCGGGCTCCAGCAGCAGGGCGGGACGGACGTGACCGTGGACTTGTACGTGGCCGTCCGGCTGCTCTTCACCCTCCTGGCCCTCACCCTACTCTCCATCTTCGTGAGGCTGCGGGGAGCCGAGGGGGAGCGGCCCCGGGAGCCGGCGGCAGCCGAACCGGCCCGGGAGAGCGGCCCCGGGGACCAAGCGGCGGCGGGAGCGGGGCCGGAGGCCGCGAGGGGACGGCTGCCGGTGGGGGAGGTCGGGGCGGTCGAGGAGCGGAAGGAGGCGGCTGCCGAGCAGCGGGAAAAGGCGGCGGAGGAGCCGAGCCCCGCGGAAGAGCCGAGCCCCGCGGCGGAGCCGAGGCTTGCGGCCGAGCCCAGCCCCGCGACGGCCGATGGCGTTTCCCGGAAGCCGCCCGCCGAGCCCCAGGAGGATGCAGGAGACCAGGCAGCATTTCCCAGCAAGGCAGAGGAGGAAGAGCCGGACTCAGGAAAAGAGAAGCTGGTGGTGGGAGAGCCGGCAAGCACAGCAGCTACACCAGCCCCAGTGACAAGCACAGCGGCTACACCAGCCCCAGTGACAAGTACAGCAGCATCGTTTGAGAGTTCTGAAGGTTTTGAATGGCCTTTGGGTGTCCTTGGGACCTGCCTGCTGATTGTGATGGGGATCAGCATGTTGGCACACACACAGACTGTGTTTTACCCACAACCATTTTGTCTGATCTCAAAAGTTAAGCAGAGTCAGGTTTGGGTCTTGTCTGGGGTTAGACGACAATACAGGGGGACCAAGAGGTTTTCCCCAAGGCTGCACAGCCAGGAGTGGCAGGGTGTGTGTGACAGTATGGGCAAGTATCTAGTCCACTGGGCCCCTCCAGTGCTTTGGAAGCATTGGAGATGGAAGGCAGCTGTATGGAGTCCCCAGCAACAAGATGCAGAAACTGCTTAAGGGGACAGTGAATTATTTTAAGCCTGGTGGGCCCATGGCACTTCAGGCCATCAGAGCAGAGATGCAACATAGAGATGGACTCATGATCGAGGGGTGGACTTAGCAATGGACACTATTGCCCAGGTTATTCACGAGTGTGAACACTGCACACAGTCTCTCCTGCTCTGGAAGACTGTTACAAGAGATGGAGCCTGACATCATGGACCAGATGGACTCAGCAGCTTTATAGGGACTGGTCCATGCACTGAGATAAGAGTGATGGTATATTGAAAATGTGGGATCTGAGCATGACGTGAATGGTATGGAATAAGGGGTGGATAATGTCACGGGTTCAGCAGTAGCAGTCATTTTTCCCCTTCTTGGTAGCTGGTGCAGTGCAATGTTTTGACTTTCAGCTCGGGAACAGAGCTGATAACAAGCGATGTTTTGGTTTGGCCAAGGACTTTGTGAGCCTCATGCTCTGCCAGGGAGGAGGGGAGGCCAGGAGGAAGCAGAGGCAGGACACCTGACCCAAACTGACCAAAGAGGTATTCCATACCACAGCACGTCATGCCCAGGATGTGACTGGGAGTTACCCGGAAGGGCTGGGAGTCTGCAGGGTTGGAGGAGGTATCGGTCGGAGCTTGGTCGGGCTGGGGGGGCGAGTTATCGGTCGGCTGGTGGTGAGATGATGTATTCTCTTCCCTTGTTATTTCCTTTATCATTATTATCATTGGTGGTAGCAGTAGTGATTTGTGTTATACCTTAGTTACTAAACTGTTCTTATCTCAACCCGTGGGAGTTGCATTCTTTTCGACTCTCCTCTCCGTCCCTCCGGGAGCAGGGGGAGGGCAAGAAAGGGGGGGAAGTGAGCGAACGAATTACCTGACTGGGTTTAAACCACGACACACAGCCACTGCCTGGGGTAGCCCTGCTTCACTTCATGGTGACAGACAGGACTGCAGCAAAACCCACTTCCAAGGAGGGTCAGCCTTTGTGCCAGGGTGGAGGCTGTGCTATGAGCACACAGAGACCAGGCTGTACCACAGCTCTGCACATCTTCACACTGACACTCACAGAGGCAGAACAGGCAGGAGCTGCTAGAAACGAAGCCCAGCACAGGGAGGGGATCCAGCTTCAACAGCTGGCTCTGCAGTCTGACCTTGCATACACCACGGAGATCCTGAGGGAGGAGATCTGAGTACTCCAGACATGCTATTACCCAAGCTGCCAGAACCATGTGCTGAAAATGGCCTGGGTGGATGTAGCTGTGTCTCAGCAAAAGCAGTAAAACACAGAGGGCGGCCCACAGATCGGCAGCAGTCCCTAGGACAGACCCTCACTGGCTGCATACATGTATCAACATGACCCCATCAAAGACAGAAGACGGAAAGATTCACCCTCTAAACCATTCCTGAGACTCAGGGCTTCAGAGGAGAAGGCAGGGTTGGGCAATTGCAGTTTAATACACTGAAATATGAAGGCACTGAATCAACCTTCCAGGCTGACTTACCTTCTTTCCTATGGTGAAATACTTCCAGGACTGCGCTTGGTAGGTGGGGATGTTCTGATAGGGCACAAACTTCCCATCAGTCCACTTATAGATGGCCGACCCCGGAGCGGTGTGTCGGTTGGCCGTGGCTGCAAACAGTCCCACTCCGGGGATGGTGAAGACCTCAACACCCATCGTCTCAGAGTTGGTCACTAGGTTCTGGTATTCTTCCACATAGTCCAGCCTCTGCTTGACTGGGAGACCACAAAAATAGAGGGGTGAGGTTAAAACCAGACGACCTTGCCTGGAGATGTGCCCCACATTGCATAGCAGAGCTGCCTTAGTGGTGCTTGCTGCTCTGTGGAGCTCTATGGGAGGCAAATGAAGGTCCTGATGTTTCTGGTGCTTTCAACACCCAAGGCCTGACTCCATCTCACTGGGCAGCACATCCAGCACCATCCACCCCTGCCTGTTCTATGCTGGGAATTCTCCTTTGGGACTGGGGAATTAAAACACACCATGGGTATTTATTGCTTCTTACCAAGCGGGTTTATACATTTATCCTAAAGAGAATGAGGAGGAGAGGAAGAGACCTAGAGTAAAAGGGCCTGGGCTGCTGAGACCAGCTCTGTTAACTCATACTCACCAGCAGCAGCCCTTGAATCCAGCTGCACTGAGAGTGTTGATGTGAGTACCAAGAGCAAAGTCCAGCCAAGCAGGGGAGAGCAGGGGGACACTCCAGCTCCCTCATTCTGCTTTTACCTGACTCAGTTACCACCCCAAAGTGTTGTTAAGGGCAAATTTCTGTTCCTCCTTTGCTGCAAGAGCCTCCCTCCATCCCTGAGAGGTCACTGCACACCAGTACCTTCCAGCATGGAAATCCAGGTGCTGCCATTGCAGAGGTACAGCCCTCTCCGGGAGGCATTGAACCAGAACTGTGCCTTCTCCTGCATGGTGCAGGGCGGACGGGACCCCAGCGTCACCTTTGTGTCGGTCTCTGGGCATGGAGAGGAGAAAGGCAGGTGCCTCTTAGTGCACATGATGGAGCAGCAAGGAGGCCTGACCCTGTGCACACAAAGAGGGTTGCATGTACTTATCCCATCCTAGTGACAGGCACCCAGGTAAATAGCATCCCATGTGGCTACCAGCATAAGCCCAGCACTGCCAAGGGACCTGGATAGGCTTTCCAGGGGTATTTTGGACAGGGATCCCATCACACACGCACAGAAAACAGAGGGTGCTGGGAATACCCTCTCACCCTCTGCTCCTGTTCCATGCCCAGCCCCATGCAAAGATCCTTCCTCAACAAAGGCAAAAGGATTTACTGACCGTAGGGGTATTTTAGCACCTTGTTGCTTGCTGGCTTTGCAGGATGATTCTGGAGAACACTGGGGACAGAGAGCGTCACTACTTTAAAGCTCATGGGGGTGCATATCCGAGGGGTGGCATCAGCTCCTGGCAGCAGGACAAGCTGTCGCAGCAAGCCCTGGGAAAGCAGGAGCAGCAGGATGAAGAGAAAGTCCAACAAGACCAAGAAATGGAAACTGCAGGTGATTCATGCCCTGGATTTCCCTCACAACTCTTACTCGTTGCTCTCCCTCCCAGGCTGTGGAAGCCTCTGTGGATTCATGCACATTTATCAGATCCTCATTACATGCCCAGCCTGCCAAGACCTCATCCTAGGCAATTTAACAGCTGGTGCAAAGGGAGCACTGGCTCTTTAGCTGCAGCAGCTTTCACTGCCTCCACTTTTCACTACCAATACCAGGCACTGCCCTAACTTTTATATCAGTAAGACTGTGCCATCAGCTGCTTTTCTGTCACCACACCACTGGCAGTGTCCCCATCTAAAGCCACATCTGACCCACAAAGTACCAACTGCCAGCACTGCCCCTTATATGCCCACAGGAAGATGGGGCCTAGCCTGGCAGCAGGACCCATGGCCACCTCTGCAGTGTAGAGGGCTACAGGGGGCTGCAACTCACCCCATTGCAAGCCACCAGCACCCCTGCGCAGCCCTGCACCATGGAGCACCTACCGTGAACACGCCTTTCCTCCTCCTCCTGTTGCCCAGGTAGAAGTTGGCTCTTTTCACTGACAGGGAGGCTGGAAACGGTGTCTCCACTAACCTGCAGACGGGCAGAGAAGAGGCAGGGACAGTTTAACAGCATGCGTTGGTGGCTGGAGGAGATGCTGGTGGAGGCACGTTGCTCTGCCAGCCCTCCTGAGCCCCCTGCTGCTGCCCCAACCTACACATCCTTGGGGACGCTGCAGTCCACCGTCAGGGAGAAGGACTGGCCGGAGACAGCCAGGACGAGCGTGTGCCACTGGCTGTCGGAGAGGGAGACATTGGGGAAGGTGACGCGGGTCTGCCAGCCGCCGGCGCGCTCCTGGCTCCAGAAGAGGAAGTGGAGCTTGTCGGGGGCATAACGCAGCCCCACCAGCACGCTGGGGCTCTCCTCCGCCATCAGCGTGAAGACGTACTCGTTCCTCTGCAGGAGGGCACGGACTCAATCCCCATGGGCAAAGCTGCAGGGCTAGGCTGTGCCTGCTCCGTGCCCGGCTGGTGGTCACTTACCTTGGCAGGGACACTGAGGACCCTCAGCGTGACGATGATGGAGAACTCCTCGGGGAAGCGGTCGCAGTGGATGAAAAGCCGGGAGGCTGGGAAGCACAGGGCTCGGGGCCGCGAGGCAGCCAGCTGGAAACCGCGCACCCCCTGCACTTGAAACACCCTCATGCCATGGGCTAGCCCACCGGCGGGCACCACCTCTGAGAGGATGTCCAGCGGGCGCAGGTCTGTGCCAAGAGACAGCAAAGCGCATCACGACAGTGGCAGCCATCCCACCCAGACCCTCTGCGGGACGGGGCACCCACCTTGCAGTGCGGTGCTCTGCTCAAGGCAGCCAGCACATCCCCAGTGCTCCACAGCAGCAGGGGGGGCTGGCATGCCCCAATAGCCTGCTGTCCCCTGCCTGGGGTCTGTGCCGAGCCCCTGCTTCAGGTACACAGGGAGGGTTTGTCCTCCAGGCAGCAAGGCTGACACCTCCATCCCCACAGCAGGAACACTGTGTGCAGGCTCACCTGCACAAACCACCCCACTGATGCAGCTCTGGATGCTGACCCCAGGACCTGCTGGCCAGGCAGCCCCCAGGCTGCCACCAGCTCCTAAGGATGCCCTGCCACCAGCAACTGCACCAGAGCCAGAGAGCAGGCAGGAATCTGGCACGCTCATGAGGAAGCCAGTCCCCAGGGTGGTGAGGCAGGGTGCTCCCTGCTCCAGCCCCGGTCCAGGCTCTCCCAACCCAGCCCTAATTGCACCCACACACGTAGTCCCCTGGCAGGCACCAAAACCACTCATTACATGATTAACCTCTCCCCAGAGGAGAAACCAACGTGCTCAGCCCCAGAGCATCACCCAGGTGAAGCACCGGCACTGCAAAGCCATCCCCAGGTCACCGTCAGCCCAATGTCTCGGCAATGCCCACACCAGCAGCCGTGGGAAGGGCTGGACCTACTCTGGGAGCTTCTCCCCAGTTCCTTGCTTTGACAGCCTCCTCACAGCTTTTATTTTGAATGCTCCCCAGACAGGACTGTGGCATCTGTAGCACAGGGCAGAGTGGTGCAGTGATGCTGCCCAGAGGATGAAGCAGCACTCAGCTAGACTAAAAATTCCCTCACTCTGTCCCATTCCCAGTGAGACCGGGCTTTTAGCTCCTATTTGTACTAATAAATCTCGGCTGCTGGGGCGCAGCAGGAGAGCAAGGAGGGAGGGAGCTGTGAGAAAGGCTGGACCAGCATGTGTCTGAATCTAAAGCAGCTGGAGAGAGAGGGGAAGCGTTCCCCCCCAGGCAGCCCCAGCCAGCCCAGAACCAGATGGGCAAAGCAAGAAGGAATCTGCTCCTGTGGCTGCTCCATCTAGCCCAGAGCAGGGAGATCAGCAAGGTCCTTCCCATGCTGCCACTTCTGCATCCCCCCCTGCCCACGTCCCTGCTGTTTTAAACTACCCCTAAAGCAAAGCCTCAGTGGGGGAGGTTTAACTGAAACAACTTGTTTCAGAGAATCACAGAATCCCAGACTGGTTTGGGTTGGAAGGGACCTTAAAGCTCATCCAGTTCCAACCCCCTGCCATGGGCAGGGACACCTTCCACTAGACCAGGTTGCTTCAAGCCCTGTCCAACCTGGCCTTGAACACTGCCAGGGATAGGGCAGCCACAGCTTCTCTGGGCAACCTGTGCCAGTGCCTCACCACTCTCACAGTGAATAATTTCTTCCTAATATCTAACCCAAATCTCTCCTCTGTCAGCCCAAAGCCATTCCCCCTTGTCCTGTCACTACAGGCCCTTGTAAAAGGTCCATCTTCAAATTTCTTGCACTTTAGGCACTGGAAGCTGCTCTAAGGTCTCTGTGGAGCCTTCTCTTCTTCAGGCTGAACAAGCCCAGCTCTCTCAGCCTGGCTCCATAGCAGAGCTGCTCCAGCCCTTGGAGCATCTTTGTGGCATCCTCTGGACTCACCTGAGCAGCTCCACATCCCTCTTGTGCTGTGGCCCCAGAGCCGGATGCAGGACTGCAGGGGGGCTCTCACGAGAGTGGATTGAAGCAGGAGAATGCCCTCCCTCGACCTGCTGTAATGAACCAGTTCTTTTTTCTCTCTGCAAAAAGCTCATGCTGAATTTAGGCTTGGAATTGAAGGGTTTAGGAGCTCCAGTTGCCCTGGGGTCAGTGGGATGAGCTGGAGCCAGCTCAGCTGGGGATGGAAGCTGTGGGCCAGGAAGGGGCCATGTCCTAAATCCAAAGCCAAATCCCTACAATCAAAGATGCCCCCACACCAGTCCCTGCTAACAACCGGAGTGGAGCTGGCAGCTAATGGCTGGGAGTGCAGCCAGGGCGTTTCAGCCCAGGTGGGGCAGCGCACAAGCCCGGCAGCTGCCTGCTCTGCAGGATGGCTGCCCACAGCCTGACAGTATCAGAGCTACACTGGGAACCGGGGCCAGGCACCACAGGAGGGCCATGGAGGTGGTTAAATGTGATTTATGGGGCCTTGACACCCGCAGGACCACTCCAGTTGAGTGGGACAGTGGGGACATCCCCAATAGACCAGAGCACCTGGGGGAGCAGGTGGGGGGCAGAAGCTCTCTGATCTCTTCCAGCTTTCCTTCTCACCACCAGACAGGCTGTAATGGTGTAAAACAGAGGTGCCACCAAACCGAGACAAACCCTGAGGACAGACACAGAGCCTGGGAACCAAGCAACCAAAACCGGGCTGAAGTTCCACTGCCTGCACCAGGACTGCACGGCACCAGGACGGGAAGGCAGAGCCAGGGGACGGGGACCTGCTTTGGGCTGGGTGACTCTCGGCACTTCCTGCGGGAAATGCCTTTGGAGCTGCCAGCTCCTCGGCTGGGGGTGGCAGGGCGGAAACGCTCCAGGAGGTTTTGCTGCCAGGAGAGCGTAGGTTGTGTCTGGCAGAGCACAGGGAGGGAGGGACTCTATGGGGGGACTCGATGGCTCTTCTCTACTTCTTCCAGCCCTTCCCTACCCTACACGTTGGTCCCCAGGGCCAGCAGACCTTGGGACAACGCTTATGCCAAAGACGGGCACACGGCTCTCTCCACAGCACCGGGAAGGGCTGTTTGCCCCCTGGTTGCCATTGCAGGGTGCTGCAGGCACAGGGGTGACCCCACTACCCACTGCCATGGGTGCAGGCAGGTGCAGCAGCATCACCACATGCTGTCACACCGAGACTTGGTCCGCTGGCACCAAAGCCATGCACCCATGCGGGGCACCCCGCAAACAGAGCACAATACCTGGGGTCTGCCCTGGCACCATGGGGAGTGTCCTATCCATGGAAGGGACCTGGCACACTTCCCAGCGCAGGCAGCGCCTGTCTTGACACCTCGGTCGCGGCACAAGCCCTCCCACCGGCCTTCTGTCTTACCTGTGCAGTGCTGCCACATCCTGCTGCCCCTGATGAAGCCCCCGCCGGCGGCCCACTGAAGGAGGATGACCCAGAGCAGCAGCGGAGCCGACATTGGGGAGCTGGCCTCGGGGGGTCCATGCACCGGGACCCCCTCGTCACCCACTCCTCCGCAGCTGGGCAGGCACCGTGCGGCTCGGCTCCCCCCGGGGGTTCTCGCATAGTCTGCCCGCGGGACCAGGCAGGGCTGCTTCTGGGTGCTAAGCCCGGTCTGTGCTGCGCCCTGGCATGGGCACTGCCCCCCGGGGCACAGCAGGGGTGGCGGGCAGGGGGCCGCCGAGGCAGTGCTGGCTGCAGCGTGCGCACAGACATTTAAATGAGGAGTCGGTGGTGGGAGAGGAGGAGTCCCGGCTCCTTGGAGAGCTTTTATCTTTTGCCCAACCCTCTGGAAGGCGGCTTTGGGGAGGGATTTTTTAATTATTATTATTATTATTTATTTTTCCCTTTTTTCCTTCGCTTCCGTTCATTTCTGGCGATTCATTTTTCTGAGGTCATGTGGGAGTGTAGGTGGGACATTCACCCCTGCCTGGAGAGACCAAGTTGGGAACCTTTCTGCCTCTAAAAGGGCTTTCAGAAGTACAATCCCAGCCTGTAAATGGGGGAAGATCCTCCCTCGGCCCATTTCACCCTGCCCAAAATGAAACCAGATCCCACAGGGTGCATAATTTTCCCCCCAGAAGGCCCCACGCAGGTGATGCCAGTGCTCCCATGCAAGACTTCAACCCAAAGGCTGCCCACCAGACCTGGCCCTGCCAGAAGGACGGTGGCAGCAGCACACAGAGCATCGGTTTGGAAACGCTCGAGGTTATGCTGTTCAAACGGGAGAGAGCAGTGGAAAAACTCCCTGCACACAGCGAGCTCCACTGGGTTCCTCCAGCCGCAAAATGAGTTACTTCCATTCCCTGAACAATTGAATTGGGCTCCCACCCCCCCGTTCCCAAAATCTTCCCGCAAGGCGCTCGCTAGAATAGAAAGCGGATGGCCAGGATGAAACGCCAAAAGAATGTGTTGCAAACCGGAGGTTTTGTCAGCAAGGAACAGCCGGAGCTGGACCCACGGACATGCCTCGCTGTCCGCACCCCTCACTGGCCCAGAACCTGTTGTGCCAGGACCAAGAGGATGCAGCCCATGGGCTGTGGGCACATGGCAGAGCGCAACACCCTGCACCTCGGTCCCAGATCCTGAGAGGAACTGCTGCTGGACCCTGGAGACACCCCAACACTGTCAGGGCCTCGGTCTTGGACCCAAACAGCCCCTGAAGCATGGAGGGTGGCTGTGTGCATGGTTGGGGATGATCTGCACCAAAGCAGGGATGCAAGGAGCTCCCACTTCCCACAAAATCCCTCTTTGGGTATCCACCAAATTATGTCTCTCCCAGGATCATGCTTAGGCAGAGCTTAAGCAGAACTTAACCTCTCTGCAGAGCTGCAGACGTGAGGCACCCCTGGCTCCCAAACCATCTTCATTCCTGTGCTAGGGATGGTGTCCAGTGGCACAGACACTTCCCAGGCCCAGGGGGCCCAAATGGCAACTGCACATGGCCGCTGCAAGAGATGCGGGAGGTGCAAACCATCCCATCCCCCTGATAGGCTCGGCCCCTCGTGCTGCTGCCCATGGCCTTGGGGACACCCGATGGGGCTGGGAGCAGCCTTCCTGCCAGGACCCCATCCCACCTCTGCCACATGGTTCTGACACATGGATTTTGGTTCAGCCTCTGCTGAGGCCAGCCATGGCTCTGTGAGGGTCTGGGCAGCCCACGAGACTCCTCCTGGGGAGAGAGGAAAATTCCTGCTGGGAAAGCTGGGGAGACTGTTTTCCAAAGGGCATGTAGCTGCCTTTAAGCACTTGGCCAAAAAAGCCGGCTGGTGGAGACATCTCAGACCCAAGGACATAAGTGTGGGTGTCCCCTCTAGAAGCAGGAGGATCAAGGAACTTCCAGGCAGGAGGTGGAGGAATCGAAGTCCCCATTGATGGGCATGGAGGACATGCCAGATAGTACTCAGCCCAGCACTGTGGACTCAGGCTGCTTCTCAGCCATGCGCTGTTAATGGTCTCCTGGTGAGGACAGGGACATTGATGGTCCCCAAGGATACTCTTCATCCCTGGGCTGGGACCCTGGTATAGCAGGAGATATTGGAGCACCTTGGGCTGTGCCCAGCACTTTTCTCCCTCCCCAGGAGGACCTGCCCCAGGAACCAAACTGTGGTGTGAGATAAGGATAAAGGCCCCCTGCCTGCTGGGGTCCAGGGGTTTCCAGGACCCGCTCTGTGGCACAACAGCAGTAGGAAGCAGTCAACAAAACTTCCTAAGCACACGCGCACATTCCTATGTGCACAAGAAAGCACAAGAGGGTGAAATAAAAGAGACAAACAGGGAGATGCTTGCCTAATTTGCATGGGTCGTAAATAAAACCATGTGGCAGCTCTGAACAAAATGATCCTTGGATTTCCACCAAAAAGGTTTGGCCATCCCCAGGTTAGAAAAGGTTGAGAAACCCATCTGCAGACAATCCATGTCAAACAGAGCTTCCATGCAGAGGACAGCATGAGGAGGACACCTAATCAACGCCAGGGACAGGCAGGACCCTGCACACAGGGTGATGTTCCTGCTCTTCCAAGACTGTAACTCACTCCTTATTATTTGCAGACACAAAGTCATGTTTAAGGGCTTGTTATGTCCTATTCATTTCAGACTTAATTCCTGACATCTGCAAGAGCTTTCTGCCTTGAAATGCAGTGTGCATACAGGCACCGGCAGTGGCAAAGATTGAGGGGCCATATACACAACTCACAGATAAATGCAGCACTGCCCATCTGCAGCTGGGTGTTCCTAGCCTGCCTCTGGCTGGCAGCGGGCAGTGCTGTGTCCATCCTCCTGCCTGTGCTGGTGTGGCCACACACAAATCCGCACGAGCACGCAGAGCCAGCCCTGCCTGTGTGAGCAGCAAGGTCAGGATCAGCCCTTTGGGGACAGTTAAGAAGGGGAGGGAGAAAACTGTTCCCAGAGCAACAGCCCATGCTGCAGTTCCCCAGATTCCAGTTCAGGCTGGACACCAGGGACAACACCTTCTCCGGGATGGTGGGATGGGGATGGGGTTATCCGAGGGTTATTCGAGGCCCCTGCCTCATCACCTCTGCTCTTTCTCCTAGGCTGAAAACCTTCCCCTGTTTCCTGGAGCAATTTCAGCTCCCTGAGTCCAACCTGCCAGCACAAACTGGAGTTGCTGCAAGAACTCTCTGCACCAGGAAACCTGTCAGCGTTGTACAAGAAGTGTAAATGCCTTTAACCCCATCGCCTCTCAGAAACTCAATTCCCAGAAATCCTGGAGAGGCTCTGCCAGGAAAAGTTTTGTCGAAGGACTGGGACGATTGCAAAAGACACCCTTTTTAGGAAAGCCACCAAAAAAGACAGCACAAAGCCACCCCAACGCTGCAAGTCCTGCTGCCAGTTTCCCAGGCGCGCAGCTGCCTTCGGAAGCAATCCCTGCCGGGTGGCGGCAAACCACCAGCATTGCTCACATCCCAGAGCCCGCCGTGTCCACACACCCACAGCATCCCTGGCACTGCCTGCCCCACAGCCCCAGGGAACGCAGGAGCCTGGAGCAGCCATCCTGATGCAGCTCCCGCAGCTCTGGCCATGGGCAGCAGGCAGGGCTGGCAACCTGGTAGCTTCCCAGGCAGGTCCGCCAGGAGTGAACGGAGCATCCTGCCCCCATTTGGAGCACACATGGCAGCTGAGCTGGCAGGCCTTGAAAAGGGCTCCAACAAGCAGTCACTTAACTTGTGCCAGCACAAGCCAAAAGACAGGCTTTAAGACCGTGCTCCTGCACCAGAGCTGCTCAGGATGGGGCTAGGCAGGACCCAGCAGCCACATCTGCCCCTGATCTCCCCTGCACGTGGCAAACAGCCCTCTACCGCTGCCTGGGACAATGATCTGTCCTTTTTGCCACTTCCCCCGAGTTCAGCCTTGTGAGAGGCTGAGCCACCTCCCTGCAGCTGCGGGACACCCAGACTCTCTGCAGTCACCACTGCCTAGCAAGGTGGCTCCATATGGATGGAGGGCATTAAACCCAAGCAACTGTGAACATGTAGACTACGGAAACGGCGCTCCAGCTGTTTTCATAGAATCCCAGACTGGTTTGGGCTGGAAGGGACCTTAAAGCTCATCCATTTCCACCCCCCTGCCATGGGCAGGGACATCTTCCACTAGACCAGGTTGCTCCAAGCCCTGTCCAACCTGGCCTTGAACACTGCCAGGGATGGGGCAGCCACAGCTTCTCTGGGCAACCTGTGCCAGGGCCTCAGCACCCTCACAGGGGAGAACTTCTTCCTACTATCTAACCTAGATCTCCCCTCTGTCAGCTTGCAGCAGGCAGATGGTGGTAAATGGCAGAAAAAGCCACAGCAGGGAAGCTTGAGAACATGCCCTTACATTCCTGGGCCCATCAAGGACCAGCAGGGATATAAAAGGGGATGCACAGTGCTGATTGTACCAGAAATGATCCCATAGCTCCCCAGTTAGGGCCTGGCCAACATCTTCTCTCCCCGCTGAAGACCACCTCAGACCATGTGGCGCATTAGGAAAAGGTGTGGGTATCGCAACTTCCTCCTTCCAGCCAGGCAGCAAATACACTGTCTGCACTGGGGGACACTTTTAGGATATAATACTAGGATAACTATTATCAGTTGGATTCAGTGACCTTAAAGGCCTTTTCCAACCTGAACGATTCTATGGTTATTATATGGGTGATGACTCAGGCTCTGGAGGAGCTGGAGACACGGGGAGGGCAGCAGAGCAGGCAGTGCATGCAGTGGGCTCCCCTGGTACCGAGGCGGCAGCGCAGGCAGCCACGCTTGCTCTGCTCACCCGCCGGCAGCTGAGCGCGGCTCCAACATCCGGGGAGGGAAGGGAACAAAGAGAACAATTGCTATTGTTCTCCAGGACTTTCTTCGGGCCAGTTCCTCCAGCGCAGTGCTGCTGCCCTGTCACTGTGACCACAGCCCCACTGCGCTCGGAGCTGTGCAGGCACCAGTGGGGACGTGGCTCTTGTCCCTCTGTGCCTGCCACCCAACCCTGGGAGCCTGGTCCCCATAGCAGAGGTGGAGCCAGCATCCTTCACAGAACCTTTCCCTGTGAGGCTGGTGAGGCCCTGGCAGAGGTTGCCCAGAGAAGCTGTGGCTGCCCCATCCCTGGCAGTGTTCAAGGCCAGGTTGGACAGGGCTTGGAGCAACCTGGTCTAGTGGAAGGTGTCCCTGGCCATGGCAGGGGGTTGGAACTGGATGAGCTTTAAGGTCCTTTCCAACCCAAACAATTCTGTGATTCTGTGATTCTATGATCCTTGGCAGGGTTACCCCACACACCACAGCTCCTGTCCCACTCCTCAGTGCCATTGGGAATCCCCAAGATGCTCAACGTATGGTGACATCCAGCTTCCCAAGCTCTCATTACCTGCCAAGGCACAATGCCCATTGCTCAAAGTGGTAGGGAAGGGAAGAACAGAGTAAGCGTCCTGGGGACCCCAGCTCCTCATCCCCTTCACTGATCCCACACAGTTGTTGCAGCGAGGAGAGCAGCCTTTGCTGGCAGCAGGGCCTCACGCAGCAGGACTACACATGAGCAGGATGAGCACCCCCATGACTGCCCCCTGAGCAGGGCTCTAATTACAGCCCAACCTCTCCCAGCCCAGCCCAGCAGCACCCAGCCAGCGCTGCCTTTGAAGTCTGGGCTTTCAGAAACCACCACCAGGCTGCTCCTAATTGCCCTTTGTGAAAGTGGGGAGGGATTGGAGCCAGGAGGGGCCAGGCGAGGGGGGCAGCAGGGCTGCTGCGGGGGGGAAGCTGGGGTACCACTGATGGGGTGCTCAGCACATGGCATCACCCTGGGCTGATTGGTCTCCGTGGGTCTGCAGATGGAGATGGAATCTAATGCGTGAGAAAGAATTCAACCTGAGTCTTGTTTGATGGGGTTGTAATTCACTGGCAAAATAAACCAGATGCACCCTGGTTACTGGCTGGGTGTTAAAAGGATGGATGCTGAAGAACATCAATGGCTAAAAGTGAGGCTGCATGGGCACAGTTTGGACAAGCGGCTTCAGCAACAATACTGACGCTTTCATAAAATCAAGTTTCATATAGAGCCCTAAGACCTTAATATGGCCATCAAATACAAGTATTCCCACCAAGGCCATGCCGGCTCCAAGGTGGAAGAACTTGTGTCAAAGCAGGATCTGGCCAAGGACAAAACTCCAGAACTCAACTTCTCATCACCTCTTCAGGCAATGCTCCTTTAAAAACACCTTCCCTCCAGCCTGCGCTTCATCACAAGAGCTGGTGAGCAAAGCTGAGCTCCAGCTGAGCAAGGCCCCTCCTGACCCCCTTGCAGCATGCCCACATACACCAACCAGAAGGCTCTCCAACCCCAGAGGCTTCCAACATGGCATAAAAGCAAACTTGTCCAACTTGGTCACTGCTCCATGCTCCAACATTCCCTAGCTCCCAGGGGATAAATGGCCAGGGGAAGCCGTGCAAGGCACAAAGCTCTGGGGATCGGATCAGTCATCTCAGAGGTGTGGGCAGCTCTCTTGCTCTTCAAACACAGAATGACTTTCCCCTCCCTACTGGCTGTCATTGACCAAGCCTGCAGGGAGCGATGCGCTGACCAGAGCAGTGGAGGAGGACGGGGATGCTGGTGAAGCAGCACACCCAGGGAGGAGCCTGTGCGAACGTGTCCCAGGGCAGACTCGATGAGGGAACCACGTTCACCTCACGCCGTCCTGCCAGCCCCGCTTTGGGTTCAATCTGCTGAATTGTTCTGGCCTGGTAAGAACTAGTTTTGGGCAAAACGCCCAACCGGGCTGTGGGCAAGAGCCTCCACGGGCCGGGCCCAGCGCTCAGGCGCGTGGGTGCCCCCTGGCATGCTGCATCCTGCATCGCTGCGCTTTGAACCCACCTCCCGCATCACTGCGCAGCCCCACAGGCGCGGCTGCGTTCGCCTTCACCCACAGCCCGGCAGCAATGGACCCACCCTCATGGGCAACCCCTGCAGCTCCCCTGCACAGAGAGACCCGGCTCCTTTAGAGCTGTGATAGCAGCACAGAGCCTCTTCCCCCACTGCCTGACTCCTGCATCCCTGCATCACAGAATCCCAGAATGGTTTGTGTTGGAAGGGACCTTAAAGCTCATCCAGTTCCAACCTCCTGCCATGGGCAGGGACACCTTCCACTAGATGAGGTTGCTCCTAGCCCTGTCCAACCTGGCCTTGAACACTGCCAGGGGTGGGGCAGCCACAGCTTCTCTGGGCAACCTGTGCCACTGCCTCACCACCCTCAGGAGAACTTCCTAAAGTCGAATCTAAATCTCCCCTCTGTCAGCCCAAAGCCATTCCCCCTTGCCCTGTCACTGCAGGCCCTTGTAAAAAGCCCCTCTCCAGATTTCCTGTAGGCCCCTTAGGCACTGGAAGCTGCTCTAAGGTCTCCCTGGAGCCTTCCCTTCTTCAGGCTGAACAAGCCCAGCTCTCTCAGCCTGGCTCCACAGCAGAGCTGCTCCCGCCCTTGCAGCACCTTCATGGCCTCCTCTGGACTCACTCGAGCACCTCCACGTCCCTCTTGTGCTGGGGGCGCCAGAGGTGGACACAGGACTGCAGCGGGGCTCTCACAGGAGTGGATTAAAGGGGAGAATCCCCTCCCTTGACCTGCTGGTCACGCTTCTTGCTCTTGGCCTTGCTGAGATACCTGAGGTTTGACCTCTCCAGCCCTGTCCAGGTCCCTGCCCTGCAGCGTGTCAGCCACACTGCACAGCTCAGTGTTGTTGGCAAACTTGCTGATGTTGAATACACTGAAGCATCCCCAGAGAACCCTGCCCTGGCAAGGCAGTGCTGGCTGGTGTCCCACACATGGAGGAAGGGGACTTGGCCCAGGACTTGGCTCATCCCCCCTCACACCCTTCAGCAATGACATGACTAGACAGACCCACTGGCAAATTGCTCCCTGAGAGCTCACGCACGCACTGCTAACACTGGCAGCTACCCTGTAATAACCCACTGTCCCTATCATTACCATTAATTATATATTAACATACCCCATAATCTTAACAGCTGCTCCGTTGCATCTCGGGGGGTGTGAGCTGCTTTCAGAGGCCACCTGGCTCCTTCTCCTGTGGCTCTTAGAGCCACTCATCCTGGAGAGGAGCTTGCAGCTGGGACAGGACTCGGATCCAGCAGGCAGCCATGAGATCAGGCCTGGGACGGGCAGGAAGGTCACCAGGGCTGGAGTCATAGGGAAGGCACCAATGTCCTGGCTGCCCCGTGCTCCCAAGGGACAGCACCGAGCACATTATGCAGGATCACCAAGCATTAAGCTTGAGCAATTCCCCACCAGTGCCGAGTTTCATCCCCACAGCACTAGGGAGCCTTGCACCACTGATCGGTGACCCCAGTAGTGCTTTCAGTGCATGTGGCACTGGGTGGGACCTCGCTGCATGAGAAGAGACATCCCACTGGGGCTGGTGCAGGGGTTCAGCCACTGTTCAGACAGCACATCCCAACCAGACAGAACCAGAACTACAGTAGTTCTCCAGACTCATGTACCACTTCAAGCATCCCCCCAGCAGGCAACAAGACCCTCAGCATTCCTCACCGTGCACTCCTCCTCCCAGCTTGCTGAAGGGAAAAGTGATTTTCTTCTTCCACCAAGCCAGGGAAAGTTGAGAGAAGCAACACAGGGGAGGCAACCACAAAGCTGCTGCCCCTTTCTGGAGCTACCTCCTAGAAGCTGCACCAATCCCACATCCGAGACTACCCCAGAATCTGCAGCACAGCTGGCACTGGGGATGGACACACAGGTCTGTGCTGGCAGAGGTGGTGTTTCTCTTTTTGATTCTCATAGGGGTAAAACACACACAGCATCCTCACAAAGACACAACCTCAGGGAGAAAAGCAAGGATCTTCTAGACAGAGCTTTCACCATTTCATCTCAAAGGCAACACATTGCCTTCCATTCATGATGCAGCTCCATCCAAAAGGCAAGCTGGAAAGCAGCCCGGGGCTGGCTCTGCCCCGAAGCTGCAGCTGTTTCATGTGGCTCCAACGCCTCTCGTCCTGCAGCTCGCTCTTTCAAAGAGCTGCCTGCATGCGCACAGGCACACAAAACACAGTTAATGAATGTCTCGCGTCCCACTGTGTGTGTTCTGACACAGCCCCGCTTGCCAAGGGAAAGAACTGTGTGGATATATGTGCATACAAAGGCTTTAAAGAGGACATTCCTGGCATTTCTCAGCTTTGTTGCAGGGGTTTGGGTTTTTTAATATAAAAGCCTAAAGCAAATATAATCCAGAAGAAGGGATTTTTAACAATCTTGAATACTTTACCTGCATGTGCAACACCTGAGAGCCACGGCACTCCCCAAGGAACCTGCTTTATAGTAACTGTTTCAGACTGAAGAAAAGGCATTGCTCAGGAGAACACTGCTACTGGCTGGTATTACACGCACTGCCAATGTCAGTGCTCTTTCACAAGGGGAGAGGATTAAGCCTTTCAGGGATCACGGCTCAACACGGCAGCTTTACACGCTGTAACTGCTCTCAGATGTTTCACAGTTGTAGTAAGCTGTCTGCACAGTGAAAGCCTCTTGGTGCGCAGCACAGGCATTGAGTCAGGCAGGATGAACCCTTGTGCTGTGCATGAGGATTCAGGTTATTATGGAATAATGAGGATGAAACTTTATTTCTGTCCTGTGAGTCAAACAAACCGGGAATCTAACACACTGAGCATGGTGCCATGTTTAAGCCTTTCAATGAACACAAACACCCATTCCCAGTTCCAGCTATGCCAACAGCCATCGCTCAGGACAGTTCTCACCTCAACAAGGCAAGTTTTACCTCTCTGAGGTGGACATTTGCTTACCTTTTGTCACCTGCAAGACTGCCCGTACGTATGTTCCCTGGGTGGCTTAAAACACCCAAAGTTACCAAGTTCACTGAAGCCAGTCACTGAAAAATAAACTTACTTTATTTGTAAGCAGCAGAGGTTTGGGGACTATGGAAATTCTCAGCAGGAATTGACATTTGTCCTCAAACGTGAGAGCTAATATCAGCAAATTTTGAATGCTATATTAAATTTCATGGTTCACCTGTTGCCATAACCAGACCTTCCTAGGCCAGATACGTGGATCATAGCAAGTTCTTTGTAAGAAGCAAACTACATTACATCTGCCAGCTGTCAGGTTTTTATAGTTTTCTTTGAATTATCAAGTCACTGTCATCATTAGAAAAGAGACACTTGCCTGGAAAGCCCAAGCCACTGTGTCACCTCTTCCACTCCTCTAAACTATCCCCTGTGTTTTTAACTGTGTTAGAATAAACTCTCCACTTCTTTGGACCAAGTCAGAATTGGTTACCCATAAAAACACCCACTGCAATATATTTGCATACATCTATGAAAGGAGAAAATATAATCACTTTATTTTCAGTATACAGACTAAATCCCACCATAAAATAATGAGAGAGCACATGTGAATAGAATACTCTGCACTTAAGAAAGCCCACATCTGCCATGTCTGTGGAACCCATCGTTTGCCGTGTGGTGCTCACAGCTCTCCAGCACCACTTCCAAAAGCAGCTGCAGTACTCCCAGGAGCAACACTGCATCCACTACAATTCAAACAATGCTCCCAGGCTGCATAGAAGTGCTACATTTTCCTGTATACCTTGAAATACTAGTTAGGTACAACACTATTTCATCACTTCTGCTCCCAAACTATGTCAAGTCCCCCTCCCACCCTTACACCAAAGCAAGAATTACTTCTACAAGGAGGTAAAATCAGCAAGTTGGGGCAATACAAACTTCAGAGGTGCAGAACGATGGCATACTGTGATCTGCAGCACATGAACATGCAGCACAGACTGCAAGGCATAAATACTGATGAGTTGCACCCAGGTGCAAATGCACAATTGCCTCTGTAAAGCTCTCTCTATGGTGCGACTCCTTCCATGTCACACACACCAGTGGGTGTGTTATTGCTTGTAGTAAATTGAAGAAGAATTGGACCTACATAAGAAATTCACTCGCAAAGCACAAAAGTCACCAGTGGCCTCTAAGCAGCTCTACAAACTGATCCTTGCAGCTGGATTTTTGCCGCATGCTCCACACCAGTGGTCGGCTACAATATTCTGCAGTTCAAAACCTGCATCTCCCATCCTCTAGCAAACACTATCAGTGTCTTCTCTGACTCATATTTAAATGCACAACTGCAGGCAGCATAAAGTAGTACTAATTTTCATAAAATTCATCACGTACATCTTCACTGAACTTAAGAACAGGTGACCTGGGCTGTAATGGCAAAGGCCAGTAATGCCTTATCCTCTCAACACCCAAAAGTCAACAGAAGAGGAGCTGACATTATTGCAGATATTATTACATGTCCAGCAGAGCAGACACATTATCACTGGATTTTCAGGCTGCCAACAACCTACCTTGCCCATGGTGACCAAAAGTGTTTAAGAATCCACACTTCATACCTTGCACCTCTAATTGAATGCAAAGTTTACAACTGAGTGTCTTTAAGGAGTAATAAAGCAGCTCTTGGGATTTCTTTCCAAGCAGACACTGACTTAAAGGCTCAATACAAACTCACAGTGTTACAGGGGACTCTCAGTCAGTCACTGACAACTCCCTAAATCTTCTCTTACAGTTACATGCTGCACAATCACTTTCTTTCCAAATACATCCTGACTATAACCTTGTTTTATAGCCTCTCTTGCTAACTATACTCTTCATATAAGTTCTGACTGCAAATGCTGTCCTTAATAAGTATCATAAAATTGACTGATTATTTCCTGTCTACTGGTGCTCCAGATGCAATGCTACCTACAAAAACATACAACTAATTCTTCCAGCAAGTGATTCAAACCAGCACTGCTCTCAAACAGCAGGTTGGCAAAGGTGGACTGCAGATTGCAAAGTCTCCAAGCTTACCATATCACAAAGTGAGGTAGCAACAAGCAGCCTTTGAAATAGCATTGTCTCTGTATTTTCCCCTAGTATTAAATTCCTCTTGCACACAATGTAGTGAGCGAACCAGAGGCTTCTCTGGAGCAGTGGAAGAAGAAAAGAGATGGTAAATAAATAACAAATGATAAGAAGAATTAGGCCAATAGCTTTGCAAAGTTTTCCTTTTTGGTACCAGCACTGAGCACTGCTCATTTTCAGGTGGAGAGGAATACAAAACACTTCAGTCTCTTTGTGAGCTTAAAGTCCAAGTGACTTCTGCACAATCTGCTTGGCAATTTTGTTAAACTGTTCTCTGTCTTCCCGCCACATCTTGGAGGCATCTACATTGGCTCCACTTTCATCATTTGGCTCTGAAACGAGAAAAACTGAAAGGTAGGTGGACAGGCAGGCAATGGAGCAAGACCCTCTCGCTTCTTCAATAATGCCTCTGTACTGCCACTTCCCTGCAGCTCTGACATGATTCCCCTGCTTGGGACTAAAGAAACATCACTAGAAAGAAAATCCAGTGACAGCCACTGGATTCCCAAATGGTTCTGACTGAACTGATCACAAGAGAATATCACAGCAAGATCGAATTTATGTAGAGACAAGTGGCAGAGGAGCAGTACTTTCTTTTGTTTATGCTCTCAGCAGCTGAGCCCCAGCATGCACATGGAACACCACAATGAGGAACCACCAGTGCTGTCAAGGCGGTGTAAAACTGCATGCTGCTCCCTGCAAAATGTCTCTTTCTGGTTTTGCAGCTTCACAGACACAAAGCCCTCCCAACCAGGCCACCCAAACAGGCTCCATCACGCTTTGGAATAGCTTGTTCTATTAAAAAACAACAAAACGGACCAAGAAAACCCATAAAACGCTTTCATTTCTGTAACATCTCTCATTTGAGGATTTCAGGGCATTTTACAAAATACATTAAACCCCCATGATTCCAACACTTAATTTTGTACAGAGGTAAGCTGCAATGTGGGATTCATTAAGCTGATGGTCAGCATAAAGTGGGACAACTGTCGACAGGATTACACAAATCATTAAGATGGAACATGCTCTACCCACTTTGCTTCACACACTAGTCCAAATCCACTCCAACCTAGTTAATAGTAGACATCTTGGGCTCTTATCTTTCTTGATTCAATCACAGAATCCCAGACTGGTTTTGGTCAGAAGGGACCTTAAAGCTCATCCAGTTCCAACCCCCTGCCATGGGCAGGGACACCTTCCACTAGACCAGGTTGCTCCAAGCCCCATTCAACCTGGACTTGAACACTGCCAGGGATGAGGCAGCTACAGCTTCTCTGGGCACCCTGTGCCACTGCCTCACCACCTCCATAGTTAAGGGACACAGTGGACAATGCTGATGGCCTGCCCTTAAAAGACAGTAGACGTCTAAAATCTTTTATCATTCAAAACTGATTCTGAGGGACACATCTCTGTTCTTTTCGGGCAGTTCAGTGGCTCTGTCCACTATGTGGAAACAGATGCATCTTTCAGAGAGCTCAACACAACAGAGCTGAACCACAGCCGTTGCTGGATTTAGGGAAAGGCTGTACAAGAAGTTTTTTCACCCCACTCCTCTTCTGAAGAAGCCTTCCTCTGAACCACAGATGGCAGAATGGGGTACATGAGAAATAACAAACAGAAATGGAGGGTGCTGTCTTGTTAATCTCCCATGGACTCGAGTTAGAGCTGGCTCAACCAGCTTCTAAAGCCAAATCCAACACAGGCTGTAATCAATACCCTTACAACCTGCAAGAGTTGAATGGACATCACAGACAAATACAAAGATGAAGCCCAGGTTTTGTGCAGGAGCAGGCAACCTGGGGAGCCTCTGGACCCATGTGACCATCACTATCTGCTCCGCTGCGCTGAGCAGCTTTAAATGCCCTTTGCTCACTTAAAAAACATCAAACAGCAGGAAGCAGCTCTAGCTAACTCAATAACTGCTATCTGAGCTGCTTAATAAGACAGCAGTCCTTACCTGCCAGCATGCTAACAACTGACAAGAGGATCTTTTCCACACTCTGCACGGGACTCCACCGCTCAGCACTGCTTTCATATCCCATGGGATCATCCCCAGGAGCATGAAGAATAGAGATGCAAACTCTGCCATCTGGGTAAACTGCACAAGAAGTAAAGGGGATTGATTGTTACTTAGTGGAAATACTTGACCTCTCCAGATCTTTAGCAGAGATTAGTATTTGGACTTGGCCTTCCTATGACTGAAGCTAAGCCTCTTCCAAAGGCAAGAAGACACAAAATCTGACAGAAATCTAGCAAAAATCTCCTTTAAGCAAATCCGACAAACTTGAGTCATCCTTCCCCAGCAGAAGCCTGCTGGGAGCACTTTTGTCATTTAATAACCAGTGACAGGATCTGTGGAAAAAATAAGAGATGCAGCCTGATGGAACAAGGCAAGTATTTATGCATACACACAGTTTCAAGTAAGTAACCAGTCCTCTCTAAATCAAAGGACAACAGTCACAGAGCACTGAATGCATGCTGGAGTTCTTCATGAGACTGAGACTGGAAAAAGAATTAAGCAAACCAGCTCTGCTGCAGCAAAGAGGAAAACTGGTATGTTATGAGCAACATAATTGATCCTATTTTGAACATTATGGAGGTGCAACCAGAATAGTTCAGACTACTGCTTTTAATTTTGCTTAAAGCTCAGAAGGATTAAATTGCCTGGAAACAAGGTAACCTATCAATTAAGGATACAGCCATCTTCCCCTCCCACCTTTAGTGCAAGCAAAGCATCTGCAACAAGTCAGAGACACTGGGCTCCACCGACTTGATAATGAGGGCAAAGAAAGCTTGAAGAGAGAACACAGAGAGAATGGAGTTTGAAACACTGCTTTAGCAACATGGCCTAAAGCTGCAGCCTCTCAAGGAAGGAAAACTTCAGCCCAGTACTTTCAGTGCTTCCATTCCTTGGGTGACCAACCTGTGCCACTGCCAGGAAAACAAGACAAAACAAAAAGAGGGAATAACCGCTGGAAGCAGTTGGGCTCATTTTCAGTTCTTTCCATTCACTCAGCTAATGTCTGCACAAGCCTGCAACATGTAAGCACTTTGGAAGACTTTTATTTACGTCCCCTCCTGCAGCCCCAGGCTGGGGACTAGAGCTGGTCTAGCCATAGCTGGAAGAGGTGAAAACAGCACATGCTGAATCAGCACTTCTCCTTGCAAGTTAAAAACACACTGGTAGAAGGTATTTCACTTGTAAGTTACTCTAATGTCTTTATGCAGAACCTCATTTAAAACAGCTGGACCGTAGCAGCACAGTCAAGACAGCAAAAGTTGATTCCTCTGATGTACTCATCTTCCCACTTTTTCACTAAATGCTCATGCAAGACTTGCTATTAATTACTACTTGAAGTTATCTTCACCAGAGCATCCATGAACATCATTTTAAGAGAAGATAGTTCTGTGGTGTCTCAGTTCCCCATGTACATAACACAAACTGCAAAGATAAGGGAAAACAACAGACTTCTTAAACATTATCCTTGCAATTCCTTAGAGGTGGAGGATTAAGCACTTAAGCCACTCAATTTCTACAGCCTGTCTGGGTAGAAACAGACCATCACAATACCACCTGAGAAGCACAATTCTAGAGTCTACTTTTGGTGATCTCAATTTTAGATTGGCATCACCCAGAATCCCAAGACTTTAAAAAGCACTCACACGTAACACGAGAGCCAGGCAGTTTGTGCCTCTCCACAAGCCACTCCTCCCTCCTATGTTGCGCACAAAGCAGCTGCCAGCAGCAAACCTCAAGCCAAGGCCAAAACTGGAGCTGCAGAGTATTGTGTGGACATGGATTTTCTCATGGAGACCAGTCCTGCCAAGAAGTTTGGGTGAATGAGTCCAGCTGGAGCAAGGTGCCAATGCAGCCACACTGCTTCCAGGTGCCAAACTCTGCATTGCTGCAGACATCAGAGCTTCAGCGATAATGCTATATTGCCTTGGGCATGTCCACACAGTTCTACACTGTGATATGCAGGTGTGTCTTTCACAGGAGAACAGAAAGATGTGGACTAAATGGGCAAGGATCTGCATCAGTGGTACTCTGAGGAGGGAAGAACAGAACTTCAAGAAATTGCAAAACTCCTTGGAATAGGATGAAATAAATTGATTTCCAGCTGAGATTAAGATTTGTGTTTGCAAGCGCAGGAATGTCAGCTGGGAAGGAAACACTAGGCAGGAAGGCAGCATTTTTGTTTTACTGCTCTCAAGCGGCAGATGCCTAATAGCCTAGAATATAGATCCAGTCCCTTCAATTACTTCCACTGAAAAGTCTTAAGATAATCTTGTCACCGTGAGAATTGCAGAGAAAAGGCCAGCAAAGCCTTAATATTAAATACCTGCAAACATGTCATCGGCTTGAACAGAGCACTCTGTGTGTACCATCAGAAATACTGCTAAACCTGAGAGAGAATCACCCTTGGTAAGGATGCCAGCCCTCCTGCTGCAAAAGTTAGGTTTTAAGGTGCACAAACAATCCACTTTCCCACATGTCCTGCTGCATCAGACTTACTGTTCGGATGGAACATCTCACACGTGAACCTCATTTTCGGAGGACTTAATGGGTAGTCGAGTGGGAAGCTCAGAACAGCAGGGAACACCCCATACTCGAAACAGGTGTCTTCTGGACCCCTAGAGACAAATAAAAGGCTATTCACCAGAGTTTTAAATACTTTTTTCACCCAAATTCTTGTCTAATGAGATGTGAGGTTTGGGCCATATCAATCTCCCTCAGAAAACAAAGAGTTAATGCACTCTTGCCCCCCACCTCATAAACTTAAATCCAAATATAGGGCTTGGGAGGGAAGGGGGAAATCAAAGCTTGCACACTAAATTACTAGGAAGGTCACAACACTGCTTAATTAGCAGGGTGTGTCTGGATAAAACTGGAGTATCTGGCTTCAAGGCATGTTCCAGGATTTGAGCATCTGCACGACAAGAGAACGCAGAGGCAGGTGTGGGACTCCTGTGCCTTTGAAGATACTGTTATGCTGCACAAGACAAAGATGGCAAATGCTATAGCTCAAAAATAATTTACAAAACCCACGGAGATTCAAGCTGCCAGTTTCGAGCACAACCACCCATCAACACTTATCACTGACTGACGAACACACCCCACAACAATGCTTTATGAAAATACAAACAAAGCTCAGGGACCGTAATTGCTAGATGCAGGACAACAATGTCTCTTTGCAGACTTAAAGTACTTAGTTTGCACACCCTTAAGTGCACGCAGAGAACAAATGGCTTCATCAGGGCTCCTGCAGAAACATTTCCTTGTGTTCGCCATCTAGTTCAAAGTGCAATGAAGTTGAGAATATAAAGACAAGTATTTCACCCTCCCTAAGCAAAACGGTTTTGGAAAGTGAGCAAAAAATTTTCTTAGCCATGATTTATTAAAACTTGATGCACCATGTGGAAGTTATAACACAAACATGATCTCCCTTGATTGGAAAGTACAAAACAAGCTTCACCACTTGAAAATCTTAGCCAAGAAGACCTTATGTATTCAGTAAAAAGCTTTTCAAATGACAGTTATACTGTCTGGGAAATACGGTTTAGGAATATATTAATGCTTCCTCCTCTTCACAATGCACACTCTCCATGCCAGAAAGAACATGAAAGTTCAAGGACTCCTAACAGCTAAGACTGCAAAACCTAAAGCCCTAGAAGGCTCACTCTCCTGAACTTTGGGATTCAAAAGACTTGGCTGATAGATAAACACGAGAATGACATGATTTAACCCTGAGCATTGACATTGGCAGGTAAGATTAGAGGAACGCATCAACACATAGCAAGAATGAAAGCTTAACCAGCTCAACCATTTTGATCCCCTTCTGGCCTTTTCCCTAATTTGGTCAGGATTTAATTTACATCTGAATGCATTTTTTCATGAACATTTTAATTCCAGCTGCATTTTAAAGGCTTATTGTTGAACTTCTAAGAGTATGTACATACACCCATTGAAAAGCTGGTGGGTGTCTCATGTTCTGTTTTGAGAGCAAACATACAGCTTTAAGGGCTCTTCTGTCAAATATATGAACCCAACATGCTCCATTTTAGGACCTGTATTCTGTGAGCAAAATGTTTTTGTTTTAACCATTCAGTGCTGCCAGGATCAACTTCAAAGAAATGATTAAAGCTGATCCAAGACAGCATTTGCAACTACAAAACACTCAGGCCACAGCATTCAAACTTGACAGCACCACTTTCAGTTCAAAAAGGACATTGGCAGGGTCGGAGAAGTAACGAGCAAAGCACCTTTTGCAATCACACCACCTGCTCTGCGAAGGTTTCAAAGCACATGGACATGGACAGTGGGATCGAGTGCACCCTCAGCAAGTTTGCCAGCAATAAGCTGTGTGATGTAGTTGACACGCTGCAGGGCAGGGAAGCCATTCAGAGGAAACTGAACAGGCTGGAGAGGTGGGCCTGGGCAAACCTCATGAAGCTCAACAAGGCCAAGTGCAAAGTCCTGCACCTCGGTTGGGGCAACCCTAAGCACAAATACAGGATGACTTGCCAGAGAACCAAGCTGCTTAGCTGTGTGAGAGATACAACAAACAACTCTGCTGACATAAGACATAGCATGAAAAGAAGAAACTCTGAACTCCACAAGCTGGCTGATTTAGGCAAGGGGAAGAAAAGGCTGGTGGGTATATCTGCCAAAATATGAGGGAAAAGCGCATTGACAAAACCAATTCTGTAATCACAGCTTCACGTACATTGTAAATGGTTTCTTATTTGTAAAAAGATGCTGAAAAGAGACCAAAACCCACAGTCACCAGATGCTCAAAAGGGGAATTCCACACTAAACAAATTCATAAGCCTAATTATGTATTCAATTACCTTTTCTAGACAGGTTTTTGGTAAGCTGACTTCAATTTACCCTGTTTAGTTTTCAAACAATCTTTAGGCTAATAAAGCTCTTAACAATTATGTGAGGTTTGTGTCTTTTGGGGATAAACTTTAGTAGCATACACGTGTATATGCCAACCAAAGAGGACAAACCTTGGTCTTGAAATGCTGGTCACAAACTTGCACAACACAGTGCAGCGCTACAGTAATGACTGTTAGGATGGTAAACTCTCTTGACATGCTGGGGCTGCAGCAGTCACCCTGCTGCGAAGATCTGGCTTTCACATACTCTAATTCAGCATCTGTGTGATGTCTTATCAAAAGGGTGTATTTCATGCCAGGCTCCAAACCTCCACTGTTCAGAAAGTTCACATCGTATTTTCAGTTCTGGATCCATTACACTCACTTTGAGAGCATAAGAACTGTTCCATCATTCAGACATGTCAATCAGCCTTAACATGCATATGTTTAATATTTCTCCAGCACTGCTACTACAGGCAAGAACACCAGAAATACAAATTATTATTACTATTATTTTAAATACCATTATTCTACCCCTGAGCCAAACTCTTCCAATAATATATGTAACATCAGCTAGCCCACCTCTGAACTGATAAATGGGCAATGCCTTTTCCCTCTTAGGTCTCTTTCTTATTTAGTTGCCATTACATGTGCTCAAGGCTTACATAAATTGGGTGAAAGAAAAAAAATAGAAGTATTCTCTTCATTACTACACCACTCGCCTTTTGCACTTCATCTATCTAAAAGTTTAAAGGCAGCTTTACTTCATGTCCTCACCCTTGCTTCTTTCATTCCCTGAATCTCACACAGCACATTTGAGATTACAAAACATTAGAGAAGATAATCACAGACAAACACAAACAAGCCATTTAGCTTGCTTTCCAAATGTATGCAAACATTTCTACTATTAGAGTTGGGTAAAAAGATGAAAGTAACCAAACATGTTTAGGGTAAACATGTTTCTATTGTACCACAGCTTCAGAATTTAGCAGATCTTAAAATATAATTTAATATGACACACACAATACAGAAACCAAAATGAAAGTGCCTCCGCCTCTCACTTTGCGCTGACAAAGGCCTGAAGCTCAACACTCAGCATTTTAAAGGGCTTTCAAGTCTGCAAGCAGCTCCTCTGTTGTTTAAGAATTTGTTATGGGAAATATAAGAAAAAGTATTTTCTAGGTAATGAAAAATGCAAAAGTACTCCTGTGTGTCCCCCATGAAAGCTCTACTTAACCACATAGTCTCTGCTAGGAGAAGGTACCAATAGGCAGGAATTTCCCTCCATATCCCAGGAAGTTCATTAAATCCTCTGGGATTTCTAAACTCTAAGCAATGCACAGCTGTCTGAACTCAAATTTGGTACATTAGAAAACATGTGTCTCAGAAGAAACATCCCACTTGCAGAAAGAAAAAGCATAAGACCCTGCAGCCAAACTCGTAGGTAATTTGTTGCCTGACACCAGTTTCCATGCCAGGTGTTTATTTTCAGGGGACTAAGCTCCCAGGAAGTACAATCTGTTTATTACAGAATAAATTGCTGTACATAAGCAGAGGCATTTGCCAACTCTTCATATCAATCAGCAAACAAGCAGTGGTAATCCAAACCTCCATTTACCAGACCTAAAATAACTCAGAGGCTCATGCCCACCATAAAGGAGGATCACCCACGCAGCCAGCTTGTGTGGAATAGGTGATGTACTACAGCTCGGGAAGCTTTTGTATTGGTTGTGTGCCTGACCCCAAGACACAGAAATCTTGTTTTTCATCCCAAGACAACATGCTCCAAGCTAATAGAGGAGATAGGGAAATTCTGCCACCCACACTAGTTGAGAATCTCATAAGTCAGCACTGGTGGTTGCACTGAAAACCTGCTAAGAGCACAGCAGGGATGCTATGAGCAGGGGCTCCTTAGCACTGGCTGAGGGAAAGGAAATCACCAACTCTTACTAAAGGAGTCATGAAATACAGAGCCTGGATCTACCGTAACAACAGACCATCAGCTTCAATACAGACTTAGCTGTTTAGAGCATCTTCACCTTTTAATTCTGTAGTATTTGTGTAATATGCCAGAGCCAAGTGACAAAGGTCTCTTTTCTTCTCCCCTACTGTTTTCTTGAACCTTATTGTGTAAAGATCATGAGTTATCACATGTACCCAAATTTTCCACAGAGGGTACAGCATGAGAAAAGAGTACGAGCAAGAGAGAAAACAACTTGTAAGATGCTGGGCAAGAAGATTTTGTCTTTTCATGGCAACTTTTGCTATGAACAACTGTACCCATCAGTTTGGGAGTGGAAGGGGAGAACACATCTCTGTAAAGAAGTCTTTGTCACCTTCCAAACCACAAAAGGTAGTGATCAGAGAGGTATTCACCAAGAAAAGAGCTTTCTACACAGAACCACTGCACTCAATGTCTTTACATGACCAGACAATTCATGAAGTGTAAAATTCAAGACTTTTTTTTTTTCTTAGTTGAACTTCTTTCTCAGCTCAATCCCATTCCATTTTTTCTGGAAAAAAAAAACAACTGAAGAGCAAGTGAACTCATTTTAAATGTTGATTTTTTATTTTCCTCTTATCCCTGATAATCTGTGTATTTTGCTCCACTTAGAGCATGAGAAAAGCACAGCCTGTATTTGCAGCCCAGTAATGTTCCCAACAGGTTTGTGTGACCTACAAACAATTCATTGTTTCCTACAGTGTTCATATACGCAACATATATTCAAGGGAGCCCAAACGATGATTCCTGTCAAGTTTGCAAGTTACTTATGCTTTAGGTATGGTTACCCCAACCCCTGCAGTGTTCAAGGCCAGGTTGGACAGGCTTGGAGCAGCCTGGTCTAGTGGAAGGTGTCCCTGCCCATGGCAGGGGTTGGAACTGGATGAGCTTTAAGGTCTCTTCCAACCCAAACCATTCTGTGATTCTATGTTGCTTATTATCATGACACCTGTACAACAAATGATCACTTAAGTCCCAATGCTGCCTCTGTCACACTCTTTAAATTCCAAATATAATTTCCTGTTCAGGTCTGAAAGGAAACTCCCAAAGGCAAAGACTGATGTTACGCACAAGTGGTATTTTTTTTATATTCTTGTTCTCCTAGAAGCTAATCACAGTGTGCAAGTGCTGATTTTGGATACAAAACTGTATTAACTCACATAATAAGAGCTTCCCATTCAAAGAAGTTCTCTTCATTCACAGGACCTATGAAATAAAAATAAAACAATGCTTAGTGCTACCTCAACACAAAGCTACAACTTCACCACGCACAAAACCTGCTCAGCTCCTCACCTGCTACAATCCCCTCGGGTGGGTTCAGGGTCAGCTCTGTAAAAAAAAAAACACAAGCAAGGTTAACACGACCTGCAAAACCAAGCATTTTGGCTAGCATCTGGGTGGCCAAAGCTTAGCACAGAAGCCCCACCAGCAAACACCCTTGGAGAAAACCTTGAGGACACCACTGGGCAAAACTTCCCATTAAGAAGGCCCAGAATCTCACTGCTTACAATGTAACTTCTTCATGCAATGGTTTTCTAGGCAAAATTATTTGTCTTTTCATGCTTTTTTGGGCTCCTAAAACTCCTGTCTTCCCAGAGTCAACAATTTTAAACTGAGAAGGAAGAAAAAAATGTCTTTCTACAAAGCACGGGAAACTCTGCTTTTGGACCACTGTAGTATCTGCAGGTACAAACTCAACAGCCTGAAGACAATACAGGTTGTAACCCTGTAACCTCCCTACACCAATTCAGACTTGACAGCATCTCAACCCTAGAACCCAAATGACACAGAAAGTTGGAGAAGCCGAAGCAAGGGAGATTCGACAAGCAGCTCTCTTCCTTGAACACAATCCAACTCCTCCTGTGTGGCCTGGAACAGGTGAATCAAAACCAAAGCAGCAATAAAGCAGCCATGGCTGCACACAGCAAGTGTGAATCCATCAATCCTCATTTTCTGTAGGAAACTAGTACAATTCCCAATTCATACTATAACCTTCAGCATCAGTACCACATTTCAAGCCTGCTGAAGCCCAGCCCCTTGTGTGCTGATAAAATAATAACCCATTTTTCTACTACCCAATGCAATGACCATCAACTTCTGGTTTCCAAGGTCCTGTGGAGTAGTAAGCAGTGGCAAGGTGAAGTTCAACCATGCACAGGCACCCAGTGGACCTGCAGTCCCTGGTGGGACTCAGCACCAACCCCACAGCTCCAAGCAAGACGCAGGGCAGCTGGCAGGACTGGTGGCAGAAGGTGACACCACGACGGTGTCAGACTGGAGGTGAAAGTAGTAAGGCCAAATGTTTTGCTGACCTAGAATGGTGTTTCCTACCTGATGGCCTGTGGACAACTAGTAGCCCATAACACATAAAACACAGCCACAGGAAACACCACATGCACTCCCACGTATGAAAACAAGCAGGAACATGGACCCAGGGAATATGGGAAGTCCCAAAGAGATAAACGAGACACTTGACCTGATTTCCATGAAGCTATATGCCAAACTGTGGGTAGTGCTGCACAAAACAGCACATGAAGTTTGTCTTAAAATAGCTAAGTTACTGTTGGACTCAAAACCATGCTGAGATACACTGACAGGAAAGATAGCAAAACTCTTCTGTTCATTGAGAATTCTATTAACTTTGGCACAGACCTCTCCAATTGAAGTTCAAAAACACAGCAAGCAGACTGAAACTCAGCATTACGGTTTCCCATTACATCCTGGTGCTAAGGAGCAAGCTTTTCCCACTTGAGAGTGGGTCTCTAACAGCTTTTCTTGCTGATGTTTTTAGACAGAAAGAGGGAGATGGCAAACCCAGGAGCTCCTGGAATCATTTTGCTCCATCTTGTGGCTCCCTCTAAGAAGAAAATCCCTCTGATTTCCCACAATTTCCCTTTGCCACTGACCAAAGTGCTAAAGAGGTTTCTATCCTTAAGAATCAGGCAAAGTGGTAACTGGGCAGTGCAGAGGCGCATGAGCTTTGATTTTGAGTGGCTGCTCCAATACCTGGTCACTGAGGAAGGAACAAACTCCTTTTCCACATGGATGGTCACATCCTATTCTGTGATTTTTCTAGAGCTGTTCAAAGGGAAAATGGGAGCAGAGTTTACAGGGAAACATGGATCCTAAAACTACACCAGCTACTTGAGAGAGCTGGCTTGCACAAAGTGAGAGCCACTAGCCACCTCCCTCAATCCCCTTTCTTTGACAGGCAAGACCAGCAGAAAGACTTAACAGGAGCCCTGGATGCAGCAGCTCCTGACCCATGGCTGACTGGTGACTGTGGGTCTAGGAAAAAACCTCCAAGGAGGGGAACCTTGTGATCTGTGGGACAACGGAGGTGGGAGTGAGAGACATAGAGGGGCCCTCCTGCCACACTGTCACCAAAGCTCCATCACGTTCACCTGGAGCTGTGGGACCCCATGCGTGTTCTTGTGGGGAACTCCCTGCTCAGACACCTGCTGGGTGCACGTTGGAGGAGCCCATGGTGGTGCAGCACACACCACCTGATTCACAGCAATGTCACTCAGCACTGGAGAGCATTTGGAGAGGTTTCCACCTTCACATCCTACACAAGGCATCCTGTTTGGCTTGCAGAGGAATTCTGCTGCATGCAGTCAGGGAATTTGCTTCCAGATGGAAACACAATGAAGTCCTAACTTGTAGCACCAGAGCTAAACCTTACTTTGAAGCTTTGCTTGTAAGCTGAGACTGAATGCAACAGAACTGACACTACTGAAGTGCAATGCTTCTATTAGGAATATGGGGCAGATTCAGCGCAATCAACACCTCCCTTTTAATTTCACTGATCATTAGGGAGTCATTAGATGCAAATTACACCTAAGCCAAAAAGAGAAGAACTAAACCAAACCCTCTTGTTAAAGCAGTTAATAAAAGATGGATCACATTCTTAACAGAGAAGTTCAGCAGTATGCTGTCTAAAAACTGTATCAATTTAGCATATCCCCAAGGTGACTAAACACACAAGACTTGGGAAATATTAAGGGCACATACTCGCTTCAGTGTCTGACAGCATCTGAACTGAAGATGCTTGAAACCAGAATCTTGTTCTTATAAATCTGCCTCAAATTCTGTTTTATTTTCTCTTCTCTGTTGTAGCATTCAATTGGCACAAGGCAGTTTGAGCTCACAACAGACACATGGCACCGTGGGTGTCTGAGGTATTTTGTGTTATGCTCAGGAAAGAGCATTTTCAAAGCAGGTTTAACAGGGACAGCTGCAGAGACCTACTGCAAATGTTCAACCATCTTCCCCCTGGAGAGAGCAGCTCATCACAACCCACACCGGTACAGCAGCTTTCTTGTAGTCCCACATGAATTCTCTCTCTCCAAGCAATAAGGAAAGGAAGCACCCACTTCAGTGAAGCACTGTCACATTCTGTTCTGTACAATGAAGGTGTATTTTTAATGTGAATTCTTAAATCTCAGAACTAACATAATTCACAAACAAAATCTCTCCGTTCCCTATAAATGCTATCCTGGGAAACCACACGGAGAAGATTCACTTAACGTCTGCCTGTAGCACTACACCAAACTCTTTTTGATGCTGCTTTACATCACTTTTTCCTAAAGAATTCATTCATATGAGACTTTCTACTAAGATCTCACAGCTTCTCAACAATAAAGGATCAAACCTTGATTTTGGGACTAAGGGGACTTATTTCAGAGAACAGATAAAAGCAGAATCGAGTATTTTTGCAGCTTTCAGGTTCATGCTTCAGGATTACAACAGAAAAATGCAGGCTCCAACCAAACACTGTCAGCACCAGCTTCACCTGCATAACTGCATGGTGGGGTTTGCTCCCTACCCCAGGAGCTACCGGCAGCACCCAGGCAGCAGGGCCCAGGCCAGCCCCAGCCTGGCAAACACCTGTGTGATGGGTCAGGTTAGAGACCTGCACCAGCTGAGAAGAAACACTATACTGGCAGGAAATGTGCCCATAAATTATAGAATCATAGAATTGTTAGGGTTGGAAAGGACCTTAAGATCATCTAGTTCCAACCCCCCTGCCATGGGCAGGGACACCTCACACTAAACCATGTCACCCAAGGCTCTGTCCAACCTGGCCTTGAACACTGCCAGGGATGGAGCATTCACAACTTCCCTGGGCAACCCATTCCAGTGCCTCACCACCCTCACAGTAAAGAACTTCTTCCTTATACCCAATCTAAACTTCCCCTGTTTAAGTTTTAACCCATTACCCCTTGTCCTACCACTACAGTCCCTACTGAATAAATACTCTGTTTTATACAGGCTGGAGTCTTCTACTATAAGTGATGGCAAAATGAGAAACAACTCCTCATCCCTGGGCAACCTTGGGAGCTCTGAAATGACCTTCACCAGAGCAGGAAGCCAGTTCATTGAATCATCACAGAATCACAGAATGGTTTGGGTTGGAAGGGACCTTAAAGCTCATCCCTGGGCAGTGATGCCTTCCACTAGACCAGGTTGCTTCAAGCCCCATCCAACCTGGCCTTGAACACTGCCAGGGATGGGGCAGCCACAGCTTCTCCGGGGCAACCCGTGCCAGGGCCTCACCACCCTCATACGGAAGAACTTTTCCCTAATATCTAATCTAAATCTCCCCTCTCTCAGCTCAAAGCCATTCCCCCTTGTCCTGTCACTACAGGCCTCTGTAAAAAGTCCATCTTCAGATTTCTTGTAGGCACTTCCTACAGCCCAATGCCATCCTTCCCCTACCAAACACTTTTTTTTTTCTCCATTCTCCTTTCTTGCCCTCAATAAAAGCTACAACGTCACAGGACAAAGGCAACCGGGTAAACAAAAAGGGGAAAAAAAAATCTCCTGCCAAAAAAGCCACCTCTGGACATCTCACAAGCTCACGGGGGAGCAGATCATCCCCCCCCCCCGAAGAAACAGGATGTCCCCAGGGGATCCAGCCACCGTTCATCACTACCTGCAAGTCACATCTCATGCAGCTTTCTAAACAAACAAGTCTGACACTGACCACTAAATTTAAAATCTGCTATTAACTGCTGCGCTTTTACTAAGGGCTTGACAAACGCCTGTAATTAAGGCCACAAAGCTCTGCAACAGAGACTTCCGTGGCTGCTGTTTGTTCCGCCTGGAAACTTTCACCCGAAAAAAAACCAAAAAGAATGGGATAGAGGGGAAAGCAGATGCGAACCACGCACACACAGCGATCGGTGTCCCAGCAGAGGCAGCCGCCTGCTGCAACGGCGCAAGGAGAGCAACCCGGCAGCGGGAAGCGGTGCCGCCCGTGCCTTCCTCTTCCACAGCCGCACTCCAACCACCCCGGTGCGCCCTAACCTCCTGCCTCGGGTGTCGCTGCGGGCCGAGCGCCGGCTGGAACACCGCGGCGCACAGGGAGGGAGGCCTGCGGCCTACCCCGCCACCGCCCACGCGCGGCCCGCGGGCTGCCTCCCCTCCGAGGCTTTAAGAAGGATCCTGTCAGGAGGGGCAGCGGGAACCCTGAGGGGTGCCGGTCCCTGCAGTCACTTACGCTTGTACTCAGCCATCAACCGCTTCAGCGCCGTCCCCGCCATGGCGCGGCCCCGCCGCTGCCACCGCCGCTTCCGGGAGGCCGGCTAGAGAGGACGCTTTGAGACTGATCGGCTGCCCGCTCCTCCTCTATGGTACGCACTTAGTCCTCCGAGCGCCAGTGACGCGCATGCGCAGAGCGACACCGGGGCGAACAGCTCACGCGGCAGGCGGCTCGACAGGGAACTGGGAAACTCCCGGTCCTGGTTGTGATTCCTCAGGAAACAGGCTGCGGACACGGAGGGAGGAACTGCAGCTGCTTCGTGTGGAAGGGGCGATAAAGAGTGCATAAAGTTGTACTGTGCAGCAGTTCCCCGAGGAGAGTGGGTTTGCAGCTGATGGAGGGTGCACCGGCAACCCCAGAGGCTTATACCCAGCCATGTGCTTCTGCTACCTTGAGTCCCTGAAGTGGGTATCTCAAGCGCCGCTGCCACATACACGTTTCCCCAAAGAAGAGAAATGAGCAGCCAAGTGAGAGGTGCACAGCCGTATTAAGGGTAAGGCAGGAGACAGAGTACCAAACTATATTTACTGTATACAATAGTAAAGGACAACAAATAAATGTACAAATTGGTGAATAAACAGTGAGGTCTACAGGATGTCCCACCCCAGCCCATATACAAGAAAATGAAAAAGAAAATAAGGGCCTTTCCAGCAAGATTCCCAGCAAGCGGGAGATGATCCAACATGGCCAAACAGGTCAGGTGGATATAAAAGGCAGGTAATGATCCCACGGAGCAGCAGTGGACAACCTACAACCTGGACTTTGCAAAAACTCATCTGGAACTGGCTCCACACTCTGCATAGAGCTCAAACCACCACACAAATGCACTTAAAATTCATCAAGTTTGGGGAGACATTATAACAGATGGTTATTTCGAACACCTGTACATACATTTCTCTCTTTTGTTCACCAGGTTCTTGACAGCTCTTCTGCACATACAGCCTGGCAGCCTGGTGACACTGAAAGATGCTTCCTCCCCATTTAACAAGTTAATCTACCAAAAACAAGTATTACAAAGAAACCTGAGGCCACATGCTTGCAGTACCCACTGAGAAATGAGAGCCATACTGAAGGGAGCAGGAGGTGACAGGTTCTGCCCCTCAGTAAACCACTGACGTTGCAGTGATGGGTTTCTTGTTTTTATAAGCTTGCACAACAAAAAGTACTGCTGCTCTATCAGGAGCATTAGTTTTTTGTCCTAGCTAACTCAGATTCTGACAATTATTCAGGACAAATCTCCTTCCTGCATTAAAAAAAGAGTATTTCAGATGACTTTATCATAAGACGACAAAGCACATGTAAATCTGCAGTACTTTAAACTCCAGCTCTATACTAGGCATTGTATCTGCATGTACCAGCCTTATGTTACAGCCTTAAAGCTTCTGAAGGAATGGTGTTTGAACACACATTAAAAACCTTAAAACCAGAATCTCCTTTCCTTCTCTTTAGCATATCTTGAAAGGAAACTTTTCCTCTCACCAGTGGTATGAACATATACCGAATTATTTACATGGTTAGAACTAAACTGAGGGGCAAGGCCAACAAGAGCCAGGAATGAACACGCCATGTCCTAACACATGGGTGAATATTTAGGCCACAGGTTTAAGAAATTAAAAAAGAAAGAAATAACAAAAAAGGTAACAGCAGACAGACAATGCATACTCCTTAATCTGGATTTAAATCAAATTGGCCCAATTGAAGGTACAGATTAATCCCTGCAGATACTGTTTTGACTTGCACACGCAGTACGTCAAAGACAACAAGCAATTTTGGTAAATGTCCTCTAAAGTTTCAAAGGATCTTGTGTGATTGGCATGTTCATTTGTTTACTATTTAATAGCAAATCCAAGGACAGATGAGAGTGGGGTGTGATGAGGATCCTTAAACTCCTCTTCTCCAAGGGATGGCATGTCTTAACACACTCCACCTGTCTGCTGCTGGAACACATCAATAGTGTCTTCATCTTCCATCTCCAGCTGTTTAGAGTAACATGGAAAATGCAAGGCTTTGAATACACGTGGTTACAAAAACACTTAGCTCTCCACTCCCAACCAGTACCGATAACAGAGCATTTGAGGTGCAGTTTTAATCTGCATGCAGATATCAAAATATTTGTATAGCAATTTGCAGTAAAAGTATTTTTCATACCTGTGCAGGTGTGTCTGTTTCACTAATTGGCTGTCCATCAAATCTGAATCTAATCTGCCTCATCGACAAGCCCTGCAAGTTCAAAATAATTAATATGAATCCAAACAAAACATTTATAGATTTACTGTCAGAACAAATCTTAACAAAATTCAGACTCAAAAGATTTAACCAGAGGGGAAAACAGCGCATCTATGTTGCTAACGAAATTGAGGAAGCAGAGCTGTTAAGAGTGACCTCCTGCTGTGCTTCTGTCACAGCAAGGACTCTATATGGAACCACACGTGTGGGTTTGGCACTTTGTTGTTATCCTGCTCTGCAAGGCACGAATAGCACAAGTTAATTTGCAAAGACAATTTAAGAACAGATCAATCAATACACCATTGTGTAAAGCCTCAGAAGACAGGCCAGAAGGAACATCAATTGTTACTCATGCAGTCACAGATAATGTTAGACTAAGCTGACTCAAGGAAAACAATTTAAAACAATATGAAAAAATGACATTTTTGTGTAACTAGCTACCAGCACCAATTACCCATAGTTAAGACAAGCTTTCATTCATGCCAAGCATCTGCTCCCAGTTCTAGTTCTTTATCTTCTTATGAGAAAAGGAACCATGAAGAAGGCCTAGGGAAAAAGAATTTGCAGGACCTGACACAGATTTTTGCTCACAAGGTTTATCAGAAAAACACTGGAGTCTAACATTAGTAAGCTGAAGTGCCCTTAAAACCCAAGCTGAATTCATGCCTGTTCTGAACGTGTTTAATCACAAGAGGCAGTCTTTATTCCCTGCCTCAGGGATCCAGGTCTTTGCTTTGCCCTCTAAAATCCTTTCAAAACCCCACGACTCACACTTCCAGTCATACACACAGCCACATGAACACAAGCACTCCCCGGGCTTCTCTAAAGACCCCATGTATTCGGTTCTGTCCTGGTTTAAGTAACTAAGTAACTAAGAACCATGCAGCCTTTCGCTCACTCTTCCCTTTTGCCTATCCCTGCTCCCAGAGGGATGGGGAGGAGAATCAAGAGAGTGTAACTCCCACGGGTTGAGATAAGAACAGTCCAGTAACTAAGGTATAACACAAAACCACTGCTGCTACCAATAATAATAATGATAAGGGAAATAACAAGGGAATACAACTGTTCACCACCTGCTGACCGATACCCAGCCTGACACGAGCAGCGACCTGGACCTTCTGGGTAACTGCCCCCAGTTTATATACTGGGCATGACGTGCTGTGGTACGGAATACCTCTTTGGCTAGTTTGGGTCAGGTGTCCTGTCTCTGTTTCCTCCTGGCTTCTTGTGCCCCTCCTCACTGGCAGAGCATTAGAGACTCAAAGTCCTTTGTCAGAGTAAACATTACTTAGCAACAACTAAAAACATCGGTGTGTTACCAACCTTGTTCCCAGGCTAAAGTAAAAACCACAGCACTGCACCAGCTACTAAGAAGAAGAAAAATCACTGTTACAGCTGAACCCATGACAAGTTCCCATTCCCAACTCAAGAGGCCTTATGCTACATCAGGCATGGGACAGGGAAGAGTGTAAGGTTCAAGTAAGCAAAGCAAGGATCGTGCTAGTAATGGACATGGGCAAGTGCAGCAAACAGAACCGCGCTCTGCTTCCAAAAGGCATCTGTGTCCTCTCCCTCTGTTTTGCACCACTGCTTCCAGTCAATATCGGGTGCTATAGGCACAGGAACTGGGCTGCGGGGATAAACCCCTCTCCCGTTTAATACCTCAGGGTGGCACTGAGGAACAGCCTCCATCTGACACTAAGCACACGACTGCCACCTGCAGAATACAGGAGAGCAAACTGAAATGAGCAACAGGACACGTGAGAGGAGAAAACAAAACCACAACAGGGATCGTGGCACTGGGGAATTTGCTTTGTCCCGTTTTCCAAACAGAAAACACACTCTATATAAAGTTGATCAGGTTTTTGGAGATGACAGAACTGAGGGTTATAAGGCTGAAAATTCAGAGAATTGGCTTCAGAGCTAGGATCAGAACTCGTTGGCTAGCAAAGCCGTCACAGGGCACTTTCAGTGGAAGAGGCAGTTTTCATTAGCAAAGAGAAAAACTTTAACACTGAAGCATCCCAAGTCCTCTCTCCTGCACACCCGGATACATTCACCCTGATGCACTGGTATTTTAGACAAGCAATGAAGCTTCTGCCGCCCCAAGGGCGGTCCCGCGGAAGGCGGTGGGCCGGGAGCAGCCCCGTGCCTACCTGCCGCTCGCAGTACGCCTTCATCAGCTTGCTCAGCGGGGTGTGCCGCTTGATTTTGAACTGCACGACGGAGCCATCCTGCCCCGCCACCTTCAGGTTGATGTGATCATTCTCTGTTTTCACGCCTTCCTGGAGGGAAAGCGTGAGGAAACAGCCGGGTCAGAGCGCGGCCGTGCTGCGGGCGAGCCCCGCCACCACCCCAGGCACGCTCTATGCCCGCTGCGGCCTGCAGGGCCCGGGCGGTCTCTCCCAGAGCGGCGGGACCGCGCGAAGCCGCCGCTTCCTCCTCCTCCTCCCGCCGCGCCCCGGCAAGGCCGGGCCCGGCCCACCCCGCCATCTTGGCCGCCGCACGCCGCCGGGCGGGGCGGGGCGGGGCCCACCGGCAGCCCTGCCCCAGGGCCCGGCGGAGAGGCCTCGCTCTCCCTGTGCGTGCGTGCTCGTTCGGCGGGCCTCGCCACGCCGGGGCCGCCCCGCTGCCCGCCCGCCGCGCCTCACCTTGGGCTTCTCCTCCGACATGGTGGAAGGGCCGGGGCGAGGAGGGGAGAGGGGAGGGGAAGGGACAGAGCGCGTTGACGGACGCGCCCGCGCGCTCGGCTCCCGCCTCGGCTCCCGCCGCCTCCTGCCGCCCGCGAGAGCGCGCGCCTTGGCCCCGCCCCGCGCCCTGCCGCCCCGCGCGCCCATTGGTCGTCCCGTCCTGGTCACGTGAGGGGGCGGCCCGTGGCAGCCGCGGGGACCGCGCGCACCTCCCCGGGCGGCTCTGGAAAGTGCGTCACGGGGAACAGGAAGTACCGCGGCCAAGCTGCGTCCCCGCCGAGCCGCACGGGGGCGCTGTGCGCCGCGCGTCCCGCTGCCGCGCACGGGGGTGCGGGGAGAGACCCCCCTGGAACGGAGCGCATCACGCGGCGGGTGATGTTCCTCGGGCTGTGCCAGGACTGCCTCCCCTTGGAATTGGGAGGAGCCCCCGAACCTCCATCTCAGCCGCTTACCTCACGCTGGCCTTCCGCAGAGCGGACACTGGCCGCTTCGGCGATCTGCTTGGCACAGTCCCAGGAAACGCTCCCTTTTCCATTCTCCTCCTGGGGATGCATCCCTGGAAGGATGGGCAAACCATCAGGGAAGGGAACAGCAGTAGCCCCCTCTCCTCCAGTTCCAACATCGATATTCCTCCCTACCAGTGCTTGAGCCATATCCCACCCTCTCCCCAGCTTCCCACAGCCACATCCTTGCCTCTTACTCCGTACCCGAGGCCCTAACCCCTCCAGGCCCACCGTGCTGCAGCAATGAGCAAAGCACCACAGAGGAAACCAGTAATGGGCCCTCTCAGCACCCCTTTGCTTGTCCCTAGAGCACAGTTATGCTCCATTCAGGCAAGAAGCTGGCTCCCCAGATGGAGCAGGTCCCTCTGCTGCCCTGGTTCAGGACAATGTTGCGGTCTAAGCCCAGCTGGCAACTAACTACCATGCCCCGTGGGATGGGGAGGAGAGCTGGGAAAAAAGGCAAAAACCCACAGGCTGAGATAAGAAAAGTTTAATAACTGAAATTAAAGTAGAACATAATAGTACAATAATAATAAAAGGAAATAAAGATGAAAGAATAAACCACACACACCCCAAAAGGTAATGCACAATAATCGAATCAGTTCAATATATAGTCAACATAGTGTAAAGGCATCCAAATCCTACAGTATTGCTATCAGTGGTGGCCACCAAGCCCAGGAGACCACCTTTTCTAGAAAGGCACAGAGAGGTAGGAGTGTTGGGGCATTTTCCCAGATTAGTTGAAAGTGAGAACGTGCACATGGGACTGTCCTACTGGAGGCCTGAGACAACCAGAAACTTGTGCTTTTTGAAAGGAATGCCCATGTACTGGCACAAGTACAGGCACCTGGAGTAATGGACAAGGCCTCCTGCTGACCAGTAAGTCAAGAAACTAGTTTTTGCCTATAAGAAAAAGAAAGGTGAGAAGAGCCTGGCTCTGTGTGTGTGTGAAGAGTATTTGGTGAGGCAGGAGCAAGATACACAAGGCTGCTTTTGCCCTTGTCCAGGGACAAGAACTGTTAATTGCATTGCTTTGGACTCTGTAACCACCCCAGGGATAAGTGAGAAGAAACATGTCATCCTCCAGTATTGCCACCATGTGTTTCTGCACCAGCAGAGAAAGAACAAAGCTCTGGAGCAGACCAAGCACCTAGAATAGGGACAATGATGTCACTAAGCATTTGGCTCATCTTCTGTGGCATCTGAAGTGATAAGTGATACCATGGTGGTCTCCTTGTGGCAGGGGAAGCATGAAGTCCTGTGGCTCTGGGAAGGCACCGTTCACCAGGGTGGGCAGGTCTGGAGATACTAATTCTCAAATTTTGCATAAGGGTTCTCCTCCTTGAACAGGCCTAAAAGAGAAGAGAGATTCATTCAGACAGCAGCTGCCAGCAAGAAACCAGCTCTTGTTAAGAACTGTCATTCATGTTTCACCCAGCCTCCTGTCCTGCTGTCCTTCTGAAAGACCTGCTCTTACTCATGCTGCACATGCAGTCAGCACTACTTCACTCTCCTCCTCTGCACAGGAGGAGATCCATTAAGAAGCTCTACCTAATGGCAAACTCCTCTCATGCAGGTATGAAGTCCAGGCTTAGCAGCAAGCCTGATCTCCCAGAGCACCCCCTCTGCACACTCCTCCTGTTGGACTGGACTTGGAAGCAGAGAGCTCAGACCCAAATTAAATAAAAACTGATCTTAGACTGGCCCCTCTGCTCCCATATCCACAGCCTGGGAGACAGGGGCAGGGTATGGGGCTGACTTCTGGGCCAGCGAGAAGCCCCCGTGCCACTCTTCTGGCTGCTTTCCCAACCCCATCCCAACACCTGAAGAAGAAAGCCACAAAGGACAGGACTGCAACTCTGCAGTCAGGCTACAACAAGACAACCCTGGAGCACAGATCTTCCACTTCCACCCTGCCGCCCACCCAAACCCCAAAAGACCACCACACTCAGTGTGCATGAACCCAACTGCTCCCTACTTCACAGCCACCCTGGGAACACCCTCAGCAGGCAGGCAGGAGAGACCCTCCACCAGCTCCAAGCAACCAGCTGCTCTCCACTTCCTTCCAGCCTGCTGTCCCCCTCCTCAGCTCTTCACCCGCCCCACAGCCACAGGATTCACCTGAGGGACTGTCCAGCCCCAAGAGGGAGGCTGTGTCCTCCCAGCACTCAGGCACTGAGCCAACAGCTCCTATGGACCTGCTGCCAGCACAGAGGACTGGCTCTGCAGTCAGGCTGGTGCCTACTCTGTGTTCATACAGGTTCCTGTCTGGCCCCCAGGCTGCTGGCTCCCCAGCACCACTGACCACAGGGCTGCCAGAGGGCCATGCCTGAAGAGCAGCAGCATGCAGCTCGTGCTGTGTCTACCAGCTTCTGCTTCTCCCTTCCAGCCAAGCCCCAGGAGCTTCTTGTATGTGGTGAGTTTGGAGGACACAAGCCCCAGGGAGTGTTAAATACTCTTTCTTTCCTGCCTAAGAGGCATAGCACTTGTTTGAGGTCACAATCATTTCTACACTTGCTCCCTGAGGGCAAGAGAGCAATTCACTGAAACGGGAAGCAGAGATTGTTTTCACTGCTGGCCAGGTCTCTACAGCTGTAACTATAACAAGGAACATAGTTACTGAGGCAGCTCAATCTAAAGCTTAGCTTGAATCACATCACCTGTGATTCAGCTGATGTGAGTGATTCAATACTGTACCATATTTTCTTCGGATTTCATCATGTCGTGATTTCATCTCAGCTCTCCTGCAAGAAGCAAACAGAAACCCCATGAGTCAGTGACAGGCAGTACAAAACCAGGCAAGAGAAGCTACAGCCCCTTGCTTCTTCCCAACCTAGGAAGTTCCAGGCTGCCAGGTTTGCTCAGCCTCCCCCCTACTCCCCCACCTCCCAGAGACACTAGGGACCATCAGAGCACATGCACATTAGCAGCCCTTAGGGAGTTAAATACACAAAGCTGTTGTGATGCTGCATCCATGAGTCACCCAGAAAGACATTGCTCATGAGGTCTGCGCCTGAGCTAGGGCTGAAGCAGCCACTGACTGCACGCTGTTGAGCCCCATGTGCCTCCTGGAATCACGTTTGACAGCACAGGCAGGAGACTGTGGCTGCAGGGTAACCTCACCTCTCCTCCTGCCGCACCCGCCTCCTCTCCCGCTCCCTGGCCATCCTCTCATCTTCCTTGTCTGGCCTGATAAAAAAAACCCTGTTAGCAGTGCTCAGCACTCAGTTCTGCAACAGCATATGGTTGCATCTGAGCTACTATGGGCAAAGAGGGGAGCCTTCCGATACTTACTTTTTGCTCTTTTTCTTACAACAGCAGCAGCAGCAGCAGCAGACCCCCAACATGATGAGGATTATTCCTCCCACCACAGACATTGCAATGATCAGGGCTTCAAAGTTCACTAAAGGATTTGACAAAACACATTTAATAAAAAAATACATGGGTGCCTCAAGATGTAATATTCACAATCATACAGCCACTTCATACAGTCACCAGCAGCTTCAGTCACTGGGCTGGAGGCACATCTAGCAGCCCAGAAAAGCAAGATGGACACAGTTACCTATAGGTATACCAAGTGTTGGTACCAGTACACACACATACACACACACCCAGCTGAGTATATGCAGCTACAAACTATGGCATTCAGTTACTGGCTATGAAGGAATGAACAAACGCACTCAGGCCCATTTCCTCCAGCAGAAACAGGAGCAAAGGTGTCTTAATCACTAATCCAGGTGAACAATAACCCATCAAGGGAAAACAATCCAGTTTCCAGAGACCACAACTGGCACCGGAGTTACTGCTAACAGGAACCAGCCTCAGAAGTCATTTAAGAAGAGATGACAGTGGACTGGAAGCACTTACAGTGCCTACAGTCCTTGGCCAAGAGGCAAAGCAAGACAAGATCCATTGGGATTTATCAGTTTGGGGCCTGCAGTGCTGCTGAAGCAGCTGAAGGCACAGAACTGCTACATTCACCCCACCACCACATCTCCCCAGGGCTTGGGAGATCTGCTCACCCATACACAGCACAAACCCCATTTGGACATGGTGGTGAAGCAGGAGCCTGGAGCCCTGGCCCCAGGGAGGCAGTTGTCCTACTCAACTCCTGCAATAGCTAGCGATACCAGCCAAAACAGACATATCTACACATCACCTGAAATCCTTTGCACAAAGAGGGGGTTAATTTCCAAGTATGATACAGACTGTTCAGAGACTTGGGCCTGTGGAAATATTTGTTTAGGAGACACTTGACACACAGCAGCCAAGTTACAGAAATCCTAGTGCACCTGAGCCTGCTCAGAGCACTTCTGAGCCCCTCTTCTCCGTGTTGCTCAGACCTTTAACCAGTTAAAAACTTGAACACTGTACATGATATACTTCAGGGCGTTTCAGAAGATGGCTGCCTGTCTCCTTGCTGCAAGGACTCAGCAGTAGCAGGCTTATTGGGATGCTCCAGGCTGAGCTGACTGCACCACTGAACTTGCTTTCAAAGCCTCTGGCTCCTACTCCCAGTGGTGAGCGTCATCACTGCCAACCACTGTGCCATCTGACTCTCAAATCATACTGCATCCCTACCCGGACTACCATGGCAAGCACCATGCAAGGAATGTGGATACAGATACCAACCGCAGACAGCTGCCATAGCCTGCTAGCAGGTCAAAAGCAAGACCAGAAGCCAGCAACCTACCTGCTTGCAGACACTTGTGTTTGTCCCCACAAGTGGGTTCACACAGCCTCTCTATTGGTCACCCAGCAGCAGAGAGGCCTGCAGATCCATGCTCCCAGTAAGGCTTTGGGAAACATGGTATTTGAGACCTGATTGTCCACAGCATTGCCTTACCTTGGAGCATCATGTAGCTTTTGCTGGCTGCACTGTAACAGATCCACAGTCATGTGGGGGGCTGCACATGATCAGAAGTCAGCCCAGGGGATAAGACAAATCCAAACAGGCTCTTCAGTTCAAGAGGGAGTTTTTCCACCAGCACATATCTGTATTGGTGCTTCGTTTTGAAACCTCAGATTTTAGGATAAGCCCAGGGTTCTGATCACCCCTTTCCACAAACAGTGGTCCATCCCAGAGCACCAGGCACTGGTTCATCTGATGATGAGGGTGTAAATCTCCCACATACCCAAAATGCAGACTCATTTAAGAGCTAATTTCTCACACGACTGATCTCCTCTAAAGCGAGTTTTGCAAGGTCAGGAATGTGTTCTTCTATAACAAAACCTTTTGTGAAGCTACTGGCATAAAAACTAGTATTACAAGGTCTTACAGAAGCTCCAGAACAGCATGCTGTAGTGCTCACAAAGAGGAAATTCTTCCTCCACAAGGTATGGGGAGCAGTTAGCCCAGCCTCAAGAACACTAGATGATAGGTGACCACAATTCAACTCCAAGTTCCCCATCAAGGGGATAGGCAAGAGAAACCAAGCCCCAGCTTGCTTCCTACCTGCCTCAGCCCCTAAAAGCTGGGTCCTGTCTGAGCATGAGCATGCACCAAGCTTGGTTTAAAGACACCAGTTTCTCCAGAAACGCAACAGGAAACAAAGCACCAAGGAGGAAAGTCAGCCAACAGCCAGCTAGAAAAAGCTCCAGGAATTGATCTGGCTGCAGCACAGTTTATGCAGGCTGGTTTTGGAAGAGGTTATTTTCTCAGCTGGGTGAAGAGCTGAGCAGGTATGCTCAGCTCTAGAAGCCCACGCAGGCCTGCAGAGAAGTAACCTCGCTTCTGGTTCCGAGAGACCCTGTGGATTTTAAAAGCCTGCCTGAGGCAGCAGCCACGGTGCTAAACATGAAGAGCCAGAAGCAGCACGAGGAACAACACATGAGGTGCAGAGGAGAGAGCTGAAGAGTCAGACCCTGGTGTGCATGCTTTGACCTCCTGTAAGGACCACACAGGCAGCTGCCCACAAGTGTTTGACTCTTGTTCCCAGGTGCTAGCCACATTTGGAAGCCTCCACACCAAAGCACCTGGGAACAAGAATGTCTTTAGAGGAGCTGAAGTCCCACAGGTCCTTCTTGCCAGAAGGCAGGGAACTGCTCACAGTCTGCTTTCTTGCTCAAGCTTCAGGAAGTTTGCAGAACTCTGATTGACTTCAGCCTGTCATTGCTACATCAGCAGCGACAAGGGGAGGCAAAGAAAATCTCCCATTCCCACTAGCACAAGTGGCAATCAGTGCTATTTAGTAGCAAGCACTAAAGGCAGCTATAATTAAGCACAATCCACTTACCCCAGCAGACTCCCCAGCGTGCAGAGTGGAGCTCACAGAGGTCAGCTGGGGGCAGGACTCTTCGAACAGGGTACTCCACACACCTCCTGCTGCTGGCACACCACAGGCACTGGGACAAAGGCAGCACAGCATTACCAGTGTGCAGCAGTGATGTCGTTAGCTATGCTCTGCTTCTTTAGCTGCAGCAAGAGGGCCACTGCTGCCTGCTCCTGACAGCCAGGTACCACCCATCAGCAACAGGACAGTCAGCTGTGCCTAGTCAGCACAGGCTGCATCAGGCTTGCCTGCACCAGTAGAGTAGGGGAGTGCAGATTTCTAGAGCAAGTAAAGATGCTGAGAACCCTCCTGGCTTGCATGATGGTCATAACAATCAAATCCTTAATACTCACTCCATGCATTTTTTGGGACAAGAAGGAAGTCTTTGAGACAAGGCACTTAACAGCTGATGAGCAGGGTAGGTTTGCATGTGCCATCCCTAGTCTTTCCCAGAAAGCCTACCTGCAGCAGCTTTGCACCCTCCTCTCCCGAGTGGCTCCAGCCCCTAACACCAGTGCTTGGTTGGGTTTGGTCAAACTGGTTTTGGCTGCGAGATCTGACTCAAGTTTGCTGATATCAGCGATAAAGTGGGACACAGGTATACATCCTGCATCCATCCAGTGCCACGTTACCCACAGGCTGGTGGAGGGTCAGCTTGCCTAGCCAGTCCAGCCCTCTTAAGCTCCTTCATGGTGCATGTCCCACTGACAGCATCTCCCATCCATGAAGAGGAGCTCATTAATCAACCCCAAAACCATACAGCAAGCCCCAAACAGTTTCTAGCAACCTCTTCCTAGAGCACCAAGGCAGGGTTTCCCTCTTACCATCATGGATGGGTGGCATTTGCAGCATGTTCAGAACAAGGACAGGGGAGCAGCCCACCCTTCCAGGAGGGAAGCTGCTCCATAACAGCCCGGCAAAGCCCACGTTACGTTTTCAGGCATTGCAAGAGGTTGGGAGCTCTACCGCTGCTACTTACAGTAACATTTTTCAGACACTCCTCACAGCTCCTGTTCGTATACTGGCTGCAATCTACAGGAAGGAAAAAAGACACCTCAGTACTTTGAAGAGCTTCTCAGTGCTTTGAAACTCTGGGTCCTCAGAGCATGCTCCTGCCCACTCTGGAGGTGGTCACTCCATCAGAGCAGCAGCAATGCAGCATAGTAGTGCTGCAAGAGATGCCAGCTTCAAAACATCCTCAAGTGTCATGGTGATAACCCCAAAAGCTTTGGAATGGAAATCCTCTGCCTTAACTACAATAGCCCAAAGCCCCGAGCTGCGAGTTCCTCTCCCTAAAAGCCTGATCATCTGCTGCAGCCAGCAGGCAGTGGGGCAGCTCAGGGACACAGCTGGGGTCAGTCCAGAGGGACCCTGCAAAGATAAGGACAAGTACTGGGCAGGCAGTGCAGTCCTGTATCACCAGATGACGGATCAGCTCAAGCAAACAAATGCCAGACAAGGAAGTTCCTACCAGGAAGAGAAGCAGAGGAGCACAAGGGGGACATGCAGCTATGGTCTCTGTGGGACCCCATACTCTCCCACTGCACATGAGAGAAATTCCAGCCCATTCATCCAAACCCTCCTTCAGCAGGAAACACTCCAGGTGACAAGAGGCACCACAGCCAAAATCTGCACCCGTGTTCAGAACCCATTTGCACCACATTTGGCAGAGGAAGACCCCTGCTCTTTAGACATAGGCAGCTCCTGGCATATGGATGACGGCTCCCAGCATGGCATCCCAGCCCCATGAATGACAGCATTCCCAGGGAATTCAGGTCAGCTGGGTGGGGAAACAGATCAGGTCTGAACACAGGATAAAGTGGCCCAGTTCAGCTGCCTTCCTGGGCTGGCCTGCAGTTCCAGGCCAGTGCTAGCTCTTCAGGAAAACCTTCCTTAGGACATTCACCTACCATTTCACTGGTATGCTCCTTCAGATCCTCAGGAAGGATGGTTTGCCAGCCCTTGAGGATCAGCCATTTAAGCCTCATCCCTTGCCTAAAGGGTATGAGCAGCAGCCCATGTGACCAAAGGCCATGAACCAGTTTGCCTGACTACTCAGTAACTGGTAGAAGGATCACTGCTTTGCAGCACTTTAATCAGGAAAAAATACCAGCCCAAGGTGCTTGTTTTCCACACTCACAAGCAGCAAAGCCGCATTTTCTCTCTCCGGCTGGCAGGAGCCCCGAGCTGTGACCCACTGTCAGTAGTCACATGCTCTGCACAGCCCTCCAAACAACTGGGCAATTTATGAACATAGCTCAGATAAGGGTGTTTACACACTGCCAGCCCAGGAAGCAGAGATTGCAGATTTTAGACACTACAAGGTATCTGCCTGCATCTTCCCTGTTCCTCCAGCCAAGGCCAGGAAAGCATCATAGCAGCCACGCTGCCCTGAGACTGCTTGCTTACAAGAAGTCACAAAACAGCCCTCTCACATCAGAGGCAAGATTTTAACCTGGCTCCCTATGCTTTTCCTTGGGGAAGGGAATCAGCCTGCTCACACAGGACAGCATGGGGAGCACTGCAGTCCTTGGGGACAGAGGTGCGAGAGCAGCTCTTGCTGTGCTAGAAGTTTCCTTCTGCCACCTGGCTATGAGAGAAGTGAAGACAGACAGCAAAACACGTTGGTCCTCATTCTCCTCCCAACTGGAGCAACCACACAGCCACCCAAAGTCTGGTCATCAGCTGGAGATGAGTTTCCCACTTGGTGAGCAGACTTCTTGGGGCACACCTGAAGGGGGATTGTCCCTACCCTTTGCTAGGGCTTCTCCTCCACCTGGTACAGCAGGCACATGGCTATGCTACCTCCTCCACCCACCAAGGAGGAGCAGTCAGCACCCACTGCTCCTCACCTACACCCCGATCTGGTGGCCCCCATCTTCTTCCTGGTCTGAAGCTCCTAAGGCTGTCTCCCCCAGCCTGTCCTGAAAGAGGATTTCCTCTAAAGGGTCATCACTGGGGGATTGGCTGCCAAGCTGTTAGCAGCACTGAATGCATGGCTACATTGCAAGTGGCAGCTGGGAAAGAAAACAGTAAAGCCTCTTTTCCAGCACCCCTTCTTGCAGATCTCAGAAGGATGCACTGGTGCCCCACACTGCACAAGGCCACACTCTGCCCCCGAAAGAAGGGCTTTCTTTTAGGGATGCTTAGCACAGTCCATGAAAGATAAAGGATAACCGGAACAACCACTGCAACACCAGCAGCCCAGCCCCTCTACATGTTTTTGAAGCCTTCCCAGCAAGGATGGGACCTGCCCTCCCGGCTCCCAGTGCCCATCCTGGGGCAACAGCCTGCACCAGGCTGCATCATGCACTAAGAATACCGCGAAAGTGGGGTTCAGAGTAACCACAAAGACTCGACTTCGGGCGCCCCAGCCTCAGCCCCTGCGGCGCAGGGAGAAGCACCCAGCGGGGCCGAGACGACAGCCCACCACCGGGCTCACAAAGCCCCTCATTCCGGGTCTCACAGCGCCCGGACCAGCACCCACCCCGCTGGGGCCGGGATGGGGCCACGCTTACCTCCCGCCACGTCCTGCGCGGCGGCGGCGGCGGGCAGCAGGGCCAGGGCGGCGCAGAGCCCGAGGACCGAGACCATGGCGGAACCGGGCCGCAGCCTGAGCTGGGGTCAGCCGGGACGGGAGCTGCTCCTATGTAGGGCCGAGCGCGGGGCGGGGCGGGCCGGGGCGGCCCCTCCCGCCGCGTCCCGTGGCCGGTCCCGGGGGCCGGTCCGGACGGAGCCCGTGTCAGATGAGCCTCCCGCGGGGTTTCACCGCTCCGCAAGGCGGGCGGGAAGCCCTTCGGGGATGGGGAGGGGGGAACCGGCCGCCGCACCCCGGCAGCCCCAGGCCCTACCGCAGGAGGGGGCCAGGCCCCCGCGGAGCTGCGGAGGCAGCGGTTTGCCCGCCGGGTTCGGGTAGTGCCAGCCTGAAACGCGGAGCCGGCAACCTGGTTTAGCGGAAGGTGTCCCTGCCCGTGGCAGGGGGCTGGAACTGGATGAGCTTTAAGGTCCCTTCCAACCCAGCCCAATCTGTGTTTCTGTGACCCTCCTCCTGACCCCTGCATGAACCGGTCCCCAAAAGGTCCCCACAATCCCTTCTCTCGTTGTTACACCAGTCTTTATAGCACGGAAGTGCGTTAGCTTTGTTCACATTTATATTAGTTCACATGATGCATAACGATAGGTTGTGGAATTTTACTGGAGACTTTGGTATTGTTTGTGCTTAAGTAAAACAAACAAAAGGACTGCCTGGCCCTTGTAAAAAGGACTTTACTGCTGGGAAGCATCATAGAATCACAGAATGGTGATCTCCAGATTTCTTGTCAGCCCCTTTAGGCACTGGAAGCTGCTCTAAAGTCTCTCTGGAGCCTTCTTTTCAGGCTGAACAAGCCCAGCTCTCTCAGCCTGGCTCCATAGCAGAGATGCTCCAGCCCTTGGAGCATCTTTGTGGCATCCTCTGGACTCACTTGAGCAGCTCCACGTCCCTCTTGTGTTGGGGCCCCAGAGCTGAGTGACAGCAGTACCCACCCAGTCTTGAGAACAAACTGCTTTGGAACACCAAACACACAGGTTCCATGTCTTTCAGCAGCCCCCGAGTCCTTGCTATGTGCCAAGAGCCCCGCGTTTCTCCCGAGGAGCTGCCAAAATCTGAACCACCTGCAAGAGGCAGCTGCTGGCATGAGAGCGCTCACCTGCGGTGGCAGAATCAAGAGTGCCCCTCCCTCCTCCGCGTCACGTCTCCCACGGCTCAGCCCCCGCATCCCACTGTTTGCCTGACTTAACACCATCGGCTGTTGACTCTTCCAGCCTGCAGGAGCTCTGTCACCAGTGGCCAGCCCGTCTGGCTCTCAAGGACACCAGGAACATGGCAGGGAGAGGGAAGCTTTCAGAGCAGGCAAACAATGTGCTCCACAGTGAAGCAGGCAGTGGCAGGGTGGCCAGCAGGGCTGCCTGCTCAAGCTATGGATCACCTCCTTCAGGTGTTTTTCTGTTTTACTGAAAAACATTCATTGTCTTCTTAGTTTAGGGCAATCCTCCCTCATGCCTCCCAGTCCTGCTGCCTGCGCCAGGCTGCCTGCTCCTGCTTGCTGCTGCCAAGAAGTCCACATGCATGCAGTGGTACTGCTACCCCATTCCCAAAGGACAGGGGGTAAAACCATGTCCCAAAGCACTCTGCTCAGGCAGCATCACAACCCTCGTCACAGTGACGGTCAAAAAACAATTCTTTTGGGCTGTCTGCATTGCTGGGCATGAATCATAGAATCGGCCCCTTCAGGCACTGTAAGACTGTTAGAAGGTCTCCCCTGAGCCTTCCCTTCTTGAGGCTGAGCAAGCCCAGCTCTCTCAGCCTGTCTCCATAGGAGAGGTGCTCCAAGCCTCCTCCAAGTGGTGCGGAGCTCCTTGGCTCCAGCACAGGAAAGCACTCTGCTTTCTTGACCTATGGCATGTGAAAAACACCATTTATATTGATGCGGTTCTCACATTGCAAATGTTGAGCATGTGGGCTTGAGGTCAGTGGGCTTCTTGTTTTGCCAGGAGGAAGACCCCAACACCTGGCTTTTGCTAAATGAGGAGATAGGCTGGGATGCAAAGCCTTTTTTACAATTACAAGGGTAAATATTTACTCATTCACACAAGGTATCCCAGACAAATCAGGGCATCAGAATGTGGTTTTACATGGGCTTCTTATACTTTTCAAACAGTCAGGTACAACATGACTAATCACTAACACCCACACTACCAATCGCTAGTCGCAGTAGAACTTTGCAAAGTAACTATTTTTTCAGCATTCTTGCTGCTTGTCTATTAAATGAGGTGGTTTTGGTGTCAGTCTTGCTCAGATTACTGATCTGCAACACTAGACGGTGCTGGGCAAGTTTCAAAGACATGTCACAGGGGCTGGGATGCTGGTGTTACAGTGGTTGTGCTGAGTTATCCTTATCCTCCGTGGACTGCTCTAAGCTGAAGGTAGCTGATGACACAGAGCTGTGTGGTGTGGTTAACACACTGGAGGGAAGAGATCTGGACAGGCTGGAGAGGTGGGACAGTGCAAACCTCATGAAGTTCAACAAGGCCAAGTGCAAGGTCCTGCACCTGGGTCAGGGCAATCCCAAGCACAAATACAGGCTGGGCAGAGACTGGATTGAGAGCAGCCCTGAGGAATAGGACGTGGGAGTGTTGGGTGATAAGAAGCTCATCACGAGCCGGCTTCAGTGTGCACTTGCAGCCCAGGAACCAGCCATGTCCTGAGCTGCATCAAAAGAAGCATGACCAGCAGGTTGAGGGAGAGGATTCTCCACCTCTGCTCTGCTCTTGTGAGAGCCCCCCCTGCAGTCCTGCATCCAGCTCTGGGGCTCCCAACACAAGGGGGACATGGAGCTGCTTGAGTGAGTCCAGAGGAGGCCACAAAGGTGCTCCAAGGGCTGGAGCAGCTCTGCTATGGAGACAGGCTGAGAGAGCTGGGCTTGTTCAGCCTGGAGAAGGGAAGGCTCCAGGGAGAGCTTAGAGCAGCTTCCAGTGCCTAAAGGGGCTTACAGGAAATCTGGAGAGGGACTTTTTACAAGGGCCTGTAGTGATAGGACAAGGGGGAATGGCTTTGAGCTGACAGAGGGGAGATTTAGATTAGATATGAGGATATGATGGTGGTGAGGCACTGACACAGGTTGCCCAGAGAAGCTGTGGCTGCTCCATCCCTGCAATGTTCAAGGCCAGGTTGGATGGGGCTTGGAGCAATCTGGTCGAGTGGAAGGTGTCCCTGCCTATGGCAGGGGCTTTGAATTAAATATCTGAGGTGTCTTCCAACCCAAAGCAGTCTATGGTTCTATGATCACTCCAGAATTAGCAGGCCCATGGAAGTCTCTCTGAAGCTGCCTTCTGTACTGGGGACAGCTCTTTCACACTTGCTGAGCAACGCCCTGACACTAGAGGCACTGCCAGCCAGCTTGGGCAGCAGGAGGAAGCATCTACTGAACCATTTATGTGTGCAAAGTGCCTCATTTATTTGTCCTGGGTTCATCTGTAAAGCGACACTCGAGCTGCAGAGCATCCTGGTGACACAAGGCAGGGACCCAGGCAGGCATCTGGGCAGCGGGACCAGGCAAGGTGCCATCGGGCAAGCCAGGGAATACTGAAAGGCCACTCTAATCCCACCAGCCTTTCCACTCCCTCTCCTTATTTGTCTCTGAAGGGTATTTTCAAACCCTTCAAGATGGCCTCAAGTGGTTTCCAAGGCGACAGTGCTAAAGTCATTACTGCCATGGAAACCCTCTCTTTGGCATAATATAAATATTTCCCTTGAAGGAAGCTGGATGAGTGGGCGATGTGCTATTTTCTAGCACTCCCTGGCTGTAACAGGACAATCTCCAGGAGATGGGAGGGAGGAGGAGCAGGGGAGGATAAAATTAGCTTGCCACACTGGCTGGCGATGGAAAAGGTGATTACCAGCAGTTCAGTGCAAAACCCCGGCTTGTTTGTGTCAGCAGGGTCCAAATGAGAGAAGATTTACCCTGTAGGGAGAAAAAGGGAATAAAAAAAGAGGGGGAGGGAGAAGTAAGTTTGAAAACAGTCAGGTTTTTCCCTGTCCTTCTTCGAAGTTTTCCCTTTAGTCCCACCCCTGCATCCCTTCTGATCAGCGCAGACAGACGGGGCTTCTGGAGCATCCTCAGTGCTGGGCCAGAGACAGCTGAGCCTGAGCCAGACTGAGAGCATGGATGAGATGCTTCTTTTTTTTTTGTTTTTAATTGCCTCCTTTCTGTCTCAACAACTCACAAATACCTTCACTTGAGCCCTGGGGAGCGGTGTCGCCTGCAACCCCTAGCACTGATGGTGGAGCAGCAGCGCTTGGAACACTCTTTGTGATGCAGCATCCCCCAAACCTGAGGACTGCTCTGCTGTGGTCCCCAGCCCATTGACCCCTCCAGTCCCTGCCCCTGCCTGCACCGTACTCAGCACTGGGGCATATCTCCAGAGAGGGGCTACTGGTGTGCCCCACACAACATGGACAGCTGGGCAGACCCCTGTGTGATGGCAGGGATTGTCCCTGCTGCCACCTCACCACACCAGCTCTTGTCAGCCTCCGGGGGAAATCCCTGTGGATTTCCGAGCTGCTATGGGGGATCCCGACACGGCACAATGGTGTTTTCCTAAATGGAGACAGCTGCATCATCATCACCAGGGCTGTGCAGGGTGGAGGTGCTGGCTGTGTGATGGGAGCTGGGGACCAGGCATCTGCACAGCCCATCTCTGCTTGTGTTGGCACAGAGGTGTAAATACCGCCTGGCCTGGAGCAGATGGCTCCTCTCACATCCATGCTCCAGGCAGATACCAGAGGGCTTTCCTAACAAATAAACTCCCCACTGAACACACATTCCCAGCCTGGAGTGCTTCTCACTCTCCTGGAAGAAGGGGATGCTCTCACTTCACTGGGCTGCCCAGGCTATTTTTAAACCACCGCAGCAACTGAAGGATGGGGAGACACCGTGTGTCCTCCAGCTGCGGATGACACCCCCCCTCCATGCTCTCACCTGCTGATCTTGCCTTTGGCAGGGGCTGGGCATGAATGTGTGCTCCCAGCAGCTGGCCAAGCTGGAGGACAGGGGCTTGCCCTGTGACTCCCCAGCACCACCCCAGAAAACCTGCTATGAGGCAGAGAGCTGCCCTGAGGCCCTTTTGCCCTCGGAGGTGCTGCTGACAGTGTCAGGAGGCCAGTGTGGTCAGACCCTGGCATCTCCTTTCCTTTTTCTCCCTTTGGAAAAAAAAAAACCACACAAAACAAAATCCAAACCCAGAGCAAACAATGAAAATGTTCCAGCTGCTGGCTCAAAGCAGTGATTCCGGATAAAACCCCAAGGATCTGCTGGCTAAATATAGCCTGAGCCCCATAAATTAAACAAAAGCTTTTCACCGGGCTCTCAGAAAGCTGGTTCCAGCAGCAGTTTTAGCTATGTAAGGTATAACTCTGGCAGTATTTGTTATTATTATTAGCCGTACCTCCTCCATGTCATTGACCTCCCCAGCGCTGTCGTTTAGGAGCATGAGTTTTGCAGAGCCAGGCTTCTCCCTTCTGGCAGCTTCTCTGCTGTGGAGGATTCCCACCTCAGGCTGCTTTCCTGCCTTTTTCATTCTAAATAGGAATTTACAAACACTTTTTTTTTTCCCCCTTTGTTCAACTTGTAATTACTCGATGCTTGCCCATCTCAGATGTCTGGTGTTTTCTAGGGCCACCCTCATTTTAGGCCTGTCTCAGGCATCTCCTTAAGTTTTATCCCTATCAGCTGTCCTGTGAACCCTAAAATAAAACACTGCCAGCCATGCAAAGGTGTTGGAAAGCTCTTGCTGAAACTTTGCTAGCCAGTGCATATGTAGGTTCTTGTCTGACTTCCTTTTTCTCATCAAGGTTATAAACAATATATTACATATACTATATATATCTGTTATTGGATAGCGAATGACTTAATGGCTTTCTGAGAGTTTTCTCCTCCAACCCTTTAAGGAAGTTTCATCATTCTGCTGCTTTGAGCAGGAGCAATACTGCTTGTGCTGCTGAGCATGAGTCGGCTCCACTTTCTCTCCAACGCTTCCTCCCAACACTCTTCTCAGTGTGATGAGTGCATTCCTTGCCTGCTTTTCCATCCCAGATATTCACTTTCTTGCTTTTTCTATGGGCTTTTTGCCAAAGTATTTTACTTCTTGCACCCAGAGCTCCTCCATCCCAAAGCCGAGGGCTGGCTCAGCTGGCAACACCACTGCGATCCTGGCCCCTTGCTCCGTCCTGCTGCTGAGCTTTCATTTTGTTTCTGCATTTGCTGGTGCGCTTATGGCTGAGTAACGCAGCCAACATCTCAGAAAGGTGTGAGCAGGGCTGGCAGCTTACAGGATCCAAATAGCCTTTTCGAAGTGAAAACACCATCTCCTCACTGAGTTTTGCTCAGCCTCCCATCGGTCCCAGCTCCCAGCTCTGCCAAAACCACCGGGCAACGTTCCTTCTTGCTGAGCTAAGTGTGACTGGGCCCCCGCAGGCACCAGTCTTTCTCCAAGGCCACCTGCTTGTCTTGTCCCCCATGTTGTCCTGCCCCCCCCCCCCCCCCCAGCGTTTTTGGTTCCCTGCAATGGTTTCTATGGAGATGGCCCTTTCCTTGGGCAGGACCTGAGGAAGAGGAGCCCAGAGCTACCTCCCCTGAGTCCTACTCAGAGGCTGGATGCAACTTGGGGGCTCTGCCTATACATCCCCTCCATCCCTCAGAGCATCCCAGAGCAGGCAGGAGATGGTCCTCCTGCCACCTCCTTGGGCTTGTACCTCTGTAAACATGCCTCTACCTGCTCCCTCAGCAGGGCACAAAAGAAAACATAATACAAAAACCAGGCTATTTTAAGTGAACTCAACCTCCCCCCCCGCCCCCCAAGAAAGAAGTCAACTCTGAGGCTGTCATGTCTATATTTAGTTGGAACTTTTCTGTCCAGGATTCAGACTCTATTTGGAAACCCTGTGCCTTGGCGTGTGGCCAAGCATCTTGGTTTTATACAGTAATCCCTCAGCATATGGCAAATGTTTCTCATCTCCCAGCGGCTGCGGCACTGGCCCCGGCAGCCCGGCAGCCCGGCAGCGCAGGGTTTTAAGCTGACACGGAGACAAGCTGGCTGGCTGTGGCTGCAGATTCATGTCTTAGACCCAAAAGGATTTTTAATAGAAACATCTTCTGACGTGGCTTTTAAAAACAAAAAAAAAAAACAAACCAGGAGCACCAGAGCTGCCCCTGCCGGGCCCCAGTGCCTTTGTGGTGCAGAGCTCAGGGCATCTCTACCAGCTGTTGGCCTGGGGTGATGCCTGCATGCATGGTAATGGCGAGGAAGATGTGGGGCTGCCCAAACTGTGCCCCCAGGCCTCCCCAGCTGGTTCAGCTGTTGAGGTAAGAAACAGCTTCTGGCTTATTTTGCCCCTCTCTCCATTGAAAATGTCATGAAAATTCCCATTTCACAGGCTGGGAGTTCTGGTGTTGACACAACAATTGCCTGGAGCACGGTGTAGTTCCCAGTAGTGTGATGGAGTTTTGGTGCCAGCAATTTTTTCCTGACAGTCTACAGGTGGCTGAATGATGCTCAGGAAAGCATCATCTTCACAGCATCTTTGCACACCCTGTTTCTCTCCTCTCCTCTCCTCTCCTCTCCTCTCCTCTCCTCTCCTCTCCTCTCCTCTCCTCTCCTCTCCTCTCCTCTCCTCTCCTCTCCTCTCCTCTCCTCTCCTCTCTCTCCTCTCCTCTCCTCTCCTCTCCTCTCCTCTTCTCTCCTCTCCTCTCCTCTCCTCTGTTACAAGCTTGTAACATGGAAACTCATAAATTAGTTGAAAGTAAAACTGCAGGTTCCCAAGTGCTACACATATGTCCATGCTCTGTGGCAGCTGTGAGATAGAGGGAAGCAGGAGCCAGATGAGAAAAGGTGATCAAACAGCTATTTATACACCCCTTCCAAATATTTTAGACTTGTGACATGCATGATGATGTATAACAAAAATATCTGCTTCAAAACCTTCCAAGTTAAATCCCACATCCTTATTTCAATTCAGGAGTTCAAGGGATTTAAGGAAGTATACACTTAAAGTGATACTTCTTATCTCTCACAGCGAGGAATGCTCCTCAGGGACAATGTAGCAGGCTTTGCGGAGAGACCAACAGTCCAGCACCATCACCCTGGGGAAGAGGAGACACCATGGGGACACAAGTCTGGACCCATTGCAGGAATTATGTGAAGGGCATCTGCAGGGATGTGTGGGATCAGTGCCTTTGGGGCAGCTTGATTTGGGAACTCCCTGTCCCTGCTGGTGGCCCCATGAAGCCTGTTATGGGGAGACTTGGTGTATTTCATCATCCTCGAATGAGGCATTTCCCCTGCTTCCCCTTCACAGCGGGTTTGACCCCTGCAATTCCTCTTCCCGGAGGACAGTTTTCTACAGCGTGGTTATTGCCCCACGCAGACACCCATGTTCCTTGTGGTGAAGCAATACAGGATGAGATAAAAGTCCAGTGGCTTTTTGTGGATGAAGGCTGGTTGAAAACCTGGGCATCCCAGCCCGGCCTTTGGTTAAGCTGTGTGGTCCAGTTGACACGCTGCAGGGCAGGGATATCGTCCAGAGGGACCTGAACAGACTGGGAAGGTGGGACAGTGCAAACCTCATGAAGTTCAACAAGGCCAGGTGCAAGGTCCTGCATCTGGGTCAGGGCAATCCCAAGCACAAATACAGGCTGGGCAGAGGCTGGATTGAGAGCAGCCCTGAGGAACAGGACGTGGAGGTGTTGGGTGATAAGCTCATCACGAGCTGGCTTCAGTGTGCACTTGCAGCCCAGGAACCAGCCATGTCCTGAACTGCATCAAAAGAAGCATGACCAGCAGGTTGAGGGAGGGGATTCTCCACCTCTGCTCTACTCTTGTGAGACTCCCCCCCACCAGCAGTCCTGTGTCCAACTTTGGGCCCCCAACACAAGGGGACGTGGAGCTGCTTGAGTGAGTCCAGAGGAGGCCACAAAGGTGCTCTGAGGGCTGGAGCAGCTCTGCTATGGAGACAAGCTGAGAGAGCTGGGCTTGTTGAGCCTGGAGAAGAGAAGGCTCTGGGGAGACCTTCAGTGCCTAAAGGGGCAGACAAGAAATATCAAGAGGGGCTTCTTATGTGGACATATAGTGACAGGACAAGGAGGAATGGCTTTGAGCTGACAGAGGGGAGATTTAGATTAGTTATGAGGATATGAGGGCGCTGAGGCCCTGGCACAGGTTGCCCAGAGAAGCTGTGGCTGCCCCACCCCTGCAGTGTTCAAGGCCAGGTTGGACAGGGCTTGGGGCAACCTGGTCTAGTGGAAGGTGTCCCTGCCCATGGCAGGGGGGTGGAACTGGATGAGCTTTAAGGTCCCGTCCAACCCAAACCACTGTATCATTCTGTGATCTGTGCATGCACTCCCAGAGAGATGGAGCATCCATGGGAAACAGGTACACCACCAGAAGTGACCGTCAGCTGGGAGGCTGTTTGCAGTCTGTGGAACCCGCACACCACAGGAGATGAAGTGAGTTGTCTGGGAGCTGTGCTGCACAGCGAGGATTTTTGCTGTAATTATGGGTTTTGTCAGTCTCACCCTGGGAAGTTGGAGCGCACGGTGCCAAACGCCACCCTGGCATGTTTATTAATGATGATTGTAAAACCTTGGCAAAAGCATTCACCATCAGGTCTGCAGAAATCCTGCCGGATCCACTGCCTTCCAACCAGATGGGCCTTATTAAGAGATGTCACACCCCTAACAACACCTGACAGCTCTTTGACTCTCTTCCCCGTGCTGTTCCACGTGCTACAAGCAAGGCAGCAGCCTGAGCTGAGGGCCAAGGGGAGACAGGAGCCTGCTGTTCCCATGCCTGCCCCAAGGGCATAAAGCCAGGGCTCTGGCTTGCCATGAGCTCCTGCACCCTTCATTTACTTCTTGCTCCTCATCTGCCTTCCTTCTCCTCCCATCTCCATTTTCCTGCTGGAGGCACCTAGTTCACCCACGTGTGTGCAATGAATGACCAACAGCATCAGTCACTTGAGGTTGCAGAGGATACTTTGATATCTCTGTATAAGAGGAGTTTTCCCTGCATTTTTTGAATGTGTGATTTTTTCACCATGCAATTGGCACAGGCTGCCCAGAGAAGCTGTGGCTGCCCCATTCCTGGCAGTGTTCAAGGCCAGGTTGGATGGGGCTTGGAGCAACCTGGTCTAGTGGAAGGTGTCCCTGCCTGTGGCAGAGGGGTGGAACTGGATGAGCTTCAAGGTCCTTTCCAACCCAAACCATTCTGTTATTCTATGATTCCATTTACTGGAGTTAAAATAACTGCTGGGATCACAGAGATGACAGTCGACAGCACAGTTTTCTCTGTGTTTAATAACACTCTATCACACCAGCATTAGCACAGGCAGAACACCTCCTGCATGGCTGGGCTGAAGCATCTCTCACGTCTTTGCTCTGTATTTACACTGCCAAGATGTAATTTTGGGAGCAATGTGCTTGGGACAGCTATGGGAAGTTACGAAACCACACCCTGAATTTTGGGTGTGTGGTCATCCCTGGTGCTCTCTGCTGATGGCTCCTGGTTGCTTCATGCTCCTGATGGGGTCCTCCTCCAGACTCAGGGAAAAGGCCGCTTTGCCCAAATCCCTGACTCACTTGCACCATCTTTCCCTGACAGCAGGCTGGCTCCGTGCAGGAGCTGGGCTTGGGCAGGAGCTGTGCAGGCTTTGGAGAGCTGCTGCTGGCGCTTGCTGCACGCATTCCCTCTGACTGCATCACTGCAGCTCTTGCTTGCTGCCTGCCAGCGCTCCCCCCGTGTGATATGCCAACCCCATGGATTCCAAAATCAGAAATGTTTCACCTTCCAGAATGTTATCCTGCCTAAAAGCCATGCTCTGGGAGAGACTTTGGTCTCCAGACGCACAGGGGTACCCGCATCACCATGACCGGCAGATGGGAAGGGGCCAGTTTGGCCGTGCTGGCACCTCCCAGCTCTGTGTCTGTGTCTTTCTCAAGGGACATCCCATCCACAACACAATTGCTAATTTCCAGCCTAATCTGCAGCTCTCGAGGCTCACTGTGACTTAACACAAATGCCGGGGACCGCCCGCGGGCAGAACAAGAGCTGTTCATTAAAGACCAGCCTGGAAATTTCTCAAGTGTTTTGTTTTTTGGGTTTCAGGCTGTTTTTTTATGTGTTTTCCCTTTGGAATTTGCCGTCTTTTCCCGGTCACTAAGAACTGATTTGCGGGGGGTGAATGGCTTTTTGAGCAGTCCCCTTGTCTTTGGAGCAAAAGCTGGGGCCAGGGGAGCCTGGGCTCTTTTTAATTGTATCCTGACTGCAGTGTTCATTACTCAGAGCCTTAACAGGCTCTGCAGTTCCCATTTGTAATCACACATTCAGTAAAATAATGAAGTTATAATTGCTAGGAATCCCTTCTCCTGTACGTAACAGAGCCTGGGCAGGAGAGGTGGCACTATGACTGAGACAGCAGCAAACACCAGCGTTGCCTTGGTCAACATTTCAAGAGCAAATTAAGCAGAGTTAAAGCAAGATGTGAACTGATAAAAATACCCCAAATCTGCCTAGATGATGACAACAATGATGAAAAGACACTTTTAAGCTCTCCTTTGCTTGTTGCACTGAGAAAAGCATCCTCTTCCCATCAGGTGGACCCCAACCTGATCTAGTGGAAGGTGTCCCTGACCATGGCAGGGGGTTGGAACTGAATAAGCTTTAAGATTCCTTCCAACACAGACCAGTTTGTGATTTCATGAAAACAAGGCTTGAGGTTCTCCTGTGCCTCTGCCCATGGCTCCTCATCACTGCCCACCCTGCAGAGCAACCATCTCCTTGGGATACCAGCCACCTGAATCCCATGGGTGCTGGGCAGTGGTCTGGGAAGGGATTTCAGCCCTAAACCACAGGTACCTGTGTTTTCTGCCTACAGCTTTTCCAGCCCTTTTGCCTGCTGGGATTTGGGCCCTGCTAAGGAGAACCAGTAAAAGAGAAGAAATTACCAATCAGCACAAGGAATCATAAGTGACTCAGGTTTAAGAAGGGCAATTTTTTGCCAGGAAAATGTGATGGGGTTTTCGGATGGAGATGGAAAATGGGGCTGAAGCTCTAATCGATCCAGCGTTCAGCACATTAACCTGGAGAGTGAGGCTCAGCCAGCCCTGGCCTCAAGGCACAGGGCTTGGCAGGAGCATTTTGCCCAGGAGATAGGGGCAGCCATGGCTGTGAGGTCTCTGGTGGGTCATCACTGCTGCACAGCACCGAGCTATCAGCATGGCAGGGAGAGCATTGGTAAAGTGATGGGGACCAGGGAGACGTTATGAATTCCCAGGGGGAGAGATCATGGAACAGGGCAGAGTCCCCACACCAGCACTGCCAGACCTCAGTAGCTGCCACTCAGCAAACACACCCTCCTTTTCGTGCTGGTGAGAGCACTGTGGGCTGCATGGTCAGGGCTTTCAGACATGGAGATCGATGTTTAAGGCACTCATAGCAGCTGTCATCTGCCCAACCCAGTGTCTTTCCCACTAAGGGAATCCATTTTGAGGGTCGATCTGCTGCCCACAGACCTCAGAGGGAGGTGGGAAAGTGCTGGGACACAGCATGCAGCCCTCCAAGAGAGACGTCATTATCAGGACTTGTGCCTAATTATAACAGTTTTTTTCTTTCTAACATTTTATTTTAGTAATTAATCACTAGAAGGAATTGGATGAGAGTAAAGAATGAGACTCTTCCATCTGGATGTGCTGGAATTGTTTCACCGATAGCCTAGGCAGAGCATTAGCAAACCTAACAGAGAACTGGGGAGGACAGCATCTTGGCTGGGCCATTGGCTTCTTGTGGTCGAGCTGGACTTCCCGCTTGCAGAAAATATCCATGCACCACTCATGCAGGGACATTTCCAACAACTGACAAAAACTGTGGGAGCTTCCAGCTATCTGGAAAGCCCTGGGGAACTGCTGCTGGCCAGAAAGCATTGCTGGAGGTAATAGCACATCCTGTGTGCATCACTCCTGCAATGGCCAGGGTCAGCCCTCAGCTATGCAAAGTTTCATCTGGTACAAGGATTTTTTCTGGGACAAGGGCTGTGTGTCTGCCAGCTGAGCCTTTGCAGGAGGTATTTCACCAGATCTGGTCAGGTCTCTGCCTGACCAGCCTGGAGTCAATGTGCCCTGGGCAAAATCAATAGCAGATGTCCAGCCAGGAGCTTTCCCCATTCTCCTCCTCCTTCTCCACTCACCCCTATGTTTGACAAACTGCCACCTCCCTGGGATGGAGGAGAAGTGGCCTGGAACCATTGGACAGGACAAGGACAGGGCCCGGAAGCTCATCTCAGGGGAAAGGAGAGGACTCCTGATATGGCTATTCGACCTATTGACACAGGTTACAACTCCTGAGGGAGATGGTCAGTGCGGACAGCAGCAGGGAAGCTCAGAGCCCTCTTTGCATTGCTCCACAAGGTGAGACTCCTCTGTGCTTCATCATCACCAGGGACTGCTTGGTGCTTTGAAAGGGTGCTTTCTCTTGCCTGGAGCATATGATGTGCCACCATCTCCCCTAAAACTGTCATGACTCTGGGGACATTATTGTCCTCAGCATCGCAGCCAGGAGCCCTGACACATCCCTCTGGCATCCCAGCCAGGAGGGAAGGAAGGAAAGTGGGGCTGGGACCAAAAAGATCCCAGGAGCAGAGCAGGAACATCATACAGCACTAGCACAGAGTACAGCTATAGCCGTGCATTCTGCTTCTCTCTGCTTGTTCTCTCAGGAAAGTTCAGTCTCGGCTGTCAGTCCCCTTCTCCTGCTTTTTTTGAAGTTGCAGATCTACGTACATGATGGTGTCTCTAATTAATATAAATATAGCGAAACATAAATAATAGACATGCCTGAAATAGTGTCACCCCGAGCAGGCAGGCGTACGCGTCATGGAAAGAAAATAAAGAGGCTTTTTTGTCTGTTTTGGCATTTTTTGTTTGTTTTCGGTGGTTTGTTCTGTTCCTTAGGATACAGCAACCTTTGCCACGGGTGAAACCACTCCAAAGCAAGAGAGACAGAGGGGTAAAAAGCCCCAGGGAAGAGAGAGGGATGAGGATGGGGACAAGGATAGTGACGGGGACAGGGATAGCGGCGGGGCTGCGGGGCACGGTGCCGGACCGGTGGGAGACAGGGAAAGCCCTGCCGCTCTGGGGAGGCGGGGATTCACAGTAAATGAGGTTTATGATGGAAACGCGGTTCCCTGTCCTCCCCGCACGGCGGCTGCTCCCCGCCACGGCACTTCCCGGCGCTGCCCCGGGCCCGGGGAGGGGCGAGGGCGCGGTCGGGGCCGCCGGGCTCTTCCCTCCAACTCCTCCTCCTCTTCCTCCTCCTGCCGGCCGCCCGCCGGTGCCGGCGGACCGGGCGGAGCGGAGCGGGCTGGGCCCGCTCGCATCCCTCCGCATCACCCTTCCCGGCTCCGCCTCGCCGAGGAGCGGGGAGCTGCCGGGCTGCTCGCTGAGCCCGGTAAGCGGCAGACGCGGAGCCGCCTTCTCCGGAGAGACCTGGCTGGTCCGGCCGCCGATGACACCGCGCTGCCGCCGCCAAGTAAGGGGACAGCGGCGAGGGGACGCGAGGTGCGGCAATGGGGTGGTGGTGGGGACACATGACATAACGGGGACCCGCGGCGGGCTCATCCCCTTCCAAGGGGAAAACCCCGCTCGGGACCGTCTCTTGGGCAGCCCGGCGCTCGCTGCCGCCCCGCACAGTGCCCTCGGAGCCTATCCCGGTCCCGTCCCGAGGCCTTTGGGTCGAGTTTGAAGCGGTCTGGGGAGAGGGGACAGGCGTTCAAGCAGTGGGGCAGCGCTGGGGCGGGGAGCCCGTGGGAAAAGCTGCTTAAAGGGTCGGGAAGGACGGGGCAGCATCCTTTTGTCCACCCCAAGGTGGAGAAGATGGCTTCCACCAAGCCTCTGAAGAGCCCGGGGAGGCTATGTGGTCTTCACTGGTGTCTCAGCATGTGTTGGTTCTCAGCTTTGCTATAAAACAGCACACCCTTTTGACTGGCAGAGAAACAGCCGGAGTCAGCTGTTCCCCCACATTGCCAGGCCAGGGAAGCTCATTAGTGTCTTCCTCATTAAGTAAAAATTGCTGGGGCCATTTGCTTTGGAGGGCAGGAGGATTGAGGAGGTGTTCGGCATGCCCAGCCTGCAGTAAGAGGCTGTCTTCAACTGTTCTTCAGGTTGTTTCAGGGTATGAAAGGGCATAAGAATGTATTTCAAAGCTCCTGGAAAGTGGCATTATCCCATGCAAGGTGCAGTTAACCTGTGGGACTTGCTGCCGCACGATTCCTGCAGGGACAGAGGCAGAGCTTCCCTGCAGCAGCAGCGGGAAGCCCTGGGTTTGTAGGTGTGAAGTGATGGAGCCAGGAGGATACCTCAGCCCCGAGGCTGTGGGGGCCAGCCACTGCCTCCCTGCCAGCCCTGCCTTCCTGTGGGAAGGGGCTTTTCCGAAAGACAAGCTCCAGTCTAACTGGGACATGCCCGGGAGGCGGTGAGGGGACAGGTCTCACTCTAAAGGCATCCTAGCTTGGATCCAGCCTGCTCTGGATGCAGCCAGCAGAGTTATTCTCTAAAAAGGCAACAGGAGTAAGTCGGGAAGTTGTTGGTGTCCCTGGGGTGAGAGCTGAGCTGTCCTGGCCCTGGCAGGCTGATGGAGAGGGACTGGCTGTGCTGGGTCTCTGCTGTCCCAGCTGGGAGTTGGTATGCCTGCAGCCTGACCTCAGGCCACCCTCCTCCTCCCGTGCCACTGCCCAGCTGTGTGGGAGAAAGCACTCGCCATGCAAGAGCTGGTCATGGTGGCAGACGTCTCTGCTTTGCTTGTCCTTTACACAGCGATCAGGGAGAGGGGAGCATCTCTGAGCAAAATGCTGCTTGCTTGCTTGAAAGCTGCCAGGGAGCAATGCCCTGCAGCCAGGAGTGGGCACAGAGGCCCAGCAAGGTGCTCCTGGCAGATGTGTGCATGTGGCTCTGCATGGATGGGTGGGCAAAGGGAATGTGTAGAGAGCAACAGGCAGGAAGATGGAAAAAGCAGATCCCAAGTGTCCTCTCAGGCTGGCAAAATGCAGAGAAGTGCGTTCCCCTGTCATTGCAGAAAATAGTTTGAGCGTGACTTGGTAGGGGTTTGTTTGCTGCAGTGGGACAGGAGGGATTTACACTCCACCCACCAGCTCAGGGGCCTCTCCCCAGTCCAATGCAAAAATAGGCTGATCTTCCCAAATGATGTGGCGGGCTGGAAAATGCCATTCATGCAGGGACCCACAGGGCTTGTGCCCCAGGAGAAACTGTTGTGAGTGACTCTTTCAGCAGGCCCAGTGAGGGATGCAGGGAAGAGCCTGGCTTCGGGCTGTGCTGTGCTCACGGCTGCTGGAGAGCTACAGCCTCCACACGTGCCAGTGTGCAGCATAGGCACAGCAGGAGCTCGCCCTCCTCGCACAGTCTTCTGAAGCTTGAGGAGCTGGTGTTTTTTCCTTCCCAAAGGGCATCTGAAGCAGAAATCTCCCGTGGCCATCAGCACACTCCTGCTTAGCCGGCCAAAGGAGGCTCTGCAAGAGTGGCTGCTTTTCTGCCAGCACATGGAGGCTGCTGTCCTACCCACTGCCCGCAGTATGTCTGCCCCAGACTGGGTAAAATGAGGTCTTCAGTAGCTCCAGTCCTGGAGAGGGCAGGCGGATGCCAGCAGCACAAACCCTCCCAAATCTGTGGCGAGCCCCATGGCACTGCGCTGTGTGCTGGGCAGCAGCCCAGGAGCTGGATCCTCTGTCCTTAGCAGCACCAAGTGGCCAGGGATGGCTGGGGAGGCTTGTGGAAAGTGACAGCTGGCTGGAAAAGCAGGTCCTCTACCTGCCCATCATTGTCCCCAGCAGCCCCCCAGCCCTGGACACTGGGGGTGCCTGCAGGCAGCCCTTTCTCATGGATATTAAGACATGCCTCCTCTCCAAGGCATGGCCTGGCCACCAACTGCCTGGGCCCCACTGGCCAGTGGGGACTGGCCCATCCCCAGCTTCAACCTGGCATCACCCTTGTTGATGTGAATGTTTCAGGTCCTACGTGGCCGGGCCCTGGCTCCCATCGAGCTGCACCTCTGCCTGCATCCGGTGATGCTCCCCAGAGTGCCTCCTCCATCATCCCTCAGCTCCCACACCAGCCCCGGGGCGGGCAGGATGCTCCATGCATGAAGGGGCTTCCTGAGGGCTCTGGTACGAGCTAATCCCCAGGGAGGACTTGGGAGGTGCTCGGAGCCCTCCCAGCTCCCCCCTTTCCATCCTCCCCCGGCCACTTCAGCCATCCTGAGTCACGCCGTGCTGCCAGTGCCAGCAGAATGGCAGAGCCCACATGCACAGCTGGTGGGCATGGAGCGAGAAGGGGAGAGGGGCCATGTCCCAGGAGGTGCTTTCAGGCAGGGTAGTCCACTGTTCTTAACGCTAGCAGGGAGCTATTTTTAGAGAGAGGCAAATTTGATTTAATAGAACATAATTTGCTGCTGACAATTCAGAAGGCGACTGAACGAGCAGCTGGATTCCTAAGGAGGTTTTCCCTGCCCTTCCTGAAATCCAAAGCTGATGCGCCAGAAGTGGCATTTGTTATTCCAGCAATTGCTGGGGGAAAGCCCCTTGGGATGGCACAATTAGCTCCACTTTACTTTCCTTCTGTTGCTTCATGCTACCCCATAACCCTACACTAAACCAAGCAAGGGGTATGTTCACTGCTGTCCATTGCAGGAAGCTTGGTGCACTGGGACTCCTTTGGGCAGCTGGAACCAACCAAGAGTTCCCCCCCCCCCCCCTTGCATTTTCTTGTGCGGGCTGCTCTGGCTCTGTTCTCTCAGCCCCTCCTTGTATAAATTTAGGATAAAGAATAGGTTCTGGTCTAACAAAACAGCTCACTTGTCAGGAAACAGAAAGTGTATGCTCATGGAAGGTTACTTACAGACTGAGTTCTGCTGGACCAGCCTCGGAGATACCCTGGGACAAGCCCTTCATCCTGAAAAGGTGGAAACACTGTACTCCTGCTTGTCCTTTCCCCAGGATGAAGATCCCTAGAAAACCTGTGCCAGTATGGGAAGACGTTGGGTGGTTTTTACTGGCCCAGCTACACAGCTGTTTTAATACCTGTGTCCAGCCTTTCCCTGATGGGTGGCATGGGGACAAGGAGCTGCTGGGATGAGCTGGGATGGCCACAGGCTGGAGGAAAGGTGCCTCATGGCCAGCAGGGCCTGGCAAGGGTGGAGAGGTGGCATTTCCCTCAGGGCTGTGCATTGTCCCCACATGAGTTCCCAAGGGCAGAGCAGCATGAGGAGACCATCATCCCCCTCAGCCCTGAGGTAGCTGTGCCCCTGTAGTGTTGGGCAGGAGCAGCAGAAGCATCTCAGGGGTCATAGAATCACAGAAAGATTTGGGTTGGAAGCAATCTTGAAGCTCATCCAGTTCCAACCCCCTTCCACTAGACCAGGTTGCTCCAAGCCCCGTCCAACCTGGCCTTGAACACTGCCAGGGATGGGGCAGCCACAGCTTCTCTGGGCAACCTGTGCCAATGCCTCACCACCCTCACAGGGAAGAACTTCCTAATGTCAAATCTAAATCTCCCCTCTGTCAGCCCAAAGCCATTCCCCCTTGTCCAGTCACTGCAGGGCCTTGTAAAAAGTCCCTCTCCAGATTTCTTGTTGGCCCCTTTAGGCACTGGAAGCTGCTCTAAGCTCTCCCTGGAGCCTTCCCTTCTCCAGGCTGAACAAGCCCAGCTCTCTCAGCCAGTCTCCATCTCCCCTGATCGTGTCACAAAAGCCTTATGAAGGTGGTCACATTTCCTTGCCAGCCCTGGGGCTGCCCTTTGTGGCTGAAGTGAAGGAGGTCTGTCCCAGAGACACCTGGGGGCAAATCCTGGGATTAGGGGTAAGTGTCTGTCCCTGGTGTACCGCATATGCAAATATCCCTAGGGACACTGGGTGGGTTTGGTGTGGCACGTGGGACCCAGCAGCTCCCCAAAATGACTTGCTCACCTTTGCCAAATGCCTTTTCCTGCAAATGGACAGCACCACGAGCAGCCCAGCCGGCCGCTGGGGGTGCGGGTGCTCTCCAAGCATCATCCCAAGTTGTGTGGCCTTTCCCTGCTCGCCCTTGCTCCTCTTTCTCATCAGCTCAGTCTGGTAAAAACCGGGAGCCAACATTTAGCAGGGAAGTGGCTGTAAAATCAAGATCAATTTGCTCTCATCTGCTCCTTGAAGAGAGGCACCTCCTCGGGATGCTGTCTTTTCCCCTATGTCTGATTTGGTTAAGTGAAGAAGCTAATAACTCTTCAAGCCTGAACATGGATGGGCTGGAGAGGGCCACTTGTAGGGATGATTCCTCTACAATGCAGGTTTTTCCCTCTCACCCAGTTTTGAACATAGATTTTAATTTAGGATGGTTCTCCATGGAGGATCCAGTTAAAGGTCACCACCAGCTTCGGAGATAGAGGCACAAGCTGGGAGCTTCCGTTCGTTCAGCCCCCCTGCCTCCGTGCACTGCATCTTCTCTAATTAGTTGTGTCCTTCCTTCTGCTCCTGTCACGCTGGGTTCCCTTGGAAAACACCAGGGGTACATAAGGCAACAAACTCCTATCCCCACAGTGGCGTTTGCCTTGGCTCTATTGAGGCACATCCTCCAGCCGCCGGGAACTGTGGCTGTTGCTGGTTGCATGGTGCCACCCCTCCTGCAGCCGGGCACTGCTGAACTCTTCCTCTCTTTCTATCCTGCTCTAGGGAGGAAGGTGCTGATCCAGGATTTGCTGCCCATAGGCTCAGTGGGATGATGCCAGCTGGCCAAGAGCCCCCCACACCCCTCACCGTGCCAATGTGACTGAGCCAGCCCAGCCCTGCAAATACAGCAGCTTGTGGCCACCCCAAAGTGGGCCCTGCTGCCTGAAGATGAGCGATGGCGGGTGGATCTCCCTCAGCCCTGCCGAGTTCACACAGCTCCAGCAGTACACGGACTGTGAGTACCCTGCACATCGCCCCAGGACAGGGATGAGGAGCTCTAAAGACCTGTTGATCTGTGCCAGGCTTGTCCTCCACATCCTTGGTGTCCTCCTGGAGAAACAGATAACTCTTTAGATTTGGGATGGGGAGGCTGGGAAGATTCCAGCTGGTGGGACACAGCAGGAGAGTCCCTGTGCCTGCACTCCCTGGAGAATTCAGCTAAGCACCAGCCCCCCTGCTTTGGCGGACGCACACGTGAGCATGGCTCGGTCCCTCCGAAGGCGGCCAGCTCCCACGTTCATCCGTGAAGCAAAATGCCAGCAATGAAAGCAGACTGGCTTTTCCCAAACACATGGAGCTGCTCCACAGCTCGCCTCAGGTTGCCAATCCTCTGCGGCAATTTTACTTAGCGCTTTTGCAGAGCAGCCTTTCTCCTGCAGCTCCTGCCAAGGAGAGCAGGTTGGCGGTGGTGCTGTGGGGTCCTGGGGCTGCAAGAGGCTGCAGAGGGAGCCCAGGCAAAGCCTATGCACCTGAAACTGGGTCCTTGAGGTCCTGCCTACCAGAGAGCCAGCATGTGAGTGTCCTTGTTGCAGCAGGCAGTGGCAAAGTGATGTAGCCTGAGAGGAGGACAGGACAGGCAGGAAAGCTCAGTCAGGACCATGGCACAAAGGGAGAGGAGGTGTAAAATCTCTGCTTTGCAGAGGCAGCACGTCCCTGGGGTGAGCAGGCTTCTGCAGGAAAGGACTTGGAGGCAAAGGGTTCCGTCCCCATGACATCCTCAGAGCTGTCCTCAGGGCTGCTGCACATCGCTGGGGTGAGGCTGACAGCATGGGAAGGCATGGCTTCCAACTCAAACAAGCCAGTGCAAGCAGCTCCCAGCCCCCTGCCTGCCCACCTGCCATCCCAGACAGGAACACAGGGCTGCAGGCAGAGGTGTGTGCATAGCGTCGCTGTCTGCATCTCATCCTGCCTTTCTTGAGTCACAGACCATAAAACACCATCTGTAACGCTGAGCTCATGTTCAGTGTTGTCGTTCTGTTAATCACAGTGTGGTGAGCAAGGCTGCAGTGCGGGCAGCTGCCTCCTCCCCAGGCGGGTGGTCTGGAAGTGACAGAGGGATGTGAGTCCTCACAGGGACTTTAGAAACTCATCCAGTTCCAACCCCCTGCCATGGGCAGGGACACCTTCCACTAGACCAGGTTGCTCCAAGCCCCGTCCAACCTGGCCTTGAACACTGCCAGGGATGGGGCAGCCACAGCTTCTCTGGGCAACCTGTGCCAGCACCTCACCAACCTCACAGGAAAGAATTTCTTCCTAATATCTAACCTAAATCTCCCCTCTGTCAGCCCAAAGCCATTCCCCCTTGTCCTGTCACTACAGGCCCTTGTAAAAAGCCCCTCTCCAGATTTCTTGTTGGCCCCTTTAGGCACTGGAAGCTGCTCTAAGGTCTCTGTGGAGCATTCTCTTCTCCAGGGAGATTCTCTAATGGCAAAGGGATCTCACCTGTGTGATGCCTTTGTCTCCACAGACTCCACCAAGAAGCTCAAGGATGTCCTGGAGGAATTCCACGGGGATGGCGTCCTCTCGAAGTACAACCCTGAACAGGTATGGCCCTGTCCCCTCCAGCCTGCCCCCAGCACCCTGCCAGCTTCCCTAGCGCAGCTCCCTCAGCTAAAAGCAGCCATTCTCTCTGTCCACCTCCCACCTCTCCCTATGGCCATGCTCCTAGCACTGGGAAAGATGCTTTCACAGATGGGGAGCATCTTTCCCAGCCCCTGGCCACATATTCCCCCCTCCCCACCCATCCCAGGGGCAGGCTTGCCGTGCGGCCATCCCACCTCATCCCATCACTGCTGCCAGGAGCCCCTGGCCGTGCTGGTGTCCAGTGCTGTCTGCAGGCACTGCAGAGAGATGCATGAGGTGCATTTTGGGGCATCTCCTTGCCAGGCAGAAGCCAGGAGGGATTTTCTGTCTCTCTTCCCCCAAAAGCAAATGATTTTGCTGTTGCCAGCATGGGACGAGGGAAGGCCCGATGTGTTCTTGCTCTTGCCTGGGGAAGGCTGGGGTTATTTTTTCCAAGTGGTGCTTTCAGAGAGACCTATTAATGTGCCAGCAGGACAGAGCCTTTCACAGGGGCCATAATCACTGAAATGAGGCAAAATGAGAAAAATCAGTGGGCTGAATATGTCGAGGAGGGGCAGCAAAACTACCCCGCTATTGAAGGGCACCACAGGACCCTTGCTGTAGCTGGGGCCACAAAAGCCATCAGGAAGGCAATGTTCTGATGTGATGAGGATGCCCAGCAGGGAAGGAGGAGGCAAGGAGACCTGGGGAGGACAATAGTCCCCAGGGCTGGGGGTGGGTTGGAGAGTCCCCCTGCTCCGTGCCCTGCCGTGGGGGAGCAGGAGGCTTTCAGAGCCCCCTGCAGCCAGCTGGCACTGGGGATGTTTGGCCCTGCTGCCTCCGAGTCTCTTTAGTTTATATCTCACCACTGGGATGTTGGAAGCTGGTTTTCGAGTGGGTTCTGCAGCTGATGTGCCCAGTGATGGGGGTCTAGGATACCACCCTCCACTGGTGCATCTGCATCCCCATGGCATGTCTGCGGCACCTCCATCATTCTTCTGTGTCTGCTCCCCAGCCCATTGACTATGAGGGCTTTCACCTCTTCATGAAGACCTACCTGGAGGCAGACGTGCCTGAAGAGCTTTGCCAACACCTCTTCACCTCCTTCAAGCGTAAGATATGTCAAGCCTCCCCTGAGACCCAGCGCCAGAGCCCTGGCGTCTCGCAGCACAACACCCTTGGTAAGCCAACCGCTGTCACCCAGCTGGGTATGCCATGGCAGTTTGGCCTCTCTCCCATGCTGCCCCACAGGGACAGAGGTAGTGGGGTGACACCTGCAAGTGGGTGGCATCGAGGCCAGCACACTCTGTCCCATCCCATGGATGGGCTCCCAGGGGCCCTCCACTGCTCCAAGCCAGCAAAAGCTTTGCCTGGAGTGGAAATCCACAGGACACCATTGCATTGATTCCTCCCTTCCAGACCTGTAAGTCACTTGACACCAGCATTTCCATCAGAGCAAGGTGGCCTGTGCACCTCTCACAGGTACTGGTGTGGGCAGGCACCCAGAGCAGGAGACCTGTGCCAGGCACCCAACTTCCCCCTGCCCTTGCCCAGGTGGATTTGCAGTGCATGAAGACCTCTGCTGAAAGTACTGTAAGCTGCAAAAGAAAAGGGAGAACCCTCCCCGGGTGCTTGCCTGCAGTGTTGGGGCTCGAGAGCAGCTCTGGCAGGTGGCAGGGGTCTCATCCTGCTCGCCTGGTCCCAAGCACTCAGGTGACCAGTCCCCATGGGTGGCAGCGCTGCTGGAGACTGCTGGGCCAGGCAGGAGGGTGAGGCCTGGGGGGGCTGTGGTGCCCCTTAGAGAGCCCTGGGTCCAGGATGCCAGTGTGCTCTGGGATAGCAAAAACCTGAAATGTGTGACCAGCCTTGTGGCTGCCCCATCCCTGGCAGTGTTCAAGGCCAGGTTGGACAGGGCTTGGAGCAGCCTGGTCTAGTGGAAGGTGTTCCTTCCCATGGCAGGGGGTTGGAACTGGATGAGCTTTAAGGTCCTTTCCAACTCAAACCATTTTATGGTCCGTCTGCTTTGCAGGGATCAATGGGAAATCGCTTCTAAGTGCCCTAGGACGACACACTCCAGAGCCAAAGAGCTGCCAAAGCAACACAGCTGAGCCGCAGCCGTCATCCCTCACCCCGGCATCGATCCCCAGTGCCTCCCCCAGCTGGTCCAGGTCATCTTCCCAGAAGTCCACCACTGGCACCCCTTCTGCTCACAACTCCTCTGGCTCCTCAAAGATCTCCTCCGGGTCCCTGCTCAGCCCTCAGTCACCAGGTGAGCTTGGCTGGGGCTCCATGGGGACAAGCCCTTCCTGGTTTCCCAAGCTGCAGAACCCCACACCTAGCCCCGGTGGTGCAGCTGGTCAGGTCCCCAGCGTGATGGTAGTGACCTTCAAAAATAGGTGGGCTCCTGGCATCTGGACACCTTTGCTTTGCAAACTTAAGCCACTGATCCCATCTGGTAGAGCCCTCCCAGTCAATTGCCTGGCTCCTAGCTAGGGGGGATTGGAGCTGTGAGTCACGGCTGCCTCCAGCCCAGCTCCTGCCCCAACAGAGCATGTCCCCATGGCTTCTCACTGCCCATACCCACAGTGCTAGAGATGTGAGAGTCTGCAGCCAGGGACCAACTTGGCAGTGTTCAGCCCTGCTCCTGCGATGGGCCGCAGCACCACAATAAATGGCTCCCTGCCCCAGAGTGCTGCCAGCCCCATGTCCCAGCTGGGAGCAGCTCCTGGCACTAATGGCCAGCCGTGTGCCTGGCCTTCATCCCCCTGCTCCCTGCCCACAGGCATGAGAGGCGTGGAGAAGAGGTTACCCTTCAGCCTGCGGAAGAGCCACAGCTCCCTGAAAGCTGCCCCCCCACATCCCCCTGCACCCCTGGCACAAGTGGTCCACCTGAAGGACATCGTCTGCTACCTGTCCCTGCTGGAGAGGGGGCGGGCTGAGGACAAGCTGGAGTGTAAGTGAGACCCTGGAGCCATGGGATGCTGGTCACACATCACTGGAGGCATCTGCTGGGGGCTCACCTAAGGAGGGCTGTGGGAATGGATTTTCCTACTCACTTTTTAATGATGAAATGTTAAAACCGCTTGAGAAAACTGCTCAGCTTCACCTCTCTGCTCCCTCCTGCTGGCACCCGTGTCTGACACACATAGAGCTGGGGAGTGTATGGCTTTGCTCCAATGTCCCACAGCCCAGTATGGGCTCAGTTCCCATCCCTTCCCAGAGTCCCAGCAGCCCTGGCACTGAGCACTGGCTGCCTGGGGTGCCCCAGGACTGGGGTGTAACTGGCAGCCGGCTTCTTTTTTCCCCTCCAGTTATGTTTCGCCTCTATGATACTGATGGAAACGGCCTCCTGGACAGCTCGGTAAGCGTTCCCTTGGGAGAGGAGAAGCCTACTTGGGGGGGCTGAAGACATGCAGGGCCTGCTGTCAGCATGCCTGCTGCCCTGGTGTGGTGCTCCAAGCTAGACAGGGGTATGGGAAGGGAGGAGGAAGGAAGCAGCCTTTGCTGTGGGGCTGGACCGTGGGGCTGGGGGATGCATGCCAGCTCTGCAGCAGGTAGAAGGAATCCACCCACCAGTAACTGCAGCTCTACATCAGGTCACAGGCTTTCAGAAGAGAAAAACTGTGCACAACCCCCTCCCTGGGAGTTTCCTTTTTGTCTTTTGGGTATTGCCCTTGAAACCTGTTGCAAATAAAAATCTGCTATATCAGAGCAGCTTTTCTGAGGGGAAAACCTACTGCAGATCCTATGGCAGGTTTCAGGGGAGAAAGCCGCTCCCAGACCCACTAAGAAGTGGGGTATTGCTGACCCCCTGTGTGGGTGGGAGTCTGGGGTGGACTTGGGTGTATCAGGACGTAGACCTGGGAGCATGAGGCTGCTTGTGCCCAAAGCCATCCCTAAGTGCCAAGCACCGATGTCTTTCTGTGCTCAGGAGCTGGATCGTATCATCAACCAAATGGTCCATGTGGCTGAGTACCTGGAGTGGGACTCCACTGAGCTGAAGCCTGTGAGTGCCTGGGCTGGGGATCCTGCAGGAGCTCTTGGTGGGAGGCAGCAGCCAGGGCTCACAGGCAGCATCACCGTGACACTGCATCTCCTCCCTCCCCCAGATCTTGAAGACAATGATGGAGGAGATTGACTACGACCATGACGGGACCGTGACGCTGGAGGAGTGGATCCGGGGAGGCATGACCACCATCCCCTTGCTGGTCCTTCTAGGGATGGAGACAGTGAGTGCCCACATAGCGACCTGCTTTGGCCACATCCAGTGCTGCCCACTCCAGAAGGAAAGCCAGGGGCTTGAGAGGAGGGTGGCAATGGAGGGCATGCAGGGACCATACCTGCACCAACAGACTATGCGCCACCAACAGTCTGGCACCACACAGCCCCTTGCTCCCCGGTCCCAGCAGGCACCCTCACCCTGTATTTGCTGAGCAGCCTTGGCTCCCCAGATCTTCACAAGCTCAGTTTTGAGCTAGCTGCAGTCGTTGCCAGCTGCTGTGCCCCAGCAGGCTGGGTTTGCTCCCTGCCGTCAATACAGCGTACTCCTGTTTGATGAATATTTGATCAAAGAATAAGATGAGCATGTAAAATGACAGCTCCTCTCCTGGTGCGAGCTTCAAAGAACAGGAGGGGTGGTTTGGGACCCCTGCTTATTTTGCTGTGTTACTTTTCCACCCTTTTGGAGTTAATTTCATCAAGGTGCATCCCTAGCCATAGTTTGCTACTGGTAACCATTTGCAGGGAAAATACATGTTTTTGCTCCATGGTGTTCCTTCTGGCAGTTACTTCCTACAGAGTCAGGAGGGCAGGTTTTCTAGTAGCAACATTCAAGAAAATGGGGAATTTTAAGTGGCTTCTGCAAAGCACTCAAGCCTGGAGTCAGATGTAAGAGGCTTGGTTTGGTCACCCTGTTGCGGCAGGGTCTGTCCCCAGATGTGGAGTTACCTTCCTGTTGGCCACCAGCAGAGAATCCCTGGAGCCAGGCTGTGCTGAGGGGCTGTGCAGAGCTGGAGCTCTGTGCCAGGAGTGCCAGGAGCTGGACATGCCCAGGGAGCAGGGAGATACAGCAGCAGGGATGGGATGGGACCACCAGGGAGCAGGGAGAGCCCGTGGTCCAGCTGGGTGTGAACTGCAAACACACTGGGAGCTTTTCCAGAACAAAAAGCTGATGGAAGTGGCAGATTGAGTGAATGGGGACCCCCAGAACAGGGCAGTGACCCCCCCTCACCCTCTGCTTCCTGCCCTGCAGAACGCGAAGGACGATGGGCAGCATGCCTGGAGGCTGAAGCACTTCAAGAAACCTGCCTACTGCAACTTCTGCCACACCATGCTGCTGGGGGTCCGCAAGCAGGGCCTCTGCTGTTCCTGTGAGTTACAGACCCTCGCCAGGCTGTTGCACCCCAGGCTGGCAGCTCCCAACCCATTCCAGTGCCACAGGGAGGGCGAAACTAGTATCCATCAGTGCTGAGCCCTGCAGGTGCTGCAGGGCAAGTGGGGAGGGGATGCTGGGGTGTGATGCTCACCACCTTCTTCTCTCCCGCCAGTCTGCAAGTACACGGTCCACGAGAGGTGTGTGTCCAAAGATATCGCCTCCTGCATCAGCACCTACGTGAAGTCCAAGAGAAACACAAGCGTGAGTAGGTGGCCGGTGCACTTCTGAGCTGGTGGGTCTCCCTTGGAACTCTCCCAGAGGCAGCACCACTGGCAGCAGCAGGCCCCTGTGTCTACTGCCCACATCCCCTGTGCCCTTTTCCCATGGGATTTGCCTCCTGGGTCCTGGGCAGCAGCTCATAGGCATTCCCAGCATCCAGAGCCTGGGAGGGTAGATCCCATCCGCAGCCCCCAGGGATCTGCAGGACACCAGCCCCAAGGTTTGGCATGGCTTCAGGTGGAGATGGGTGTCCCTGATGTGCTGCATGGAGCAGCAGGGAGGGAAGGTGGCCATGTGAGGGGTTGTTTTGGATCAGTCAGCATCCCTGCACAGCACAGCACCCTCCAGAACCACAGCAGCAGCGGAGAGGCGATGGCTGAAGGTCAGTGGGTGCTGTGCCTGCAGTGCCCCTGTACCTTGCAGGTGATGCAGCACACATGGATCGAGGGCAATTCCCCTGTCAAGTGTGACAGATGCCACAAGAGCATCAAGTGCTACCAGGGTATCACTGGCCTGCACTGCGTCTGGTGCCAAGTTACTGTGAGTATGTGGGTGCACTGGAGCTGGGGTGCACCCTGCAGTGCTCCCTGCGCAGCTGGCCATGGGGAGGAGAGGTTCAAAGATAGGAGATGGCCGTGTGTCCCTGGCCCAACCTCCCTTCCTCCCATCCCCTCCAGCTCCACAACAAATGTGCCTCCCATGTGAAGCCGGAATGTGATGGGGGTCCGCTGCGAGACCACATCTTGCTGCCTTCCTACATTTGCCCTGTGGTCCTGGTAAGTGCCCCCTCCTTGCTGCTGGGTGGCAGGGACCTGGCAGGGCATTACTGTGGCCAACCTGCCTTCCCCAGCTGCTGGCGCTGCCTTCCTGGGGTGGCGTGCGCATCCGCGCCTCTGTTCCCCAAAGGACAGGCAGTCCCACTGCCGGAGATCCGAGAGCGACTCCCCTGCCAGCACCAACCCCGAGGACAGCCAGGGCTTCAAGTTCAACCCCAGCACAGTGGATGGGCAAGGACTGCAGGTAGGTTCCCACGGCGGGGACCGTGAGCTCTACTGTGGGTGCATACCGAGCCCTGCAGCAGCACTTTCTGCCCTCCAGATCAGCCCACGGCCAGGGACACATCCTCTCCTGGTGCTTGTGAACCCCAAGAGCGGAGGAAGGCAAGGGGAAAGGTAGGTGGAGTCCTGCACAGGGACAGTATTCCCTTAGGATCAGGGGCTGCCAGTCCCTAAGGCTGCCCTGGCATCTGTCACAGAGGGCAGCTCACCTCTGCAGCATCCCTCACACCTCTCCTTTTCCTAGGGTCCTTCGGAAGTTCCACTATTTGCTCAACCCGCGCCAAGTGTACAACCTGGACCGTGGCGGGCCTGCGCCAGGGTACAGAGATGCTGCATTGAGTCCTCTGCCCCCTCCCACTGGCCCCTGCTCCCCTACATCACCCCTTGTCTCTTCTGGCTCTCTCCAGGCTGAGCTTCTTTCGGGACACTCCAGATTTCCGCGTCCTGGCCTGCGGAGGAGATGGCACGGTCGGCTGGATCCTGGACTGCATAGGTGAATGGGGGGCAGCTGTGCTCCCACAGAGCTTCGTCCACCCATGTTCTTGGTGATCTGCTGCAGGTTCCTGATATTCTCTGCGCGACAGGGGATGGGGATCCTGCCAACAGCATTACCCCTGTGTTGCCCTCCAAGGAGGGACATGGAGAAGAGCAGGGAATGAGCCCTTTCAACCCCAAACCTCTCTTTCCTCTTGACTTGCAGACAAGGCAAACTTGGCAAAGCACCCACCAGTGGCCATCCTGCCCCTAGGAACGGGCAATGACCTGGCCCGGTGCCTGCGCTGGGGAGGAGGTGAGGCTGGGCAAGCATCGCACAGGGGGTGGCCAGGCTGTGGGCACTGTGGTGTGGCTGGGTGGGTGCTGTCTGGGGGCTGGGGAGGCTCCTGGGACAAAGCTCAGGGCTGCATCTCAGCCCTGATGCCTCCTGATGGTGCTTCCTAAAAAAGCTGCTGCTGCTTTCTATACCTGCATTGGGAATGCTGTGCCATCAGCTGAAGTCTCTGCCACTGCTGCAAGGAAGACCCAGGCATCTCGCTGCTGTTACAGCACCAGCTGCCAGCTCCCCTGGGTGTTTAGCACCCAAATACCTCCACGTGACATGGCTGCACCCCCCTTCATCCTTCTTCATCCTCCTCAAGGCCCATCTTCTTTCCTTTACAGGCTATGAAGGAGGCAACCTGATGAAGGTCCTGAAAGACATTGAGCACAGCACAGAGGTGATGCTGGACCGCTGGCAGATAGACGTCATTCCCAGTGACAAGGAGGCCAACGGAGACCCTGTCCCATCCACCATCATCAACAACTACTTCTCCATTGGGGTGGTGAGTACCACGGGGTAGGGCTGGGCCTTGAGGCAGCATAGGGCTAGTCACTGGTGCCCAGACAATGTGATGCACACTGGAGCCCCCAGACCACGGCAAAGCAGAGGGAAGAACCTGGGAGGTTAGTGGAGCGTAGGAGCTGTCACTTGGGTCCCCAGCACAGCCACAGCTTTGAACCCAGCCAGATCAGTGGCTTCCCAAGGGCATTTCCCACTGGCCAAGTTGTGGCTGCCCCATCCCTGGCAGTGTTCAAGACCAGGCTGGACGGGCTTGGAGCAACCTGCTGTAGTGGAAGATGTCCCTGCCTGTGGCACGGGGTTGGAACTGGATGAGCTTTGAGGTCCCTTCCGACCCAAACTGTTCTGTGATTCTATGAATTTGCTGGAATGGCCCAGCTCAGTGGGAACACTCTAGGGATGCCGGCCCCCACACTGGCTCATCCTGTCTTCTTCTGGACTCATCCTTGGCTCTCTTCTGAGCCATCCCTGAGCTAATTCCTAGGAGCAGGGTCTGATTCCTGATGCCATTCAGTCCTGGGAGCAGCAGGGGTTTGGGCGGATGGCAAAATGGAGAGTACTGCTTCTCCCAGGGGCTTGCAGCATTTTTGACCTTGGCCATATGTGCCTGAATGGTACCACCATGGTGGGTTTGCCCACCCAGCAGTGCTGCAGGGTGCTTCCAGTTTCACATCAGTTCCTGCCTTATGCCAGGGGATGTCACTGCAGGTGGCATTTGGTGACAGCTTTCAAGTCAGGCTTACACCCCACCCTGAAGAGTAGAGGATGCAGTGAGCTTCAGGAGAGCTGCTGGGGCAGAGCTGCCAGGAGCAGGGTCCTGGGGTGTCCCCAGAGCCCACTGCCCTGCTGGTAGCCCTTCCTTCCTCCCTCAGCATCCACCGTCATACAGAGCCGCTGTGATGAGGGAAGGAAGCCAAGTGCGCTAATTACATCTCGCTTAACACATCCATTCAGTACTCTGTGAGCAGCCTGGCTGAGGGTTCCTCCATCATCTCAGCATGTGCCATGGGGTCCGCAGCAAGGCCAAAGAGCTGAGCCCACATTATCCTGGCCTGTGCCCACAGGGGGGTGGAGGGGGGTTCTATTTCCCTGCTGTGCCACCAACCTCTCAGTGCTCCCTCTCCCTGCAGGATGCCTCCATCGCCCACCGCTTCCACATCATGCGAGAAAAGCACCCTGAGAAATTCAACAGCAGGTAAGGGCTGCCCATGGGCCCCTCCAAAATCTGGGTGAGGGGGGATGCCCTACTGCTGCCATGCACCATGCAGAGGGGAAGTGCTGGAGCTTCCCAGCCTCCCACCAGGCTCTTTTTGCCCTTCTCCTCATGGGACTGTCAGCAACCCTGAGGACATGGCATGGTGTTCAGCCAGCCTTAGGGGACAGGCATGGTGGGGGTCCAGGGTGCTCCTTCATGCCCCATGCAGCAGTAGCAGGTTGCTCAAACTTGGCCACGCACCCAATTACACTCATTTGTGCTTTATAATTAGCATCGAATTCCAGAACTGGCATGAGCAGGCCAGGCAGTGAGGGCAGGGCAGACAGCAGGTCACAGCTCGCTCTTGCTGTGCTCAGGGTGTATGGAAACGGTGTGATGGCAGCAGGAGCTGTGGCCTGTGACCCTCATCCCCATGTTCATACATACCTGCTAGAAAAACCCCAAATGGACCAAAGCATCTGTCTCTGCTCTGAAATCCAGAGGTTACAGCTCCCCCTGGAAGCCTGGTGCAGTGATTGATGCAGGGGATGAGCAGTGGTCAGGGGCTGCCTGGCAGGGTGCTGGGAGGGTGTGAGGCAGGGTTTGAGGTGGAGGAAAACCCCTCCATGGGGTACCCCACCCTGGCAGCCCTGTTGAGAGACAACAGCCCATGGTCAGCTCTGCTAAGATGAAAGCACCCCTGTCCCATGCTGAGGGAGTATTCAGCACCCCCATCCTTCCCCTCCACAGGGTGTCAGAGCCAGGTCTGCTCAAGCCACCCGCTGTCCCACAGCACAACTCCCTGGGGCTGTGACACCGGTGGTCCCTCCCCACAATTGCTTGTGTCCCCATCGATGCCACATGTCCCCATCACAACGGCTCCAGAAAGGTTCTGGCAGCCCATTCTGGGGGGTGGGGAGGGTATGGGGCAAAGTGCCACTTCCAAGCGGGATGCTGATGCATGTCTGTGCCCCAGAATGAAGAACAAGCTGTGGTACTTCGAATTCGGGACATCAGAGACCTTTGCAGCCACCTGCAAGAAGCTCCACGACTATGTTGAAGTGGAGGTAGGTTTCCTTGCGAAGGTTCCTTGCTCCAGCCATGGCACAAAGGCTTTTTGGGAGATGTTACCTGTGGGTCATAGAGTCATAAAATGGTTTGGGTTGGAAGGGACCTTAAAGCTCATCCAGTTCCAACCCCCTGCCATGGGCAGGGACACCTTCCACTAGACCAGGTTGCCCCAAGCCCTGTCCAACCTGGCCTTGAACTCTGCCAGGGATGGGGCAGCCACAGCTTCTCTGGGCAACCTGTGCCAGGGCCTCACCCCCCCGATAGTGAAGAGTATTTCCCTCATATCTAATCTAAATCTCCCCTCTGTCAGCTCAAATTCATTATTTCAGCTTAAAGCAGGGTCCCTTGGTCAGGGCTTTTGGGGGTTTGGGGAGCGGGTGCCATGGCAGGTTTGACCCCTTAGGGTGGCAGGAGGATGCTGTGGCTGGCAGGACTCACTTTCACTGCGCAGCACACGCTGCAGAGCTGGCCAGCTGCAGGCAGAAGAATAGCCCTGTATTCCCCCCCACCCCCTTTCCAGCTGTATTTGAGAGCGTGCCTGGAATAATCTCTGGATGACATGGAAACAGCCTTTAATTATAGCGGGGAGGAGGGTTCATGGTTGCTACGAGCGCTGTCATTTCTCCGCTTGTGCTGGAGGGTTTGGGCCATGTTTGCTGTAAACTTCCACCTCTTCTTACCCCTGGATACATGACCCTTTTACAGTTTTGGCTTGAGGGGAGTTTCAGCCCTTCCCAAAGCTCTTATGGAGTAGCTGCACCCTTGGCAGCTGGTGGGGAGGGACACGGATGTCTCACCCCCTTCTCCAGCCACATGCCAGTGTCCCACGGCACATGAAGCCCATGTCTGTGGGGTTTGACGCTGCTGGAGATGGGTGTGAGGTGCCCTCCACTGCTTGTGAGGTGCCCGCACACTCCCCACCAAAGCATCATCAGCTGCTCCGCACTGGCAGGAAAGCGTTAATCCCACAGGATCTGAAGTTGAAAGCGGCAGCCTGTCCTCCCCCCAGCTCCCAGGCAACTGTCAGCCTTGCAGAGAAACGGCAGTTTTGTTTTGGAAATTGGCACTCGCTCCCCTAACAGCTCCTGGAAATGAATCTGCTTTTCCCCCAGCTGCAAATCTGGACTTCCAGCATCGCTGCTAGTGTGCCGTCAGCTGCCCCTGCTCAAAGAGCCCATTGTAGTGCGCTGGCACGCTAACAGGGGAGGGCACAGGCAGGGGGTGATCACTCCCTGCATGCGTGGGTAGCTGTGGTCCTGTCTGCCCTGCAGCATCCCCGGAAATCCCACAGCTCAGGCAGCCCTGGGCTGCTCTCATCCCACTATGGCCAGGTCGGTAAGAAGGATGCCTGCGATTAGGAGCGATGCTCAGCTCAGCTAGGGATGGGAAAATGGGAAATCAAAGTTCTCTTGCTCAGTATCAAGATAGTTAGGGTCTTTCCTACAAATCATCGTATCATTAACATGTATTGAGAACGAAAGGATTCACAGTCTTTCCAAGCTCTGGAGAGACAGCTTTTCACTCCCAAAACAGAAGATTCCTGCCTTTTGCCTTCAACAGAAAGCTAAAAATAAGATCTTGGAGCACTGGGGAGGCAGAGCAGATCTGAACACACAAGAGATGCTTGTGCGAGCACCCAGCTCCACATACATGTGGCCGGCGCTCAGCGCTTGTAGAGAGGGTATCAAAAATAAGCTCGAGACCTTCACTCTTTGCTAGAGGAAAACAACTGGAGCCAAAGCAGCAGCAGGGGTTCATCCAGCCCATTTGCATTCCTCTTTTCAAAGCAAGAGTGGGTAGAAATGCCATTGCATCACCGAAATGCAAGGAATAAAAAGTGCTGCTGTTTGCTGAAGCGCAGCACGGTAGGCAGAGTTGCATAAAGGAGAATACAAATGCTCCAGAGAAAACACAGTTGAATGGGAAAGCAGCTGCTTCCTCCAGAGGTACCTAGAAAGGGGATCCAGCATCACTTGGGTAGCATGAGAGTGAGAAGACCTGAAGTTAAAAAATTCATTTCCATGGCTGCTGCTTTCAGGCCTGTGGGAAAGCCGCAGACAACAGATATTTTACCTTTCACAGGGAATTCTCAGCTGTGCAGACCTGCTGTAAGGATGTGAAGCCCAGGGTACCAGTTCTGTGTGCTTGGCTTGCAGTTTTCTCTCCCTAACCTGCCATTTTTATCTCTGACATCTTCCCTATCACTTCCTTCCAAGCTCATTTCTAGTTTCCAGATTGCACTTGAAGATAACTGGTTTGAGTTAGATTTTGGGCAGCCAAACTTTCTGATTCTTTGGCATCAGTTTGAACAAGGGGAGGCGAGGAAGCATGTGCTGGAGATGCTTGTATGGAAGTTTCTCCGAGGCCAAGGTGGAATTGTCTCCTATTTTGGGTTGTAGCACTGAGTGCAACCAAGGTTTTATGTGGTCTCACAGGAATTTGCTTTTCAAAACTGCCATCTGGGATGTGCAGTAGAATTCATATTGAATGGAGGGGAAAGCAGCACAAGGAAAGTGAGGTGGTTGTTGTCAGCCCTAGAAAAGCAAAACGGGGAGATATTTCTTTGCACCTCCAGCCCCAGTCACCCTGGGGCAGGATTGACCTGGGGATCCACTATGCTTGGGGAGCCCAGCTCCTTTGGTGTGCAGGTGGGGAGAGGAGGCTGGGCTCCATGGTGCTGGGCACCCTGTGTCCTGACACTGCCCGTGTGCCCACAGTGTGACGGGACCATGCTGGACCTGAGTAACACATCCCTGGAGGGCATCGCTGTCCTCAACATCCCCAGCATGTACGGCGGCTCCAACCTCTGGGGTGAGACCAAGAAGCAGCGCGGTTACAGCCGGCTGGGCAAGAAAGTCCCTGAGAAGCTGCATGCCACGGTGGTCACTGATGCCAAGGACCTCAAGTTCTGTGTGCAGGGTGAGCAGTGGAGCCTCAAGATGACTGGGATGTGTGGGGTTGGCATGGGGTATATGACAGTTCTGGCTGAGGCTCAGTGCACGTGGCACTGGAGCAATAGCACTGGAGGGGTTGCTATTGTCTTGATGTCTTTTGGGGTGACGGGGTGATCTTAACAATGATCTGTCCAAGCTGGAGAAGGGGGATGGCTCTGTCCATCTGCATCCCATTTCTCAGGGCTGGTCGTGCTGTTCCATGGTGACCAGAGAGGACGTGGCTCCCATGCCTGGCCATCCATCTCTCCTCCCACCCTCTGGGGACCATGCTCGGAGATGGGGAGGGGTGTTCCAAATGGGACCCATCACCTGCAGGCATGAGGCTGGGCAGCCCCAGTGCTCTCTGTGGCTGGCAGGCAGGCGCTGCTGCAGAGGAGGAACTGGAAGCAGAGCTGCAGAGCTGGCACCGAGGGCTTTAGTAAGCATCTTTCCAGGTTCCAACACAGCTCTGCCAGCCTGGCTGGGGGAGGGGGGATGGAGTTCAGGAACACCACAGGACCCAGGCCGTGCCCCACTGGCACTTTGGACCCGCTGCTGCAGCCACTGGGACTGTCCCCGGGGCACATGTGGGGCACAGGCAGCCCATAGTGCTGGCAGGGCTCCCCAGCACAGAGCAGTGGGTTAGAAAGCACATAGCAAAATAGGCAAAGGGCCTGTATTTTCCAGCTGCCAACCTCCTGCAGCCTGGGGCTGGGGTGGGAAACTGTCCCCCTGCAGCATGGCTCCGAGCATCCCAGGCTGTCATTGGCTCAAGCGCATGGGCAGCAGGGAGCAGGACAGGGCAAAGGCCTGTTCCAGAGGTGGTGAGAGGCAGTGGGTCAGTCTCCTGGGCACATCCCCAGTAGGTAGGAGGCTGTGGAGAGACTCAGAGGGCTTCTCCTGGGGGAGTTTCACCAAGGGTGAAAGAGGACCCTGAGGGGAGTGAGAGACCATTACTTGCCCTGGTGTGGAGCACCTTTGCTGGTGTCCCTCCCAGTAAGGATTCTGCTGTGCATCCTTGCTCCTGTGGGGCTGCAGTGCTCCAGGGCACCCAGGGAGAGGTGTCTGCCACCATTTCATACACCAGTGCAAACAAGCAAAGGGCTGGGGGTATCTGGGCTGCCACCTCGCAGCTATGCGGGGCTGGGCACTACTTCAGACCACGAGTATTTTTGCTCCAGAGATTTTGGACATCGCCACTGCCCAATGCTGTGAATGCTGTGCTCAGTGGTCTCAGGGCATGAGGGACATCAGGACACATCCCCACAGTGTCACCGTGTCACCAGCCTCGGTGCCCTGCAGGGCAGGCAGTGGCCCCAGTGTTTCAGATGATGGCAGAAGGTGGGGGATCCCCAGACACAGGGGAACCGGCTGTGATCCCTCTCTCTTGCAGACCTCAGCGACCACCTCCTGGAGGTGGTGGGGCTGGAGGGTGCGATGGAGATGGGGCAGATCTACACAGGGCTGAAGAGTGCTGGGAAGAGGCTGGCCCAGTGTTCATCTGTCACCATCAGGTATTTGTCACCCTTCCCAGCTGAGCACCTAACCGGCGGCAAAAGCTGATGCCTGTGTCATCCTGTGTTCCCTCTATTTGCACCTTGCAGGACATCCAAGCTGCTGCCCATGCAGGTGGATGGGGAGCCCTGGATGCAGCCATCCTGCACAGTGAGTCCTCAGTGTGCTGGCAGTGTGTTGGCATGGGGCAGGCAGGGCTGGCAGCATGATGGGATGCGGACAGGCAGGGACTGGCAGCATGATGGGCAGCCTTGGCTCCCCACACAGCATGGCAAAGCCTGTGGAGGAAGGCTCCTGTGCTTGCTGGTGGGTAGCCCACAATGTGCCATGGACTCATGGCAAGCAGTCATGGGAGCCATGGGGACAGGGACACGCTTGTTCCTTGCAGGGTGGGTGGGCACAGCCACATGCCTTCTGGGGGGGGGGGCTGCAGTGTGGTCCCCCACCATCTGGCAGGCAGCTTGTCCAGAGGAGAAATCCTCTGCCTATCCCTGGATGTGATTCTGGAGCAGTTACTCCCATGCAGTGGGATGACATTTAATGACAGAGCTGTGGGGCAGTGCTGTTCCTTGCCTCAGTGCTGGGTGTTCCCAGCTTGCTGAGGTCACTCTGTGGGGTCCCTGGGCTTGGGGTGCCCGGGGAGGCTCAAAGCCCAGGACCCCCTTATGAGCTGGGGTTTTCACTTCTCTTTTAGGTCAAAATCACACATAAGAGCCAAGTGCCGATGCTGCTGGGCCCCCCCCAGAAGAGCAGCTTCTTCTTCCTGAAGAGAAGAAACCGAACTCGAGAATAAGCAGTGTGCAAGGAGCCACAGCACAGAGGGGTCCCGAACACACACCCAGTGCAGGGGTCCCCCAATCCCCACTCTGTGGCAGGGAGAGAAAACTCCCTCCCGAGCCCAGCGGGGATGATTTGTCCTAGGAAGGTCTTGGAGGTTCCTTCCCAACCACCACAAGCATCTTCTCCAGGCAGATGGAGGCGGAGGGCGAGGGCAGGCCGGCACACAGGGAGCATGTTTGCCAGTGCAGCGCCAGGACTGGGTTTCCTTTCCCTCTATTTAAATGACGCCCGCCCCAGCAGCGCTGCAAAGGAACATGCTCCGGAGCAAAGGCCAAGTTTCACTTATTTATTTCCAGCCCTCTGGAAGGACACTCCATGTTCTGCTGCCCTGGCTTTGTGTCCACCAGCCCCTGCACACGGAGGAGTTATTTATTTTCTTAGCCTAGAGGAGATGGTCTCTGCCCTGCCTTCAGCCACTGTTCTGGGATGGACTTGAAGCAGCCTTTGCTGCCCTGGGAGCCGCAAGGCGTGGGACAGGCTGGGGACAGATGGTGCCTGGGCCACAGGGACGAGCGTGGGATGGATGGGAGGAGACTGTGTTTTGAAGGGGAAACAACAAAAATGGGATTTCGGGGGAGCTGTCAGTCCTGCCCCCCCCCCCCCCCCTTCCCCCATGCCCCAGGTCTGGACTTCATGTTCATATTGATGTGAGTATTCAGCAAGCTTTGGGGGAGCTTCAGGGGTCACCTTCTTTTTATGAGCCTGGGTTGGACACAAACACCACCTGCCTTGTCTGCTGGCTCCCCATGGCACCTCCTTCCATGAGGACTTTCCTCTCTCCTAAAGCCTGCCAGCCTGCCCCAGGGGCTAGGGATCCTGGAGACAGACATCCAGATACTTGTCTCACTTGGAAGTGTGTGTTATTCCCCCTTTTTACATGTCCTCCCTGTGTGCTTCACCAGGCCTGTGCTGTCCCAGTGGTGATTTGTGCTGCCTCTGATGCTCCTGGGTGGCTGCAGGGAGCATGGAAGAGCTGTTGCACCTCAGTTTCCACATAGCCAGGTCCCCAGCCCACCCTGAAACTGAGGAGCCTTGCAGATGCTGGCTGCTAGATCGCAGCTGGAATGCACAGGCAGGTTTTGGTGGCATCACCTATGTGTCCCTCACTAGGTGTTTGGGGGCAGACCACAGGATGCAGCTTCCCAGGATGTGATGGGGACCAGAAAACAGGCAAATGCACGGAGGCCATGGTAATCTGGATGTGTGACCTGCTTCACAGTGCTTCCAGCAGCCAGGAGAAGGCAGGGTCAGCCCACAGGAAAAGCTGCTGGTTGTTTCTGCAGGCAGCTGCTGTCTCCTGCAGTGACGCTTGTGTGGGGGGATGCCCAGCTCCCCAGTCAGTCCCCATTCCCAGGCAGCTGCCTCCTTTCTGGTGGAGGCCCCTGTGCTACTGTCATGAATCCAGGAGCGGTGTGTGCCCCATGGATGTTGCCACAGGCAGGAAAACCACTGCCTGTCTGCACTATGCCTCTGCCACAGGGAACAAGTCACCATATCCTCCCCAGTGACGCAGTGGCTGGTCCCTCCTCACGCTGCAGGTCTCCATTCAATAGCATCCTCCTGTCTGTGCAGAGGGTGCTGCTGTCATTATGTTTCAGAGTGAACAGTGAGCTGAAAGAGAGCTGCTGATCACCCTCCCAAGCAGGGGCAGTGCTGCCGTGTGTGTGCTCTTTCTGATAGCAGCCATAGGGCCCTGCTTACAAGGGAGGAGGTGGCAGCACCCCAGGGGAGCCCCAGCCAGGCTCCATCCCACAAGTGCCCCTCTCAGCCAGGGCACAGGAGGAGGCTCCAGTGGGCTGCCACAGCTCCCCCTCCTCCTGCCCTCGGCACCAGCACCGGGCAGGGCGAGTTGGGGGCAGGCGCTCGCTGCAGTGTAGCACCCAGCAGTGTGCTGGTGGTAGCTGAGGAGCCGTGAGGAGGGTGCCCTGTGCTGCGGAGCACAGAGGTTGCCACAGTTCGCAAGAGCTGTGAGCCGTGCACGAGCACACTCCACCCACAGTGTGTAAATCCACCCTGCTCCTCCTCACCCGGGGCGCCTGTTAATGAGTACCCAGGTGAAAGCATACGGGAGCCAGGCCAAATAAACCCCGTGTCCCACAAACCAGCAGCCTCCGCTTCTCCAGCCCTTCTGCAGCAGCAGCTGTGCCTGGAAGCCCCCTGCTTGGGGTGGGTGAAAGAACCCTCAACCATCTCTGGCAGTGTTCAAGGCCAGGCTGGATGGGGCTTGGAGCAGCCTCTTCTAGTGGAAGGTGTCCCTGCCCATGGCAGGGGGTTGGAACCGGATGAGCTTTAAGGTCCCTTCCGACCGAAACCATTCTGTGATTCTGTGATCTCCAGCACTTTGCCAGCAGGTGGGGTGATAGGTTTGATCCATGGGATGACACACGAGGTCAGCAGTGTTTATAGCTGCAGATCTGGATCCATTTTCCTGCCTGCTCAGCCTCAACCCAGGGTTTTATCCCAAGGCTCCAATTAGAAAGTGCCTGTATGGAATTAGCAACATTTTTCACAGCAGACCTGCTCCTTGCACCCGGTCATGGTTTGCTGGCTTAGGACAAAGAGCAGCGCTTGGGCCTCTGCTTGTTTGCCATTGGTGGTGACAGAGGCAGGGGAAGCAAGCAGGCAGCATGCCTGGACCCAGGGGTCTGGCAGCGTGTTAGAGATGAAGAGCATTCCTTTGAGCTCAAAGCCAGGAAGGAGCACTCAGACGTGTTCTGCAGGGCACGGGGAGCCTGCCACCTCCCCTGGGAGATGCAGCTTCCATCCACTCCCATTATGCCGAAGCCATAGTTCAATGTGCCTGGCAGCTGATGACTTCCTCAGTCTAATGGTGCAAATGTCTCCAACCCAGGAGGGGACCCACAGGGGCTGGGATGCTGGCTTGGCTGTCCTCGTTCCAGAGATGTGGCTGAGGGAAACTTGAGGCTCTGAACCCTTTGTCTCCTTTGGTGTCTCCCAGCTCAGCCCCATTGATCCCTTGAAGGCCACAGGATGGAGCAGAAGCCTCCACACATCACCTCCAGCTCCAGGCACTGGTGCCAGTGCTGGGGGACCCTTGAGAGCTGGGGAGCCTCATTCCCAGCCCTGTCCTCCTGCTGTGTGCATAGCTGTGGTTGCCTGCATGGAAATGGTGTCCGTAGTGTAGCGCATGTTGCCGTGTACACCTGGACTGCTGTGGGCTTGCCTCAAATAAAGATGGTGATGAAATACTTGTCCTGAGGTGCACTGGAGTTCCCTGAGTCCAGGCATGAGGTCGCCACCTTTGAGATCCCAAACAGGAGGTGCCTGATTTGGGGTGCTGGGGCCGAAGGGGTGTTGGCAGCAGCAGTGCAATGGAGTGATGCTGAGTGGGAGCTGCAACGGCCTAAATCTGGAGCCTGCAGTTTTTTAGATCTCTCTTTTTTTTTTCCCCATGAGTGGGCTCTAATTTTAGCAGGTGCCGGTTGCCATCCCCCCTCCCAGCCCTGGCTCTCCAGGGGCTTCAGCTCCTCACAAGGCACATCTGTGGCCTCCCACCAGCCTGCCCCACCACTGCACTCAGCTCCCATCACTTCTTCATCTGCCAGGTGGCAGCAAGAGCCCCAAGGGTGCTGAGGCTGTGGGTGCCTCGGGTCACTGGTTGTGCCCCAGTCTGCAATGACCCGCATGTCCTCAGCAGCCTGCCTTGTTCCCCGGCCCAGGTTTTGTCACCCACCTGCCCATGTGTCATCTGCTAATTTTACCAGTGGTGATTTAATCTGGGTTGCTTGTGTGCAGAGGGGAAGTGAGAATGCCAGCAGAGCACCCCAGGAATGATCCCTGTGCAGCAAGGACATCCCGTGCCCTCTGCGCACTTCCCCCTGTGCTGGGGGCAGGCACCTGGTGGGCAGTGCATCCTGGTAGGTGTCCTCTCAAATATAACACAGGACATGATGGCAGATGAGCTACCAGCCATTTACCAGCATCATCCCCGGGGGATGGTGGTGGCTCTGGAGGACTCTGGAAGCTCACCAGTACCCCAACACTGACAGAGAAATCCCACCAGCAGCCCAGAACCATGCTAGGCAGCTCTCCCAACACACTGGCAAGGCTATGACCTGAAGCCAAGGATTTCAAAATGGCTTCAACATTGTACCAACAGGCTTCTTAAGGCCTAAATTCCTAGGATCCGAGAGCAGACTCCTCTCCTTTCCCAAGCTGAGAAGCTACTGGGGCACTTGACAGAGCAATGCCAGGCCCTCAGCGGCATGACTGTGTCCTAAACTCACTCCCAATCCTCTAAGCTATTTGCAGTCCTGTAAGGGCTTGTGTCCACAAACCCACCTGAGCGGGTCTGTGGCCACAGCAGCCACAAAAACCCTGCAGGTGGGTACTATTTTTCTTATGGCCTCCTCCAACGAGCTCTTCTCAAAGACAAACCTTGCCCCCATGGTGGCTGCAGGAGAAAGGCCGCCAAACCCAGCACTCAAGCATGGGCTAGCCCCGGGCCCGCAGGGGAACCCGTGTGACGGCGTCTTGCTGCTGCAGAACTGACCCTTAAGCAAGCAGACTGTCCCCATGGCATGTGGGGCCTGCGGCCCACCCCATCTGCAGAGCTGCTGTGCGGCAGGTTCTCGGGCACTGCGTGTAGAGATCAGGTTTCCTCCATCCCCGTTCGGATCCGGTCCCCAGACCCATCCACCCTCCGTGGCTATCCTTTAACACAACAAGGCACCCTGCGGGAGGGGATCGCGGCCCCTTTAAATGCTGCGCGGCAGCAGCCCCACCCGCCGGCCTTTTCCCCCTTCTTTTTTTTGTGAATGAAAAACGTTCCCCGCGGAGCCAATGCAAATCCCGCCGCGCCCATTGGCTGCCGCCGTCCCCGCCCACCCAGCCTTCCTCAATGGTCTCGTCCGAGCTGAGCGCGGGCGGGCACGCAGCGGCGTTGCAACCAATCAGACGGCTCGAGCGGCAGAGCAGCGGCGCTCGATTGGCTGGCGCCGAGGGTAAACAAGCGGCGCGGGGCGGGGCGGGACGCGGCGGAGGCCGCTGGCTCGGGTGCTGCGGGTGCAGAGCGGCAGCGCGGTGCCCGGGCGCGGAGCGGCCCCTTTCACGGCCCCGGCTCGCCCGGCTGCTGCCGAGCCCGCGGCGGCTGAGCCGAGCCCGCCGTTCCCCGGCCGGGTACGCGGGGCCTGGCGGCGGGGCGCCGCGCAGCGCGGCCCAGGGCGGGGGAGGTGTTTATGAATGGCGCTGGCCGAGCGCTGTGAATGGCGGGGGGGTGGGGGCGCCAGCGCGCACGGGGGGAGGGGAGGAGAGGCGGAGTTTATGAATGGGGCGCGCGGGGCGGCGTGGGAATGGGTCCGGTTGCGGCGTGGCCCTTCCAGCGCCTAGCATCAGCAGGGGCGGGGGGAGGCGAGGCGTGTGCGGAGCCCTCCCTGCCTCCCTCCCTCCCTCCTTGCCTGCCTCCTCCCGCGGCGCGTGATGTCACGCCCGTTTCTATAGAAATTGGGTGACATCACGAGCCGGGGGGCTGCGACCCGCCACGGCAGGAGCGGGCCGGCTCCCCGGGGAGGCGCGGCGGCCCCGCACCGAGCCAGCCCCGGAGGCGGTAGGGGCCAGGACTTGGTCCTGACACTCCCCCTCCCCTCTCCCAACCCCCTCTCCAGCAGCGCACCTGCCGGAGCCTGGGCAGGATCCCCCCCTTCCCGGGCCGGCGTCGATGCTGAGCGGGCCGGGGGGACTCCCCACCTCCCCTGCACCATGGATGGCTTCTACGACCAGCAGGTTCCCTTCATGGGCCCCGGGGTAAGTTTGCCCCGTGCATCTCCCCCTGCCCCATCCACCCTGTCCTTGGGGGCACCCGTTTCCCCGTCCTTGGGGGCTGCTACCCTCACAGGCTGTTGTCACCCTGGTTGTTGCAGAAGTCCTGCGCAGAGGAGGGCCGAGGCCGGTTGGGATCTGATAGGAAAAGGAAATTTTTGGAGACTGACCTAGCCCACGACTCAGAAGGTAGGCAGGGCTGGCCTGAGCAGCTGTGGCCTTGCTGCGGTCCTGTGAGGCTGCTCTCCTCACAGTCGTTGGTTTAGAAATAATCCTGTGAATAATGGCAGTTTTATTTATTATTCTGTGGAGTACATAAGTCTTTCACTCTGTTCCAGAGCTCTTCCAGGATCTCAGCCAGCTCCAAGAGGCCTGGCTAGCTGAAGGCAAGTCTTCACCTCCTCCTTCTGCTGTGTAAAACCTCTCTGCAAGCATTTTTTTTTTTTTTTTGAGAACTGAAAACGGTATAAACCCGGTGTTTTTGTTGTTGTTTTTTTAGCTCAGGTCCCTGATGATGAGCAGTTTGTCCCAGATTTCCAGTCTGAAAGCTGTAAGTGATTGTTCTGGGGTTTTATTCTCTGGGGGAGAATATTTGGGTGCCTTTGCAAAGCCTCATGCTGGGTTTGGAGTGTCTTCCTTGGGAAAGCAGTTGCTGGGGCTGAAACTGTGAAATCACAGACTTGGGAGAAAGCACGTGTGGTTTGGGTTCATCGAGATGAAACTTGCAATGTCCCGTCCCTTTTAAATAGGGGAAACTAGCCAAATGCATGGAAATACTCTAACTGATCTCTGGGCTTCTCCGAGACTTGCTGCTTGTTCATAGTAATGTTGATTTGCGTATAAACACATCTTTTCCTTTTCAAGTGGAAGCACGAGCCTGTGCTGGGCTCCTTGGTTAGCCACAATTTCTGCAGTTTCTGGAGCTTTTTAACAGTCGTGGCCCAGTGCTGTTGGCAAGAGTGGACCTGAGCGGTGAAACTTGAGCCGCTTTAAGCACCACTAATCACTGGCAAGCCAGCATGTTTAAAAGGAGGCCAGTGAAAATGCAGCTCCTCTTGAATTGCGTAAGAGTGAGAGTTGGTTCTGAGCTGTGGTTTGTGCTGAAATGGGTTAGCGGCCAGGGCAGGGGCTGGTTAATGGTGTGCGGTACTTTGCTTCTCTTGGGCACTGGTTCTCCTCGGAATGAAGGCTTGGTCAGAGGGCAAGGGGGAATCGGGATGTTTTGAGTTGTTACCTGGCAAATGGAATGAGTGGCGTGGTGTTGGTGGCTGGGTTTTGCTGTTGAGCCAGAGAGCTATGCAACTTAAAGGAAATCAAATTTAGCCTGCAGTCGAACAGATTTTTTCATTCCAGCTTTGTCACAGCATGCAGCAGGGTATCTTCTCCTACAGTAAAACGCGTGTTAATTATTGCTCTTTGATTACTTCTGAGTGGGAAGTTTGCCATTAAATTGTTCCAGACAGCCCAAGTTTCAGATGCGTTTTTTTCCCTTGTCTCCCCTGAGATAAAAGGCGAGCCCAGAGTCAGAATCGCAACTGGCTGTTGACATCCTAGCGCAGCCTGGCAGCTCTTGCTTGGAGCGGTAGAAACCGCAGCGAGCGTGGGAGGGTGGCTCTTGGAGCTGGAGCCGTTTCCAGTGCCTTTTGGCAGTCTCTTGTTTCCTTGTAACCTGAAGAGCGCAGAGAGGAGAGAAAACTTTTCTGGGTGATGCAGGGAAAGGAAGGAAAAGACAGAAACAAAAGGGGGCATTTGGTCGAGACTCTTAAAATGTTCTGACCTGCTCAGCCTCTGCAGACCTGGCGTTGAAATGACTTTGTCACTTGAAAGCAGAGCTCCTTATGCGACTCCCTGCTATAATAACCTTCCCTAGGTGTCCCGGACAGAGAAAGCAAAGGTTTCCTGGGCTGCGCTGGCTGGGAGGGTTCAGTCCAGTGGAGGAGAAACGGGTAGCCTGGCTCTTCCATACCAGCACTGAAAAGAGTTTAAAGCTTACTGCTTTCTGGCCCCAGCTTCTCATTTCCTTGTGGATTTGAACTGTGTGTAGTGTAGGAAGAAAAAAGAGGGATGAATTTGGTGCAGCCTCCCCCCTGCATTCAGCTTTTGCTAAAGGGGGTATGCTTCTTTTCCAGACTGGGGGTTGCATGGGGTTCAATGCCCATTGGATTCTGAGGAAAGGCAAGTCCCTATATTATGGATGTTTTCAGGCATGCATTGGACTCTTGTGCAGCTTGTGCCTTTTCCCTGAGGAAGTTGCTGCTCTCTTGTCCTGAGCAAGCCAGCTCTTATCACCTGCCCCATGGCACTGGCATTTCCAGGGCCAAGCTTCCTCTGCTCAGTAGCAAAAAGGGACAAGCCAGGCTCAGTTTGAGATGTTGCTGTAGAGAATGCTGTTGAATCTCAGGGATGCTCCAAACAGCATCTTTCTCACCTTGCTAAAGAACCCCTCATGGCATGGCAGCTGCCTGCAGCTTGGCTGCTGCTAGCTTGCTGTTCCTGATTGTGTAGCTGAGGTCCCTGGCAGACATGGGCTTAGGGTTGGGGTTTGGCAACGAAGTACCATAACATGCTGGAGGGCAGCAGGTTGCTGCTCCGGGGAGGAAATCCTGCTGGAAGGCTGGGGAAAGCAGGGCTCCGCTGAATAAGGGATGCGTTGTTCTCGGCACCTTGGACTGAGCAGCGAGAGGCTGTATTTGGTGCTTGTGAGCTACCCAGAGCAGTGGCAGATGCCCCTGGAAGGGTAAGGAGATTGTGAGTGACTCCAGCATAGGTGCAGTGATTCTCCAGTGGTGCAGTCTGGGGAGAAGGGGTAATGTACAATGTTGTATCTCGATCGGTTCTTTAAGTAATTGGGAAGCAATGGGTCAAGCTGAGGAGATCAAGCGCCATCATGAGAGGCTTTGCCATTCGCAGGGCTTGCTCCCAGGGAACATGTGGCTCCATGCATGGGCAATGAGTGGTTAAAGCCATGGCAGGGGATGGAGTGGAGTTTCTTACACACCAAAATGAAAGCAGGAGGTTTATTTCTGAGGAAGGGTTGTTTAAACAAAGGAAAGCAGGAACCTGGCTTCTATTTCTGGCTCCTCTCCTGGCGTGACCTTGGGCGCGTCCTGTAACGCTGGGGGATGGAGGGGCAGACGTTGAGCACAGCTTCCAGGTGACGGCTTGAGTGGGTGCCAAGGTCCCCAGCTGGTGGCCAGGCTGGAAATGGTTTTCATTGCTTTCCCCATGGTTCGAGCAGTGGGTGCCACCAGCCAAGCCAACATCCTCCATGTTGGACCTCTTAGAGGTCCCATCATGGTGATGGCTGGGGAGCAACCTTCCCTGTCCCCCACCAAGGGCTTCACCAGCAGTTCAAGGTCCCAAATGACTTTAGGATGTCGCCTTTCACGTGGCAGATCTCTTGGCTGAAGGTTGATGTTTGGGGCATCTCCAGCGTGGCCAGTAGGGTGGCACTGCAGGCTATGCCTGAGCCCCCTGGTTGTGCTTCTTTGCTGGCAGGGCACAGCAGTGGCATGTGTGTCTAGTCCCCTTGCCTGTTCTCTGTGGGATCTTTCCATCCCCAGAGGCTGAAACAGCCCAAGGAGGGGCTGTTGGGCACCCATGGGTGCTCTCAGCACTCCCACAGCTCAGTCCTGGCATGGGTGTCCTGAGGTGCGTTCTCCAGCCCTGTCTATAGTTAAGCTTCTCCCTCTGCCTGTTTTTATATACTCTTTTAGCTTTTAATTATAGTCCCAGCGCAGGACCGGAAAGGTTAAAAGCAGTTGCACACCCAGCTTGCCTTTGAGGCACTGGAGCAGGGCATCTTCTTCCCTGGGAACCCTCCTGCCCCCCTTCCCAGCTCCCTGCCTGGCCACTTCCCACTGGGGACCTAAGCCCAGCTCCTTCCTCCCCCGAGAGCTGCACCCCAGACCTCGGTGCTCCTCTCTGCTCCCAGGCTCTCCAGCATCGCTGCCCTGGCTGGCCATGAGTGTGCCTTGCCAAGCTGCGCCAGCCGGCCCTGTGGTGTTTGTGTAAGGAATCCAAACGTTGCACAAAGTCCAGCTCGGCCAGCTGGTCTCTGTTAGGATCTTAAGGCTCGTTTCCCTTTTCTTGAATGGCAGAGCTAAGCTCTGGGGAAATTTTTCTTTTCTTTCTTTCTTTTTTTTTCCCTTCCCCAGCCACATGAATGGAGCGCTCCAAATTGTTTATGAATGGAGGGTGGTGCCTGCGCAGAGCCTTTTTTTTCCCCGTTTTTTTTTTTTCAATGAATAACCAGGCCCCATTGTACGGCTGGTGGAAAAACAACCCGCTCCAACAACACGGAGCCTGTTAGGAAGAGACATGCCTGCGATAGGCAGCTGGAGCCCTTCCAAAGCCAGTTCCCCTTCGCTTTCCCGCGGGGCGCCTGGGCTTTGCTGCCGCCACGCTGGCCTCCTGTTAAGGCTAGAAATGCTGAGAGTGGCAAAACCTCGCTGGGGAGGGGGGGATAAATCCAGCTTGGGAGCGGGTGGGGGGGCTGTGCTGGCTCTTGTTGGGCTTTGTGTTTCAAATCCTCCTGGGGGGGGGGGGGGGTTTACACCCTTGATGTACCAGGACTTTGCGGGACGGGGGGGAAGGAGGGGTAGAGAGAGGAGTCAGCAGCTCTTTACAGGTTTTGACAAATTAGGGGAGCAGCTAATTACCTGGCAAGCTGTGAACAGTTGTCCTGGAGCTATTCGTTCCTCTCCACTGTAGCTGGGCCGTGTTTAGACTTTGCATGAAGCTAATACTCCACTTCCGATTAGTCTTGGCTCTCCGCTGCAGGCACTATTTAGGTAAAGATCTCTGAGGCGCTTTCCCTTTCCTAGAGCGCCTGCTTTTAGAAATGAAGTAGGTTAAGCATATATTACTTGGTTTAAAATTATATATAGTGAGGGGGCTAGGGAGGATTTGGGTTTAATGGGATGTTTGCCACTTGAACTCATACAGTTGTGGGACCCCTTGGAGCATCTTGGCTGGGGGAAGGTGGATTACATTAGGCTGCTTGCCAACTCTCTTGCCAGGTTACTGGGAGCTGGGTATGCCCCTGCAAGGGTGAGCAGGTTACTGTGTCCTGCTTACAAGCTGTCCTGGGATGGTGGGACTGTGCAAGCTCTGCCTTCCCTGGCAGAAGTCAGGCCCTGCCACCCTGGCCCAGTCCACCAGCAGGTCATGATCTGCTAGGGCACTATCCTGCCATGGTTTGGTTGCCTAATGCTCTCAGGAGGGTAATTCAGCAGCTGATTCATGAGCAAAAAGCACCCAAGCAGATACTTCTCCGGGGTGATGTTCCCCATCACCTCCCACCATGTGGGTGAGCCTGTATCATAAAATCATGAAATGGTTTGGGTTGGAAAGGACCTTAAAGCTCATCCAGTTCCAACCCCCTGCCATGGGCAGGGACACCTTCCACTAGACCAGACTGCTCCAAGCCGTGTCCAACCTGGCCTTGAACACTGCCAGGGATGGGGCAGCCACAGCTTCTCTGGGCAACCTGTGCCAGGGCCTCAGCACCCTCACAGGAAAGAATTTCTTCCTCATATCTAATCTAAATCTTCCCTCTGTCAGCCCAAAGCCATTTCCCCTTGTCCTGTCACTACATGTCTTTGTAAAAAGTCCCTCTCCAGATTTCTTGTCAGCCCCTTTAGGCACTGGAAGCTGCTCTAAGCTCTCCCTGGAGCCTTCTCCAGGCTAAACAAGCCCAGCTCTCTCAGCCTGTCTGTATAGCAGAGGTGCTCCAGCCCTCGGAGCATCTTTGTGGCCTCCTCTGCACTCACTTGAACACATCCCTCTTGTGTTGTTGCCCCAGAGCTGGATGCAGAGCAGAGGGATGGGATCCCCTCCCTCGACCTGCTGGTCACGCTCCTTTTGACGCAGCCCAAGACATGGTTGGTTTCTGGGCTGTGATTGCACACTGATGGGTCACGGTGAGTTTCTCATCAACCAGCACCCCCAAGTCCTTATCCTCAGGGCTGATCCTCCTCTGTCTCATTGCAGTGGTCCTGCATGCCCCACCTCCAGCAAAGATCAAGCGGGAACTGCACAGCCCTTCCTCAGAGCTGTCGTCCTGCAGCCATGAGCAAGCTCTCTGTGCCAGCTATGGGGACAAGTGCCTCTACAACTGCTGGTAGGTAGCGTGGTGGCTGCTGCTGCCCACAGACCCCTTGGGTCACGGTGGCAGCGATTTGTCTCTTGTCCCTCTGCCATGCAAAGGTGTTCTTGTTAGCACTGCTGTCAGTGCCGACCCCTTCTCCCCTCCACAGTGCCTATGACAGGAAGCCCCCTGCCGGGTTCAAGCCATTAACGCCCCCTGCCACTCCGGTGTCTCCTGCGCATCAGGGATCAGCCCTGCCGCCACCAGCCCCAGCTGTGCAGGCAGCAGCCCATGGGGCAGCCCCGGCGCCGCACGCGCTGCAGGAGCAGAGGCAGCAGACCTTTGCCGTGCCGCGGCCGCCTCACCCGCCCATGCACATGCCAAAGATGATGTCTGAAAACCAATACCCCGCAGAGCACAGGTAAGGCTTTCTCCACCCGAGCAAGCGCTGGCGTCTTGCAGGTGTTTATGGGAGCTCTGGCTCTCATGAGACGAATCAGTGGCCTTAAAGCATGGGGAAGGAGGAGGGATGTTGTGGTTGCAGACTGTAAGGCCAGATGTTGCTGCCTGTGGTCCAGTATAAACTGGTGCTTGCTGCTTCCCACTGGGATCTTGTGGCTCTTTCTCCCCATGAGGCAGCTCCCTGCTGACAAGGATCTGCTCTTCCCAGCTCTGGGGACGCCTGGGCAGACCCTTTGCATCCCCCTTGCCAAAGGAGAGGGAGGCTGAGGCTGCTGCCTGCATCCATCCCTTTGGCAACAGGCAGTGGTGCTGAGTCAGGGCTCCCACTCTCTTCTCTCCCACCCACTGCAGCTCTGCTGAGCTGAGCCCTGCTAGGCTTGGGAGCTGCAGGCATCCTCATCCTGCCCCTAAGCACCCTTGGGTTGAGGGTCAGTCCTTAGCTCCTGTGTGCATTACACTGCATTGCTGTGATTTTGGGACTGTGGAGGGAGAGGCCCCACTTCCTCTCCAGTGGCTTTGTCCCCCATTAATGCTGCATCCCTGTAGGCTTTGTTGATCCCCTCCTTCACCTCAGCTTTGCTCATGCTGTTGGTAGGTGGCATGGTGCAGGTCACAGCTGACCTCCAGCTTTGCTTGTGGCTCCTGAATGCCCTTTGCTGAGGTGTCATCTATGAGCATGGGGCTGGAATGTGGTAGCCTTGAAAAGGCCATGGAAACCCTCAGTGTATCCTCACAACCCATGAGCATCCCTCCCCAAGCAAAATAGGGTTTGGCTGTGGGTGACCTTCAAGCCATGTGGGGGGGCTGGGTGCAACCCCTTGGGAAGCACCATGCCAGCGCAGAGCTTGGGTTTCACTCAGGAAGGGCAGACGGACACCACTCGGAAATGGAGTAATCCCAGCCCGGCAGCTGGGAGGGCTCTGGTTACAAAGACAAATGGCACAAGGCCAGTGGAGAGGAGCTGGGTACGGACATCAGAGATCTCCTTTCAAGGTGCCGGAGGATGAGGGGATGTGGCAGCACCCCCTCGAGTCGGTCCCGTATCCAGGGACTGTGCTGGGGCTTGAGCTGGCAGCGGCAGCACCCCAGAGCTGAAAATAGTGCTCCCTGCCACCAAATCCAAGGTTTAATCCCAGCCGCACAGGCGGATTAGAGCTGCGGAGTGGATTTGGCTTTGCGTAAGCACCCATCCAGGTGCAGCATCCCCTGCACCCTGCAGTTCTGATCCCCCTGGGGGGGGGGGGTGTGCATGCATTTCACTGTTGTACAGAGATTTTACTGTTGTGGGGTGGCTTTTTTGTTTCCTTTTCCCACCCCTACCAGCTATCCTGGCTGCAGCACCAGGCTGCCATCACCTAGTGCTTTGCAGTGATGGCCCATGTGCTGTCCTGCCCCTCCAGTGGGGCTGTCCCCAGGCCTTGGAGAGGAATGGGGCTCTCCAATACTCCACTGGGTCTCCACAGGACGAGCCCTCATGGTGGCTGTGCTCATGAGGAGCTGCGGATGGGACCCAGTGCTGCTCAAACCCCCCAGCGGCACACTGGTCTGAGGACACTGGGCCAGCCTGGGGTCCTGGTCTGGGGTAGGAGCCAGCACTGTGCCAGCAGTGCCGACCCTGCCCCAACGCCGAGTCCTCTCCCGGCAGGTTCCAGAGGCAGCTGTCTGAGCCCTGCCTCCCCTTCCCGCCGCAGCCCGGGGTCCCAGGGGACAGCCGCCCCGTCTACCACCGGCAGCTGTCGGAGCCCCTCGGCCCTGCCGCCCCTCGCCCCCCTCAGGGATTCAAGCAGGAGTACCACGACCCACTCTACGAGCATGGTGGCCCCAGCCTGCCCGGCCCTGCCCCCAGCCACAGCTTCCAGCCCCCCATGGGCATCAAGCAGGAGCCCCGGGACTACTGCATTGACTCAGGTGGGTGCGAGAGGCTGGTGCTTGGGGGGTGTATGGGTTACCCCACCGGCATTCGGGGAGTGGAGCCACCTCTGCCATCTGTGGCTTGTGGGTGCAGGGTTGAACCTTAAGAAGTGGGTGTTTCATCACCCTGGGGCTCCTGTTGTGCTGGGGCTGCTGTTTCACATGGTAGATGATATCTTTTCTTTCCTTTTTTTTTTCTTTTATCCCCCTTCTCTTTCCTTTCCCATGTGGGGGGCTAAAGCAGGAATTCACTAGATGCACGCAGTGTGGCCTGTGCCACAGCCACAGGCTGGGTGCCCCATGGCACTCAGCGGTCCCCCTGCAGCCCTGGCCTGAGGCCAGCTGTGATTTCTGGCTGCTGGACCCCACCAGCATCACGGAAAAATCCTCTAATCGCCTTAGGACCTAAAAATACCCCGACCTCAGGATGGAGGATGGCACGGCTGAGCAGATGCCTCCCTCCCCGCAGGGCCAGAGTAACATGGTGAAAACCGCAGGCTGACTTAAACCTTGCTCCCAGTGCTCATTCCAGTATGCTCCCCCCACAATCACACTGGGTTTCCCCCCACAACTGGGGGTGAGGGCTGGGGGTGGTGCTGTGTCCCTGGGAATGCTGGTGGAGGGGTTGGGGGGAAGATGCCCAGGCTTGGCCAGAGGATGTGCTTGGGGAACGGAGGGGGAAAGTATGCTTGGAGGACCCCATGGGACCCAGGTCCTTAGCACCACCTTCGTGTTCCTTGCAGAAGTGCCTAACTGCCAGTCCTCATACCTGCGGGGAGGTGTCTTCCCCAGCAGCCATGATGGTGAGTGTACCTCTCTTGTTGGCATCCCTGGCGTGTCCCATCCCTCCCTTGGGGCAGGCAGAGCTGCCAGGCATCCCTCAAAGCATGCATGAGAGCCCTGTCGTACCTGCAAGTGTCTGCATGCGAGCAGCACAGGCACCACCACTAAAAATAGGGCTTGTGCTGTGCTGCCACTGACCCCTGCGAGCATGATGCGAGGGCACAGCAGTGCCATATAATCTGGGGTAATGCACCCAGCATAGCTGCTAAGAGGGTTCTTGTTTCCCCAACTCCCTGGGGTGGGTGGGACAGAGCTGCATGGCACTCAGCTGTCAAGCTGGTGTGATGCTATTGATATAACTGGGGGATGTGTCTGCTTCCAGCACTGGGGAACTGGGGTCTTGTTCCTGGATTAAGTCAAGGCAGGTTTTTTTGGGGGGGTCCAGCTGGGATGGTGAAGGGACCCTTTGCTCACTGAGGTTCTCTTCCCCATAGGATTTTCATATGAAAAAGACACGCGATTGTATTTTGATGACACATGTGTGGTACCGGAGAGGCTGGAGGGTAAGAACTCAGCCCCAGAGGAGGGAAGGCTGTAGGGTGACCAGGGCTCATGGTGGCAGATTTGGGCCTGGGCTCTGTAGTGGCCAGCTTTTAAAGCCAAGCTGTGCTGGAGCCATGCTCTTGACAGCTGCTGAGCGTCATCCTGCACAGTGGCTGGGCATCATGGCCATCAGTGCTGTACCCTGTCCCTGCCACCCACCCTGCACCTCACCTGCCTGCAGCACCACCGCCAGCACCTCTCCCCTGTCCAGCTCTGTAGCCTGACCCTGTACAGAGGGTCCCGGCACAGGAGTGAGCTCAGTTATCAGCTGTGTCTTGGCTACATGCAGGTAAAGTGAAGCAGGAGCCCACCCTGTACCGTGAGGGCCCTCCTTACCAGCGCCGTGGGTCTCTGCAGCTCTGGCAGTTCCTGGTCACCCTCCTGGATGACCCTGCCAATGCCCACTTCATCGCCTGGACTGGTCGGGGCATGGAGTTCAAGCTGATCGAGCCTGAGGAGGTACGTGGGATCCTGCCCCAGAAGCAGGCATGTCAGAGCCAGGGATGCAGCCAGGGGAGCAGGAGGTGGGGGGCAGATCCTTCCCATGCAGCACAGCAGTTCACACTTACACTTGAAGCAAGGCTCCCTCCCTCCCAAACATCTCCTGGATCCTTTGCCCTGGATCCTTGGTGCTGTGCTGGAGCTATGCAGCTCTGCGAAGGGTGATACAGGAAGAAACTGGGGAGTGATCAAAAGCAGCTGTGGTGCTGAGCTGCGCATTGTGGGTAATTACCCATAATATCTCTTAATGCTGTGCATGGAAATTGTGGGAGGTTGGGTGTTTTTTTTTTGAAGCATCTTTTTTGGCAGACTTCCCTAATCAAATGTCTTTTGATTCAGCCCCTGGTTTGGCAGTGGATGCTTTGTGGTGCTTGGAACTGGAGCACTTACTGCAGCAGGCAGGGAACTGCTCCAGGACCTGGGTGACCCTTTCACCCCTGGCTGCTCCAGCCCCTAGGAACAAACCCCTACCCTGCATTTCAGCTGAGATTTCCTTTGAGGATCCAGGTCCAAACCCCAGCTGCAGCCTTCACAGTTACCACCTCTCTGTCCTTGCAGGTAGCCCGGCGTTGGGGCATCCAGAAGAACCGGCCAGCCATGAACTATGACAAGCTCAGCCGCTCGCTGCGCTACTACTACGAGAAGGGTATCATGCAGAAGGTAAGAGACCCTGCCACCACGATGGGGAGGGGGACCAGGTCTAGTGTTGGTTATGCCATGCTTGTCATTCCCTGTGGGAAGGTGCAGGGCCCTTCTCATGCCCTCCTCTCCTTGCAGGTGGCCGGTGAGCGGTACGTCTATAAGTTTGTTTGTGACCCCGATGCCCTGTTTTCCATGGCCTACCCTGATAACCAGCGCCCCTTCCTGAAGACAGAGCCCGACTGCCCGGTGCCCGAGGAGGAGACGGTGCCGCTGACGCACTTTGAGGACAGCCCGGCATACCTCCTGGAGATGGATCCCTGCAGCAGCCTTCCCTATGCGGAGGGCTTCGCTTACTGACTCAGCCAGGCTGGCAGAGCCACGAGCACTAGCGCATCCACTTGGGGCAAATACGGTTTTCTAAAGAATACTTTTTGCTGTTCATAAGGAAAAACAAACCCACCAAACTGCATGCACACACAAATTGGAGGAATCTAAAACGCCCTGTGTGTGTCACTGCTGAATTCCCACCCTTCCTGTCCAAGGGCTAGTGCATAGGACTGCCTCTGGCTGGCACCTCCTGCCCAACATCTGCGCGATGCTTTGGGGCGATGGGAGGTAAAGATGCAGGTCTCTGACCCAGGCCCTGTTCCTCGCCAGCACCGTGAGGCCTGATGGCTCCAGCAGTGCCCCGGGACTGGGCTGAGCCGCCGTGGCCGCCTCGCCAATTGTCACGACAATCTGCTTTGCATCGAGCACAATCCGCGTAGCTGCCTTGTGTGGTGGAAAGGGCTTTGATTTGCACAGAGGAGGGATGCAGGGGGGGCCTCGAGGGCCACCACCCCAGGGCTGATGTGCGCAGCATCCTACCCCAACCCTGAGGAGCCTTCTGCCTTCTTCCCAAACCCACCCTTACGGTATAACCTGATACAATGGTTTCCTGCCCCAGGCCCTCCTGCTTTCCCACCTAACCCCTGGGTCCCCTCTGTGTCCCATGTTCCTCTTCCCCAGTGCTGTGGCTGTGGGCCATGGGTTGTGTTTCAGGGGAGGAGGTCCTGACCCTATCTCCCTCATTTCTTTTTCTTCTTTTTTTTTTTTTTAATGTTTTAGGAAGAAAAAAAAAAGGTTTCAAAGGTTTCTAAACTGATTTTTATAGATTTTTTTTTTTTCTTTTTTTGTATTTTAAGGCAAAGCTATTTTTTTGCAGCCCGGCTGCTGTTCCCAGAGCCCATGGGGATGCACCCCTGGCTTTCCCGGTGCTGTGCCTGCAGCTCCCCGGGATAGCTGCTGAAGTATCTGGTCCACTCCATTTCACCACTTGAGTCCTCTTTCCCAAAGGAACTGGGGCTGAACCCTAGTGCCTGCTCAGCTGCACTCCCCTCCCTGCTCAGCATGGCCTCGGAGCTGGGTTGTAAGCCTGTGGTAGGTGGGGACGGTGGGGTCCCCTATCCCCTTCCTGGGTACCCCGCATCCCTCCAGCTCCCCCCTCCCTGCTGTGCCTCCTAACACTCCACCACTTGTATCCATACCTGCCTGTCCCCTCCACTGGCTACATGTTTTTGTTGTAAATGCTGTATAGGAATTTTTTTCTCTTCCTTAGTTAGCTTTGGTTGGATTTTTTGGGTTGGTTTTGGTTTTTTTTTGACTGATTCATTCTTTTGGGGGAAGTATGAAGATTAACTCTGGGTAGACTCAGTTGCTCTCCCCATCGTGGTTGCAGTGGCCTGTACCCCTGGGGAGTAGTCGGTTGCAGGAACCCCACCTTGGGGCAAAGTTTTAACCATTTGCTCAGTGTGGCAGATCTGTGGTGCAGAAGGAGTTAATCTGAGGACTGATTTGAAATAACCTTTACTCGAGCAGGGCTATGTATCTCCTGCAAAGCTGCATTACATTCTGTACTGTGTACAATAAAGGATCTTGCTTTCTGTTCCTCCCCGGCTGCCTGGGCCCCTGTTTTGCACTGTGGGATGCTGCCTGGGCTGGGAGGGATTCTCTGCATGGGGTATATGGGGCCACGTGTCCTTCCTAGGAGCAGGGATCAGGTCACCAGGACAGGGCTGCCCTCCACCCAGTCCTGGGGCTGTTGTGTCTTGGTCTGGATGCTGCCACGGATTTCAAAAGCCACATCCAGTGAGAGGATCTGTTTGAAATGGGTGCATCTTCTTGGGAGGTGCAGTTAAATAGCGACTCTTCTCAAGGGGTTCTCAGCTAATGGATCCAGCTGCCTCTGACACCTTTGCTCTTCCTCTGGAAACCCAAGCTCCCTGCCGTCATGCAGGGCTAAAGCTGGTGGGAACCTTTCAGTGTTGGCACCTAGAAAGGAAAGCCTCTTCAAGCACTCCTAGCAATGGTTCCCCAGCACTTACTGACCCCATTTCTAAGTCTGGGAAAAACACCCACGGAGCAGCAGGATCTGTAAAGGGCTGAAGGAGGTGCATGGAGGACAAGGGCTGCTCCAAGAGGACTTGTCTGAGCTGAAGGGTCTGTGTTTCCTCTGATGGGTTGGGGAAAAGCTCAAACATCCTCTAACTGCCCTGTCCTGTTGGTCTCTGTGTTGGTCAGAGTAGACTGAGTTGGGGTGTCCGTTGGCCTCCATCCCCATGAAGGCTGGTGGGGCAGTGCTGCTAGGGACAGCTCTTCTATTGCAGGCTGCCAAACGCCATCCTTAGAAATGGCAGTGAAGAGATGGAAGGTCCTAATGTGATGATGCTCTTTCCATCCTGCACCGTGCTTCAATCTGCACCTGGCTGCCAGCCATGTTGCTAATAGGTTCTTGAGCTGCTCTTCTTCTACCATCATGCCTGAAGTATTAGGCTGAGCAGAGAAACGTGGCTGTCTCCTAGCCCAGGCAGGGGCAAGGCCGTGTCCTCAACAACCTGCAAAACAAATTCACCTGGTGTGAAGCCTTCCAAGGAGTTAAATCAGCTGCTCAGCCCCTGAGGGCATCTCATGCTCCCTAAGGAACTTCCTGGCACCAAGTCTCAGTGTTTTGTCCCAGGGCAGTGGGACCTCAACCTGGTGGTGAAGTGTGTGGGACCAGTTATGGCTGCTGGGGATGGGCACGTAAGGAAAAGGCTTTCAAAGCCTTCATCAAGCAGCTTCTCATGCCAAAACCCAGCCATCACTGCAAATCTTGCTGCAGGCAGGGCTTGGGGGGGGGGGGGGATGTCCAAGAACATCCTATGTGCTGCTCTTGCCAAAGGTTCAGTATAGGAAAAGAGGTGTTTTTCTGTTCCAGCCTGTCATGTGCAGAACAAAAGGAGAACACTGGCTTTTAAGTAGTCAAGGTGTCAAGAATTTGCTCCTGCTTTGAGCCTACTGCACGTTACAACTCCCTCTACTGCACACAACAGGTTTTCGTTCTCTGCAGAGGGGATGGAGCTGCCTAGGGTGTACAGTCCCACTCATTTCCATCTGTGGGCAAGGGGCAAGCCACATCTGCTCAATGTTCTGCCTGTAAATTCACAGGGATGAGGGCAAGAGCTGTCAGGCAGCTCAGAGGCTGGGCAAAACCCTAATGCTGGCATTGGCCTCTCCAACCCTCCAGATCACAGCTTGCACCACCTACTCAGGTCGTGTGGTAACAAGTCCATCAGTGATTCAGGGTGAGCAAAAGTCTGTGATACTGCATGAGCAGATAACAGAATGATAGCATGGGGAGAAATGTGTTTTCCCTATTTTCTTCTCTTTACACTCTTATAATGTGCACCAAACTATCCTGTCTCCAGAAGAGAGCTTGGTTTTACCAGATAGTCCAAAAGCTGTTCAAATGAGAGGCATGTGTTAATCATTTGGAAAAGAGGAGCCCATAAAAGGGAGAACATCATTATGGGCCTCTACTCATCCATTATTCACTGAGTGCATTTCTGCTTTCCCTGTCTCAGAAGAATATAGCTAGACTGGAAAACATTCAAAAAGCAATAGAGCTAGCCAAAGGTCTGCAGCAGCTCTTATACAGGAGTGTATAAATAGCCTAGAATTTCCATTTGGGACAGGATTTGTGGCTTGGGGACTTCATACTTAATAGCCCATGATGGAGCCTTACATCCCTGACTGGAAGAGCATTTGTGGGAAGTATTACCACGTGGCTTGCTCTTACAGCAGCTGGCAGGACCAGCAAGCCTGGAGTGAGACCAGGGATGCTGCATGGTCAGTGGTGGCTCTGCATGAGAAGAGGGATGCAGCTCTTGCCTGGCCAATGTCCCTTTGACCCTCATAGCAGCCTCGTAGAATCACAGAATGGTTTGGGTTGGAAAGGACCTTAAGAACATCCAGTTCCAACCCCCTGCCATGGGCAGGGACACCTCACACTAAACCATGTCACCCAAGACTTTGTTCAACCTGGCCTTGGAGTTTGTTGTATGTGTGACTGCTGGGTGCGCTGACCAGGGAAGTACTTTCCATCATAGCAACTCCTCTATTTCCTAGCTCTTCAAACACGACATTTTTCAGTAAGTAAGTGGGTTAATTGGTCTTTCAAATACCTGCAGCAACACGAGTGGCTGCATGTGGGAAGCCAACTTCAATACGGGTGAGCACCAGGGAAAAAAAAAGAGGAAATATTTGGGCTGGTGAGTAATCAAAAGGTGCGGACCATCCACCCCCCTGGCACTGTACATCATCCATGGGCTCCCTTCACATCAGTTTGGCACCACCTCGTGGATAACTACCTTCTGCTGCTGGCCACCATGGTGTTTTGTGGCCCTGTAACACCGCATGGTAGCAGAGCTATAAAGATTTGTAATCCAAAATGTGATGGTGTTTATACCTGCAGGGTGAAGCACTTGCATGGGAGGGAGGACTTCCACTCCAGCCTTTGTCCTGGGGCTTTATTCTGCTTTAGGCTACAAGCAGGCTGACTTTCATGGGAGATATGAGTCCAGATCACCAATTCAAAGTCTCCCAGTCCTGGGCAGGCTGTAGGTAGAGGGAGACCACTGAAACCACCTTCTCCAGTGCTTCCACTGAAATGAAAGCAGGGCCTGCACAAACACCTTGGGGTGTTTGAGTCCTCTAGAGCTGAACTTCCAGCCACTCATAAGGCATTCATACCATAATAAGCAGCTAAAGGCTTCTGAAACCATTAGCCAATTGCTGCATCAAATGTTCTCAGTGCCATGGGGGAGGATCTGTCATCCCTCAGCCTGTTTTTGGAGAGGCAATCACCAAGAAGCTTTCCATCAAGCTGGGCTGAGGTCCTTCCTCCATTTGGGCTAGGATGGGGTTCAGTGTCGGGGAGACCTGCAGCGTGAGCAAGCCAGAGCAAAAGGTGCAAGTAGAAGGTTTTATTGCAGCAGGCAGTGAAATCAGGGCAAGGGACCAGAGGAGGGAGCTTGGCACTTATCTGGTGTACATATAATCTGCCTTAGCTGGGCTGTGTCAAAAGGAGCATGGCCAGCAAGTCGAGGGAGGGGATTCTCTCCCTCTGCTCTGCTATTTTGAGACACCCCCCCCACACACACACTCCTGTGCCCAGCTCTGGGCCCCCAACACAAGAGGGACATGGAGCTCCTCAAGTGAGTCTGGAGGAGGCCACAAAGATGCTCTGAGAGCTGGAGCAGCTCTGCTATGGAGACAGGCTGAGAGAGCTGGGCTTGTTCAGCGTGGAGAAGGCTCCAGGGAGAGCTTAGAGCAGCTTCCAGTGCCTAAAGGGGCCAACAGGAAATCTGGAGAGGGACTTTTTACAAGGGCCTGCAGTGACAGGACAAGGGGGAATGGCTTTGGGCTGACAGAGGGGAGATTTAGATTAGATATGAGGAAGAAATTCTTTCCTGTGAGGGTGCTGAGGCCCTGGCACAGGTTGCCCAGAGAAGCTGTGGCTGCCCCATCCCTGGCAGTGTTCAAGGCCAGGTTGGACAGGGCTTGGAGCAACCTGGTCTAGTGGAAGGTGTCCCTGCCCATGGCAGGGGGTTGGAACTGGAGGAGCTTTAAGGTCCCTTCCAACACAAATTCTGATTCTATGATTTTGGAGGCTTTTTAGTTGAAGATAAATAAAACCATCTTGAAGAAAACAGGTAGCAACTGAGGTTAGAAGCCATGATCTCCCACAATAGTGGGCTGGCATAGCTGCTACCCTTGCAAGAGCTAGCCAAGCTGATCCAAGCTGTCTTCCTGCCATCCACTTTGCTAGGAATCATGACGAGATCCAGTGAAAAAAGGTCTTCAAATGGTGCAGCCAGGCCAACCCTAGTACCAGCCTGGGCAGCATCCCTGGGCCTAGCAGCCTCTGAGGGCCCTTCCCTACCTGCTGCCCCACACGTTCCCCTGCGAGGTTGCAAGAGGACTTGTTAAGGCTGACCTGCACCAGGCTTCAGGAATCTCCGTTTGAAAATCATACCTTGGCTTCTTGGCTGTCTCGGACCCAGGAGAGGGCAGCAGCAGCCCAGGCTGCAGCCTCACCTACCCTTTCTGAATCTCCTCTTCATCTCCTGAGCTGCTCAAAGAAAGCTGAGAACGAAAAGTAATGCAGGAGGGAGCAAGCAAAAAACAAAAACCCAATGGGCAGGCTAGCAGGACTCTTCTGGGCTTCAAAATCATATGGTTTCAAGCTGGAACTAGACAGAAAATGTTTTTTCTTTGTAAATGAAGTGGAGTAGCAGGGCATTCCATGGCAGTTTTAAATTCTTTAGATATTGCTGATCACTGTATGAATGCTTTTGACAACACCAGATAATAAGGTGGCGATGGTGTGGATCTTCCCAATAGATGTGGAAGGTAAGCACAGGCAACGACATGTAGTGTGTGCACTTCACAGTGTTGCAGAGATGCTGAAAGCTCATGAGATCCTGCTCTGGAGCTCTTGTGTCTTCACTCAGAGCACTTAAGGATAATGAAACGTGATTACCAGCGCTTCCCAGAACACCAGCTGCCTTTCCCTTGCTGAGCTTGCTGTCCCTGAAAGGGAAGGCTGAGAGAGGGACAGCTTCTACTTCACCTTGGCACCTCAAACACAGGTTCCCTCCTAGCTCAGTCATAGCTGAGCACCGTGAAACATGTACTGCACGTTTTCAGTCACAGCATCACATTTTTAGGTCAGCATCCCCCCGTGCAGCGCAGCGGCAGCCCTGCCTTTCCGCACAGCCAGACTGGCAGCACCCTGCAGGTTTTAATGAATGAGATCACCAGGATGAGTCAGGGAGCAGGTGAGCTGGAGGAAAACATCCGTACAGCCACACTGCAATCCTTTGCCAACACCTTACTGAGCCAACCTGGTTTTTGCTGCAGGCACTTCCATTTCTGTGTGTGTTGTCCACCCCGTGGCACATGGGCCTCCGTGTGTCCCTCTCCTGGCATGCAACATAAGGCTGTGCCCATAGCCATGTGGCCTCCGTTCTCAGTCGGGCTCAATTGATTCTTCTGATTATTCTTTTAATCTCATTTTTCAGCTCACACCCTCTGAAATCACAGCAAAGTGCAAAATTCCTGCTTACCAAAGCTGTTCTGCAATGAGTCATTAAAGAGGGAGCCTTGTCACTCTGCCAGGCGCAGCCTGGTTGCCTCTCTAAATGGAATGACACAAGAGAACAGCTTGTTGCTCCGTTTGGCTTCAACCTGCTTGCACCCCGGATGTCACCCAGCTTCCACCCACAGCCTGGACAAAATAACTCCTGCATTATTCCCACCTCTTCAGATGACAGGCCCTTTTCACCCCATTTTTGGTTGAAGGCCCTGCATGTCCATAAGCTGTCTCTGATTACGTTTCTTCAATTGAGTGTGCAACCAGGAGCTCTTGCATGTCTTTACGGCTTGGAGCATGGAGAGTGTTCATCAGGAGGTCTGCTAAGGAGATCCATGTGTCCTGTTGTGTTTGCTGACAAAGCCTTTGCAAGCTACTGAACATGAAACTGTTGGGCTGATGAGTGCAGTGGTCCTCAGTGCTTATAGGTGTGGTAAAATTTTGGTGATGCCATGTTTTGTATCAGGCTAGCAGCTTGCTTGGGAGCTACTGCTGTGTCCAGAACTCCTGCAAAATAGACATTTTGTTCTTTTAGTCATAAAACCATTCAGCCAAAATCACTGTTGGCTTTTCCATCCATCACCCCCTCCCTAGTGGCACCAGGGGAGAAGAGAGGCTGTGAAAGAGAGGAGCAGCAATAACAACTCCACATCCAGTGCTGTGTCCACGCAAGCTGTTGGGAGTCATTAGAAAAATCACAGCCAGCCTTTTGAACCTATGAAGGTCACCAGATTTGTGCACCACATGCAGCCTGACTTCCTTTTTCTGCCAAGATAGTATCTCATATCCTATGTCTGCAAAGTCTGTGGGAACAGTGTATTCTTGGGGCTTGAGACAAGCCAGCACACAATATTAGGTATCTTACTGCAATTTGGAATATACTTCCTTACCTTGAGGTTTTAGACTTCTTCCCAGAATATGAGGTTTTGATATTCTTCTTAAATAAGTGCCAGAAACAAGAGTCAAACACAAGTCTTTAGGAAGCCTCTCTCATGCATCCAGTGAGAGACCAAGAGCACATGTGAAGCTAGACCTATTTTCCATGACTGCTCTTAGTTCCTTTTGTAGTCTGGAGCTGACATAGCCCCAGAAAAGCATTGCTCAGGTGCCTGTTGTTCATCTCCACCCAGCTGTAGGCAGCTCACAGTAAGCTGCAGAGCACAGATCCTTGAATCTTCTTTCTTCATTCTTTTCTCTCCTCTGCGGAGACTCTTCAGCCAAACCCTGTGATAGAGCCCCCGGCCCGGTTGCTGGACACCTGGCTCTCAGATCTTTCCTGCAATGAAGGTCTCCCAGTACCTGGAAGAAGTGCGTATCTCTCATGTGGGGCAGCCCATGCTCAACTTCTTGTAAGTCCAGAGGTGTTTTGGCAACAGCTTTTGGATCAGAGCAACTATGACTCCAGTGAGATTCATTGGCTTCACTTATTTTTTTTAAAGGAATAAAGTAAACCGATTTCATCCACCAGCTAAGAGGATTTGACAAGATCTGGCCTGCTAATTTCATTTTTCTCTGAAACTGCTGTTTTTCAGCACTGTTGAAGCATGTCCTAGGCTGCACACCTGCAGGCAGTGAAGGCTTCCTAGCCTAAAAGCATGTCCACATATCTGAGCATCTAAAAATGAATTTATACCTTTATAATGGAAGAGGCATAAATGGACAGGCTCAGCAAAGTGAGCATAATTTGAAGCCTGAGGTGTTATATGATGAAAAGCAGTACAGGACAAGCACCAGAGGTGCTGGAAGGGAGCTGAGAAGTGAAGCTCTGTGGGCTCTGTTTACAGCAGCCCCAGAGCTTCCAGAATGGCATCCCCACCACAAATGGCACCACCTGGACTTTCTTGGTGCAAAAATCAGGAACCAAGTATCAGAACATGGCCTTGGCTATTGCTTGAGCAAATAGAGTCAACAGCAGTCTTGGAAATATGAGTGATTCTTCAGCTGAAATCTGGTGTGCACTCTTGCATGGATTAGCCAAAAGATGGGCTGCGGAGGAGCTGCCCTGCATTCCCACTGCACGCTGCTTGTGACAGAGCTGTCAGCCCAGAATGGGATATTTTTAGCCTGGTTTCCAAAGGAAACAAAGCACCAGCAACCATGCTCCATCTGTCAATTCTCCCTCCTGCAACTTCTGAAGACCTTTTTTTTTTAACCTGGGGAGATAGAGCTCCGAAGCATCAAACACCCACAAGCATCAGGAAAACAAGCAACTGGGTAGAGAGAGAAACCCCTCCCAAAGTTATGGAGATGCTGTTACCTGAATGCCTGTCACCACTGCCCTCAAATGCCCCACGTGCTGAAGAAGCCTTATGGATGTTCCCAGGGGAAGAGAGACATGGAGCACCTGGAGGAAGTTCAGCAAAGTGCTACTAGAATGATGAAGGGTCTGGAACCTTCCTCATATGAGGGAACTGGGCCTGTCCAGCCTAGAGCAGAGAAGGCTCACAGGGGAACTGATCAATGTGTATAGCTATCTGAAGGAAGGGTGTCAAAAAGACGGGGCCAGACTCTCTCAGTGGTGCCAGGTGACAGGACAAGAAGCAAAGGGAATAAACTGCCAACACAGCTCCTTCCTCTGCCCTGGGACAACCAGGTGGCCGTTGTTAGGAGGAGACATTCTTTATGTACAGGCAAAGCCAAACAGGAGGAATAACTTGGGTATTTGCCCTCAGGGAAGCCTGCAAAGCCTGAAGCAGTGGCAGGCACTCAAATTCCTCTTTAACAGCATGTCTTCACTGTGCTCTCCCCCACCTTCCTTCCAGTTTCTCAAGTACACAAATTGCTTGTAGAGGCATTCTGTGCCAGACCTGAGCTGTCAGCCTTTAGGAGACACTGATTTTGCAGGATTATTATCCCATAGTTTATGTAAGAGGCACATTCATTCCACTTTTCAGCTCTGAAAAGATCTGGGTGCAGGTTTAGCAGCAGCAGCTTCAGGGCTGCTTTTGTCTCCTTTCCTACAGAAGGATGCAGAGATGGAAATTTCTTCACTATGAGGTTGGTGAGACCCTGGCACAGGGTGCCCAGAGAAGCTGTGGCTGCCCCATCCCTGGCAGTGTTCAAGGCCAGGTTGGATGGGGCTTGGAGCAACCTGATCTAGTGGAAGGTGTCCCTGCCCATGGCAGGGGGCTGGAACTGGATGAGCTTTAAGGTCCCTTCCAACCCAAACCAGTCTGGGATTCTGTGATTCCATGAAATGCTAAGAGAAATGAGACAAAACCCAAAAATATTATTGAATAAGCAACTAACAATGATGCCATAGTAAAGAGATCCCAGGCCAGTAGGGTATGGAGGCATTCAGCAGCCATTAGTGCTTCTAAGCCTCATCCTCATTATTGGAGACCTGTGCAGACTCTGCAGTGCTGTAGCACTCACTATAATGTCAATTTTACTCATATGCAACATTTATCAGCTGTGGCATGGGTGACCAAACACCCAGCCATGAGGGCTGGTGGGGGATGATCACATATTTGAGCTAAAACCCTTTGGTTTTGAGGGCAAAGAAAGAAATCTGTGTTGCTGTTGCCTCCAGCAAGCGACAGATGAAAAAGACCAGCTAAAAAAAAAAAAAAAAAGACAAAAAACCTCAGAAAAAGGCATTGAGAAAAGGGAGTATTTGGGACAGAGTGCAGCCCTGGTGTTAGGAAAAGGTCATTCTGCCCAAGGGAGCTCCTCAGCCAGCTGCTTAAAGAGACTCAGGAGATATGGAGTGTCTTGAGCCTGAACATTAATAACTAAGCCTGGTTACAAGCACCAGCTGTGCAAAAGGGGACTTCTTTTTTGCACATTTATGTCTTTCAACCTTGAAATATTATTCTGCTGCTGCCTAAAGCATTGGTGTATGCAGACATGGAGATTTTTCTTTTAATCCTGCATTGGTTATCTAAGTACTATGAATGATCGTGTGTTTAAATAAACTAGCGTTCCCTCTGAGACAAGACTAGGCTGAGCACCGTGTGTTTTTTGCAGCGTTACAGCATATTTTCTAACCCAATTCCACGCATCCAGGCAGACACCAGCAAAGCAATGCACCAAAAGTGAAGATTCCTCTACCTCAAACTCGACACAAGTCAGATGGCCACCACCAGAGCCCAAGGAGCATCCCGGTGTCCTCCCAACCCATCAGAGCAGTGGTAAAAACAATGCTTTGGCATGAGACCCTAGAGGTAAGTACAGCAGCCCAGTCTGGAGAAGAGAAAGCTCCAAGGAGGCCTTAGAGCAGCTTCCAGTGCTTAAAGGGCATGACAAGAAATATGGAGAGGGACTTTTTACAAGGGCCTGTAGTGACAGGACAAGGGGGGAATGGCTTTGAGCTGACAGAGGGGAGATTTAGATTATATTTAGGAAGAAATTCTTCCCTGTGAAGGTGGTGAGGCCCTGGCACAGGTTGCCCATAGAAGCTGTGGCTGCCCCATCCCTGGCAGTGTTCAAGGCCAGACCAGACGGGGCTTGGAGCAGCGTGGGTCTAGTGGAAGGTGTCCCTGCCCGTTGCAGGTGGTTGGAGTTGGATGAGCTTTAAGGACCCTTCCAACCCAAACCGTTCTGTGATTCTATGATCATTGTTCTCTAGTGCTGATAGGGAAAATTACTGGACTGCTCTAAAAGGTTCATCCCTCTGTCTTGGCAGCGAGTTCAGCATGCCCTTTCTGGTGCTAACGACCTCATGTCCAAAGCCGCAGGTTTCCAGGGCTGGCTGCTTGCCTTTGCTCAGAGCACTTGGCTTAGCAGCTGTTTCATCACAATAAATCAGAATTCCACTTGCAGGAGACACAAGGGGAGGGGGATGTGTGTGCCTACTCTCCTGAAACCATGAGCTGGTATTTCCAGAAATATTTGTAAACAAAAAACCCAAACTCAATGTGTAGCAGGAATTGCTATCAAATAGAGGCTGGAGTCTTCAAAGTGAGAGATGGTTGGTAACAAGGACATCACCTTCATTGTACCCTACTCTGCTTTCCTGGGAGGGACACACACAATAGGCGGCACTGTGTCTTTCCACTGCTCCTGTGAATTGGCCACAGTTGACCCTGTGGTAGAGCTAGAGATGTGTATGCCTTGCTTGCTTGGAGCTCTTCTGCATGGTGTCCTATTGCTAGTGTCTTATTTACAGGCACTGGCTTCCTGCCCTTACATTCCAGGAGCAGGAACATCAAGAGTGCACAGAAAATTGAGAAAAACAGCTCAAAAGAGTAAACCCATTTGAAAACATGTCTGTTCCCCAGGCACTCCTGGGAGAACATGAACAGTGTGTTTGGAAAAAACCCGACACCTTCCTCTCCTCCTTTAGTCCTTCAGTAACCGTTCAACCTGCTGAAAATGTGTTATTTGACTTCAAAAGCTGTCTGGGAACCTAAACACCACCCTCATCTGTGCAGCTTCAGCCTTTTCGAGCCAGTCCTAAAGCCTGAAGGCAGGAGGGAAGGCAGTTGTCTGCCTTTGCCTCGCAGGCAGCAGCAGTGATGCTGAGTTGACTCACCCACAGCAGGATGGTCCGTGTTCTTTTAAAATGTTTGTAATTAAGAGCTCTGGTTCCCTGGTCATGTGTGTCCTATAAAGCATCAAAAATAAAGCCATTAAACAAAAGAGGCATCATTGCTGCTCTTGAAAAACAAAACAAATAAAGCAGATAAACATATACACCAGAAAGAAGCAGTTTGTGCTGCCCTTCCAGGCCTGGAATGCTGCAGATACAAATATTTAGGGTCATTTGTGAATGCAGCTGAAGCTGTGGTGTTACCACCATGACATTATCTACACAAACACAATTAAATCTGGGGTTTGTATCCTTCAGATGGCAGCCACCCCACTTTCAGAGCCAACACAATGCTCAAGAAAGCAAAGCAAGTGCAAGAGCAGACTTGTGTCATTCAGACAGAATCATAGAATCATAGAATCATCAGGGTTGGAAAGGACCTTAAGATCATCTAGTTCCAACCCCCCTGCCATGAGCAGGGACACCTCACACTAAACCATATCACCCAAGGCCTCGTCCAACCTGGTCTTGAGCACTGCCAGGGATGGAGCATTCACAACCTCCCTGGGCAACCCATTCCAGTGCCTCACCACCCTAACAGGAAAGAATTTCCTCCTTATATCCAATCTAAACTTCCCCTGTTTAAGTTTTAACCCATTACCCCTTGTCCTGTCACTACAGTCTCTAATGAAGAGTCCCTCCCCATCATCTCTATAGGCCCCCTTCAGATACTGGAAGGCTGCTATGAGGTCTCCACGCAGCCTTCTCTTCTCCAGGCTGAACAGCCCCAACTTCCTCAGCCGGTCTTCATACAGGAGGTGCTCCAGTCCCCTCATCATCCTCATGGCCCTCCTCTGAACTTGTTCCAACAGTTCCATGTTCTTTTTATGTTAAGGACACCAGCACTGCACACAATACTTCAAGCGAGATCTCACGAGAGCAGAGTAGAGGGGCAGGATCACCTCCTTTGACCTGCTGGTCACGCTCCTTTTGATGCAGCCCAGGATACGGTTGGCTTTCTGGTCTGTGAGTGCACACTGCCTGCTCATGTTCATTTTCTCATCAACCAGCTCCCCCCAGTCCTTCTCCGCAGGGCTGCTCTGAATCTCTTCTCTGCCCAACCTGTAGCTGTGCCTGGGATTGCTCCGACCCAGGTGTAGGACCTTGCACTTGGCATGGTTAAACTTCATGATGTTGGCATCAGCCCACCTCACAAGTGTGTCAAGGTCCCTCTGGATGGCATTCCTTCCCTCCAGTGTATCAACCGAACCACACAGCTTGGTGTCATCGGCAAACTTGCTGAGGGCGCACTCAATCCCACTGTCCATGTCAGCGACAAAGATGTTGAACAAGGCCGGTCCTGACACCGATCCCTGAGGGACACCACTTGTTACTGGTCTCCAGCAGGACATTGAGCCATTGACCACGACTCTTTGCGTGCGGCCATCCAGCCAGTTCTTTATCCACCAAGTGGTCCATCCATCAAATTGATGTCTCTCCAATTTAGAGACAAGGATGTCATGTGGGACAGTGTCAAATGCATTACACAAGTCCAGGTAGATGACATCAACTGCTCTACCCCTGTCCATCAATTCCATAGCCCCATCATAGAAGGCCACCAGATTGGTCAGGCAGGATTTCCCCTTAGTGAAGCCATGCTGGCTGTCACCAAGCACCTTGTTGATTTTCATGTGCCTTAGCATGCCTTCCAGGAGAATGTGCTCCAAGATTTTGCCAGGCACAGAGGTGAGACTGACTGGTCTGTAGTTCCCCAGGTCATCTATTTTCCCCTTCTTGAAAATGGGGGTTATATTTCCCTTTTTCCAGTCATTGGGAACTTCACCTGACTGCCAGAAACTTCACCTGACTGCCAATCAGCATGACAGTTTAAGGTAATTGCGTTTTGTGTTCTTTTTAACATGTCTTCTATCATGGAATGGGTTTGGTTGGGTTGGAAAGGACCTTACACCTCATCCAGTTCCAACCCCCTGCTGTGGGGGGTTCCACTAGACCAGGTTGCTCCAAGCCCTGTCCCACCTGGCCTTGAACACTGCAGGACTGGGGCAGCCACAACTTCTCTGGGCATAGTTAGTGCATTACTAGTGACTGAAAAAGCCAGGAAATACTGCACTAAACAGCACTCACATGCAGTCCTGCTCCTCCCACAGCTGTCCGCACACCCGTGCAGCCTCAGCTGCTCCTGCACAGGCTGCTGCACTGGCATCAATACACTGAGCACAGCCTCACAGCCCTGCTGAGACACGAGCCAGAGGCCAGTCACCGCTTGGGGAGACTGGGGAGAAGATTGCAACTGTAGGAAGACTCCTCCTGTCCCCCAGCTGGTCACAGCTCTCTCTCCAAATGTTTCCTCAAGGCAAGCCCCCCAGTATTTCACTCCACCAAAGCCTAAGGACATCCTTGTCCTTGGTGAAGTTGCTGAAGTAAACTGGAGGCACTCAGCTAAATCTTTCAAGTGAAAGATAGCAGGATTAAATTCCACTTTTGATATAATCCTCAACCCCATCTTCAAGGGAAGTGCAGTGTTGCCTCCAGCCCAGGCTGGTGCCTTCATGCTGAATCACTCTGATCCTGAAGTAAATAAAGCTCTTTGAAAAAGGGCAAATGTTTTCTCAGCTGCTCTTCTTCCCTTCAAAAGAGGGGCTGATTGAATTTTTTATGTCTGCAGACATAAATACATGCAGTCAACAAATGCTTCTTAGTAAGAAGCTATCTTCACAAGATATAGCTGTTTTTTGGAAAGTATGTTGTGAATCCATGGGACACTCCTGGATCACACTGTTCTTACAACTTTTCCTTCTCCTTTCCTTCAGTACTTTGCATTTTATGAACTCCTAAATGGGCTGATTTAAGTCACTGCAAATTAATCATCACATTGTCAGTTCAGGCTCCCAGTGTCCCCAGGACTTTCTGCTCAACCCTGGATCTATGTTTGCCCTGGGAAGCAACAAATATAAACAGCCCTTTGGTATGAGGCACAGCAACAATCTGAAGGGCTGCTCAGGATGCTGCTGTGCCCTTACCTGTCTCCTGGGTGGTTGTATGCTCCTTCTCCTCCAGCTCCAGGTCTGAAGCTAGAGCTGAAGCCTAAAACCCATGGGGCTACCTTTCTACCATCTTAGGCAGATTAAGGACAAATTTACAGCATGCGTTAAGCTCAGGACTGAACACTGTGAACCCCAGCCCAGCTCTCCTCCACTGTGAGTATTGCTAGAAACTAGACATGAGCATTCACTCACCCAGGTGCAACATTTGCCAGCCTAAGAGGGCAAGTTTGGACCACCCTGAGTCCTTGTGCAGCACAAACTCACAGCCTGCCCACATGGAGAGATGGGGACAAGCTCAATGGATAGCAGCACACTTCATTCCCGTGCCAGGGCTGAACCTTGGCTGGCTGCAAGCACAATGTCAGGCTCAAGTCCACCCTTGTCAGATGCTCTTACCACAGGCATAGAATCACAGAATGGTTTGGGTTGAAAGGGACCTTAAAGTTCATCCAGTTCCAACCCCCTGCAGCGGGCAGGGACACCTTCCACTAGACCAGGTTGCTCCAAGCCCCATCCAGCCTGGCCTTGAACACTGCCAGGGAATGGGAAATATACCGTACCCTGGCACAGACTGGCAGCTTGCAAATAGCCTGGCTGGTTTGGAAGGCTGCCTTGAAAATGTCTCCTGGAGCACAGCCTCCAGCCAGCCCTGAGCCAGTCCCATCCAATCCACCACCTGCAGCAGCAATATCACCATGACTTTTACCTCCCCGTACATGACTTCGCAGCACCAGACACGTGTAGCTGTTTCACAGTGGCTCATTGTGGCAGAAATTAATGTGCCTAACACAGACACATCCCACTCAGCTACCCCACGCAGCTTCCTCACTGCATCTACTCATCACCCCTTCAGAAAACCTTAAGGCTGTGAATGCAGTATCAAAATAACACAGGGCATTCTACTTACCTGTTTTGTTTTTTTTTTTTTTAATTAAACTGCTGAAATTAAAGCAAAGCTGCTGCGCATTTTTTCCAGTCTTCCCACTTGTGTGCTGCAGGGTTTGGGAAGGGTGTCTTGTGTCTGAGATCTAGATAGTTACAGACTCCAGTAGGTTTATTGCTTGTAATAATACATAGCCTTGGCTCAACTCTGTGAATCCATTGCTTTCCCTCTGATAAAATGTTAGATTGGATGTGTAAGTATTTTTACTGTGCTGTTCTCCTTGTCCAGTTAAGCCATAAAAACCAAGGGCACAGATATTCAAAGCATCTTTTCTCAGCTACAAGTAATCTATGATTAGTCACAAATTACAGGCTCACAGCATGCATCAGCCTGGTGCATACCAACAGGAACCAACAGTGTGTACACAAATCCTGATGGCAGCAAAATTGCAGCAGGCAGGAGAGGAGGAGAGGCTTTGAACACAATGCAACTCGTGGGATTGTTGCTCCTTTTGAAATGCCAGTCACGCTTTCTCCTTTTCCATCCTGTATAAATGCATGCTGTCCGCCCTAATGAAAGGGAAATGTGTCAAGGTAATGGGGCCATTGCTGTGGGTATGATGCTGTTCAGGATGCTCTGAAGCTCTGGAGTAGCACCTGACGTTTTGGAAAGGGTTGCCTTCTCTGGGAGAGAAAACAACCTGCTGGGTCAGATTGGCCATGGGGCTCAGACACCTTTCCTGAGGAACTCCGGCAGCAAACCTACACTTCAAGCACTGAGAGGGAAAGCCCAATAGCACAGGCAAAGGGTTTATCCAGCAGAAGCTTGCCAGGTTTAAAAAGGACAGTCTGGCCATCTCCTGGCTCAGGAATCATAGAATGGTTGGGGCTGGAAGGGACCTTAAAGCTCATCCAGTTCCAAACCTCTTCCATGGGCAGGGACACCTTCCACTAGACAAGGTCACTCAAAGCCCTGTCCAGCCCGGCCTTGGGCTGAGAGCAAAGTATGTTCTAGCAGCTTACCAATGATTTATTTTTTCTTTTGAAGTGCCAAGGAGATCAAAATAATCCCCTTCTTAGATTACCAGAAAATCCAGGCTTAATTCTGGTGGGAAATGGGAACAAACCGTCCCTGTGGCGGTCACTGTGCAGGCACTGACTCACACCTCCATGTTAGGAGTGAAAAAACGACACTGTGACACTGGGAGGGCTTCAAGCTCAATTTTGGGGTGGCTTTATGTTACCTGAACAGTGTGAAAGAGCACTGGGAGAATGCATCTGTATTGCAGGGACCAGCTGCTGCAACTCCAGGTCCTGCCTGGTGAATGTCAGGCTGTGAGGGAGTACCTTCTGCAGTGGGACCTAGAGATCTGCTGCAGGACTTGATCCTTCCAAGTGGTCAGTCCTCTTGGCTCCCATCAGAGTAGTGACCATGGAAGTCCTCAGTACTGCCCATCATCCTCCAAGCCCAAAACAGTTGCCATTCAGTCAACTGAAAGGGACTCAAGATCAAGCCCATGTTCCAGCAGGGGATGAGAATGTTCTGGAGGTAGAAAACACACTTATCTTGCTTAAAAGTGGAGCTTAACAAAAGTATGAGTGAAGATCCTGAGATGATAGGGTCAGAAGTGGAAATTTTAAATGGGATTGATCTCTTCAGTGATTTTTTTTCTGAGCTTAGCTTCACGATTCAGTATTTGCCATAAGCAGAGATGTCAAATCTTCCTGCAGTGACAGAGAAGACAGGCTCTAGTGCTGTTCACTGGTCTATGGGCAGAGAAAAGAGATGAAGTTTCATTGGAGCTAAAGCTCTGAAATATGCTTGTAAGGAAGCTGGAAATTCCCAACCCAACACTTTTTTTTTCCCCTTCTCCCTCTGTGAGAGGGAAAGCTTTTTTTTCATCTGACCTTGCCTGGACATGGGCTCATGTCGTGTGATTGACCCAGGAGCACTCTATTTCCCACAGACTCTGCTTGAATGTGCAATGTGCTTCCAGGTCCTGGGTGACGGTGTAAAGTTCAGCTAAGGATCACTCTGTTTAGCTGTGCTACGGGCTCATAATCCCAGTGGGTCAAAATGTTTAGAGTTAAAGAGGTTACGGGCTTTTCTGAGGGAGTATTTAAACTCCATCTGTCAAACCACTTATACAGAAGAAATTTATAGACTCTGCCAGCAAATTACTGTTTTCTTGTATTTAATTTAGCAGCATGCATTGTTTTCATGGTGCCCTAAGAGAATAATTAATCTGTGGCAAATTTATGTTTATAAAAATTATAAATGCTGGATTTATAAAACCAACACCAATAACGAAATTCAAGGAGACACATGTTGATGAGAGCCTCATCAAGAAGTCTCTTGGCAGAGCTTTCAGAATAACTTAAGGGCTTGATCTTTTCAGAAAGCTGTTTAAGGGACTTGAAACCTGCTTCATATTCAGTTTAATTGTAAAACAAAAAAGCCAACCCAACAACCTAAAGCTTGCAGACTTTGCATATTAGAAGGAGAATAATAATAATATAAAATAGGCAGAGCTTTCTCTCAGGGTCTAAACAAGTTTGAAAATGAGGAAGTTTGGTATTGCTCCCCAACATCTGTGTTACATACTGAAGTGCAGAACAACAGCAAGTCTGATAAATTAAGGGCTTCACAGATTGTTTTCTTTCCACTTACAGGAGAAAAAGCAGTGCAGGAACTCAAGAGACATCTTCTGTGGGACAGAGACCACTTCAGTTTCTCTAAGTTGCTTTGAAGAAGGTGAACCTACTGCCAATGTTTGACAAGGGGAAGGTGTAAGGCTGTGGTTAAAGCAATGACTAGGACATGATAAGCATTGCTCAAATGTTTGTCATTGAAATACCCAAGCTGAGATGGCTTTCCTACTCTCTACCTTTTTGATAAAAGAGGTATTTCTGTTGACTGAATGCAGGTCTGTTACAAACAAACTGAGACTGAAGAAGGCAGTGGGGTGTGTGTGTGTGAATAATCCTTACTGGAGAAAGTTCTCCCATGAACAAAGGAGTGGTGAAGCTCAGGTTCCTCCAGGCTTAGATGACCTTGACATTCCCTGCTGTAACAACACACAGGCCAATCTCACCTGCAAAATACTCCATATACATTGAAATATTTAAGTTACCATTTTCCTATCTCTAACCCTTTCTCCCTCCCCCCCACTACTCCCTATGCATCTCCTATCCTTCCTCCAGACCCCCACTGCAACAGCTTCACCTTCCCCCCTTGGCTTGATTTTAGATATACTGATACCGGGGCTTATCAATAAGAAGTAACTGCTGCCCAACAGGGTGAACAGCAGCCACCTTTCCTCGTGCTAAAAGGAGATCTGTCCCCTGCCCTGTTGTGACTGCTGCCCTTTAGCACAGGGAGGGAAAACTGGGCAGTGGACTGAAAGGTGACTGGGAGCAACCCCCCAAGACAGTTTGTGTGTCCGTAAGTCTCACTTGGAACATTCAATGGGAGAAAAACAGCTTAAAAAAAATAAAGGCAACTTTCAATACAAGCAATTTTCTCAAGCAGGTAATTGGAAACATGGGGAGAGGGGGAATGTGAGATGGTTGGTTTGGGGGTTTTCAGTTTCTGATGCTGGAAGATAACAGACAGGCTTTCAGTATGAAGCAGCATAACAGTACTAACCTTGGTACTTACATTCTTGGTTTTCTTTAACAGCTAAATAAATCAGACACACTCCTAGGACCTTCACCAATCACAGTAAAAGAAAATGTTTATTGGGGTGATAAACAGCCAACCCTGATGTCTCCCATCAGGTAGGACTGGCAAAAAGAGCAGAGGGAAAAGAAAAATCACAGAGCTGTCGAGTCTGTAAAGGACCTCTGGAAGTACTCTGAAATGCCTAAACATTACAACTAAAACTGAAGGCAGCATAAACACTTGGCTGAATCAAGCCCAAGACTGTTGCTTGCTTCCCAAATGCACAGCGGGGTGTGCAATTTTGTTTGCTGTTTATTTTGGTAGCAGGACTGGTGCCACTGTGGTTATCACAGAAGGAGCAAGAAGGGCAGAAGTACCATCCTGGTTTAACATTAAGCGCAAGATGAACACCACGCTGCTCAGCATGTTGCAGGGACCAGCAAATGCAAGAAGAAAGGCAAGATCCAGAGAAGTCTGCAACCCATTTGTCTGGAGCTCCACCACCTCTTCATTATCAAGTTTCCAGACGGAGTCTCTGTCTGCTGCTTCCATAACCCCCTTCCCACCCACACACATTCCTTTCCAGCAATGCTGCTTTATTTGGCTTGTCATTATCTTGTTATTAAATCCATTTAATTGGTGCATTTAACTCTTTGTGCTCCTTAACAGTGCCTCTGATGTCACTTGTTTACTGAAAAAGCAGTCACAGTCTCAAGTATGACATTTCAAAACAGCATCTAAATAGAGAAAGGTCCTGTGCTAGCTCCATTAACTCACTTCATAAAACACTAGGCATGATAAGGCAAGCTGGGCTTTATGAGCTGTGAGGCTGTCCAAGGCAAAGTCTACACACCACCAGGGTATTTCCAGAAATCCAAAGTCTGCTTTTCCATAAGCTCCTTTAAGACAACAAAGCTGCATCCCCCTGCGATGAACTATACGCAGCTTTTACTGAGTCTAATGCAGACCAGAGGGAACCCTTTCCACACTGCTCAAAGCACAATTAGTTTACTTCATACATATGCTATACCTGGTCTAAGTTTTCATAGCCAGATCTATCACGAATATAAGGAGGAAAATCCCAAGTGGGAGAAGTGCCAGCAAAAACCCTAATGTAATTACACCAGGAAGGAAAAAAAAAAGATAATCCTTTGGCAATTTGATTTTAGCTGGGCAACTGCTGCAAGCTTTACACACAAAAATGTACCAACCCCAGGGCACCACCAGCTGCATCCACACTGGGAACTTTGTCAGTATAAGCCCCGCCACCCCCCTTTTTATTAGTGCAGCCAAAATCTGCCTAGACACTGTCAAAGGCAGAATGCTGCTTTGATACAGAACAGGAAGCTTTCTCCTCCTCAGGGAGGGTTTTTGCTGGGGGACTGGGGACAAGGAGAGGTTCTCTTCCCAGGGTTTTGCTCCTCAAGACTTACTTTTCTATTGAATAAGTAGATTGAGCAGGTAAAGCAGCATTCACTGGGCCCAGTGCCCATATGTCAAAACATCAGAAGAAGTGCAAAAGGCTAGACCAGTTAAAAGAATAGCTTTAGCACTGTGCAAGGGTATAACCACATACATATCCTCTGACAGTGTTCTTTTGGTCAGAGCACAGCACGGTACTTGCTAGCAAAATCTGTTGCACAGGTATAACCAAAAAGTAAAGGCTTTGCTTTATTCTCAAACCCATTTGTTACTTCTGAACCGAAGGAGCGAAGCCCCTCTAAACACAGGTTGCAGGAGGGAAATCAGGATTTAAAAAACACCAGACAAACAGCAAAACCTCCTGTAATGCAACACGTGCTTAACCCAGAGCAGAGTTTTTCTGCAACATCACGCTCCTGGGAGCAAGGCACCTTGCTGAGTGTCTCGTTGTGAGGCTTTGGCAGAGAAGAGTCTCCACTGCCTTGCCTTGCAAACAGAAGCAGGGCCTCAATATTGTCAGTGAAAACACCACGTTTCTGACATGGTAACAACATGGGTTAAATTTCTGTCATGAACCAGGCGAGTTGTAGTTTTAACACGTTAACATGTTCTACCAGGGGAAAAGCTGGAATATTTTTAGCATGGCCTGAGTGTTTGTCTCTGCACTGCTCTGGCCTTTTTTGGAATTTTTAACTTTGGAAACAAATACAATACCCTTTGCAATAGTGAAACACCACCTGTTTTCTTTTATTGTTTGCCACACAAATGACTGCAAGTTGTACTCCTAAAGACATTAATCGAGAAACATAAACCAGCTACATCTGACACAGCTTTCCCCTTTCACAACTTAAACATCACTTACTGCTTCCCTAATTCCTGCCCATGCTCCCCAGCCTTTCCTACTTACATGCTTAGTTCTGACAAAACCCCAGTGGAGAAATCATTCTTCTTCATTACAAAATGCAATCCCAAGTTATTGCTTGAAGGCATTGCCCCTTGCTCTCCTGTTTGAAATGGCACGTGCACACCAAGAGGGGTCGATGAAACACACTGCAAACTGCATCCCATGCATCTGTCCCTCATGCAGTCCCATTTCCAGGATATGCCACGGACAAGCATCTGATGACAGTATGTTTGGGCTTAATCACAATAAAACCCCACAGCTGCATTTTCCCCTCCACTGTGCAGTGCTGGGGACAGATCCCAGCAAGTCAGAGTTGGGTATAAAGAAGGAGATGGAGTTTAAGCACAAAAGTAACAAGAACTGATGCAAGGCAAGTCTGCGGACTGAAAGGAGAATCACATGGAGAGAAGGAGAGACTCTACCCATTTCAAATAATACCCCCTTCCTCCTCCCCTCTGCCTGGCACTAGCATAAGCATGGAACAGAGCCATAAGACACCAATGTCAGACAGTCCACACTGCACACAGCTGCAATCAGCATGCCCAGGGACTGGCAATGTCCAGGCCACACAAACAAGTCCCCCAGGCAAACAAGACTCTTGAAAGGATTAATGGTGAGAGTCTCTCCTGTGGGTGCAACAAGGAGACTGTGGTTGATCACTTGCTCCCAGCTGAAGGGAGAGGAGAACAAGCCTTCTGTCTGACACGGGTCTTCTCTTCCTCCTCTTCAGAGACTGGCACTACCGCTGCTTCTGGAGTGGGGGAGGAGATGGGGCAGGGGGGGTTGCACTTGATGACTTGAGTTCATCTCTCAGGCAGCAGGACGAAGAAGATAGCCTTGAGGAAGTGACCAAAGCTGCAAACAGCGGACACGAGCCAGTGGGAGCGGAGGCTGGGGTCAGTGTTCACCACGCATTTTGTGATGTCTGCCTATAGGGGAGGGAACAGAGGTCGTCAGAGAGATGCCTTGAACCACCTCAGCCACCAGGGCAAATTCTCCTGGCCCCACAACCCACGGCACCTCACCATCACTGCTGCAGCTCCACTGTGCCACACTGTTCACAACACAAATGTTTGCTCTGACACTTCATAGAATCATAGAATCGTTAGGGTTGAAAGGACCTTAAGATCATCTAGTTCCAACCCCCCTGCCGTGGGCAGGGACACCTCACACTAAACCATGTCACCCAAGGCTCTGTCCAACCTGGCGTTGAACACTGCCAGGGATGGAGCATTCACAACCTCCCTGGGCAACCCATTCCAGTGCCTCACCACCCTCACAGTAAAGAACTTCTTCCTTATATCCAATCTAAACTTCCCCTGTTTAAGTTTTAACCCATTACCCCTTGTCCTATCACTACAGTCCCTAATGAAGAGTCCCTCACCAGCATCCCTATAGGCCCCCTTCAGATACTGGAAAGCTGCTATGAGGTCTCCACGCAGCCTCCTCTTCTCCAGGCTGAACAGCCCCAACTTCCTCAGCCTGTCTTCATACGGGAGGTGCTCCAGTCCCCTCATCATCCTCATGGCCTTCCTCTGGACTTGTTCCAACAGTTCCATGTCCTTTTTATGTTGAGGACACCAGAACTGCACACAATACTCCAGGTGAGGTCTCACAAGAGCAGAGTAGAGGGGCAGGATCACCTCCTTCGACCTGCTGGTCACGCTCCTTTTGATGCAGCCCAGGATACGGTTGGCTTTCTGGGCTGCAAGTGCACACTGCCTGCTCATGTTCATTTTCTCATCGACCAACACCCCCAAGTCCTTCTCCACAGGGCTGCTCTGAATCTCTTCTCTGCCCAACCTGTAGCTGTGCCTGGGATTGCTCCGACCCAGGTGTGGGACCTTGCACTTGGCATGGCTAAACTTCATGAGGTTGGCATCAGCCCACCTCACAAGTGTGTCAAGGTCCCTCTGGATGGCATTCCTTCCCTCCACTTCCCTTCCACTGTGAGTTATAAAATTGGGCTCAAGAGCTCTACAAAACACATTTTCCTCATTCTGCACCAAAAAAATTCAATATCCCCTTTCTTCACTCCTGGGGAAAGAAATGCTACAGCAAGATTGTCAAGCATTTTCCATTTAGAATAGCTCAATAAGAGAAACTTTTATTCCCTTTTCAAAAGAGCTAGGAGGGCTTGGCAGTATCAGCATTCCCACCCTTTTCTGTAAAGTAAGATGCTTCCCAGAGGTTGTCCTGTTTAACATCAGCTCAAGTTGCTTGTACTTTTTCTTTTCCCTTAATGTTTTATCTGGAATTCGTTCAAGCAAGCCAACCCTCAATTTAAATCTAAAGCAATGCAAGCTTTGTTTGTGGAAATATGTGTGCTGGCAGAGATGCCTCCCAGACACGTGGGCCAGATTTAAAGATCGCTTGGGCAGCTGGCTTCAAGTATTAACAAGAATAGAAGTTGGCCTGCAATGAATAAAAATGACAACAATCCAGCAAATTCATGAAGACAGGATCTCAGCTGGCATTGGAAAGAAAAGGTGGAAAATATCTGGAGGGTAAAGCAAACGGGACAGAGGTGGATAGAAAATTGCATCTTCTGGTGGGGGAAACAAAGTTCCTTCAGCGATATAACTGAGTTTGATTAAACTCCAGGCTAGCACAAGGAGACAGACAGACTGTAGCTCTGTAACAGAGGGTGCTCTACTAGCACATCCACTTGACAGTTTTCAAAAATGCCTTTTGGGTGACAAATGTGAACAAGAATCAGGTCAGAAGGGGGCAAACAGCTTTTTCTTTACAGGCTTAGCTCAGCGGTTTTCCAAGTTTGCCTTCTGACACAGGTCTCTCATTGACCAAGCAGGGGGAAGTCACACTCTCAACCCTGAGATGTTCCTGCTATAGAACAGGACACAAGAGCTACTGAATACAATAATCTTTACCAGTATTTCTGCCTGTGTTCAAGACATTGAGCCTCACCTGACCAACCTTGGTAATAACCAGAAGAAAACAAAAGGTGACTGAGGGGACAAATCCTCATGCCCTGGTAGTGAGTACAGCTGCACTAACCAACTCCACCATGATCTTCAAACCAAAGGTCTGTTGACAGCAGTCTTGAGGCTGGCCTCCCACACATTTCCTCACATTTCACACACAGAAGTCTGAATGGCTGGCATGCTGAATCACCCTGCGCTGCTGCTCTTCAGGGATCACTAGGAGATGCTGAACCCACAAAGAACTGAGAAGTGGAGACTGCAGGAGGAATGAATACAGGCATGAAACTATGGGCAGAAACAGGGTGACAGGAGGAAATGCATTGTAGAGGGAAGTAAAATGGGTCTGCCTAAAAGCTTTCAGTGATGGCTTAGCAAAGTCACCCTGTTTGCATTTGAAAACAGTCTGACCTTATTCAGCCTACCCAATTTTAGGGACCTGCACCATGTCATATTTAAAATGCAGCTGTGTCAAGCTGTCTCTTTAGTCAAGAGAAGTCATAATGTGCAGTTACCAGCCTGAACACGTATTCAGATGTTAAAGCAGCTGAACAATAATAAACCTAAGCTCTAAACGTTTTAAGTGCCTCATGTGAACCAGTACAAAGCCCATCTATGAGCACTAGGTTGATTATAGCTGCAGAAGGTTGACTTCCAGACGAGGAAGTGTGGACTCCCTACTAAAGGCAATGAACTTGCTGCGGTTAATCAAGAGGAGCTGCAGTCAGAAGAACGTAACAAATTTGCATTGTGCTTGCTTAGATAAACAAAATTGCTCAGCTGTTTAACAACTCCCTCAGCTACTGTTATTCAAATAAAGCATACCTGATAAGCCACTGGAATTGAAAATAAAACAGGTCTTTTAGTCTTGTGAGGCACTGATAATCTGCTACAGTTTTATCTTTGCCTGTTAATTGTTCAAACGAGTTCAAGTCCCATGCTCTTCTCTGCAGCTAATGTATGTAACAGATGCTGAAAAAAAAGCAATAAAAACCCTCTTTCTTTTCTGCTGAGACTGCAAACTCTCCCCAGGGAGAGATGGTGCCTTAAAAGGTGAAACATTTCTTGTTTCTCCTAAGAGGTTTGTTTTGGGTTGGGCTTTGAGGGGTAGGGTCATTCTCCATCCTATGGAGATGGTATCAGAACCTGCTGCTAAGCAGTTCAAATGCCTTTTCAAGGTCTTCACCGTGGCTTTTGTGGGACAGCTTGGAGCACAGCGGCTCCTCTTGGCAGGCTGAGCCTGAGCTGATGAGTAAGAGATGGGGACTGTGTGTACAGGGGAAAGGAGGATTCCGTACCAAGACAAACTAACAACCAGCAGATGAAAGGATCCCCACTACAGAGTGATTTGTCTGGCACATTTGTAAACAAGGCTGGGAAATTTCACACTGCAGTGCCTGGATCAAGAGGAACATTCAGGAAAGCACAGCGCAAGATGGCAAGAGGATGAGCAGCCTTTCCCCAGACTGAAGGAACCACTCATTTCTAGAGGGAAAATAACTCCTTGTTGCAGCCCAAAATTGCTGATAAGAGTACTGGAGACAGGCTGTAATCAGCCCAACCCAGCAGCTTTTACAGTTGCTTAGCTTGATAGGGGGCAGTGAGATTGGCTTCCCTTTCCTAGGGCCAGATCCCAAGAGGAAGCAGCATATGTTTAGCAACTTCAATAGAAGTATGCTTGCCATACAAAGAGGGATCAGGGGCAGAAGGACCTACCTGTGGATAGGACTTATCTACTCACCTTCAAGGAACTGCTTCTGGTCTGAGGATGGGTTTTGTGGCTTGTTTGCTACGCAACAAACTTTAAAAATATATCCATTTGGAACTATCAAAACACCCAGTTTTGAATTCTAATAATGTAATACAAAAATTAAAACAAGATGCTAACTTATCAGAGCATGCATGTCTTACCAAAACAAAGGAAAAAAATAGTTGGAAACTAGGAAGAGACGTGTTCCTATGCAACATCTCAATTTTAATGAAACTGGATTTTTTTCCAAAGGAAAAATTGTTTCAGAGAATACATTTCAACCATCTCTACAGGTACCCAGTTAAAGTAAGCCTCAAATGATAGTGAGGCAGGGATTTCAAAGGCAGGAACAGTGCTACTTAATCAGTTGCTTTCCCAGGATTTCCTCTTCACCTGCCTCAGCACAATTATTTGTGCAAATGCAAAATGAAACACATCAGGACATTCAGATTAGAGGTCACTTTTCAGCCCAATCAAGCAGTTCCCTGACTCAGTTGAGAACACAAAGTCACATAGCTTTAGACAGGGCAAGGACGATTTAAGGTGGCAATCACACTTAGCAAACGCAAAGGATCCAAATTCAGAACAACGCCACTTTTCCAATTGCCCTTTATCAAAAAGCTGCTTCACTCCTGGAGAAACTGGGTGACTGAGTTAGGTACAGGCACATTTGGGGGGGCCTCAGCACAGAGAAGCAATGTTCAGTTTGGAAAAAGACATCTCTCTGGTCTGAGTGGGGCTGGGAGCCTGACCGTTTCCTGATGGCTTGGGAATAAGCCCTCTTCTTGGGAAGGAGGGGATTTGCAACTGTGGCTCAGTCTGGAAAGAGTGCATATGTCGGGAACAAGATGTCCCATGATCTCAGTGGTGGCATATGGCAATATTTACCTCCAGGCAGCATCCGCCAGCAGTACAAAGTGCTTTTGGTTATATTGCTCCAAGAAGAGTCTATATCCCTGCCAGAAACGCACAAAGACCCTGGCACATCTGTACATTACCCAACTGCTAACCACTTACATAGCCAACCAGTCAGCTCAGTCTCCTGGGGAGGTCACTAGAAAAGTGTCTGGCTATTTCACAGCACCAAAGTAAAGCTCTTACTCTGAACCATCCTTCACAAGAGCATTGTATTTTCCATTGGGTATAGAGAGAACCAAATAAACCAGATGCTTAAAGCCATATGATATGGAATCCAAACCAGTGCAGAGCAGCACCATGCTTCACCCATCGTCTCAGAGCAGTCCTATGACATAGCCAGGAGCCCTCCCACTGTGGATGGGTGTTATGAGTGCCCTTCAAAGCATAAGTGTGCTACAATTTGAGCTACTTCAGAAGTTATTCATGGAACACTCTAAAGGTCAGGGAATGGCACAAACTACTGAGTTTCAATATCCCTTTCAAATTCCTTATGGTGGTAAGTCACGTTAATATACTAAGCTTTGATCTGGAGAACCATGGAGCAGATGAAAGGGGAACAAAGTTGGCAGGCCTCATTTTTTTCAGTTTCTAGAAAAGAGCTGCCCAACAGAGTGACCCCTCTTTACAGTCTCTGGCTATGACTGGCTGGCAGCTCCAGAGGTGTGCAGGTCAGGAACAGAATAGGCCTTGGTGAGCCAGGATTGAATTAATCTGGCACAGCTACACAGGAAGCTGAGGACCAAAGCAGCTGATGCTGTCAAGGACAGGACCAGAAGGCAGTAAGAGCTACATGGAGCCCAAGAGAGGTGTAAGTAGGCCAGTGGTGGCTGTGGAAGAGAATCTCATCCAATGTTTTTCTGCTCAAAGCTGCAGTGGGGATACTCTGGCTTTCATTAGCTGGGATATTTTCTGGTCTGCATGTGTGGGAGCAAGCTCAGTCAGACAGCATCTCTTACCCAGCCTCCTCTCCTCTTCAGCCATGTCACCAAGGTCTTGCGGACAAACTCCCCCAGGCAGTCTACGATAGTGTGAACCATGGCTGGCTGTGCGTGCCGCACACAGTCCACTGACAGCCCAGCTGCCACAGCATAGAGAGACACCACCTTGCCCCACGTTATGCCTGTGAAAAGAGGAAAGATCATTCAGATTTAGACATGCACGCATAGCTTGGACTTGAATAATCAAAGGAAACAGCTCTCCTTCCTTACACATGCCTACTGCATGTGTGCAGCTCCCAAGTTCAGGTGCAGCCACAGTTCTGCATGCTCTCCATCATCTGGGAAAAGAAATGCTAGGGTACCAGGAGTAGGGAAAATGCTACACCTGGAGAAGCAGAATTGAATGATCTGACCTGGACATGGTTTGTCCCCCTCTCAGCACTGGCTACACACCTTTGGAGAATGCAGCCCAAAGGTACCATCAGAACAGGGAAAATGTGCACCACCATGGTTTATATTGTTATTAAGGCTCAGCCATACACATGATGCACAGGAGGCGATTGAATTCAAAGAGTTTGAACAACCTGGGGATTTGCCACCAGCACAACTCTTAAACACCCTTTAGACAAAGTGTTCCTGGTTTTTTTAGATCAGAGGAGACTGTTCCAATATGACGTGCAAAGCACATGACATAGGAGGAACATCTTCCATAACACAAGAGCAGAAAAGGAAGGCAAAGGTACAGGGCCAAGGGGGTTGGTGTTCTCCTTGATGCAAGGAATATGACTCAGTCTCCACCTGAAAACAAGGTAGCTTCAAGAATTTGGCCATGCTGCCCATAATCATTAACATTGCATATCCTGTCCCACTGAAGGCAGTGCAGGGACAGAGGGTCAGTCAGTTATCTAATCTCCTAGAAAACAGCCTTCCTGCTAGGCTGACCTGCCAGCAGTGAATGCTCCATGGAACTTGTCCCAGCAGCAGTCATCTTCCTGTTAAGGCTAGCAATGAGTGCTCAAGCTCAGTTCTGGACACGAGCCACCCTCCCTGGGTCTCCCTCACAATTTGCCAACACCACTGGGCATAAACTGCCCATACTTAAACATTGCAGCTGGCACTCCCTCACCAGGCTTTTATCAGTGACCTGGAAACATAACCCTTCTTACCACAGCCCAATGGCACACGGATTTCCTTTGGATCTGCTAGGTAGTTGAATTCCCCCTTAACTTTATTATCTGGAATAGCAGTATTCAATAAGTAGACTGTGAAGTATTTTACAGTGTTAGGTCCTTATGGAATCTATCCAAGGTCTCTCTCAAGTGTAGCCAGAAGCCAGGTGAAGTTTTGGTATTTAAAAACCACACAAACCACTTCTCGCTGGGTTGCAACAAGAAAGAAAAGAGGTGAGAGGAAGGAAAGATTTGTTCAGTCACTACATCTAAGGACCAGGAGGGACTAAACACACAATCAGAAAACTGGATGTGCACAGCTGAGAAAGCAAACCCTTAAATATAGTCAAAATAAGGAGTCTCTCTCTTTCCTTCACTGCACTCCCAGATCCCCCAGGCACCCTGCTCCATCTCTTTGGACTGGAACTCCAGACTCCACAGCAGAGCTCCTCACATTCCTTTAAAATATGCACAGATTTCATGAGCATTTCCAAAATCCTTCCACTTAGTGCCTCAAAGGGACACTCGCAATAACACCTAAGAGAAGCTATTGAAATGTCAGCCACAGCAACGGCTTGTTAGACTGAAGAAAACCCATCCAGCGTTCCAAAAAGGCCCTTTTGCACTGATGCAAGACCAAAATTTACAGATTGCTATTTTGTAGCTTTGCAGCAACAGTAACAGCAGTAGCTGGGTGTCTCTGGTAATGCTCTGTCCTTCTCCAGTGCTATCTCCAAGATCAGAGGAAGTTACTAATATAGCTAAATTGGCTGTTATTCTGGTTTTAGTAGGTCCTGTGGTGTCCCTTCCCAAAGCTGTCACTCAGGAAGTTCACTGCCTATGTGGTATTCACACTGTTTATCTTTCTCGCATTGTGTCACCATGACAGCCAGTAGAACCAGCCAGAAAGAGACCATGAAACCACATGAGAAAATACTAGGCAGAAGGGTTCTCCTGGCAAGAAACAGGCTGTCCTGTTGCAGGTCAATACATCTCCACCCAATTAAAGAGGGTGTAACGGGTTACCTCTTGCTGAACACAGTCTCCTGGACTAGAGCCACAGCTAGCTTATACTCAGCCTTAGTGTAAGTCAGTTTGTACAGTTCTCCATCCCTGCAGAAACGTGGCTCCTTGCATCTTGAGTTACATGAACCAAAGTTACCCAGAATTCCAGGGAAGAGTTCACTGGCTTATTCCCAAGCTCTCACTGACAGTGCTCTTTCTTGAGTATCTGAAGCAAGCCTGTTAGCTTTGAGGTATTCACATGGCAGTCACTAAGACTGCCAGGGAGCTGAGGACACCCTGGTAGAGAGCGCTGTAGTCTTGGTTAGCTTTATTTTAAACCCAAGTTTCTCTTTCCAACAGAAGTGTATCCACAACCTATGAAAGATAAAGGCTCAACAGACCCATGATTTCCTTAACACACAGGAAAGCAGTTTGCCCTACAGATGTGTCAGTTCAGGAGTCTCTTCTGAGGGAGGACAGAGAGAAAGCCCTTCAGCTCTGGCTTCCCTGCCAAGGCTGCTGAATAGCGGTGCTTGCTGCAGGACTTGTGCAAGGTGAACGCTTCCTCAGGACACTGACAGAGCCCCTCTCCCTTTCTCACAGACAGCATAAAGAGGGCAAGCTGTCGGCCAATGCTCATTATAGTGATAGATGTGAATGGGTCAGCGGTCACTTTCCATGATCCTCCTCTTTACAGATCATTCCTAAAAGGGTCAAACCAATTTGTCAATCTGCTTTTCTGTTACTGGCAGAGCTGGGCCACAGGGGTGGGAGAGGAGGAAATCTGATTCCTTGGCATGGAGACCCCTATTGCCACTGCTGGAGGCAGAAGAGGGAAACAGCCTCTGGCTGGGCTCCTCACCTGAGGCAGGAAGGCACAGCTTATGCTCCTGTTCACACAAGAAGTTGTAGGAGAGCCCTCAAGCAAGGGAAGAGCAGACACTTCTAACAGCTGCTCTAGACCAAAGCTAGGCCGTGCCTGTGCCTGGTTCCTCTGCCCCAGGAGGGCTCCAGCAGCCACCCAGCCCCAGGCAGGGCAGGGGCACAGCTACAGCAGCCCCCATCTGCACTTTTCCAGCTCCATTAACTTTTCTCTCTCAAGAACTCCCTTGGCAGGGTAGAGGAGCACAATCTACTACGAAGGCAGTGCCTCTGCCCAATGTGATGACCAGGACAGGGTCAGGGGGACCCTAGGTTCATGCATACCCTGGCATAACCTGGAATTGCATCTGCCCAGCGCACATGAGCAGAGAAGACACATTGTCTTGCTCAGAATTCCTCAAAGGTCTGGCTGCCATCCACATTGGGTGAAATGAGCACTCATCACCCAGCAAGACAATCTACTCGCAGCTTCCCAATGTTTGGACTAGCATGCACAGGAGCTAACAGAAAGAGGGAATGGAAAGCTGGCCCAGAAAGGAACAATAAAAACATAGAAAGTTCTGAGGGATCTGCTCGCAAAGGTGGAACAAAAGGATATGGAAAAAGTTAAAAGTTGCTTAGAAAGCATTTTAAAAAATAGGAAATACAAGTTGCAGACCCAAGGCCAGTCATGGAGCTGGAGGTATGTAAACACTGGCGAGCCCAGGGGAAAAATGAATTAGCAGAAGACTGCTCTTGAAAGCTTTCCTGCTGCATATGAGCTTGTCTGCCCCAGGGAGGAGCTGAGGAAGCCATGAGACACAAATATTCAGAGCACCACACTATCCAAGGTTACTCAATTAAACTTCCCCCTACTCCACACAGCATCAAAGCCTAACTTGCAAATCAGACCTAAGAGAAACATGATCAAGGGCTACATTTCAGCCACTGGGAGAATACAGCCAACACAATATACTCTCCTCTGGTGGACAGAAAGAAGCCTAGAGGGATGTGCACAAGGCAGGAAGCTCAGCTCAGAAGGCCTAAGCGATGAGGAAGCCATGGGATGCATTTCTAGCAGCATTTGCTACTGCAGGGGTAAGTATTTTCTCCTGAGAACCATCCCTGTTGTACAGGGTTCACTTGAGCCCAAGTACTCATGATTAAAAAAGTGACGAGCAAACAATACAAGCTTTGCAAGAGCCCACATACCTGGCAGCTCTTACCAACCAGAGGAAACTCTTTCCTTTAGGAAGGGAAAATGCATCTCCCTTTTCTACTTCTGTTTTTCCACAAAGTGACCCCTTCCTTCTGGGATTTATTTAAACAGCTAATGTAAATGCCAGCTCAGCCAGGCCCCAGTCCAAAGCCTGTTAAAGTCAGTGGAAAGTCTCCTGCTGGCTGCAGAGCAGCTTTGGACCACACACCAGAACCAGTGGTATTGTCCCAGAGGTGATGCTGCTGCAGATCCTTCAGCATCCAAAGCAGGTCTGGCTTCTGCAGTACCAGTCTCCAAACAGGTGGACTCTCATCACCCTCAATAACTAACAGGGAAGCAAAATACAGCTTAAGCCTTACCATGCTCTGTGAAATGCACACTTTCTGCCTGTATTCTCAGATGTTAATCTTAATGTAACTGGGACTCAAGCTACATCAGAAAAAAGCCAAACCTGAGATAACTGGAATAGACACTCCTCTAAAGTTGAATATGGCACAATATGCCCACGCATTGGGACCAGAAAGGATGCCAGATGTCCCCAATCCATCTAGGACTTGTGCTTAGTCAAGAGGTGCAGACTTTGGACTGGAAGCAAGCACAGCCAGTGCTACATTGTGAAGACTCAAAACCAGGCCAGGGTGTGGAAGAAGGCCATGTAAAGGATTAAAGAGAAAAGCTCTTCAGCAAGATAGAGTCAACACCCCCACCACCACCACCCCCCTTGCTGGAAAGGCAATGTGAGTAACTAATGGGGCTCCCCAGACTGTCTGGGCACTGCAGTATCAGACTGAAGCTATTTTCTTAATAAACTGGACAGTGAATACCAGACTGGAGATGCTTTAGCCATTGGTAATTGGCATGAAAACTCAGACTGCACTTGAGCCTCTGGTTTCCTCTGCTCAATAAGAGCCTCTTTGCTCTGAACTATGAAAAAGCCAGGAATGAATGTCTGGCTGCCACAGCCAGCTCTGATTTGCTGGATTTAGCATTAAACGCTGAGTCCTGAGAATGCAGTTGGGATCCAGGAATGTTAAAAATCAGTGAACTCCTTCCCCTCTGCAGCTCATCAGCTTTCTAGCAAGAAAAATTACAACAGTGGATTGATGAGCACACAACCCCAGCCTCACGCTCACAGGTTATCCTGTTAGCTGCTCTGAGGCAGAGGTGGGAAAGAAGAAAAAGAGGAGCATACAGAGCACTGGGAAGGTTTGAATCCACCCCGTGCAGGCAGCCAACTGCCAGCCATTTAAGCAGCGCGGTGTCCTCACACAAAGGGCAGCACTGGCAACAGAGCTTGAGCCTGGGCTTCTACCATGTTCCCAGTGTCTCTATCATCTCCAGCTTCAAAGGGCTGAGTCCAGATCCTGTTCTTACTGTTCTGAAACCCCCAACTTTAGAATCAAGAGTTACAATTTGTAGCTTTACATTCAACAAAAGCTTTTTAAACCATCCACACTTTGCACTTGACTCCTGAGCTAAGTTGAAGAACAACTTCTTCTAGAGAACAGTTCTTATGAGGAGCGGGTGAGGGAAATGGGGGTGTTTAGCCTGGGCAAGGAGGCTCAGAGCAGACCTTATTGCTGTCTAGAACTATGTGAAAGGAGGTTGCAGTGAGGTGGGTGTCAGTCTCTTCTCCCACATAAAATGCAGTAGGACAAGAGGACAAGTTGTGCCAGGGGAGGTTTAGAGTGGATATTAGGCAAGATTTCTTCACTGGAAGTGTTGTCAAGCAGTAGAACAGACTGTCCATGGAAGTGATTCGGTCATCATTCCTGGGAGTATTTAAAAGACTTATAGATGTGGTACTTAGGGACATGGTTTAGTGGTGAATTTGGCAGTGCTGGGTTAACTGTTGGACTCGATGATCTTAAAGGTCTTTTCTAATCTAAATGATTCTGTGATTCTAAGAACACATACAGAAAAATGCAGCTCTCAATGAATGTGTCAGTATACATTGGTGAGAGCAGGAATCCCAGGAGCCAGCAGGACCTTCTCCCCAGCATCAGGTTTTTGCAGCACAGCAGCATGCAGCCTGCTCCACCCACAGCCATCCACCTTTCTGGTTTAATTCCCTGTCACTTCAGCTTTGGAGGTGGGCCAGTCCTGTAGTCAGCTATAGTCATCCAAGAAGATAACCTGCTTACCTGCAATGCAAATACCTGAGCCTGCAAACTTGACCTTCATTTTTCTGCAAGCCTTGACGCAAGTGAAGCTCAGCTCTAAGTGACAAGACAGGGCACCTGCACTTTGAACACAGCCACACTCAGGCATGCCTGACATACTTGCCCAGCTCTTGCTTTCCAGGCCCACAGAGCCTCCCAAGCCAGCCCACTGCAAAGGCAATCTGCATTCCAGGCATGATCTGAAAGAATGCCGAGGGCTGCAGTGCTAGCCACAGAATTCGATTCCATATATTTCCTATGACACAGCATCAGTTTTGCTGATCCAGGGAGGAAATCTGCCCTGCTCAACCTGCCAGGAGCCCTGCTTGAGCAGTCCCTCTCAGAGATCTATTTTGTCATCTGCTGTGATTCAGGAGAGGATCTGTGCTCTCCACCACAACACACTTTAGGTCTGAAGGCCAGGGTGCCAGCACAGGGCTTCTCCAGGCTGTCAGTGGTTCCCATACAGTTTGTCCTCCTAGACAAGCATAGCTAATTGTGAAGGTAAAAAGGGTTTGAGTGAGGAAGCCTATCTGAAAGCACAACAAAAACCTGGACTTCTATCCTACTCCCAAAGTACAAGAATTACATTGACGCTTACCATGTCAATGTCACTGGATCCAGTCCTTTCACAGTACTATCCTGTTGCAAGTAGTTCTCTTTGATTTTTTGTTTTTTTTTTAGTTTCCAGTCTCTAACATCTATTGTCCCTTCCACAGACAGCACAACAAGACATTGCAGAAAGCCTACAAACCATGTCAGGACTTGCATGACATAAATCTCCATGTAAAATGTTTCTCTTCCCGTGATTCCCACCGACTGCATCCCAATGACAGGCAGCGACTGTTTTCGTGGCAGACTGAGGCTCTGTTGCAAGAACACAGCACAGAATGTATCCTTGCTTTTGACAATCATCTCTGACACCAGTCAAACAGAAGCAGAGGAACATTCACACCTAAACAGCAAGAAGGACAAAGCACATGCTCATCTGGAACAGCTGCCCTTGAGGGCCAGGACCCTCTGAGTGTCAGAAAGCAGAAGCAGCAACTGGAAGCAGCAGGCTCATTGCAGTTCTGGCTATTGCTGTGGGAAAGGAAGCCAGAAAGAGAGGAACTCCCTTGTGATGAGTTGGTTCTGGCTCCTAGCATCAGCAGTGTGAGCTGGAACAAGGGAGACTCCCATGTAATGAATCTTCTCCTGTTGCCAATGATGAGCAAAGGAGGTTGGAATGAGTGGCCTCCCTGTGCAAGAAGGTAACACCACCTCCTAACAAGGAAGGGCAGGAGATGCCTTCTAGAATGAGAGAGAACCTGCCAGGAGGATATAATAAAACAGGGCATTTCCCTGCCAGAACAACAGAGCATAGTGGAGCTGTCATTAAATCATTAAAGCAGGGCACATTGCCAAACTGCCCTCTCAGGCCCCACCTTGCAGGCTATCCCAGAAATAAGCCTTCTCTGAGAGAGGTGGCTCCATCCTGTTCCCTTCCACCCAGCCCTGTCTGCTTATCTGCCAGGGCACAGTACCTGCAGTGAAAATCTGTGCTGCCACTGCCAGGAAGGCATCTGTCACCACTGTCTCCGAGTGCAGGGAGATGTTCAGTTGGCGGGCGATATTCCGGTAGACGTTGGGGCGAATGTATTCCAGCTCATCCCCTGGAAACAAATGGTCAGGAGTCAACATGCGGAACACCAAGTCCTGCTTTCACCACGTAGGAATTACAGCTGGGGCCACCTCACGTATCCCTTCAGCCAAAGAGACTTAACCCCAGATTCACCTTAGTTTAATCAGGCAGCAGAGAGCCTAGGGTCATTTAAATGCAACCCCTGCTACCTGCAGCCCGCTCTCCTAACATCCCCTGTGCTTGGGGGACAGGCAATAGCCCTATACAGGTGGTGTAGCTGCAGTAATCCCCAATTATAAATGATGTTTCCCTGCTGCCTGTCTTTCCTCCAGTGCAGGAGACAGGCCTCAGATAAGCAAAGCCATCTCATTTTTCTTTGGAAGTGGAAAGGAGGCATGTACATCTATGTAAGCTTTTGAGAGATACACCCTTTCTCAACACCCCATCAGACTTGTACAAAAAGCATCAAGATGAGAGTGACTCAAAAATGCTGGAGGCTGATGAAAGTCAAAGATCCACCCAGAGCTGCATGACAATAATTGTACAGAGGCTATCAGCTCAGCTGTTTTCCTCTCACACAGGCACTTGAGTGATGATCTTGTCTTTCTCTCCTCCAAATGGTTAAAGAGATGTTCTTTTGCCTGGCTCACTCCTCAGCAACAAGGCTGCTGACACACAGAGACACACGCTTTCACTTCCAGGTTGTTTTTCCTCCAGCTGGGAAATGTTTGGAGGTGTTAGGCTGGCTTGAAGATGAAGATGGAAATACCAAGGACAAGCAGAGAACCTCCTCCCACAGGTTTGAGCTATGGAGCATGGGCAACAGCAGTGAAACTTATCCTCTGTGGCAAAACAAACTGTTTTTCAGCAGTAGAATTAATAAAACTCATTATATGTATATAAAAAAAAATCCATTCCAATGGATTTGTCTATTGGCGTTCACAGATATTTAATGAGGGTTGCACAGCTGCCATAGGAGCACGACACAACGCATACATTGCATGGGACCAAGGCCCTTTTCAAATGGAGAGTCCTATCTGGATTTAGAAGGACACTCCATGTCCTTCTGCACAAGGGTGCTGTAGGGCACCCAGGGAAGAGGAAATCTGGCACAACAGCCTTACATCCTACTGCAAAACCCAGGTGACTTGCCCCAGTCAGATGGCAGATTGATCCTCCTGAAAATATCATTTTTGTGGGAACTAAAAAGGAAGATGCCACCTCAATCAGGAGCTTGTTACAGAGTCAGTAGCTATTGATCCTTAAGTCATTTAGCTGGCACCCAGCACAGCATAGGCAAAGACCAGCTCTACTGAATACCACAGACGAGCTCTCCAGGCCCTTTATGAATGTGGGATTGTCTCACACAATCTGATGGCAAGAGGAAACCCTGCCAACATATGTTCAGGCTGATACAGGAAAACCTTAGTTGCATTACTCAACAGCTGTTTTCTCTTGCAAGGAGCATACAGGCTTCCTGGTAAATGTAGGGAAATAGGGATAGCACTGCCTGTGGTTAGTGGAGATGGAGGCATGGGAGGGTGGGATCAGCACTTGGTAGCTTGCCACCGTTAGGGTTTTTAACAAGCAGTGCCTGGAGGCCACAGATGAGATCAGGTTTTGGTTGGAGGCACATGTGTTGTTAAAGCAGGCCCTGCCCTGAAGCAATGCACAGGGCAGGCAAGAGCATTGACTGAAGAAAAGCACTTGGAAAGCAGTCCCAAGTTGAGGGAGACTGCCTGCCCAGGCAGCCGCAGGTCCTCTCCAGCAGCACCTTACATTGGTGGCAGTCCTTGGTGCCCATGTTCCAGTGCCTGACTGTACACTTTGCAACATCCAGAGCAATTTTTGTGCTTCTCCTTGTTCCTCCAGGAGCTATGGAGGAATAGTCAGGACAGCAGTCACAATTTTCACATGCAGAAGCTCAGTTCAGTGGTAAAAGGGCACTTGTCTGGGTCTTAGCCGGAGGAGAGAGACATTCAAATAAACCAGACCTCTGACACCTATGGCAGGTTGGTCTGGGGTATCTCTTTGGCTATACCATTAAGTTTTACCACCTCTGACTCAATTGCACTAGTTAGCTGCTAATCCTCTCTGAGTTGATGGGCTCTTGCTCCCCAAGACTGCAACTGCATCGCCTGTGCCCAGCACCTCCGCTCACCCACCAGCCAGTTCATCAGACTCTTTGTGTTCAAGAGGGCTAGGAAATACTCCAGCTTCTCATCTCCATGGGCTTCTCAGCACTATCACTGAGCAAAAACTAGCCTGGCTTGTTGCGCTGCTTAGCACTACCATTCCTGGCAGGTGGCTGGGTACTACTTGGACTTGTAATGGTTATAGCAGCAAAGGGGAAAAGAAAGACACAGGCCGTGTGGCAGGCAGAGCTTCTGAACAAACAGGATGAAAACAACTCTTCATCCTAACGAGGAGGACTGCTCACCCTTCTTGTTGCATGGGTACCACAAACAGATTTGTCAGAGAAGGCGCCAAGTTCCTGGGACTGTCAGCCAAATCCTTCCATCTGGACACAAGTAAGTAACCAGAGAGTCATTCAGAAGACGCCTTCAGATGCAGTCTGCCACCTGCTTGCCCTTTAACATGTTCCTGGCCACCCACAGAAGATCTGTGCAAACAGATCTCAACCCCCAACCCAGGCAGAGAAGAAATGGAGTTCAAAGAGGCAGTGGGATTGACAGAAGAACAAAAAAACCTCCAAAGACCAAACAACCACTGGAAACAAAAATAGAAGTAAAATCAGCATAGGAGAGAAAAAGTGGACAAGAATAAATGAAAAAGAAGTCACTAAGAAAGGGGAGAAAGTGGGGAGACCAGCCTGATCCTGAGTTTGTTAAGCCCAGCTAAAGATTACTTCACCAAACTAATTTGAACTTCTGTAAGATTAAATCAGATGCAAATGTTAGTGGTAGTTTCCAAGCCAGATGTGAACTAATGTACTAGCCTGCAGGCAAAGAGGGATGTCAGAAGCAACTTCTGAGAATGAGGGTGTCAGCATCCTGAAAGACTAACAGCTAGACTTGAGAACAGGAGGCTAAAACCTAAAGCAAAAGGCCAGGCAACTGTCAGCATTTAGTAGGCGCTGTTGTTGTAAGCACAACTCCAGAGTATGTCTTCAGGTAGCAGCCTACAGGCATAACCTTCAAATTGCTCCTCCTGCACCCTGGCAGTCACTTGTCCACGATGAGGGCTGGAAAGTTTGGGCAGTGTATGACAGGCAGCATCAGCCAACTCCAAGAAGAAGCAAGAGAACTCATGTTTTGCTCACGATTCAGGCAGGCAGAGGAAAATTAAGCACACTGTCATCATCCTGTCATTGAGAAGGGGCTTTTGCAAAATCTCCAACACACATGGTCTAAGCAAGTACACCTTGCTGCTGGGCAAGCAACTGATGAAGCACCGAGTCCAGAGGTAGCAGAACTCTACTAGATGGAAGTTTGGGTTGCATCACGAGAGACAAGTCACATCTGGAGAAAACAACACAAGACCTGTTAAAGTGCCAAGCTGAGAAAGACTCCTGCAACTACTGTGAGAACTGTTTCACAGCTGGAGTCTTGTGCAGATAAAATTAGTTTGCTGTTGGGCTTCATTGGACTGCATGATGCTTTTAAGTTGTTCCAAGTCCTCAGAAAAAGTAGCTCTGCAGAAGCACTGCGCTGAGCTGTGCTCCAAGGGACTGATAAAACGTAAGTAAATGAGCTGTTTAGGGAATATGACTGAAACAAAATCTAAATGCCCAAAATAGAGAAGAAAACCCTCTGTATCATCAACGTGAAAAGCCTCTTGGCACTCATCAGTTCCAGAAACCTTAGCCTGGTCTGAATTGTTCCATATAGTTTCAGTTCCCACCCATACCTGCAGGCACTTACCCAGTCGCAGCAGTATGGTGGACACCTCGGCCAGCTTACCGCCAGGCACTGGTGCATTGTACTCAGGTTTGCTCCAGCTGACACCTGCTCGAATTAGCCTGGAATTGATGTAGTCTCTGCAGAGAGCCTTGGCCTGGGACACAAGCTCCTTGTCAGTGGGAGACCTGTCAAAAACCTCCATCACCTCTGCAGCAAAGACTGAGGAACGGCGTAGCACTTCCATCTTTGGCTGCTCAGCCTGCACCTCCACATACACTTGCTGGAAGGCTGAGCTGATGCCTTAGATGAGAATCTGCAGGAACCGTGTAGTGATCCTCTGGTCTCTTGATCTCATTTCACCTGGTGAATAGAAGAATCTGTGAGTCCTCTAGTGTTGCAAAGATGTAAATCAAAACCCCAAGTATTGCACCTTACAGTTATGCTAAACATAGTAGTGTCATATTTGCTAAATATGCCTTTTACAGACAAGGGGCAAAATCTTCCATCTTTCAGCCACTCTCACTGGCAGCATGACACACAGAGGGGCTGCAGTTTTGAACTGTCAAGGTGTTTCTTCTTTCCCAGATTCAGCAGTCCTAGAATTACCCTTCAGAGAGACTGGATGGTCAGAGCGTGGAAGCAATTCGTAGAACATGTAGACAATCTCAGCTTGTTTCAATTAAACTGGGAAAAAAACCAAACCCTGAATCCCAAATACCATCTCTGGTAACCTCAACCAGATGTCAGACTTCCAGCTCAGTAGGTCATGGATCTTTCTGAAGAAATGCCCTATTGCAAGAACAAGGGCAGAGGAGCATCTGCAACATGCATACTATTTCTCAAAAACCTTTGGCAATAGCAGAGAGAGCAAACAGAAAAGCAGATTTTAAAGGAGTTTTAATGTGCAAATACCTAAAGAGAAAAAGAATTTTCAGAGGCACCTGAATTCATTTGTTGATTGGAGTTTTTTTACCCAGCGCTGCCTCTGAAGTCAGAGTGAGACCAGTTTTATTCAGTTGTTAGTAAATGTATTTTTCAGTCCCCAGTTTTAGACATCTACTTACAACAGCAATTTTCAAACAAAATAAAACCAGTTATTTTTGTTTCTGCCAATGAAAAATACACTTACCTCTCACGTTGCACTCATCCCCCCTCAGTGATTTCTTTTTGGGTTTGCTTTCATGCTTCTCTGGAAGATCTACATCAATGAATACCTGGTTTAGCATTCACAGGATACTGTCACACTCGTCCTCTGCAGAGCCCCAGACTTCTCCGTCTGACGCTCTGCAGGGCTCACACCAGTGCTTTCTTCGCCATCCCTGTCAGCCTCGCATCCCACTGCACTCCACCGGGATCCTCCGGGCTTGCTCTGCTGCTTTTGAGGCACCCAGGCGCAGAGGAAAGCTGCTAGCTTTGGCCTTGTAAGGAAGATGAAATAACCGGGAGGTGGAGTAGCTATAGCCAGGGAGCCACGCTTTCTCCTCCCCTTTCTTCTCTCTTAAGGAGGTTCTACTGCCATCACACAGAGGCTTTGTTCAAGGACTCATCTTCGGGGTCAGGGCAGGAGAATAATTTCTGGGCCAGGTTATACCGTCCCATGTAACAGACAGCGAGGAATGCCCTGCTGAAACAGGAATAGCTCCTGGTGAATTCCTGCGGTGGCTTTTCCAGTGTTGATGCTGGGTGGTCCTTTTCATACAATAGCCACGTCGGGGAACTGCAGGTTGTCATACTTCAGCAGTGGGCTAAGCACACCAGTTCAGTAGAAATGAGATGATTAACAGAGAGCCACAGCCTGGGGCTGAAGCAAGTGGTGCTTGTATTCCCCCAAACTATGAGTAGTCTGGCTAATGAAGTGGGAGTAGTTTGCCCAGAATGAAGTGCTTTGCAGGAACATGTCCATAACACCTCAGTGTTTTAAGAAAGCTAACATATAAAGTTTAAGGAAAACACAAGAAGTAGTTTTAGAAATAGAAGTTTCCTGAAGACAAGAAATGATACCAGCCCAGATACAAATTCTCCCCAACAAATAACAATGTGTACACTAACAACTGGGTACCCGGCATGTTCAAATTACAGCCTTTCCAAAAGGAGGTTAGAAGCAAGAAGTAACTCTTGTCATCTCTTGCTTGTCACCTTTGAGAAAAGAAAGAGTCAAACACACCTCTCAAAGGTGTTGATACCCAAGTACAACCTTCACCACTGCCGGTCTCAAAATTCAGGGATAAAATGTGAACTGCATAAAAAAGCACTATTATATGATGCATCAAATACTGTGGCCAACATCCAACACACAACTCATGCACATGTCTTGACACAGAGCATGCGCGTTGGTCTTCCATTACCTGGATTGCTGGAGATTGCTTTACTGCACTGGGAAAGGAGCTGCAAGGAAGAGTCCTCTTTCTGACCTGGCTTCTTCTGAGAAAGAATCAGGTTAATGAGAGGTACACAGTGCAGTCAGCAGGGGCTGCTGAAATACATGATGTGATCATATTAAGTTGGCAACAGTGACTGTATCTCCAGCTGAGAGAGCTGGGCTTGTTCAGCCTGGGGAACAGAAAGCTCTGGGGAGACCTCAGAGCAGCTTCCAGTGCCTAAAGTGGATGACAAGAAACCTGGAGAGGGGCTTTTTACAAAGACATGTAGTGACAGGACAAGGGGGGTGGCTTTAAACTGACAGAGGTGAGATTTAGATGAGATATTAGGAAGAAATTATTCCGTGTGAGGGTGGTGAGGCAGTGGCACAGGTTGCCCAGAGAAGCTGTGGCTGCCCCATCCCCGGCAGTGTTCAAGGCCAGGTTAGATGGGGCTTGGAGCAACCTGGTCTAGTGGAAGGTGTCCCTGCCCATGGCAGGGGGTTGGAACTGGATGAGCTTTAAGGTCCCTTCCAACCCAAACCATTCCATGATCCTATTTGCTCAAAGCTTCTCTCATAAATTTGTTTTTATGCACCAGCCTCCCTCAGATATAAATACAGTGACAATAGACAGATGCCTGTCCCATAGAAGCTGAAATCAAGATTCCTGAGATCCTGTGCTCCTGCCCATCCCTCACCACCCCTCCTCTGCAGAGTGTGCCTGATGGTCTTTTGGAAAAATCATATTTGTGCCTTCACAACTCTGATGGCTGAAAAAATCATTAAAAATTATGCCTTAGCTTCCAGCAGCAGCTGACAACTTGAAACCTGGGTCCTATTTAAACTGTCCCTATTCAGAAGGGCTCTGAAACAAAAATGAATGCTTAAATATCAGTTTTGCTTAACTAATTATGTTTCCCAGAATTCTGGCAAATATTCAAGTGTCACGGTGCCTCCCAGCTCTCTGCGGGTGCCAACCCCATCCCACGTTGTTCCCTGCAGGATGCAGCACCTGCTTAACTTCCACCCTGCAGCAAACACACAAAAACTGGAAACATGAAGGCTGTGTACAATAAGCCAAATTTTATATATAAAAAAGCCCCATACAGTGGTGCATGGTATTCTGCTTATATTATTTACACACTAAAAATACAGCTTCACACTGAAAGGTAGCAGTAAAAATAGAAGAAATCACAGCATGCAGTGTTCAGCTGAGCTCAAAAGAACAGAGTTTTACAATCCTGTCAGTGGATTGAGCTGCCAGTGTCATCTGAGCCCCTTTTTTCCTAGTATGTTTAGGCTGTAACACTTAAGAGGCTGGATCTATACTGGAAAACCCTTGTGCCAAGGAAGTATCAGGAAACAGTGCAGAAACAACTTGTATCACCCCAAATCACTGTTCCCAAGGTAGCTATTGCTGGCATTACTGGCTTGAAAAACAGGATCCACACCACAGTTCCTGCCACATTTGGTCACCCACATCTCATATGGGGCCACCAAACCAGCTTAGAGCATTCATACAGCATTCATCACAGAGGTACCATTACATTTTATAAGTATGCCAAGTGGAAACAAACCTTGGAGAAACCACATCAGCAAGAACACAGCAATAGTCTAAATGCAGGCAGCTTATCCCCAATATTAAATAATTTAGCTGTTAGAGCGAGCTGTGAGCACGCTTGGCTTATGAAAGGCTCTGCACGATATGGTTTCCTGCAAAAGCACAAGAATAACCCTGAGTGCCCTAGGAGGGAATTTGCAGCCTTGTTCACACAGCCTGGTTTCTATCAGAGGTATTGTTTTGTTTCACCTCTCAGCGCCAACCCCAGCTACTTCACACAGCCTACAACTCCAGCAGGAACTGCACACTGTAACATAGATCCGATGTTCTAAACCACCTGCAGAGCAGGGACTTAGAAAGGCAGAGGGATGCCAGAGAGCCTGGGAACAAAGCCCGCTAACCCCTGCCTGCTACAGAATGTTTCCCTTCAAAGAGAAGATGCTCTGGCACTGTAAACAAACCATCCCTGAACCCTCTTCTGCATTATCTCACCCAGTCATAACATATTGTCTTCTCTCCGCTGCCTCTTTCTGTCTGATTTTTGCAGCAATACTTCAGTTCTGTGTTTGTGCAGCTATCACTTTCCACAGCAAAAACACCTACGATGTCAAGCTTTAGGTTGCAAAACCATACAGGAGAAACAGGGAGGCTGGAAGAAACACTTCTTTGTGTACAGAAATATTCTGCCAGCTGCAACAGGAAAACAATACATGGAAGTAGCAGCTTAATGGGACCCAAGCAAAACACTGAGGCTTTTTGAAACTTTCTCTTGCTTCTGAAGGGCTTTATTCAAATACTCCTAAAAGCCAAGCAGTTGTTTGCATTACAGGTGATAGGAACACCCTGGAGCACCCTTCCTGGAGCAGGATTTTGCAATGCCAGGTGTCACATCCTGTACTAAAGAGGCCGTGTCACTGTGAACATATCTTCCACAGCCTTTAGATGGTTCTCCTTCATGAGAATATGGGTGTAGTGACTTAAATGCATCGAGTTTAGCTATCAGTCCACTACTTAGATCTCTGACAAAGATTAGCACTGATACACAGTATTTTCTTCTCTTAATCCTCTACAGTGCTCACTACCACTGTAGACACAGCTTCCTTGTTATACGTATGTTTTGACAAAGGCAGAAAAAGATACGATGTACTCCAGAACTGATGGACAAACACAGTGAAGGGGAAACCATAGCATGAATTCGGTTTTTTGTCTCATTCTAGCCATTTATCACCCCCAAGGTTTGGGGATCATTTCACACTTACACACAAGATACGTACACATGGACAGGTGAACATAGGCAGGTGCCTCTGCCTGCAATGACCCTAAAATCTCAAGAGCGTGAAGTGGGTGCAGGCACTTCTGCACTAGCTCAGCAGCATTTATGAGCTCTGACACATTTATCTGCTGCTTTGAGACATGTGCTGGTGCACAGACATGTTCTACACAGGAATATGAATTTCTGGATCTGAGAATCACAAGGCAGGACTCTTTACCCTGCACACATCTTCGTGCCCTAAGCATGCTCCAAGGGATTTAGACTCAAATTTTGCATACCCAGAATGTAACACTACTTTTAATTAAACCCTTTGCTGATTTCAGAAGGGCTCTTCAGGCTCTTCACTCCTGGCCTCTAGTGCTGGGCAGGGCAACAACTATGCTTTTAAAAAACCCTGTCTTTTCAAGTTGTCAGACAAAGAGGGTAGGCTGATGCCTCCAGTGTGCACAGATAAAGTTTGGAGTGTGATTGCTTCATACGCAGTTGATTATACCATACAGCATTTAGGCCATTAGGATGGAGATCCACCCTGATTGCCAGCAAGGTGTTTCTACACACTAGGTACACCTCAAGACTTTGTGGAACTCCATGTTGACAAAAACTTTCTTCAAGATTGCTTTGGTTGACAAGATTTACCTCTCTTACTCAGTGGGGCAGTATAGGGCTTTTTTTTGGCAGCAGTTAACTAAAGCAACCTTCACATCCAGCTGCTCATACCTGTTCCCAAATTGTCCTTCCTCATTACACGCTGCTATAACTTTGTGGTTGCTGGCTTGTTGTTTTTCATCCATGTGCAACAAACCTTCCATCCAAAGGACATCTGCAGATAGAGTTGAATTAATACTACCAAGGTAGCTGCAAGCAGAAGGAAACAATTTCAGCTTTGCCATCAAGACAAACATCCATGAAACTGTAGCACTAGTATTGTTTCTGCATATAAAAATGCAGGTGTGGCAATCTGGTCCACTGCAGAGGATAGAGAAATGCTGACAGAAGGTTATTGACAGATCCTTCTGCAAGAGCAATGATTGCTTAGCATGGGTGGGTTTCCACCTCTTTTAAGATGACAGCTTTCATGGCTTCTGATGAAAGAGATTTTAACTCTTAAGTTAAAATCTTAAGGAGGAAGGGGAGAGACATATAGAAACATTTTGTTACTTGACATAGAGATACCTGAATCAGGCATGTACAATAGCAATTCCTTCCTTCTAGCTGAAACATGAGTTTGATCAAGTAGATATTCAAAGGAGGGTTGCCTTGGCTTTCAAATTCATCATCTCCCCTCCTTCAATTGGAAACCTTTGGGTGAGAGTGTTTACATGTCTCTGAAAGACAGTTGTGTGCAGTAGCTGCTCTAAGTATTTGGGATGAGGTGATGCATGCGCCTATTGACGGCCAGGGAAGCAGGAAAACACCACTGTCATCATCAGTGATTCCTTCCTAAGCTCCATGGTGCATCCTAGTCATTTTTCTGGACTCTCAGGAAAGATCTGCTACAGGACTTGAACCATCAGTTCAGCAAGGAGGCTCATAGTGCTCTGCTTCTTGCCTAGCTCGCACATCTCCACCAGTGCATCAGACTGCAGCACTGGGCATGGGCATGACAGCAGAAAACATCTGCTGGATGTTAAAAAGACATTGCAAAAGATGGTCAGAATGGACCCACTTCAGTCAAAGTGATTTAAGTCAATTTTAATCATATTTAAAAATCAGCAAGCAGGAAATGTTGTTTGAGGTCACTGATTTTAATCTCAGTTTATATTTGTTTCTAAGAGAGGGTGAGTCTCAGACTTGCAGGAATTAAGACCTGTTTATTTGCATCTGAACACAGTTCAATACTACAGGGTTTCTTTTTCTCAGCTGTAAAGAAAGTGATGTATATGTAAACAATACTACAGCTGATACAAATCAGAGAGCTGAATGTGCCCAGGGTGTTTTCTATTATGTAGGCTACTTCACATTTCTAGTGTACGCCCTTTGAACATTCATAAAAATGCAGTTTTAAAAAATATAAATAAAATCACGTCTTTATGTGCTAAACTCCCAAACATGAGGTTGGAAAGGTTTTCAGAATGCAGAAAAGCACCCAAGACAAAAAAACAAAATGCAAAACAACACCACAGAACACATCTTCTTCAGCTGCTGAACTGAGTCTGTTGAAAGGAATAAACAGCTTGAGACCAGTAGCCTTTTCTGGGGATGAATGCAACTTCTCTGAAATTCTGACATCTCAGAGAATTCTTTCTTATGGAGCTGGTTCAGTTTGGAATTTGATTATAAAGAGCCAGCAAGGCAAGGGGAGGGGGAGAAGTAAATCTACAACACACTGGGCAAGGCCAGTTAATATTCACAAAAAGCCTGAAGAACAGCCTCAACAGAAGCAATTCTAGTTGCTTGTATTTTGCAAGACACACTTTGCTGTGCTTTACGTGACTTCAGAATTTCAACATATGCTCTCAGTTCTAATAGTTTTGTTTTACAGCAAAGGGCTTAAATTGGACACGATGATCTTGAGGGTCTTTCCCCACGTAAATGAAACAATTATGAAATAGTTACTTAACTACATGGATAAACTCTAAGAGAAAACTTGCACTAAATGTCTCCTTTAACATTCCAGAAATTTCACCCGCAGATGGTGCACATGGACTGGCAAGAAGAATGCAGTATCCCGCAGGTCATACAGGGGGAAATACTCTAGCCAGCTTAAATCTGAAGTCTCAAGAGCAAGGAAGAGGTTGATCAGTGAAACTAGAATTAGGAGAAGTGTTTTCAAAGTAGAAATACCTAAAACTGCAGTTCTGGGGAAGAGAGGTCTCTCATTCAAGTGACTAGTTTCAGTTGAAGTGTAGTTACTTCAGAACTTGCAAGTGAAGGGTTAGTGGTTGTAAGGGAAGAAGTCAGTGATGTTTAGCACCACTCTGTGTGGCAAAACCAGTGAGAAATCATCCCAGATAGTGAGCTTTCCACTCCAGCCAAGTGAGAAGTTAAGCACATGGCCTCTCACAGCCCTCTGAGAGGAAGACAGGCAGGCACCGAACCCTCTTTTAGGCTTCCTGCCAAATGGTGTTTACTAAAGAGACAGAGATGTCCTTTTAGTAGATGTGGCAAAGTAAGGTAGGTGTATGGTGTGAGTCATTTAGCAGACCTAGCTTCTTGATTTAAAAGAAGTAGATGGTAATCATTATGAGCTATCAGCACAAAATCAGCTTCACACAGCCCTTCACGAGGTCTGTGCCCTATTTGTCTTGCATACTCCCAAAAAAGCATATTTTCACTTGAGGTCTGGTTTCTCATTTCCTGGTAACCACAGAGCAGTTTCTCTGGATAGAAGCCAAAGCAGCACAAAATGTCTTGCTGGCATTAACATACATATAGCACTTTGTTAGGAGAAACATAATCTTAGTGATTTAAGGAGAGCTTCAGTTCCAGAAGCAACCATGAGATCAGGCCACTGCAGTGTGAGACTGGTCAAGTGATTATCACAGAACCTTGAAGGAACGCATTTAAGGGAGCCATTCATGGGAGGTTTGGTCCAGAGAGTAGAGGCCAAGGAAGTTTTCATTAATAAATAGAAGTTTGATACTAGCATTAACACCCTCACCAGAAAGAGGCATACAACCAGGTAGCTTTGCACCTTCTGTTTTACAAGAGGACAGAAAAAGCTTTTCAGTATCCTAATTCAAGCAACTATATACTCAATCAACTGCATCTTCCTGTTTAAAAATGTCTCTGGACAAATATGGGCAAAGAGGAATTTTTCCTTAACAAAACATGGATTGATATTTTTCCCTTCCACAAAGCATCTCGGATGCACAAGCATGGGAGATTCTTTCTCTGAAGTATACACATCCAAGTAATAGGCTTTATTTAGTGTTAATCTAGTGTTATATTTTAGTATGACGGCATGAAAAACATGTACTCAGAAGAAAAAAAAAATCATTAGCAATGGGAATAACAGCTGTCAAGTCACCTGGGGAGAGAAAAAAGGGAGTTTTCTCTGTAAGACCTTGCACACTGAACTCAGACCCAGGGATCAGCACTGCAATGGGTTTACTCCACTGTTGCTCTCAACATACAAATGGAATTGTAAGTTTCTTTTCCAAGAAGTGTCCAAATGGCTCCCACACATGGCAGTTGTCCTCACAAACCAGGTCAGCACAGACAGTAAAAGCTTCAGAAAGGTGCAGTGAAAGTTTCACAGAGGAAAGCTTGAACATGGAAGGGCTCAGAAGCATCTCAGAGGAATGAGTTAAGCATCACTTTGAATTGCAGAGATCTCTGTAAACACAAGTGTGAACACACTGTGGTTTTATCAAAATTATAGCTGACTACTCCTGTTCCCAATTTGGTCATGGGTGAGAAAGCAGGTGTTTGGCTCATCTGCATTGGCAATAGGCAGGCAATTAAACAGAGCTTTTTTTCTCCAGCAGATCTGGATAATGCCACCTCTTTCTCCCCATATTCCTGTGTGGATAACTGAGTAGATTCAACCATATTTAGCAGCTCCAGTTTAAATGCAGGTAGGGAACTGAAACACAAAGTCACGCTATCAGTTCTAGCAGAACATTTTGTTCTATTTGAGGGAGCATTTACATTAATTTCCATAGGTACTTCATGGATAGTCAGAAGAAACTAGCAGGAAAGCAAAAATCTCTCCAGGAATGACATTAGTCATGTATTCCTCAGCCCAGCAGAGAGTCTACAAGAGCCCAGGATTCAGCTTCATCACCTTAAACTGTCTTCTACCACTAGAGAGAAACATGGCTTGGAAAATAAGTACTTCATGCTCTTGGCCTGGAAGAACCCTAGTTTAATTTAGAGATTAGTCGCTGTGGGAAGCAAAAGGATGCTGAGCCAACAGGGGAGTCAGCTGCACTCTGAGCTTTACAGCTGCAAGCGTCACTCTCACTTATTCCACTTTGCCAGCAGAATTGGGAGATAAAGGCTCTTTTCTTTGCTGAACACTCAAGAGAGCCTTAAGAGCCATAATATCAGTAGAAAGAAAGCCCCATGCAGCCAATATTGCAAGATTTGTAGTGATACAGTCTGAAAGAAGAAACAAGACTTACTGTAGCTGTAGCATTCTGCTGCAGCCTCCAATCAAGCAGGGATCTCGTGAAGAGCTATCATCAAAGCAAGTGGATTTCAACAGTACCAGCTCAGTCTGATCTATCTTGCAAGGGTATGGGTTCCTCTTTGAATTCTCCCTTGCCTTCCTACCAGGAGCAAGGTTTAAGGCCTGGAGCAGTACCTTACTGCAAAAACAAAGCAATCATTTTATGCTTATCAGCAGCTGTTATGCCTGAAGGTAGAATAGAACTTATCAGCCCTATGCCTCACACTGAAGGGAGGAGAAATTTAGACTTAGAACTCTCTGCTACTCCTTTGCTAAATTCTAATGAGGTACTTACTGATACAATTCAAGACCTTCACCAAAAAGAAAGGTGAACATCCCCATTTACATATTTACAATTGTCAAGGTAGCCTGCAAGTTCAAGCAGAGGCTGCTTTGGCATGAGGTAGAGTAGCATCCGGTGTACAGAAGCTAGTATACACAAGTGGCCAAGACCAGATGCAAACTATAAACCACAGCAAAGAGGAAAACTGCTGGTGAAGTCCAATTCTTGCTTCTTTGTGTACAAGTGCATTCTTTCCTAGGGCTTGAAGGCTTCACTTTGCACTGGGCATATGCAAAAGCATATTTATCACCTTGGGAAGTGACAAATTGAAAAGGATCTTCTTGATGGAAAGATAACTTTCCTTCTATTCTTGCAGCATTACTGTTTAACTGCATAATGGAGCAATAGGGCTCTCCCACATCACTGATCTCCAGAAGTACAATACAGAAAACCACTTCAACCTCTTGGCATATTAATGGGGCTAGAAATAGCTCCTCTGCAAACAAGTACTGCAGCATTGAGGGAGTTATTCCGTTGCTCTTTTTAGATTCAAGCTTTAACCCCTTTATCCTACTAAGGAACTCTACCTTCAGGGGCAGCACTTAACACCCAGCACACTCCCTAAGGCTAAGTGCAGTGCTCCACAGCTCTACGCTTAGGAAAGCACTACCACTTCTAAGGGCTCTCCAGGCTCAAGGTGCTTGGCCTCAGCCACACAGCAGGACACTTCAGAATCCCAGAGTCGAGATCTAGTAGCCATCAGCCATCACCTTCCCTGCTCCTCAGCCAACCTTCTCTTTTGCAAACAAGATCTGCATACTTTAAAGCTGAGTAAACAGGATTGAGTTAGTGGCTTTGAGCACCTCTTCAAGGCCAGGCTTGATGGGGCTTTGAGCAACCCAGTCGAGTTGACTAGGGTCTAGTGGAAGGTCTCCCTGCCCATGGCAGGGGGTTGGGATTGGATGAGCTTTAAGGTCCCTTCCAACCCAAACCATTCTGTGATTCTATGATTCATGCAGCACTCGAAGGGCTGCAGAAAGCAGATGCCGTGACCTACTCCGGAAAGGAATAAGTAGAAACAGAGTAACGGGGATTTGGCAGGAGTGGATGCTGCTGGGCGCTCCTTTCTGCAAGGAGCCTGGGGCTGAAATGCGCTGTTGCCACCTGGTGGCACCAACAAAGAGCAAATCAGGTTTGCTTCTAAATCTGCTTACGAGCCCCGGGAGCCATAGAAGCCCTCAGAGAGCACGGTCTGCCTGGCGGCGGCGCTGCTCAAGAGCCTGGTTCCCACGCCTGGCGTGGAGAGAACAGGGTGGAAAACCCTGATCTGCTGCAGGCTGAGCCAGCCCCAGGAGTCGGAGAACAGCACCAGGCTCGTGTACTCATCTCATAGCTACCACACACACCAGGGACTGGCGGACACCTCACAGCAGGCCCTACCCTAGTGCTCTGCTCAGCTCTCCAAGGGATACTTGCATGGCCTCTCTTGACAACAGGGCTGCAACAAGTTTCCAAAGAGGTACAGGACGATGTGAACCACAGAACGGTTTGGGTTGGAAGGGACCTTAAAGCTCATCCAGTTCCAGTCCCCTGCCATGCGCAGGGACACCTTCCACTAGACCAGGTTTCTCCAAGCCCTGTCCAACCTGGCCTTGAACACTGCCAGGGGTGGGGCAGCCACAGCTTCTCTGGGCAACCTGTGCCAGTGCCTCACCACCCTCATATCTAATCTAAATCTCCTCTCTGTCAGCTCAAAGCCATTCCCCCTTGTCCGGTCACTGCAGGCACTTGTAAAAAGTCCCTCTCCAGATTTCCTGTAGGCCCCTTTAGGCATTGGAAGCTGCTCTAAGGTCTCTGTGGAGCCTTTTCTTCTCCAGGCTGAACAAGCCCAGCTCTCTCAGCCTGGCTCCATAGCAGAGGTGTTCCAGTACTTGGAGCATCTCCGTGGCCTTCTCTTGACTCGCTCCAACAGTTCCACATCCCTCTTGTTTTGGGGCCCCACAGCTGGACACGGGACTCCAGGCAGAGTGTTTAGAGTAATCTGTGTGGTTTGAGTCATTTGTCTTTATTCTGGATGTTTATGCCTCTGCTTTATCAGAATAAGTAGAAAAGAGAAAAGAGAAGAAAACCAAACCAAAAAACAACCAACACTAAAGCAGCTTATACCTGTGAAAATAATACAATAGAGAAAAAACAACTTTTTTTTAGAAGTGAGGAGAAACCCCAACAGCATACACAGATATGTTTGTTTTTTAGCCTTATTTCCCTACACCACCTAATTAAGTCTCTGCTGCTTTCCTCTAGCAGAAATACTTCCTTTTTTGCACTTGCTTAACTGACTTCTTTTTAAGTACAGATTTCTTGGAGGCAGTGACTGGGTTTTCTTGCTGTGGAGGTGTTGTGCTTAGCTCAATGTGCAGGTAGCTTCTGGGTGCAGAAGCCACAATTGTATGTATATATATGCACATCATGCAGTATAGTTGTTCTGCAGTCACAGTTGCTAATGCTAAGGAAAAACCAACCCAACAAAAGACAGAGAGAACTAGATCGCTAGGAATACAGCACTGACTGAAAACCAGGAGCAAGGAGAGTAAGAAAACACTTCTATTTTCCTTTGGCTCCAGTTGATATATTCTGGGAATTAAAAGGAATTGGTGATGGACACAAATACACCATCAACAGTCATGGAGAAGGCAGGGCAGCCTGCTCCCCAGGGACAGCAATTGGTTCCTGCATTCTTTTGGAGCACACTAATAACCCTCTCCCCCCTCTCCTCACACAAGAAAGTTACAGAAATAACTGCTTTACAGCGCAGCAGTCATCTCCAGACGTCTGCGTCCAATTTGTCCAAACCACAGTGACCAGACACTGACCAGTATGTGGTTCCTTCAAGGTGGCAACCAGACCACACACTTCCTATGCAGCCTTTCCTGCCTGCCCATGGATGCTATTGCTACAAGGAAGGCTGCCCACAGGTCCCAGATGAGGAGGAACACCAGCCTTCATTTGAACGCCCTCCAACTCCTCTGCTTCTGGGGCAGCTCTAGAACATCTGGACAGCTTTTGTGATTTAAGACGGGCATGCCACGCTAAATCCCACGTGCTGATCACCCCTATTAAAGACTTACCCTAAATTCAGCTGACAGAACAAGTGAATGCCCCATCCTTGACAGTGCTCAAGGTCAGGTTGGACAGGCCTTGGAGCAACTTGGTCTCATGGAATGTGGCAGGGGGTTGGAACTGGGTGAGCTTTAAGGTCCCTTCCAACCCAAACCATTCTGTGATTCTATGAATTGCTGCACCTACCTGCAGCCATAAACAGTTCCATAACACTATTATCTCAACACTGTACTAAGGTCTATAGGTGAGGCTAGTGCAACAGCTTTTTAGCGTATGCTCAGACTTGACATATTAACATAAACATTGTTGATGAGACTTTTGCCCTCTTGCCTGATGCCAAGAATGAAACTACCTGGCTAACTTAATGACTCGCCATGACTGGAGGTAGAGAGCTGAGCCGTTGGGGTGAAAGGACTCCTAAGTAACAGATGCAGGAACTCATAACTTAGCCCCTGTGCGCTCATTTGTACATGTGCAAACAGGGAATGGTTCACCATTGGTCCTCATGGCAGCAAAACTGGAACAGAACTCCATTCTCCTTTTCCAGCTTCACCAGGAAGCGTTGATCCTTCTGTCTGCTCCTAGATCTCAGCCAACATGTTGTGCTGGAGGAGGGACGTTTAGAAGACACGATCACAGTACTCTGGGGGCCCAGAAGGCTGGGCCTGCAGGTACCAACTCAAGCAACCAGGGATTCAACAGGTAAGACCTTTATTGAAAACCCTCCAACCGACAACGGGTCATTTAAATACGCACATATTATCTCATCGCAGGGGTACCGGGTACCAGTCCTCCATCTCACTGACGCTTCTGAGGCACCCTACAACGCTGCAACACCAACCCTGGGAGAAGGGCAACGAGAAGCCCTCGCACCCCGCGCCTCACCCCTCCTGCTCCCGGGAACCCGTCCGCTTTGCACCGCCGGCTTCCTCGCAAAGGGGTGGGGGGCACCGGCCGCGTCGTGGGGTGTCGCGGCCCCTCGCCCTCACGGGGTGGCGTGGCGGTGGCTCCGTGTGCCGGGGTCCGGCATGGCACCGCTCTGCCCGTCGAGCGGGGACTGCTGGCCGTAGGTGCAGCGGGCTGCCCGGGTCCGGGTAGGTGCGGCGGTGCCCGCAGCCGGGAGGGCCCCGGGGGCTCTACGGCCCGAGGATCCGCCACAGGAGCGCTGAGAGGGCCTTGCGGGGCGGAGGGAGGCTGTGGACGGGCTGGTATGGTGCGCTCTGAGGAGGCCGTGATGGGGCGGGAGGGTCTGAGGGGACTGTTGGGGAGCCGAGGGAGGATGAAGGGTCCATGAGCGGGGTGAGGGGGAGGCCGTGGGACCATCATGGCCGGGAGCGCTGTGGAGTGCTGAGGGGACCGGGCTGGGCTGAGGTGTCGCGCTGGGTTAGGGCTCTAATGTTGCTGAGGTGCAGGGAGACCTGCGGGGAGGGTTGCTGAGGGACACGCGGTCTGGGGAGCACTGGTGGGGGGTGCCCAGGGATGGGGTAGGGTTGGGGTTCCTGAGGAAGAAGAGGTGCACGGGGCAGCTGAGCTTTGCAAGTAGGTCTGCTGGGGAGAATGGGAGCAGAGGAGTGCTCTCAGCGAGAGGATTACTGGGGAGCAGTAGGAGGAAAGGGGTGTTTGAGGATAACGTGGGCTGTGCTGGGGAAGATGCTGGGAGTGGTGATCAGGAGATAGTGCTGTAGGGGCAGCTGTAATACTGGGGAGCACACTGAGGTGATGGTGGGGAAAATGGTGCCTGAGGCTTTGTCAGTGTATAGCATTACAGTGAGGTTCCCTGATCTGGAAGGCATGTCTGGAAAGAACTGGGAAGTGAGGCTTGCAAGGAGGGGCTGGCATGCTTGGAATGGGCTGGTGGGTTCAAATAGAAGTGCAAATTAAGGGCAAAAAGATGCAGGTAGCTCACTTGGTGAATGAGCTGGGCTCTGAGGACATCAGGTTAGAGCTGTTGTGTTCTTGCTTGTCGCAGTTGACCAGTGGATGAGAAAGCATCACTTTCCCTGTGCTACGACATCCCAACCCTCCCTGATTCTGGAAAAGCGGATGTCTGACCATCCTATAGGCATGGCTCACTTGAGAGAATTTGCCAGCCAGGTAAGTGGCAATTAAAAATTAGTGTTAAACTCTTGTATCAAGAGCAAACGTTCTTACGCTTGTTCTTGAAATGAGTTAAAAACAAATAACCAGGAAATCATTTTTTGACACTCTTTATCTCTTTTTGCATGTCTCAGCTTACTTCTGTTAGGCAGTTGATTTGTGTCTTATTCCGTGGCAGTGCTGGACTGGTAGTGTTAGGTTGCCAGCCATATAGAAAGGGAATTCTTTCCCCAGTATTATGCCTTTGTCTGAGGTTAACTTTGCTCTTAGGAGGACAGGAGCCATTGGTTCTCTGAGTATTTTTTGGAGGGGAAGCCTAGAAATGGGGACAGAAGAGCTGTGTGTGCAGGCTGTGCCAGACACACCTTATTGAAGTGTTCATAACAGCAGCCTGAGAAAACAGTGCTTATAACCTTCATGCATAAGAGTGATATTTAATGCTGAATGTTTAATTCTTCTGAGGGAGATACCAGCCTCGTGGATGTGGTTAAATACTGTTTGTTGTGATGACATTTGCACAAAAGGAATGTGGAAGGATGATGTCATGACTAAAAGCTAAACCACATTAATAATATTGGCTTGGATTTTCTTTCTTCTGATTTGGCTGTGGGGTGTGTTTGATTATTGGCAGATGTCAATACTGAATGTGGGTCCTGTTAAACCATGGTTTGTGTGAATTTTGGGGATTTTCCTGTTCTGCTTCTAGGTGTAGCATTATGATACTAAAAACTTTAGCATTTGAGATGATTCTTTCTCCAAGCCTTTTCTGATTTAAAATTGATTTGCAATGCGTCTTATTTTGCATGCTGGCTTTCACATAAATTATTTCCCCAAAGTGTGTATGGAATTAAATGCAAATATAGTACCTGAGTGAGTCATTGTACAGGGAAAGAAATGAAAAGGAAAGGCTACTGTCTGGTTAGGGCTGAGAACTGAGTTTTGTAGTTACAGAGGAGGTTGCTCTAAAGCTTTTTGTATACAACATTCACTAATGAAGCTTATCACAGTTCCAGTGTTCTCATCTCTGATCAATTAAGGAAATGTAAGACATTCTCATATTCTGTCATCCCATGACTCTCTGTCTGGTCCTGGAACAGGAAAGCAATCTTGTGTTGTCCCTTTCTCAGGTCTCTTTAGGACTCCTTGATGGGACCTTGCAAGCTGTGTAACTGAGGCTTGGTGGAAGGGCAGCGGCAATTGGCCTGATGTTCTATTCAGAGTTTAGGGAGTGGTAGGAAGTGCTGTGAAAATCCAGAGACTAACACTTAGATTGGAATGTCAGAGGCTTGACTTGTCTTTGATTCCCAGTTCTGCTGCTGATCTGCAGGGTTACCTGAGGCAAATCCCCAGGTTGCTCTATGTCTGTGCCTCCGTTTCCATGCCTCAGCTAGTTGGCTCTCTCTTTTCTTGACTCCCCTTTGCTGTGTAAATACAGCACAGTGGGCCTCCGGTCTTTCTGCTAGATGATGTGTTTGTGTTATTATGTGTAAAGTTCTGATCTGAGCTCTGCTTCTAGTTTTGTTGTTCCTTATATGTGACCTTGAAGAAGCAGTTCAAGTTCTCTAGCTAAGTAATGTTTCCCTCCCTTGAAGCAAAAGAATGCAATCTGTGAAGCAAGTTGGGGCTCAGACAAATTCATGTGTTTCAAAGCGTTGAACTCAAACTTCTTGTCTATACTTCTGAAGTTCAAAACTGTCTCAGGTTTGGCAGTTGAAAAGAGCTGTGCACAGATTTCATAGACACAGGGAAGCTTTCAAATGTTTCCAGATACAAAGCTGATATCCCCAGAGAGAACGCAGTACCTGCTGTGGATATTTCTGTTGGTGGCCCAGAGGTCAGCATGTAGCATGCAGTGTGGGTAAATGAGAGTAGTTATTTCCCCTTCTTCTCTAGTCTCCTCTCAAAAGCTATGGATATCATGGCTCTGCAGCTGGAGGTGGCAGAGCTGCCAAACCCGTACTTTCCCCATGAAGCAGCTGGTGTTACTGCCAGGCTTGCCTCAGAACACGCTGCAACTCTTAATTCCTGATGTTTGCAGTGAGTCACTCTGTTTTAAAACATGGCATCACCAGTCATGATGGCAAACACCCCCACACCTGTCATGACAAAGCATCCTTCTTTTCTGTGCTGTGAGATTAGGCCCTGGTGGGCAGAAGTGGAGGACATTACCACTAGATTGTCCTCATCCCTTTCATACTTATTCCCTCCTCTTCCTTCATGTGCAATTGAGATGATGCTTTGTGTACTCTCCCTCTCAAGGCCTGTTCATGCCCAGCTGAGCTGTCTCTAGTGTTTGACTGTTCTCAATGGGGAGAAAGAGCATGAGGCTTTTTGCTTCAGAACTGCTGTGTAGTTGACAGTCAACCAAAAAGGTGTGAGGTTGTGACCGTCTTCATGCATTGCAGTAGAAGAAGGATCAGCAGATGGTCAGCTAGCTTTTCAGACTCTGGCCTGCAGCTCCATTTCACAGCCTTGGTGGCTTCTGTGAATGTGGAAGAACATGGAAGGACCCCAAGCTGGTGAGCAGTTGCACAGTTGACAGGTGCTAATAAGGTGCTTTGGGTTAGCCGTGCTCACTTATGCAGGTGTAATGTTCATTTGATCTAGATTCAGATACTTGCTGCTAATAAAGTTTTGTCAGGTGTGTTTGTAGCTGTGCAGTCAAGGAACATGGATCTGCAGCCAGGATGATTCTCTTAACAAGACTGGTACTGAGATCTGTTCATATTTAGAAAAGGGACAGATTGTGCTGGTTACACTCCTCATTGCAGTACCTCAAATTTATTGGAGTAGGGGAGAGTCAGGCTACACAGAATGCTGCCTTCTCCTCTGCTCCTACTGCTTGAGTCCCCTGAGTGTGGCAGTGTTCTGCTCTTCTGATGGAGCAGTGCTCTTGCAATGCTCTCCATTCCTGGCATAACTGCACTTGTCCTGCTGTCTGGTGAGTGCTGAGGCTTGTGTGCCCATTGATCTGAATGTTTGCTCATCGTCAGCAAATTACCATGTGGCAGCTCAAATAGGAACCTTTTGAATGGACAATTGAGCAGATGTCCTGCAGAGGAGCATAATTTTATCGTATTTTGTCATGGGAATACAGGGTTGCTTCCACAAAAATGCCAGCTGGCAATGCCTTTGCTGGGCAGACACTGACCTGCTTGAACCATGGATGAGCTGTTCTCCTCCCTGTTTACAGAAAGTGAAAAAGATTCCTTAGCAGACTCTGGTCCTGCAGCAGGCATCTAGGAGCATGTAACCATGACTGGAATCACCCTTCCACTTTGCCCATACTTGCCCACTAGGTTCTGGCTGTTGCTAGGTATGACTTGTGTGATTTTTGGCAACTCTATCAAGGATTGCACATCCTCAGGCCTTCCACCTCTTGCCCTGCCACCTAGGATCTGAAGCATTTCCGAATCAGTTTTGAGGTGACAGGTACTGGGGTGGTAAATCCACTACTTACAAAGGTTCCTGTTCCAGTTTAATGTGGTAGTTCTCTCTCCTTTCGCCCCCAGAGTTGTATCATCTTCCTGGATCCCCTGGGCAAAGTTTCCATGTGCTTCTTAGGAAGGTTTGATTCCTTCACTGGGTTCCATAGGAAATGGGATCAACTGACATCAAAGTATGGAAGCTTGATTACGAAGCTGTCTGTCATTACAGATCTCAGTACATAAAATAGTGGCTGTCCCAAAACCTGCCTGCAGTAGCCAGTGTTATTCTGTTTGATGTTACGTTCTTGACAAATCAGTCCTGCTTCTTTGATGTGCCATGTCAGCATGAGGAGGAACACAGTAACTTACACCTTGCCATTTCTTTTCTCATGGCAAAAATACGTGGGAGAGGAGAAAGGTTTTCTCACAGGGTTGCTTCCCTGCAGGATTCATGTGGATAGTTTTCTTTACCAGCTGCACCAGGTGCTATGGTGAGTGGCATTTTTATGGTGCAGTAGTGACTGTGCAGGGTAACATCTGGGCCACCTTGTTGCCCCTTCCTGTAAGTTGGTCAGGAGGTGAAAATTGCTTCTGGCCTCTCATGAGCCTAGACTAGCCAGACTGTTCTCCCTGTGCTGGAGTCATCATTCTTATGTTGTCTCCTGGCATTTCTCAAGCTCAAATCCTCTTCCTTGCCACCGCCTCCCTCTTTCCAGTCCCTCTCATGTATCTCCAGTTCCTTTCATCTCTGCATATCCCCTCCAGTCTGTTCCAGTGCATTTGTTTAATGTACAGCCTGTTTCAGTGTTGCCATGGATGCGCAAGGATATTTGGTTATCCTTCTGTATCTTGGGCTGGAATGCATGGGGAAATCCTGTTGAGTGAGCTGACTATAAAGCTGATTCTGGGCCTGGCTTATTCCATATATCAATGCACAGGGTGCAGAATGCAAACAATGGCTGACTGGCTTAATCATTAAGCAGCATGTTGGGCTGCTGAGTGATGGCTCTGCTGCTGGAGCCTGGTGTTAGATGGAGGAATGCAGCTGCCCTGTTCTCAGCTAAAACCTCTGCCAGCTCAAGGCCGTCACAAGGGAGCGGTGCTCTGGGTGACATGTTGGAGGTGAGACTTGGACATTCTGGGTGTGGAAAGCTCACTGTAACAGCTTGGCTGTCTCCTGGGCCAGTCCATGTTTTCCAGCTTGTTTTTTTTAATAGACTTGTTTTTAAAGAAGACAGACTAATCACAAAGAGCCTTTTAGTGGTGAAGAGCCTGAAGCAGAGCAGGACCTCCTGGTCTGCAGCTGGAGAGAATGAAATAGCTTCAGAAAATGATTCTGATTTCTTCCCTTTCTTGTCGATACTCATCTTAATAAACAGTTAACTTTGAAGCTGCTGTTACAGAGTCAGTATGCCTCTGATGATTGTGTCAGTAGCTTCCCCTCTGATGTGCTTATCTAATGAGGGAAATGCTGTTTGCTTTTGCATCTGGGTGTGCCAGGCAGAGGAGAGGCTGTTCCAGAAAAGCAGGTCTGCAGACTGGATGTCCATTCAGCCCTCGTGTCTCCTCTGGGACAAGCAGGTGCCTGGCCTCCTTGCTGCTAGCCTTCCAAAAGACATGAGACTCCCTCTGCAAACATCTGAAGAGAGCTGTGCAGGATGCTGCCTGGAAATCAGGCTGCGGAAGAGAAGGCAGCTAATGTGAACCAGTCTTATATTACTGTAGTATTTCACCTTCCAGACAAGTAGGAAAGGGTTCAAATCTTTCAAATCATTCCATTCTTCAAGTGGCAGGAAGGCAGACTAGGGAAACATTTCTGTGAACTTCCTATGGCCTCTTGCTTGTGCCCATTTTCTCATCTGGCTCTTCAAAAGAAGGCTGGTTCTGGTACACCTTTGCCTGTCTTTTTATTCCAGTGTGAACAAGTGCTTGCTCATGGAGCTGCTTGGGTACCAATTTAGTGCCTGCAGTTGAGCAGTCTTCTCCCAAAGGAGCTGACCTTTTCCATAAAGGTGCTTGCTGACATTCTCCTTCTGGGCTTCTCTCCCCTTTTCCTACTATGGGTTGTAGGGGCAGAGAGCCCATCCAAGAGGTTTCTCGAGTTCTAATCTTGGATGTATTTCTCAGCATGTGAAGACCTTTTAGGATATGTGAGTTTTGGATGAATTAAACACAGTAGATGCACAGATAGGGAGATGACCTGTATGTGTGTGCATGGCACTCTGCAGGCTGCTGTAGGACTTAACGGGCTTCTGCTGTCTCTGCTTTCTGGTGTAGCACTCCAGGGTTGATCCTGAGGAACTGTTCACCAAGCTGGAGCGGATCGGCAAAGGATCATTCGGTGAAGTGTATAAAGGGATTGACAATCGCACCAAGGAGGTGGTTGCTATCAAGATCATTGATCTGGAAGAGGCTGAGGATGAAATTGAGGACATTCAGCAGGAGATTACAGTGCTCAGCCAGTGTGATAGTCCCTACATCACCCGGTACTATGGCTCCTACTTGAAGGTAGGGCAAAGCTGTGGCAATTCTCTTGCCAGCAGTTTGGGAATGGGGTGGGCTTCTCTGTGGGTGCTGCAGCTCACAGTAGCATGCAGCACTGCAGAGTTGTCCAAACTGTGAGTGTCAGTGTGGCAGCAGGAACTGCAGTGGCTCTGCTCACTGTGTGTATTTGGTCTTAATAGGAGACTGGGCTTTAAGACACTTGCAGAGCACATGGAAATGAGGTCCCAAAAGCAGGCACTGCACTGATTAGAAGATTATTTGTTGAAAAAGCTGACGTCTCTCTGGTTTGACCATTCTTGAAAGGAAATTTGTGGAATACTTTTCCAATATACCACAGTTTTAAGGTAGTAACACTGAGGGCTTTATGCCTGTGGAAGGAAATGGAGTTTGAAGCTGTACTTTGTGATCCTAGGGTAGGGCCATGAGGATAAGTGGGTTGGAGCACCCCCTATACAACGAAAAGCTGAGAAAATTGGGGCTGTTCAGGCTGGAGAAATCTGCATGGAGACCTCATAGCAGCCTTCCAGTATCTGAAGGAGGCCTACAAAGATACCAGAGAGGGATTCTTCATCAGGACTTAGTGATAGGATAAGGGGTGATAGGTTTAAACTTAAACAGGGGAGATTTAGGTTAGATATGAGGAAGACATTCTTTACTGTGAGGGTGGTGAGACACCAGCACAGGTTGCCCAAGGAAATTGTGAATGCCCCATTCCTGGAAGTGTTCAAGGCCAAACTGGACAGAACCTTGAGCAGTCTGGTCTAGTAGAAGGTGTCCCTGCCTGTGGCAGGGGGCTTGAATTAGATGATCTTAAGGTCCTTTCCAGCCCAAACGATTCTGTGATTCTATGATCTTGTGATCATCATTTCATCAAAAATCATGAAAAGAACAGGAACTGATTCTTTGGAGGCGGGCTGGTACCACTTGCGTTGAGAACAGGTTTAGGAATTCCAACAGAAGCTGTTAGTAGTGAGGACCAAAGAGGTGTCTGCATGCTGGCTGCTGGAGGGGCAGTAACACTGAGTCTGCTGTAGCAAACAGTTCCTGAGCTCTATGGATCCTGATCCATGCACATTTTTCAAAAGCTGTAATGCATGTTCTCAGCCTTCAGCTAAAAACAACAAGCAAGCTGAGGCTTCATGGGTCTGCGGCTTATCTTCTACCAGGACCCTGTGAACCTCAGGCTGGAAATCTCTGAGGAGTAAGAGAGCGTCTTGATGCTTGAACCCTTCAAGCTGGCAGGTCCATCACTATAATGCTGGGTCATCAGAAAAGAGAGAGCTGGGAGCTCCCTTCTTAAGCCTCCGAGAGCTGAGGTGTTGTGGATTGTGTACAGGACTACTGATGTGTCTTGCTGCCTCTGGGGTCTTTCACTTTTCTGTCTGGTTTTATTATTGTTTTTGATCTTGATTTGTGCTCTTGCTTGCAGGGCACTAAGCTCTGGATAATTATGGAGTACCTAGGAGGAGGTTCAGCCCTGGATTTGGTAAGTACTTGGTAAGCTTTGGACCATGAAAAACATTGGCTGGAGACTTGGTTTGTGAAATGCCCATAGGCCAGACACTCACTTGCCACGTACCATCTCTTTGACAGCCATGTGCCTGCAGAGTATGTAGCGCAGGACAGACACACTGGTTATGCATATTCTTGAACAGCAGAAAAGTTTGCATGGAGCTCAGCTGTCAAAGCACTGTTCTCCAGTGTGCTCTGCTGCTTTACAATAGGAAGATCCAGTGAACTGAAGCGTAACAGCAGTCAGTTGGTTTTGAGTAGTGCAAATCCATGCTTTACCTAATAAGAACCCATGGTATTGTTCAGTGCTTGCATGGCATCAGGCTCAGCAGGGACCTGGTCTATAATCAGGGTTCTCAAGTGTTTGATGATACAAATGATGTCTAACAAGTTACCCCAGATTTTAAGGGAATACAGATGCAGAATAAACACAGGAGTGAAGTTCTGCTGTGCTGTATTGTCACAGGATCTTGGCTTTCTCCTTAGGACAATAAAGCCTGTTTTTCCAGAGCAGTAACTAAGATCATGTAATGAAAACTGCTGAGCCTGCACTGACGAAAAGTGTATTTGGGGAGGGGCTGTCATCAGCAGAAGTCATCATAGTGTGAGAAACTCAATTATTGCACTGAGAAGACAAGACTTGTTTAGAGGAGAACTGATGGAAAGAACTCTGACTTCACAGCCAGAGTGCAGAAGTTGTCCTCTGGGCTGTTGCAGTGGCTAAAATTCAGTTCTTCCATGCTGGCAGAGAGACTTGAACAGGAGAAAGTGTTAAGATGTTCTGTTCACCAAAGTATTTCCAGGCCAAAGCTGGAGATGAGCATCCTGGTGTTTGTCTAGGAAGCCTTTAATAGACTAATAGAAAACCCCCCAAAGAGTTTCCATTTAATGTTGCCAGGTGCAGAGTCCAGCATTCTGCTTGCAGAATGAGCACCAGGCCTGCAGTAGGTGCTTCTTGCTGAGTGTGACCTGCTCAGCCAAAGTTTCCAGGAAACAAACTGAGGCTGGAAAACCCAAGGCATCCATCATCCTCTTTTAAGTAATCTTTCTGCCCTTTATCAGCTGAAGCCAGGACCCCTGGAGGAGACTTACATAGCTACTATCCTGAGAGAAATCCTAAAGGGTTTGGATTATCTACATTCTGAGAGGAAGATCCACAGGGACATCAAAGGTAAGCAATGGAGAGCTCAGCTCTCCTTCTTGAAAGGGATGTTACTAACATCAGATTTAGCAGTATTGTGCAGCAGTAATCTGAGAGGTTTCAAAGACAGTTTCTCAGTGCTGTTTTCACTATTGGGTGGCTTGTTTCTGAATCTGATGCTTTTCCTTTTATTGCGATTCATGGTTTTCACGTCTTTGGGGTTTAGAGTAACAGTAAGGATCTGTAGCTCTTCTCTGGTATTTGCAGTTTGGGTAGGCAGGGGGCTAAAGGAAAGGAAATGAAAGGCATGCTCAAATACTAGCTGACTGTTATGTCTGGACAGTTGCTTTACTGCTGGACCGCAGGCATGTGTATGCTGATTACAACTTACTGTGAAGGTGAGCTGTCCTCATGCAGGGTTCACAGCACTAGAAAATCAGGGCAGCTTGTGTCAGCTTATCCTGTTCCTGATTTTCATAGTCACTGGCTGTATGCAGTGCAGAGAGACCTGGTATCTGCCTCCCAAAGAGCGGTCTCATGCCAAGCACAGAGCATCAAATGACAGCAGGGGGGTGGGAGGACAGTGCTGTGAAGATGTGGCCAGTGTTGGATGCTGACTGCTCTGACCCTCTGCAGGTGGGGATGTGAACAAGCAGAGCAGAGAAACCTCATGCAGGGGAATATGTTGAAAAGATTCTATTGTGTGTGTGAGGCTGCACATTTCTAGCAGGTTTCAAGCTGTGCAGGACTGCTGGCTGCCAGCAGAGTGGGGAAGTGCTGAAAGCTTGTAGGTAAGGTCTGCCTCAGAACCAGAAGTTCTACAAAAAAACCCTCATCTCCAAACCTGCACAATGTCACTGTCTTAAGCTGAGTGAGGAGCAGTACAAGACCAGGACTTGAGAGCTCTTTAGAAGGATCTGCTGTTTAACCTGTACTGATGCTACTCTGAAAAAGAAATAAGACCATTTGAAGTATCTTTCTCCCCTCTGGTCTTTGTGTGGCCAGGGATCACATCTAGCAGATGGTGTGGCCCTTCACCTCTACTTCTTGCTGCTACTCTAGAAATATTTCCCTTCTGATCCAGCCAAGCATATGAACTTGTTCCATGTTACCCAGCAAAGGTAAATTCTGAGGTGAGGGTTTTCACTGGGGCAAAAGAGGATATCACAGGAGGTCCATTCTCAGTATTCAGTTCTGTGTGGGCTGGACATGATTCAGACTTAATACTTATTTGTGTGAACAGCTGCCAATGTGCTACTTTCGGAACAAGGAGATGTGAAACTGGCTGACTTTGGAGTGGCTGGACAGCTGACGGACACACAAATCAAGAGAAACACCTTTGTTGGGACTCCATTCTGGATGGCACCAGAGGTCATCAAACAGTCTGCTTATGACTTCAAGGTGAGCTGGGAGCAGGAGGATTGCTACTTGGTGCTACTTTATATAAGATGATGCTAGGTTTAATACAGAGGTTAGAAGTGTTGCTTATTGCAAGAATGATACTTTCCTGTTACGGTTCAGGATCTGTTGGAGTAGTTTGTCTGCTGGACCTGAAACACCTCACCTGATTTAATGTGATCAGCCCTTCAGCTGTGCTAGAATTGCATGCTCCCATGTTGCAGAGTTGCTCCCTGTTGTTCTGTGCTGTCACTATTCTTGCGCTTCTTTCAGGCAGACATCTGGTCCCTTGGAATTACAGCCATTGAACTAGCAAAAGGAGAGCCTCCAAATTCCGACTTGCATCCTATGAGGGTTCTCTTCCTGATCCCCAAAAATAACCCTCCAACACTTGAGGGTCACCACAGCAAGCCCTTCAAGGAGTTTGTGGAAGCCTGCCTCAACAAGGATCCTAGATTTGTGAGTATTGCTATCTACCTGTGAATTTGGGTCAAGTATTGCAGAGGTCAAAGACTTACTTAGCAGAAGACCTTTTGGTGCGAGGTTTCCTGGAGAGAGAGAAGTACTGAGCTTACAGAATGGACAGGCAAGCCTGGCAAGAATTGAAATCAGTGCACTTGCTTGGTTAGTGTGCAGAGATGGTTACATGTAGCATGCTTTTCTTATTTGCTTCAGAGGCCAACAGCTAAAGAATTGCTAAAGCACAAGTTCATCACACGCTACACCAAGAAAACCTCATTCCTAATGGAGCTGATAGATCGATTCAAGCGCTGGAAATCAGAGGGCCATGGAGAAGATTCCAGTTCTGGCGATTCTGATACGTATGTACATGCTCTGCATGGAGGGGTGCCCTGCTATATACCCTTCATGCCCTGGGGTAGCCTGCAGCAAACAGCTTGGGTTCTTTTCCCCACCTGGGTTGGAGCTCTTACTGTAGCTCGGGGGAAACATGAGAGCATCTGTTCATGGCAGCAGGTGACTGCTGCCTGAAGAAACAGGCTGTTACCCAGTATTCTATTCTGGTATTAATCTGCGGAGCCTCTTTGTTTAGTGTATAGGATCAGAAGTACTAACAAGAAACATCTAATGTGTGCATAACTAACAACCAAGGCTCATTGCCTGTATTTTATGGACATTCAGTTAAATAAAAGAGCTACAGGCTTTAGTAACTGTGCAACAACTGTGATTGTGTGTTTGTGTATTCATGGGTAGAGTGCTCTGCTACTGATGTGGAGGATGAGCTATGGGTGAGGAAAGGGCACTTCGTTGCCAAGCTGGTGTGGCAGAGCTGCTCTTCGCCTGTAGTGGCAGCACTCGAGTGAGCAGTGACTCTGGGAGGTTAGTTTGCAACATCTAACCCTAACCCCTCAAATTGTGAGCCGTGTTGTTTTAAATTCTCCTAAACTTAACTTGCACTTTAAACTGTGTTCAGGCTGGCTAGAACAGAAAGGTGGTTGTGGTGATTTAGAAACATGATGTAGTAGTTAGCTCACATCTCTGGTGCTCTGTATGGGCTGTAGGGACAGAAGCGGTTTCTTAGGATTTTTTTCTGGAACAGGGAAATGCCTGGAGCCCTGTGGTGTTACGACAGTCAGGTCGGGGGGGAGCTTGTGACTATGGGAAGGCATGGGTAAAACACCTGGTGTGTGGAGTGAAGCTTATTCTTGATTTTCCCCTTTTCATTTGCAGTGATGCAGACACAGAGGATGGAGACCAGGGTCCAATCTGGACATTCCCACCAACTATTCGCCCTAACTCCTTGAGCAAGCTGCACAAAGGAATGGCTCTTCATGGTTCCCAGAAGGTCTGTTTGCTGTCTGTTCTTTCAGAAGTGGACTGAATTAACACAAGCTTCAGAGGGTCTCGGGGAAGCTACCAGTCACTCGTGTTCTGTCTAAAATCAACTGTAGTGTGGCATCAAGGGCTAGTACCCAAGACTTGTCTCTTCCACGTCATCAGGGTACTGCAGTTTATGGCTTTTCTGAGATCTGGTGGGGGGACTGCCATGAGATGCTGTGAATTTACTAAAGACTTTTTAGTTTGTGTGCTTTAGGAGCCTTTCTCTGTGCTTATAATTTCTTCTCGTCTTGCTTTCTAGCCTACTGAGCCCATCAAGAGGCAACCGCGGTCACAGTGTCTCTCCACACTTGTTCACCCAGTTTTTGGGGAGGTGAGTAGAACCTTCATGGTGTCTGTGATGGCTGGAGAAGAAGAGATACCTGACATGGATCAGTAAATGGAAAGATTTAGGGAAGGGAGGTGCAGTGAGGTACCTAGTAGGATTAAGGGACTATGAAGTATTTGTGCCTCTGTTCAGAGGTTTATACTGAGGTATGTTGGGAAAGTGAGTATGTCCCTGGAGTGTCCTCTCGAATACACTTGTGTTCCTAGAGGTGTAGCACTACTGTATTGTCTTCTGGTGAGGATAAGATAGAGGAGTACCTGTTTTGTATCTGTCTTAGGTTTGCTAATGCCTTGACAACTCTGGACACTCATGTCCCCAGCCTCTGTGGCTGAAGTTCAGCTCCTGTTAGGGCAGGCAGGTACTGGAACTTGCCTGTCACTGTACATGTTCCCTGCCCTCGTGCTATGTGCAGTTCTGCACAGCAGAGTCACTGAGGGGAATGTGGGTGGGTAAGAGCAGGAGTCGTCTTTGCCAGTTACTAGGCCATCTTCTTGATTTGTATATGCCTGCTATTACTGGCATACCAAGGCCAAGGAGTTACCTACCATATGGCCTGTGGCAGGTAGACTAAGAAAATGTGTTTGGAAAATCCACGTGTTTCCTTGCCTCGTGTTCTGGGTGGGGATGTGGAATTAAAAGCTACCATTAATGATGATGATGGGATAGTGCCTGTATCAGCAGAGAGCTAAATTGTCTTTCCAGCTGGGTGATGTTTTAAGGGAGAAGAGGATAATCATAAGGAGGCTACTGCCTATGGGCTTCAGTTGCTGTTTCCAGCAGGAGTGTGGGAGAGTGTGGGAAAGGAGGTTCCGCTTCAGAAGAAATCACTTACAGAAACACTTCATGTCAGGGCTCTCTTCTCGGGGTGCTGGGTCACAGAGACCCTTTCTTTGGTCCTGATGATTTGCTCTTTTCTGGATCCTGATGCTGTTCCAGGGGTGGTCCAGCAGAGTGCTGTGCTTTTCCAGGGATAGTCTCTGGACTTAAATCTCACTCCTTGGGTCTAGTGCTATGTGGAAGGAGGGTTTGCTGCAGGGCAGAAAGCAGAGGTCATTCTGAAAAGTGGGCTGCTGGGACAGCACAGCTTTGGAAATTGAGAGTTTAGCTAAGTGACCTCTTCTGTACTCCACTGAGCCTGGCTTCCAGAGGGTGGAGCATGAGGCACATGGTCTGGGTCGTGTAGGCCTGGGCCTATGAGATAGAAATGGATATAAATCCCATTGGTTTCTGATGCAGGCAGTTTATTCGTGCAGCGTAACCACTGATATCTGATTCTCAGTCCTTTGGTTTAGGAGCCTCCTGTGGAAGGGAGTGCTCAGAGCTGTGAGTTCCCAAAACCAATGAGTGCATCTTCACGCTTCTCCTTACCAAGCTTGCTGCACCAGTTCCAGGCAGGAAGTGCCCGCTTGGACCTTTCATTTCTGCTGGTTTGACTCCCTTGCCCCAGATTTGCTGATCCTCATTTCCTTTCATTAGACCTGGCACCTTTTCACCTCTTTCTATAAAAGGCCTGAAGCTGGGTTTTGTGAATTGAAATCTTACTGAGATGCTGTTCATCTTTTCTGTGCCTTCCCTGCATGTGTATTATTGGATGTTAATATTGAAAATGACCCACGGTGCTCACACAGATGTGGGCAACTGCAAATCCAGAAGCCCATTTGCTCTTCCTGGGCAGGAGGAAAAGTAAGGTATTTGGGCCTAAAGGGCCAAGCAGTGAATAAAAGCCAGTGGAGAGGCTTTGTGCAGGCCCCCTGCTAACCTCCAAGGAGCTCTTCTGCAGTGGGAAGTGACAAAATCAGACTGCTCACATCACAGGTTGCTGTCAGTGGCTTGGTTGATAACAGACTGGCACCTTACCTGTAGGACCTGTGTCTCATTTTGCTCTGGGGCAAGCAGTCTTTGATCAGGTAGACGTCAAATCAAATCCTTGGCTTCGACATCACAACTATTTTTGGCCTAAGAAATCTGTATCCTTGATGTGTAATTGAGTTGCCCTCCATGCCCCGCCAGTGCTGCAGGAGCAGAGGTAAGAGTGAGTTGCTCCCCCAGCTGAGGCTTTGTGTTGGTGAGCAGCTGCCCCACTGAAGAGGCAGCAGCTCTTTTTGACTAGGAACCGTTTGCTTCCAGTGGGGGATGCGGAGCACAGGGACAGTGCAGTTGGGATTAGCATTCACATTGTCCTGCTTTCTGCACCATGGAGAAAAGGTGAGCTCCAACAACAGGAAAGGCTGATCCTAGAATTGCAGGCAAAGAACTGCGAGGCTTAGGCTACGCTGATTAATGGGCTTTACATAACAGGAGCTTAATCGAACTTGACAGTGGTAGCTGGCAGATAGTGCTTGTTCCACAAAAGGTTTTCATCTGTTCAGCTCAATGTGTAATGACGTACACTAGGGAAGGGGTTGCCACATGAGCTGCTTGTGTGAGAAGCTGGGGAAATGCTGCAGAGGATGTGACTGGGTTTTCCAGTGACAGACTCCTTCATGCTCAGCATCAGTGACCTGTCAGGAGCTCCTCCGTGACAGAGGTTTACCTATTTCAAATTAACAACTGGAACCATGTGCAAGCAGACCTGTGGCTGGTGATGCCTACTTGGCATGCACTGACCATGATAATGCGGCTTTTCGCCTAGATCAGGTGCTGCATGTGGAGGTCTTGCTGCAGGGGCTTCCTTCCGCTGTCCCTCTGGAAAGGTCTGTCCTGGGGAGGAGTGGCTCAAAATCCATAGTGTGCCTCTTCCTCCCAGTCACTAGAAGCAACTCAAACTTTGTTGTTGATATTCAAAGTGGTGGCAAGTGACTCCTGGTGTTAGGGTATTTTCTGCCCTGCCTGTCTGCAAGCCTTTAACCTGGGTGCTAAGCTGTCATTAGCAGCAGAGGTGACTGTACTGGTTCAGATACAGCAGAGTTCTTTGTTCTGTTACTACTTACAGCTTTTCAGGGCTGTTGGTCCATTTCTAGTATCGTTTAGTTTGTTTAAAAGTACATTAAGGCCTGTTTGTTAAGGACTTTAATTGTTATTAGTACCTGGAGGAAAGTCTGAACTCCAGACGTTGGATTTCATCTTCCTGACCTACAAAAAGAGTCCTTCTTGATTGTATCCAGAAGAATCTTTCTGCCCTTCTGCACCCTTGTGGAGTCACACTACAAGGGAAAAGGACTTAATGTTTGCCCTGCAGTGCTTGATCAGTGCTTTTCTGAGATAAGGAACTAACACACCGTTTCTGGGTTGCAGCTTAAAGATAAGCACAAGCAGACTGGAGGCAATGTGGGAGCTATGGAGGAGCTGGAGAACGCCTTTAGCTTGGCTGAGGAGTCCTGCCCAGGCATCTCTGACAAACTGATAGCACACATGGTGGAACGGGTACAAAGGTGAGTGTCCTCTGGGGTGTGAGCTGGGCTGGAGCGGGCAGTGAACCGATCCGTTGTCAAAATCTGGAACTGAACAGTCAAGACAACCAAAAAGTGAATATTGATGACAAGGGTCTATTAGGTCAGCGAAGTCACTTCTAAGTGCTTTACATTTAATGAAGCAGTTCTTCCTGCCTCAGAAGTCCTTTTGCACACTGAACAGGCTTCTGTAGTGTAGATGAATGTTGAAGAGCACAGCAAGGTGCTGCTGTTCACCTTCCTCTTGCAAACAGGCTGAGAGAGCTGGGCTTTTTCACCCTGGAGAAGAGAAGGCTCCAGGGAGTCCTCATAATAGCCTTCCACTGCCTAAAGGAGCCTGTAAGAAATCTGGGGAAGGACTTTTTACAAGGGCCTGTTGTGACAGGGCAAGGGGAATGGCTTTGAGCTGACAGAGGGGAGACTTAGATTAGCCATTAGGAAGAAATTCTTCCCTGTGAGGGTGGTGAGGCCCTGGCACAGGTTGCCCAGAGAAGCTGTGGCTGCCCCATCCCTGGCAGTGTTGAAGGCCAGGTTGGATGGGGCTTGGAGCAACCTGGTCTAGTGGAAGGTGTCCCTGCCCATGGCAGGGGGTTGGAACTGGATGAGCTTTAAGGTCCCTTCCAAACCCCTTCCACTCTGATTCTATGACATACATATGTGTGTGTGTGTGTATGTGTGTGTGTGTACACATATGATGTCATGCTGGTCCCATTACTCAGGCAGCAAGGACTATTCAAAATGTAATAAGATCACTTCTGGAATAGCGAGTATCTGTTTCATTGCAAGGAATGTGCTTCACAGCACTACGTGCAGCCAGTCACTCTGCTTGCCCAGTTTCAGGCAGGAGGAAAGGGTATTTTTCCTGGAGTGAATTACTTCCTAAACCAGTGAAGGAGTATAGTGTAGTAGAATTAATTTTTTGCTGCTCAGCAGGTGCTGCATCAAAATTGCCTCCATTACTGGCACCAAGTTCAGTCACATCCGTGTGCTGCAGGCAGCAATGTCAGATCCTGATCATGCATTTTTCAGGCTTTATTTAACATTGTGACTCACCTCCCTTTCACACCAGGCTGTCCTAAATCTTGCCCTTTTCTCACTAGCTGAGAAACTTAACATTTGCTGCCTCACTGGTTAGAAGGCTGGAAGTATTTTGCTATACATGTGACCAAAGGAGCCATTCTCTGCTCTGGTTGCTAATGTAAATACCAGCCAAGCTTTACAGTCTTTACACCCCTGAGCTTGGGCTTTCTAAGCATTTATTTCTGATGGGTTTAAGCTGGTGTACTTTGCGTTGTAGCTCAAGTATCTTTTGGATGCTGTCAAGAAAAGAAGAGCCTTAGATACCAGGGACTGAAAATACTGGCCATTCTTTAGGGCTTCTGTTACTAAGTTATCCAAGCTCCCAAGCAAATACGCTATAGGTATGTTCATACCCCTCATCTAATAATCACTTAAAGGTGGAAAGAGAACACTTGTCTCTTCTGATTGACCCACAGAGGTCACAGAAAGTGTCCTGGTGATGCCTGCAACTGCGCAGGAGGTACTTGTAGATGTGTTCTGGGTGACTGCAGGGCAGCTGTTACAGTATCATTTGCTTCTACCAGCCTAGAAATGGCATTACTGGATGGTGCAAAGGGCAAGACGCTGGGGTTTTGTTTTGGAGGGCTGCAAGAACTCGGAAGCCTTGGTTAATTTCTTCTTCTAAAACACCAGTGCTCAAAATTTGTTAGCCTAAAACTGGGACTTAAAAGCCAGAAAAAAAAAACAAACCACCACCTTGGCTTCTTGTTAAACAGCTTGGTTTTAGTTTCAAGACTTCTTTATGTAGAAAACTGGCAGTGGTGATGGGAGTGGGTAAAAACACCTCCAGACTTACCCCTTCACCCACAATTGCACGGGTCGGTGCAGTGCGTGGGGGCTTGCAGTGGACAGCAGTGCCCAGTTCCATGCATTATTCCTTCCTGCAGGTTTTCACACAGTCGGAACCACCTGACCTCTGCCCGCTGACACCAACATTCCCTGCTGCTGGTTGAGGGAGAAGGATTTTTTCCACCTTCATAAGAACTACATCTCTAATCCAGATCACCATCTGCTGTTGGATGCAACATTGTGTTACGGACTCCAGGACATTTCAGAGCCTCCATATTACACGTTTTCATGATAACCCAGGGTGGGGTTTGCAATGCAAGTACAATTTAGACCTTTTGCAGAACCCGAGATGGGTGGTCTAATTGTTTTTACAATGTAATCAATGCAGTTTTTAATTGTTTCCCTATGGATGTATCCATTTTGGCTTGGTTTGAGTCACAGCTTGTTACTGGTAAATGCCCAGCTGCTGGAAAAAGAGGGAGATTCTCTTCCATTAAGGTATATTTCAAAGGCGAGTCCAATGGTTTTAGCCTCCTGCGCTTCCTAAAAAAGTGTTTGTGAGCAGTAATGTGTATGTGCAGGTATGTTTGGAAGCTCTTCATGCATGGAAAATTTCCATGTCTCTGGAAGTTTGAGCAGCTCTCCGGTTGTTCTGGAGGTTTGCTTCAATTCCTTCACACACTAGTAGTGAAATGCTGTCAAGTACAGCAGCAGCTGAGCTAATCCACTGCTGCTCTTTCCCAGGAGGATGGGTTTGCTGACTGTACTTTTTTTGGCTCTGGGACACATTTTGTATTAGGCTTTGGTTCACCTCATTCAGGCAACAGCAGAACTTGCCTTGGGTCTGCAGGGACTGGAAGGCAAAGTGGTTACATTTGGTTTGGGAGCTTGTGGAATTCCTTTTCTTGGTGCTTTCTGCAACTTGAAGCAACTCGATACACAGTCCTAAGTCTCTAAGCAGAGCAGACACCCTGTGTGCATGCACAAATGTTGCAGAAGGGTTAAAAAAAGGGGGCAGGAAGGGACACAACTGCCAAAGATTCTGACAGGGCATCAGTTTAAAAGGCAGCTTGCCATTGAGGCGAGAAACCTGTGCTCTACAAAAAGGTATCAGTTGGATGGCTAAGCAGCAATGCTATCCGTGTGGTTGGGGGTTCACAAACGCTTCCATCAACTTTCCCTTCTCAGCTTTCCCTTTCTGGCTCAGTTTGGGATTGGAACTTGCTGAAGCCAGAGCTGTGCTTCAGTTGCCAAGCTGTGGTGGTGTTTGCTAGTGGAGAAATCAAAGCATTAACAGCCGTATTGGCTGCTTAAGGTATTCCAGTGGAGCCATCCCTAACTAGCATTGCATTCTGTATAATACTAGTTTATAACAAACACAGATCTTTAATCCAAGTAAATGCGCAGATCTTAAAGCTATGGTAAAGGTCTAGAAAATAGACTTAGGAACATAACGTTGATAGCTGTTTGCCTAGAGATCTGCTCTCTAATTGTGAAGATATTCCCATTAGGTCAGCAGGACCTTAGCTATCCAGATCTTTGTTTGGGTGTCTGGGTGTGGATGATGTGGCTCTCCCAGAGCCACTGAGAATAAAAGCTGTAGCTGTTCAGCAGTTTTTTAAAGATAGGCCACTTTGTTAGGAATGAGGTGTGAGTTTTGGTACTTTGATTCAGACCTGCAGATTGTAAGGGCTGGGCTAAAAGTAGCTCAAAAAGACCCTACATTCCCCAACCCCAGTGCGTGGTGTTCACGTTAGCTTATGACTATCCTTTACTCTTCATCTCTGATTGATAAGTAGAGGCTCAGCAAACACTATGAACAGGTCCAGCAGAGAAGAGGTGCTGCTCTTTGACCTTGCTGGAGCTCTGCTGCAGTGTGGTGTTTCTCTGGGGTGAGAGCCATCTCAGAGTCTGTGTTTATGAAGAACAGACCAAACCCATTTTTTCCTCAGGAGGAGGCTTTAACATGGAAAACAGGAGTTACTGAGGTGGAAGGCAGAGGCTGCAGCCCAGCAGAAAGGCAGCTGAAGGGCTCCTGCTGCTTTTGAAGTTGCTGTTTCATGGTGGTAGCAAATCATGTCAATAAGGTACCTTGTAGTATTACTCACATGCACTGCAGTGTAATGAGTAAACTTTTTTAAAGGAAACAATCCCCACAGACTTCGTCCAGTATTCAAAGCAACAATGGGTTTAGTTTTTAAAAACGTTGAAAGGGATCTGCCACTTTCAATAAAGTAATAAAACAAATGAGGCTGCTGTAACATTGCATTATTAGGGGAAAAAAGCATGGGTTCAAGCTGCTTTTCTCTGCGTTCTTTTTGGTCTTCCCTTGCATCTTCCTGCCTCATGTAAGTCTAACAGTGCCTTGTGAGACAGACCTGTTGAAGTACTTGTGCAAGGAGGGAACACAGCAAAAGACAGATTACGTTAGTCCTTTGCTGGTAACTAGATGAGCTTTAAGGTCCATTGCAACCCAAACCACCCTGTGATTCTATTAATTTCAGACAGTGTTTGTCAGTCCTGAAGCAGCTCCCCCAGCCTGGTGGCACTCACAAGCCCACTAAAGGTGGCTCTGCCACCTCCTCCACATCATTCTGACTTGGTGCTCTCCCTCTGCTGCTTGATGCTGTGTGAACTGCAGACCACAGTCTTGCTGAGTAACTTGAACACTCTAAAAAGACAGTATTTCAAATCCTGGTGCTAGAAAGCCCTGCTACTGTAGGTGAGTGAAAGAGGAAAACGCTCCTGCTGACAGCCTCCAGTATGTGACCATGACAAAACAACTGTCACTATCCTCCAGGAAAACCACTGAATGCACTCATTGATCAAGTGTGAAACCTTTTCCTTCAGTCCTGAGGAAAAGCAATGTTTCTGTATAGATGCTGTCCATCCTCCTATGAGCGTGGCCATGGATGGGGATGGTGGGCTCAGGAATAAGAGGCTGAGAGAGTTTTATACCAAGATGCTATTTACTTCCAACAGTCACATTCAGCTGCATTATAACATACCTAAGCAATCCACATGTATACACCTACAACAGTTAATAACATTTTTAAAAAGACACTAATAAATTAGGTACATTTAACTTACATGGGACAATGGTCATTGTGACAGTGGTGGACAAGGCTGGATCTGATCTTCTCTAGGATGTGAATGCCAAGTGAGCAGTCTGGAAAATCCCTCTGGAACCCACAGTCCTCATCCCACACATGTTAGACCATAACCTGAAACAGCCTTGGAGAATGCACATGCTGGCCTCTGTAGTTCCTGTTCTCACAGGATCTCCACATTCCTCCATCCTCCCAGTGTGCGACGCTTTTCCTTTTCTTTCACTGCACCATTGCATTGTTCCTTCTAGTACGCAAATACTTTTCTGTCTAATACAAAAGCAGAGTCCCTAGAGCCCATCAAAGCCACATCCAACAGCATTTTGTGGCACTTTGCTTATTTCAGTCCTTCTGTGGAGGCAACCAAATGTAACAGCTTCACAAAACCAGAACAAACCGCAAACATTTCAGATTTAATAGAGTCCACAGACACTGATGCTCCAACTGGAATCCAGTGACTTTCACACCTTCATTAGAAACAGGAGATGGATCCTGCCCCAAATTTAAAGGTAAGAATAGGGATTTTCAGGAGTCTTTGCATGACACAAGCACAAGTAAGTGACTTTCAGAGAAGCTTGTTCTCCTGTATTGCTTAAATGCCTTGAAAACATCACCTGCATCAGGGTGGAGAGCGTGTTCATCATCCCATGGCTTAAGTAATGCCTACTACAGAATAAAGAAACTCCAGAGACGTGAAATGAGAATAGTGACTGATCCTCTCAGCATAGAATCAGAGTTCAGAGGAAAAACCATCACCCTACCTGTACCGACCCACAATATAGCAAAACCTCAACAGCTCAGCAGAGGTTTATTCCTCCCACTTCCCATGGAAAACTGCTGCCATGGCAGTTGCCAAAGAGCAGAGTTGTTCTATGAGATCTGCAGTTTCTGATCGACATGAACTGTGTTTAAGCTAATACATCTGTGGATCCCCTGTTAGTCTGAGCCAACTGTGCTAGCAGGCTGACAAGAACAGCAGCAGTACAGCCAACCATGCTGAGCATCAGGGGAAAGGGAACTTCTGGGAGCCAGCGCTGGCACCAGCAGCTGCGAGCCAACTGCAGCACTGACAGCTGCTATTTTTCTCCCATATATGCTGACCATTCAGTCAAAAAGTAAAACCAAGAGGCATGTGCCTTCAAGGCAGGCAAGGGTGTTACTGTACAGGTACAACTGGAACAATAAACCTTCCGTGATGTGTGCACACTGAAGCTCTGCAGTTGTTAGGTTCTCTCTTAAGTAGGTTCAACTGGAGCAGACCTGACCCTCTTCCATACCATTGGTAGTGGATGTGATCACCATCTACAACTCCTTCAACTCCCACTTTCCATACCAGGTAGAAATGAGCCTCCTGGTTCTTTGCTTTATCAGCTCCAGAGACTCCTGTTTCCATCTGCCTCTTCTGTTGATGTTTACACCAGAGATCCAGCTCTGCCCCATGTCAGTCTGTGTGACTGTCCTTCTCATCCTTTGGAAGCAGCAGGCTCGACCTGGCTGGAGAGCTAGTGGCTCTCTTGATCACCTCCATCCACCTGGCAAGAAAGGACATTAGAAATGCTCAACTCCTCACTCACAGATGCATCATCTCTTCCTTCCATTATGAGCTGTACCCCTTTCACGAAACACCACAAAAGTTCCACTTTTCCTCCTTTCTTTTACAAGTCTTATAGGAAATTAATTCTTCAAATGAATAGCTTGAGATATGGTAAATACACTGCAGAACATGGCTGCCTGTCCTAGCAACAACCTAGTAACAGTGCTTTGAGCTCCAGAGAGCTCTTGTACGAGCACACTGTATTCTTCTCTAAGTGTACATCCATTGTGAATTAGACATTCTCTCCTTGAAATCACATGAAACCAATGGATTTAAAAAGCACTACCCTGCTCAGGTAGCTGATACGTACATTGCTTATGAAGGTGTGATGCTCTCCCAAGGAAGGGAGAAGTATGATGTGCCACCTTCTCCATAAAAACACAGTCCAAACCAGCCAATACTACCCTGCATGGCAGGACACAGTGCAAGGCTTTTCAACAGCTAATGTAACAGCAAAGCTTTGTACATGATGTATTTGAAACATGATTCACTTTGGACCATGTGTGGAAGCCCTAACAGCGCTGCTAAACATTGTTACAGGGGAAGTAAAGTGAAAAGCAGCACTGCACATGTTGCTCTCAGCCTTGTGTTACAACTCCTGTTTTCAGGAGGAAAGAGTGGGGTGATGAACCAGTGAGTTAACAGGATATTATCAAACACCTAGACAGACAGGGAAAGCCAAAAATTACCTCTCAAAGGTGTATTTGCTCTCAGCCCTGAAGAAATACACATGGGACTTGAACTGCAGCTTGAAGACATAATCCTTCTGAATACCGTCTGCCTCCACAGGAGTGCTGACTGCATAGCCAAGCAGTGGGAGACTGGCCAAGGGATAATCGTCCTGGAACAGCCCAACAGCCCAGCCCTTAGTGCAAGGCATCCCCTGCCACCCAGCTCATCCCAACCTGCACTCATTCTTGCGTATCGTACAGCTAATACCTTTGTATTATTTAGGACAAAGCAGGAGGAGAAGCAGCCTTTATCTTTTGCAAGGCCTCTGACAGCTTATAATGAAACCTTCCCCCATTCCTTTCACTGGTTTTATAGTTACTTGCTTCTATTCCCCTATCCACTGCTGCCTCCCGGGTTCCCCCTTCCTCCTCCACTCCCTCTCTCTGGAACTCCAAGCACAGATCTGACACAAAAGTTAAAATATCCCTCCCAAAAGAAATGTGCCCTCAAGGCAAGAAACCTGGATAAAATCAACACAGTTTATTGGGTTAATAAAAGGAAGAGGCACCAGTTGCACTGCAGCACAGCTTGTTACAAAGCAGGCACTGACTGCACCCCAGGCAGGAAAATCCCTGATGCCTGTTTAACTGCTAAGCCCAGCAGGAAGAGAAATGGACAAAACGCTGCTGATTCCCTCACCTCCTTTAGTCACTGCAGGAGGTGACATTTTCCCCCTCACCCACAGAAGGTCAGTACCATCAACAGAATTGGAAATCAGAGAATCCCAGTCTGGTCTGGGTTGGAAGGGACCTTAAAGCTCAATCAGTTCCAACTCCCTGCCATGGGCAGGGCCACCTTCCACTAGCCCAGGTTGCCCCAAGCCTCGTCCAGCCTGGCCTTGAACACTGCCAGGGACGGGGCAGCCACCCACTTGCTCACCTGGTGCGTTTTGTAGAAGAACAAGCAGAAGTTGGTGAAGACGACCCACAGTTTCTGCCAGCCATTGCTGTTCTTGAACTTCCTCAGCAAGTATCCAGAGAGCTGGTTCTAGCAGAGAATGAAAACTCCTGTGAAACCACGGGCCACTTGTCCTTCAAAAAAAGACAGCAGCTGCCATAGATAAAAAGCTTGAGGCTCCTACAACTGCTCCTGCTCTCGCTCCCCTGTTGTGAAAGGCCTCCCAGATATTTCACTTGGCAACTGAGTGACTGTATCTTCAGTTCACTAATTCACAACTAACTTCTTATAAACCAGGCAGTGATTTCTCTCCATTAACAGCAAGTTCCCCTTTATGTTTAAGTTCTCGCTGTATCTCAGCGCAATGTCAGGAGGGTGCTGCACCGACTCATCCCTCCAGCAGCCACTCTCCTCTGTGGTCAGGGGAACGGTGACAGCAGGACGGTGTCCATCCCTTTAGCCACCTTTTTTTATGTGCAGAAAAAAGCACATAGAGCACACTGCATGAGAAGGAAAATTAAGCAGAAGAGGAAACAGAGGGTGCCACGTGGCAGCTGTGCAAAGCCAAGCCCAGCGTGGCAAGCAGGCTGCAGGAAGTTGAGCACTGCTGGCTTGGAGTCAGTCACCCAGTGCTTGTACAGTGGGATAAGGAAACCTATGGCATGGAATGACAGCAAATGGATTTTCTAATTAGAGAAGACAGGATATGCAGTAGATTTATACATAGAGAACAATTTGGGGAAGCATAAACAAGAGGAAATACTATATCAAAGTTATAACTCTGCTGCTGTGACATCCTCACACCAGCACATGTGGGCTCACTGAGCAATTACAAACTGAGCAGCAATACATTTTCCTTGGCATCTTATGGCTCGTCCCCACCAGCACAGAACTTGACAGGCATTTTACCTGGATCATGCACAGGTAATCAGACAGGGATAGGCTCTGGTTCCGGTACCAACAAACATGGGTGATTGTGTTGGGCCGTTGGGCCTGACCCAGCAAATAGCGAGGAGGAAGCTCTGGAGAAACAGCAAGAGAGCAGAAAACTGAGCAGAGAAAAGGAAGAGAGAAAGAAAAACAGAACGTTAGGATAAGAGAAGTGATGCAAGAAAGGCATCTGTTAAAGGAAAATGGATTGTGAAAAATAAAAGATGGATTAGAACATGGAACAGACGAAAGCGAGAAGGAGCTGCAAGAACTCACACACTTAATCCCAGAGTCTGTAGCAGGGTGGTCTCATTATCCAGGTACAGAACAGTAAGATGGTGCCTTTCACAAGGGGATCAGCAGGGAAAGGAAGGCCTGTTCCCTCCAATAGAAACCACTTTCTTTGCCAGCTAAAGCACCCAACTTCTGTATCCTAAGCCAATCCCTAGGACCTCTTTAACTGAGCCGATAGATGTGCTTTCTACATCATGAAAACCCAGGGGCTTCAGTGCCCAACTTTTAACTCCTTTCATTGAATAGAAAATGCCTTAAGAACAGGGCAGGGAAGGTAAAAAGGCACAAATACAAGGATGCAGCGCCCTCCCCCATTACTCTTTGTCTAGTTAGTGGCCTCCTTTTTCTCTTCATGTTATTTAGGTTCCTTCTTACTTCTGGAAGTCTTCCAAGCATTCCAGCCTCTAGGAAGGAGTCCTACTCAATTGACCTTGCCAAACTGCCACCTCAAGTGAAACTGCAGTTCTGGTGCAACCAGTGCTCTACATAAGGAGCGCTGAACAGTCATCTCTCTTGAATCTGTAGGATTCAGTGTGAAAACATGCCAGCAGTGTGCCATGAAGCCATGCTGAGTGGTAAGACCCATGGTAACAGCCTCTTAGCAGATACATATTAAGTCTCTGTTCAGCATAACACAACACTGCTGTAAAATGGCACTTTCTAATGCTTGCTGCTCACCACTGCCAGTGAGGGAAGGTCAGAGAAGTCAGATTCTCTTCTTAATTCTAGATGTAGCAGAATAGCTAACCAGACCTCAGTACAGCAGAGTCAGTCTCTAAAGGGAAAGATCACAGGTAGGTAACTTCCAGCAAGGCTGATGAAACCCAAAGGAACAAGTCAGTCCTAGGTTAGCCTGAGTTTCCTCTAATATTTGCCTCCTTCAGTGCCTCTGTTGAAGCAAAACCCTGCTGCAAGGAGACAGTAGCATGTGTATGCAGACACAGACATGCACAGAGGAGGGCAAGCATGCAGTGGCCTTTTAATAGCCCGTGATCTCCCATGGGTGCAGAGATGCTGCCAAGTCAAAATGGGAGATGGAGTGGAGGATGAGCAGTGGCTGAGAGAGCCAGGATGGACAGTGAGACGTGAGTGCTGCTCCCTGCAGGTACCTCAACAGCCACACTGTGGTCAGTCATGGAGACGCTCGTGTTGCGGTACCAGCACACGTGCATGGTTGTGTTGGCACGGTGGTGGCTCTGCCTGTCCAAGGAGCTACGAGAAGAGTGTGTGTCATCTTCGGACTCCTGTTCTAGAGAGACCTCATCAGAGGATCCTGGGGGAGGAGAATTCAGTACTGGTTTAAGAAAACTGTGCAATACAAAGAGCAAGAGAAGCAGGGATTCCTGAGAAAAAAAAAATATTCTAGTTCCTATGATCCAGGTTTAAAATACATGAACTTGAACTGGTTACAAAGCTCCAAAAGACCACTCTGAGCAGACTGTTCTGGCTTTCATTACTCAGCTCTGCTTGGGGCAGCTGACTCAATACTGTGTAAAACAAACAACCCCCACACACATTTCATCTTCAGTTAATCCTTAGTGAGGAACAGCAAGAAGTGGTCCAAGAAGGCATACAACCTGTTTCAGCACATCCATAACAACACCAGAGACAGGCATAAGAATGCTGGACTACAAAAGTTGATCTCCAAACCCACCCCATTTCTGGGCAAGAAAACATACTACATTTTTAAATTGAGAAAAATCTCTGTAAGAGATGAATAAAGGACATTATAAAATCAACAACTCTGCTGCACTGAAAGTTACCAGGAACATCAGTCTAGGAAGACAAGAATATTTCTTTTGATTAAAACAAAAGCACAATTAACTCCCAATTACCACACAAATTATAAACCCACACCATCCACGTAGTCAAGCTCACAATAGGAAAGATGACAAGTACATGACAACTGATGCTTTTCAAAAAGGCAGAGAACAGCACTTACTGTTGGAGCGATTGCATACTGAGTTCTCCAGAAGCATGTCAGATTTCTCAGTAGATTTCTTGGCCATTTCAATTGCCATGTTTAGGTCTTCCATCCACTTCCCCATCTCCAGGCGGGTACTGCAAGATGAACAGTGCAAACTGAGATCACCTCAGCCTGGAGCCGTGGCGGAGTGCTGGTGTGCTGACGGAAGGCACAAATCACTGCCCACAAGAAGGAGCAGCCCCTTTGCATTGAACGAATAAAAATAAAATACAAATTCCCCCAACACACGAGCTTTGCATATAGGAAGCTGGTCTCATACAGCCTTCACCTCTACTTTCAGGCCTTGAAACAAGGATAAAATAACCATTTAAGGGTTGGACTTTACAGCAAAGAGAACAGACAGCCAAAGGGTCACATATTCTCCTCTGGAACTATCAGCCTCAGAAGAGGAATTACACGGTCTAAGGCATCACTGCTCTTCATACAGACAGCTTCATAGCTGATGGGTTATTTCAAACACAAGATCTTGTTTTCACTTCAAAAAGCATTTTGAAGATGGGTGGCATGACCACCCTGGAAATCATTTTTTTCAAGGATAAGAGGCAACCTGAAAGACAGTACAGCTTTTAAAGGGGACATAGGATTTATTATGTGATATCTTAACCCCACATAGTTTCCATTACAAGATCCATGGCTCAAGCCATTATTATGTCGCAAGAGCTTTACAGCTCAAATATATGTATCTATATTCATTGGTATGCAACAGCATAAGGTTTTCCTTTAGAAATGGCCACAGCATTTCTTTTTTACCTCTGGCTACATTCCCTGTGTGTAGAACTGCTGTTTGAAGAGCTATATGTATAGTAGCCATCCTAAGTATATTTCAGATATAAAGTAATAAAAGGCACCGAACTCACAGCACAGGGACAAGTTACACTGAAAAGGAGCCAGTTTCCTCTCCAAATCAGCCTTTAATTTTATCTCTCCCTTCCCAGCTTCCTTCATGAGATCCATGCTGGAACTCTCCCCTCCTTATATTCATCAGGATGTTCTTGATTTTAATTCTTTTTAGGTCTCAAATATTTGTATGTTTAGATTTCATTTTGTCTCCTGCTTTATAACAGTTGTTTAAAGGACTGTACTGTTAACTGGCTAACTAGAAAACAATACAATGGCAATAACAATACAAGTGTTATTTGCTGCTGCTGTGTGCTTAGTAACACACCCTTTCGTGAGGTAACTTATTTGTTCTCAAAACACAACACTGGTAAAGGAGTTGTGAAGCATCCTGTGTTTGTTTTGAAGTCATGCATTCCAGAGAACGCACAAAACACCCCCTGGCTCTGCAGCAAACAACCAAAAAGTAACACCTTGGAGAACGTATCTATCAAACCTACAGGCAACTGAGGAAAAGAAATGTTGTTACCTTGCTGCCACCACTATGGTTTTTTGTGCTGAATAGATGGTGAAGCAGTGTGGGACAGCCCATTCATTCTCACTCTCCTCCACCTGCACAAAAAGAAAAGGTTTTTCTCATCACTGCTTGGTGACTGATAAACCCTAAACCTGTCCTCCTTGGCTAGCTAGGAATTTGAGTCAAATACAATTACAACCCGGTTGCAGTAAGTGCAGAACAGCTACATTTTTATGAATACCACCTATTTCAAGTCTAATTTGGCTCTCTATGAAAATCTACATTGTGTGTTTCTACTGCCACAGCTCTAGCAGCACACCACCACATCCAACAGGGGAAGAGGGTTCTGAGCAGGATTCAGCTTATTACTTACCGGTGGGTCAAGCACTATCAGCTGCAAATCAAACACAGAAAGAACAGTCCCATTAGAATAGGGGGGTGGGCAGACAGGAGGACTGATTAGATGCCTAGGTGTGTGTACAGGGAGAAAATGCCAGGACAAATCCCTATTTCCAGATCAGCCTCTTTCAGCAGCCTGAAAATGAATGGTCAAGAGGGTGTGCTCCAGCTGTTTTGCTAAGGATGGAAGGAACAAGCCTACTGCCTGCAGATAAATGTTTGACACACAGACTGCTGTCACTGGCCTGAGAGCAGTTCATGGCTTTGGATCTCATGCCCTGAAAGAATGCCTCAATCTGCTTCAAGGCAAATTTCCCTGACGTTGTGATGCAACCTGAAAGCACTTACCAACATGCCATGCAGAGGAAGATGTCCGTGAATTTTGAACTGATTTGTCCCTGTAACCCCTTTGCTTGTGTACAGTAACATATCCGAGAACTGAAAAAAGCAGGAAGAATACAATCAGTCCTCTGGAGACAGCAGGCAGGGCCAAGTATTTTTGGTATCCTTTTAAACAATCTGTTGCTTAAAGACCACTGTAAATGCATGAAAAAAACCCAACAACTGCCATTTCTCAGTCAGTTTGGCCCCATTTCCTTAAAGCCACTCTTTACTTATAAGAGAGGCAATTAATCCGTAAAATTCCATTAAAACTACATGCCATTAAGGAAACCAGCTGAACAGACAGTGCTGTCACAATCACGCCAGCTCTAAAAATCCCATAGAGTGAGCTGTCAGCTCTGATTGCTGATTTTCATCACACTTTCACAACTTTATCTTGGAAGAGTTTGGGTTTATGAAAGCAACACCCACCAGAAAGAACATCCGCTGCTGTAAACCTTTTTTAGTGAGCTTATACAAGCAACCTTCCCGGATAAAGTCCTGCAGTGGAAAATAAGAAGTTAGATAAATAAGAAGTTAGATAAAGCTTCATCTTTCCCAAACACAGAGAATTTTAATGGTTCTTTTTTTCCCCAGAGTATACAGATGTTGATTGGTGCCCAGCAATGATCACTAAACAGATTTGTTAAATGCCAGATGACACCTTTCCTTCTGTTTTGTAACAGAATGAATCAGCTCCTTGGTGCAACCAGCATTTAAATCAATGAAGCAAGAGAAGGAAAAGGAGAAGAGCTCCTGTTGGATGCCACCAGTTCACCTATTACACTTACATCCCACTGCAGTGATTGCCATAGCATCCCAAAACCATATGCGATGCTCCTGCACTTATGCTCAGTATATCTATCAAAAACAGAGAAACAAAAAACCCAAGCAGGAACTAGACAAAGTACTAGAAAATGAGAGTCACTGATACCAGTTTTGCCCAGTGATGTGGCTCTCATCATCACTACGCTCTCCATGCAGTTTCAGTTAACAGACAGAGATTGCACCAGACAGACATAAGCTGACTTGGCAGTGGATTTCCAATAGAGTACATGACATACAGCTTCCCACCCAAACACAGAGCACGGTACCCCAGTGTACACAGTATCTGGAAACACAAAACTATAGCCAGAGTCTAAGCAGAAGCATTTTTGATCTATTCCCTAGGCCATCAAGACCTCCATGGGACCTACTATGAAGACAATTACACAAAGGCTTTACAGTTGTTCCATAATACAGAGAGGCAGTGATGGCAAGTACATCATTCAAAGGCACTTCCTTGGACATAAAAATAACGAAGGCTCTGGAGACTATACAAAAGTACTTACTCTACCAGGTGCTGTGAGATTATCTATACCAATCAAGTCATGCTGCAGCTCTGTGAGCTTCTGGAAATTCTCCAGGCGAATGAGACTGTGCTGCAGCTGAGATGTCATTTCCGTGACTTCCTTCAGTGCATCTATAAGGAAAATGGCACCGAGGGGATCAGAAGAGAGCAGACAAACCCAGGCCACCAATTTTATCCCTGGAAAACTGAATCTGAAATTTATAGCCAGGTTTAGAATAGGACAGAATAGTTTGGAAGGGACCTACTGCCAATTTCTTAAAGCGTATTTTATAGTTACCTAGGGGCAAAATGGAGACCAGCAATCAACCGCATAGGGCTCCTATGCTTCTCATATGTTTCTTCCTATGCTTACTTTTAACAACAAAGAGTTCCTAAAACACCTGCACACAAACCCCCTGCTAAAAAAGGGGACAAGAAAAGGACTGATTTCCAGCTTTAGTTGAAACACTAAGATCCATCAAGATTAGCCATGAGAAAAACATTTCCTTGAATGTTCAAGGCTGAGCTGTCTGGTGCTCTGAGCAACCTGGTCTAGTGGAAAGCTGCCCTTGCCTTTGGCATGGGGGTTGGAACTGGATGATCTTTAAGGTCCTTTCCAATCCAAACCATTCTGGGATTCTATGAATGCCAGAAAAAGCATTAATTCCATGCAAAGAGAACAGTCCATATCTAAGTTATCTTTTGCATTTTCCAAACCAGCAGTTAAGGCAAATTTCTATCTATTGCAAAAAGCTTAGGAGCCCTGCACCGGAGCATGGTAGGAGAGTAGGGAAACCTGATACCAAAACCTTCAAGAAAACCAAAGTTAATTTTAAAACATAAGCTAAACACTATTTTTTTAAATATTTTGTTTAAACTAAGCTGCCTCCTGCCAGTTTTCTGCTATTCTACTTGGTATATTCTAGTTGTTTTTTTTTTTTAGGATGTTTAAATTACAGTATTCACTATGCAGTTGTGTTTTCAACAATCTAAATTAAAGTTCCTGCGTATTCCATGAAGCTGAATGGTGAGAGTTAGAAGTCCTGAATGGAGAAAAAGCATTTACACTGAATTTGTGGATGTAACGCTTTTCTCTCCCAGGGTACAGGCAGAACTTTGTGTGTACATGGGAATTGGTTTCTGCCTAGCACGTATACAGCTGAGAGCTCACTCACTCCGACAGTCAGCAAAGTCCCGGTGCTCTGCTGTGTAGTGCTTGCAAAGCCTTCCCAGGATCAACTTGTAGTGCATCAGTCTCTGAATTGGTTTGAGCAGAAATGTGTTGAGGGGCAGGTAGCAAACCTTCTGAAGCTCAAACTCCTTATACACCATTTCCAGCTTCTTTAAGCGTTTTGTTGCTTTCTCCAGTTCTGTCAGGACCTCATCATGCTTCTGCAGATAACTGGTAAACTCCTGTTGAACCGTACAAAAATTCACTTGGGTCAAAGCAAAATATTAATGTAATAAGAAAAAGCAACCACTCTCTGATGTTTACTGAATCATTACTTCACTACGACAGGACAAGCGTTAACTGTCCCATATGAAGGCACTCCAAGCGAAGGTGACCTCATTTCAGAAGAAGCTACTCTGCAGTTAAAAAAGTATTTCTATTTTGGATTAAACACCCTTACGAAACAGTGTCTCCACAGGGGTGAGTTCAAGGTGTGCAAACAGAGAAGACACAGTGAAGCTAATTAAATAATTGTTCTTTATTTTCTGCTGAACGACCTTTCCTGAGGGTAAACATAGGTGGTTAGATAAGCAACAGTGGTATAACACCTTACTGTGAGTATTCATGGGGTTTTTACTTGCTTATCAACAACAGTTATTTGCAAGTCAGTTCAGGTTTAGTGGAAGTGCCAAGCCTTGAACCCCCATCATTGACCAAAGAAAAAACTGACTCAACAATTCCGAGAGTCCATTGTTTTAATCCTTTATCTACCTTCAGAGTACGCATATTCCTGAGCATGACGTCTCCAATGCGTTGATAATCTCCTTTCACGTAAGCATTGGTTCTTCCTTCCCTGAAATACACATAAGGAGAAAAAATAAGGCAGCGCAGTACACGGGAGATCAAGAAATTTTGTTTTTCTCCCTCCACCTTCCCCTGTTCTTCAAGACATAAACTTTAACAAACGCTTCCTGGGTATCTGTGCATTTGAAAGACTCTTTTAGTAAAATTAAGGAAAGCAGTACTAACATTAACGTCTTCACTATCCATTTTTAGCCACATGACATTCCCATCTCACTGTTTGGGCCGAAAACTTGGTACAGAAATATGGAAGCCGTATGAAATAGCAAACAAAGCCATGCTTAGAAAACCATGAAAGGAACAGAAATGAACTTGTCTGAAACAAAAGTCTGTTTGGGAGCTTAACCTCTCAGACTTCTGAAAAAATATCATATCATGATCCCACCCACATTTATTTTCATTCATACTTTGTCAATGTTAACTACTCCCTTTTGAATGGCAATTGTATTCTAATACATTACATCTCAGGTCAGGAGAAAGTAATACAAAGATTAAAAGAATGGAAATATGCTCTTCAAAATAAACTGTGCTGCAAGAACTGAACTCAAGTCTTAATTACAAGTGTTTCCTAGATTTCACCTGAAGATTCATTAACCAGGTGTTGAAAAACACACACATCTTTTTGGCCTTGCGTTTCCTCTCTTTTCTAAGGCTACAGAGACAACACCAGGTTACGTTGATGGTTGGACTCAATGATCTTAAGAGTCTTTTTCAGTCCAAGTTACGACAAAAACCTTGATCTGGAGTACATTTCATATGATTCTATGATATTATGTACAAGGCAGTAGTTGAAAAATGGCCTTTGCAAAATGTATTCAGCACCTTTTAAAAAACTATAAAGACTTTTTCCTTGATTCCACTTACACAGAAATACCAGTTCAAAAAGAGATTAAGTACAGTTTTGAAGTGAGGACATAGGAAAAGGTCACCCAGCTCACTGCCCAGGCACCACACTATTAATGCTTACCAGAGCGATAGCCTTTGCTCAATCTCTTTCAGAAAGCCTCGATGAAACTCATAAATCGGGTCTATGTTAGAGAAGAGCAATGTCATCAGGCCCTCTGGCATAGCGTTCTCCTTGATGACTGCGCTGCGAAACCACTGCCGGAAAAAGCATACATGAGACACATTTCTCCATTGAAGAAATTAATTGCTACCATAAAAGTTCCTGCTCCTGCAGCAGTGGGGGAGGAGAAAGTGTGTGCATAGGGAAACAGCAGGAAGGAAGAAGAAATATTAGGGAAGATGTAATCTGGAAAAGCTTAAAAGTCCTGTGCACGTTATTCAGTAGCTGGAGACATCTTGTTGCATGTCACACACTGCAATTTTTTTATTGCTTTCCGTTCCCTTTCTGGAAGGAATGAAAATATTTAAGAAAACCCCAAACCTCTGAGGTACCAGATGTTCCCCCATCTTTCAGCAGAAGTGCTGGGAAGCCTCTAGGAGGAATCTGAGAGAAATGATGCTCATTGATCTTGCAGAGAATACCTCAGCTGAAGACACACAGAATTAAGGGACTCATGCTTCTCTTTGATGAAATTAAAACTAGAGCTCATAGGAATGCAACAGTCAAAGTGTTCAAACCTCGACTACATGAACAAAGGCTTTTAAAGAAAGACAGTTGGAAGCTCAAGCTGTCCTCCAAACAAGGACTCACTTGTCCATTCTGGGTGAAAGGAAGGGAAAAGGAAGAGAAAGAAAAAGAAGCAACAAAAAAAGACAAAACTCCTCAAAGCCCTAAGGATCATTAACACCCTCTGCAATTCTGAAGGGACAAAGACAACAGCTCCCCAGGGAATTCTGCAGAGCTGATAGAGAGATTACAAGCAGAATTGACAGCAATGACTATCACTGAAGTTGAATGCAAAACATATTTGCACATTTGTGTGTGAAAGTTTGCCTAAGACATCAAAATGACATGTGATGTAGCTGTTGGAGCTAACCATGGAAGTCCAGAGAAGTTACTGCTCCCCCACATGAGGGCCTATGTAACAAGGAAGGTAACAGCTACATGGCTCATGGATTAGGCTTTATCATAGGACTTCCTTCTTCTGATATCTGGAAGGAATTCCAAGGTTTCCCCAATTAACAATTACAAATCTGTTAAGAAAAAAACATCATTAAAGAATGTTAAACCCCCTTACCACTGTAATAACTTCCAGATCCTTTAAATATGTCCGTTCTGTAGCAAGAATCTCCTTTGCTATGAAGTATGCCTTGTCAGCTGGGCAGCGCTGGGTAGAATACACAGTAATCAATCAAGTATTAAAATACAAATATTACTAAGCACAAGCTCAAACCTTACATACATTTCCCTTTGCTGTGTGCAAATGGAGCAGTTGATTACTAACAGGGCATCTCTGTATTCAGTATCATATTCTCCAATACTGACTTCACTAAAAAATACTACTTATATTACAAGATTATGAAAGAAATTAGTCAATTATATATCAGTTACATGAACTTTCAAAAATCAAAGGAGCACTTTATAAAAATGTGGAAACAGTTATTCCAATCTTCCTAGGTTTTAAACAATTCCCTACTCAAACGAAGTACAGCAGATTTGCAATACAGTCCTTTTCCAAAACTATTCTATTTCCACTTATAGCTTTCACTCAAACCCTTTGAAGACTGTAATAATTAGCTAAGAAAACATAAAAATCAAACTACATCAACCGCAGGCTCCAGAGCTGCTATTTAAAGAAAAGAGAAGACAGAATGGACATGGAAGCACAAAGGAAGGAAAGAGTGAAAAGAGATGTTCTGCAGCTGCAATGAACCAAAAGCAGAGCTAGCATGAAAACATACATTATGAAAACAACAGCAAAATAAATCACATAACTAATACTAAGGAAATAATCACATTTCAAGCTAAGATGATGCTTAGGCCCTTCAGCGCACTATGCTGTGCTGCAGTTTTGTGTCAAATCCTTGCTTGGTGAAAATAAATGACAGCAAACCCATTCGAGTTATGTCAAAATTTGGCATCCATCTTAGCTCCTCCTGAGGGTAACAAAGCTTTGACTTTTTTTTCTCCCTTTTCCTTGTATGAACCAGATTAATAAAGAATTCCCTTTTGAGAAATACTTTTGAGATGCCCACCAGCACTGTCAGCACAGCTACTCAATGCTTCCAAATCCTCCATTTCAATAATGCTCATGGAGGAGATGTTTTCCTGGTTGCTCAGTGATATATCCATTGAGTCCATCTTACTCACACAGAATCCCTGGAGGTGTGCGTCCTCAAATAATTAATTTTGAGAAACTATCTAGCCAGTTTCAGGTTACTTCACGCTAGATTCCATGTCCCAACATCAGCACCCTCCCTAGAGGAACCAGAGGACAAACTCCCACATTCTTACTTCTATTCACACCATAGCCATCCTCTTAACTTTAATGTACCTGTCTCAGGTACATGGTGGAAGGGAAAGTCCTAACTCATCTTGGCTTCAGGTATTTTTTATATTTTCTTGGGCTATTTGCCTGACTGTAGTGTCATAAACCTTCAAAATGCTGTTTAACCTCAGTGGGTATCCTTCTCAAGCAGCCTCTTCCCAAAGGATAGGACCATCATCTTCCCGACCTCCCTGGAGACAGGTGACACAGCCATTTTATCTCCCTTACCGCCTTCCTCCTGTACACTTACCTGTCATGGAACACCCTCCTAATAAATCAACAGAACAACACACACTAGCTTGGCTGGAACTTCAGAAGTCTCTTACATTATATGAGAATTACTGCTAATGGGCATGTTTTTTGTGTAACACAGCTCTGTGTACGCTGCCTCCTGGGCTCTGCAGAGGATACTATAGTGCACAGTGCCCTTAAGGGACTAACTTCCATGGAAAACACAGAGTTCACCAAGGCAAAACAAAACTGGGTATGGAATCAACCACAGGCTGTGACAACAGATCACAGGGAGCCTCATCTCTGTAGCCACGGCAGAGACAATCCAGCTGCGAGCTCTGCACTACATCACTGCACACACGCATATCTGCTCGTTTCCTCTCCCAGCATCACCTCTTCACCCTGGACTCCCCAGAAGCCTCCTAGCTCACGTGCACCTGCCATTGTTTCTTACTCATTTAAACAATTGCTTAAAGAGTTACTCTCAAGTGAGGTACATCATCCACTACATTCCTGAGAACTCTGGAAAAGACCCTGCCTGTCCCCAGTTCACACCTTGTCCTTTGAGCCTCACTTGATTGGTTCCCCCCCCCCTCCCCCAAACATTTTTCTGTATTGTTTCATCCTTGAGAACATACAGAGTGTGAGGGCATGTGCAAATACACCGTGCCCACAACCTCACACTCTACACAGATTGCACAGGCTATCTTTTTCATCTCCTTTGAGCACTTCTGCACATTTTCATTTTATTCTCCAGTTGACTAAGGCACAGAGATGCTTTTCATCTCCCAAGCTCTTCTTCCTTTCTCCTTCCCCACTTCATCACCCCTTTGGGTTTATTCCCTGAAGTTCCTGCTGCTTTCTTAATTGTTCCCTGCTGAAATCTAACGCCCTTAATTTTCTTTTTTTCCAGTGTTTCGGGGCCTAACAGAACCCCCTGTGCTGAGTCCTGGCAGCAGCTGCAAGGCAGACCCTGTACCAGAAGCACCAAGAAGTGGAAGGCTGTCACAGTGTAACAGAGGCCCTGCCAAACGCCTTTACTACTGGTGAGGTGCTGCCAGAGGAAAGCAAATCAATCCATGACTGAAAAAAAAAACAACAAACACAAGAACTCTCTAAGGAATCAGTCTGCTTCCAAAGTCCAAAGAAAACATTCCTACAGCCATAGCAGGCATCTGGGCAAATATCCCCACTTGGAAAAACTAGTGTTTCAACATACTATGTACACACAATCCCACCTGGAAACCTTCAAACACTCTCCAGATGCAGCTCACACGAAGTGAACTGCTTGTGTTGAGTAAAAAGCTCTGGTCTGAACTCATAAAGGCCAAACCCAAGGGATTATGAGACTAAGAAAGACCATCCTGCCTGCCTTGTACCTATGTTACAGTGTCACAAAACTACCAAATCTGGAAACAAACTAATAAAAGAGTAAGTCCATGCACAGAAAAAACTGCTCAACTTTTGACTTCAGTAGTGATAAAAATACCTCTGGGTGTGAGGAACTCAGAAAAAAAACCTAAAACAAAACAAAAAAAACCACAAAACAAAAAAACCTACACCATAAAAGCCCAGCTCCTATGCACTTTCCAAGTAGATCACTACAATCGACCTCCATTAGAAAAGGAGACATTTACCAGTAAAACGAAAGAAAGCAGTGACTCAAAAAGCAACAAAAACTGCAGCTTTCTACAGCAACAGTAACATCATGGCAGCATGGAGTAGAAAGTCCACACTGTTAAGAGCTGAAGAGTTTACATACAAATGCCCTGATTAACCAGGTGGAAATACAGTGGCATCACTACCCTTAAAATCAGTCCCCTATTAATAGAACTATTGTTAAGATGTTTTCCTTGTACAATAAAGCTGCAAAACTGCTGAAATTCAATTAGTTAAATTTAACCCATTTAACATCAGTTTCTGCCTGGGCTTGTTTAAGTTAAAATACTGTAGTCAAATGGGCATCAAAACCTTAGAAGTCTCTGAAATGACAAAGCTTAAGACCAATTAAAATAAAAAAGTTCTCTTTCAAGATCCTTTTATAAATTCATTTCAGCCTGAATGAGAACTCAAGCTGCTGAAATATCACACTGGGCTTCAGCATTTAGGAGAGACAATGCAATCACTGCGTGTATTTTCCATGTATATGCCTGCTATAAGGATAAACAAGAGGAGGTATTTAAAAAAGAAAAACCACGGACAACTAACAGCAGAGCGATTTGTCAATGCTACAAACTCTATCTCAAAAAGTCTAAATGAGATAGGGAGGCTGAAAATTGGGGGTGGGTGGGTGGAAACAACCCACAGAGTTGGATTGTTTCCATCTCAACTCTCAGTTATTGGTTAAACCGTCCTCTCTCCTGCAAGCACTTAAGCACACTGGTCCCAGCAGCAGAAGCCAAGACAAGACCTATGCCAAGACATCAGTGGAGATTCCCATCACAACAGTGAGAAACAGACCTGACCAAACCTTCAGCACTGGAGTTTTTAACACTAACCACCAAACACATCTGTTCTACAACATGTAATGCAATCAATACTAAGTGACAGCAAGCACAGCTCCTCATCTGAAACCATCACTTTCCTTGTCACATTATTGTTTTACCTTACGTTTCATTTCATCATCCTCTTCTACCCTGGCACCACCAGCATCACTAAGGACAGGACTCAGAAGAGGAGATGAACCCTGGCCAGCTGCATTCAAGTTCACCTGAAATGTCGGGTTCAAGCCTAGGGGATTCTTCAGCACGAGGGAAGAGAGCTGAGAATGGTCCACTGGGAGGCCTGGTGGGAAGAGAACAGGAAGATGGAGTGGAAAAGGAGAGAACACGGTTTTTAACATAGTTATTGTAAAGCATTAATTGCAATCTCACATTATTAAAAGGCAAAAATAAAAAAAAAAGAAGACATATACATCCAAAAACTGAAGCATGCATCTCAAAGCAAACTGAGTGTTCCTTGCAACCCAGCTGTTACCTGGCAGACACCTTTACAAGCGCATTTAGGTAAAGGATAAATTGTTTCGTGTCTCAACAAAATGCTCGTATTCCACTGGATTTTGTTGAGCAGCACCAGGGTTTGCAACATTGGATTATACTGCAATAACAAGAACACGGCTTTTAATTTTTCTTTTTAAAAATCAGAATTACTTTTTCCTCCAGCAAAAAGCTGGGACAAATCATTCTGCTGCTTCTCCATTCCAGCAGGTAAAAGCTCATTATTAGAAATACATTCAGAAATCTCCAAAATCATACAAATGGGAGAGGCAAATCGATAGCTATACAAAAGGGGAACGTGCAAGAGATTTCATTCCTGGCTGTTTTAAGTATTTGACCAGAATAATCTACTGATCTCAAAAGGAAAACAATTTTGCAGCACTGAGTATTAATTGGATGGACACAATCCTCTTGCATGGCACAACCTGTCTGAAGCAGGAGTAACCTGTCCTGCTTTGCTTTTATTAATTGTCAAGACTTTTTATTATTATTTCATTTGTGGAACCTTTAGAGATTTCCAATACCTAAGGTACTGTTACAGTGAATTTAACCCTCGGAACAGTAGCTGCTCTCCTCTCTTCTGCAGACTTCCCTTGGGTGTTCATTGTGAAAATAACTTTTCAGGAATACCTGCTGCTTTCTGTGACCAAAGGAGGGTCACAGACACTCCAGGTACTCCCACAATGCCCTCAGAATTCCTACCTAACATCACCTATCTATGTGTTTTTTTTCCCTGATCTTCCCTACAATAAACAGACAAGCTTTGTCAGATCAGGCCACTGAATCAAGCACTTCAGTACCTACAGCTTTCACTACCCTGCTCAAATACTCAGCCATGCTCACAGCCCTCCCCAGCATGATTTCATTGTGTGCTACAAGCAGGAGCAAGCGCTAAATCACCTGCCTGAATGAAACCCAGGAAAAATCAACGGCGACGCAAAACTTGCCAACCTATCATTTCCCAGACCAGCTACAAATCATTCCAAAAGGCTTTAAATGAAAAACAATTAATAACCGGCCCCTATAACTCTCCAGTATCTCCTGACACATTGACAGGGCATGCGTGCCGGAGGAGAAGGAGTTAGGAGCTGTTTGATTCCTTCCTGGCAGGAGCTGCTGCTGCTGCTGCTGCTCTCTGGCTCAGAAGCGAAACCACCGCAAGGCGCCGGCAGCTTGACAATGGCGAGGGAGCCCGAGTGCGTGTTTTCACATTGACAAACGCAGGAAGCTAAACAGTGCTGCACTCAGTCACCTGGAAGAGATTCAGATCATCGAGGCGGAGGAGTTAACTATTAACATACTGGCCGAGCACAGTCATTCTGGACCAGATTTTTGTGTCTGCCTGAGCCTTTTCTTTGTTCCCACTGCTTTTAATATTACTACTGGAAAGCAACAACGTCTGGCATTTGTTTCATATCTGTGGGGACAGGAGCGTATTGGAAGTTTGCTTTTACATGCCAGGGATGCTGAAACAACAGCTTAAAACCAAGTAAAATGGCAAGTGAGGAGCTTCTTTAAATTCTTGGAGTTTAACACGATGTTGCGACATGTTCCAGAATTTGTAACTTGAATTGCTTCTGGACAAACAGAATGTTCGGATACCAGGGGAACAAAAGGGATATTAGTTTGCTCCAAACTCCCCTGCCTGGCTATTTCAATCAAGTTATTCTAGTTTTTATCACCTCCAACAGAAGAAGTTGGCCACTAAACTCATTTCAAACACTTGCTCATTTGTATCTGACAGCAAGAACCCTGTTGCCCAAAGCAAGAGTGATTTATGAAAATGAGAGGCACATGAAGCTCCTCAAGAAGCCTGAAACAACAACCAGCACCCAAGATGCCAAAGCACAGGGCTTCTCCTCACCGCCTGAGAGGGGGCAAACCTACAGATGCAAATGCCTATTACTTCTTCAGGGACAAGAGTGACCCTCCCTGCACACCAAGAGTTAGAGGAGGAGACCCTGTACCCTGATGTGTATTTCCCTAAGACAAAAGCAATAACGAATTCAGGAAGGAGCTGCAACTTAAAGCTGTCAACTTAAAATAGCAAATTCTGCAAAGAACCTTTCCAAGGTCCATGTGACTTCTGAAAGCTGGCTTTTCTAGAAAGGACTATAAAATGTCAGGAGCAGTTGGGTTAGCTTCCTGCTAACATTTACGTGTTTGATATAAAATCAATTTGATGGCGTATCTTGGCAGATGACGTTACAAGCATGTACTGAAATTTTCATTCTCATAATCCAACAGTATTTCTCCACTAGAGCAGCAAGGGGGGAGCTCCCAGTCAAGCAGTTTAGATGTACAGTGATCCTCTATTCTCCTGAGGAAGGACAGCAAAGGAAGAATCCATGTAACAACCAGAGCAATTGTAGCCTCTTTCTGTCAATGTAGAATTCATGCAAAGATGAAAACGCAGGAATTATTTCCTCTGACATCAAATCCTGGTACATCAAGTTCTCCCCTGCCCCGCAGGCACCAGCATCCTCCAGTATATTAAAATGGGCTATTCTTGAGAGGGATGTTTCCAGGTTTCAACATACTGCATTCTCCAATCTAAAGTCCATCTCTACACAGAAATTCAGACTGGAGTGCAAACCTTGACAAAAATCAAATGCAAGTACTGGTTCTGTAAGCATTATGCTTGAATGCTTAAAACAATTCAAAGACAGAAAACAAAAACAGTATCCCAATAACAGAGTGTTACTAGATGTCCTAAAAGCTATGTGAAGTTCAAATTTTGCTCCTTATCAGAAAGGTGAGCCTCTGGTTGATTCCCTTTAAAGATGTAACTTTATTATTACTACTACTACTGCTTCAAATAGATGACATTCTTTTTATGCCAAAGCAGTGGCTGATCTTGAGACAATGGGAGCCTGCCCAGAGTTCCTCGCTGCCCAATGCCCTGCTGAACCCATTGCACACACACAGACCAATTGTTTCTACAGTGCAAGCATTCTGCAAGCTGATGTCACGGAATCAGAGTCAACTACAACTGAAATCGTGGAAAATCCCTGGTCTTCCTTATTTCAAAATATCACAACCAATACATTTTTCCACTGCAAATCTTCTCTTGAAAATAATGAGGGATAGCTGGGAGTTAGAGAATCTTAATCAAAAACAATCTAAGAGCCTAAAAAAAATCTAAAAGACTTTAAAGATCTCCTTTTTATGTTATCCTAAAATGATCACATTAAATGTTAAAGCATGTCTATAGCACTTGACATGTGCCCCAGTGAAACTGTATGTACCCATGAAGATATACCTCCATGTGATGCTGTAGGAGAGTCCAGTTTTATAATTGTGTCAGGACCTAAAATGACCACCCTTCTTTTGGCACCTTCCCCTCTCCATGCAGGCAAGAAAGAAAGTGTATCTGTTGTTATAAACTGCAGATTGTAAACTTTTATACTGACACAGTGAGTATTCAGTCTGACTGCAATGGGGAAAATGAACTCTATCTCAGACAGACCCAATACAGCAGAAATCTCTCAATGCTGCACTGACAACTTTGATCTGCTTGGGCTCAGATTACGACTGCACAAACTTTGTGAGCAGCATCACTGAAATGAATGGTCAGGGTTTCAACCTAAATTAATTCTCCACTATGAGGTTGGTGAGGCCCTGGCACAGCTTGCTCAGAGAAGCTGTGGCTGCACCGTCCCTGGCACTGTTCAAGGGCAAGTTGGATGGGGCTTGGAGCAACCTGGTCTAGTGGAAGGTGTCCCTGTCTGCAGCAGGGGGTTGGAACTGGATGAGCTTTAAGGTCCCTTCCAACACAAACCAGTCTGGGATTCTGTGATAAATCACTTATTTATGTTAGCTACAGATTTTCCTTGACTCTATACAAAATTAATTTAATTTTGCAACCAAACCTATTGAAGTCTATCACTCTATTACAGGGTTTGAATTTGATTTAACTTGCTATGTTCTAAAATGTCCTTATGTCCAAAAGGAAGTCAGAGACAATTCTGACCAATAATTCCTCCTTGCTGAAAAGCAAAGTTTTTAGGAGTTGATGTTTTCATTGTTTTACAACTCAGGAAACAGAACGTGGAGAATAATTCAGAAGCATAATAAAAATTCTAAATTCCAAACAGTCCAGAAACCTGCTCTGTTAACACAGGCAAGTACTGCTGACTTTTTTTAAGCAAATGTTTACATGATTCAGAAAAAGAGGATTTACCCATACATTGTTCACAGACTCCTGAAGGAGAACTTTCATTCTAGATAACACTCACTAGCCTCCATGCCCTATGCTTCAGTAAAACCAAATGTACAGGAGAGAGTCTGGGGGACATACCCAGCTTAAGAGATGTCTCCATAATAGACATAATTGTGATAATGAATTCTGAACTTCTAGTCCCATTTGTAACCCAAGCAAAAGGTATGCACAAACCAGCAATTTGACAACCACACACCAATATTTGCCCCAGCTGTGCTCTGCTTTCAACAAAGGGGTACCGGAGGAAAACTGTCTGGAGAAAACTGGTAATAAAACTCTAAGATGCCTTGGCTAGAAGAACAAATATTTATTCTATATCAAACACAAGGGTAATGAAAAATAAAGCTAAAAAGCCCATGTTGTCATTTATATCAAAGTCGTCCTTATTTTATTGCATAAACAATTCAAATTGTCAATTAGTACAAATCTGTAGGTTCATAACCGGCAATCTGAGCAGACACAAAGAGAGTAAAAATCCCAACAAGTAATTCATTAAAACATTTATGGTATAAAGAGACAAAGTTCAGGAGATCAATTTAAAAATTCCAGCCCTCTGTTTTCTTAACGTAACCCTTTCCTGAAAAGAGTAGCACCTATTTAACTGGGGAGTTGCTCTAACCAAGGCACCTGTACGTACATGGTGATAAATGGGCATTTGGATTCTTACTGACCCGCAGGACTGTCACAAGCCGTGCTCTTGGTGGCCATCGAGCAATGGCACGGTATTGTGACCTTCGAAAACTGAGAAACACCTTCCCACAGTTCGGGCCCAACTAAACATGCTCCAAATTTGAAACCTGCAAAGCTACAGCTCAACTGGTGGACTAATCCTAGGAAAGCTCAAGAGCAGATTACAAGTAAGTGGATGTTATGGTAGCTTTGGAACATGAAGTCTCCCCATATTCATACAGAGAATGTATATGTATACCCATACATATACACACAGCATTTGTGATAAGTGCAATGTAAGATCTACTAAAAACTACAGGTAGTGACAGCTAGAGGACTACAATGAAAATTGTACTGTATACCCATTCATTCTATTAATACTGGACAATTATGGCTTAGAACTTTTTGCAAAATGACAATAATGGGAATGACTTACCGACAGGTTTGCACCAAAAAGCATAAAGTTAGAATGACTTTTATTAGAGTCTCCACAAAATCTTACCTTTATCAAGACTTGCAACTAAACAAAAACTACCACCACTGAAACAAAAAACCCACAAAGAAACCCAACACCAAACCAAAACCAAGGCACCAACAAAACAAACCAAACCCAAAAAAACCCTGAACAAAATCACTTATGACCACAATACAAACATACACAAGAAAAAAAAAGAGATCAATACTTGGTATTACCCAGCAACTCTAAAATTCACTGGAAATTAACATGAAAGTTGAGAGCGGATCAATACATTGCCATATTCCATCCTAAGATAAAATATGGTAAGTCTTGGAAAATATACAGCATGTATTACTTTAATAATGAATGAGTACTTTAAAATCACAAAGTCTACGTGCCATAGGTAACACAGGCTAGTAAAGTTTACCCAAGGTTAACCGGGTGGTAGAGAATATTCTACGACCTGTGTCTTGTGCAAATTAAGAATTCCACTAACTGAATAAATGAAGATCAAAAATGCTCTGATGTAATGCTTTACATTTAATAAATGTGTTAAGCATAGAATGGTTGTAAGTATACACATATATAGTGTGTATTTTACACAGATGCAGAAACGAGGTGCAGATTTACACAGGTGCAGATTACATTACCCACTCAAGACACAATTCTCAGTGTCTTTCAGTTGCACTGCAACAAGCCAAGTGGAGGACTGCAAGAGAGCTAAACCCTAACTCATTTCGAAAATCTACTAATATTGCCATGCTTTCTATGGCTACACATATTTGCTAAAGTAGGAAAACAGAGAAGTGGAAGGATGGCAAATAGCAGTAGCTCCAGCATGCTCCCTTCAATGATCCACCACTGCAAGAGCTGGTGGACGCACAGTCTAGAGCAGGAGAACAAGCCTGGCAACCCCAGTGGCTATCTGTACTGGAGAACCCCAGCACTAAAACCTGTACCTTGACTAGAAATATAGGTACCTATATATGTTGTCCCCCCCCCGAGCCTCCCACAGATGGGGAAAGAAAGCAAACATGAAAGAACGTACCTGCAGAAGTGAGTGCTGGGGAGAGGAGAGGATGACCACTCACTTGCCACGGACAAGCGAAGGTTTGCACCTAGGTTTTCATCTACTCCTACCACAGAAATCAGTACCAGGAACTAAGTTTTACTAGTATCAACACCATAAAAAGAAACCAAAACAAACCATAAGGAGTAACACTGAAAGCTTATCAGCATGTTGGTACTTGGGACAATAACCACACTGCCCCAGAGTTCACCAATTCCCTTAGACTACCCAGAGACAAATGATATGGGCAGAAAACAGAAAGCCTTTCCTTCTCTCACCTTCTCTGCCACCTCAGGAGGCAGCTGGGGAATAAGAGGATGCCTGGCATGCTTCTGCTGCACTAGAATAACTCCCAGTTGGTACTCAAGTTCACTGTGAAGCACCAAGCCATCTCACCACCTCATTCCCTTAAAGGCAGGCTGGTTTTCTCTCCATCTCTATTGGAAAGCGAATCTGAACTTACCACTTTTGAGGAAAAGATAAAGAACCTTTCCTCACAGCTTTCTTACTATAATTAAAAACTCTGTTTATAAACTATATTTTTTCCCCTTCTGTGCCTGTCTGGGAAACCACGAATAAAACAACAGAGCTAAACACGCAACTAAATCCTCAGAAACCACATAGCTTTGAAAAATCAGAAAAGCCCAGAAAGAAACCACAACAACTACATGCTGTCAGTTACAACAGCAAAGATATAACTAACAGGCAGCTCACTGAACTCTCACACAGCCTGAAGTACACCGTGGTGCGCACTCCCCACAAAGGTATCAGCTTGTAGGTGCTGACCAGCACCGCCTCTGCTCAAGCACCTTAAATCCAGGTATACAGAGGAGTCAGACGATGTGAAGGATCAGTGTTCCTGGTGACGCCATAACCAAAACCTTCATCTGAGCAGCTCTGTACACGTACATCCTCATCTGTGGATCCACACGTCTTGCTCTAATATCAAGATCCTAGTCACACCCATTCCTTTAGAAAACAAAAGGGGCATTAAGACTCTTATTACCTTGTATTTCTTTAAAAAAAAATCCCTGAGATTTAAAATTGCCAATAAAAGATCTGCATGGTTGCAAAATACAAGAAGAAAAAACTACATACGCCTTTTCAAACTAACTGTGGTGCAAGAGAGCATATTGGCAAACCTTCTCTCTCAGGATTGCCAAGCATGGTTTCTGAAAATACAGGCAGTTTCTTCCTAAGATCTTCTGAAAACCTAGACAATTCAGTTGGATTTATTCCCATACTAAACAATTCCAACACATTAGAGAGGATGCTTGTGACTGAGAACACAGAACATGAAATGAAGGCAGACATGATTACAGACAAATAACTGAATCCTGATTCTTTTTCTCAATACATTAATGGCCTTTCTCTAAATCTTTATCCACATATTTGTCCCTGGCTCTACCACCTCTAAAAGAGTCTGCAGACAGATTTCTTTTTTCTGTTTTTTCTTTTTAAGTTACACAATGTAGTTGTGGGAAGGAAATCAGACAAACCACCTAAAACATACTTAAAGGTACCAGCTTTGGGCACAACTGAAGACCTCCTCCCAGTGCCTATTTAGAAATGCCACATTACACATCCACAACATCACCTCCACAGGTATGAACAAAGCCACATGAAGAGCCAGAACACACATTCAACAGAAGAAAAAAATTAACGAAAATAAAGTATAGCACTTAAACAAAAAAGAGCATTCAAAGTGCTGTACATTCCTGTAGGTCCAAACTAACACTTTGTGCTAAATGTGCTTTGATTTTCTGTGCCACTGACAAAGGGGACAGGTTTCCCTGTGGAACAACAGTGGAACCACTCAAACACAGCAACCACAGTGTAAAAGTAAACGCTATGAAGAATAATTATACCTTGGTAAAAGCTAAAACGGAAGAAATGTGTGACTAAAGGAGGTTTTACCTCCTCATGTTCTACCATTCACTGAGAGGAATTCTCTTGCAGTTATCGGAATTTTGAGAAAGAACAGGATTTTTTCAATGTTTGAGTAAAGAACTGAGGCCTTTTAACACTATATCAAGTCCACATTTAAGAAAGCAGATATGAATAATATGGAGCATAGAGTTATGCTTGTAACTATAAACTGCTTATTTTGGAGGCATCCACTGTACTAGTACAGCACGCTCTCTGCAAAAGACTGAAAACTGGGAAACAGGGAACCCCAAAACCAAAGTGTTGAAGGAAATGAAGCCTTCCATCAAAAGGTTTCAGACAGGTGGTCTATATTTCACGTTCTTGCTCATACAAAAGCAAAGCACTGTAAAAAATTGCTATTATAAGCTGCAGCTCAGAATTTCACCCCTCCAATCCATCAGGTTGGCAGGCAGGAAGGGCATTTCACAACTTCTAGTGCTTCACCCCAATAAACGTTGCTAAATTAGATGTGACCGATTCAGTAACTGTCTTTTCAATTACACTCTCAAGCTTACAGATGTAGTCTCACATCAAATCACCTGACTTAAAAAAAATCATGGAAGTAGTAAAGCTCTGTTTTCTACAGTGTTGGCTCCTCCTCACACCTCAATTGTTCAGAAAGGTCATGGTCTGTTTCTGATTGTAGCCCAAATTTTAAAGAGAAAGTTAAAGCTATCACTGGGTTTGCCACCACCATCTGTATTCCACAGTCCCTGCCCATGGCAGGGGGGTTGGAACTAGATGATCTTAGGGTCCTTTCCAGCCCTAATTATTCTATGATTCTATGATAAAGGACACTTTCATGAATTAATCTGTACGCATTTTATGCAGAGTGATTAAATAAAGAAAAAGGTGAGACAAAATGCAATGGGGATTAAGTGCTTTTATAGTCTATGCATATATCTCCAAACTGCTGCAAAGCAGAAGGGTACTTGTTTGTTGCTAGACTGCTGAAGGCACTTTGAAGTCAGAAAATACACTGATTGTCTTCACAAGATGTTTTGGCTATTTTCATTTGATTGCATACACATTTGCTCTTCTAAACTACCACGTAGGTTATTTATTCTTCGAAGTATACCACAGACACGTTGCATAGGTTGATAGTTAAAAACTTTCCTTCATAGCTGATTTGAAGATTGTCCTTTTTTGGTTTTTGATTGTGGAAACAAGCAAACAAATAAAAAAGCCCCCAAACAAGGACTCTCACCACAGAGCAGGAAAAGAGCTGACTTATGGGACGTGTTAACAAACATGTGCAAAAGTTACTGTTGTATTCAGATGTTGGAGGAACAGCGTATTATTCCAGACTCTTACATGTACATTTGTAGTCAAAGAAGTCCTTCAATATATTGCAGTCTGTGATGGCTACATGTGCCAGTGATGACACTTTTCTGGAATCATTGGGTTTTCATAAAGGCAGTATTTTACGAACACTGTAGCCTGTGGTAACACATTCTGGATGCAGTATAAGGCTTTTAAGACAGCACCAAAGCTAGGATGCTTTGAGGGAAACTGAAGAGGTACATGAAAAAATATAACTAAAAATCAATTATGTTATGCAATTCAAAATCCAGTCACTGGATTAGAGTTTTCATGCTTAAAGTGACTGATACCACACCCTTTTCAGTTCTAAGCCTGAACAGCATAAAGGGATCCATCACAAAAATCAAGCATCAATTGACATGTGCCTTCTCTGCCCAGTCTTCTTGCGTGAGATTTTTTAAATTGTTCTGAAAGTCAAAAGCAAAGTTTTCACTGGTGGCTTGTGCAAAAGGGTTACTAAAGAAAAGGTTTACGTCCAGTGGTGCAGCAGCTTCCGAGTCCCAGGAATCCGTGTCTGTGCTGCTGGAGTCTTCCGTGGTGGTAGGTGGACAGCTCAGCTGTTCCAGCTGGTCAATAATATCTGTGAACTGAAAGGCTGAGCTGGACTCGGAGCGCACCGAGTAGGCAGGGAAGTTCACCATGGAGCTGGCCTCCGAATGGTTCGCAGAGCTGTATGCATGAATGGAGGATGCGCCGTTCAGCACCAAGTTATTGAGGGAGCTGCTCTCGGAGCGGTTGTTGACAAGTGAACTTGTTTCGGACGGGCTCAGGAGGCTTTGCATTCTGCTTGCTTGAGCCTTCACCTTGAACAGCTCTGAGGTATCCGATGGCCTCTCATTGCCATTGAAATCGCTCCCTTCTTCAAATTCAAACTCATCTTCCATATTCATATCTACAGCTTCAGTTGAGTATCTGTCAGGGCTCGACTGAGGAGAGACTGTATTTTGCTGAAGGGCATCTGTAGTTAAGCCAGGCAACTCTGACACATGCTTAGAGAAATCAGAGCCTTTTAACTCTAAACCACTGTACACATATGAAAATGCCTCAGAGCCACCAGCAAAAAAGGAAATTTCTGCTGGGTCATCATCAATAAATTCCTCTGACACCTGTAACTGTGAATTTGTCAACGTGAAAAGAGGGGCACCCCGACTGCCATGCTGATGCTCTTGTTCAGCAATGAAAACACCTGTGGTAAAGTCATCCTCATCATTGTCATTTTTACAAACAGCAACCCTGCTCTCCTTACTACTCCTCTCTACATCTAGATCTAAACGGCAACCATTCTCAACAACGGGACAAGCAGAGTTGCAGTTTCCTGCAACACTACCAAACCCAACACCTTGGAGCATGGGAGATCCCGGCTGCTGCATCAGTTTCCTCCCAACTTCTTCTGCTGGTGCTGCAGTGTTCTTCTCTGGAATCCTTGTGTATGGCTCTCGGGGGTTCGAAGAGGAAGGGCTAGTTTCTGCAAAGATGGGCAGGACAGGAGTAGGAGTGGCCGATGAGTGAACTGAGTGGAAGGGGGCAGCTGCTGAGGCAGGAGACCCTGGGCTTCTCAAGCCCTCAATGAATGGAACACTCTAAGAAGAAAATTAGAAACACAACAGAAAAATATTTTTACAATACATAACACCAAACGTAGCATCCAGTTCCTGATAAAGAAGGAATACATGTTTCAAAAGAGCTCATTTACACTGCATACAGAAACAGACCCAGCAGCCCCAGTAAGAGGCAAGATCTTTTTTTCCTGAATTCTGGTAACTGGATGGAAGATTAAATCCATGCATTTTATAGCCTCTGCTGAAAAGGCATACACAAGCATAAAACAGTGACAGCACAACCCTGTGATGCTTCCTTAACCTCTTGCATGTAAAGCAACTGCATTCAACATGCATCACTTGTTTCTAGGAACTGACTGTGGAAGGCATCTATGCAATGAACTTGAGACTTCCACAGAAAGCAGGCAGATAGTACTTAGAAAGTATGACATTTTCTTTTCAGTTAAATTGAACTCTGAAAAGGAAAATATTACTCTCTTTACACTCCACTGGCAACAACTATCAAAACTGATACTGCTCACAAAAAGAAGATGTGCATCAGGGACAAAGATCAAACAGTGAAAGTAATTCCAGACAAACAATTGACTCAGATCACCTCTCCTTCACCGTTATCTCAGAAAGCTGTTTGCCAACTTCCGTGACTGCAATATAGAATGCTGCAGAACTGACCTGCTTTGGCACTTCTGTGTTTGAAGCACGAGTGGACGCTCTGACTTTGCTGTGCCTCCTGCAAACAGAGAGAATTCTGAGTATCCAAGACATGAACCAGCTTTCTCCCTTCCCAGCTCAGCTACTTCCATTCTAGTAGCCAACAGAAACATCTCAAGCTGTATTTTATCATATTTTTTTAAATCTTGAACCAGCCTCAAGAGTTGTAAATTAAACAAAGCAAGAGTAAAAAACATATAAAAAATGGAATAAAGCAAGATCTAGATCATTCATACCACTGAAGGAGAACTCAAAAGCAACTTGGGGCAGAAGACTAGACTAAATAGTACTCTTAGTTTAACTTCTTCCTTTGTCATCAGTATAAACATCTACAAATGAATGGCTTCAAGAACAGAATGAGTTAATCTCCAACAACTTTACAAACAAGTTACAATTCAGTTAACCATGTAATTTATGGCATACAAAATGCTATGTGGCATCCTACATGACGCTCATGGTTAGATTAATTCTATGTCAATAATTTACAAGAAAAAAATCAATCTTTCATATTAAAAAGGAGCTCAGCTGGAGTCTAAGATATTAAAAGTATATATTAATAGTAGATAAACAAAATTGTATAAGTTCCCATGAAGTTCCTATAATCTTTCAGATTGAAAACTATAAGGAATTTCCCATATGTAGACTGGATGGTTTAATCATCAAGTAAGTAAATGGCAATTTTATAATTAAAGTGCACATTCTTAACTTATTTAGTTATATGTTTAGAAATCCATTAGTATTTAAGGGGACAGTTTCAGGCTTGCAGCTCCCAAGATCAGTTATGCACGCTACCACTGGCTACTTGCACAGCTACAATGACATACAGACAAGTCCACACTGATGTCAGTGAATCTTCAAAACATACTGAACTTAAGATGCTAACTCACACATTGTCCATGGACATTAAAATGTGATGCTGAAATTTTCCTAAGCTTCATAAATCATCACAACAGTATAATTTTTTTTTCCAATTTATTTCAGCTACCTTAAATCTGAGGTAGACCTCAGTAACTGTGAGAACTCAACCAATGAACATGCCTCCACGTATCATTTAAAAACACTGAAATTTAGGAAATAAGGGCGCCATAAAAGTGTCAAATACATTTCACCTTAAAAAAAGTATTTGTACGTACCTTTCATATGGGGTTTTCTTCATCCCACTGTCCTTAATATAATCCACTAGTTGCTTCTGTGTTCGTCCGCTGTGAATCCAACAAAAGTACAAACATTATGAAACACAGTGGATCAGAATGACAGATGGAATGACTTTAGAATAATTTTTCTTTTTGATCTCATTTTCTAAGATATAAGGAATTCAAGCTTTAATGAATCTGTTACGTTTCTCCCTACCTGTATCTGAATGATGACCCTCTGGTGAATAACACTGCTTTAGCCTTTGGCTTTGGCTGATCAAAGAGCCTAAAGAACGTGTGATATTCAACACAGATTTTCCAGAAGTTTTTACACTCATCCCTACTTCCCAAAAGAAACTCCAGTGTATCTTGATATGGGCCCTGGGAACAAACCACAGAAGTTAAGTAGCACACAGAATGGCAATGGAGGAGAAATGGAAAAGAACAAATAGGTACAAATAAAAATGCTCAAGTTTTTTCAGAGTAAAAGTACTGAGACAGGATGCACCAAATACTTGGTTTTAATTTCTTTTTCTGTCTTACATTTACACATGTTTATGCCTATGTCAAGGATAAGCTTAGGTTGATATACAAAAAAATATCTAAGAAGAGAAACATGGGTGAGAAAGGAAGATTTTTACTTGAAAACTGAAGCCAAGGCTGCCCCACTGAAGTTGTTTCATAGAATTACAAACTCTAGAATTTTCCATAATAAAATTAAGTGTATGTATTTTTTTTCAACACTGATCAGCCTACTATTATAGTAAAACTTACACAGACCTCTGGGTGGAGTTTAACAAGGAACCTTTTCCTCTTGAAGCTTAGCTTACGGACCTTTGACCAGTTGAAGGTGTTGATTTTCGTATTCCCCTGAATTAAAATGGTAACAATTAAAATTTGGCAAAAGTTTCTAAGAGCAACAAACAAAATGTCTGTTCTGCAGGTATACAGACATGTGCACGCAGACAGACACCACCCTCCCCAGTCTATTCTACTGGATTTTTATTTCTGGTGACAATATTCCCTTAAGCAATTTTATCTTCCAGTACAAAGACAGCTACAAGTGTGTGATGTCTGTGATCTCTGTGCAGACACTTAGAAAACCAAATGAAAACCTAGAAAACCAGATGGAAAAGGAACACTTCAACCCCATCAATATTCAGGACATTTTATGGTACAAGGAAGATGGTTTCATTTTATTTCACTTGCTTTCCTTCTGCTCTGGACAGGACTCTAGACACCCTCCTCCAAGCTGATCTTCATAATTCAGCAGTACAGTGGATGGAGGAGTACTTGCCAAATGTGCAAGGAATCCTCCTTGCTCACAAGCCTGCTTGTTTGGCTAAAACCAGGATAAAACCAGACTCTGCGTTCACCCTGCTGCCCTACATCAGACATCCCTTCTCTGTACCACTGACTCCCAAAGCCTCAGGGAAGGACCCTATCAGCACTCACTACCACAGCAATTCTGTTATCCTCTATAAGGAAAGGGAGAAGAAAAATGGGAGCTCAAGAGAAAGACCCAAAAGAGCTGAAATGATGGAAAACCTGGGGGGCTGAGAGGCCACTGAGAAGGACTGAGAGGAACTGCAGTGGCTGATGCAACTTCAAAGAGAAGCTGACCCAGAGTAACAAGAGAACACGAGACACAAAATGAATGCAGAATAAGTGTCCAAAAGGAAACAGCTAGTAGGTAAGCTGTCTTGTGTGCTCTGGGGGAGGAAAATAGTATGATCGCATTCATAAATAGAACTCTGATTACTGAATTCCTTACTTAATACAACAAAACCAGTAATTCTAAGTGGTGCGATCACTTCAATGAAACAGCAGTTCTGTACACTAAGAGCAACACTATCCCAGCAAAACCACACTGTAATATTAAAACAAGGGAAACCAAACCAAAATTCCAGAATTACAGACTTGAGTTCCAGGGCTGTACCAAACAAACTGATGATTTTCATTGAACACATACATAACTTTCAAACAGGCAACAAAAACCCTTCTACTTTGCTGTCACTGTTGGGTTTGATACTGCTCTCTCTGCACCAACAAGGACAAATTGCACCAAACAGTATCTGGGTGGCTTAACTGTCACTCCCTTAACCATAAAAATATGCTATATTTAAAAATAATTAGAGACACCTGAAGTTATAATAAGAGACTTACTCCCAAGAGGTGCTAACGGAAAGGCTGACACATGTACCCAGCCTGCCCTCCCCACATTACCTGGAATACCAGCACACCCATGTGTGAGACAGCTAGATTAATTTTGGTGCCCTCACGGTCAGATGCAAGGTGAAATCTGATGCCATACATCTCCAGTTTCCGAGCAATTTCAAGCACTTGAAAGTCTGATTCAGCAGGAGTTTGACCCCTATAATGAGGAAGAACAATAAAGTTTTAAGAACAATCTGATTCTGCAATATTGCAAACATTGCTAATGCACTTACGTCTTAACTCCGGCACCATATGAGAATTCTTTCTCTCACTTAGTTGGGCAGTTTCAGTCCAAGTTAAGTATTACACCAAAACTTTTGTAATAGGAACAATATGTAACAGTAGATGACCAACCTAAAATTTATCCCTCAGACAGAGGCACTGAAACAACTAACTAGTCCACAGCTTTTTCAGTTTAGATTCAATAAAGTCGAACAAACCTGAATTTATTCCACAATGCTCCTTCTTCTGCTTGCTTGCACACGCATCAGTATTAACCAGATAAAAGCAGAGATGAAAGAGCTGCACATCCAGCACAACAGAAACAAAACAAATACTGCAACAGAAAGACCCGTTTCAGGTGGGGTTTTGGGACTGCATCAGAATTCTTATGCTAGTACTGCCGGGTGCAATGCATTCCCCCAGTCTTTGGCTGTGTAATTTCCTCCTTGCCAAGGAATCCAGAGAAGGATTTTAAAAAAGAAGTCATCTGCTGTTGAAATGCCTTTGAAAACAGGAGGAAGATGTACACACATGGAGCACCCCCTTTCTGAGCATGCACAGAGCCCAAGCAATCACTACAGTGACTGCTACAGACTCTGGCTCACACCATTCACAGATTCAGCCTTCATTTACTTCTCCACAAGTCTGCTGAAATCAAACAACTGACATTTTGTTCTCCTGCACGACAAAACAGCTCCTTCCCCCACCCCTCCACACCCATGTTTTTTCCACGAGGGGGAGTTTACTGGATTACAGTGCGTTTTTCAGCTGGTGCTCAGGAAAGGGAGGGGTGGCCACGGACCATGAACTAGAGCTAGACAGCAGAGCCTGCACACAGACGAGAGCCCACGTGAAGACAATCCACTCGAACTAGCTACAGCAGGAGGCCCTTCTCCTTTGCTAACTCCACAGAAACACAAACAGCACAGGACCTGCCAGGGCACTAGGACTGGTGACACTGCTTCAGCCACAGTTGTATAAAGTGACCCTGCATCTCCACTGAAAATGATTAGAAATAATAAATATTATGTTTCTTCCACGAGCCACCCACGCCAGTGCATTGATTGAATTGTTCCTGCATTTCCAAGTGCTTTAGCACGTAAGGTACAAGGAAGACAAGGGGAATAAAAAATTATTACTCTATTTACAACCAGCTAGTCCTGAAACCAGATTAGATCCTGAAAAAAAGACAGTTTAAAAATCCTGCTTTCCAAGAAATGTCCTTCCTTCCATAAATCTGTGTGTCATTTCATTAAAACAGATGATGAGCTATTTGTAGTATGATCTATTTTCATGCCCTATGTAGTGCCAAGCATAACGTCGGTACTAAACACATTTTCCTGCTACCCTGACTTGCTTTTCTAGGCATGCTCCTTAAAAAAATACCTCCTACTTACCTATAGTCATTTTTCAGACTAAACAGCCTTTTTGCTCCAAAGAAATTTCTTTTAAATATAAATTGAGAATATTAAAGTGAATGATTATTTCATTTGAATTTATCAGAAGCAGGGATGATGACAATACATATTACCTGCATGTAGGAATGAATTATGAAACTTATTTAGTATGTTAAAAATGGGAGCTGTTTGCAGAAACAATCCTTCTTTGATTCTTAATAAAATGCTCCTCAGACTACAACTCATACATACACAAAAATGGACTGAGAAAGTATACCTGAATGGACATACACTTCATGACAGCATTTCAACCGTTTTCTATAGCCTTATTCATTCTGGAGGGCAAAATACTAATCTAAAATACTACAACAGGAAATCCAAAATTTATTTTGCCAACTGCAGAAACCAGGGATTCAGTGAAGTTCCGACCTTTACAAGTTCAGCCCATATGTCAACCTACCCAAAGGCCAGTGTAACATGACCATGTATGCATAAAGGGATTGCAAACAACAAACACAGAGGAACAAAAACCTGACTTTAAATGGAAAAAGAACTGCCAGACTACATAGAGAGTCTTGTAGCTGCATTTCTACCAGTGTTACCACCACATGAACTGGTTACATTGAAGAGCTTAAACAGGTAAAGCAGATTTCACTTCCTCTTAATGAAATGGGTAATGCTGGAATAAGTGTTTTTATACTGGCTTTACGTGTTACTAACATAATTTCTTCCATAGACTCCTTACCTGCATCAAAATAGCTCAGATACCATGGTTCCTGTTTATTAAACACTTAAAAGATAAAAAAGGTAGATGATAGATACTAATTTTGGCCACAGCTTCTTAGAGTTACACTTTAAGAGCACTGTGTGTAACTTCCACCCACACTAATTCCTGCTGTAATTCTTCTGAAAAGAGTGACATTAAGAATGAAAGTGGTGCTTTGTCTTTTAAATAGGGTGCTGCTGATGCTAAGGTCACTGGAGGCTGGGAAGGGAAAGGAAACAAAAATTAGGATAATAAAATGGTGACTAGAAAATTGGAGCTATATAGTACTAAAAGTTCTTCATAAACAGTCAAGTATAAGTGATGCAGAACCACTGACGGCTATTTTATGCTCAGATATGAGCCAAAGCACAGCACAGCTCAGAAAAAAATGAAAAAACAACCCAGATTTAAGAGTTTTTACGCACAGGACCTGCCTGTACCTACAAAACAAGGAAGAGCCTTGAGTGGGGAAAGCTGGTAGCAATGTTGGTCACTCACCCTGCATCACAGTTACAAAGGAGAAACAGTTTGAGAGTAATTGCCCTCAGATGTTTGCTGCAGACTAAGCTGCACAGACCAGCCTGAAAACAATCTGGTCTAATTTTGCTTATCCATTAAGCAGATAAATCTACTTAATCTTCCCCAGGTCAATAGACAACAAACTATCAATTACAAGTGTTTTCCAGCAAAAACTGCTGTCAATGAAACAGGTTTTCGTTTAAAGGTCCCTTACATACATATCTCAATTTAGACAAATACCAATTGTGTGCTACAATACTTGCGTGGCAATGGATTCAAAATAAATGCTGTTAAATGTTAAGTGATTTACACAACATTTAAAACCAGTAATTTATAGAGAAGTTTAAAGATAAAGTGTCAAACACTGCATGTGTAGAAAACGTTCAGACTACATAGCAACCTGAAGTTATCATTTTTCTAATTTACAAACAATTCAAAGAATTTAAATCATGGACAACTAGGCTAACAAGCTGTGACAGGACATGAGGGATAACAGTAAAGGTAAATGTAAATCTATCAAGCCTTCAATTTCTTTCCTGATTTATCTATGTACACACAAAAAAAAACCAACACAGCCATCTGAACGCAAGCAAATCATGTTACCTTTAATTCTAGAATACGCTTCCCTCAAAGCAAGTATTCTACTTGCACTACTTGTAGGAAAGCAAAACCACTGCATTTTGAGTGTCCGGGGTGCCAGGATTTAACTGCACCACCACCAGTACACCATCTTCAAAATATAAAGTACTTTTTCTTTTTTTTTTTCCTTTTATAAACTACAGAAATAAAATCAGTAAAGTTAATTCAGGCTTTTGCTGAAGCAACCAAGTAATGTGCTATACCAGAACTATAACTCATCCTGTTTACTGTTACTACGTTTGCAAATTTAAATGTAAACCTCATCTTTCAATATTTGTGGAATTAAAAGAAAGTATTTGTACAAGTGAAAGAAATAAAAAAGGATATTTAACAGAAAATAAGGTTTCAAGTCCCATCTTTGTGAATAAACATTCCTGATGTATTTTATCTGGATTGGATACACACATTCTGTTTTTTTCAGGTTTATGTTCTTCTGCCATTTCTAATGGTAGCTACAGTGAAGCAATAAAAAGAATAAAGATTAACATCAAACCACAACTTTCTAATGTGAAGAGACACTCCACAGCATCATCCAAAGGGACTGAACACCCTCTGCAAAGCCATACACATCCTCCTGCTCCCCCAACTCACGTATGGCACTGGAAGGCTCCTGCTGCAACTCTAGCCCAAGAAAGTCAAATTGAAGCTCCCGGCTTGATACAACCTGTACACTGCTGTATGAGTAAGGGTGCTCAAGGCAAAGCAATGGCTGCTGAGGAGGAAAACTGAGGCAGAAATAAGATGATGCAGTCGTGATGCAGAGATGAGCCATCCTACTAAAAATGTTCTTTTATCCCTGTAGGCTCTGTTTATATAAGAAGCCTCTGTCAAAAGCAATCATCAGTGGAAGAAAACACCAGTCTTCTGAAGCCAGAGTGGGGAAATAATGTCAACTGAAGGAAATGAAGATTTTAAAAAAAAAAAGAAACATGATGCACAGGGATAATAAGAAGTATTTTGTCCATTTAACTGGACTGCCCATCACCAAGGAGGCAAATGCCCCAGGTCCACACTCCTGCTTGCTCCTTCTAACAGAAACAAGGGAAAAAAATGTGGATGTGCTCTGAGAAAACACAGGACCTTCACAACTACTAAAAATGGAAAAGGGTGGCCAACACTCCCTGGGCAAGGGAAGCGAGAGGAGACGTGTAAGGAAGTCACAGCTATTTTTAGGATTGCAGTTCTTCCAAAATTACGTCTCTCTAACAAAAATTTTTCCAAAGGCACAGGGCGATTGGAAACATGAGTTCAAGGTACTCAGGTATCACTAATGTTCTGTTGTAACCGTTTCTAACCACACACGTCAGCTTTTAATCTTAACATGGTTTGAATGTACACTTCCAAAACACTGCTTTAAAATAAGATTTGCAATCATTTTAATAACATGGCTGTGTTAGATGCAATTCTCATTAAGCTAATGAAAAGTACACTTACAAAACATGGAATCTTTTTATATTAACTTTTCACTGACTTCTTCCTGACAGGCGAAAATACAAACTTTCCTTACTCTAAAGAACAATTAGAAGTCACTTGTCTGAAACAAAAGCTCGGCCCTAATTAGTAGAATTAACAGTCCCTCACTGACTCGGGAGACAGTCACGACCTTTCCATCAAGAAAAGGAAGCCAAGAAAATGCCCCACGAGCAAAAGCAACTCAATCAGATCTGGGCATGTGATTAACAAAGGGTTGTTCTGTGGATGGTTTGGATGTAACTTATCCCAGAACTACAAAACCCGCATTTCTTCTCAAATTTTAAAGCAATCAGCCTGTACTGCATAATGGTGTCTAAACCTTTCATGAAGCCATTTGTACCTTTAGACTCCACAGCATCTTGAATCAGTAAGTTTCACAATGGTCTTACGAGCTGTATAAGGATGTTCCTCCTTTAACCATTTGAAGTCGTCCAATTGTTTCAGTACTTTTCTTTTGACATGAGAAAAATAATGAAATATTTCTATGAACTTAGTGGTTTCCTTTTTCAAGCTACTGTCTCCTAAGGTGAAGAGTCCCAGCATACATTTTATTTTACTTCAAAATCACTTCAAAACATGTGTGTTCCTTCATTGTTTCCACATGCACCTCAAAGGTTCAAAAGCAGAAAAAAAAGTAACAAACACCTGATTTCATCGAGAATTGAAACTGAAATGCCATCAGTACTGGTAATTCAGTATAACTGAAAATGAGTGATCACAAAAAGAAGTTAATTATTGAAGTTCTTAGGAACTGATTTTCTAATAACACAGTATGTTTCTTAGCCTTGAACACAGATGCTGCCCTGAATAACATCCTTGTTCTGTCAGTCAGCAAGAATACCAGAGTAAAAGGAGAATTTAGATGTCTAATATAGTATTTGGATTAAAACACACAACCATAAGAAACTGTGCAGGTGGATATTCACAGCTAACAAAAGCACTTCAAACTGTTAAATCCTAATATGGAAGGTCTCAAAAACTACACCCAAGGGGTGAAATCAAACCTCTGTCACCATTTTATCAAACACTTTATCTTAATTTAACCTGTTGCCTCCAAGAACTGCATAACCAATGTTAGGGCCATTATGGTTGGGAACAATCAGGAATTTCTCAGCAATATTAACACTGTGTGCTTAAAAGCTGTGGCAAATATAGAATGCAAACCCTGATCTTCCAAGTAGTATTTTGGTCACACGAGAACCTCCCTGGAGGTTTACCCTTCCACATGCATCATACATTGACTTGTCAGTCTCACCTTGGTGACTGGCAAGATCCTAGAGCAGATCCTCCTGGAAACTATGATAAGGTACATGGACAACAAGGGGCTGATTGGTGACAGCCAACAGGGCTTCACTTAAAGGCAAATGGTGCCTGACAAATCTGGTGGTCTTCTGTGATGGGGCCATGGCACTGGTGGATAAGGGAATAGCAACTGACATCATCTACCTAGACTTGTACAAGGCATTTGACATTGTCCAGCATGATATCCTTGTCTCTAAACTGGAGAGGAATGGACTTGACAGATGGACCACAGCGTGGATAAGGAATTCGCTGAATGGTCACACTCAAAGAGTTGTGGTCAATGGCTCCATGTCCAAATGGAGATCAATGAGAAGTGGCTCTCCTCAGGGGTCGGTATTGGGATTGGTGCTGTTCAGTATCTTTATTGGCAACAGGGACAGTAGGATTGAGTGCACCCTCAGCAGGTTTGCCAACGGTATCAAGATGTGTGGTGTGGCTGACACACTGTAGGGCAGGGATGCCATCCAGACAGACCTGGACAGGCTGGAGAGCTGGGGACAGTGTTGAACCTCATTTAGTTCAACAAGACCAAGTTCAAGGTGCTGCACCTCAGTCAGGGAAATCCCAAGCACAAATACAGGCTGGGCAGAGGCTGGATTGAGAGCAGCCCTGAGGAGAAGGACTTGGGGGTGTTGGTCAGTGAGAAGCTCAGCATGACCTGGCGGTGCGCGCCTGCAGCCCAGAAACCAGCCGTGTCTTGGGCTGCATCAAAAGGAGTGTGACCAGCTTCTGGTACTTAAAGGAGCCAACAAGAAATCTGGAGAGGGGCTTTTTACATGGGTCTGTAGTGACAGGACAAGGAGCTGACAGAGGGGAGATTTAGATTAGGTATTAGGAAAAAATCGTTCACTGTGAGGGTGGTGAGGCCCTGGCACAGGGTGCCCAGAGAAGCTGTGGCTGCCCCATCCCTGGCAGTGTTCAAGGCCAGGTTGGACAGGGCTTTGAGCCACCTGGTCAAGTGGAAGGTGTCCCTGCCTGTGGCAGGCGGTTGGAACTGGATGAGCTTTAAGGACCCTTCCAACCCAAACCATTCTGTGATTGTCTATTCCAAACCTGCTTACTTACCAAGCTTGCTTACTTACTTACACTGTACACACTGAGTAGATCTTCGCATTTTAAAGCCAGCCAGATTAGACTGTGAAACACACGACCTTACTATACATTGAATGTGCACAGTGGAAGAAGTTGGAATTTCAAATAAAGCATTAATTTATGCAGTTCCTGACTCTGTGTTGGAGTTTATTTTATATTTGTAGCAAATAGTTTCTTTGTCCCTAAGAAACTTTACTTATTTAAAAAATACTCCAGCTGTAAGATGAGGTATTGCATAAACTCTGATAAAAGTTATTTCTCTACCACTCCCTCCATCCATCTACATCTTCATCATGCTTAATAACAGAAAAAAACAAGGCCTATGCATTTGATGACAAGCTGAACCTAAACTTTGTAGATTGGATATTCTGAAGAATGATTTTGCCTAAAACCATTCTTATAAGCTCACGATAGCTCTTTGTGAAATGTTATTAAAGGTAAACTGAAAAAATCACTTGAGAAAAATAACTGCCCTACAACTTGGTCCTAACTATGTAACTATCATTACATCCAACTTTACTTGCTAGATGTAACTGGTATTTAATTTATATAACCTTAACATCATCCTATTGTGCAGTGTACTCGACCTCCACCAAGCCAGTCCACCTGCTTCCCAGGAGTACACAGTAAGGGTATACATTAATTCTGACTTACACATGTTTCCTGTGGAACTCCAGAATCTTTCCTTCAATTCTTTCCTGGTTTGGAAAATACTGGTTTGTTTTAAGGTGTTCTCGATCCTCTGATTCATCAAAATCTCCTATTTCAGCTATTACAGAAAACAAAACCATGTTAGAATACTAAGAAATAATGGAAAAGGCACAATGACCAAAAATACTTGGTAAGGAATTACAGAGATTCCAAAAGCCAGAATGTATTTTCCTTTAAGTGCTACAAATCTGTGCATCACACTTTGTACCCAGCTTCATTTTACAAAACATTCACATCCCAAGCAGACTTCCTGGGGATTACAGCATCATTTCAACATTGTTTGGAAAATTCACACTTTGACTTCTTTACAGTCAAAGATTTGAGACTTGTAGAAGGCCTGCGAGGTGATCAAAACATTTCTTTGTTACAGGTATCTCATACCAAACCAGCATATTTCAATTTAAGTTTCCTAAATAGATGTAAAATAGTTATGAACAAGCCTACTTGGCAGGAGGGCATATTACATGTTGAGTATCATAGAAAATAAATACATGGCAAAAGAGAAAGCAGTGTTATGTGACTCTACTTTCCCACAGTGTGTACATCTTGAATTCTGGTCTTCCCTTCACATATCCACACCATTCAGAAATTATGCTGTGGATTTAGGAAGAGGTTTACAGAAGAAAAAAGCATAAATCAGAAGTGCAGAACAGCTTCCATCTGATAAGACGTGAAATGACCAGAAGTCTTTGGCATGGGAAAAAAAAAGCATGAGGTAGGCAGAATGTATGGCACATGTATATAAAAGCTCCAAGTTGAATAAATACATTTAAAAAAGCTATTTACACTTTTGTGATAATGAAAGATAAAGTTACAATATTAAAATGCAAAAGTTCTAAAAAGACAAAAGGATATACGTTATCCTACAAACCTCACAAAAAACTAAGCTGTGAAGCTCATTAGCATGGAAGGACGCCAGAAACATAAGCAAATTCAAAAGTTAGACAAATACATGGAAGTAAAATTCATCAAGGGCAACTTGAAGAGGTGCAGAGTCAGTCTTCAACTTACAAAGGCCGCATGCAAACATTACAGGATGGATGAAGCAAAGGAAGTATTGCTACATGCTTGCTCTGTTTCAGAGGCCTTCCCCATAACATCTGCTATTAACTACTGTCATAGAAAGGAGACTGGACTATGTGAACTAACAATGCCATCCAAAGCAGCTGCTCTTTAAGAGAACACAGCAATATCCTGCTTAAAATCAAGCCAGCATAGGAAACGAGAGAAAATTGAAAGGCATTTCTGTAAAACAGTTTATCTTAAAAAGAATCATATTCTTTCTCACTTCTGATTTTCTAGTACAGTAGAAGCAAACTAAGCAAGGCCAGACAATGAGATTTTCTCACTAGCTCCACACTGCACTGCTGGAAAATCACGAGCAAAGTTTAACCATGTCGCTCACTGACAGCACACAAACAACTCAGATTTGCTCGCGTAATGAAATCACCATAACTAATATAATTATAATTTTATTATTATATTACAATGCAGAATTAGATAACTAATAACCATTTAGCCGTGCAGCTTTAGTTTCAACCCAGCAAGGAGGCACAAAATCCCATTTCTGCAGCTCAGGTTACAGGTTTGTAAACACTGTCATTTGGCAGCTGCTCTGGCTGATTTGGTGTCTGAACACATTCATGTTTTCCAACCTGCTCATCTTAAAGGCCACATTTTAGGTGTTTAGGCATGTAGAGACTAAGCAAGCAGCAACATGGGGAGCTTCCAAATTAATTGCTTCCCATTTCCATTTTCACTCCCAGCAAGGAGGAAAGCTGCTGACGATCCTACTGTCGAACTTGTCCTGACACATGTCTAGTTTTACTTCAGCCTAGTCTCTATACACTTATCACCCCCAGCCACAGGGAAAGTGAGAAACGAAGCCAGGGATGCACAGAGGAAGATGGGAGCAGCTGTCTGGAAGATAAAGCATGCTAGTGACCCAGTTTGCAGAGCCAGTGAAAGGAGACAACACGCAAGGTGTTTAGTTTCATACAGTCTCCATAAAGCCAAAGTGATCTCATACATAAGCACCAGCTGTTCATCACCACAGCAAGCCCTGATGAGAATCCCAATGTTCAAAATCAATAGGTTTACTACATGTAGAGAAGGAATTACCATTGAGACAGAAAATGCTTCTAGTTACTTAAGATTCTGTATGCTATTTAACTAAGGTTAGCAATGGCAACATCACCTGATGTCAAACACAGTTGAGATACTCACATTGGAGAAGGTGAGAGACCAGAAGAGCAGCTGTATTGTCGCTGCAGGTCAGTCGTTCCTCTGCCAAGTCTCTCTTGATTTGCAACGCAAACAGGTACCTGAGAGAGAGTTACAAGTACTGGAGTTGTAAGTACCACCCTGACACATGAAAGAATGATGGAACGACTGAGCAAGGTTTTATAAAACCAGAATCTCCTAATTCTTCCTCTCTCCAAAACCAAGATAACACAGAAGTCTTGCTTGCAAGAATGGCCAGATCAAACCAAATAACCCGTGATTAATCCAATGCAATTTATCAGCACAAATGAACACACAGGAATACGGAAGCAGGAGCACGGTGCTTTTAACAAGTTTGATTTTTGAAGTAACAGCAGCTGTCATTTTTAGCTGGAAAGAAACTTAACACTTCACATGATTTTATCTATTGGAAAAAGATGGAAGAACATCGTTAATTCTAATATTCTGTTAGGAAAAATAATAAGCGTTTCTGCTAGCACTCAATTAATTTACTCATTGGTTGTATTTTCCAAGATCACAATGTTAGCAGCCTACAAAGACAGTAAGAAATGAAATTTCCTTTTCTTATACTCCTAAACTCATTTAACTGAAGTATTTCCCAATCAGTTGTTAAAGAGGAATAGATCTCTGCCTAACAGTTTTTTTTTTTAAGTAATAAACTGACTGCAAAACATACAAGGATAGAAGAAAAACATGGCATCCTTGAAAGCATGCTGGTAAGGACCAATTCTGTAATCTAAACTAATTTTAATATATCTTTATGAAGGTATGAATGAATTCTTCAATACACCTACTATAAAGCATACATAACATTAACAGCATTATGAAACACACAGATGATCTAAGCACAGACCAAAAAATGTTTCATTAATGGGCAAAAATATAGTTCCTGTTCCCAAAAGCTGTGTTCCTAATGAAATTCTTACAAGAAACAGCAATTAACATAAGAAAATTGGGAGCAAATGAAATATTTAGATACTATTTATCATTAAAAGAGACAATTGTACCCTGTCACAGCAGTTATCATGCTTCTTTGCTCTAAAGTAAGTCTGAAGGACAATAAGGAACCTCTGTGGATCCCTAAAAGGAATTCCAATTAAAAGTAGTACAACTGGGAAAAGCACTAAATGAGTTCTTTAAACACTAAAATCCTGAGTAATGTCCTTGTTCGAGGCACAGACTTCAACCCATGTTCCCAGATGCCAGCAAGTAGATTAAGGTCTGCTTAATTTACCGAAGATTAATTGGCAATCAGCAGAAGTTACTCATGATGAGCACCAGTGAAAAAAGGTGAACAGTAAAGCGTGTTTGCTAGTTGTAGGATACTTAAAGTATGGACTTCAGAAGTTTAAAAGATAACTCATTTATTAAAATAGGTACTGATTATTTTATATATGTCCTGTTTATAAATTTTTGTATTTCCTCTATATCCTGTCTCTTTGACACCATGGTGTTTGGCAAACCCTACTCTGGACTGTTTTCTGTTTTGAGCGGTATTTTTTCTGGTAATGGTCATCTGCCAACATGTGTACAATAAAACTGTGACACTAATGAAAAGTGCTCTTTTGCTCTCACTTCAATGTAAGTTTTGTTTAGCAACAGATACAATATCCCTCTACCTTTACCTTCCTTTTATTTCAGTAAGTAATGCAAATCAACTTCTGCAAAAAATACTTTACCTAGTATATTCCTCTTGCAACTGACCCGGGTCTGGAGGGAAAAACTTTACAGCTAGACGAAGCATTGTAGTCTTTGGTCCTGTAAGAAAAGGTTGTAATTTCACAAAAAACTCTCCTTCATAAGCACATGCATATTATGTTTTCCAGCAAGCAGAGAAATAAAACACACATGAAGCCTAGCCAGCTTTCAGCCTGCCAGCTAACTATAGCGGGCCTATGGGGTACAGATTGTCCACATCAAGAGGAGTGCAGTAGGTAGCTCCTCTGAAAACTACCCATACTACTTCCAAGGTAAGTCTGGAGCCTCAATGCTGTAAAAATAGGCTTGACCACCACAAAAGCTATAATAATACCTCAAAGCAACAACTTGACTCCACACAAAAGCACTGCAGTGAGAAGTTCCTAGAAGGGGAGGAAGGTGGAGACACATCCCACAGACTCTCCCAGCACCAACCACCACCACCAGAGTGGTTGATGAACTGAATCCACAAGTCCGGCTGGACCAAGCTGGCTCCACGTGGCTCCCAGCATGCCCGTTAATACCCATATCCTCCCATTTTTAAAACTGCCTTTGTCAACCTTGACTACAGGAAGAAAACTAATTTATCATTTTAATCTAAACAGAATCCTAAATAACTATTTGGAATAGTCAGTAGTGTAACACTTTACAACAAGAAGACCCCATTTGCAACTATGCAGAAAAGCAGTCATAAATTTTAGCACATCCCCATTGTTTTAGACCATTTTGGAGGAATGTACCATCATATGTACCATCAGGGAACACACAGGCATCAGCCTATGATCTAAAGCCAAGTTTTCCCAGTGCTATTCTATACCACTTATGTGGTATATACTTATATATATAATTTATATATTTATATATATAGACCATTTATATGGTATAGAAGAGGATATGGAAAGAGTAATCAAGCGACATTGCAGACCATCGGACCTTTTGACTAAGACATAATTCTTTCCAGCCAGGAGCACAGGAAAAACAAAGCAAGCCTACTGTGTGGAGTATATAAAAAGATGGCACTTGGGTTGAATTAGAGTTGGGTTGAAACTGGGTGGAAATAGAGTGGAAGTATTATATACCCATTCTAAGAAAGCCTTCTTTTACAGATGATTTAGCTCTTTTGATTAAAAACAATGTCATTAAAAGTTAAAAATATGACCTTAAAGTTAAAAAACAACTCTAGGTGGAATTGGTGATATTTTCTGGCAATCAGTTTTAGGCAGAAGAGTAACTCAGAACTACCTCCCAGTACTAATTTTCCACATTTTTCAATTAAGAATTTGAAAGGAGTAGGAATCCATCACACCCTTCCTAGTCTTGTTCTTCCACAAAGCCCTATACAAACAGAAAACAAGCAAGCAGCTTAACCCTGTTCTAAGGGGAAAAAAGAAAGTTTGATCTAATCTTTCAACATCTGAAGAACTATCATACTGTATTCTTCAACTATTTTTAGCCTTTAAAGTGCATATTGCATTACTTTTTAGAGTAGCATAAAGCAAAGATAGCACTGCTATTGCAATATCCTCCTGGCAAAAGAGCAGAAACAAATTTCACAACCAAAGCAAAGAAGACTCTGAAGCTGCAGCTGTGCACCAGGTGGGCAATCCCTACCTCTGCTCTCTTAGCAAAAGTGCTCCAGAGCACGCTGAGAGAATTTTTGAGAATGACATGGGAATACCCACCCCACTGAAATTCCCTGTGTGCCAGCAAGCTCTGAGTGCAGTTTTGTTTCAGCCCTTCTGAAAGGTGTATCAGGTCTCAGACAAGATTTCACTACTGCAGAGGCCGCCTCCTCCCATACAATAAGTCAGTGTAATAAGTCAGAATATTCCTTTTTCTTTCCACCATAAGACAACACAACTTACAAAAGCTCACAAACAGCAAGTGTTATGTTTCCCTCCAATGTAACACCAGCTGACCCAATCTATCTATTTATCACACAGAAAGAAGCCTACCTTCAGTAAGTTTCCATTCCACCCACCACATACTACATATTAAAAACATCAGGTTTGCATGCCCAAACAGGAATCACTATCACCCTACCAAGTACAATTTTCAGGGAAGCATAACCAGTAAATCAAGTAGTAATTGTGAAAGCAACCCACGTAAAGCAGATGCAAATTAAGGAAAACTTCCTTTTTAAAAAGTACTTACGTCGTACTTGCTTAATAACAGGTTTCATAGGCTCCAGCCAAATCTGAAATTAAAGAGAAAAAATTACAAACTGACATTGCTATTTGAATACAATATGAAAACATCAAAAGGAAATTCAAATCAAGCAGTAATTTATGAGTAGGCATTTCTTCCTCACTGCAGTATGGCAGCAATTCCCTTGCATTAAAAAAGTGTACTTATCTATTTGATTTGACATTTATTATGCATCAATAGAAAAACCACTGATCTGTGCTTAAAGCTCATCTGGACAGAAGAAGAGCCAAGTCAGCAAAACCACACCAGCCCTGCCAAGAAGTCGGAAATCATGCCAAAACACACACTGTGCACAGGAGCCAGGTTACAGAGTTACAGAAGGTCTGGAGAACATGACAAGGTCCAACTTTTTTTTTCCTTTCTATCTCTCTTACTTACCGGCTTAAGGATTTTCACTCAGTATTAACTCCCCACATTTGTTTTTCTTCTGACAAGCACACTCTTAAAGAAAGACAATTGCTGTTCTTGAAAAAGAATCATCCATAAAACTAACACTAAAGTATTCTCGATGCTCAACTTTTCTTTTCCCCCATCCTGCTAAACCATACATTGTAAAAAGACAATTATGTTTGGTCCTTACTAGTTACTTCTCTGTCTGAGAGAGCTGAGGATCTGAAGAACATTATCAGATGCAGAAACACTTTGGATGCTCTGCAGAAGAAACAGAAACTAAACAAGCTTTACTGTATTTCCTTGGCTCAAGACCAGTGTGTATTAATGCTATCAGCATTCTTTATGTTTCAGGAACATTTTCTGCATGTGAGTCCTAAAACTAGAAAAAAGTAACAGGAAAAAAAGAAGAAAAAGACACAGTTTTGGGAACATTTTCTAGTTTAGAAGCCACATTGTCCTCTTTTCATGGTACAGTATAAGCAACTAGGAGGCTTACAGAGTGTCAGTATTTATCTAGATCAATGATTTTAGAAGCTTGCAGGTCTATGTTTGCTGAAGATTGTATTTATTAGAAAAGTGCTTCATAATGACTCTTTAGGGAAATTAACTGAAGACTCAATTAACTGAAGATATATATGAACACTACCAAAATCACACATTGTAATGCCATTTTGTAAGTGCTCCATGGACTACACTTTGAGCTATGTTTCCCATGTCCCCCCTGAAAAGGGGAACACCAGCAACTACTTAACTGCTTTATACATTTGCTTAAGATTTAACAAGTAGTAGAATCTGATTCCTCACCTCTGCTTTGTTAGTTGTTGTTCTGGTGAGCAAAGCAGATTTACAAGAATGAAAGAGAGAATCCTACAGGAGACTCCAGCAGACTTTGAAACTTTTGACATGCAACCAACCACATTCACCCCATGTTTTTATTATACGAAATTCATCAGGGAACTGTACATACCCAATATGACTGGATGTTCTGGAACTCAATCCCAAAGTAGTCTGATTCAATCAAATTCAGATGCTTGTAAACTTCAGCCAATAAAGCCTGGCCATAACATTTTGACTGAAGAAGTAAAAAAAAAAAAAAGAGAGATTAATATGAGTACTTTTACAGCAAAATAATAATAAAAAAATATAGCATCTTTAAAAACTACAGAAAAATCTCTCAAAGTTTTTTCACATTATTCTTGTTTCTGTAACACGCAAACATCCAATACACAGGCATGACCCCACGCAAACCACTTCCACAGAAGGACTAAATCTGGAAGGGGTCACTCGAGTTCTACATCCAACCTCCTGCTCAAAGCTGGGTCAGCTATGAGACCAGACTAGATCAGCTACACACTATTTGCAGCTCCTTCCATAAACCAGCATCATTTGTTTGTGTAGCTGGACACTGTGGCTCTCCCCCAGTTACAGTGGGCTGAAGCAGGGGCCAAAATCCCCTTGCTCATACCAACATCAGGGACCACATGGCCCCCTGCAACTTTCACACCAGCAAGACTTGAAACCTGGGCAGATGCTCTGAATGCATCCAAGACAGCCAAGAAAGGCTGGCACAGGGCAGTTTGCACCCAAACAGGATTTCACTGCTGATATAGAAATCTACAGCCGGCCTCAGAGGAAAGCAAGAGCTGCACAAGCAGCCTTCACAGGACCAGCCTGACCACTGCCAGGGATAATGAGAACTAAGCAGAGCTGCTCATCACAGCACATTCAAGGCCTTTGTTCATAGAACTAGAACTCAGCTTCTGCAAGAGGAAGTAGCAGTGTGCGCTTCCAGCCTAGAAACCAACCATGCTCAAGGCTGCATCAAAAGGACTGTGACCAGTAGGTCAAGGGAGGGGATTCTCCCCACACTCCAGTCTCAAGAGACTTTTTATAATGGCCTGTAGTGCCAGGACAAGGGGGAATGGCTTTAAGATAATAGAGGGGAGACTGAGATTAGATATTAGGAAGAAGTTCTTCGCTGTGAGGGTGGTGAGACACTGGCACAGAGAAGCTGTGGCTGCCCCATCCCTGGCAGTGTTCAAGGACAAGCTGGATAGGGATTTTAGCAACCCAATTTTGTGGAAGGTGTCCCTGCCCATGGCAGGGGGCTGGAACTGGATGAGCTTTAAGGTCTGTTCCAATCTAAACCATTCCATGATTCTATGAACATCTTAGAAATACCCTAACTTTTTCCTTAAGAAAAGCCAGGGTGATAGTATTTATTCTGTTAATAACAGGAAGGCTACAGTTCCCTGCAAAGAAACGAGTGGGAACCTAACACCACCCTCTCACACCATGATTTCTATGCAGTCATTTGCTATGAATCCCTCAAGAAACTATGAAACTAGCCCTTTTCACAGTGAAGTTGAGGGCAAAGCCACAAAGGCTAGCAGGGTACAGTGGGAGGTAGCATGGTCACTGATACCCACGTTCTACCTTGGACCATGGAAGTAATCCTACAACTGCAGCAACTCCTCCCTCCAACAGAACATGCCTCAGGCATTCATGCCACTGAAGTCTTGTTTACTCGAGAAGTTAGAGTGAGGGAAGACTCTATCACTTTCCCATCAAAGCAAGCACACACCTCTGTAGTTGACTCTTTAAATTCAGAAGTCTTTAAAAGTATTAGGCAGTATAATAAATCAGTAATTAGAATAAATTAATAAAATGAAATGAAACAATCTAGTAGAGAGAATGGGCCACGACAGGTCAGAACAAAGAGAGTTTTAAAAAATAGAAAAGATGGTGAAAGCTGAGGAAATCGTTTCACATTACTGAGATGCATAAAAATTCAGGAGTAATTGCTTCTTACGGGACAGAGATTAACTGTTGATGTTTTTAGAACTGTGCAGTATAGCTAAATACCTTTGTACCACGTAAAAAAGAAAAACTCCAGTGAGGAAAAAGTATGACAGCTGTGGAGTACTGCAAATCTGACATAGCTTTGGTAGTCACACTGACATGAATGTCTGAATCCAACGCTATAACCAAGGAGGAAAGGACAGAAACAGGACAGAGAACAAGAAGAGATCGGCTCTTCCTTCTCACTTATGCCTTCACAAGTCATGGTTATCTGTAAGGGCAATCATGGGTGTGAAGCATAGATCAGGTGAATTCACCTGGCATAAACACCATTCATTCAGAAAGCTTCTTGGTATCATGCTATATCAGGCTACTGATGCTGAAATCCCCAAACAAACCTGCAAGTCAGGAGAAACGATACAGTTCTTCATCACTTCAGTGGATACAAAGCTGTCTGGCTGGGAGGTGACACAATGTGATGAGGGATGCTCTCCTCTTTCTGGGCAAGTTTTGTGATGTCTAAAATGCTTTTTTTTTTTTTTGTAAGAATACAATTGGATTTTTTTTTAGCCAAAATCTGTGCTTGAAGAAGAGTCTGTTGGTTTGCGTTTTACTTCTTAAATGACACAATGAAATGAGGAATGATATGGGTAATGGTAAGCTGCATCTTCAGTAGATAACATTCTTGCTATTCTGTCTAAGGAGGCATGTTCCTCAGGCATATTACAGACTCTGCACCACAAAACACACATGCTCCTGGAGAAAGGCACTTTGAAAATTAAATCCTTAACTTTCAAATGAAATACATTTCTTGCTTTGCACTTGTGAATAAATCTTAAAACGCTAACCAGGAAAAAAAAAAAAATCCTTAAATACAGTAGCAGGTTGTTTTTTTTTAAGGTACTGATACCCATGCATTTATTATTATTGTATTCCTACTGTTCACGGGCACCAGAGATTTGAGAAAGGAATACTTTTTAGCCAGCAATATTTGTGGGGATGCAGCGATACCATGACCCACCTCACACACTTCCACCTGCAGAAGATGCGACACACCAGCCTGGCTTTTCATAGATAGAGCTATTAATCCCTAGAAGCTATTGAACAGATGTCCTGTGACCTCAAGTCTCTGGCTTCTCATTTGTGAAATAAACAGTAATTCTGGTTCCAAACACCTTCTGTTAGCACTAATCAACTTGGATTAATTTGTGAAAGTCATCTGGTAACAGACAAGTTTTACAGTCAACTGTGTGCTCTGTCCATTAAGGAAACCATGTCGTGTCCATGGCTAGTTATACACACAGGCATTAATATCAGATAATAATACATGGTTTTCTCCCATGTGCAGCATTTACACAGAGTTACACCTCTGTGGCTCCATCAAGTTCCATGCCTGATGACAGTCCAGCTGCCTTCATTCTCCCAAGAAGGTAGCCTGTATGGCATACATACCCCTGGCATCTCCTTCCATTAGACATGAAGAAATTAAGACAGTTGGAGCAGGGAGCACTTTGTAACTGATCAAATTACAAAGGTGTCATCCAAATGTTAGAAGTGTAAAATTATTTTGAATGGTCCATCAGTAATGATTTTGGGTTTTATTTACAATAACAAGTTAAAAAAACCCTCATTCTAAGTTGACTATGATTTCATAGTACTTCCTTCAAAATATAAAGCAAAAATACCAATGTCCCATTTTAAAAGAACAGTATTGATTTTATTTTATTTAAAAATTAAAATGGGTTACAAAAGCTTGAGACAGAACCCAAGCTGGTATTATTATGTCTCAAGTGCTGTGGGAAAACTCTTCTTAGAGATGTTTAGTTCCTCAAATTGCTTATTACATTTATAACCACCCTTCCCCAAAAGCTTTAAAAAGTTTTGAAGTGGACAAAATGAAAGTCACAGAGTGGGCAGCTCCACGTCACTGTTTAACCTGCATGAAAGCAGCACAAAGCAAAATCTTTCAATTAAGTACTTAATTACTGTGATTCGGACGTCAGGGCAAGAAGCTGCATGAATGTGTCTCACAAAGGTCCTGTTTTCAATACAAATTCCCAACACGGCATACTTCCCATTCCAAACTTCTCAATTACTCTTTATATTCTGCCAAGACAGCAACAGCTGATATTACTGAATTACTTATTTATTCCAGATAAAAAAGAAACAGGGGAAAAATTAAATAGGCAGCTACCAAAAGCCTTCCCTAGCAACCCAGCTCAATTGCAATTTGCTACCTGCACACAGGAGGCGTAATGCCTTCAGACCCTGCCCAGTGCTAAGCCAGCATCAGGCAAGAATTGAAACTAATAGGAACAAACATTTCAAGCTTACGTTCCTGGACTGAAGGAGGTGTCTGTAGTTTTTACTCAGCAAAGTAAACACATTCTTTGTTAACAATCTGTAGGACAGAACCGTAAAATAGAAATAATGACAGAATAAGTTAAACGACAGTTATTTTTGCTTTATCATCCCAGTTATTTCCTATTTTCCCAAATATCACTACCTACATGGCAGATCCTCCATCTGCCAGCGCATTTTAGTTTAGGAAGACAGAAAAAAAAACTAGCAATGCACAACCTATGATTTTCAGTAGACCATAGTTCAGTATTATCAAAACCAATTCTTTCTCTGTAACTCCCATGTCCACTTATTTTAAAAACCTAACCCCCCCAGTATTTTCATAATCAGTAGTAATCTCATATTCCAAAATGGACAAACTGCTCTTGCTCAGACTTTTGAAAACCAAAATCCACTTCTGGCAGCAGTCAGGCTGAGGAGGCGGAAAACGTATGTCAATCCAAACCCAATAGTTTGGGAACAAAAGAACTGTAAAGCAGAGGAGTAAAACAGAAAAACTCTGATGCAGACAGAGGAGGCACTTCAGCAAACACCAGCTGACCTTGGAGTTTGTGTTACAGAAATCTGCAGTCCTTGAGAGACTAAATCCTCCAGTAAACAATGTATCTGCATGAGAGTCAGAAGCTGATATTTGACATCAGCATTGACAAGCAGCCAACACTGAATGCTCCATGAGCAACCAAAGAAGAACATCAAGGAAAGAAACCGAACTGATTGCAACAAAGACTCCTTCACCATTCACAGGTATTTTTATTCTTCCTTCTTTTGGTGCCCTTTAGTGATCTTCATGAAAAAGTGATTTCTCACCTTTTGACAAATTAAAAAATAAAACAAAATCAGCAGCTAAGCACAGACTTAGTAACTAAGTTACACCAGACTTGTTATTTCCTTTCTTAACCAAAAATATACAAACATCTCAGTGAGTTTATAGCTCTGTTTATCTAGAGCCCCTTTGTAATCTGTTAGATCTCTGTCCAAATGCAGTGTGATACATAAAAAAAGCCTCCAAAACTCCCTATTAATAACTATCATTGATGCCACATATAAACAAAAACTGCATTTATGGATACAGGGCGTACATTTAAACCACATTAGAAAGAAGGAAATAATACAAGATGGGCAAGGAAGCCCATTCACTAACTTTTTGTTTTCATGCGGATAGGGCTCTGCATCAAGTTTTTAATCCACAGACTAGAAAAGTAAGAATTGACTTCTTTTTCAGTACTTTATTTGTTCCTTCAATTTTGACTGGAACAAGTAACTTGGATGAAAATGGCTCCTGCCTCCTTACAAAAATGAGTACTGGTAACAACAGATGTATCAAACTCCAGTTTCATGTGCTCAGCCAAAAACTGCTTAAATTCTATTTCATTTTGCTTATCTGAAACATTTAACTTTCAGCTTCAATTATTTCAAATTTTCATTTAATCCTTTGTGAAGAAAATAGTATTTTAAATATATGTATTTGTTTTATTCACTCATATACTGACAGGTCCCAACTACAGATTGTTTTACTGTATACACCACCAGAGAGTTTGCAGTGCATTTAACAACGCACAGAGCATTGCATGCACACCCTGTGATGCAGGGGGATTTGACAGCCTCATTCAAGGTGCTCCTCACTGCTTCACACCCTTACAGTCTATAACTGCCACTTACTGAAGATGACAAACCTGACTTCTTCCAGAATTGGGTCAAGAGCTACAGAGTCAATCCAGCACCCATGTAAGTTTGTGAAATTTCTTCCAGTTTTCTACCTTAGTCATGGGGACAAACTTTTTTCTGCACCTGAGGCAGCACGGTCCAGCTGCCAGCACACCAGAGCTTTCCCATTTGCAGCAGAAGCCTTCCTACGCTGTGCCAGGTCAGAATAAGCTTTGAGCAACCTGGTCTAGTGGAAGGTGTCCCTGCCCATGGCAGGGGGTTGGAACCAGATGAGCTTTAAGGTCCCTTCCAACCCAAACCATTCTGTGATTCTATGAGCCCTAGCTCCTCCCAAGCCCATCACCAGACCTCATTTCCCACACCCACAGTCTGCACCACCATGACAGCAGCACAGCCACCAGAAAGCGCTGCTGTCAGAGCAACATGAACATCCACATCTGCCCCAAGCTACAGCCTCGTGGCATTTCTTACTTCATGGTCACAAGACTGAACTTTGGGAATGCACTGCATCTTGAAAATTATTTTGTAACTTCTTCACAAATTCAGATCACTTGTTCAGCCTCGAGAAGAGGTGCCTCTTGGGAGACCTTAGAGCAGCTGCCAACGCCTAAAGGGGCTGACAAGAAATATGGAGAGGAGCTTTTGACAAGGGTGTATAGTGACAGGACAAGGGGGAATGGCTTTGAGCTGACAGAGGGGAGATTTACATTAGATACTGGGGAAAAGTTCTTCCCTATGAGGGTGGTGAGGCCCTGGCACAGGTTGCCCAGAGAAGCTGTGGCTGCCCTATCCCTGGCAGTGTTCAAGGCCAGGCTGGACAGGGCTTGGAGCAGCCTGGTCAAGTGGAAGGTGTCCCTGCCCATGGGAGGGGGTTGGAACTGGATGAGCTTTAAGGCCCCTTCCAACCCAAACCATTCTAGGATTCTATAATTTTTATCTTGAAAACATGCGCTGGGTTTTTTTTTAATTATTGTGTGTCATAGTATTTCTACATGGCAGTGAAATCCAATTTACTTGCATATGGAAGCCGTAAAGCCAAACATAAATTTCTGACCTATTTTAAATTACATTATTACATTGCATATTGGGGATAATTTTTTGTTTTAAGAAAAATATTTCCAAGACTCCCCCCTCATATTTGCCAGACAAATTATTCTAGAAATTCAAACCTAGAAATTCAAACATTTGCGTATAGTTAGCTTTAAACCCGGTGATCATTTAAAGGCTCAAGCAGTGTTAAAGCACTTCGATGCCAAATGAACTGACTCGACCTAACAAACATGCTTTTCCAGAGTGGCTACACTTCCTGGATGCCCAAAAGCAAGAAAACAATATTTTCTTGACAAGGGAAAAGATCCTCAAGACAAGAGTGAATTATGTGAACAAGATCGGGAAATGTATGCTTAAGTAGACAGCATGCAGAGACAGAAAACGTTCTCAAGTTTCAAAAGTGCTCTTGTGCTGAAATAACTGGAGCACTCGAAATAAAACACGTTGCACTCAGGGAAAAACAAAATGGCACCACTGTTAACACAGTGGTCAACCAACGCGTGTTCCCCAAGCGTTCTATACACAGCACACAGAAAAGCCACACACAGAGCAGAAATTCGTGGTCACTTTCATTACTTGGAGAGGAAAACATAAACCCCCAATGCCTCTTTTTCATACAGTGCTCTAGACCACCGGGAGAACAGGTAAGTCACACAAACTAAAACCCTGTACCACATCACTGGAAAGCATTTCACAGGATGCTACCGCTTTACAATTTGGCACCAGAGTCGATGCTTGCTAATAATTAAACATTCAGACGACAGCAGCCACAGTATCATGGAAAGCAGCTGCTTTGGAGAGGCTGATCCCATGCTGCAGCCAGGATCACAGCAGTGACAATGCCAGAAAACTGCACTAGCTGTGATGCTGGGGCTTTTTTCACATGTACTATTTTTGGGCAACCTGATCTAGTTCAAGATGTCCCTGCTCATGGCAGGGGGTTGGAATAGATGACCTTTGAAGGTCTATTCCAACCCCAACTATTCTATGATGCTACGATTCAAATAATCTACAAAGGGCCAGAGCATTGCAACCCTCAGAGTCTTCCTCAAGCATCGCTTGCGCACTGGAAAGGGCTCAGCATCGTCAGCATGCTATGTTAAAGACCTGCACTATTTCAAGCCTATAAACAACTTGGTTGCTGAAATAACCACGGACAGATACAAGTGCCTAGTTACAAAAACTACCTGCTGTCAAAATGTGCAGTCTGCCATTATTAGCCATTCCCAAAACCAAGCCTTCTTCCACTTCAAGAGTTTAAGGCTCATAACTTAACATCTTAAGTACCTCCTTTGTTCATGCAAGCTGTAAATCAGTATAATAAAGCTAAGAAACTAGAAGTTAGAAGACTGTGAATTCACTTCCCCCTCCACACCCTGAACTTTGCTACACACTTGTGCAAACCACTAAATCCATTCCCTCTAACATGCCTGGCCACTTCATATATTTAGACTGTAAGTAGAAACTTGCACTGCATCATTTCATATTCTTCTACATATATATAAATAAAACCACTGAGTTTTAAGTAATTTTAAACACAGACAATACTGTGCTTCCCCTTTGTTCATAAAAAAATATTACTAAAACTGCAAGTCTTACCCCACTAATTATCTTGTGCCTCAGAACCCCCACCCGTGCCCACATCAACCAGATTTGATCTGAGCTTTCCCTGTGAGGTGTTCTGGTACTCCACAATGGCACATCACTTTGAAGAAGCCTTCCTGAAGGAAACAGTTAAAAAAAAAAATCAAGGAAATAAGATGGTCATGAAAAATTTTCTGCAGAAGTCAGGTGTTTGTGCAAAATCAAAACTGTACCCACTGTCCTAACATCACTCCCCACTGTACTTTGATCAGAAGTTCATTATCATGGCAATGGGTTAATAAATATCTACAGGCCAAGATAAAGCCAAAGCTTTATTAACTTCCCTCTTGCCAGAATGAGTCTTTCCTACATCTCTGGCTTCGAGCTAGCTAGCCGAGAAGCAGCGCAAGAGACGCAGTGATGCTCATCCCTGCACGATTTCAGTTCACACAGCTCTAACCCAGAGTCTCTAAAAAGCCCACTTTCGTCTTTTTTAAACTAATACAGGCATTTTACCACTGCCCTTTTGTGCTCTGGCTCCACCACATGCTGTGGCCAAGCCTTCTGCCAAGGGCAGACAGAGGACAAAACAGCAGCTTGGGTAGCAGATACGTCAAACACATCAGTCCAGGTATCAGCGCTGAGAAAGTGGAATGGCAACTGAGCTTGCATGGGTTCTACCACTGAGGAAACACCATCACTGAAGGCTGGCCTGTGCAGTGAGAAGGCATTAACAGTTAAAATACTTCACTCCCCTTCCTCAGCCTGAGGCTGGGAAGAAACAACTTCTTAAGTGATGTCTTCAAGTTTGCTTTCACCATCATGAGAGCACTCCAAATGACAGAAGCATGTGTGCACAACCCAAAGACGGTGCTACAATTGTATTAAAAAGGCATCACAAGTTCTACTACACCTGAAAAGAGAAAAATAAGGAGCGAAACACTCCAATTTAGACAGCTTGATTTTTTGTTTCCCCTCGACATTTTGTACCTGTGGGTTTTGACCACAGAGCTCAGGTCAAGGCAGCAGCACACGCAGAAGCTTTTCAAAGACTTCCAGGAGTTTCTGTGAACTCACAATATAGAACTCACAATATAGACCACTTGGCCTTTTAAAACTCTTAACTTTATTAATGAATTACAGATAAATGGATCTTACCCCCTCCGTATCCAACATCACAGTCTTGAAAATTATATCTTTTCCACTACGTATCATTACCACATCACAGGGTTTTTTTAATATTCAATTTATATGGTCTGTCTCTTACACAAGTAGGCAACACTACCCTTGCATTTTGTTGCAAGGAGAAACAGATGACACACAGGTATACTTTGGCAACCCTATCTATTTAAATGCACATTCACAAGGCTGTGCTTCTCAACATCAAGTCCTTTTTTTTTAGTAGGCACTAACCTAAAATTTCTCTGAACTGCCCCTTAGCACACTGCATTTCTGTGGCTGTCTTTAGCTGACTGTGGGTTTCATGGGTTTGGGTTGGGTTTTTTTCCCTTTCAGGCTCTATATATTCTACAGAATTATCCATCTGCTGACACAGTTTTGAACGTCACCCATGCCCAGAGGAGGCTTCCAGAGAACTTCCTTTTATTTTTTCTTGTTTAGCTCCTGAATGCAGCATTTCTTACAGTTGTTTTGCTAGAATCACAGAATAGTTTGGGTTGGAAGGCACCTTCAAAGATCATCTAGTCCAATGCCTCTGCAATGAGCAGGGACATCTTCAACTCTATCAAGTTGATCAGAACCACATCCAGCCTCGCCTTGAATGAGATATTCAAGGACATTTAGGGATGAATGGCTGATTTTCACTGTCCTTCGATTATGAAAAGAGAAATAAGCACGTGCTCTCTGCAGACGTGTTTAAGAAATTAGCACTATTTCCTTTCTTTATTAGTGACAATGACGCATTACTGGAATTGGTAAGGAAATCTTTTTTCTTTACAAGGTTGTGTATGATTTACTTCAGAAGCATCCTAAAGGAACTAAGTACAAGAATTGTACTACTGCATGTATGCCACCAGCATTATGTTATGCATTGGTTTACTTCATCAGATCTCATCCAGACAGAACAATTACGGGCAGAAAATTCTCAGTATCTATATGATAAAGAGAGCTTAAAAAGAGTTCAGCTCTACACCAGCTCAGTGCTAAGCTAACTAAATGTGGCTCTCATACTGTTCCTCAGGAGACTGTACAAGAGCAGCTTTTCATCTATGAACTTCATGTGGTGAAGTAGACTCGATATAGCATAGCACAGCACAGCCACAGAGTTACAAATTTAGTCCATTCATTCATACTTCAAGGACTGTGATAACACTTGACCACCATTTTACTAAATGGTTTCTGTGCTTTCAGTTACAATATGTGTACTTTTCATGCAGGAATATTCAGAGTGTTTCTCCTTTGCTGCAGTATAACTCAATTTTTGCATAATGGGACATCTCATGCAAAGAGAACTGTGAAGTACTAAAATTGTTTTTATATTGCAATTTAAGTTCGCATCTTCCCTTAAAACAACAACAACAAAACCCAACCCAAATGTCTGGCTGCAGTTTCATCTTTCCCCACCCAATACCACATTCCTACATAGCATCAAAAAAGTCAAGCCCCCAAACACAAAATAACAGGTCTTAAAAAATATACAGTGAATCAAGCAGTACACAAATTGCAAAGCTTCAGTTACTTTTTTCTTTAAAGCCTATAATAACTTCAAATTTTCAATAGTGAATTACTTACTTTCTCTTCTGAGGTCAGACAAAAATAAGTCCTAAGGCAGTTTATTTGCCATATTTAGGAGAGTCAAACGGGAGCAATGACAAACATCTGGCTATGATTCTTTCTGGAATTTTGACTATTTCTTCCTGGCCAGGGAAGAAAAAACACTGAGCTGACTAACACAGTATCTCAATTCCTTCAGCATAGAGCTTAATAGGATTCAGAAGCAGCCTGTCCCCCTGCTTCCCACATATTTAAGCTGTTAATACTTTTACAGCACAGAGGGGGGAAAAAAAGCCTTTATGAAAGGAAGGTCTAAGCAGGTGAAGGGAGAGGCAGGAGGGCAGCTCGTGCCTGGCTCTGCCAGACAGCCAGCAGCAGGCTGACCCATCCTGCTGGGAGGTGTGGTGCTGCAACACTGGTGACACGCTCAAGGCTTGCCATGGCCCACTGTAAGCATGGCCTCTCTGAAACAGCACTTCAGAGTAAACATTTTTCTGTGCCCATGACATGCTCTCCATTTCTAGCAGATGCACCTTTCTTACTTAAAACTGCTCAATAACAGCATTTTAAGCTTCAGAATTTCTGGTTCAGCCCCAGAAGAGTTCTTAGGGATATTACCGTTACTGTAAGAAGCTACTGATAAGCAGCATTTTCCAATATGCCTTGAACTGAAAACACTCTATCCAAACCACAGGAAGTCACAAGGCACGTACAAGCTGTTAGATTGCTTCCTCTGCTGTCCCAAAAACCTCCCACGCTCCCAGCCCACTAACTTGTTTCAGGGCCCCCCACTGCAGTGAGTCGTGGGCACAGGCTCCAGTGGCTGGTCAGAAAAACAGGCATCTGAAGAGGTGCCATTGTCATGACACTTTTTCAACTACAGACGCCTGCAAACTGCCCAAACATCAGAATAACTAAACACAGCTATTCTATTCTAAACCCATGGAGAGAAAGTAGTTTTGCACTTTCAGTCATGCAGCTGTAAATTTAAATAAAGAAAGGAAGAACTGCATAGGTGGTCAGCAAAGACAGCACTGCTATCAGAGTAATCACCGATTAGCTGTTTTCAACTTAATATAGAGTAAGTCACTTAAACTCTGTAGCAATACAACAGTGCGTTTAACAGAGTTGATCAGTAAACTCCAAAATCCACACAAGCAGTGAAAGGAGAATACCTAATAAAAAAATATGGGAGGGGGTGTAATCTTATTTGATGAGCCTGTTCCCGTGAAGGGCAGTGGAGCCGAGTGTTTCTCTCCCAGGCAGTCCACTGGTGTCAGGAGAGGTACACACTGCACAGCACTGCAGGGATATGGAACATGCTCTGTCTTTCATGTATGTGGTAAGAAAATGAGAAAAGATACAACTACCTTCAAGAAACAGTCATGCAAAAAGAAACAACAGGCCTGGCAGAAATACAGAAAATAGGAAAAATCACAACAAAACCAAAAGCATTTTCCTAAGGCCAAGCTTCACGCTCTGAGGCACCAGAAGGCTTGCACTAGCCTGAGCCACAGAGAAAGCCTTCAACAATACTTAACTTCACAGCATGGTGAGGCTGCCCGACAAAACCAAATTCCCAGCACAAGAAACAGACATCACTTGAAATCTAAGGCAAATTCAAACCAACGTAAAGCTAACTTGTATTATTAACATGTGAATAACAGCAGGACTCATGTTTTATTGAGAAGCAAGTTACTTCATTATATATACAAAAAAGAACAAACATACTTGTGTGCTCAAAGCAACCTGGCAAGAAATAGCATGTAAGGAAAAAGAATCTAGTTTAAGTTTTACCACTGAGTACAGCAGGCAGGCAGACCCTCTTGGTCTTGCTGAGTGCAAAGAACTGTGCTGTGATTTTATGACAGCTATTACAGTTCTACAGAATTCAATCTCCAGTAGGTGAAAAGAGAGCAGAATTCAACTATAATATATTATGATTCATAAGTATTTATCACTGCCAAATTTTATTTTATGTTCAAGAAGAAGGAGAAGAGGAAGCACATGCAATTGAAGAGGTGCTGAGTTCTCCCCAGAGTTTGGTAACCTTGAAGCATAATAATATCAACTTCTTTTTCTGGGGCACTTCCTCATAGCACGGAGCATAATTCATGAAAGAAAGTAAGCACACATTTCCTACACAAGGAGCAACACAAAGACCAAATATGAAACATCACATTATGGCAGCAATTCCATTAAATGTCTTATAAGTTAGTGCAAAGAGGAAACTGGCTCAGAGAGGCAGACGTTGTAGTCTGCCTGCCTACAGGGCCCAAAAAAGTATTGCATCTGAGAAAGCAGCAAGTCTGACCCCCTTCTTGTTGACTAAACCTGCTATTTCACTTACCAGGATTTTAATACAGCACCAGGCTCTCACCTACCATCAGTAGCACTCTTATTCAGCTATGCTGTGCAAAAAGACCCCTTGTTTCCTCTGACTCAGGGGCACATGCAGTACTCTATGGCTTTGACAGATCATATGTCTCTGTGATACACTCCTCTTCCAACCAGTGCAAAAACTTTCAGCAGACATAATTCACAACTTCCTGCACCCTAAATTCTTATAGCCTGAGTTGTCCTTTGTTACAGTACATTTTATTGTTTTCTGTAGCCAGCACCTGACAAGTATAATTTCATCAAGTGGTCATTTTGGTGAATGAAACCCAGCCCAGGCCCTTCTCAGCCTGGAGAAGAGAAGGCTGCGTGGAGACCTCACAGCAGCCTCCCAGTATCTGAAGGGGGCCTATAGAGATGCTGGAGAGGGACTCTTCATTAGGGACTGTAGTGACAGGACAAGGGGTAAGGGGTTCAAACTTAAACAGGGGAAGTTTAGATTGGATATAAGGAGGAAATTCTTTCCTCTTAGGGTGGTGAGGCACTGGAATGGGTTGCCCAGGGAGGTTGTGAATGCTCCATCCCTGGCAGTGTTCAAGACCAGGCTGGACAAGGCCTTGGGTGATATGATTTAGCATGAGGTGTCCCTGCCCACGGCAGGGGGGGTTGGAACTAGATGATCTTAAGGTCCTTTCCAACCTTAACTATTCTATGATTCTATGATTCTATATTTCTATGCTGATCAAAGGCCTCCAAGTCTAATCTCTTAAGAAAATCAGGAAAGCTGGCAGAATTCCTATGATAAACCCGATTACTTCAAAGTGTGCCACTGTCTGAATTAAACTGAATTTTCTGATCATGCATCACCAAATGGTGCAAAACCACCCATTTGGACAGACTTCACTTGGAGGAAGGAGGACGGGTACCCCATGATACGGCACATGCAAGATTTCAACTGACTACACAGGCTGGCTGTAAAAAGGGAAAAAGAAAACAAACCAACTCATGAAAATAATTACTATTCCAGCCTAGCTCTGGATGAACGTTTCATTCTCGGTTTTGTTTTGGGACTGAAAGGAGAAAACACACATACCCACTTTTCAGTTTTTTATAGTCTAGAAAACATTTGAGCACTTCTGCATCCCCAAACATTCAAAACAGATTCCCTGGAGAAGAGCCCTGCCCTAGCACACTTGATGGAATAGCTGCTTCTTATGGATTAACAAAATACATAGCTAGAAAAAACCCTTTACAATACAGATGGTGAAAGCAGAGGCAGTGGATTTTAGATCAAAGGTAATGACATGCAGCTAGATTGAACTTTTAACACACTGTTCTAGATGCAGTAACATCATGAAGTAAAGACTGGCCTTCCTTATTTTATTCTTGTCCCATCCATTATGCCACTTTATCAGCCTTTCTTCTTGCTCTTTGGCAAGTTAAAAAACTCTAGCGATGGGGAAGAGCTACCAAACTAGAGTATCCACCAACACCTGTCAGGAGATAAGCAAATGTTTCAAGTGCATCTTGGAGAAAGAAGCAGATAACAAGAAAAAGCTGCATGGATTAGATCCTTACTGTGGCTACTATTTATCCTGTAGGGTTAAAATTGCTGATGTGGCTCATTTTAGCTTCACAAGCAAGGCAGTAAACAGGGGTCCTGCATCAGCTTCCCTACTGCATAGCACAGAGAAGGTCCCTCTCCAGAAGCTGACCACTTTGCCACATCTTCTCCATGGACACAACCCTTTTCTCAGTAAAAAGTTATTTACCATAGTTCAAGACAGATGGAAAAAAATTTGAACTCTGGGGGAAGGGAATGCCTTTTTGCCATAAGCTACGTCTCCATCAGAAAGCAGTGCCAACAACATCTATGACAAAGGCCTCAGTGTCCCATTACACTGAAAAATCATTGCTGAGCTGAATCAATAACCAGAAACCCCATGACACAGGTAATGAAGGGGACACCACCTCTTGTTTCCACACTCAGGGAACAAAATTGCAAAAGCAAAGAGGAGTGGGCAAGCAGCACTGCAATCACAGCTTCAAACCCTCTGGGACAGATGCTTAATCATTAATTTCTCTCCTTGCTGTTTTAAGAACGTATCTCTGCTAGCCCACACCCCTTATTCAGCAATGCGGCCAACTTTTCCTAATTCTTGCCCTCAATCCTCATGTGAAAAAATCAATTTTCCATCACAAGCAGCAGTCAGCAGTTACTACTATCCCACCAGTCCACCAGACAAATTAGGTGGCAGAGGATTACAAATTAATATCTCATCACTGTTTGCCATCCTTTGCTACTTCAAGTGGACAAAAATGAAAAGTAATCTAGGCAGTCTGTAGCATGACTAATGCTGCAGTTGCTGACCACAGATGCTCTACAGATGAACAAAGGATGACCGCTTCTAAACTCACAGTTTACATCAGGCAAAAGTTTTAAGTTGTTCAGTTCCCCATAAAGTAGTATGATATTAACTATGGCCTCAGCACACTAGTTGCCCAAACTCAGGTGTTTCTGTGGATGTTGTAACAAGAGAGAGATTTCCAGGTAAAAAGAGAAAACTAACACAGGTCCTAATTATGGCAATCCTCTCGTCATGATGGGAGAAAACAACAAAGGTACAGCACTGTGGCCCCATTAGGGGATGGAGCCAAGAACATGCAAGAGAATATAAGTAAACCCCTGAAGGACCTTGAAAGCAGAGATAAGCAACCTATGTTTAAAGCTACAGAGACTGGGAGCCAGTGAAGCAATGCAAGAAATTGCCAGGCAATAGGAGGAACTGCTGGGAACAATCTCGCGGGTTGACTCATACTGCAACATGCAAAACAGGTACATATGCAGCAAGATGGTGCAACATCCTGCACCTGGGTCAGGGCAATCCCAAACACAAATACAGGCTGGGCAGAGACTGGATTGAGAGCAGCCCTGAGGAGACCCCCCCCTGCAGTCCTGCATCCAGCTCTGGGGCCCCAACACAAGAGAGACGTGGAGCTGCTCAAGCAAGTCCAAGGAGGTCACAAACATGCTCCAAGGACTGGAGCACCTCTGCTATGGAGCCAGGCTGAGAGAGCTGGGCTTGTTCAGCTTGGAGAAGAGAAGGCTCCACAGAGACCTTAGAGCAGCTTCCAGTCCCTAAAAGGGGCCTACAGAAAATTTGGAGAGTGGCTTTCTAAAGGGCCTGTAGTGACAGGACAAGGGGGAATGGCTTTGGGCTGACAGAGGGGAGATTCAGATTAGGAAGAAATTCCTCACTATGAGGGTGCTGAGGCCCTGGCACAGGTTGCCCAGAGAAGCTGTGGCTGCCCCACCCCTGGCAGCGTTCATGGTCAGGCTGGACAGGGCTTGGAGCAACCTGGTCTAGTGGAAGGTGTCCCTGCCCATGGCAGGGGGTTGGAACTGGATGAGCTTTAAGGTCCCTTCCAACCCAAGCCATTCTGCGATTCTATGATGATGATTAAGACTGGAGAGGATTTAAGCCAACAAGGTGATCACAGCAACAAAGACATGAAACGAGGTGTTCCTGGATGGTAGGAGTTTTAGCTGTTTAGTTAAAGAGTAACACCCTAGAGGCTTTACAGAGTGAATGAAATGAAGGATTTGGAGGTGAATAGAAACTACATTATTGGCCAGAGAGGTGAGACTGGAGTATAATTCACAGTGGCAAAAAAAAAAAAAAAAAAAAAAAAAAAGTGTGAGGAATTTATGTTTTTTACAAGTGGAGACTGACATGTAAGTATCAAACCTAAGTTTCATCAGGCAAAGGCTGATTTTATTCAGAGCCAAGAGACAGCCAAGAGTTAAAACATTCAGCTGAGCCACAGATGAATCTACATTTGGCGGCAAGACTAACAACAAAGTGCTGTAGGATAAGACAAAGGGTTAAGGATGGAGCTAAACTGGACCTGCAATGGAAGCCAGAGAGCAATGAAGATAGCTGGAAGCATACACAGTCAAGGTTGTTCCAGCAGGCAAAGGAGAATCAGGTCATGACAGTTTCAAAAAACATGGTATTGTGAAAGTAGCGAAGTTACCAAGCACAGAGAGGAACCAAGGGGAACCAAGGAGGTGCTCAGAGGTTAGAAGTTAGCAGAGAAGATAGCAGAGCTCCAGGATGGGACCGCAGGGCCACCCAAGTATCAACAATTATCATCAGCATGAAAAAGGATTACGAGGTTAAGATTTGAGTGTAGTCAAAGGATTCCCTTCAGACGTAGATCAAAGCCAGTAAAGCAGGCTTTGACTGTCAGAAAGAGCCAGGTGAGAGTTAAAGATGAACATGGTAAGGAAAGTGGAAAATTTGCATGAAAAGAGCAAACGAAGTTGCTATAAATGTGGCAAGGAAGAGAAGAAAAGCATCTACGGTAATATACAGGAGATTTCCAGTCACTGACTTCATGCAAAAAAGCAGGAAGCAGGAGTTATAAATTCTTTCTTGATTTTAACAGCTTCCAGTGGACTTGTACCAATTTTCAAAATTACAGGGTTGGAGGGGTGGGTTGCTTTTTTCTTCTCTTTTAAAATCAGAACACAAAAGCACCAAAATCTACATCAACTTGGGGAAAAAAAATCCGTAACCCACACTTCAAAAGACCCTGTCAGCAGAAGTTGTTTTAAATATTCTAACATAATTAAAGCAAAACAACAACAAAACACACACAAAAACCAGCTTATTGTGTGCTATGCAGTAAATGAGAGATGGAAGAGTCTGCTGCAGCCTCTGTGTCCTCAGGTGGGAGGATACAGGCACAGCCTCGCACTTAACCAGAAACTAATCGGATTTCATGTTTGAGAGTTGAACAGCTGGACAGCAATCTGCAGAAGACATCCCCAAAAGCCACTCACTCTTCAGAGCTTCACAGACATCTTTTTCAATCTATGTGACCTCACAGAAAAACCTGTTTAAGTCTATGCCACAAACCAAGGATATGAGTGCCATTTATAAAGTCAATTTGATACTAATGTAGAGCATCCAATAACTGATTATCTTTACTAGAACAGGCTTTTTTCTAACAACACATCTTTATTCAAGCTCCAATTAATGCTGAGAATGAAACAAGAATTTGTAGAACAAAAATTTTTCATTGTTTAAAACCAGAACCACCCAACTTGAGCACGGTTTGTATTTCTTAAGGCAGATTTCCCCAGCTGCTATGCAAGCATACTTTTAAATACAAATCTTCAGAAACATCCCTCTGCCCCCCTCCCAAAGTGTGGCAACAAGCAAAACCTTTCAAAGAGGAGGAAGTTTACTTGAAAAGGATACAAACCTATTCAAGTAATTAATAAAAAGTAGTAACTAATAAAAAACCCTCTTCTGCTCCCCCAGCTGCCAAACAGACAAAGCTGCATATGTCTCAGGAAGCAAGAAGTTCAGGAGAAGGCAGCTGGTGGTTCCCCAAAGCAAGTAACAGTTAAAGCTTTTTATTACAGTACGTGCTTATATTTAAAATCTGTTAAACACACAAAACAACTGTTAGATTAAAAAAAAAAAGAAACAAACAAGATGTGCTACTCATTTAACCACTGGTAATTAGGTAAAATCCCTACAGGAATCTTCATTGAGATATTGCCCCAAAACATCCCATCTCTGTATAGCAGCACATCTGTGAACTTTACATTATTAGAGGCTAAGTGTACTTGAATCAGGCTTAAACCTCTCTTACCTCAATGTCAAGTACTTCCACTGTGTTGTCCAGCATCTTTATTTTGATCGGCAGGTCCCGCTCCTGTGTTTTGGCAGGCAATGACGCCATTGCAGTGGAGAGGTTCTGTCCTGGCTCCAAGGTACTCACTCCCATAGTCTTCTGGACACCCAAACGAGAGCCGGGAGCCTGCAGGACCCTATATGTTCCTTCTATCTCTCCCATCTTTCGACATTGAGAAGAGTCTAAAGAAACCTAGAAGAAAATGGAGCCTGAAAGTTTTCCAACAATATCCCATATGAAAATACTACCCACTGAAGCACAATCGCACACAAAGTCCTTATTTAACACTCTTCATCCCACTATCAAAACCAGTAATAAAGCTGATGAAACTCTGGTCAGAAATCCAGCTGCTGGGAAAAAAAAACAAGTGGCAAAAAAATACCTATTACAAAACATGGTTAGGAAACGGGACATTCAAACCTGTCACCTCTACCGTCCTTACACAATGACATTTGAATTTCCAGTTCATTTTTCTGCCAATTTAGGTCCCTAAACCAGATCACCACATGCAGCATGAGCACTGTAGACAGCACAAGGAAAGCTGCAGGCAGAAAAGGGTAAGGCAGGACTCTGCCTTTCACTGGTACCTGGCCATCCCACTGACTTTGTGACAAGGTTTGACCACACCCCAAGATAATAGGAACAATAAACTTTCTTCATCCCCCCCAGATGATGAGTCATGCAAAACTGTAACTGCTTCAACCAATGCTGGCAGCTCACAGCCTTCATCATGCAGATTTCTGCACAGATAACAGTTCTGCACCTTATTAGCAAACCTTTGCTGTACCCAGATTAAGTCAGTAGGCAAAAATCTCAATTACAGAAATCCACACTAGTTCAAGCAGGCCAACTCCTACATCATGATCCTTACTTCCATGGTTTGGTGGCAGTTGTTGCAGAGCTAATGTTTAATTTGACATGGGGGGAAAACAGCCTGCATGTCTCTCCCTGGCTCTCCCACACCACGGGAGCAGAGGCAGTATTTGGACATGGATTGCAGTGGGGTCTACAAGAACAAGAGGCACATGTGCTCAGGATGCAATGTGCCAAACAAAGCCACTGCCCCACTCTCACCACTGGCATGAAGGATTTGGCAACCATGTGCAAGGCATTCAGCAGAAACACACAGAGGAACATCTCAGCTCTTCAGTGCTTCTGGTTGCATTTCCCAAATACCATACTATGCCTAAACAATCAAAAATATGTGGATACTGACACTGGGACAGCCTTCACATGGCCACCACACTACAAAAAAATCAGTGAAGTGTTAGATTGTTTCCTAATAAACGTGTTTTGTCTAAAAAGGAGAGAGGCAGATCATAAAAACATTCCTTTGTCTCTCTACACTTTGAGTAGGTAGGCAGCCTGCTGTGGGGATTTAAATGGAGCCAGGGTTACATATTGTTAAAAACTGGGGAGTTGTGGGGGTGGTGGTGTTAGGTTTTTATCCTTGCACACATTGGGATTGGTCAAACATCTTCGTGGCTTGCAGACCAGTGGGTTTCAAGGTCTCTTTTTACACTTGCAGACACCCTCATGAGAGGGGAGAGATGCCTCCTACCTGATTACGCCTACCACAGGCTTGATTGGCTTAGCAGTCCCTCAGAGGCCATGTGAGTACTGCAGAGCCTTCCTGAGCAGCACAGCTCAAGACCACCAGAGAGATGCCTCCAGTCTCCCAGCTGATGACACACACCACAAGAAAGCATGGAAAGGACAATCTTAACCTTAGAAGAGCGTGTACACAGCTCAGTGCTCAACCTACAAGTTGTGGACAATTTCTGCTCATTTGTCACCTTTCACAGACCACCTTGTGCACATCATTTCACTGAACTTCCCATTCCACTGAACTTTTAGATCTCAGACTTTAAAACCAGCACCACCACATGAAGAATCAGCAGAGGCAATTGCCCAGGTTACACCTCTAACTGCTAACCTGGAGAGAAACCAATAGAATCATAGTATGGTTCAGGTTGGAAGGAAGGGACCTTAAAGATCACACAGTTCCAATCCCCTGTCATGGGCAGGGACACTTTCCACTATACTAGATTGCTCAAGGCACCATCCAGTATGGCTTGGTGTCATCTATATCCCCTTGATACTGCATCCCTTAGAACTTAACTGTATGGTAAGATTTCACTACTGCTGTTCAGATGCTTACAAGCAACTGAAGTTGCCCAGAATCAGTTACGCTCCTCAGCAGGCTATTAGACAACCACTCTTAAAATTAGCACTCTGTGACCACATTCATCCCGCTCTGAATAAACATCTACTAGAAGGGATGGACACTGCAGGAACCCAAAAGGAAAAAGATGTGAGCGCTGACGGAGGCTGTGCAAGGAGCAGCCCCATGGTACAGAAGCTTCTGCAGCATCCCCTCTGGCTGAAGCCAGCTGGTGCCTGAAGGCAAGGCAGGAAGACACCCCAGCTCCACACTAAATGAGGAGCTCCTGGGTACTTTTGCTAGCTCTGGTTACCAGCCAGGAGGGACCAAAGTCATGTCAAATGGAAACTGCAGATGTCAAAGTCCTTCCCCACAGGAAAAGTGAATTCAGCAGCACTTGGCCTCACATCTTGCTGATGACACATTTCTAAAAATATTTACCACTGAACTAGTCCCCATCCAGCATATATCCACATTTTAAAGGTCTAACAGGCACCTAGGCAGAAACACAACATGCAGCAGAACTAAGCCATGTTTCCCAGGGAAAGCAGTGCCCTGCTCACTGCGGGGCAGCTGAGAGGATCTCAACACATCCAGCTCCCTCACAGTGCACACTACCAATGCAGTTGCAATCAGTACAAATCCCCAAATAGCCTGGTCTGCTCCAGCTGCCTCAAAAACCAAAACTGGGAGGAATATTAATCAATCCAAGCATTGTTTCCAGTTCACAATCAATTTTAACTACATACCATGTTTTCTGTAAGCTACATATGACTTTTCTTAACAAAAACCATCATGCTATGATTTAGGAAGCGTTTCAGTTAAAGGAGCTGACTAAATGAAAGGCAGAGCAAAATTAAACAGCGAAGTCGGAGGTAGGCTGCAAGCACTGGGAAGAACGAGAGGCTCTATGGACAATAGGCAGAGCAGAGAAAGCGTCCAAGAGCTCTGCGAGCCTCCTATCGACCCCAGGCCAGCCAGGAGGAGGTCTCATTTACCTTCTCAACAATGCAAAACTAAAATGCAATGTTAGTAGTTCTATGAAAAAAAGAAAATCTCCCTTGCACTCACCCACCCTGAACTTCTTTACACTGCTTATCCTGACAATTTCCTATAAACCTGGGCCAGGCATCAAAGCTAAATCAGCCCCTGAAGCACAGTGACAGAATGACTGCCACTTTCAACCTCCAATGGAAGAACAAATGGAACAAAGCTTAGAAGATTTAGGTAGCTTTTTTGTTGCCTTTTTGAAATAGCTTTGAAGCCACAATGAATTTTGTCTTCTACTTGAATGAAATAAACTTACTTTTTCAGAAGCAAGACTGTTTTTCAGCCAGCAGCAAATCTGGACAGGCAGCTTACACCGGCACATATGCTTATGCAAGATACCAAGGGCTTTCAAAGAAACCCCTCCAAGTACAGTGCCTTTTGGTCAGTGACAGGTCACTATGACATTCCATCCCTTGCCTATGCAGAAGGCCGGACTGAAGTAACATCAGTTTCCCAGCTCCCTGATGTCAGCAGAGCAATCCCTGCTTCCCGTAAGAAGGGATCCCCTCCATCTGCACACAGTGGGACCCCATATGGATCAGCAAGGGAGCACTCTTAGAGAGAAGTGCTTCTTGAAAATTTCAGAGACGCTTTCAAATCAGGTCCTTTCCGTACACCAGAAGCAAAGTTTCATCTTTTACCTTTTTTACTAGGCAACAGCAAACCATTAATGTCACTAAACCAAGCTGGCACCAACTGATGCATCAGGAATCCAACAACTGCAGCAAAGAGTGGTGAAGACTGAGTGCCCAGCTGCACCAGGAGAGAAACATCTCCTTGAAACGCAGTTCCCTAACTCCTCTAACAAAACACCATCCCATCCCTCATCACAACCACAATAGGGGTCTTACAGCTCTTTCCTGCACTGCTGCACCCTGCAGCAGTGCTTGCGTGGAAGGCGCTGGAGGCACAAGTAGGATGGAGAAGGTCTGCGGCTGGTTCCTGCCAAATGAATGGGGCTTCAGGCACGCTTCTTTAACCCGATCACAGGGAATCAGCAGGGCGGCGCTGCACGACCCCCTGCACTCAGCCCAGCGAGCTCCGAGGGTCCCTTGCAGGGAGGCAGATGCAGAGCGCAAGGCATGGGCCGGGGCGCAGGTGCTCCAACACTCCCAGTACGAGCAGGAAGTGCCGAAGCCGCCGCCAGGCCCTGGGAAGCATCCCGGGGAAGGCGCTCCCGAGCCCGCCAGCCAGAGCCCCCCGCCCCCGGGTTGCCGGAGAGACCACCGCGAGCAGACCCTCCGGCTGCGCTGGCAGGGCCAAGCGCGGCCCTTACGCGAGAGCTTCCACCCAGTCACGAAGCGCACGACAGCGGCCGCGGGCGGCGGAAGCGTCGGACGCGCGGACAGGCCGAGCCGAGCCAGCAGCCCCGCTCCACGGCCCGCCCAGGGGCTGCGGATCCCGCTCGGCTCCCGGCCCGCGGAGCCCGCTGTCAGGAACGGCTTGCGGCCGTCCCGCGGGGAACGCCGCGCCTCGCCTCGCCTCGCCTCCTCACCTCAGCGCTTACGGCCGCGCCGGGCCGGGCGGTGCCGGCCGCCGTCCCACCGCGGGCCGCCGCAGCAACCCCGTCCCCGAGTACCCCGCACGCACCGGCCCCGCCCATTGAGCGGGCGGGGCGGGGCCTCGGTCCCTCAGACGGCCCGGCCCGGCCCGGCTCGGCTCGGCACCACCCCGGGCGCAGCTCAGCTCCTCCCGCCGCCGGGACCCACAGGGAACGTCGGCACCGGAGGGAGCCGCGCTGTGGGTGCGGGAGTCGCGGCCTCTGCCGCCGGAGCAGCAGGAGAGATGGAGACATGCAAGAATGAACCCGATCCCTTCTTCCGAGCATGTCGTGCTCCTGATCGGCACGCAGGGCTGCTGCGGCGCTCTTGTCCGTGTCCAATCAGTTCTGCCAGCCTTTTAGCATTATTTAAAAAACAAACACAAAAAAAAACCACCAAGATGTTTGTTTTCCGACATGAGCAGTGTGGCGGGGGTTGGAACCTTTAAAAGGATATTTATGCCAAATCTTTCCTGTCGGACCTCAAGGCAGTTAACTCACAGAAAGGCTGCCCCTTGCCCCTGCGCCCCAAAGAAGGGAACATACAATCACACAGCCACACATACCAAGGCACCCACGGCCAGCAGATGCTCTGCCCAGGGGTGCGAAACACTGGCAAATCCCATTTGCACAGGTGAGTGGTGCTCTGGTAAAATACCATTGCCTGAATCTTAGGGACCGCTTCATGTAACAAAGCTCATGTGTTTCACTTTGAGTAATAAACATTTTAGTTCTCATTTAGTTAACTTTCAGACAGATTTTAAATAGAGATACAAAGAGCCACAGCACTACAGAAGAGGGGAGAAGACACGAGTGCTGCACCCACGTGCTAAGATCCAACACAGATGGCTGAAGACCATCAGAACATCCCCCTCCTCCCTCTCCAGCCAGCAAGCCCATCAGTGAGTAACACCAACAAGAACCAAATGCGGTAGGAAATTCAGCACAGGGTGAACAGAGCTCTGCTCAAACAGACCTCTGCACCTCCCAGGTTCTGAGTCTGCTCAAAAGCAGACTCGGAGGCTGACTGATGACAAGAATCACAGAATCCCAGACTGGTTTGTGTTGGAAGGGACCTTCAAGTTCATCCAGTTCCAACCCCCTGCCATGGGCAGGAACACCCTCCACTAGACCAAGTTCCTCCAAGCCCCATCCAGCCTGGCCTTGAAAATTGTCAGAGATGGGGCAGTCACAGCTTCTGTGGGCAACCTGTGCCAGGGCTTCACCACCCTCACAGGGAAGAACTTCTTCCTCATGTCTGATCTAAATCTCTCCTCTGTCAACTTAAAGCCATTCCCCCTTGTCCTGTCCCTACAAGTTCAGAGTACTTCCCAAAAAGGACTGCTTTTGACAAACCCTTCCGATCCCTGAGGTACCATGTGTCACTAGAGCCTGCTTTTCAAGATGAGAAGTAACAAAAATAAGAGAAATATTTGTATTTCTCTAGGAATGGATTGATGGCCAATAGCCCAAGAAATGTCAAGAGCCACCTTGTTTCTGAGAACTTGACCTTTTCACAGCAATTTGAAAAACAAAGTATTAGCATAGCACGTGACTTTTATATTAAACAAAACACACAATTCATGTAGAACAGCCCTTTCAACCTGGACGAGCTTCACCACTCTCACCCACAGAAATAAGCAAATTTAATGAGTAATTCCTGACTAGCAACATCTTCATCTCTTAAGAAAAGACACAAGGTTTTAAAAATATGTCCCATTATTTCTTTAAAAGTGAAATGGAGCTGAAGAATCTTATGCATACAAAAACATCAGGAAAGTTACAAAAAGCATGCACAGTATTTTAGATAACTCCATTCATAAAACCACTCATTATTCCAATAAACTGAAGTGCTTTCATTAGCAAAATTGATATCTCAGTATCCTGTTTTGCCCACCATTTATATTACACTTCCATAGGCATGGGTTTTAGTCGCATCTTAAGCACTAACATAGTTTTGCATCCTTTAAAGTGCAGATATTTCAGAGCAATCTTCATTTCAATCATTTGCTTTAACATCTAAAAAGAGTAGAACTTGTCTTGTGCAAAAAAGTAGCTGTTGCTAAGTTGGAGAACAGATCTGATGAGATCACTTTAAAGGCAAAATACAACAACAATCAGAGAGGAAGTAATAATTACAGATATAGTAAAGTCTTCAGAAGCATCAACACCCTGCTGTTTATGCTTCACTGTATATTGCTGTTATTGCTAACACAAAACACATGTAATTTACGGTGCTGAAACAATCCAGCACTGAAGGTGCTGCGTGTTTAAGTGTCCACGTACCCAGTACTTTGGCTTCTACCTGCAGCTCATTTCTAGCCTTTCCACCATAGCATGAGGAGTTCAGCAGGATGCACGAGTACTTCTCCAAGACCTGCTTTCTTGCCATGAACCTGAACCTTAAGAAGTCTCTCTTCTTTCCTTTTCATATCTGCATTCCCAATTCTTCAGGGCAGAAAATATCACCTATGCTGATGGTACCTGGCAGTGGGGTTTGACCAGGTTGCTCAAAGCTGCATCCAACCTTGCCTTGAACACTTCTGAGAGTCGGGCAACCACAGCTCCTCTGCGACTATGTGGCCTTGTAAAAAGTCCCTCTCCAGATTTTTTGTTGGCCCCTTTAGGCACTGGAAGCTGCTCTAAGGTGTCTCTGGAGCCTTCTCTTCTCCAGGCTGAACAAGCCCAGCTCTCTCAGCTTGTCTCCATAGCAGAGGTGCTCCAGCCCTCGGATCATCTTTGTGGCCTCCTCTGGACTCACTCCAACAGGTTCACATTCCTTTTGCATTTGGGGCAAATGCTACAATTCACTGCCATTGTCCTGCTCTGGTTCAAGCTGGTACAGTGCCTTGTACTACAGTTCTTGCATCTGGAGATATTCAGTGACTTGCTGTACACATTGTTAGCCTAAGCATGGTGTTGGTTAGGACTAACTGCAAGGGCTGACAGTTTTCTCTACAGGACGGTCACTCTTCTTTCCCTTCATCTTTGAGGACCTGGTTTCACAGTACCAGCCATAAAGCACCTCAGATGTCCTCCAAGGGAAAACTTCTCATTTCCACAAATGTGGCCACATCTTAAGTTGATTGTCATGATAGTTAGTGACTGACCTGGTCTTATTCCTGATCTGAATGAGTTTCATCCCAGAAGACCTCAGTCGAATACTTTGCAGTACTTTGTAGTTTGTAATGGTCTGTGCAGCAGAACCAGACAGGAGACCAGTTGTCTTGTCTCACTGTATTGTCTTTCACATTGACTCAGACATCTCAGTAGACTGGTCTACATGGATTGCCAAATCATTCCTCAACAAGCCCTCCTCCTAACAACTCAGAATTGCATCAGACCACTTCTCAAATAGGAAGATCTGGCAATTTCAGCATTATAGCCAGGTGCTGTTCTGTACTTACAGCCCAATCGTACTCCAGATGGTAGGAAAAAATGAAAAAGAAGAGAGTGAAATCACAGAATTTGATCAATACACTGACTGTCATAAGCAAAGGGTGAAAGACTCAAGCCAAGGTGAACAGGAATTCCTGGATAATCAGAGATTTGATCCACATGATCAGCACAAAGAATGAATAACACCTGAATAATACCTGTACATATTACTTCACAGAATTACTCTTATACCAAGTTCACTTACTGTTAAAATTGACCTGGAGGTACAAGAAATTCTGCTCTTCAGTATTAATGAAGGGACTTCAAAACCTGGCAGAACACACCTTGTTCTACTGGCAAAGATATAATGTCAAAAGTACTTATCATTAGCAGCATCTTGCTAAGCCAAACAGAGAAACTAACTTCCATGGTACAGAAATTTGCGGACTCTGGAGGGGAAGGGGATTTCCACTTCCAATCTTAACCTGCTTCTGCTTCCCCCCTTCCCAGTCATGCTATCAACACTTCCCACCAGTGTAATCCTTTGGGTTTTTCAGGCTGCTTACCTCTGCAGCATTTTTGAGCAGCCCATTTACACACACTGTATGTAACCAATTACCTTATCATTTATAAAGTGCAAAGTCCACTAGCCTCAGACTGTGACCTAGAATTAAACCTTCAGTGTTAACCAGTTCTTTAGAACAGGCATGGACGCTTACATAGAGGGAAAATACTGCTCACCTGCTAACAGAAAAAAATAGTGGATGCCATCCTTTTTTACAACTGCCTATGTTGACTTTCCTAATCATAGCTGCATTTTAAGTTGGCTATCATGGTGAAAGTGGCAATTATAACAGACAAATGAAACACAGCAGATGTTCATACCTGTGTGTGCACACGCAGGCGCAGGCACTTGCTCTGCAACTTCTTTCAGTCTGATTAGTATACTAGTCTAAACACGTTCTCACTACCCAGAAGGTTCAGTGTGTAGCCAGTAGAAGCTCTGAATCAACAGCACAGGAATCGAGGGCATGCACAGGCTACAAGCTGCAAAGAAATACGGCTGCTGAGACAAAACACTGAAACAAAAGTCCAGGCAAAACCTGCCAACTGTGCCACCTATTTTCTTAACCTACAGGTAAACAACTCAGTCCAACCGCATGTTGCCCCCGTGTGGTAAATCATCCTATTGCAGAAGAGACTATCCACAGAATTCTATTTTTGCTTTAAACTGAATTCTAACATATTTTGATAGGTGTCAGTTCTTTGACTGTAATAGCCTAAAAATTGAACAGGTATGAAACGTTCTTTTCTAAAGCTATGAAATTTATACATCTTTTTTTTTAGTTACCAAAACCCGCACCTAAGGTTGACCAAGCATATTTGAAGCAGCAAAGCCTAAAAAACCCAACCTCACACAACTGGAAGCATCAGAAAGTTCCCCCTCCCCCATTTTTTTTTTTTGTTTAAAATCTCATTGATATTCATCTTATTTCCCTACCAATTAAAATCAGGCAACTACTTATTTCTTTAGAGGAGCCGCACAAGGGTACAATCCAGTCACAACTTGTACGGTGCTTCAAAGATCTACATCAAAAACTTCTGTAAGTGGCTAGGAGGAGGAAAAAGACATCACCAAAGAGAAACCACCACCCCCCAAATCTGAATTTCTAAAAAGAGAAAATGATCACCTCTTTTTCACATGCCAGTAAACTTTAGCCTACACAACTACACAAGAGCCCAGTTAATCATAGAATAGATCAGTTGGGCTGGAAGGAACCTTAAGGCTCATCCAGTTCCAACCCCCTTCCACTAGACCAGGTTGCTCCAGGGCCTGTCCAGCCTGGCCTTGAACACTGCCAGGGGTGGGGCAGCCACAGCTTCTCTGGGCAACCTGTGCCGGGGCCTCAGCACCCTCACAGGGAAGAATTTCTTCCTAACGTCAAATCTAAATCTCCCCTCTGTCAGCCCAAAGCCATTCCCCCTTGTCCTGTCACTACAGGCCCTTGTCAAAAGTCCCTCTCCAGATTTCTTGTGGGCCCCTGTAGGCACTGGAAGCTGCTCTAAGGTCTCTGTGGAGCATTCAGTTGTCCAGGCTGAACAAGCCCAGCTCTCTCAGCCTGCCTCCATAGCAGAGGTACTCCAGCTCTCAGAGCATCTTTGTGGCCTCCTCTGGACTTGCTTGAGCAGCTCCATGTTGAGAACTCATAGGTTTAACTTTTCACTGTTACCAGTTTAGTTTAACCAAAGTTTAGTTTGGGTTTACAGCATAGGTGCACAAAGGCAAAACCACACAAAAATATTTCAGTAGTGAGGTTAGTTCCTACCTGTCAGAGTTGGGTACATTGAAAGAATTTGACTAATATTTCAGCCTGTCCTCCACTGGACTCACTTGAGCAGCTCCACGTCCCTCTTGTGTTGGGGGCCCCAGAGTTGGATGCAGGACTGCAAGGGGAGGTCTCACCAGAGCAGAGTGGAGGGGCAGGATCCCCACCCTCGACCTGCTGGTCACCCTCCTTTTGATGCAGCCCAGGACATGGTTGGTTTCTGGGCTGCAAGCGCACACTAATGGGTCAATGTTGAGCTTCTTGTCAACCAACATCCCTAACTCCTTCTCCTCAGGGCTGCTCTCAATCCAGGCTCTGCCCAGCCTGTATTTGTGCTTGTGACCCAGATGCAGGACTTGCACTTGGCCTTGTTGAACTTCATGAGGTTCAAATGGGCCCATCTCCCCAGCCTGTCCAGGTCCCTCTGGATGGCATCCCTGCCCTCCAGTGTGTCAACCACACCATACAGCTCAGTGTCTTAAAGATCTATGTTTCAAAACAGAACAAAAAGAACAACCATAAATATAAAGGAGAAAAAGGCTTAGACCTATTTAATAAAGAAAATACTTCAGAGCAAAAATAAAAGAAAAAAGGGATCTACAGACAATGATCACAGATAACAATTATTTTACTGCCAAATAAACCTGACTTGAGATTTTCAGTAACACTAACTGTGCTACCTTTTGTTACCTTCAAAAATGAGGCAACCAAATGGTAGCCTGCTAGCGAAACAGCGAACTGTTAGATCCCCACAAACACATTGTTTCAGCTGTTTGAGCCACTGAATAGAGCCCTTAAGCTCCCAATGCCATTGAAAGGCAATAACTGAGCACAGCCCAGGGCTGCATATGGCGACTGGACACACGTGCTGCCATTCCAAGGTTTCCAAGTAGATAAAGTAGGCAGCCTGATGCTATTTGCTGGATATGACAGGAAGATTAAAACCATTTTTCTTTCTCTGGGAACAAACTTCCTTAAGAGAGCTCTAGTCAGCAAGATAACTGCTTCACCAAAATACCACCAGAGAGCCAAATCGCACATTCTCTTCAGAGGAAAAGGCTCTGAGCTTGGAGCAAGTACCACTAAAGGAACAGCCTGACCTAGGTTTTAGGGATTCCCTTACGGAAAAGCTTCTTAAAAGTAGAACTTAATCAAGAACATCAAAACAACAGGGGAATTGCAGATTAGGAGGCACAGGAGTGGGCATGTTCCGAATAAAGCATTTCGCTGTCAGTGCCTTTCCCTTTTTTAAATAAACATGCTGTTGAAGCAGCACAGGATCTGTTTCAATGAGTGTTTTACATTAGCTCTCGGGGTGTGTTTATTTACTCATTCTATAGAGTATGCTGAGTTATCTTCACATAACTTGGGAGCTCCTCTGCTTCCTACATAGGAATTTTCCCACATAGGAATTTTCCCATGAATTTTCGCTTCTGCTCATAAAGGTGAGGTGATTCCTTCTCTTTGCCCCACCATCCTCAATTTGTTTCTTAATAAAAATCAGGAGGGCAGCCAGCCTGAGACACTTTAAATATGATACCTCCACAGTGAAGTTGCTAATGGCTAGCACATCTTCTAACTCAAATCTTAGTGACCTTTTGCTGGCTGTATCTTCCCTTATGGGACTCATGGTTGAGCAGAAATTTGTACCTGGCAACATGGACCCCTCTTGGAAGACAGCCATAGCTTAAATCTGAGGTGCCACACCAGTTACATCACCAGAGAAGATATGTGCAAAGATGAGGATCCAATGAGGACTGAGACTAGAGCATGAACAATTAACTGCATCAATCCCACAAAACCATTTATATACTGGGTTTCAAACAATGTGAACAGGAGTAAGCCCCAGGCTTGGCAGTGAGTGGTTCTCCTCATTCTTTTCCTACCATGGAGCTCAGGCTTTCCCACAGCAATCAAAGCACCGAACCCCTTCCTTTGTGGGACCTGTTTCTTAACAACTGGAGCTGTCTGCAAGGCTGCCTCCACTCTAGCCAGAGGTAGTTTCCAAGAAGAATGCTGTTCTCTGTCTGAGGTAGCTGGTCACCTCCTCTGTCTTGCTGGATTTACAGGCTCTCATTCCTGTGGGTGGAAGTAAACTTCATTTGTCTGCTGCATTTCAAGCACCGAAACTAACCTTGCAAACGCACAGCTCCATCAGAAGATCTTGCCTTGCTAAACATTGTAGAAACTCACCAACACACCTGAAACTTTGACACACCCATCTATGGCTATGATCCAGACCCAGGCAATCCTGTCACAGCTGGGCATCACTGTGAACAAAGCCAGCCAGCAAACCACTCCTTAGACAAACTTCTTTCTCCTCATACTCCCTCCATTCCCAGTTTCTGAACTTAACCCAGAATTACACAAAATCTGCCTTTCCTGCACATGCTCTCACTTGGTTACTGTGATAACAGCCTGATTTTGGCATCATTCAAATCTTCATATAAAAGGACACACAAGCAGGTAACAGCACCTCCCATTTTTTTTGATGATGAAGAGACTCTTGTTCAGCCTGGAGAAGAGAAGGCTCTGGGGAGACCTTAGAGCAGCTTTCAGTCCCTAAAAGGAGCCTACAGAAAATTTGGAGAGTGGCTTTCTAAAGGGCCTGTAGTGACAGGACAAGGAGGAATCAGAGAGAAGATTTAGATTTGACATTAGGAAGAAGTTCTTCCCTGTGAGGGTGGTGAGGCACTGGCACAGGTTGCCCCAGAGAAGCTGTGGCTGCCCCACCCCTGGCAGTGTTCAAGGCCAGGTTGCACAGGCCTCGGGGCAACCTGGTCTAGTGGAAAGTATCTTTGCCCATGGCAGGGGGTTGGAACTGGATGAGCTTTAAGGTCCCTTCAACCCAAACCATTTGGTGATTCTAAGGGAGAAAACAAACAATCAGATGAAAAAACCCAAACCAAACCAAAAACAAACAACAACAAAAAAAAACAAACCCAACCCCCCCAAAAGACCAGCAAACCCCCACATCCCTCTTTTTCCATAGACCTTTTAATACTGCCCAGGACAGTTAAACTGCCAGTGCACTGCTAAGAAAAAGGCTGAATGCAGTCTTTTTTGGTACGCTTGTTAATGAAATGCCAAACATTCTTTTCTCCTCGCATCACAAGACAGCTTTCTTCTCAGTTGCTCACTCTGAGGTCATTAGAATGTTTATAAAGTATGAGTAACTTATCCACAGGTGTCATCTAAATGAAAGCCTAGGAGCAAGTGGTGTTAATTTGATTGCCATCCCAGCCATCCTAATATTTAGAATGACCTGAAACAAGTACACAAGAGGCTCTACACAATCTCCTTTTTTGCTAAAGAACCAAGGTGGCCAGGAAGTATGCTCCGAGTACTCTCTTCAGAAAAGGGAACACATCTCTAGACAACTGTCACTCTAACCAAGACAAATAGAACCTACAACAATGTTACTCCAAAGGTATGGATGAAATACAAGAAAACCAATGGATTCTTGAAGAAACAAAAAAAGGGTAGGAGTAGAAAGCCAGAAGAGAAAAATCGACTGAATAGCACAGAGACAATAAGAAGAAAATTAATCCTGAGTATGTTGAAGAATGGTATGAGTAGGTGAAAAGGACTGGGAAAAAAACGTTCATAGAAGTGCAGGTATAAATTGGATGATAAATGAATTCAGAGAAAAAAAGTTTAAAACCCACACAGTTACACAGAAAATCCAAATATATTTAGCTGTATTATGCTACTGCATCTAAAACCCATGAGAGTTTATCTGCATAGCCATATACTAACAATTCACTGCAATTCCTCCAAAATAATGTGATCGCTTGGTTTTATGAAGAAGATTTAAAGTAAAATAAAACTTGTTCCAGCCTCTAAGCACATAAGACAACATGCTGCCTAAAAATGCATTAGTGCATTCCTAAAAATGCTTCTAGCACTGTCAATGGCAAAAAAAGTACACAAAGGACATTTGCAATGTGGACAGTTAGGCTTATAATGAATTTAATAATATTTATACTACAGTACTGTAATATTTTTATTTTTTGTTTCAAGCCCAATCTTCCTTTCTCTTTCTACATAACAGCATATAATAAAAAGGTTTGAGAAGACCCCTGCCACTAATCCATACATTTACGAATAGAAAACTTACAATATGTTGTCTTCTTTCAAAAAGTAGGTCTGACATATTCAGGATGCTTCCTTGCCTCTCTCTCTTCTCCCTATAGCCTAAAGATGCATCTTCCTTTAACGTACCAGTTCTACACTAAATACTGCAGATAAATGAAACATAAATACATAATAATTACAGGACACACAAGTCTGGTGAGAACTGCTGAAAAGGTATGATCCCATAGGTAGGACTTTGGCAGCTCTGAGAACACCCACGGGGAAATGCACTGTACCAATACACTTGAAGCATATCATACTAAATGACCATATTTTATGCAGGTTCACCAGTGCATTCTCTTTCAAACACATCTGCATTTCTTTTTTTATATTTAAAACATATCACCACAAACAAATTAATATTGCAAAGGTTGATTATAATAAAGAATCATAACAAAAAAAGGTGCATTTTAGCATTTTTTATTTTAGTTTTGGCTACTGGCAGTACATAAAACAGAATATAACAATTTTTGTATCAAGAGCAAGTAATTTTTACTACTAACTATAAAGCTCTGCAAATCCAAAAGTATTTTGACTCCTAAAATAAAAACCGTTACAATGCTGTAACAGAAGAAGAATTGTGGCTACTTCAGCAAGCCACTGAACAACAGCTATGTTTTGTCTCCAAGTATTTCTTCTACCAGTAGTTGAGTTTGTCTGAAACAGAATCTGAGAAAGGCAGTCTCGCTTTTCATGTCTTACCATGAAACCATTAATTACAAGACCACCACAAGAAAGTGAAGGGGAAACAGACCTTCAGAGACATCAGGCACACTATGAATGATTGCCCCAAAGACTTGGGAAGAAGAAACTATTGGCTGTCTTAAGTATTTCACTTAAAACAGCAAGTGACATAAACTTGCCTTTTCTTATTAAAAACCAAACCAAAACATAGGAAAATACTTCTCCTGCTAGATTTTGTAGATCAAAAATTACCTGCCTAAGAATCAAAACAGAATACCCTGATCAGGTATTTTAATAGAAACATGATATTTCAAAGAATAAGACACTGCTTAAAATAATTCCACAGGTAGTGACCCAACAGCACTAAATGCATGGACAATCTGCTTTTGTTCCCATGCTAGAAAATACAGGAAAAAACTATCAAACCAACATACAGAGAGAGAGAGACGCAACCAGTCTCCCTTTGCATGCATTTTTGATTTCAGAGTTTTTCTTCAAGTATGGGTTCATAGTACTATTGCAGCTTACCAGACCCTACCAAGCTTATAGGAGAAAACACAGGATGTCCCAGAGATGGCAAAGCAGACAGCATCTGAAGCATACTGTGTGCAAAACATTTAACAGAGAAAGACCAGACAAACAGCTTAAAACTGGATAAATGCTGCATTATCAGGGAAAAATAAAAACAACAACAAACAAACCAAAACCCCCAAAAAACAAAACAGATTTGTGGCAACGAAGCACAGCATGGTACTTCACAAAGTACTCAATGACTTAAGTGTATCATAACTTCGTTTTGGAAACTTATGACAACTGATTCACAAAATTCATCAAAATATGTAGAACTAAATCAGGTGTTGTGGAGTGTTTTCTGACAATACTATCACATTACTTTGTTTCTACACTTTCTTTTGAAAAAGCAAGACAAACTTAGAAGTGCATGTTTTCCCATCTAAGTTTTATATGTAAGTATATGAAAAACAGGACTTAACTCTTCTGAGCACCTCAACACAAAAATAAGGTTCTCATTTTCACTTTTGTTGAGGTTAAGGAAGGTCAGACGAGTTGTACAAAACTTTGGCAGTAACTGCTTTTGAGGAGAAAACTGGAGCTCCCTAGCAAAGGCTACAATGCAGGATTTTACTTCACATTTTTATAAAGATCAAATATAAATCAACTCTCTAACAGCAGTTTCAGACAGGTAAACATTTCAGTTGCTTTGCAGGTTTGTATTTAATCAAGCCACAGAAATAGGGCTGGATTCGCACGTTAGCTGTACAAATACTATTCTTTTTTTCAAAGAAACGTTAAAAAAAAAAACCCTAAACCTATCAAAGTCATAGCTGCACCTGAGCTTAAAGAAGAGAAAAGCTGCAATTCTAGCTGTTTGTTAGCTGTTCAGATAGCAATGTTTTATAACAGATCAGATTAGGAAATCTGATTGCTGGCTTTATCAGAAGTAGTAAAAACCAACTATGGTATATTACTGCTTACCGTCCCAGCTGCCACCTATGGAGCTGTACACTACAGCTGTTCTTATGTAATGCAAATGCAATACCAGACATGATATGTAGTTCAAGTCCAGCCATTCTAAAAACCAGTCTCCTTTACTGTCAGTGTTAAGGAAAGTGACCTTGGCATTAAAAAAAAAAAGAGAAGTATAACTTATCAGAGTCACTTCTGAAGTAATCCTGCTGACTCAATCTTGGAGCAAGACCTTAAAATACAGTTTGCATTGATCCTGTCAGGCACAGATCACTTCAAAAACAAGAGGAGTGTGCTACCATATATATTTTATACTACAATCAACAGTTTCCAATGTCCTAAAAATTGTATGAAAATACTCATTAGGAATTCTAGAATCTCTTATGTGTTTGGATATAGGAAGCACCCATGAAAATAACTCTTTGGGGTTTAACTCATTTAACAACATTGGCATTATTCAAGTTCCTTTGGCTACAGTAAAGCCAGAAAATAGCAGGACTGATTTGTGCTGGCCTACAAGAAAATCTTAAAAATTCTCTGCAAAAAGAGTTTAGGCAAACAATATAGAATAAAGAATATATGTCCCACAAGGTTAAATCATGCTTATTATATAAAATACAGTGTGCCTCTTAAAGAGACATTTCTCTTATTTCTTTTCTTCAGACAAAATGCATGCTTAAATTAATCTGATACTTGCAGAGGCCAATGAAAACATCTGCAGTGAGTAGAGACAAAGAAAGGGCTGATGGACTCACGGCATGGACTTACACACCCGCAAACACGGCAAAAAATACAAAGTTAACCTTGCCGGGATCTTTAGTGAGGTAACACTGACAGCTGCTTATTTCTACATGTAATACAACATTTTTCTACATATTTCTATATGTAATACAAAGTTAAGAGCAGGGAGCCAGTAAGTCATACAAAAAAATATCATCTAACACCTTATCAGGCTGGAAAAGTTTCAATGTCTATTTCTTATCCCTCATACAATGGGAAACTGAAAAATCAGCTCAATATAAGAATTACTAAACAAAACCAAAGTCAAATGTGCATAATATATAAAATACTGACTACATGTTATGAAATATGCATCACAAGTTACCACAATGCATTTCCACATTAAACTTTAAAGCAAACTCCAAGTCACATGTTGAACAAAAGGCATCCTTTCTGGTATAACACCACCGTAATTCAACTTCAGAAGGTCTCCGTTAAGTCAAGGTATAATCTAAAATCAAGACAGAAAATAAAATTGAAGATCAGCTATCTTCTTACAGTTAGACACCTGAAAGAACAGCATGCATTTTAAAAACCACAATGAAACAATGACTTCATCATGAGTTTGAGAATCACCCGCTCACCCAATTCCAAAGATTCCTTCAGTGATTCTTGCCAGCATATATTGTACTGACTTTCTGGAAAATTTGGATATACAGACACACATATACACACAACCACACTAATGTTTAGCTCAGTTCCAAGCCATTTTACTTCACAAACAGCAGTTAAACCTTAAAAATTAAGACTGAAACCTACAGAAACCCACCTTGTGAACATTTTTCCAAAACTTCTTAATACCAACCATAGCAATGAGCAGTTAAAGGAAAAACCCTTTAAGTGACTATATAAACATCTTACTATTTATACATGGTGCTCATGAACTGCGCTGTTATCTCCGTCTCCACTTTGCATCTGCAGCTGCATCTGGGCCTTCATTCTTGCAATCATCTCCTGCATACGACGAAGCTGGAAAAGTAGCACAAAAGAATCCTGTGGCCTAGTCTCACCTCAGAATATGATTCTTTGCTGCCACCACATTATTAATTATTTATATTAAAGAGAGGACACATCTGCATTATCTTTATCTGTTAGGTAACAGTCTCAGGTTCTGGTGTCTTCTACTGCTCTTTTCATCCTTCAGAAGGTTGGAAGTTTACTGACTGAAATAAGCAGGCTTCATTACTGTAAACTGGGATGAGATTTTTGAGCATCCATAAATGGGAGTCTCTGCTTCCTCTGAAGTTAAATGAATAAAAATGATGGTGCTGAAGTGCTGAACACTTGTTACTAAAGCTTATCACCAGAAGAAAGGCAGCTTATGTATGTCCCTCCAAACTACACCTGGATCTGTCATTAAAAAAATTGTCAGGATCGCTTCCCAATTCCCTTGCTAGTGAGGACTAGGTGGAATCACATATTACAAGCAAACTATCCAAGGAGACATAAATGTAATTAGAAATGGCTGAAGCTCAATTTTAGAGCATTGCAACATTGCCAATTATGTAACTCAGCTACTAAGATTAAATTAGCTGTGTTGCATGTACAATAGTCAAATTTGTTTAATGTACCCAACTTTGACATGTAGAAGTGAACCTCACTACTGAAGTATTTTTGTGTGGTTTTGCCTTTGTGCACCTATGCTGTAAACCCAAACTAAACTTTTAAGCTTAACAGTGAAAAGTTAAACCTATGAGTTCTCAGCATGGAGCTGCTCAAGCGAGTCCAGAGGAGGCCACAAAGATGCTCTGAGACCTGGAGCACATCTGCTACGGAGACAGGCTGAGACAGCTGGGCTTTTTTGGCCTGAAGGCTCTGGGGAGATCTTAGAGTAGCCTTTCAATACCCCTTTAAAGTGGGGCTTATAAGAAAGATGGGGACAGGCCCTATTCTTTTTATTAGGATCTGTAGCAAAAGGAGAAGGAGTAATAATTTTAAACTAAAAGAGGGTCGATTCAGACTCTACATAAGAAATTCTTTTACAATGAGGGTGGTGAAACACTGAACCAGGTTGTTCAAAGAGGTGGTACATGCCCTGTCCTTGGAAACATTCAAGGTCAGTTTGGATGGGGCTTTCAGCAACCTGATCTCCTTGAAGATGTCCCTGTTTAATGCAGCACGGGGGTTGGAACTGGATGGGCTTTAAAGGTACCATTCAGCCCAAAGCATTCCATGATTCTAAGAAATAGTTACATTTTTTATATTCCTTGAAAAAACAACCCTTTTCATTTTTACTTCTGGGACTTGCATAGCCATTAAGACCACTAATAGAAGACTGAACACCTGCTTGTTCTGGGGCAGACCAAATAGTCCATCTAATTCAGCCTTCTCTCCAATTCTGGCTATCAGCAAATGCATGGAAGAGCCCAAAAACCAGATGCACACACTCAGTATTTCCCAAAATACGCTCTCAAACTCTAAAAGTCTGTCATTTCTGAACTTCCTAAACCAAAAAATTCTACCTTTTTGTTTAGTGAGCAGATTTGCGGAGAAACTAAAACTCTACAGTCTCTCAACATTCTTGAGCTTATGAGCATTCTTCTTATGCACAAAATTCCATGCTAATGAGTTCTACAATTTATAGGCTATCTTAAAACTATCCTTCTATTTCAAATCAGCCACCTACCATGCATCCTGCTATCTATGCTTATGTAAGCCCCTTAGTAGATCCTTCCCCTCTGCTATCTACTTCCCAACAAGATCATTAACCTCATCTCCCCTTGTACAAGATGTGTTTCAGATCTCCACTTCAGCCTTTTTTGCCTGCTTTTTGCCATTTTACTATACTTTTTCTAGTCTTGGCTATATCCTTTTTGAGTTAGGGGGACAATGGAAACAGTGTTGGAGCTATGCATTATGAATTTATCATTGTGGAAGAATGAGAACTCCTGTTTCACTCTTTATTCCTAACAATTCCTACCATTGTTTCCTCCTTTGATGCAGAGCTGATCTGACTTCTTTCCAATCTGCAATTGCTAAATTTAGAACCTTTACTCATGTGAGAATGGTTCTCTTTCCCCACATAACATGCACTGATGATCAATACAATGGAATCAGACATTTTATCAGATTACACTTGTTCCAGTAAATCAGTAGTCTGAGACTCCTCCAGACCTCCTCACATTATTTTGTTACTTCACGTTGAATAATTTTGTATTAGCAAGTTCTCTTTTCCTTTTCAAATTATCAATATTTATATACAGACATTTATATATATAATATTTATATCCATATGTAAATGGATATAAATCATTTGACCTAAAGTAGAGGCACAAGAACAAAAATTCCCCCATCACAAGAGTACAGAGTTCTGTCATCTTACTTCAGCTTCTTTTTCGAGCAGAATCTGGTCTTTATTTACTTCTTCATCTTCTATTTTCCTAAAAAAGATGAATATTCTTCAGTAACATACATACATTCTAGATTTTCTGCTTCCACAGAAGGCTTTTTTGACAACAATCAAGGCTGTTAAGACACATGTCAGATTTTCATAATACAACCAAAATTCACTAAAACATGTTCCCCACATAGCTGAAATTCATGGTTTTAAATTCTTTTTAACACACCAGTTTATTCTTTACTCCTTCATAAAGTTATACCCAGAACAAATATAAACTTCAAAACTCATTCTAGCTATTACTAAAATATGACAGATTTTCGCATGAAGGTATCAGTAAAAACTCTTTCTGAAGAGTATTCAAGTATAGCAGTTTACTCAAACTTAACATTATCCAAACTGATTGCAATTTGAATGTCACACAGATAGAACAAACTCAAAACTCCTTCAAAGATTTATTCTTCCCTTATTTAATTCTTCCCTTTCATGGGTGAAATAAATCAATACAACTAAATGAAAATCTAAGTTCAAGGTAATGCTGGACAAATATAACAAAATATGGAAGCAACAAGTAACAAGTACTCTAAGAAACTCTGTATCTGTAAACTTGACTACCACCAGGCAGAACCTTCCTGCCATGCAATTCTATCCCATCTCTAACTTCATGAACCATGTTTGCTACCAAACATCTAAAGAACCATAACCAAAACCATAAAACTAACATGACCATTGTACATGTCTGGAATTCTTCCAATTAGAGGAACTCCCTATCCTCTGCTCCACTTAAGACTTTGATTATTTTTCTAGTATAGTCACTTTCATATTTTTCTTTTTTGCAAAGCCAAAAGACTTGTTGTATGTAACGTGTTGCAGTATAATACAAACACTTACTATTCCAGTTAAAATAAAGCAAATGCTTTCAATCAGTACCTCAGCAAACTCCTGCTTAATTGGGACATTCCAGTTTTACATTGAGAAACAAAACATTTTATGTACTGTATTTTCAAGGTTTCCTACCACTTTGCTAACAGATTTCTCCTATCACATGTTACAATGGGGAAGATCTGCTGACATATCTAATCACACAAGTGCCATCAAAAGCACAAAGTGAACAACCTGATGCATATCAGAAGCCTCCAAGAAGGCTGTGTTCACATTAGTGAATACAGCCAACAAGCACTAACTGCCAAGAACTGCCAGTGGGGTTTGAAATCAATTCACATGCAAACTACCCTAACTTATAGTAAACTTAACTACATTCTAGCACCATTTCAGAAATGTTAAAACAAAGATATATGGGCCACTTAACCAGACAAGATACAAACCCATGTTTTAATTTCACAAGGAAAGATAGCCCAGCTCAATATCAAGTTGTCCCAAGTCCTTGGCAGAGGTAACTTTAAATCCTCTAAAAACTGGTAAATGTTTGTCCTGGGTTCAGCTGTAACAGTTATTTTTTTCCTTCCTAGTAGCTGGTGCAATGATTTGTTTTGGTTTTACTCTGGGAACAACACTGATAACACACCAATGTTTTAACTGTTGCTAAGTAATGCCTACTCTGATCAAGGACTTCCCCACTCTCGCGCTCCACCAGTGAGGAGGGACTCAAGAAGCTGGGAGGAAGCAGAGACCTGACCCAAACTAGCCAAAGGGGTATTCCATACCACAGCACGTCATCCCCAGTACATATGTTGGGGGGGGGGAGTCACCCAGAAGGCCCAGATCACTGCTTGGGTTGGCTGTCTGTTGGTGGGTGGTGAGCACTTGTATTGTGCATCACTTGTGCTTATTGGTTTTTTTTCCCCCTTCCCTTTTTATTTTTATATTCTCTCCCCTTGTAAAAACAATCATGGCAAGGGAAATAACTACTAGTAGTAGTTTTGTATTATATTTTCGTTACTGAAGTGTTATCTCAGCCTGTGGGGTTTATATTCTTTTGATTCTCCTCCCCATCCCACTGGGAGCTGGGGGGTGAAGAAGGTGGGGAGTGAACAAGTGGCTGCATGGTTCTGAGTTACTGGCTGGGCTTAAACCATGACAAAACCCATGACAACTTTATTTTAACTCTGGTTGACCTCAGGTTATATTACTTCTGAGATCTTTGTACATACCTGTTCAAAAACAGACACCAGAATTTGGCAAAATATTTGTTTGTTTGTTTGTTTTTTAGCTTGAACTTCAGAAGAGAGGATTTAAAGTGGGGGGAGAAGAGCATGACATCTTGCCTGAAGGGAAAACTGAATTTGTAGGCAAATGCTCCAGGCAGAGACAAATTCCTTTTCCTGAAAACTGACTGTGCATGTGACAAAACCTGTATAAACAGCTTGCTGGAAAAAGCTTTGCAAAATATATCAAACCTACTGAAATGTGAAATTATGAAACCCTCTAGTGGTTGAAATAAGAGATGCAACTAAAAAAATCTAAAGGAAACATCGTTTTCAACAAAAACTCAAACTCAACTTTACAAACCTTGCTATTTTAGTTTTTAACTAACTAACTAACACCCCATAAAATATATATGGGGTGTTCTGACTGTCTCTCTTACCAGGAAAGCTGTGCCCTGCCCACCACAGCTCAAAATAGGGTGGAAAGCCATTATCCTGTTAGTGCTATGCAAAAAAAACCATGTATGTGTACCATTCTGTGATTCTGTATTTAGTAACTGCAGACGATTTGAGTTTTTCTTCTTAAAGACACAGTCCAAATATTACAGTAGATAATTCTGAAAAAAATCCACCTCAATATCAGCATTAATCTAGCTTGCAGATAAAAAGACAATTATCCTAGACACCTGCCCTACTTACTTAACCTCAAACATTCCAGTCCAACTGTTTCAAGCCTTAAAACAAAGCAAAGCTCTAACTCTACCCTATTAATGCCTCCACGGCCCCATTACATTTATGTAGTACTTCTTACACCCACTGTAAGCTGATCAATTGAGCTTGGTGCTGACTGCCGCTACCAAACTGTCCATCATCTACCAAACTGTAGCAATGAAATGGTAGAAGAGATAGAGAGAGGGACCAAAAAATAAATTCAAAAGAGGAAGAAACAGCATGTAACTGTAAGATAACAACCTGCCGCCTCGTTTGAGCCTCTCAGAGCGGAAGTTCTCATAATGAAGATCCTGGGTCACCTCCTGAAGATCTTGCATATGGGTGCTGGAAGAATAAAAATCATTAAAAGATAAAATATACTTGTGTCACATCAGCTTGTTTAATGAGCTCTCACATTCAGCACTGTATGGGTCAAAGTGTTCGGCATGCACACCCATCTAACGTGCTGATTTAAAATGTAATTTAATTCCAGTTAGAATTAAACTTGGCTAGGGATACGAAAGATAACAGGAAGGGATTCTATAGGTACAGCACGCATAAAAGACAGACTAGGGACAACGTGGGCCCTCTCTGGAAGCCAGCAGAACTGTCTACCCTGGATTTGGAAAAGGCTGAGGTTCTTAATGACTTCTTTGCCTCAGTCTTCACTGGAAAATGCTCTGACCACACCACCCAAGTCCTGGAAGGCAGGGGCAGGGACTCTGAGAATGAAGACCTTAGGCCCACTGTAGGAGAAGACCTGGTTTGACACCATCTTAAGAATCTGAATGTGCACAACTCCATGGGACCTGAAGTCCATCTGCGGGTCCTGAAGGAGCTGGCAAATGAAGTTGCTAAGCCCCTGTCCATCATACTTGAAATATCATGGCAGTCAGGTGAAGTTCTCAATGACTGAAAAAAGGGAAATATAACCCCCATTTTCAAGAAGGGGAAAATGGACGACACAGGGAGCTACAAACCAGTCAGTCTCACCTCTGTGCCTGGCAAAATCTTGGAGCACATCCTCCTGGAAGGCACACTAAGGAACATGAAAAACAACAAGGTGCTTGGTGACAGCCAGCATGGCTTCACTAAGGGGAAATCCTGCATGACCAATTTGGTAGCCTTCTATGATGGGGCTATGGAATTGATGGACAGGGGTAGAGCAGCTGACATCATCTACCTGGACTTAGGCAAAGCGTTCAACACTGTCCCACATGACATCCTTGTCTCTAAATTGGAGAGACATCAATATGATGGATGGACCACTTGGTGGATAAAGAACTGGCTGGACGGCCGCATGCAAAGAGTTGTGGTCAATGGCTCAGTGTCCAGCTGGAGACCAGTAATGAGTGGTGTCCCTCAGGGACTGGTGTTGGGACCGGGCTTGTTCAACATCTTTGTTGGTGACATGGACAGTGGGATTGAGTGCACCCTCAGCAAGTTTGTTGATGACTCCAAGACCCGTGGTCCCGTTGAAATGCTGGAGGGAAGGAATGCCATCCAGAGGGACCTTAACACACTTGAGAGGTGGGCTGATGCCAACCTTATGAAGTTTAACAATACCAAATGCAAGGTCCTACACCTGGGTCAGAGCAATCCCAGGCACAGCTACAGGTTGGGCAGAGAAGAGATTCAGAGCAGCCCTGCAGAGAAGGAATTGGGGGTGTTGGTCAATGAGAAAATTAACATGAGCTGGCTTCAGTGTGCACTTGCAGCCCAGAAAGCCAACCATATCCTGGGTTGCATCAAAAGAAGCGTGACCAGCAGGTCAAAGGAGGTGATCCTGCCCCTCTACTCTGCTCTCCTGAGACCTCACTTGGAGTATTGTGCACAGTTCTGGTGTCCATAAAAAGGACATGCAGCTGTTGAAACAAGTCCAGAGGAGGGCCACAAGGATGATCAGGGGCTGCAGCACCTCCCATATGAAGACGGGATGAGAAAGTCAGGGCTGTTCAGCCTGGAGAAGAGAAGGCTGCGTGGAGACCTCATAGCAGCCTTCCAGTATCTGAAGGGGGCCTATAGGGATGCTGGGGAGGGACTCTTCATTAGGGACTGTAGTGATAAGACAAGGGGTAATGGGTTAAAACTTAAACAGGGAAGTTTAGATTGGATATAAGGAAGTTCTTTACTGTGAGGGTGGTGAGGCACTGGAATGGGTTGCCCAGGGAAGTTGTGAATGCTCCATCCTTTGCTGTGTTCAAGGCTGGGCTGGACGGAGCCTTGAGTGACATGGTTTAGTGTGAGGTGTCCCTGCCCATGGCAGAGGGGGGTGGAACTAGATGATCTTAAGGTTCTTTCCAACCCTAACTATTCTGTGATTCTAATTTAGGTCAAATAGGTGCAATGAAAGACACAGAGAGAGACCACCTCAGACCCTGAGGCAGCACTGGTGTTAGTTGTTCTCCTGGGTGAGGCATTTGATAAAGCAGTGCTAGGCAGGTGAAGCAGAGTAGCAAAGCCTGAAAAAGAATCAACCAGTGGACTTCTGAAGTCTCCTCCTTTTCAGATTGTACGTACATATAGATACATTTAAATAAGAACAAGGAGTGAAGCAACCCATTTTATGTTCCTGGGGATCTGAATAGCAACACAAAGCTCTGTTTGATGAAAGAGTTAGACAAAAGATTATTTTTGCAGAATCCCTAATTCAGAATGGAAAGAACCTATTGAACCTAAGTGGTCCAATTCCTGCCTAGGCCTCGGCCAGCTAGGTCAAGGCTGCTCATGGCTTTCTCCAGAAAAATTCTGCATTTCTGAGGATTCCACAACCACTCCAAATGCCCAATACAGTGTTTAGTATCTTCCTAATGATTGTTTTTTAAACTACTATCTAATTGGAATTTTCTCACTTACATTAACATGGTCCTCAGCTTCAGGAAGTCATTATGTTCCGGATTTTCCACTTCAACTACACCCCAGGGGTAAAGTCGACCTCTAACTTTTTTACCTTTGGCTTCAATAAGTTGATTGGAACCCACTACACAAAATGGAATGCTGGCCTGAAAGCAAAAAATGCAAAAATTACTAATAACTAACCTGAACAAACAACTCAAGTTCTGCTCAACAATGCATATTATGGCAATAAGTTCTCAATGCTTTTAAATTTGAAGACACAGAGACACAGTGACTCACTCCAAGTCTCATCACAGGTCACAGAATGTACCTTGTTTTGAGCAGTCTGAAAAGATCCAGTATATTACCCACATCTGTAACTTTATGAAGCTTGTCATACCTTCAGGAGTCTAGTCTGCTCCTTAAAATCTTCATCCTCATCAGATTCAGCATCAGGCAGGTGATAAATCTTAATGCCATGCTCTTCTATTTCATCCAGAATCTGAGATTTATAATGTAAGGAACTGAGATGATATACATGTAAAGTCATAAAATCATAAAACAGTTAGGGTTGGAAAGGACTTTAAGATCATCTAGTTCCAACCCCCCTGGCATGGGCAGGGACACCTCACACTAAACCAATACCACCCAAGGCTCTGTCCAACCTGGCCTTGAACACCACCAAGGATGGAACATTCACAACTTCCCTGGGCAAAAAGTCAATGCTTTCAAATCTTAATGTAAAACTACTTAATTGGCAATACATAGTCTCTTGAGCAATGTGGGCCTATCTTGCTGATCTAAGTCACCTAGGAAGTACTTGGTTTTAAACACGATAATTTCTTCATGATATTCAACAACTACTTGCCACAGACTTTTAGACAAACAATAGTGTTCAAATGAACACTGTCCTTTTTGGACTACACATAAGAAATTTCACTCTTAAAATATTTGCAATTGTTTGTTTGGGTTTTTTTCTTATTATAAAGCATTGACTCAGAAGTCATAATTGCTTTGAACAGCCTATAACCCCTTGCTCTAGCAATCATGGAGTCATGGAATCAACCAGGTTGGAAAAGACCTTCAAGATCATCAGGTCAAACCATTCCATAGTGCTGCCAAGGGTATCACTAAACCATGTCGCTAAGGGCCTCATCTACAAGGTTTGTGAACACTTCCCGCTAAATTACTATTCAGAAGAGCAGGGGTAGGAGTGTTTCAAAACCTAACTAAGCTACAGACAACACAAACACTTTTTTCTGTCTTCATGACTGCCAAGAATGGCATCTGCAGCTGGAATCCCTTTGCCATAAATCCAAATTTTGTTCTTTAAAAAAATAAAATATTTCTGCAGAGTTTTATCAAAATACATATATCAAACTGAAGTATGTTTCTCCCATTTTTTGTTGCAAGCTTGGTCAGATAACTGGAATAATTTTCAGAATAATTGGGGGGGGAATCCCAGAAAAAAAACAGAAAAATTTTAAATAGAACACCTAAGACTGGATCAAGTCAAGACAGGAAAAGTGTGTCTTCTGGCAAATCAATTCTAACACTTCTTTCTAAATGTCATACTGTTACTAACTCACAATGGCTTGCTGCGTTTTCCCCCTCCTCAGCAAATAGAGCATCAAGTCCTGCAAGACTGAATGTGTTAAGGGATCTTGTCTATGGAAGAAATATCTGGAATGTATTAAAAGAGGGTGACATAAGGGAGGAAAAACAATCCCCAGGTCAGAAAAATCTCTGAAAATCCTATTTTTCAATCATCAGAATACTGAAAATAACACACATGATAGATGCAGATAACTCTCTTTGCTTTTTGTTTGGATTAAACAGGTAAGCGAGGAATGACCATTAAAAAATGCACTTAAATATTTTTCCAAGGTTTCAAGATTCCCTCTAATGTAATTGGAAATGTAGCCAGTCTGCCATTTCACAGGCAACATTTTAAGGTGAATTTCCCAGATGTCACAGACATAATAGAAGAATTTACAAGATATCAAACTACATATGAAATGACGTTTTCTTGGCTAGGACAGGTAAGGTTGCATGAGAACACCCCTCTCTTCAGCAACTGTGCTGATGTAACCAAAGTACAATATTTTTCTGCAAGCTACAAGAATACTTACCCTTTTCTTTAGTCTTTCTCGCTCTTTCAGTGAAAGAGTATCAGCTTTTGCAATCACTGGTACAATATTTACTTTGTTGTGTATAGCCTTCATGAACTCAACATCCAGAGGCTTAAGGCTAAAATTAAGATGTGGAAAAAGTTTAATTTATTTTTAATCTAGACTACCAATTTATTTTCACACCAGCACAGAACTCTCTTTACACGGAAAGAAATTAACACACCCAGTTAACCCAAAGAGTTATAGTATTTCCTTAAACAATGGCAATCTCATTTGGAAAAATTTAACTCAACAGGCACAAACCAAATTCCCAAAATAAAATAATTTAGAAAATACAATCATACAAACACCTACCCATGACCAAATGGCGAAATGAAATAGAAGCAGCAATGGACCCGGTTATCTATGATGTGTCTTCTGTTCAAACCACTCTCATCATGCAGGTATCGCTCAAACTGCTCATCAATATACGAGATTATGGTCTTGAAACTGGAAAACATACATGGATTTGAGAAATCAGGATCATTCCCAAATAATCATTTCAGTGGTATTTCAAAGGTAATATTAAACCAAACACATGCTGCTACTGAACCAACCTGCTGCTGGACAAAAACTCATTTAGAGATGCTGTAAAACTGCAGGAGTAGAAAAGCATATATCTTAAAATGTTGATTAAATTTTAGAATAACTACTCTGCATATTTATATATACATAAGATAAAATATACATATATATAACACACAACTTCCATAGTAAACTTCTCATGGGTTTAGATGTAATTTTAACCAGTATTAATAACACATGCTCAAGATAGTCTAAGCTTCTTGTTCCAAATTTATTTAAAATCATAAAATGGTTTGGGTTGCAAGAGACCTTTAAAAATCACCTAGTCCAATCCTGGCACAGACAGTGGCATCTTTCAGTATGTCAGGTTGTTCAAAACCCCATCCAACCTCACCATGAACACTTCCAATGACAGGGCATTCACAGCTTCTCTGGAAAACCTGTTCCAGTATCTCACCACAACAACTGTAAAAAACTTTTTCCTTATGAGGATAAGGAGTTGGGGGTGTTGGTCGATGAGAAGTTCACCATGACCTGGCAGTGTGTGCTTGCAGCCCAGAAACCAACCATGTCCTGGGCTGCATCAAAAGGAGCGCGGCCAGCAGGTGGAGGGAGGGGATTCTCTCCCTCTACTCTGCTCTCGTGAGACCCACCCCTGCAGTCCTGTGTCCAGCTCTGGGATCCCCAAAACAAGAGGGGCTTGGAGCTGCTCGAGTGAGTCCAGAGGAGACACAAAGATGCTCCGAGGGCTGGAGCACCTCTGCTATGGAGCCAGGCTGAGAGCTGGGCTTGTTCAGCCTGGAGAAGAAAAGGCTCCACAGAGACCTTAGAGCAGCCTCCAGTGCCTAAAGGGGCCTACAGGAAATCTGGAAAGAGACTTTTTACGAGGACCTGTAGGAACAGACCTAGGGGGAATGGCTTTAAATTGACAGAGGGGAGATTTAGATTAGACATTAGGAAAAAATTCTTCCCTGTGAGGATCAAGTCCTTTAGCATGCTCAAGTTCCTCAGGTGGCCTCAAACCTGATCCTCTCATGATAGGGACAACTTAATTTCATGTCTGTGCTTTGAGCTTCAGGGGTTTGAGAGATGTGGGAAGGATTACCTCTCATTTTAAGATTATTTCTCAGTATTTACTGTAATGTAAATTTCTTTAAAAAAAAAAACACAAACAAAAACAAACAAAAACCACAACCCAAACAATCAAACCCAAAGATGACGAAAATGTTCTTAAAAATGAAGCACAGAATCTGAGAACACTCTAATGAACATGGATAAGATCTAAAGGTGGATTTTTACTTGCACTAAATACTAGATGAATTACTTCCTCAAAGTATTGGTTAATTTCTTGTGCCTGGTGGTTCCACTGCTTTCTGACTATAGAAAAAAATCAAGGTCACTGTTCACATAAAACACTTCCAAACTTAAGGAAGTTAATAATGGCAAAAAAGAATTTTGTCATAAAACGTATTTTGAGCTGTGTAGAAGTTATTGATGCCTTATGACATGTATCTGAATTAGCTTGTAACATTGAAATTCAGCATTTCATATAAGACACCAAAGAAAGGTAAGATAACAACAGTAAAATCACTTTGAACCATTTCTGGAATGGATGTGTTTAAAAGAGCTACGGTTGCCACTGGGGACATCCTACTTTGAGCTGCCTATCATTATTAGTATAGCCCTACTTCAGTTATTTATTCTCACCCTCCTAGGACAAATATGAAATGGATGTCACTGCTTACACATACGTCAGTATATACTCTGTGTACATACCAGTCTCGACAATTGATAGCATCCCCATATCCTGGTGTATCTACAACAGTCAGGCGTAGCTTCACACCCCTCTCTTCAATTTCTACTGTTGAGGCTTCAATCTGCACAGTGCGCTCAATCTTCTCTGAAAGACAATGAAGTTGATCTTTCGGAATAGAATTTGTAAGACACTGTCATTTTGAGATAAACTCAAAAGACTAATTTGCAGATTTAACTCTATAAAGATTATTCCATATATTATCTCCTAAGACCTGATAACTTAAAGACTCACTATTAAAGGTCTTCAGATTTTGTTAGAAGATACAGGAGATTTCATACTGGTTTTAAATATAACAGAAACTAATGCAAAAGGGACTGAGAAAAAAAATAAACCAGTAGGTAATCAGCAATCTGGAGAACAATACTAAATTATACATAATGGATCTTTTTTTTCCTAAGGTTGAAAGTGATAAGTTATCATCAGCTAACATTGTAAATTATTAAAGCAAGTCATTCAACAGGTAGCAAAGGGGGGGGGGGGAATAGCCTCTTCCTCTATTTTCTTACACTATTCTCTTTCACTGGATTATTGTACACCTTGTTTAACAGAATAAAAAAGAGACAGGACTGAAGAAGAAAAGGAGGTGAAGTTCACATCCACTACATATCAACCCAAATCAAAGAATCAAGTTGCAATTCCAAGCGGGCATCAACAATGCATACATTTAGAATTGCAACAGAAAGAAAACTTCAGATTGTTTCTTACTGTGACACCATAACTTTTTTTTCTTTTCCTAAGCAAAAGAAGGGATTAACTTTCCCATATGAATACATCTGAGCACTAAACAAAGACCCCATATACATCCTGGGTACAGAGGGAACCAATTCCATGCAGCATCAGGAAACACATTAGAAATTGTTACAGCTAGGAATGACTACCAGCTGTTACTAAAATCCAGAGATAAAGCCACTGAACTCCAAAAATCATTGACAACAGATAAACTCGAACGAAAGCGTGTTTACCAGCAGCTCCTGGGATTATCCTTTCTGGGTAGAGATCTGTCAAGAAGAGGCTATTTATTAATGTAGATTTCCCCAATCCAGATTCACCTGTGATTCAATATAAAAATAAATTCAACATATTTACATAAATAATTTCAACTATATCCAGACAGTATCATCTAACTATATATTTTTTCATGTTAAATGTAAATATTTTCATTTAAAAATTTACACCTTATAATTTTGTATTAGAAGGGTTTGCACAAAAAGGTTGAATAACAATTTTTACATCTCAGCTTTATAATACACTTTCTCAGAGCTTTCACTGATGATTTTTAATTAAACCTGTTAGTAGAGTTCTGCTCAATTTAGACTTAAAATTTCCCCATTTCATGTCTCCTGATTTGTTAAGGCATGCTTTTCTGCTACCACTTCAGGATGTGAAAAATCATACACAAGGGGAAGCTGGATCCTGCCTAGGCTATATCATCAATTCACGTAACAAAAAAGGCACTTCTGAACTTCTGCACAGCCAGCCCTCAAAAAGTATGACTTATTTCTGATTTTTATGCTAATATGGCAAACAAGGACCCAAGGTAAGTGGCCACTGAGCATACACACAGAGTAATTTTTTCACTGATGAAACTGGGGATTACCACATTGTACCACAAATATATTTTTGTTATAGGGCTACTGACTGAGCCATAAAGAGTTCAAAAGCCACCTAATTAGTTAAAGATCAAGATCTTCATCAGAACAGATGTTCACAGCATAAAAAAGACTGGCAGCTCAAAGGGATCAGTATTAAATTCACTGAACAAATCCTTTTCCTAGAATTTTATTTCAGGTGTTGATAGAGGTAATTAATATATATATACGTTAAAAATGATGGGCTACATGACCCCTCTGAGTAACTGTACTGGGTTTGTGCAGCAGGGGTTTGGTAGTGGGGGGATGGGGCACATGGATGGCTTCTGTGAGAAGCTGTTAGAAGTTTCTCCCATGTCTCATAGAGCCAATGCCAGCTGGCTCCAAGTAGGACTCACTACTGACCAAGGCTGAGACCATCAGTCACAGTGGTAGCACCTCTGAGATAACATATTTAAGAGGAAATAATTAGTACACAGGAGCAATTGCAGCTGGAGAGAGAAGTGAAAACATGTGAGAAAGAGCCCAGCAGACACTAAGGTCAGTGAGGAAGGAAGGACAGGAGGTGCTCCAGACACCAGAACAGATTCTCCTGCAGCCCACAGTGCAGACCATGGTGAGGCAGGCTATGCCCCTGCAAGCCCATGGAGGTCCACAGTGGAGCAGGTATACTAACAATGTGTGGGTCACCCTTTTCTCATGGTTGTCCTATGTTTCCAGCTCAGCCTCGGATTGGAGATTGTATCTCCAATCTTTGCTTCACAACCTGATGACTCTCTGCCTCCTGCAAGCCCTTTATCTCCTCTGGAACCTGGGTTTCCTGGAAACCCAAGTCCTGGGATGCCTGTGTCACCTGTTGGTAGTTAAATGGTATTTCCATCACTTTGGGGTACCTTTCTCTCTTCTCCTTGACAGAACCACAGCACAACTCAATGCATTTCAAAAGTGCAGACTCAGAGGTACCTCCTGCCACTGCTCTCTCAAGAACTGTTGTATTTTCCTGGTTGGCCTGAAACACGGCATGGCTGCAGAGACCTGCAATTCTGGACAAAGCAGTCCAAGTAGGTGAGCTCTTGTCAAAGGAAGCACCACTCTGGTTCTCTGTAGCATCGACCTCATGAACATGATTGTCAAACCACATGTGTGCAACAGTGTCTGTCACTGGGGTTAGAGTGGCTGCAGTGTTGGTATAGCTGCTGTGCCTGGGGGTTGAGTATCTGTGTTGGCTATTGCTTTGCTTTGCCAACAGATCAATAGACACCTTTTTCCAAAGACACTCTGTAGGCACAGGCCAAGTCCCTGCAGCCAATGGAGACCCCACACTGAAGTAGGTTTGCTGGGAGGACTTGTGACTGCACAGGGGACCCACACTGGAACAGCCTGTTCCTGAGGGACTCACCCTGTTGAAAGGGCCCACACTGGAGCAGTTCATGAAGAACTGTAGTCCATGGAAAGGACTCTCATTGGAGAAGCTAATGAAAAACTGTCTCCTGTGGGAGGGACCCCATGCTGGAGCAGGGGAGGAAGGAGTGGCAAACAATGTGTGACCCATTTCCTGTCCCCCTGCACCACTGTGGGAGAGGAAGTAGAGAAAATCACTAGTAAAGTTGAGCCCAAGAAAAAGGGAGGGGAAAGGCATTTTTAAGATCTGGTCTTATTTCCCATTACCCTACTTTGAATTAATTGCTAAATTAAACTAATTTCTCCAAGTCAAGTCTGTTTTGCCAACAGTGGTAACTGGAGAGTGATCTCTCCCTGTCCTTATCTTGACCCAAAAGCCTTTGACTATATTTTCTCTCCACTGTCCAGCTGAGGGGTAGTGATAGAACAGCTTCAGTGAGCACCTAGCATGAAGCTAGGGTTAACTCACCACAGGACCACACTATTCTGCCATAGGAGTCTAACAGATAACTGAGCAAGAGGAAAAAAAAAAAAAGAGATGAAATAATTTTTTAAATAAAGATTTGACTAGGATCTGCCAGTTTTTAATGCTTTATAGAATGCACCTCTCAAGACTGGCGCAGCCTTCTCCAGTGAGAGAGACAAAGTAACAGCCAAATGGCATCATTTCAGCAAAACCCACAAAAGTATGATTTTAACCAGCGGCATGTTCCATACTTCCAGTCTGGGTAAATATTACATGTAAAACAAACCAGTTTTCATAGACACTGTCAAGGATTATACTGGCCACAATAGTTAAGAGTTTAGTGACCCCTAAGAGAAATGACTATCTAGATGAAGTCATAGCTTAATAATGGGAATGAACATGAAATTGTTAAATAAATAAAAGTGGAAGCAATACAGCCAAGCAGCCAAGTTGTTATAAATTCCAGCTCACATTATCACAAACAATAAACAATAGCATAAAAAATGCTAATAATAAAAAATTTTGATTAAGACTCTGTCAGTGCAGACAGCTTTTAAAGAAACATTCTCCTGCTCAGAAACTAAGAAGCATGGCAACTTAATGAAGAATAACAGTTCAATACAGACATTGTGATATAGCCCATGAGAGCATACTTCAATCCCATGCATACTTCAAGAGAAAGAATTCACATTCCAAACTGTTGAAATAATCAACATTCTACAGCATGGTTTATCTTACGTTGCCTGCCTCCCTCTGCTAGTGTATCTTAAAATATCACTCCTAATTTTCAATGAAACTACGTTTTTACAAGTTTTCTTCCTGTAGTTTTCATTTATCCCTTAGAATATTGGCAAATTTTAATAAGACACAGGTGGAGTTAACCGCCTTTCTGTTACTCTGACACCATGTCTTTTCCCCCCTATTTTCTATTTTACAAGAGGCTAGGAAAAACTGTTTGCTTTCTACCATTTCACATAGCTTTCTGAAAGAACTGTTTCACTTAGCACTATTTGGAAATTAAGTTTAGCTGCAGCAGAGAAAGCAGGTCTTTTGATTCTCAGAACTGTCCAGATTTTTAGGACCACTGAACAGTAAATTTTGAAGAGTTATAGTAGATACCGTAATTTGAAACATCTGCTTATAGTTTGGCTTTACACTTAGATTTTATAAGATATCCATTATGATATCCTAAGTAAATCCAATGAAAGATACCATAAAGTTCTAGAAGACAAAAATAAGGCACAGCTCTGTGCAACACTGAACTACAAGAGACAGAAACAGGATAAAAGCAATGCCAGGACTCTCATTTGGCAAAACTAATGAAAGGTTTGAAGACAGACTCTTTCTGTAACTACTGGAATTCAGAACAATTAAGAACTTAAACACCTCCTATCATGTACTGCCTCACCTCTTCTTCTCATTTCCACTGTGATCTCTCTTGGACAAGCATAACACGCAAATGGGATTTACTTCTTATTACACCAGGAAAAAAAGAACCTGATTCTGTTAGAGTATACTTCTTTGCAAAAGCCTATTTTAAAAGGGAAAATTACAGAATTCAAACACCAAAACCCAGAAGCCAGAGCTCTCAAGCACCATGACCAGGAAAGATACAGAAGATGCCCAAGTCTGATTTGGGATCCTATTTCATTTGTAAAAGTTACATTGACTTCTCGAAGGACCAACATATTTCTGCAGACACACTAAATTTTTCTTTCCTTTCTACATACCAACACAGAAACTCAGTGAAATATCAGACAGAATTAAACTTTGACTTATAACTGCTAAAAGAAAATCAAGATCAATTTAAAAAGTAACAGCTCCCATTAAAACCAACTAATCAAATTCTTATTCTTCTCTTAGAATAGTATTTAGAAGGGGTGGAAAGACCACAGCTCTGACTCTTTGGAACTGCAGAAGCATAAACGTTTTTTAATAGAATAGTCTCCTTAATACTGTTTTCTTAATCAAAACATGCAAACATTTCACTCAAGTGCAAAACCAGTCTTAAACTGTATTTTAAATAGAATGCTTGAATTCTGTAAGACAGGAGAGAAGGAAGGAAGCAGTGATCACTGGAGCGCGCGACAGATTTTTTTCACTTCACCCACAAACTTGTTAGTGTATTCAGTTTGTGATGGGGACAACAACTGCTGCATGAATTCATAAACCTACAAAAGAAAGTAAAATGCTACAGTATATAAGAGCTTTCTAATGCAAGCTGGAGACTTACAATAGTGGAAGTAACATTAATTCCAAATTCCCTGTGAGGAAGTACTAATTTGGAGAAAGACTATAAAATATTTCCTTACCAACCACCATAAGAGTAAATTCAAACCCCTTTTTCACAGACTTTCGGTGAACTTGATTGGGCAGGTTTGCAAATCCAACATAGCCAGGGGTTTCTGGATTGGTAAACTGAGCAGGCTGTTGCTAAAATAAAAAATAAGACAATAATAAGCAACCACTCGTGACATACTTGTTTGTATAACTGCTTTCCTCAGTTATTTCAAATGGCTTTAAGCTACACAACATGCAGAGAGGAAACTACACAGAAAAATACTACTTGGCATTTTCACAATGTAATGCAGAGCAACTGCATTCACCTAGAGTTAAAAAGCTTCATTTATTCAGCTATCCAGCCAAGATCACTTGAAGAAGAAAAAATTCTGAGCATTTATTTACTGAAGTATTAAGTGCATGCACTAATCACACAGTTTCTAGACAGTGTCTTCACACATGCTTAAAATAAAAAAGCTTGTGTCCAATGTTTATGGACCTAAATAAAAAGGTGACCATTTCTAATTAGTTTTTAACACATCCAAATAAAAAGCCTAAATGACTACTGAAGTGACAGACATCTGCTGGAAGTTCTCTTTCGAGATCTCTTTTAAGGAGGGGGGGACAGAATTTACACAATAGTGTTTGAAATGCCCACAACTACAAACACTGCAGAGAAATCCTTAGATCTGCTAGTTTCCCTCTTCAGACACATTACCCTGAGTATCTTTTAAATCGAATCACTCCAATAAGCTAACATGGATGTTTTATCTGTCATACCAAGTGCAGGGAGCCAAAAATTAAATGTATCCCAGCGTGTCAATAATACATTAAGTTACCACATTGTTTATGAAGGATTTTACTGTAAGATCAGTTACCATATTAGTAAATGAAGAAATTAAATCTCAGAACATCCTGTTCTTAATGATTCCTGCTCAAAACACAGTAGCAGAATGGAAGTTTCAATGAAAATGCACCAGGGAGCTTGTATGCAACTCCATAACCAAAATTAAATCCTTCCAAGAATATTAGTTAACTGCAGAGGTTTATACTTCTAGGAAACTAATGTATGCTTTACATCATTCAAGTTTTCAATACTATGTGATATAATATTATGTGAATTCTCTCAAATTTATTACCCAATTTAGCATACACATCATCATCAAACACAATGAAACTTACACATTCTGCCCTTGTAGATTAACATTTAAAAACATATGCCTGTTTCAGATTGTTACACTGGAAGACAGAAATGCTATTCTTACCTTGGACATTTTTATGGAAGGTCAGGAACAAATCTGGAAAAAAAGTAATGTTTTCCAGCTTACTAAGAATCATACAAAAAAAAAAACACCACAACCCCAAAACCCCACAAACAACAACAGAAATCAGAAAACATAACATCCACTGTTGCACATTAAATTAAAAAAGAAGCGTTCTTGACTGGCTGTCTAGATTTTGGAACAGTGTCAACTGCTCCACAGAGTAACAGTACTTGACTCTTCGGTGCTAGGGCAGAGCACAATTTTCGGCAACCATCACTCCTATTAACAACAATAAATTCAAGCAACATGAATATGGGGTGCTAAAGGCACCAAATATATGACAAACCATTTTGAAGCCTTCAGAGGCAAAGTTCACATCCTTTCCGGAAACTAACCAAACCAAACACTGCTAAAGACATCTCACTATTTACAGGAAACATATCTTTCAAAGCTAAGACACCCCCCCCAAAAAAAAACAAACAAAACAAAACAACTAAGGTCTAGTATTCTTTCCTTTTAAGCCTCCTTCCCCTCAGCATTTCCTTTCATGCTTGAGTGTCTGTAAAGAGCTGACAGCTTCAAAATGAAGCATTTTCTCCTTTCATCTGGATGTTTGCAAACTCAGTCACTTTAACTTCTGTTGCCAAGGTAAGATTTTCACATGCAGCTGCATCACAAAGCAGACAGGCAAAAAAAAAACCTTAAAAAATCATTTAACACCTCTATGACAAAGACCCATCAACACGCTTGTATCTCATTAACTTACAGGAGTTAAAGAGATCATGTAATTTACTACGGCAATATAAAAATGTCAGCTGGTATCTTCAAGTGATGAGTGCTCCAAGACCCCTTTCTAGAGCCCCCCTTGGCTTGCCCTCTTAGCGAAAAAGGTACCTGTTCCCACTCACAAAGCTTATATATCACAGCCACCTCTTATCTATCTAGCTCACTCCCACTTCCATTCTATGGTTTTAAAATGATCACCATCTGATTCTTTCTGTCTTCCAAGCAGATTTGTGTCAGTGAATTTAGCTTCATGTGAAATGCCACTACACTGCTTCAATGCACAGCACCCTCCAGTCTGCCCCTCCCATCAAAAAGCCATCTTCAGGTCAAAGCAAACTGCCCAATGTCAGATGGACAGAAACCCAGTCTCTTTTGTGCTAAGTAGAAGGCAAAGTTGTTTTCAAACTGGTAATGATTTATGGCAGCTATCACATTTCTTCTCAAAGCTACTGTATTTTATATATATATATATATGCAAGTGCAAACTAATACAGGTTTATGAAGATGCAACTTTTTAGCTCACTATGATTACTTCACTGTTAACAGTTACCAAGCTGGTTTCCCTCTCCACTCCCAAGATAAGAGGTCAGTTCTGAGGAAGGCCTTTTGATGGGAGAAACAGACTAAAGGATCTGAGCACTGAAGCAGTTTGCTGTCATCTCACATGAAGCTGAACTCACTAACAAAAATCTGGCATCCTGATTATATACACGGAATAAAAACTGAATAACATACTTATCAAATGACATTTCATGCTGAAAATCCACTATCTGAAATGTCTGTATTTCAGTCAATAAGCAGCTCTATGAGCAGTGGAGTAAGTCTTCAACTACAGAGGAGGTTATCTGGGAGTCTTTTATCATCATGTAAGATTGCTTTGATAGCAACTCTTCCTTCCAAGAGTGTTTCCTGCCGAGTGATGTCACTGACTCCTACTTAACCATTCTCCATGAGATCTTCAATGCCAAACAAAACTAGATCCTGCTAGAACACAGAAGGACATTCTTTTAATTCACGAGGCTTGTCTGTCGCCCAACTATTTCTTAGAGGCAGGCCAAGAGCAAAGTTTCTCACAGCTACCAAGAAACAGAAGAGAGCTATTTATGCAGATGGCTGCAGTTACATTAGGTTTTAGCATATGGATCAAGCACAGAAATCTTTCACAGATCTTTCCCACAGCATTCCCCTGAGGGCAGCGGCTGAGTGCTCCCACATAAGCAGGAGCACGCAGTCCAGATTTTCCTCTGGAGCTGGTCCATCATGTTCCCTACCCTCCGGTTTTAACAACCCCGCTGGAGTTTTGGTTTGGGTTTTGGGTTTGGCTTGTTTTCTTCAGGCGAATGTCTTCTGATGCACTTCGTGCAAACGGCCCTAGAGTGAATATTTCAACCATTCTGAAAAGAGCGAACAGCATCTTCGAGGCCCTCCCGTTTCGCGGGTACCTCAGACACCCAGGCGACACCACCCCGTCACCCCCTCACCCCACCGCCCCCTCTCCTTCCCCTTCGCTTCGCCGCCCCTTGCCCTCACCGTCTCTCCTCTCACCTCAGCACCCGAACCGCGCCGCGCACAGCCAACGTCCACAACCGCAGCTCCCGCGCGCGCGCGCCGTTGGGGGTAAGTGGGAGGAGCGCGACGGCTCCACCCCGCCCCTCGGGCCCCGCCCCAAGGGCTGTGCCGGGACAGGCGCGCATGCGCCCTGCCCGTTCCCATAGCAACCCGCCGGCCAAGGGTACGTGGGGGGAGGGATCATCCTTATGTTGGTAGGTCACGCACATCCCTCTTCTTTACCAAGATGGCGGCCGGCCCCTCGGCCTCGTACCCAGCATAGGCTTCGCTGCGGGCCTACTAGAGGTAAAGCCGGTCCCCGCGCCCAGTGGCGCCGACCGCGCGGGAGGGCGGCATAGGGTGGGGAGCGCCTGAGGTAAGTGAGGAGGAGGGCGCGGCCCAGTTGGGCGGTCGAGCGGGTTCTGCTGCCTCCAACAAGATGGCGGCAGCAGAGAGACGGGCTCCCCGGGCAGAACGTCTAGCGAGCGCCCGGCTCCGCTCTATGGTCTCGGCCTTTCCGATTGGCGACGGGTGCGCCACGTGCCGCCGGGCGCCCTCCCCCTCGTACCACGCTTCTCTCCTTCGGGACGGGCGTAGGAGCTGCTCGGAGGGGTCTCTCCGCCGCTCCCTCGGGCAGCGGCTGCTCCGCGCTGCGCCAGGGAGCGAACAAAAAACATGAGTCATGCCCAGCTTCCACCCCTTGCGGCGGCCGTGGGTCAGCCGGCGGTGTTTCCGGGCTGCCCCTGCGTGGGGCCTCCAGCCGTGACACGGATGAGGTCGTCTTCCACAGCCCCGCCGCCGTGTCAGCGTGATGGCAGGTCCTGTCCTGGGGTCTGGCCGGCCTCTTGGACTGTTAGAGTTCGAGCTTGAGTGTAATAGTCTCATTTTGCACTGCTGGTGGGTGAGGTTATGGTCATGGGCTGTTCTGGAGAAAGGTTTCTGTCTCACCTGTGACTTTCAATGAAGACAGGCTAAGAGAGCTGGGCTTGTTCAGCCTGCAGAAGAGAATAGTCTGGGGAAACCTTAGAGCAGCTTTCAATATCTGAAGGGGCTGTCAAGAAATCCAGGGAGTGGGAGGGAGGGGACGGACAATGACACTTTTTACAAGGACATGTAGTGACAGGACAAGGGGGATGGCTTTGAGCTCACAGAGGGGAGATTTAGATTAGATATGAGGGAAGAAATTCTTCCCTGTGATGGCGCTGAAGCACTGGCACAGGTTGCCCAGAGAAGCTGCGGCTGCCCCCTCCCTGGCAGTGTTCAAAGCCAGCTTGGATGGGACTTTGAGCAACCTGGTCTAGTGGAAGGTGTTCCTGTCCATGGCAGGGGGTGTGGAACAAGGGGAGCTTCAAGGTCCTTTTCAACCCAAACAATTATTTGATTGTTCAGGCAGAGCCAGCTACCTCTGTGTGATAGAAGGGAAGTTGCTCTTTTTCACTAACTGCTCTCTAGTCCTGCAGTGTGGTTTTATTGCAGGTTATTTATAGAACAGGGTGATCCTGCAGTTAAGCAGAACTGAAGAGGGTTAAGCACAGGATGCTCATGGTTCTTGGGCCCAGTTTGGCTGTAGCTGAAGTGGCTTGGCATATGGTAAGTAGTGCTTCTTCTGCTGGCCTTCCCCAAGCAGTAGGAAAGGATTCCCAACTGGCAAGAGCAATTCCTTCCACTGAAACACAAGAAGCAAGAGAGCTGGTTGTGCTGGGAGTGTTAGTAATAGCATCAGCAGTTCACTTGTAACTGATGAGAGCCAAGGTCCTTGAATTCACAGCTCCAGTTTGGAATTTGAATTCAAATTTGCAACTCTATGGCTGGGAGAAGAGAAGATTAGAGACACTGAGTACCAAGGAATTTCATAGAATCATAGACTAGTTCGGGTTGGAAAGGACCTTAAGATCATTTAGTTCCAACCCCCCTGCCATGGGCAGGGACACCTCACACTAAACCATGTCACCCAAGGCTCTGTCCAGCCTGGCCTTGAACACTACCAGGGATGGAGCATTCACAACTTCCCTGGGCAACCCATTCCAGTGCCTCACCACCCTCACAGTAAAGAACTTCTTCCTTATATCGAATCTAAACTTCCCCTGTTTAAGTTTTAACCCATTACCCCTTGTCCTATCACTACAGTCCCTAATGAAGAGTCCTTCCCCAGCATCCCTGTAGGTCCCCTTCAGATACTGGAAGGCTGCTATGAGGTCTCCACGCAGCCTTCTCTTCTCCAGGCTGAACAGCCCCGACTTTCTCATCCCGTCTTCATATGGGAGGTGCTGCAGCCCCTGATCATCCTTGTGGCTCTCCTCTGGACTTGTTTCAACAGTTCCATGTCCTTTTATGTTGAGGAGACCAGAACTGTACATTTTCCTTTTTTTTTTTTTTTTGGTTGTTTTTTTTTTTTTAAAGAGTCACTTCTTATACTGGTGTGTAATAACAGAGAAAATTCTGCACACTGATATGTGCTGCATTGACTTTTTGCATATTTTCTTTTTTGTAAAGCCAATAAAGCTGTTGCCCAATGATTTGTCCTCACTTTTTCCTACTGTTGCTCTTCAAATGCAACAAAATTGTTTTCAGTTAGAAGACAGTTTAACAGATATGATAATGGCTTTTTTTTTTTTTTATTACTTCTCTTCCTCCCCCCACCATTCAACCCAGACTTGAAAGTGGTGTTTCATGTATTGTTCCACAGGGGGATTGGATATTCCTCCCTCTGACAGAGGAGCATGTATCAGAGGCAGGACAGGAATGGAAGCAATAATGTAATGTGTAGTTCTGTGTGTGCTAAAGCTCTGTATCTCCAACCAGTTGCCTGTTCAGGTTTCAGCTGTTAGAAAAAAAGTCTTCCTGTTTTTACATGGGCTTTCATGCAGTGTGGCCCAAATCGTAGGTAGGGACACCCACATAGTCAAGCCATAAAAAAACCCTAAGCTTTTACTTCCAGGAAAGTCCACAGTAGTATGTCTTTCACAGATCAGAATGACAGGCACGGGAAACGCGCTCACTAGATGTGGAGGTAACAACATGGAGGTCTGTAAATGTAGGGTAGAAGAGGCAGTGTAACTGTCTAGCCTAAGCTTTGCTACTGTAGCAACATGCAGTAAGCTTAGGTCATTCTCAAGATTTTCTAAGGGGCTTCTAAGAAGCAGTTAGAAAAGATTCCCTTGTGTTTGTCCTATATAGATTGTTCTGGTGTTTCACTCCTGATGGTGACACATACTCCTCCTGTCTCCTCCACTGCAAGATAAGCTGATTTCTTGTTGTCTTCTTTCTCTCCTCTCACCCCCCCCCGCCAGTTCTCCCTGAAAACGTGAAAAAAATTATGACCCCGTTTCTTATGTATTAAAGGTTATTATGTTCCCTGCTTTTTCGTCGGTCCTACTTCTCTAGACTGGGATGATCAGGAAAGGGGTAAACCCTGACCTGGAATTGGAACATAATGTTATCGTTATGTTATGCAGCATGGTGGTAGCAACAGTAACTTATTTTTGGTACAGTAGGGGCAGTTAATAGTTCTCAGTCAAGTAGCTCATTTAGTTTTTCAATTCACATTAAGCTGCTTCTGAAGATGTATGATTTGTTAGAAGAGGGATCTGTAATCTTGGATTTCATAGCTGTTATCAGATTGGAGAGCCATCCCTGACAGGCCAGCCTCTGCAGTTTATACTTTTTCAAACAAAATTGGGATGTTTTATTGGTTACAGTATTTCAGCTGATACCACCTTTTCCAGATCATACTCTTCCTTTTGCATATAGAAGTAAGACACTGTAACAAGAAATATAAGCCTCTTAGTACCCCGTGGATCATGCATAATAACAGCCTCTTCTCTGTAGTTACCCTTATGGGAATGCTGTTATAATCTTGACAAACCCATGCACTGCTGAAGAAGTTTCAACAGGGGTTTTCAAAGTGGGCTGAGGAATTCATGTTCACCCAGTAACAAGTCTGACTTGTCCAAGAGCACATTACTGAGAGGCGCAGAGCCTGTAAAACTTTTGCAACATGGGTCTGTGCAAGAGTTCAGTAGGTGGTGTTGTATTAAAATATGAAAACAGATAAAGAGGAGGTAGGAAAATAAAACCCAGCTGCAGGATTAGGCTTCTGTTCCTTTTCCTAATTATCCTGACCTTGAAAGAAGAGAGTATGAGGTTGTATTGTGTGGTTTGCTGGTGGTTTTTTTTTGTTTGTTTGGGGTTTTTGTTTGTTTGTTTGTTTTTGTTTGATTATTGTTATTTTTTTTTTCCTAGGGCTTTGATCCAGAAGCTATTCCAGGGGATTCTGTGTTACCAGGAGGCTTTGGTATTTATGGTGGGTGGGCTGTGATACTGTTTGGAGTAGGAGGTCAGTATGACCTACTGAGGGAGGGATTGTGGAGGAGCGCAAGACACCTGGAGCTGGTCTCCAGACCTCAGGTGCTTCGCTCATAATTATGGCAAGAGTCTGAAATCCTCAGTTTGGGGCTGGTTTCAAGAGCTGGTTTCATTTTAGAAATTCCTAGCTGTAGAAGAATAATTTTGTGTTACAGGCTTATCCTGGATACCTGAGAGAATTCAGCATGTGGCTTTATATTTAGCAGTCCTTTAGCTTTAAAAGAAAGGCTGTTTATGTCAGAAAAATCTGCTATTAAAATATTGTGATTTACTTTACCACGTTAAATGGAAAAGTCCTGCACACCTAATAATTCGAGTGACCTTTTTCCCTGTCTTCCTTCTGTGAACTCATGTTGCCCCATAGCTCTCCTGGTGTGACTTCAGTGAAAGAGAATCATGGAGTCAGGTTGAAAAAAGGTGTATAGAAGACTTCAGGTTACTGGGAGATTATGTGGCTTAAAATTTTGATTCTAACATGCAAAAGTAGTCAGACTGTTACGGATTTTCTGGGTTTGTTGTTTTGTGAGATACTTATGTATGTTAAAGCTGAAATGGTTCTATTTTCCTTCATTTAGGTGATCTTTGGTGTTTCTACCTACACAAGCTCTGGTGTTTTCCCAGTAGCCTCACAGAAATAAGAGCATCCTTTCTAGCAGCTACCATACAATACAGATGCTGCGTTGAACTTGCTGGTAGACATCACTTGTCCCTCACAACTGGTTCAATTTTGTTGACTATTGAATCTGATGGATCTTTTAAGGCTTGAAAGAGCCCTATTAGTATTTTACAAATTATTACTAGATATGATAGTATGTAAATAACTTAGATACTTTTATACCTCATCATGCTAATTTATTATTTTCATCTGACTCTAAAAAAAAAACATTTGGTGTAATAACAATGCCAGCTGGATTTCTACTTACTACTCTAAAGCAAAATGGTAGCGGTATTGGGGGGGGGAGGCTGACACAACAGGACTTGTAACTGCACTTACGGTGCTAACAATGCTCCTGCCTTAGCGAAGTGTTGCACTTTTTCAGTTGTTGGACATGGGAATAAACCTGTGGTCTCAGTGCCAGGAGCAGGTTCCTGAGCAGAGGCTGAAGGAGCAGTCTTGGTCCAGTTGCTGTGTGGGTGCGGAGGACTGACCTTGGCCACAGCTGCCTTTACTGTGAGGCTGTGCCGCTGAGGCAGCGATAGAAGCATGTAATTCTTTTGTGAGGAGCAGGGTTGAAGCAAGGAGCTGTGTCCAGCTAGAGTCACAAAAGAGGTGCTCACAAAGCAGCAGGCAGAAAAAGAGGGAGAAACCCGAGAGAAATGGTGAACCACAAAAAGCTTGGTTAGAGGAAATTGCAATGAATTTAACTTCAGTGGAAAAACAGCACTGGAAGAAGGGAATGGGTTGGTTCAGTAGCTGTAAGATACCAAGAAATAATGATTCGCAGGAAAAGTTTTGCCTTTGAGAGGATTCAATAGCAGAGTAATATTCAAGCAACCTTCCTTCAGTGATGCTGTTTAATTGTAAAGTAAAATTGATTTACTTGTTTCCAGGAAATGGAAGTAGTGCCACATCCTCTTGTGCTAAGCAGCACAGTTTCTGGCAGTTTTGAGGTCTTTACTAAAGGTTTTCCATTGATGAGAAAGAACTGATGGAACTGATAGATTTACTTAGCATTAATGGAAGAAAAGAAAAATACCCAACCAAACCCAGTGTAACAAACAGAATTCCACGAGTGACTTGCATGTGAACATGTCACAAAGTGGGGAGATTCTGGATAAAACATCTGTGCGTATAACTTGTGTGTACCACCATACCTTTTACCTGCACAAAAAATATCGGTTAATAAAACATGTCTGGAAACAAGTGCTGATATGGCAACTGATACTCCTGTGCTGTAGCTATGTGGTTAGCAGCAGCCCAGCAACTAACCAGATTTTAAGGATGAAAGACTTGGAACCCTGTCATGTTTTGACTGTTACAATTCAGCTTGGAGGTGGCAGGACCCAGTCCTTTCCCCATGTTATTAAACTGATAACTGCTTTTTGGAGTCTCTGTCAAAGCCCATAAAAGTGCTGTCTGAGCCATATGCAGGGCAGGCGATAAGGTCTGTATCAGCACTCTGATTTTAAAGGAAGGTTACCAGTATTATATCTTACAGTAAATATCATGAGGCAGGCATGACTAACTTTCACAAAGTTAACCTCTAGCATGTTTTTCCTCAGGGATTGTATAACTGGAATAATCTTCTTGCATGATTCAAATGTCAAGCTTGGTTTAGGGTATTGGCATGTAGCACGGGCTTCAGTCTCTTGTCCCTTTTCCCCCAGCTCTTCTAGGTCTGGTTGACTGGATTTCTGAGGTTTTGCAGTGGGTTGTCTGAAAAATCATCTAAAGCTTTTTTTTTTTTTTTTTCTTTTAGGGCAACAGTGAACACTTTGATGCTGTTGCTATATTTGGTTATTACCACCTGCAGTAGTACCACTTGCTGTTCTCTTCCTGTTGTTTCTGGTACTCTCTTTCTGTCTACCCTTGCACTTCTGTCACTGAGAATTAAACTGGATATTTCACAAAATAAACTGGATATTTGCCAAAAATGAGCAACAAACAAAGCGTAGGCCAGGCTGTGTGGCAGGAACAGGGACATCAGGCATGGGGTGGGTACATGGGTCAAGTTAGGGAAAAGGAAGAGAATAAGGGTCAGAGTTAAAATGCAAGGAAGATTTCTCCACTGGCAGGGACAGAGGCAGTCTTAGAGAGCCCCACTGAGTGTGAGAGGCCAGGAGCAATCCAAATGAGCTGGTTGCTGCTTGCCCTGGCTGTGGCCTTGAGTGAGGAGTTGGGGGTGTTTGTGTCTCTTGTGAGCACTGGGGATGGCATGGGCTAGCTGATCTATCCTGCCCTTCCCAAAGAGGGGAGCAGGGCTCTGCTCTTTGCAAACAAGGCCCTGGCTGTTTCCATTGCACAGTAGAAGGTAAGTTTGCTGTTATCTCTGTTCAAGTGATAAAGCTGAAAGTAAACCTGTGTTGAAGCAGTTGAAAGAAAAGCTGAGAGCAACAGCTCACAGAGCAGCAGGGTGAGCGTATAGATGGGAGTATGTTATGCTTGGCCTGTTACTGCATATGCTTTTGTTTTCAAAATGAATACTTCAGCAGCTGGTGCAGCCTGCTGGGATTTAGGTGTTACAAGGACCTTTGAAATCTGAAGAATAGCAAGTTGTATGTATGTGACTGTTGCTTAAAAGTAGAGAAAGTTAAATAGGATGGAGGAAACTTTAAAGTTCTACTTCTGCTCTTAGTTTCATTAAATTAAAATACTGAGTTCATGGCTCTGTTGATTGTGACAGATGTGGGTAAAAATGAGAGCAAGCAGTGACTGTTCAGAGAAGTTTAGATGTTCTTGGAAATTTAAGAAATCTTAATCCCTCTTTATTAATTTTTCATTTGAAATTTCATATTGCTTATGGCACTCTTTTTTATTAATCCAAACCCAGTAGCATCTGGGTGGAGGACGGTACAAAATAAGGTATCAAACCAAAAAAAATTCTACCTAAAATGGCACATGTACCTTTCTTGTTCAGCCCAAAGATGAGCAAGGTGGGACTGGCAATGAGTCAGTTACGAAAAGCGGGTTTAAGCGTAGGATAATATTATTTATTACAATTCGTGGAAATGGGTTTACTCTGAGTTCTTGCTTGCTCCCCTTTCATAGCAGGCTTAGAGTGGCCTTGCAGATTTGGAAGAGAAGACTGTCTGTTTTTTTCACTGTGAGTTTAGATCACTCTGATGTAATTTTGTCTAGCACATGAAGAGCCTTTTGCTTGGCCTAGCAGAGATTAGGAATTAGTGCTTCTCTGTGGTTGTGTTGAGCCCCTGTTGCATATGCCATGAATATGACAAAGGGAAGGCTGTGGTTAAATAGTGAGGGTCCTATCAGTGCTTTAAACAAGTGGCAGTTGGAATCAGGTATTTCCTTTAATGCCCTTTCAGAGGAATTGTTGCCAAAGTGAAGATGGGTTCTTTTTGTATGGAAATTTTTTTTTTGTTTGGGTTTTGTTTTTTTTTTTTTTTTTTAGGATTTGGTTGTTTTTTTTTGTTGTGTTTTTTTTTTTTTTTTTTTGGGGGGGGGGGGGGTGTTCAATTTTAAATTGTTCATTCCCTCTCCAAACAGAGCAGTAGCCTCCCTGAAAGCTTATTTTATTCTTTTGAGGGTTTTGTTCATCACAATAGCACAATCATCTTTGGGTCGTATTTTCAAACTGCTTAGTGTAACTGAGAGATAGAAATAAAGGGGAAAATATTACAGAATTGGAGAGTCTTGTGAAGCCATGTGACTTGGGGAACTGGAACTTGGAGGGAAACATACCAGAGCACATAGAAAGTTTATAAAAATGGAGTGCCAGCATTCTCTGAGGCTTTTGTTATCCAATAAACATTAGTAACTGAGGAATCTTGAAAATCTTTCACAGAGCATCAACAACCTTGCTTCGGTTTTTCTTCACAATAAATACCTAGTAGCTAAGCAAGTTAAAAACCAATCAAAACAGACAAAAGCAAATGTCTGTAAACACAGTTTACATGCTGAAGTTGCAAATTGTCCCCTGCCCCCCTGAAAAATGTCATTTGGGTTGTCTCATTTAGTTTGCTACTTTTTATTTGCTGTATATATTTAGCTAATTGATTCTCATCTTTATAAACAGCTCCTTAAATTCTGCCCTGCAAAACACTAGCCTAACAGTATCTGTAGGAGGGTCTTTAGGGGGCATGGTGACAGGTTCAAGCTGTGAGACAAGGGTCAGCTTTGAATTGTCTGAATATAGGGCAGTTAATGTGCAAAAGGGTGAGTTTAGGGCTTGCAAGTCCTCTACCTTTCCAAGCTGTGTGATGTGTAGCACGTGAGAGCTTCTGGAAGCATCTCTAAAAAAAGAAAAAGACTTAGAAAATTGCCACGTGTTCATTTTATATTGCAGTGGCCAAGGAAAAGGGAACAAGAGACACTGGAAAGGTAAACAAAAGAACTCCAACCCAGCTGCCAGAGGAGGGTGAAGTGAAAGTTTCCTTCTGAAGAACAGAAAAGGAATAATAGCCTGTGCCATGTTCTGCAGTATCCCCGCAATCCTCACTCTTGGGTAACTGTGACATTAGCAGGCATCGGGAAGTAGCTCTCAGCTAATTACTTGTGGAAGATTTTTCTTTTCCATCTGCAGTGAAGGTTCAGCAGAGATCAGTGTGGCAGCACCACTGTGAAAGCACCTGTTTGTGATGGGCACATGGCTGGGGGGGGAGAATCTAAATTAACAAGGAAGCTCTGATCAGCATTAAGATCCAGAATTGAAATTAAAGGTTCTGACTGCAGGCAAGAAACTTGGGATAGTTAGATGTTGGAATAGGTTGCCCAGAAAGCTTGTGCATCTTTGAAGGTTTCAAAGATCTAAAGCAAGCCCTGAATGCCTTGGTCTGACCCTGTTTTGAGCAGAAGGTTGGACTAGAGACCCCAGAGACTCAGACCTCCAGCTTGTTGTCAGATACTCTGAATTTCTTTGACTACTTTCACTTCTGCTACTCTGTGCTATTGCCGCTTTCCAGGCAATATATCAGGAATCTTTGTTTTGGAGTCCTCCTCCTAATCTTGAATCGAGCCAGTGTTTTGCTTTGCTGTGAAATTGTAAAGCAACACAGGAAGATACTTTATATTGTTTTGTCCCTCACATTTAAAAAACATTCCTCCTCAAAGTCTTTATTGGCTCCCCAAGGGCAAGAACCTGAAATTTGCTTTTACTTTTGACAACCTTTTCAATTCCTAAATTTGCCTATAACCACGCTTGAAATACAGGTGGGAAATTCAAATCCATCATTCTTGATCTGAATGTATTACTTCTGTTTTCATCTCATTACATTTTATCTTGGTTATTTGAAATCCGACTTCTGAAAACCAAGTTTGTGTTAAATAATCAGATTTCTCTCCCAGTGTAAGTAGAAGGACAGGCTCTGACCTATCCTGTGTGGTTTCCTTTTGCTTTGCTTTTGCATTGATCTTATTAAACTGTCCACTGACTTTCTTCCTCATCTCTGAAATGGCATTTGTTTTGTCAGAGCACCTGACATCCAAGGATCACAGCCTTCTGAGCAACCTGAAATAAAATAATGAGTCCACAGAGTAAATCAAGACTGCTGCGTATGCACAGCCAGGGTAACTGAATTTCACTGATCAATGAATCAGCAGCAAAACTAAGAGCAGAATTTGAGTCTCTTCACTGGTTTGTCTGCATTAAATCTCACAGTGTTCCTGTGTAGAGCATGCATCTCTGCCCGTTAACTAGCAGCTTTTTTCTCTCTGCAGTCAGAGGGTTTGAAGCTACTTGCTCACGCTGGAGCTCTGTCCGCACCAGTAAGTTGCTCCTGTTCTTCCTACCTAATTTGCTTTCCCCTTTTTATATTGTACCCTGTGATAGTCTAGGAAGCGCAGCGTATATGGTTTTTGCTAACTGGTGGTTGCATAATTTTATTGTCAGGGTGCCCAGGAAGTAAAAGCAAGTCTTTTAAACAACCATTTTGGCCTGAGAGGTCTGCTGAGGTTAGTCACCTTCATTTGATGTCTGGTCAGCTCTTCTGCTTGTGCAAGAGAATTGCCCTCGATAAACAATGTAGGTTTTACCAGGAGTAGTGTTGCACTCCCCTGGGATCCCTTATCTGTACCACCTAGGTCCCATGTGAGACACATACATGCAGTTGTTCCTCTTTCTTCCACCTCCCTCCTTTCTTGACAACATGATTAAATGGTTGGAGTTGGAATTAGCGTATAGGTTCAGTTAGACTTCTCTCTTTCTACAAGCAGTTCTCTACTTGGATATTTACGGTGGGCCTCTGAAGATGATGGGGTTGCATTCAGTACATCTGAGAGGCAGAATTTAGCCTACAGAATCATTTTTTCCTAGTACTGATATGTGAATGGGGAAGAGGGATGCCTGACTTGCACATCCCTGGAAGTTTCCTTCCTTGTGGCAAATATAGAAAATCTGGTCTCAAAGTCACTTGAGTCCATGTTGCTCATGTTTCTTACGTTCAGTCTTTTTTTTTATGATGGAGGTTTTCTCATTCTCTTGGCAGAAGGATCTATGTAATTTGAGCCTTAGCTTCAGTTTAATACAGGTTTTCCGGTAAAAATAAAAGCATGCTATTGGAAGATCCCATGGCAAGCCATGGAGATGGCTTTAGAGCTGAGAGGTGTCTCTCACTTGCTGTGGCTGAAAACCATGTGTGCTTTGCGTCCTAAATCCTTATCCACTTCTTTTTCTAGCGTGATGCAAAGTATTCCCCCAGCCCTTTTCTGCTCATGCCACTGGTGAAAGATGTGCTGAAGTAGATGATTTCAGGAATAGTTTTTTTTGTGGTGCTCTCTAACTTAGGTGTGTGGGATAAGCACCCAGAGTACAAAAAGGGGGCCTGTTTGTACAGTTCTAGAAATCTGGAGTTATATTTAACAGAAAGTAAAATCACAGCACACACTCTTTGGAGCATACTTGGGTTGCTTTCCAAATAAGGCTTGCAGTCTCTGGAAGGAAAATTAGGGATCTCTTGTAACAACAGAAAATAAGAACAGGCTAAAAGAAATCCTTTGCAAAATCCTAGCTCAGCTAAGGGTGCATGTGCCAGGAAAGACCAACTTTTTTGTGGTCTTTGCTCCAGTGGTTTAAGGAGCTGAAAGTTTCCTCTCCCTTCCCCAGGAGTCCTGAGGTGGTGTGATTATGGAAAGCTTCTTAACTCCTCAACCTTTTCTTTCACTGGCAAACACATGTTCAAAAAACCAAGCTCCTAACTTGTGCAGAGTTAGTTTTATCTCTGTGTGCATTTCATATTTTTGCTGGTCCTATTTCTGTGTCCTCCCTCAGACTGGTGATAGGAACTGCCAGTTTGATAAGCCATGGAAACTACATATTACCCAATTGTTCAACCTTTCTGTCACACATTTGTGGTCTTTTGGGGAGGCTTTCTCTTCCATTTTATTTCAAATCATGAAAACAGGGTCTGTTACAATGCTGCTAAAATACGGGATGCTAGAGGAAGGGAGGCAGGTTGGTGTTTGTCAAGGGGCTGGGTACCTCCTTCTGTCTCCTCGCTACTCAGCTACCAAAAATTCCCATGCCTGACTTAGAGGAGACTTTTACATGCATCTCCACAACAAGCTTTTATTAATTTCTTGGTGTGACATTGCACTTTGGGGGTGAGTAGAGACCGAACAGATACCAAGTAGCCCCTGCAAACCTCTGTCTGCCCGTATGCCATTGCCTTATTGAAGAAGAAAGATGGGGTGCGATGTAGATGGTTGATGTTGTGCTGGCAGGAGGAGCAAATATGCCTTTATCCATGCACAGGACATTTCTGTACTTCCTGAACGTGGGAGGAAAGGTGAGCTCTCCCCCTGCACTACCCTCTTTTCCTGTGCAAGACCTTCCTCTAAGGAGAACAGCCTGTGACAGTTTTGCAGTGACAGAAATCATTATTTGAGGGTGGCATGCAGTGAGATGCTCTACGCCTTCCAGTAACTTCTGGGCCTGGCAGGCTTCCCTCCCACTACTTGCAGCTGCAAATAAAGGAAGAGCTACAGAAACACATGGGGAAGATTCCTTCTTAAATGGTCCTGGAGAGGAAGCTGTGATAAAAGCCAAGAAATCATAGAATCACAGAACAGTTTGTGTTGGAAGGGACCTTAAAGTTCATCCAGTTCCAAACCCCCTGCCATGGGCAGGGGCACCTTCCACTAGATCAGGTTGCTTCAAGCCCTGTCCAACCTGGCCTTGAACACTGCTAGGGATGGGGCAGCCACAGCTTCTCTGGGCAACCTGTGCCAGCGCCTCACCACCCTCACAGAGAAGGATTTCCTTCTAGTATCTTAATATAAATCTTCCGTCTGTCAGTTCGAAGCCATTCCCCCTTGTTGTGTCCCTACAAGCCCTACTGAAAAAGTCCCTCTCCTAGCAACCCCAGTGGCAGCAACACTGCATAGAGCAGAGGGGCTTTTGTTGTCCCGTAGGCTTAAACTGTCATGTCCCTACAGAAGGTCCATACTAAACCAGATAATGAGAGGGAGAAGGATGTTGGTGTTTCAGTAAGATGCTCTGGTCTGGCGGTTGTGAGGCTCCTCTGATTCCTCGCACAGGGTATCGCAGTACTTACCGGTGTTGTGGTCAATTGGATGGAGCGAAGTTGAGTGTTGAGAGGAGGCTGCTTGCTTTCCGCTGGGGAGATAAACTTGAGGGGGTGAAAGCATCATGCACCTCAAGGGAGGTTCAGAGTGCTCAGCTCTAAGTCCCAAACCAGAACCCCCTGCATTCCCAGCTGCTGCCTGGAAGCAGAAGCGTCCAAAGTCTGGAGGTGCTGCTTCAGGCCCCTAAAGCTCTGCTTTTGCATGAACCACCTCTGTCTCTGTAGGCATGATCCTGCTTGTGTGTCTTACGGGGTGCTGCTGGCATGCACAGCCTAGATGGTTTGTGTTGGAGGCGCCTGAGCCAGCTCTTGGAAGCGTATATGACGTGGCAGTAGTAGTTGCTGCCTTTCTGTGTGGCAGCTCCATGCTTGGAGCGATATCCCTGCAGCCTCCCTTTAACATACTGCCCCATTTCACCCACAAGTGTATTATTTACAGTGATAAATTGTTGTTTGAGTCAGAGTTCAGGTGTTTAATGATGTCCTCATCATTAAAACACACAGGATTAAAAAAAGGAAAACTGGAGAAATCTGCTCTTGCTCAATAATAGTAATAAGTAATCATAATTTTACTTATGGCTAAATACCGTCTATCTTACCATAAAATACAGCACATGAATATATCTAAAGATTACTGCATGTAATCAAAAGCAGTTGTTCCCGAAGACCTTGAACGGCTGTGGTCAGAGCTCCACAAAGCAGGTTCTTGTGTTTAGTTTGCTAGGGACTGGGAGAGAGCAAGATGTGAATGAGAAAAGCAGTCACTAAGTGCAGCTTATGAATGATGAGGAAAATATATCCTGTGTAGGGAAACAGGCAGAGACTGAGCTAAAGCAAAAATCAGCTCGAATTTCATGTATTTTTACACTGATGTGATGATTTTTTTTCTCCCTCAGTTCCCTGAGGGTGCAGGGCTAATAATTAAAAACATCTATATTGCACAAACTTTAATAAACATCCTCTCAGCAGGAGAGTATTGTGCTTGTTGGCTTGCCTTGCCTTAGCTCTTCCCCATTTCCACGTTAGAGATTAGAATAAGGAGAGGGGGCTATTGGTGGGTGAGGGGGTATTTTTTTTTTTTTTTTTTTAATCTTGCTCTTAACCTGCTCCTTCTGTTTGCAACCTCAGCAGAAGAGAAGCTGCTGCTCTGGCACAAGCTGCACGGAGAAGGAACTGGCTGTCTGGGGCTGGGACCTCAGTGTCCCTCTCCACTTGTAGGGCAGGGCAGAAGCCCCAGGTGTTGGCTGCTCTCCGGTGCCAGCCGTGGTTTTAAAAGTGCTTAGAGCCCTCGTGAGCCTCTCTAGCTCACAAGCCCTGCGCGAAACCGGCCTCAGCTAAACACACTGGGTAGTTGGAAGCTCTGGGGAGCTGAGCTGACTCCGCCACCGCAGAGGGGCCTGGCCCGGCGCTGGGGACAGCCAGCCGCGCAGGCTCGGTTCTGCAGCAGCTCTAGCTGTAGCTTTCGCGTCCCACGGAGCCGCCGGGCCGCAGAAGGGAGGCATTGCCCGTGTCTGCATTGTGGAAGGCAAGGCGGCCGTGGGCTTTCCCTCGAGCGGCAGCCTGGGGCTGGAGCAGGCGGCGGCTTGGCAACCCCCGGGGGCGCAGCGCGGGTGGAAGGGACCCGCGGCTCTTCCCTCGCAGTGCAGTCCGTCGGGCCGGGCGGCGGGAGCGGGACCGCCGCCAGAGCCGCAGGTTCGCTCCTCCGCGGCGGGCAGGCCACGGGGCGCCCCCGGCGGCGCGAGGCCCGCGTGGCGGTCTGGCCCCGCCGGGAAGGGGCATGTCCCGCTGACGTGCGGGCCGGGGATTGGCAGCGGCCCGGCCTATATAGGTGGCGGGGCGGGCGCCGCGCCGCTCTCCCAGGAGCGCTCCGGTTCTCCAGCAGGGCGGGCGAGCGGGCACCGGCCGGAGTGAGTCACGGGGGACGGGGGGGCGGCTCCTCTGCCGCGGCGCCGACGTGGAGGCTTGGGGGGGGCTCGGCCCGGCGCGGCCTCACTTCCTTTGCCTCGGCACCGACGTGCCGGGAAACTCCGGGTCAACTTCCCGCCGGCTGGGCCGGGCAAAGTCCGGCGGGAGCCGCTCGGGGAGAAGGGCGCTCGGAGCAGCCGGTGGTGCGGCCTCGGGCTGTGTCGAAACGGCGGTGCAAGCCGACAGCAGCTGTTGGACAGCGCTGGCGTGCGGCGCCGTCCCGGGGCCCAGCTGATGGGGGCGCTGGGCCCCGTGGGTGCGTGGGGAGGGGGCAGCAAGGGTCGGGATGGCTCCACGTAGTCCCCGGTAGTCGGAGGGTTTGCGCCTCGTACAAGCCAAAACGGTCGGCGGCGGGCGCTCCTCCAAGTGCCGCATCAGTCCGCGGAGCGGCGACGGCGGGCAGCCTTTCCCCGGATGCTGCTGTGACTTACAGGGGCGAGCGCCCCGGCCCCGCTCCCTGGGCCATCGGCGGGGCCGAGCGGACGTTGGTAAGGTGCTAACCGCGGACTCGGGACAGTCCCGCGCCTCACTCGCTGCCGCCCCCGGCAGTCTCACGGCTGTCACCGATTCCCCCGCGGGAGCCCCTTTCCCCCCAGTTGTGTGTTGCGGCCGCCCCCGGCCTGCAGCCCAGAGGGCCGCGCCGGACCGGGCCGAGATGCACTGTGCTGGGGCTGCCGCTGTCCCGAGGCGCGGCGCCCGCCGTGCTCCCGGTCCCGTTGCCGCACGAGCGGTGCGTTGGGGCGCGCACCGCCCGCACGCTCAGCCCCGCGCAGGGGGCGCGGGTGACAGCGGGGCCCCGCTGGGCCCTTTAAGGGCGCCGCCCCGCCCCGCCGCTCCGCCTCCGGTGCCGGCAGTGCTGAGGTGGCGCTGGCGGCGCCGCCCGCCCCGGCGTGGCTTGGCCTAGGCCGCGGGTCCCGGAGTTTTCCCTGCCTCGGCGCGGCCGGGCACCGCGGAGATCGGCGGACGGTCCCCAGCAGCCTAGGGTGCTGCGCTGCCCGTGCCGCTGTAGCGGTACAGGCCCGTCGGGTTCCAGGCGCAGCCTGCCCCACTCGAGAGGCGGCCCCCGGAGGCCGGCTGCCCCTCTGGGTGCGTGGCCATGGAAGCCCGGCCCCGGCGAGAAGTACTGCCAGGGCTCTCCAGGACCGTGTGTGAGTGCACGTTGGTAGCTGGGCTCACACAAAACGCTTCCTGACCAAGGACGAGGAGTGACAGTGGGGAGTGTGGTGGGTCATGGTACTGGTGAAAGAATAAATAGAGGGATAGGTCAGGTGTAAGTCTGTCTGTGGCTCAGGCACCAGTTGTGTTGCTTTCTCAGATGTACTGCATCAGGGATCAGTACGAAGGGAAAGACTCTGTCCTGCCACACAGCAGCTGTCTGCCTGCATGATCTCTTCAAAACCAAAGGGCCTGGGCCTTCAACATCTGGGAGAGCCTGCTGGTTTTCAGAAAGCAGGTATTTTCATGTCTGACCACTCATCTACCAAGAGATCACTCTGCCCTGATGGACATCTGACAGAGGACAGTTGGATGCTGCCCCAGCCAGCCCAGCCCCATTGCAGTGTGCAGTCCTACCTGCATCTGATTTTAGCTACCTTGATTAACAAAAAGCTAATTTTTTTGTTAAATATGTTTTTAAATAACACATAACTGATGTTTTTGTCCACACGTACTGGTTGCATTGGCAGTGTAACTCATGACTTTGCTTTTGTTTCTCTTCATACAAATGTTTCTTATGTGGTTAGGTCTGTTCCTTGCTGGTGGTTATTTTTAGGATGATTTCATTCTCTGTATTTTAAGTGTGTTCTAGACTTCTGAAACTTCTTTTGTCGCATAAAGCCAGTGCTACAGACAGTGTTTAGGCAGTTGAAAACCTGTTAACCCAGTCAGCCGCAGTGCTGGTGTGACGTAGCTGTAATCTGAGTTTCAAAACCTAAGGTGGGAAGTCAAGGAGGTGTAGGCTCCAAATGCAGTGCCCGAGCTGCTGGTTTTGATGTTACATTTAGAATACCATTCTGATGGCCGCCTCCAATTTTGGCCAGAGGTGAATCCTTGAGGCCTACAATGTACCAGATGTTTGAGGTTACTGGAAATGAAGAGTATTTGTTCTTAGCTTGCTGTATGGATGACAAAGCAGAAATTCATATGGGTAAACGCTGCCCTCAAGATTCCTCTTTGAATGTCTAGCTGTTCTCTGAGGTGGAGACTGCAAGGAAGAGCTCTGCAGCTGGTGTGCACAGTGTAACCAGCAGCTGTGTGCTGCCGCACTCAGGCAGGTGCTATATTGGATGTCACTGACTGGCTTATCATCCTTGCCCCTGTAAAGAGGAGAGAACGTGCAAGATGAGCCAGGTGGTGCTTTCCAGAGAAATGAGAGTTACAAGCACATCTGTGCTGTTCGTGAGGCTTTAGCCAGACCTTAGAAGCTGCCTGTGATGTCTAGAATGCTTGCTCCTGCCCTCTTCCTTGTTTGCAGTTTGCCAGGAGGTGGTGGCAGCCTTGATGTGACCCAGCGGGCTGGAGGAGCTTACTGCATCGGTCTTGCAGGTCTTGCTGAAATACTGTGGGACAGATGCTGTGCTGCTAACAGGCTTTCCTTGGTTCTGTGACAGCTTGAACCATGCAGTTGTGTACCATGTACATGGAACCATATGCTACACCATAGCGTAACCATGAACAGCAAGAGATCAGTTAACTAGCCACCCTTTCATGTGCACCAGCCAATGCCTAGGCATGGCTGGCTGGCTGTCCTGGTAGCTGCCACCTCGTAGTAGCAGATCATTACAGGATTAATTGCAGCATTAGCTCTGTTACTTCGATAGCACAGGTGCTGTTGCCACGTGCCTGATAAGAGGCATGTTGAAGTAGAGGAAGAAACCCTCTGGCTTTCACTGAGGTGCAGATTAGGCCTGCACAGCCCAGTTGCATTACTGTTCTTGTTCTTCTCTGCTCCTTTTCTGCCAGTGTTGCCTTCGCTTACTGTGTCATGATGTGAGATGCCATATCAGCAACACTTTGGGTTTGGGAGCCAGAAATGGCAACTGTCAGTTTACTGGAAAGTGTCAGAGTTTGCTGTTGAGAAAGTTTGTGTAGGAGAGGGGCCTCGTGTCCCTGAGAAGTCAGAGTTGCTGACTTCTAGGAGAGTGCAAGCCCTGCAAGAGCACATACAACCACTTAGGGGAACTCAGGTGTGGGGAATTCTTGTATGTCTAGCGGTGTGTGCTTTACTGGCTTGTGCAGTTTTACTTAGATTCCTAACCCCTTTTTCAGTAAATCTGCAGGTCCAGATACAGGAGATGTAAAACTCCCATCAACGGTCTGGGTTTTTTTTTACTGGTTCCATGTGTTTAAATAGTCCATGTAAACCAGCATGGGTTTTGTTCTTCCGATTTAGGTCTGGAAACAGAGTTCAGTACCTGGTGCATCATCATATTACAATAAAAAATGAAGAGGTGGACTGACCAGCAGCTGTATGTGGATAGCTCTGTTTGCCTTTGTTTGTGAGGACGTCTGTGTTGATTCAGCCCATCTCCACTAAACTACATTCCTAACTTCTGACTGATGGCAGTGTTGTTGGCAGGTTTTCAGGTTGCTAAGTCTCTTCTGACTAGATGTCGATGCTCTTGCTTGCAACCCTGAAATTTCATGTCTATCTTGCACATCTGTTAATAATTGACTATATTTTTGCCTGATACTGAATGGCTGCTCTTGTAGCCAGTTTGATGAAAGAGTAGCTACTCCAGGCTTCCTGCTGTGAGGTTTAAGTAGATAGTGGTGTTGCCTGTAGCTCTAGTAAAACATGACAGGTAAAGTATGGTGAGATGTGACTCAGTATGAGAACATTTTGGATAGGTGGCAAGTTTGAAATGCAGTACAGGCGGTGCTCTTTTGAGAATTACAGTAACGGGGTGTCATGTTTTCCTCTTGTCTTGGAGCAGGCACATAATTTTTATTCTGTTTTTTTTTTTTTTCCTAAAGCAAAAGCTGGCAGGCTGACAAACGGGCAGCTTACAGGACGGACTCTCTGGCTACTGACCATTTAGCTGGTAAGTTCTTATTTTGGGAGAACCAAAGATCTTGCTGTTGCTGAGCTTGTTCCTCAGAGTGGCTTCCTGAGTGCAGCCCTAAGTCAGTGGGAGTTCAGGCACCTAAATAAGTCTTTTTCAGGAAAAGGCAGCATCGTGGACCCTTTTTTGTTTTACCTATAGGGTTACACAGTGGTTTGGACTGACTGTCCAGACCTTTGGATGCTTGTTTAAAAATTGCACACCATTAATAATTTATAGATTAATTAGAGTATGCTTTGACAGCTGCTGGTGTCCCCCCTTTGAGTGACCTTCTTAGGTTGCACATCTTCTGTCTCTTTAATGAGGAGCACTGGTTTGGTGATCACTGTATTGTGAGGAAATAGCCTCCCTGAATTTCCTGTCTGGTTCAGCAAGAAAACCGGTCAGCTGCTGGCACTTTAGGTGCTTTTCAAGAGGCTGACTGGAGAAGTGCTCAGTAACACATACTTTGTCTTCTTGGAGTGACTTCTACACATCTTGAATGGTGGTGTAATAGTGTTGCCACCGCTGCTTCTTCCAGTGGCATACCCGGATTGTGTGTGGGTGGGAAGTCGACAATGAGCTCCGTGGCAGTTTTGACCCAGGAGAGCTTCGCTGAACATCGCAGCGGCCTGGCTCAGCAGCAGGTGAAAGGTGAGGAAATGCGCTTCAGTTCCTGTGATGTGCCTCAAAATACAGACTGCACAGGCAAGGTTCTTTACACCCAAGCTCACTCCATGTGTCCAGTTCCTGAAAAGTGTGAAGGCGCTGCATTCTGCATTCCTAGGCTAGGGGCTTTCCACCACGAGAACACAGTGGTGATGCTGCACAGTGCAGTGCCAGGAGGAGGCGGGCCTCAGATCTTCATCTTCTCTGGCTAGCAGTGCTGCCAGCTGTGGGACAGGTCACATGCAACAATGGGGCATTGAGCTACAAGAGAGCCTCATGGGATCAGTGTGCTTCCTCCTTCTACTCAGCCAGGTGCTGGGGAAAGTCAGTGTAACTTATTAACTGCCTCACTGATGGGTTTGGCACATATCCTCCAACTCTGAGCTGGCCCACCTGGCATGGCCCAGTGCACAGCTGAGTCTAGCATAAGGTACAGCCTTTCCCTGGACTCAACTACAGTGCTTCTCATTGTCTTCCTTCTGGGTGTGTTTGACCCCCTTCTGACTGCAGCCCTGCTCTGTTCCTTTCACTTTCTTTCTGCTCAGCCTGTTCTCCCCTAATTAAACCCCTCTTGACAAAGTTTGCAAAAATGTGCTGTTCGCTGCTGTTATTCACTTGCATGTTTACTTCCTGCATCCATAGTGCCAGCTCAGATAAGGCTGGTTGTTAATGACATCTACTGCAGTCTGTGCTGTGCTGAGGTCAGTTGTGCTCCAGACTTGGCTGCTCCACAGGCGTAACTGTAATAGGATTACAGTAGTGCATAAGTCATTTGCTTTCTTTTGTTATTGGTGCCTAAATACAATTGCATTGCCTGTGAATAGGGGCATCTTGTTTACCCTGTTTGCTTCACCCCAGTTACAGCTTTAAACTCTGAAGAAGAGAATGATCCTCCAACCTACAAGGAAGCCTTCCCTCCGCTCCCTGAGAAAGCACCATGTTTGGAAGCTGCCCAGGAACCTGCTGGGCCCTGGAGCAAAATCCGACCAATAAAGGCTTCTGTCATCACTCAGGTTGGTGAGAGTTGGTATCTTATCTCTGATTTCCTCCCTCCAAAAAGCAGGTGAAGTGAAGCTTTCCCTGGAGTATGAAATCCTTAGTGTGTCATATTGACAGCCTTCTTGCTGTGCTGTATGCTGGGGCACGAGGAGGGCTGCAGCTGGCAGCTAGGAGTGTTCTGGAGGGGTGGGATGTGTTGGAAAATTGTCCATTAAAAGTTCTGCATCCCTGTTCCACAAATAGCTGGAGCAGGCCCAACGGGAGAGTTGCAGAATTCAAGTAGTGAGCACTGTTCCCTCCATAGCACGTACTTTAGGCAGACACCCAGTGTGGGTCAGACTGCCTGCTCAGTGCTGTTGCATTTTTCCAGTTCACAGCTGGTGTTTCCATTGGAAAAGTTGATGGATTGCACAAACCTTGAAACTTAGTATGCCAATAAAGTCCTGTATGGCAATAAGAGAGGGAAGCACTGGCAATCAGAAGCATCCTGACAGCTTGTTTTGCCCTTCTTTTATCTATCCTGTGCCTGAGCAGGTGTTTCATGTGCCACTGGAGGAGAGGAAATACAAGGACATGAATCAGTTTGGAGAAGGCGAGCAGGCCAAGATCTGCCTTGACATCATGCAGAAGACAGGAGCTCACCTGGAGCTGTCTCTTGCAAAGGACCAGGGCCTTTCAATCATGGTCTCTGGCAAGCTGGAAGCAGTCATGAAGGCTCGGAAGGAGATTGTCGCTCGGCTGCAGACTCAGGTGAGGGCATCTAACTGTTTCTCACTTCATCTTTGCTCTTCCCCAGGTCTTGCAAATGCTTTGAGACCCTTGGGCGTGTGTGCTTATAAGCCAAAGAGGTGTTATTAGATGACTAATTCAGCTTTGCCATATATTTTCAAAGCACACAGTTGGCAATTTGGAATGGAAATGAGGCTTAAAATAGGGTTCAAAGATAATTAAAGGCCACGGTGTTGCACGAAGGGTGGAGTCTGCAACCTCTGAACACTTGAATTGCAAACAGTGACTTTGTGCTGAGGTGCTGGTGCTAGAGAGAGTGCAGGCCCCTCATGCAAGGTTAGTAGTATGTGAGGACAGGACTGTGCTTTCTCTGAAATCCTTCAGAGGAGAATGTGGAGGGATGGGAGAAATAGAAGCAGCGAAGAGGAAGCCTTGCCAAAAGCTGGAAGCTTCAGGTCAGGGTTCTGTATTGTGTAACTCAAGCGACACTGGGAAGGAGCCACAGACCCGTTGTTTCCGTTGCTTCTCCTTTCATTCTGCTGGGTTTTGAATTCTTCCCTTCAGATTCTTGAGTTCATATTGAAGATGGCAGTTCTTGTTAGGATATAATACAGCCAGGTGTCCTAGTATGTTTTAAAGTGTGATGTCAAAGGTAGTTAGTGCAATAGTTAATACCATGTCTGCTTAGTGCTGTTCAGCCCATGTGTCATAGCCTGCCAGAGGGAAGAGAAAGGGACAAACCCTACATAATATGCGTCTGAAAAAATAGTTCAGGTCGTACTGCCACAGATCAATTGCCCACTGTCCTCAAATATACCTCCTACTGCCCTGGCCCCAGGTCTGAAAGGTGTGCCTGTATTCCAGCTTCTCCTAGGCTTGGCTGGCTTTGATACAGGGACACCAAATTGAAGAGTCACGCCAAGTGATCTGGTTTTGATTTGTTTTGTTTTGTTTTTTTTTTGTCCATTGTAGCTTCAGTTTTAAGTGTCTGATTACAATTAGTAGTCAAATATTCACAAACATGGTAGCAATCATAAGCTACCAGGTCAGTAAAAACTCAGAAGGGAAGAAGTCAGGAATCCCTGTTACAGACCAGCCCTTTAATGGTAGATTGAAAGAAGCTCTTGGGACCCCAGTTCCAAGAGGGACCATCTAGAAGCAGTCCCAGGAGCAGCAAGTACTACAGTGAAGACACCTTAGCACTTAGTAATGGTAAGCATCTCCGAGCTGTCTGCCTGCTGAAATAGGTTTGCGGTGTTGAATTTCTGTTTCCTAGGAGTCAGGCTGTGTCTTGTTTTCTATAGCCTTGGCAGCAGATGTCAGAGTTCAGATAAATTCCACCCATGAGCCATTGTCTCAGTTGCTGTCTGGTACTGCTCCAGTGTCTTGCACTGGAGAATAGACACCTCCTTGTCTGTACCCAAATGCCTTTGCTAACACAGAGTACTACTCTATGCAAACAGAAGGGTTTTGAGGGAAAGGTGGGCTTTTAGACTCCTGGTATACAGGCACTGTAGATCAACTGTTCTGGTACAGTATCAGTCCTTACACAGAATGTGCTGGGAAGTCATTGTATCTGCTCCTTAGCAGTACTGCTAAGAAGCATCTAAATTGCTTTTCCTGGCTTTTTTTCCTGTGGATCTGCTAGTGCAGGCAAACGTTCTCATAGATGCTTGATTGTTGTGTTGCAGGCTTCAGCAACAGTTGCCATCCCCAAGGAGCACCACCGTTTTGTCATTGGAAAGAATGGTGAGAAGCTGCAGGACCTGGAGCTCAAAACTGCAACTAAAATCCAGATCCCCCGCCCGGATGACCCCAGCAACCAGATCAAGATCACCGGCACTAAAGAAGGGATTGAGAAGGCTCGACACGAGATCCTGCTTATCTCTGCTGAGCAGGTACTTCAGTACTCTGGTATCTCTCAGTGGCATTAGCTGGGCAGCCATTTTGCTTCTCCATGGTATGTTAGATGCCTTTAGCCATCGTGGCCATAGTCAGTGGCTTATACCGAGGCTTATACTGTGCCACTGGCTGCGTGAGCACTGCTGCCAGGTTCTGCAACTTGTGGTTCTCCATTTTGTCCATCTCTGAAGTCAGATAAGCAGGTTTCATGTTTGAAGTGAACCCTATTAGATGCCAGCTGAGATAAGACAGGAGATTACAGAGGTGAATATTGTAAATCACCAGCAGCAGTGTTCATAGATTGAAAAGGATAGAGATCTACAAGCCTGCAAACTGAAAAAAAGGTACTTGGGCCAGAGTGTCAAGCAAGACAGCACTGGGAACTTAGCTGTGTCTGGCAGAGACTGTAATATGGAGGGCAGTTCCCACCAAGTTCTGTTCTGGGCTTTTCCAGGATAAACGTGCTGTGGAGCGGCTGGATGTGGAGAAAGTGTACCATCCCTTCATTGCTGGCCCTTACAACAAGCTGGTGAGCGAGCTCATGCAGGACACAGGGACACGCATCAACATTCCTCCACCCAGCGTCAACAAGACAGAGATAGTCTTCACAGGAGAAAAGGAGCAGCTGGCCCAGGCTGTGGCTCGTGTTAAGAAGATCTATGAGGAGAAGGTATAGATGGTCCATAACGCTTCCCATCTTACCCCCTCCTGCTTGTAGTCCCTCTTTTTCTGCGTCCCTCTGCTGTGTCCTTCTCATGTCAGCTCTGGCTCAGCAGCCCTCGCAGTACGTGGCCCTGGATCTTACAATTTCCTCACTGAGCAGAGTAGGACTTGGGGTGATACTACTGAGGAGGTGACAGATTTCTCATTCTTCTACATGGTGGGAATTAGCAGACCACAGAGAGCTCCTCTAGCTCTTGTTCACACAGGTGCTACTAAAGAAGGAAGTGTGAAGTCTACAGTGGCAGCCAGCTGACAGGATCAATGTTGCTACATAAGTAGAAGCTGCTGAAGAGTGAATTTCACTCCAGTTTATTTTCTACAATACTGCAATTTTCTACAATACTACAATATCCTTCTTGTGAGTTGTCAGGCTGTTTTTCTTCATGGTTAGGTCTGCATTTGTACCAGTCTGGAATTTCAACAGAGATAATCAGCTTACAGCCTAGTAGCCTACATGGTGTTGCATTTCAGTACCACCTAGGGGACAGCTGGGCATTGAGCCCTGTTGTGCAAGGGGATGTGTGTATGTGGTCTCTTCCGTATAGTGTCTGAGGGAGCTTGACACTGAATACCAGTTTTGTACTTCACCTGTGCATTTTTGGGCACAAGGCATTCTGTAGGCAGAAAGGGTGCTAGAATACTGCAGAACCTCTGTGCTCACCTTTGCTTCATTCTTTCCCGGGTGCAGGGTTCCACTGCATCTTGTGCCTCTTCCTTTTGCTCTTGTCCTTCCCTTCCCCCTTGTGATTGATGCCTAGTGCTTCTGCCCCTACAGAAAAAGAAGACTACAACCATTGCAGTGGAGGTGAAGAAGTCCCAGCACAAGTACGTCATCGGCCCTAAGGGGAATTCCCTGCAGGAGATCTTGGAGAAAACTGGAGTCTCTGTCGAGATCCCACCCACTGACAGTAGCTCGGAGACGGTGATACTGCGAGGCGAGCCTGAGAAGCTTGGGCAAGCACTGACTGAAGTCTATGCAAAGGTACATACAGGATGGTTAGGCCTTCTTTGAAAGTCCCATAAGCATATATCCACAAACAATGGGCGTGGGGTGGGGGGTGGTGTCTGGTGTTTGTCTCTAAGCTGTCAGAGTTGCAGCTTAGAAGTCAATACTGCAGGTGCAGCATGAGAATTGAAACTGAATATTTGTGAAGACCTCTTCCAGTCTGTCCACCAAACAGCTTCTCTGTTTTTCTGTCTCTCAGGCCAACAGTTTTACCGTCTCCTCGGTCTCTGCCCCCTCTTGGCTTCATCGTTTCATTATTGGAAAGAAGGGACAAAACCTGGCCAAAATAACTCAGCAAATGCCAAAGGTATGGATGAGCTGGTTAGCTTGGCACCCTTGATGTAGGATATGGTTTAGTCCAGATCACTCTTTATAGAAAAGGGAAACGTATTTTAGCATGGTGTGGTTTAACCCCAGCTGGTAACTCAGTACCATGCAGCTGTTTGCTCACTCTCCTCTTCCCGCCTCCCTGGGTGGGATGAGCAGGAGAATTAGAAGAATGCAAAACCTGCAGGTTGAGATAAGAACAGTTTAATAATTGAAGTATAATACACTACTACTAATAATAAGGAGAATAATGAGAGATGTAAAACTAAAGGGGAAAAAAATCCAAACAAACAAACCCCCAACAAAAAAACAAAAGCCCCACAACACCAGAAACCCAGTAAACACAGGTGATGCACAATACAATTGCTCACCACCTGCTGACCCATAGCCAGCCCAAGCAGCGATCGGCCCCTTCCAGGTAAGTCCCCCCAGTTTATATACTGAGCATGATGTGCTGTGGTACAGAATATTCCTTTGACTAGTTTGATTCAAGTGTTCTGTCTCTGCTCCCTCCTGGCTTCTTGTGTCCCTCCTCATTTGTGGAGCACAAGACTGAAAGTCCTTGACAAAGGTAAACGCTACTGAGCAACAACTGAAATGTCAGTGTATCATCAGCATTATTGTCAGACTAAAGCCAAAACACAGCCCTGCACCAGCTACTGGAAGAAAATTAACTCTATCCCAGCTAATCCAAGACACATGGGTAAAACCAGGGAGGAAGTGATACAGATGTCAAGGAGACCCTCTCTTTTACTGCTGCAAACAGTAAAAGAATTGATGTAGTAGGATACCTGCAAATGATGACTTCTGCGAGTTAGATGATATCTACAGAAAGGCTAGGTGATAAGTGCTGCAAAGCCCTTGCAGACTCCAGGACAGCAACAAAGCCTTGGTCTCCAGGCACTGTGATATGGCCAGAATTGTAAGTTACCTATTTCTGAAACCATGGGAATGATCTGTGTACTTTGTGGGAAGGAAAACATCCCTTAATAACCGGTTGGTGGTATAGGTCTCACTAATAGCATGACCTGGCTTGTATCATGTATCTTACTGGATTTATTGTCTTGCCTCTCAAGGTTCACATCGAATTCACTGAAGGAGAGGATAAAATCACTTTGGAAGGACCTACAGAAGATGTGAATGTGGCTCAGGAACAGATTGAAGTCATGGTCAAGGATCTGGTAAGTTCTGGTACATAAAAAGAAAATGGGGGAAGAAGGGGCAACAGAGCAGAGATGATGACGTGTTTGTCATGTCCCTGTGATGTCTTGGCATGCTTAACAACTTGCAGAAGACAAGTTTTGTGGCAGATGGATGAAACCCTTGGTTACGAAGCTCGCCCATAGCATTCTTTAAAAAATCAGCTGCAGGTCTTAAATCTTTCGATGCAGACAAGGAAGGATTCTCTTTCAGTCATAGTTGGAGAGCCCTCTAAGTTCCTTTTTAATTTTTACAATATGGTGCTCTCAGCTCAAACCAGAGAAGTGCTACTGCTCTGCTTAATAGCAGGAGGAGTGTTTGTAGCTGGCTATTGCAGAGTCAGTGCCAACACTGGCAGTAGGCCATTACTTAGGGTATAAAACAGAAGTGGTGGCCTGCCCTACCTAAGCTCTATACTTTCTTTATAGATCAACCGGATGGATTATGCAGAAATCAATGTTGACCACAAATTCCATCGACACCTCATTGGCAAGAACGGAGCTAACAGTAAGTGGGGTGCCTTTCTAATCCTTCCTGTGCTTGGACTCTGTGTTTAGTCCAGCATATAAGGGACTCTGTAGCTCATCCAGTGTGCTCTCTTCATCACATTTCCTCTGCTTTTCTGGGGTGGGCACAAGAAGGTAAATGGGTGGTGAGGCCTTGGGATGGCTTTAACGTGTGAAGGTGTCTTGGGAGGTTGAACAGTGGTGGGATTACTTTGTTTTGGTGAAAATACATTGTTGGAGTTGAGGTTGGAGAATTGCCTGGTTTTGAAGTCGCTCTATGTGTATTACATTTTAGCAGCTGATTAGGAGTGGTAGAAATCTGCTTGGTGAGTTTCTCCCAAAAAAGAATTTGAGATTATAAATGAACGATCATGTTCTGATCTAGATGGAGAAGAGACAGATGCCTCACTCTGGCATGCGAGCAATTTGCTCTGTGGATGGTACAGTATTTACTTGTTCCAGGTTCTTGTGTGGCACATAGCTGCTCTTGCTGAACTCTGGTGCCGTCTCAGAGGCTGATTTACTTTTTAAACAGTCTCTAGGCATTGATAAGCAAGATGCCTTGTTTCCAAGTCTTGCCCTAGCAGACTGTGTCACCACGGTCTTTGCCTTGAAAGTTAACAGGATTAAGGACCTCTACAAGGTGTCTGTGCGCATTCCACCGGACAATGAGAAGAGCAATCTGATCAGAATTGAAGGAGACCCACAGGGGGTCCAACAGGCCAAGAAAGAGCTGCTGGAACTCGCTTCCCGTATGGTAAGTAGGATGTGATGCTTGGGAAGCCACAGGGTTTAGGCTTTTATATTCCTTTGGAACCTTCAGGGACTTCTGTGTGCCCCTTGCCCACCAAGCACTTGGATGTCATGACAACTGTGAATTTGTCTTCATGGATATGGCCCTCTATACCCTTGCATACCACTTCTCTGTCAACTTAGAGTGAATTTTCACTGGAGGAGAAAAGAGGGAGAGTGCTGGCAAGTAAACTTGTGAGGCAGCAAACTAGGAGTTAAGTCTGTGGCTCTCCTGCTGAACGCTCAGTGTAAACTCTGTTTTCATCAGGAAAATGAACGCACCAAGGACCTAATCATTGAACAAAAATTCCACCGGACCATTATTGGGCAGAAGGGTGAGCGGATCCGGGAAATCCGGGAGAAATTCCCAGAGGTAAGGCTTTCTAGGAGATGAGGAATCCAGAGGATTCCAGTAGATATCCATTGGATATATCCTACTTGGGCAGTAGACACATTGTCTCCCAATTCATAAATTTATTTGCTCTGTATGTAATATGTGTGAGAAGATAGTTCTTTTGACCAGAGGCTGCTAACATGGTTACCCTTTCCGAATGAGAATGTGGATGTGTAGAATCTTCCTGACACTTTGCATTTGTCTGACACAGCAGTTCTTTCATTTGCTTGAGCTGACTGTAAATGATGGCCTCCTGCAGGTTATCATCAACTTCCCAGACCCTGCGCACAAGAGTGACATCGTCCAACTTAGAGGTCCCAAAAATGAGGTGGAGAAGTGCACCAAGTACATGCAGAAGATGGTGGCAGACCTGGTAAGGCGGTCATCTTGTCTGATGTTCTCTCCTACATGCCTGGATAACCCTGCATAGGGCAGAGCTGTACTGGCTTGGCTAGGGCTGAAACACCTCAAGATGAGGAAGCTGTGAACACTTCTGGCTGACTGGGGTTAGGGGAATGGTATTTGTTATTTTTAAGGGCTGTAGGGGAAGGTACTTGGTTTTGCTTATTCTTGCAAGAATCCCTTATAGAGAACTTTATTGGGTCTAAGTCTGTTCTCAAAAGCTTGTTTATCAAATTCCTGGGATGGAGCATCACCATGACAGTGTAATCTTTGGTTCTTCCTTCCTTTCCCTCTTAGGTTGAAAACAGTTTCTCTATTTCTGTCCCCATCTTCAAACAATTCCACAAGAACATCATAGGGAAAGGAGGTGCCAACATAAAGAAGGTGAGATAACTTTCTTAATCACCAGTGCTCATTATGGTCACTGCCTGCAGCTAAATCTGACTTGCTGTTCTCTCCTGCTCATTGGTAATGGCAAATATAATCTCCTTTTTTTGACATTAGACATCTCTGAGATTTTTTTTTCCTTTGTGGCAGATCCGCGAAGAAAGCAACACCAAAATTGACCTCCCGGCAGAGAACAGCAACTCAGAGACAATTGTTATCACAGGCAAGAGAGCAAACTGTGAGGCTGCTCGCCACAGGATTCTTGCTATCCAGAAGGAGCTGGTAAGTGAAATGACTGGCCTGTCATGTATGAGGACTTAAAAATGTTGCTAGAAGACATAAACACAGAAGAGCTGGTAGTCAGGGAGGGCAGGGAGGAGACAAATGTGAGTGTCAGTCGTCTTCTTGACTCTTGATCCTAAGTTTGTGGCTGCTCAAGTGTCAAGAGTAGCCTGTCTCAAACTCTCTGGTCAGGCATTTCTTACACACAGCTCTGCAAAGCTCCTAGGAGTTCAAGGGTAAGCCAAGTGGGTGCAAACTCATTTCTGCAGCTTGTCTAAAAGCCTGGTGCTGTCCTCTCTTAGGCCAACATCACAGAGGTGGAGGTGTCTATTCCTTCCAAACTGCACAATTCCCTTATTGGCGCCAAAGGCCGTTTCATCCGCTCCATCATGGAGGAGTGTGGTGGAGTCCACATCCACTTCCCCACCGAGGGCTCTGGCAGTGACACCGTGACCATCAGGGGCCCAGCCCAGGATGTGGAGAAAGCCAAGAAGCAGCTGCTGCACCTGGCAGAGGAAAAGGTGAGCCTTGTCTCATAAGGGAAGGAGCAGATTGGTTTGGCCAGGTGTTTCTTTTTGGGGGGTTGAAATGATCCCCTCTAGGGGGATGCTAGGAAGCTCCTGGCATCAGACAGCCTAATCCTCTTTTGAGGGATATGAGTACAGTTTAGATGATTAAAGGAAAACCATGCTTCCGTAGTTGTGGCAGTGAGATCTTCCCCCATTTGTAGAACTGGCTGTAATGCTTCTCTGCCAAGGCTAGCGCATACTCAAAAGGTTAAGGCTCACTGCTCCTGTGGTTTGGTTGCTGTTGGGTATCCACACTTCTTCAAAAGGGCTTACTCTGCGTATCTCCTTTACTTTTTTCTTGATCTCTAAATTCCAGCTCAAGTTCTTTCATTTTACTGCATATATCCAGGTTTGTGGCTGGCTGACTGGTCATTTTAATAGCAAGAAAGCCTTTCTAACACAAGCATATGAACATGTTCTCCTGATTAGTTGGTTGCCTCTGCTGCCTGGCTTGTAACAGTCAGCTGGCAAATGGTTATGCTGACTTGCGTGTCAAACCCTTCTCCTAGGGAAGTCTTTTCTGCTCGTTTTCTCACCAGTTGTGCTGGGTGCAGAGTTAGTTTTTCAGCTGATTAATAACACTACCTGAGAACATCTTTCAGGTAGTGTTATTAATTTAAGACATTGTATACCTTTTTGACTTGGACAGCACGCTACATCTGCCTTGCTCTTACAGCACACTGTTAGTGGGTGCAGGTAACATATGTACATGCATACTGTTGATGCTGAGTGTATTTTCGCTACATTGTCATGTTCCATGGGTATGTGACTCCTTTCAGCAAACGAAGAGTTACACCGTGGACCTTCGTGCAAAGCCAGAGTACCATAAATTCCTTATTGGTAAGGGAGGTGGCAACATCCGTAAGGTGCGTGACAACACTGGGGCCCGCATCATCTTCCCAACCTCCGAGGACAAAGATCAGGAGCTGATTACTATCATGGGAACTGAGGAGGCTGTCAAAGAGGCACAGAAGGAGTTGGAGGCCCTCATCAAGAACCTGGTATTATGAACTACTACTTCTGTTTTCTTGCCTATCACTGTAGCAAGATGTAGTGAGCTAGTGTGGAGGTGCTACTTCTCCTAAAACATCTGCTGCCCTTTATGGGAGCTCAGGAACATTCTGCTTGGTGGGGATGAGGTTGTAAACTGATTGCTGTTGAGTTCAGCAAACTCATTATCGCCAGGGCAGGCAGGGTTGACTGGCTGTCATCTGTTGGCAGGATAATGTGGTTGAAGACTCCATGGTGGTTGACCCCAAGCACCACCGCCACTTTGTCATCCGGAGAGGGCAGGTTCTGCGTGAGATTGCAGATGAGTATGGTGGTGTGATGGTCAGCTTCCCGCGCTCCGGCACCCAGAGTGACAAAGTCACCCTCAAGGGAGCCAAGGACTGTGTGGAGGCAGCCAAGAAACGCATCCAGGAGATCATTGAAGACCTGGTATGTCACAGGAAAACTGTTTCTTTTTTAATTTGTTCTTGGGTTTTAGGAGTAGAAATAGGAGACCCTTCCTTGGTGTACTTCTAGACATTAAAAGATAGGAGCCTTCTTGTGCCTCTCTATGCCTGGCCTTGGGCAGTTATTGCTCTCTGGGGTTTACCGTGGTGTTGGTATAGGCTTTTGGAAGTGGACAACTGTCAGACCTGTTCTTTTTCCTTCTTTCCTTCATCTTTTTCCGTTCTTCTAATGCTTTTTCCCCTTCAGGGTAATAGAGACCTTGAGCTTCGGTCCTGGAAGCCCTTAACATCATGGGTTGGAGACAGCCTTCATTAAGAAATCCTCTGTTAACTTCTCTGAGAGAGGACAGATTCTAGGAAACTTTCAGTTTTTCCCCTGTCAACAGCTATTACCTTTTCTGACTTCTCTCTATGTCTGTTACGGATTTCACCATGCACCAGCATCCTGTTTTCTGGTGTGAAAGAGGCGGCATTGCAATAGAGCAACTCTGCTTTCTCACAGGAAGCCCAAGTGACAATCGAATGCACCATCCCACAGAAGTTCCACCGCTCTATTATGGGCCCCAAAGGATCCCGAATCCAGCAGATCACCCGGGACTATGCTGTCCAAATCAAATTCCCTGACAGGGAGGAGAACCCAGGTACAGCCATGTTTGCATGGTAGCTGGTGTGATCACATGAATGCAGTGCCTACACTCTGCATCAGGGAAGGTGTTCTACTTAAAATCTGTGGAGAACTGACCTCAGGTGTTCCCCATACTGTCCTTGAATCTGGGCTTAGCACCAGCCTTGCCCTTTTGGGAAGAGAGGACAGTTCTGGGAGGTGAAACTGCAGACCTGAGTGTTCTGAATGTATTCTCACTGCAGAGCACAGCGACCTACCCCAACAAAAAGGGCTCTACAGGCTTACCAAGGTCTCTCTGAGCTCATGCCCTCACTGCTGGATGTACTGAACTTCAGCACAGCTGGGGCCTGTTGGATACTCTGGCATACCACCAGCCATCCTGCTGCAATATCCAGTGCTGTGCTGGTGAGCTTCCTTGTTGGGGGAAGAAACTGCCAGCATTACTTGTTGCTTCTGTTAATGTAGGAGTGCAGCTACTGATGACATAGGAGTGCAGCTTCTGTTTGTATAGTGCAGCTGCAGGTCCTTTCTGTGCAGACAAAAGCAATATCAATGCTGTGCAGAGAGGTGTGAAGCAGACTGTCTCAGTGAATGTTCTTGTTCTGCTCATTCCAGGCTAAGCCATGGCGAGCTGCTTGTGCTAGGAGTGACCTGCTCCATAGTAGTCTATAGTGTCGGACCTCTGGTGGCAAAGCCCAGTCAGAGCCTGAGGATCTAGAGGGGGACATAACGAACAAAGAGGGGCCTCTGTGCATTTAATGTGAGACCTTCCATGTTTCCAGCCCCAGTTGCAGAGCCAGCTGTGCAGGAGAATGGTGAGGAAGGTGGGGAAGGCAAGGATGGGAAGGATGCAGATCCCAGCTCTCCAAAGAAGTGCGATATCATCATCATCTCTGGCCGCAGGGAAAAGTGCGAGGCAGCAAAGGAGGCGCTGCAGGTATGTGGCTTTCAAAGCCTCTTAGCCCTGTGATGTATTGATGTCCTGATGCAAGAAGCTCACTGCAGGATTTAGTGGTGGTAATAAAAATGACACAGTCACAGTTGCAGTCCAAGTGGTCACTGATGCTGACTGCAGAGGTGGTCTGTACTGCACAAAGGAAGTTCTCTGCTTTGTGATTTAGCCTGGCAGCTTGAATCACTGTGCCTGACCTCGCAGTTGCTAGAGCTTATAGGCAGTCCTGCTTTTTTTATGCCATAAAAGCGTGACAGACTTGTTTTATGGAGCACAGCTGGAAAGAGGAGTCTGAGGCTGAATCATTCTAGCTTTAGCAGACCTTACCATGCTGCTTTAGTGATGATTTCAAAGTCTCTGCTAGATGGAAGCCAAGGATATGAAAACAGCCTGTCCCTAGAGGCAGGGTTTAAGATTGCTTGTTTGGAAAAAATGCTTTTAACACCCAACAGGTCATGTTGGTGTTTGCAGCTGTTCTCTCTTCCTGTAAAGTTTGTATCCTGACTACAAGGGAATATAACTCAGTGCAGCTACACATTCTTTTGGGCAAGTATATGGCAAGCTGAAAGACAGGAGAAGTATTTCAGCTGGTAAACTGTGCTCCGCTCCCTGCAGGCTCTGGTTCCTGTCACCATTGAGGTGGAGGTTCCCTTTGATCTTCACCGTTACATCATTGGCCAGAAGGGAACTGGGATCCGCAAAATGATGGATGAGTTTGAAGTAAGTTGTTACCCTTCCTCTGATCTCCTCTCTCCTGAAGAACCTTCAAGTGACCACGTTTGGGGTGGTGGCAGTCATTTGCGACATACTCAAGACCGCTGTGGCTTGACCATGGAATGCAGGCTCTGTAGTAAGAAAATGAGACCTGTGTGATTTAGTCACTGGCTCTGGAGCTCAGTAGATTTTGTGCTGAAGCTGTACGATTAGTGTTGTTGCCATGAGTGCTGCATAACTTGTTTGGTGCCTACAGGGATTTCTTGCCAGTGTGAGAGTTGTTTTCCTTCTAAGCCATAGGAAACATCTCTGCTGTGCTTGCCCATTTGGGAAAATTCCCCATAAGCCCACAGGGACTCCTGGGGCTGATGCAGGTTGGCTGCAGACAGCCCTGTTGAATATGGATTTGTTTCCTAGCCTCTCCAGGCTGGCACAGGCACTGCTAGGGGCTGAAGCCCTAGAGCAAAGCAGTCTGGTAATGCCTAAAGAAACAGTGTTCTATTCAAAGAACATCTAGATGCAGTACCAGACAACTGCTTGAGATGTGTTGTTAGTCCAGATGACTTCCAGAGGTCCGTTCCAACCTCAACATTCTGTGATTCTGTGGTTTAGGCTGTGTGGGTGGGAGCCAGTCTCAGTGATACCAACCTGCAGTGACAAGCGTCACGAGTGGTACAAAATGGTAATTGCTTCTTGTTACTCAGGTGAACATCCAGGTCCCTGCTCCTGAGCTGCAGTCGGATATCATCACCATCACTGGGCTGTCTACCAACCTGGACCGTGCCAAGGCAGGGCTGCTGGAAAGAGTGAAAGAGCTTCAGGCTGAACAAGAGGATCGGGTAAGGCCTGTGCCTGTCCTTTCAGGTGAAGGCCCTTTCCTTTCGGAGTACCCTTAGGTGCTCTGTGTGTGTGGAGTGCTCATCCGTGTGTTACCCAAAAGTAACTCACTTTACATGAACTGAAAGGAGAGTTCTCAGATTTTACTTCAGGTAACTTTAGACTGTCCAGGGCTTTATCACTTCATGTGCTTTCAGGACTGTCCAGGCTGGGAACCTCACTGTGCTAGGCATCTCTCTGAACCTATTATCACTGTATCCTTATCACAGCTCTGAAGTGAGGGTTGAGTTGGATGGTTGGTTGCTACTTGTAGTTTCCTTCTGAACTTGGTGAAAGCACAAGGCTCCAGCATATGTATGTCTTGGGTCCTCTTCTGTATCCACATATACTCATGCATGACCCTGCAGAACCTGTTCTGTGCATCTCAGAAGCCAGAAGGAAATGCTGGGATGTAGATGGACATCACTGGACCAGCCGTGATGTGTTCCCTGCTGTTGTATCTCATGGTGCTTCTCTTGTTGCAGGCCTTGCGAAGCTTCAAGCTGACGGTCACTGTGGATCCCAAGTATCACCCTAAAATCATTGGGCGGAAGGGAGCAGTGATCACCCAGATACGCACAGAGCACGAGGTCAACATCCAGTTCCCTGACAAGGATGATGAAAGCCAGGTGAGAGGTCAGAAGGGTGTGCAAGGGAGGGCTGCTGGTTGTCTCTGAGCATAGGAAGCACAGCATCTTCTTTAGGGCTCTGGATTCCCAGCACTGCCTCTGGGTAAGGTGGAGGTGTAAATCAGGGAGAAGACTTGCTTGGCTGCTTGTGAGCCTGGTTTCACACACACTTACCTGTTACCAGGCTCAAGACCAGATCACCATCACTGGCTATGAGAAGAATGCCGAGGCTGCCCGGGATGCCATCATGAAGATCGTTGGTGAGCTGGAGCAGATGGTGTCTGAAGATGTGACTCTGGACCATCGTGTTCACGCACGCATCATTGGTGCTCGTGGTAAAGCCATCCGCAAAATCATGGATGAGTTCAAGGTGAGCAGTGGGGCAATGCCACACAGGTTGGGCTGGGCCTGACTGGCCAATGTGCCAAGAGCTTGGTATCAGCTTGATGCTGGGGGTTGAATTCTGGAGCATGAGGCTTGTATCTTTTGTGGTCTTTCTGTCTTGTGCCTGTTGAGCACCTTCAGCTGAAAGAGGCACAAAAGAAACGTCAGTGCTGTCCTGCTTACCTCCACCTCTGTCACCACAAGCATGTGAGGAGAATCTCTGGGCCAGGGCACCATGGTATGCCCAAGGCAGCTGGGCTACCTGGACACCACACCCAGACACCAGCTGAACCATTCCCATGCAACCTCAGCTCTGAGTCATCTTTCTTCTGGGAGCCACACAGGGAAGAGGCTGAGCTCTTCTGTCTTGCTGGAACACAGCCAGAAGAGGAACCTGGAAATGCTTCCTTGGTGTTCTGGGTTAGCCCAGCAAACATTACTGAGGTCTGTCCCTTTGTGCGGCCCTTTTTGTGGTTTTCTTGCAGACAGGGTCCCCAGGTGGCCCTCAAAGGGAGGAGGTGGTTATGTCAGCTACTCTTGAGTACTCAAAGTGGACAGCTAGGCCTGTTGCTGGGGAGCTCTGGGAGGAGTCTGTGCCCAGACCCCCTCCACTTGAGTTTAACGCAAGGAAATACTCTGGATTTCTTTACCTCTCCAGGCTGCTGTTGATGCTCTTGAGTTTGGGAATCTTGACGCACTCTCAGGGCTCCAGATGTGGCAGTCAGCTGGCTTGGGAAGGGCAGAGACCTTTGCCTCTGACAGCATGTGGCAGTAGCAGTGAGCTTTACTGCAGGGCCAGTAGCGAATGTGAATCCGAAGTGATGAAGCTTTTGGAGACTTGCATCTTGGCTAGACTCAGTTTGGCTTCCCTGCACCCATCTGGAAGGCAAACTGTGAGAAAACTTGGTGGCTGTGTATGTGGTGCACTAAGCCAGCTCTGTAAAGCGATTGTCAGCCAGGATTACTCTGTCCGTGGAGGAGACAGAAAGCTTATTGTGCTTCATGCACATGCTTGATGATGAAAATGCTTACAGCAGTGTGAGGACACTGTCTGGAAATGCAGACTCTCGTGCCTCTGCTGCAAGTGCCGCACAGAAAGCGGTGGTCCTCTGGGCAGTGAGAACAGATGAAACTTCTGGAAAATGGGTCATTACTGCAGACTCTCTTCTGCCTTCCGTCATGGGGAAATTGGACAGGCTTCAAGGACAGGTATATCCCAGTGCACTCTCCAGCATGTGAATTGTAGAAGTCCTAAAGAGACTCGTGGCAGTGAACAGATCATGGCTTTTGTCTTCTGAGAATCTAATGACGGGGGTCTCAGGGAGTCTGGATTTTCAGATATGCAGATGCAAGACCCATCCTGTTCCTTGTGTTGCAGGTGGACATTCGCTTTCCCCAGAGTGGAGCTCCTGACCCCAATTGTGTGACTGTGACAGGACTCCCTGAGAATGTGGAAGAAGCTATCGATCACATCCTGAATTTGGAGGAAGAATATGTAAGTGTTCAACAAATACGTGCAGGGGCTTAGAAGGTACTTCCTCTGCCTTAGAGCTTGATGTCTGAAGTGTCTGTATGTGGTATTTTCTGCCACTGCACTGAAGAACTTAAGCCCTGTGCAAGTGGCAGTCAGTCCTCTGCAACTGTCCCTCAGAATAACTGGGTGCAGAGCCCGGGCTGTGCTTTGTGAAGCAATGCAAGGACTGGTCCCAGTGTCCAGGAGAGGACAGAGTATGAGAATGCTGGGGCACCAGCAGGATGTCCATATGCTTGTCTTGCTGCAGCTTGCATCAGTTAGTTATTGGTGGCCCTTGGATTAGTGCAGAAACACTGTGTTTGGTCATTGTAGAACAGACTGGTGACCTTGGACAGCTTGCAGAATGGTCAGATGGTGAGAGGGAGCCATATTATACCAGTTTGAGGAGCTATCAGGATCCTCCCCCCTAACTGGGCTGTGTCATTACAGCTTGCAGATGTGGTGGACAACGAGGCAATGCAGGTGTATATGAAGCCCTCTTCACATGAAGAGTCCAAGACCCCATCCAAGGGCTTTGTGGTGAGAGATGCCCCTTGGGCTACTGTTAACAATGAAAAGGTGAGTGCTGCTTCTGCTACAGGCCTGGGGGCACAGGGTCCCCTCTGCCAAGAACTTACTCTGAGGTCTGTCCCTCTTCTCTTGGTTGGGGAAACAGAGCCTCCTTTGGTGGCAGAGAAAGCAGTGACCTTTGCAAGGTGAGAGCAGGCTGGTTATGCCTCTCCAGCTTCCAGAGCACTGACTTATTCTGCTGTGGAGCTGCTGGAGAATGGGGGTTCCTTACGAGAAAGTGTCCTGCCAGGTTGTGTTGTTTCTAGGGGCAGGGCCCTGGGACTTCTGCCTCTTCTCCTGCAGCACAGAACCAGCTCCACCTTTGCAGCTGTGTTCTGGCTGGGAGCAGTGATCTGGGACACGTGGCAGCTCTGTCTGCAGAGCTGCCGCAGGACGGGCCTGACCCTGCTCCAGGGACTGAGTTACTGAGGTTGGACCCTTGGAGTCCTTGATCTGCCTTGCTCCTATCTGCACCCTCCTAGATGTCATCTCTAGATGGCTTGACCACCCAACCTATGCAGTCCTAAGGACTCGTGGGACATCAGAAATGCTGCTGAGCTCCGTGCAGATTTGTAGGAGGGCAGGAGCTTAACTTGTTCCCTTTTTGTTTGCCCTAGGCCCCTGATATGAGCAGTTCTGAAGACTTCCCCAGCTTTGGGGCTCAAGTGGCCCCCAAGACTCTTCCCTGGGGACCCAAACGATAATGACCTGGAAGCAGAACCTCCTCCAGCCTGCTGACCTGACACTAACCTGCCACAAATATTTCCTGTCTGAAATCTGACCCAGCGGCTGGAGCACAAGTCTATTGCCCCAAGAGGTCTCCTAATGGTGTCTGGAGTGCTAGACCCCATCCTGCTCCCCTCAGCTATCACCGTGGCTAGGACCCACCCTCATTTCTTGATGGATATTCTTTCCTCCTTTGGAACAAGACTTCACTCAGATTCAAACACTAAATGTGTGTGGTTTTGTTAGAAACTTCATGATTGACTCAAAGTGGCTAAGATTTGCAGCTTCCCAAGAGCAATCTGCTCTCTTGAGCATGTCTTACTAGGCATTCTTGCCTTCATTAGGAGACCTCCTTTACTGTGGCTAGGAATCTACTTCCTGTCTCATGACCTCAGGAAATAAATTTCCTTGACTTTCTAAAGCCAAAACGTTTGCCCTCTTTCCTTTGTGTTTATCCCAGGCCTTACCTTACCTGTAGAGTGCAATCAACTTTTTTCCTTTTAACTGCCAAAAATTCATTTAATGCTGATAGCTGACTGTGGGGAGAGCTTAAAGTAATCTAAAAGGTCAGAAACTTGCTTTTTAAAGGAGCAAAGCCTTCAGTAGGCTGTAGAAGCAGCAGAGATAGAAAGGACCAGAGCAACGTTACGGCTACCCTGGTCAGGTAAACACCTCGGAGCACAGCACCAAGCACAGTCCCCACCTGCACGCTTGACAAGTCTTCCAGTGCGTGATGACAGACCCACCTCCTAGTTCCTGTGTGCCCATGTTCACCTTTTCCAACAGCCCACAGTGGGAGCAGGCAGGTGGTCCTGCGCATGACAGTATTGCCAGATGGGACAGATTTGGGTTGGCCAAGGATGCTGCAGTGGCATGGCCCAGGAGGAGCTGGTGGGAAGCACGGCCTTGGGAAGCTGTAGTCCTCTACTAGCACTGCAGGATCTAGGCACAAGCGGTAGGAACACCTATTACTGTTGCCTTCTTTCTACCTCAAAAGTCAGTACGATGGTGGTCTCTGTGTAAGTTGGGTGAGCAGCTGTTCCGGTTCTTTCCCTTGCATCCAGAGCAGAAGCATGGAGGAGGAGCAACAGGAGCCTTTTGTCTCCGAGGGGCAGAGGGAGCTCCGCTGGGTGGAAGCTGAGTGCGGTGATGATGAGGCAAGCTGTGAATGGAGAGAACTGTAGGACTGCTCGCTGAGCTAGAACAGGGCTTGACACCCTGGGCTGCAGAGGTTGTGAGCCAGGCTTCTGGTCTGATGGCACTGGGGAGGCTGATGGTGTGTCAAGCCCTCCCTGAGGCCTCCATCATATGGGTGGTAGAGAGTGATCCATGCTCTGTACTCTGTGCCGCTTGTGCCTAGGTCCTGCTGTGGCTTGTGTGAAGGGGGGTGGGGGCTGTGTCCAAGCTCCTCCAGCCAGGAAGAGGGTGTTTTTGAGGAGGGAGGCAGGGAGCATGGGGTTTCTGTTCCCTCTTTCACCTGCCTCAGTCCTACAGGTTGTAGTCCGAGCCATTCCTCTATCCCAGCTGCTTCAGCCTTGGCCAAGCAGGAGTCCCTTAGGCTCTCCTTTCTAATGCTGCTTACAGAGCAGAGGTCCAAAACTGGCAAGCTGAGACAAGCATTCTTGCCTTTCCCTCTATCTGGCGGGCTTGACATGCCGACGCTTCTTCCCATGCCAGCTCTTCTTTGGAAGCTGCTGCTATGCAGAAGTTGAACCAAAACCTCACAGTGCTCTCCTTAGGTTTGAGACATGATTGAAGCTGACCTCGGCCTGATGCAGGGCACTTGGCTGCCCAGGGTGGCCTTGCCTCCAGCACAGGAGACACAGGGTGGGTCAGACAGAACTAGGGTGACACCCTCCCATCTGCATCTGTCAGAAAATGGTTATTACCCCCGTAGCTTAGGTTTGTCCTATGTCACCAAGCCTATCACCCCCTCTCTCTTTACGGCCCCTCACCAGTTGCACAGCTAGGCTTGAGTTACATTTGGGGCACCACCATCTGAGTTCATGCCCCATAGCCCGACCCTCCACTCTAAAGAAGGTCATGAAGTGATTGTACCCAATACTGTCCCCCCCACCACCCTCCTTCCGCAGCAGACTGTGGCGTGTGTCCATTTCTTCTCTTTGACGTCTTCCATATTGTACATTTCCATAGCAATGATCCCTTGGCCTTAACTTTGGAATTTGGAGACTATATGCAAACATGTAAAAAGGCTCATGAGTATGGATGACACTGGAATTTTATAAATTCTAAAATAAAAACCTGAAACAGCTCAGAGTGTCATGGGTATTATTTCCATGGTGGGTTTTGATCCAGGGCAGCCCTTGCTCGGCTGGTTTGAAGAGTTCCAGCTTGCACGCGTCAGCCTCTGCTGCCGCGATGCCCTTGCTGAGGTGGGGCTCATGCAGCAGGGTCAGGGCGTGGAGGTGACAGCAGCAGAAAAGGCAGCAGAGCCCTGCGCCTGCTCAGTCATGGGGGGTGTGGGGAGTCATGAATGAAACTGGGCATCCAGATGGATCTCCTCCCAGTGGTGAGCAGGGAGGAGAGGGGCCACCACTGCAGGACTGGGAGGGACAGTCTGATAAATGGCAGCAGCAGCTACACCATCTCCTAGCCCTGTCCTGAGGGAGTGAGCAGCCCTTCTCTCTGCAGCACCCATGGGCTACTCGGAGTGAAAGCTCCCATGGCTGGTCCCTTCCTCCAGGGAGCTCCTGCCTCTCCCCACCAGCTTTCTCTCTCCCAGTGCTCCAGCCTTCCCCACAGAGAGGCCTGTCCCTCCCCATCTCCAGGTACTCGCCAAACAGCCCCTCGACCACCAGCAACCGTTGGACACCCAGGGTGTCTGCTTCACCAGGACCACCCCACTTCCTCCTTGGTGGAAAGGAGCTTGTGCCACCAGCACTTCAGCTTCCTGGGGATATGAGGGTCCATGTCCTCACCTAAGCCCCCTGCAGCACACCCGTATCCTGAAGCCCCATATGCTGCGCAGGCTGATGATCTGCTTCCCCACTGTGATGACTCCCACAGAGTCAACCAAAAAGTCGGTAAGTGGCCCCAGTGTGTTGCAATCTTTCTTGGCCATAAATAATAGACGCAATCACAAGGAAGTTTCTTGTGTTAAGATTTAATAATTATTATTATAACAACAACATTTCAAAAACAATGAGTGCATTGTACACAAGATCTGGTATTCAGTGCTTTCGCTGGACCATTTGCTCTGCGAGTGTCAGTGTACTGAAGACCTGGGGAGTGAGTGGTAAGTGGATAAAAAACCCAGCTGGGACATCGCTGCAAGGAGGGCAGGAGAGAGAGAGGGCAGCAGGAGGCTCAGAATCGAACAAAAGTGGCATCGATCTGCCGGACAGTGGGGAGGGTCAGCATGATCTTGCGCCGGTACTGGGGGTCCTTCTGCAGGGGGTTTCGCTCCAGATAGACAGTTTCCAAGTTCTTTGCTCCCTTCAGCTCATCCAGGTCGCTCCAGCTCTCGACCAGATTATCATTCATCTGCAGAGCACACACAGGCACCCTCACACACACAGGCACTGCCAAAGTAAGCATGGTGAGCAGGAAACTACCCACAGCACTGCTGGGAAAGCCCTAGCAGGACACTGAGACAGTCTGTAGTGTCCCAGCCCATATGCTGTTCATGTAAGGGTTGGAAATCTTTGTTAAGTGTTTCTTCTACTGTAACATCTATCATTACTTTCACGACTTCCTAGGAAACATTAAAAAAGGTCCCAAACTGATGTGAGAAGTGACATTTTCCTCTCTCCCCCACAAAACCTGCTCCTGTACACCAGAGAAAGCACCGAGCTCTCCTGTTCAGGCTCTTCTCCTCTCAGCCTGGGAGCTGCCTCGGTGGTGGCACTACAAAGGAACTCCCATGCAAAGGAATGACTGCTTCACCTGCCTGGGCAAGAAAGCCAAGCGTGCAAGGTGGCCATGTGCTGTCCAACCTAGAGACTTCAGCCACCCGTTGCTTTTGAATACAGAGGCAGTCACTACACCACCACCACCTTTAAAAATATTGCCCTGGTACTCCTCAACAACTGTAGTTCCTTGCACTGGGCATCCATAGTAAAGTGGGAAATTTGTGCCCCATTTGAGAAACAGAGAATCATAGAATAGTTAGGGTTGGAAAGGACCTTAAGATAATCTAGTTCCACCCCCCTCTGCCATGGGCAGGGACACCTCGCACTAAACCATCTCACTCAAGGCTCTGTCCTGCCTGGCCTTGAACATAGCAAAGGATGGAGCATTCACAACTTCCCTGGGCAACCCATTCCAGTGCCTCAACACCCTCACAGGAAAGAATTTCCTCCTTATATCCAATCTAAACTTCCCCTGTTTAAGTTTAAACCCGTTACCCCTTGTCCTATCACTACAGTCCCTAATGAAGAGTCCCTCCCCAGCATCCCTATAGGCCCCCTTCAGATACTGGAAGGCTGCTATGAGGTCTCCACGCAGCCTTCTCTTCTCCAGGCTGAACAGCCCCAACTTCCTCAGCCTGTCTTCATACGGGAGGTGCTCCAGTCCCCTGATCATCCTCGTGGCCCACCTCTGGACTTGTTCCAACAGTTCCATGTCCTTTTTATGTCGAGGACACCAGAACTGCACACAATACTCCAGGTGAGGTCTCAGGAGAGCGGAGTAGAGGGGCAGGATCACCTCCTTCAACGTGCTGGTCATGTTCCTTTTGATGCAGTCCAGGATACGGTTGGCTTTCTGGGCTGCGAGTGCACACTGCAGCTGGCTCATGTTCATTTTCTCATCAACCAACACCCCCAAGCCCTTCTCTGCAGGGATGCTCTGAATCTCTTCTCTGCTTTTCTCTTCACTACATGGCAAATAAGCAGCTCTATTTTCTCCAGCTGCATCCCACTAGCTAGTTCAGTGAAAGAAAACTGCTTCTTCATGGGAACTGCCAGTGTTCCAGCTGAGGAAGGTTTTGTAGTTAACACCCTGGTCTAAGATCCTGAAGAAAACCTGCTAGATCTTTCCTTTTGCTACAGCTCATCACAGCATTACCTGAGCCAGGTCACTGGACCTTCAAGATGTCGTAGTCCCTCCACTGGGGATGTGGTGCTGGGAAACTGTCAGAAGATTCCCAGAATCTCTAGGATTTGAAATTCTGCTTCCTTAAGTTGTTACAGGACTTTATGTTTCAGAAGGGGGTGTCTCTGCATATTTCCTGACCTGACCCAAGCCCCCCCCAATGACAAGGGGCTTACCTACTTAGGGTGCCAGAAAGAAACAGAAGCAACCCTAAACAGTTATCCACCTCACAGGAATGGATGCAAGAAGATAGTTTTGTTTTCTTCATAATGACATGAACATATGAACTCTGCTCTAAACAGGTACTGTGCTCTACTGCATTGGTGAGACAATATCAGCTTGCCCCCATTACACTGTCATGTTCACTTAAGGAATGATGAGATCTGCAAAAATAGGACACAGTAGGGCTGTTTCATAACCCTCACACATGTGAAGGCAGGGGCTATCTCCTAGGTACAGGCAGGCTCCTTAACACTAAGCAAAGCCCTGCAAAGAAGTTTTTAAGATGAACCCTTTTCCCTGAGGAAAGCATCACTTACTCTGTCCATGCAGACTGTCAAGCTGACCACCAGAACAGGAAGAATTTACTCCAAGACACACAAGTACACACCACCCTCCCACTGCTCCCTACCAGAAGGGTTTTTTTCACCATTGTAGACATTTCAGGAACAACTCCAGGCTGTGCTTACCCAGAATTCCTGCAGCTCTGTTAGGTGACTGACATTTTCAATCTTCTTGATTCTGTTGGCTGCAATGTCCAGCATTGTGAGTTTGTTCTAGACAAGCAAACACAAAAACATCAGACTGAGTTTCCTTTCATCTTCTCCGCCTCAGTTTTTCCAGGCCCAGAGCTGGAAACTGTCAGAAGTAGACACTTTATTGCCAGCCTCTTGCACACAGCACAAGAACTCTCACTGCCTAAACATAGCAAGGAACACTGTTTTAATTCAGCTGGGTCACTGACCTCCCAGTCCCTCTGGAAAAAATGAAAGCAATCACTGGCCAGATGGCAACTGCCAGCTGAGGACTCCTAAAAAGTGAACTTTCCTTGCAGTACATTAAGAAGAGAAACACATTAAAGATCAGCTCTTAAGTGTCTTCTTGAGCAGCAGAGTTGAAAAACTTTTGGCAGGAGGAAAATCAAGTTTTAGAAGTTTTATGTTTTCCTGCCTTGCCAGCCAACTAAGTTCCAGACTGTCTCTGCTCTCTCACAATGCCACCTACTGTTAGGCAAGAATGAAAACACTACAGGCTTCAGTGAAATCAATCCTATCCAGACATCTAGAAATATATGTTTACATGAAGCCACAAGCCACGGCTTGTCGCTCTTAGTCCCAGCTCCAGTTGCTGTCACACTGAGACCTTCTCCTTGGGTATCTACAACCTGCTGTCTGAAAGGCTGCAGCAGAGACAGCCAGCTGTGGCCATCAGTCTCTCCACTGCTGAAGATCAGCCAGGCTACTGCATTAATCACATCTTGTGTTTCCCCACCCCAGGTCATGAAAATACATCTACTCCAGAAACTCTGGAGAAGCTTCACCCATGCAAGATATTTTAACATACATAACAAATACTTAGATCTTTGTGGTCTTCTGAAGAGACTGAGGACCCCAAATACAAATGGGGAAGCTGAGGAACAAAAGCTTCCAGACAAACACAGCCACTAACAGGAGCAGCTTGGGGTAACAGCCCTGTCACACACTTAGCAAGAGCATGCTCACATTGTTCTCTAGTCCCTCGATAACTTCAATGCCGTTGTGGCTGAGGTACAGCTCACGCAGATTCACCAAGCTCTGCAGCCCCTCGATCTTGGTCAGACGGTTATTCTGAAAGTGGAACAGCAGTTTAAGTCAACTCTAAACAAACCAAACCCCAGGGGAGTTACTGAAGAAAAAGCATGTATTTCATATATTCATCCATCTGAAGTATAGATGGGCAGGGAAAATAGCCTGCTTGGGTCCACACTGATCTTCCTGAGCTTAGCTTGTTCCATCAAGCCAAGGCATTTACGTTTGGAAGAATCAGACTCTGAACTTCCCATCAAAAGTTGTAGCCTGAAAGTTTTACATTTAGTGTCTTTGGACAGGCCTAGGCCTTAATAGCATTAATTTTTTAAGTCTTTTCAGTGGAAAGGTCAGAACAGGAGTTACAACACTTCAATCCCAATACACTCCACAGAAGATAATTCTTTACATCTTATAGAATAACGATGCGTACAGGTACTACAACATGTAGTGAGCATGCCTGTCCCACCAACAGCTGTAAGAAGTACCAGAATACACTACCACTGTCATATGGACGAGAAGGTGACTCAATGAAACAAATTTGTTGAGTGTCTTTTATTGCACCTTTTAAAAAGAAAGAAACTTTCCATCAGCTTGTTAAGGACAGATTTCATTTAGCACAGGCTTGTTCACGTTTATTCCCTCTTCAGGAAAGGTTAGTGACACTGAGCCCTTATAACAACTTCCTGGGCGTAACTCATTTGATGTTACTGTAATGTATTGGGGAACTGTATTTCAGGAAGGAAATGAGGGATAACATAAATTTCCTGTCTTTCTTGCATAAAAATCAAGTATTTGTTTTATCATTTTATCAGTACCTGTCAATCTCATTTAGTATGTAAGAATGAGAAAAGTCAGCACAAAAAATATCACACTTTGTTCCAGTACAGGAGTTTGACTCAAACACTGAAGACCTACTGATTCAGAAGAGCTTATCATAAATTACAAGACTGTTCATATAACCAAGGCTGTTCAAACACAACAGTACAAAGTAGAACTAATACCTGTATACTGAGCACAGTTAAGTTTGTCAGCGCATCCAAGTTCTGGAGCTTGGTGATTTTATTCTTTCCAAGGAACAGACTGTCAAGATTAGCCAAGGCATCGATGTTTTCAATTACCTGCAAAATGACCAAAGGACACAGTGTTATTGCTGCGATGCAGAACTCCAACCTGTAGATGTGGTTGGCATTTTCTAGCCTTAATCCACAGAGCTCCACTCCTGAGAAACACAAACTTGTCAATTCCACAATACAAAGCATGCACAAGGTAGGGCCTCCCTTGTGACCCAAGAGTATGTGCAGGACTATGCAGCGACAGTGAACCTCAGCCCATGTGACAGCTGGCTTGTGGCACTGCTATTCAACACAGCAAGGGCTGTGTCACTGCCCCAGCTGTTGCCTCTGCTGCCCAGGCAGCAAGAGCAGAGAATGGAAAGGCTCAGGGAGCCCTGAAAATGACATTGCCTGTACCACAAGGTGCGCTCTGGGCAGGAGACGCTCATTTGTGAAGCAAGAAAAATCTCTCACTAGTGAATGAAAAGAGAATCTGGGAGGAGAAAACACAATTTGCAAACGCCCATCAGTGACCACACAACACACAGACAAGCTCTTCAGCTTATCTGCACAACAGCTGTCATGACCAGGGTTAACTGTCTCAGGCGTGTATGTGTTCATATATTTAATTACTGACTATATATTCTTCTACTGGCGAACATACACAGACCAATTAAAGTGATGTATGTGTTTTAAATACACATGCTACTGGCAGAACATATATGCTACACCAGTTTAAGTCCTGAGCTCAGCCTTCAGTGGGAGAAAGTAAGGATCTCTGTGAGGCATCAATAATTCTTTATTTACAAAGGAAGGAGCACCAGAAAGCATGAAGAGAAGAAAGGGCAAGAAAAGGGGAAAGGGGTGGGCTTAAAAAAAGGCTCCTTGAAACTGAAGAAAACAGAGGATTTGGATGCTTAGTACCTTGTGACATCTCAGCTTTTCCACATCCTTTTTGTCTGGCAGTTTCAGAGACTAGTAGTGATGGTAAGACAGGCTACCGAGTTCTACCGCACCTTAGGTTACTGTGTGTTTGTGTGTGTGTGTATTTACCTGCACATGTATAAAGGAAGAGGAAGATGGACACAAACACACACACTATGAATCAAAGATACCCTCTGGAAAGGAAAGCAGCTTTTCAACCTCTACCCTTCAACTGCCACCAGATTCAACATGTTTATCAGCTCAGATTTGGATTCACCCTCCTTCTAGCCTGCGGACTTACCCCTGTTTTGACTTTGCAAGAAAATGATAGATTTGCTGCTCATTGGTAGCTCCCCCAGCCACGAGGAGGAAATACTTGTGACTCTTGAGGATACTGAGAAGATATAGCCAGGGGAAAAAAAACAGTCCTTAAAACTATAAAAAAGCCACAGGTAAGTGAGAGTATGAAACAGATGGACATGAGGGGAAAAAGATCTAAGGAGCAAATAAATAAGTGCTTGACTTATAGTTGCCTCAGGCCAAGTCTGGAAAAAAGCATGGAATGTGTCAGCTCAAGCGTGAAGTTCTGCCTCCCCACCATTCATACAAAAGGAACAGAACTGCAAGTGCTTAGTAACTCATGACTGACTCACTCCAAAAGGTTAGAGTGTGCAGCAAAATGACTAAGACAGTACTACTGCGGAAGCTTTAATGCACAGGGTATGAGTATATGAGGCACCTCAGAGCCAAGAATGCTGCCTGAACAGAGTCCATAGGCTTTTACCCTAAAGAGTAAGGATATGCCCACCTGTAAAGCACAAAGCAAGGCCACCCTCCCAATAGGAAGCTATAAAAAGAGTTCGAGGCACCCCAATTAACAGGAGATGTATTTTTTCATGCCTGGCCTAGACACAGGTTACCCACTCCAATAAAGCCATTAGTAGCATAGAGCATAGCTGTCTGAAGAATAGAATTAGAAGATAAACAGAAGAACACTGCTAAAAATGAAGTAATTTAAGAAGCTCACCAATTCCACAATACAAGCATATGTATGTTACCCAAATAGTGATAACTCTGGGGCTCTGAGCTGTTTTGTTAATATGCTCAGGCTCAGTGCTGAGAAAACACACATAAAATAAATGTAATCTAATTGTTTAAAAGATATTCTTTGGCTTGACAATATTAGTGGCAACGTACCACCTAAGTATCTATTCAGAAATCTAGATGATTTGTTTCTTTTTGCAGAAGGTAGTGATGCTTAGATATGGAAGACAGCACACTCTTGCTTAACCCAGCTTTTGATGTGTAAGGATCAATGTGCTTAGCCTATAGCTGAATAAAGGAAAGTGCCTCTCTCTAAATCATGTTTCCCCTACCTATGTAAATTCCAAGGTTCCTGATCACTCACTTGATCTAGCTGATGCTCTCACACTCTAGATTTATTCCCCTAAGTAATTTCATTTACAAAATAGAATTTGTTTTTGATGGAAAATAATTCAGTCCAATTTACCTTTAGGAGCAAAATAAAATTTTTCCATAAAAGCAGCATACATTTCTGCCTTAAAAGGCTGTTATAATAGCTGAAATTTCCTTTTCCAGAAAGAGAAGTGTGCTTGCACAAGGCTTGAAATAGAGAGGACAAACAGTTCTTTCCCTAATTTGCGCTTTCAGCCTAACAAGTAATTTTTCAGATACTGTAAATGAGGAGCACCAGCTTATACAATTTTCAGACTGAAATGCACTCATCTGTTAGAAGTATTATCTAAAGTGTACAGAATTGAAAAAGCCTCTAAAAATCAATAGTTTACTTTGCACGTGGCTAGTCTTTTGTGTCTTCTCTTTCACCAGTTGTTTTACAAACGGGGCAAAACGCAGGGAAGCACACCTTAAGGAAGGACAGACTACTCAGAACTGCTTCTGCTTAAGTGGAATAGATTTTAAATCACCTACATTGAAAAAGTCACAAACTTTACGATACAGAAGTACTCTGTAGCAGGAGGAAAACATCACCTGCAAAAGGCAACACACATGGGTTGCATGAGTTTGCTAAAGAAAGAAATTAATAAACAGTATTTTAGTAGCCAGGCACTCCATGCGCACATGATTAAAGCACACAGCATGCACAGCAATAAGCAATTACACATAAAATGACTGGAACAATAACAAGAACAAAACTTCAAGTGCAAGTCAATTAAGTGCACTTTCAGAAAAGGTTAACCCCAAGCCAAAGAGCTCAGAACTCTCCAGCTTACATCTCGCAGAGCAAGCCTACCCGAATTCGATTGGATCCCAACTCTAACATCTGCAGCATGTGCAAGTTGCTCAAATTCTCAATTTTGCTGATTTTGTTGTTGACAAGGAAGAGTTTTTTAAGTTGGCTAAATTGATCAAGTCCTTCAATGTGTCGCAGAACGTTAAAGGAGATGTCCAGGATCCTGAGGTAAAACAAAACAAAGGTCACTTCGGTCCATCAGGCGCAGATGACTCTGAAAGACACTTGTGAATTGGTGGAGAACCTCACTGTCTGCAGAGATCAGATTTTCCTAGGTCTTGAAACTACAGTCGTGTTACTTATTCTTATTGGAGATAGCAACAAATATAACTTTCAAGATACTTCTATAGTGTGTCAGGGAAAAAAGATAATCTGTCTCATGCAGAAAACAGCCCTTGTTTTGCCCAGCCATGAAGTACCACTGTGGGAGGAAGCCAATCTTCGCTACTGAACACCCCCTGGGAAAGATACATGCCTACATGATCTGCCTTTTACAGGACAATATCAAGGCCTCCCCTAAGCATGAAACTGTGAAGAGCACTACTCCTTCCCTAACACCCATCATAAGAAGTCCTAATCTCACCTGAAATCTCCTGTCAGGAATAAAAACCTGTCACACCAAGCTCTCGCTGCCAAGAGCAAGGGGTGCCTGAGTGCTTCCACACCTGCACAGAAGCTGCAATCACCTATCACTCAAACTGCCTTATGCAGCACATGTTTCATTTCCAGCTGACTGTCCCAGGTGAGCCTCAGGTTAATGAAACTAGTTGACTGCACAGGTTAAATGTTAACAGATAACAGACATTACCCTTTACAGCACCCAAATGAATCATGAGAAAGGCCTGGGTGATAAATACTGGAATAAGTGCAGCATGAGTAACTCAGTGCTCAGCAAACCACCCTCAAACTAATCCTGGTGATTCCCCTGGACTCACTCAAGTTCCACAAGAGACTCCAAGTTCTCAATCTTCCGAATTTGATTGTCATAGAGATCCAGTTCTCGCAAGGTCTGCAATTGCTCCAGGTTCTCAATGCGCTTAATCAAATTCTGACGGAGACACAGAGTCTAATAGTTGGGGAAGAGTTTGAAAACAAACAGGAAAATGGATATGAATGGCATTCAGACAATAAAGTGGTTTGTTTTTTTTTCCCCATTAAGTTCTGTTGGGTTTCGGTTTGGGGCTTTTTTGTTGTTGTTGTGTTTTGTTTGGGGCTTTTCCATGTGGGTGGTGTTTTTTAGTTAGTGGTTGTTGGTTTTTTTAAATAGAATCTTTTCTTCTTTCATTCCAACTCTACAGAAGGAAATCTTTTTACCACACAGATGGTCAGACACTATAACAAGACCTCAGAGAGACTGTGTAATCTCCTTCCTTGGAAATACTCAAGAGCTTGGCTGGAGAAGACCCTGAGCAACATGCTCTAACTGAACTTGCTTTGAGCAGGGCTTTACTAGAGCCTTCCAGAGGTCCTTTCTAATCTATGTTATACTATGTTAAAGTTCCTGTGCATGTACAGCATGTATTCCTTAGGATGAACCCTGCTGTGTACAAAACCAACTTGTAAAACCCCAGGATTTTTATTACTTGACAAATGGATAAACACTATCTCCTTCAGTAAAACCTGAAGTGAACTCATCAGGATCTCAACCTATATCTGCCCTCTTATAGGTCATTCTCAAATTCCAAGAGGCATTCTCTTAATTCCTTAAGACTGATACCTTCACTTTCTTGAGCACCTCAAATCCTTCAATCTTCCCAATTCGGAAATGATTCAAGTCAACATCCTGAAAGAAAAACGGAAGGATTCAGCAGTTGTTTCAAAACACTTTTCAAAGACCAACCTGGTACTTTGTTCTAAGGAAAATGATAGACTTACAAAATGTGTAACACATTAAAACTTCCCTTCAAAAAGCTAGTGAAAACTGGGTTTGGCACATGATTTTACCAACCCCAGGGGAAGCAGGTGGCCTAAGCCTGTCAACTGAAAACACAGTATCTGTGAAAAGGCAACAGCCCTTTCCTGAGTCTGAGCACTGCTTTGCCAAAATCAGAAATCTTTTGCAGTAATTTCTGATTTTACTGAGACAGACAAATTCTGCTGTCTAGCATGAGTGAAGTGTTGCATAACATTCTCTTACCCCCTTTGCTAGCGCTGAACTGGAACACACCTCACTATTTCCAGTTCCAGGCCTCAGACTAACAGGAACCACTGATAGTTCAAGTAACCTGGTCATTTTGTGAATGTTAACTCTGCACTGGCAATCAGTCGATGCACTTCACATCTATGCTGTCCCGTCCCAGAAGTTCCAGTTTTGCAGGTCAGTTAATTAAAGAGAAATAGAGCAATTCACCCCACCCACACTCAAAACCTCTGCAGCTAACTGGCTCATGAGGCTGTCAATGCCAAGACACAAAGCTGGTTAAATATCCGTGCCAATTACAAATCATGGGTCTGACAGCAGCTATCAGCTCACTGGTAGCCAGCGCCTCCAGAAGAATTAGATCTTTTAACTGGGTTTCAATACTTGCCTTTGCCTAGACCTTTTCTTCCTGCTGTATAAAGCCCATAAGGACAAAAATCTGCCTTTACCTCAGCTTCTGGGTCCAGGCTAATTGTTTCCATGTCCACTGGAGTCTCTGCTTCTTCTGCAGGAGAAGCAAATACATTATGAAGTTCTACCTGACAGCTAAAGGCAAGATAACAATGGCTAACATCTAGAGAGGCAAAGGGAACAAATGCTCCTCAGAAGATGCACAGTTCAGATACTCCGTTGCATTAAAAATATTCGTCACCTATTTGGCTTTCATGGTGACAACTAAACACCAAGCTCTCTTAACAGAAGTTTTGGTTAGATGCAAAAGACATGCCTGTGTAGTTGCTGGATAATGCTGCCTGAAGGCTGGGCAGGATTCCTTTTCTTTACACTTATGGCCATCATCCCTCTGATAGACACCTCTCAGCGTGTCTGTGCTCCTCTGATAACCTAAAACATGGCCAAGGACTCTTAACTATCTAGTGACAGTGCCAGGAAGGAACAAGCATTTCAGCAACCCCACCCTTATCTTTTCTTTCCTGATTACTGTCAGCTTTTGTCAATGTTGTGCACACACCTGCATGGATTTTTTTCAGTGGTGTTCCCACGGATCAATACTGGGTCAGTCTTATTCAAGTTGTTTATCAACAACCTGGATTAAGGGCTAGAGTGTACCCTTGCAAGTCTGCTGATGATACAAAAGCCTGGGTGAGTGGCTGATAGGTACACCTCAAGGCTGCGCTGCCATCTAGCAGGACCCTGATAGGCTGGAGAATTGGGCAGAGAAAAACCTAATGGGGTTCAACAAGGGCAAGAGTAGGGTCCTGCACCTGGGGAGGAAGAACCCCAAGTACCAGTACAGGCTGGGGGCTGACCTACTAGAGAGTGGTTCAGCTGAGAGGGATCAGGGAGTATTGGTAGGTGGTAAGTTGACTATGAGCCAGCAGTGTGCTCTTGCGGCCAGGAGGCACTAGAGTGTCCTGGCGTGCATTGGGAGGAGAGTGGCCAGCAGGTCAAGGGAGGTGATCCTCCCCTTCTACTCAACCCTGGTGAAGCCACATATGGAGTACTGCATCCAGTTCTGGGCTCCTCAGTACAAGAAAAACAAGAAGATACTAGAGAGAGTCCAGTGGAGGGTCACAAAGATGATCAGGGGTCTGGAGCATCTTTCTTATGAGGAGAGACTGTGGGAGCTGGGCTTGTTCAGTCTAGAGAAGATGAGACTGAGAGGGGATCTCATGCATACAACTATCTCAACAGAAGGTGCCAGGAGGATGGTGCCAGACTCTTTTCAGTGGTGCCCAGCAAGAGGTTGAGGAGCAATGACCATAAACTAGAACGCAAGACGTTTTACCTCAACTTGAGGAAGAACTTTATGTTGAGGGTGGCAGAACACTGGAACAGGCTGCCCAGGTACTTTGTGCAGTCTGCCGCTCTAGGGACATTAAAAACCCTCCTGGATGTGTTTCTGTGTAACCTGCTCTAGGTGGGCCTGCCTTGGCAGACTAGATGATCTCCAGAGGTCCCTTCCAGCCCTAACAATTCTGTGATTCTGTGGATGTCCCTTCTTCTGTTTGACTGAACTCACTAATATGCTAGAAAAACATGATCACGCTGCATTTTTTTTCTTGGAAAATGTGTTTATAGCTCTGGAAGACAACCCAACATTTGCCATGCATGCACAGCACAAGAAGGAGTGAAGTTTACTGGATAAATTCATGCTGAATAATTCACGCCTGATTCCCATTTGTTGAAGGCAGAGTGCTAGTTGCATCAACTTCCAAAGAAAGTCTAATTTGACTTTGCAAAACAGACATACAATATGCAACCTCTTTCCCCTTCTGTGTTTAGTTTCTGTACCAAAAAACTAAAAAGCTTTAATTAATCACATCCCAAAGGCTTTGCATTAACTCCTGCACTACCACATGCAAGCTAATTCCATTAAGCCAGAAGTAATCACTGTTCTTATAGTTCAGCATGGTTACAGCATTCTTGTAAATGCCAAATGTCCCTTATACTTCACAAGTATTTACCTACTGATGCTTGGCACCATTAAGTAGTACTGTAAGGATGAACAGTACAAGCATTATAGTTTTTAATACTGCTATCAAATGCCAAGGTTTTGATAGCTCCATGCACCATCATTTACCTTGCTGCATCTGGGCTACTCATCAGGCATTTCAACAGGGAAGAGCACTAACTGAACTGACTCACAAAGTTACAACTGAAAAGCAATCCTCTGTCCTTCATTTTAATATTCTTTATAGCATAAATTAGTAGGAAGCATAAATGGTATTTTGGGGATGCAAAATGAGCCGGTAGGTTTGGTGACATTTAACTGTGGTATAGAAATGCCACCAAAACTGACATGCATGCATACATACACACACCTGTCAGCATTTTAGCAGTGGACAATATTTGGATTTTCTTATGTTTCTTCCAGATGAGGAGCTGTGCACTTCAGCAGGGCAGTGGGACACCCTATCCTGCTGCTACCAAGGCTGCATCTATTTGACCTATTTCTAGGGTGCAAAGGCCACCAGCACAAAGTGCTGCAAGCCAAACAAGTACCTAGCTGAACATACAGCCAACAGGAACATGGTCCAAATCTGGAACAACAATTATTTCAGATATCACATAAAACCCAAAACTGTTCTCCTTGTATTAAGCTGTACTAGTAGTTAGTGCTTATGGTGAACAAATTTATCCTTTTGAGACTTTAAAGTTACCAAACCAAAGCCAGTCATGCACTCTGTAAATAAAAAAAATAAATTCTTCCAAAAAAAAATAACTCTGGTAAAAAAAACTTTGGCCTTGTTTGGGTGGCAGAAAAATGACGAGTTTCATCACAGCAGCCACTACAGACCACTTCATACATATGAAGCCTTCGCAATATGCTAAATGCTTTGTTCTGGGATCTGTGAAAGGATAGCTCCTCATATTTTTTGCCATATGGCTTTAAGCAACCAGTGTTGGTAGAGCCAGCCTGAGGAAAAAAAGGCACTCGGGTCCAAAGGTGCAAAACCACATCACACAGGATATGTGTATCAAATTCACTGAAATAAAACCATGTTAAAACTGGAGGCACTCATGTAACAAGGCTAACTCTTAAAGTTTATGTACTGTGTATAAAACACTCTCCCACATAGCAGTCTAAGTGATGGGTGTATAGTGATAACACAGATAAATCAGTATGAGCATGGAAACGTTACATTTTCTCTCAAAGAAGAGAAAAATGGTTCTACCCAATTTACAGTCCTATCAATTGTCAACCAACGTTTTATTTATGAACCAAGCGGACACAGAACACTCTAAACTGACCCTTTTTTATCATCACTTTACCAAGCAGAACTGCAATTTCACTTGCATGCAGTTAGTATACAAACAGTGCTTCAGTTCACACTTTTTAATGCAGCAGGTTTCTCAAGGGGGAATAAAACGTTGCTGTGGCACTGAAGTTACTTCAGTGAATTCCTGTGTAACCCACGCCTGCAGGCTGCACAAGCTTTGGAGATGTAGGAAAAAAAGACAGCATTCAGGAAACCCAGATTCCGCAGTATGGAGCGGTAGTTACTGAGTTACATAAGTTCACAGTACCACAAGCATTTAGAGCAACTAAAAGCCTAACTACACTTAACTGCATATGCATGAAACATATTATAAATAGCCAAGTTATAAGCTTTCTGAGCAGAGGCACTATTCCTCAGAGAATCAGATAAATGATGAAGTTGAAATTTCAGCTGCTGTAGCTCTTTCTATTTCTGACCTTCTGTGAAGAATGTAGAAAACTCTTCAGTTTCCATTCAAACAAGAAACTCAAAAGCTGGCACGGAAGCTAACGCAAATGTTCCAAAATTATCCCTCTGCTTGGTTTCTGCCCTAGAAGTTTTCAGAATCCTAACACGTTGGAAGAAGTAGTAACGATACGGTGTTTATATTAAATAATGTCAGTGTAATTCAGCACCAAATCTGAATGCATTTTTCTTGCTTTCACTGGAATAACAGTGCATCACTTGAAGTATATTCTCCAGCATTGCAATTTCTGGAGGAGCAGCATAAAAATATATAACCTCAAACTCTCAGCTAAATTTTGTCAGCTGAACAAATACTCAGGGTTGTGCATGCAAAGGAAAACTGCGACTGATCTGCATGGCTGTGTTAATCATATAGTACCTGGGACATACAATTTGTGAGGTGAGCTCTGAATACTTCTACAGTCATCACCACAGCATGCTGTAATTAATATATAGGGTTGGGTGTGGGGTTTTTTTTTTTGCAATTAACAATGAGTTAGACCTACACAGAACTCATTTAGATTCGTTAAGATTCTAATGGGCAAAGTGAAGATTAGGCAAGAAATGCAGCAGGTGCATAGTCAAAAAGAGACTGAAATTTGCTCCATTATTTCACTTCCATTTCCATACCAATAGTAATCACATGAACATCTCTATAAAAAGGATGCTGTTATATCTCAGATTGTTAGCTAGCACCAGAAGCCCAGGTCATATTGCCATACATCTTCAGAAATGGATCTGCTCTGACAGAGTCTATACAAGCTACTGTAAAGCAAACCTTTCCATCAAACATGCACAGGCTTAAAAGTCTGTCAGCATTTCTACCCAATGCCCTAATCCGAGCAATAAAAACAGCAGCAAAAGTCAAGAGGATTCAAAAAAAATGCAATTTTGATGCGTCTTAGACTTTTTAAATCTAGGAAATAAAAACTGACAGCTTCCCTCAATCTATATAGAAACAGGAGTCTCTGCCTTCCAAAGCAATCTGGCAACTTTTTAGGAAAAAAAACTACATACACTAAAGCAGAATTATGAAAAGCTGCTTATGTTAATTTCTAATAAACATTTACAGCATCTTTACACAGAAAGTTACTATGTTTCCACAAAAGCATGAGTAAAGGTGTTTTGCATTTTGATATTGAAGATCTCAAAAAGAAACACAGACGGATAAATAAATAAGAAAACACCAGAGGTCTAATATCAGTGGCTCCATACAAAGAAGGCAGCTTTATTTTAGCAATAACACTACCATTTATTTATTTTTAAAGAAGATTGTCTAAGGCAGGTTCATGTTGTTAACTCACATCAATACAACCATCACATAGCCACAAGAAACACAGAACACTGACACACACACATGCAACTGGACACACTGGTAAGACAACACTTCCTAAGGTGACCGTTTACATTGTCAAGGTACCTGTGGAGTTCTCTCCATTCTGCTCATCTCTCAGGCTCTGCTGACTGAGGTCTGTCACTAAGCGAACTGCTTGCTTCTTCCCTTCCTCGTCTCCTGACTCCTCTGACTCAATCCGCTTATCAACTGTGTGAGATACATAATAGCAAAATTAGGCTATTTTCATCAGTGGGGTAGGGGGAAGAAGTAGCAAGCAGATACAATAATCAAGATTCACATACACCACTATGCAGTTAGTAGAAGTCCTAAGTTAACTAAATGAAAGGTTTAGTCTTAAATAAAAGGCCTCTTACCCCTTGTTTCTACTTTGATTTTGGATGCACTTTTTCCTCCCATCACATCTTCCTAAAACCAACAATCTGGGAAGAAGACTGGAGGAAAAAGGAAATTTCTTAGATCAATGAAGTGCAATTCCAAAGACTACTGAGATGGAATTAGAACTATTACATTTTAAAAGCTTTTAGGAAAAAAAAAAAAAATCAGTATCATGTACAATAGTACCAATGACACAAAGAAGTGAAGACAAAAGAATTAAAAAAGATATAAAACCCTGCAGATAAAAGCAACCATCTCCCCTGCACAACCTACAAGCTCCCTTCACCATTTACCCAGCCACAGCTCTAGTGGCTACCCTGGTCCTGAGGACCTGAAGTCCCCTGTTGATCTTCATCCCCCCCGTTTATTCTCGTTTCATGGGCGAATGAGGAAAAGCAACACCTGGGGATTTCTTCCTGATCATTTTTTACATCAGAGTCCTCTCCACAAACCCACGTCTTCCACCTCTCGCGCGCGGAGCCGCCGGGGCGAGGAAAGGCACCACTCCATGACCCAGGTAACACATACACATACATACATACACACATACACACACACACACAGAGTGGCTCACGGCTCGGGCAGCCGCCCCGGGTCGGCGGCCAACCAGAGCCCCGTCCCCCCGGGGAAGCCGCTCTCGGGGTGTAAACCCAAGGGCTGCCTGGGAGCGGAGTGCCCCATCCCGCGCAGCTGGCAGCCACCCCGCCGAGCGGCGGTGCCCAAGCAGCGAGCCCTCCCAACCCCCTCAGCTACCGTGACCGTGTTAGCCCCAGAGGACTCTCCTCACCCTCCATCATCTCCTGCGGTACCTCTCCGCTCCCCGCCGCCATATTGCTTCTCCTCCCACCGCCCCCTTCCGGAAACCGCCTCAAGCGGCGTCACAGCCAATCAGAGCCCGCCGCTGGTGGCTCGCCGCAGCCAATCATCTGCAGTTAGCGCGGCCTGGGGGCGGGGCAGTGCAGAGGTTGCGTGCCCTCGCGGCCGTTTGGAAGTTATGTATGCCCATGGGTAGGGCGGGTACTGGGGCTGTCCTTGTGGGGCTTGGGAACCGGGCCCCTTTCAAACAGTGCTTCGGCCTTATCGCTCCGCCTACTAATTCTTTGGAGAATAGCTGTCATCCTGTGGAGGGGCCTTCCGCATGCAGCTTTCTAAGCCCCGGAGCGGGGGCCCCAGAGCTGTCCTGGGTCGGTGGCTCGCAGCGGGGTGTGTGGTGGCCGCGGCGGTGAGGGAAGGAGGGAGCCGCAGAGTCCGTGACTCAGGGTCAGTTTTGCCTTCTCCCGCGCTAGCCTCCCATTGGCTCCCCTCCTTGCCGCTCTTCCCCTGCCTTCGCTTATTGGTCTTCGCGGCTGCCCAGTCCCGCCCCCTACTTCCTCGCGCCCTCCGGCTGTGTGGTGACCGCCCTGAGGGGCTGGGGCTGGGGCTGGGGCTCGGGCTACGGGAGGCAGGAGGCAGGCGGGCTGGCGGTGTCGCATTCGCTGACCCAAACCTGGAATAACTTTCCAAACTACCAAAGCTTTCAAAACTTTGGAGCAAGAACGGGGACGGCGTGTCCGGCTGGGTGCTTGGGGGCTCTTACAGAATATGATGGAGGTGTCCTGTCGATCACAGGTATTCTATACTGCGTGGACAGGGTAATAGTCAAGAGAGTTGGCTATTTGTTAACTTTTGCGTTAACGAACACAGACAAAAAGTTGATTGGGACATGCAAGAATGAGCTGGAGTCTTGCCATAGCTTACAGGGCTGCTTTGGGTTAGAAGGAACTGTTACCTGTCAGTGATCAAAGCGGTAGTGCCTGACTGAATTTCTTGTTTCTGTTGCAGATGGTGGCTCCCTAGGTGTGGTGTGGCAACCAGAGGGTGATAATGGCAGCCGAGGCTTATAGTCACTCTGAAGGGAGCCTTCTGCCTTCATCAGTAGGCTTAGACCGTGCTCACCTGAATGACTCTGATAAGCTAAATCGATCCTACCCCTGGGCCAGCAAAATCAGGAAAAGCCAGCTCTCTCAACTCTGCCGGCTTAGAGCATCTCTCTCTGGTGAGCACTGTATTTTGAGATCAAGTTCACCTGTTGTCAGTGAAGGTGATGTGTTTCAGAAGGTTGCAGATCTTTCTCCTCCTCCCTCCCAGACCTAGAGGTGATAGCAATAAGTAGCTGCCAGAAAGTGCTTGCTCAATGAATATCTGAGCCATAGATTACTGCAGGCTGGGAGAGTTTACAGGAGAGGTGTTGCTGGATAGGTGATTTGCACCTGTACTTGTCCCTGGGCGACCTTTATTGGCTGTCATCGGACCGCCCTGCAATGTCCTGAGTTTGAAATGAGAAGATATATGTTGCTCTGGATTCTGTTGGGAGTTTATAGTTCTTTGCAGTTCATAGTGCATCCAGATACAAGTCTCCCTGCTTTATCATGATTACGATATTCGTACTGTATGCAGTGTGTATACTTAGTGTATAAGTGCAGAGACGTCCTTGTGATGAGTTGTTCATAATACTTCTACCAGTCTACTGAATGTCTACTACTGCTAGACATTCAGAGCTGCTTCCTGCTTTGGGAGTGGAGTGATAGCGTTTGGCTGCTGATGCCACTTCCCAAGAAAACATCTTTTACAGGCAAAAGCTTTGAAAATTTCACTACAGTCACTTGGTATTGTGTAACACAAAATACTGGTGTGGGCACAGGTATTTCAGTGTCACATCCTCTGAACAGTTAATTAACTGGATTCTGACTAATGCAGTATTTAATAGGGGCTGGAACACTTACTGTAATTGCATTTAGTAACAGCTTCAATCTTGAGGGATTTTAAAACCTTTTAAACTCTGTTAAGTGAAAAACAAAGGTGAACTGGTCTGGTTGAGTTTTATGGGTGTTGGCAATTTTTTTCTAGCCTACACACTGAGTTTAATTGTTCCAGTGGCTGTGATTCAAAGACATGTTTATTAGAACTGTTTCCGTTTTCCTTAGTTTCATTGATTCTATTTTCTTGTAATTTCTTTAAAGATTTAGGAATATGTATTTTGGGATTACTTGACTGTTGCTTCAGCTGACAGCTAATTTTTTTTTATTCATTCCCTAATACTGTAGTAGAGTGGTAGAGCTACATAGCTGATCTTGATTTTTATCTTCCCACAGGAGAGAAATGGAGCTCTTACTGTTTGTCTTCACTGGCAGCTCATAACATTTGTACCAGCAAACTTGGTAACTCAGGAGCTCAGAGGGCTTCTTCTCTCTCCACTTCCATTGGAAGCTCTTCTTCTTGCTCTTGTTTGCTCACCCTCACTGAGGAGTCCAGCCAGTATCTCCCAACTGCTGCACGCAACCCAAACAAAGCCATCTTCACTGTGGATGCCAACACAACAGAGGTATTTGCAGTAGTAAGTGCTAAACTAAACAGGCTGTAACTGGTATAGGTTGTATGACATCAGACAGGCTGAAAGGTGTGTTACTCTTATGCGTATCTGAAGGCAGCTGGAGTGACATGAAGGTCTTTTATAGTCTGCTCAAACTCAATAGCCTTATAAAGGCAACACATTTACTTCAATTGCAGGTTGTAATTAGCAAAATATACAAGGCAGCAGCAGAAGCACAGCTGTCTTGAATCTTTTTTCAAACAAAAATGGAATAAAGAAGACTGCAGCTGTGGAGTGGCATGAAGGAAGAAAGGAAAACAGAAGGTGCTTCAAGCCTTCTTCCTGTTAAGCGCCAGCCATGGGATGGGTTTGTGATGGCATGAGGTCTCTATCTGCCCTATAAATATCCTTTTTTGCATTGGGAGGGAGAGAATTTCTCTCCTATTCTGAGAGTAAACATGAATATTAATTTGAGTACAAAAAACTTTAAAGAGCTGTGCCATTTTTAGCTTGAACTGACAGTTCGTGCTTACCCATCTTAAAGGTGTCTAATTCTGATTTGCTCTATAGCACAGGCTTAAGTATGCCAATGACTGGTGTGATTGCTGCATGCCTTCAGGGATAAATTCTGTGGCTTGCCCAGGCTTTGCTTGTAAATACAACTTCTAGTTTTTCCTCTATGGGTGTAATTATTTACATTTAAAAGAAATCAGGAAACCTAAAAGGAAAGCAAAGTCTCAAACCCTCTTAACCAAGAAGATGTGTGGGCAAGGAATATCCTAGAATAAGAAGCATTAGTGAACTGTTTGTGAAGAATGCAGAATTTTAAAGAACCACCAGGAGGAAGGGATATTATAAGACATTAAATCAACAGCCTGAGGAGATGATGATATGTGAACACAACTTAGAGCTTTTATTCTTTGTTTTGTTTTGGTGATTTGCTTGGGTTTTTTTTCCCCTTTTCTAGATCCTGGTGGCTAATGACAAAGCCTGCAAGCTCCTTGGGTGCAGCAGTCAGGAACTCATTGGTCAAAAGCTGTCCCACTTTATATCCAAATCCAGTCAAGAGGCATGGGAAGCTGTCGGTGAGGACTACATAGAAACTGATGAATGTTCATCTGTAGTTTCAGGAACTGTGGTATGTGAAAAGTTCAAGAAAATATTCGCCACCATATACAGTGGTTTTGTACGGTCTGGTTTGGGTTTGGTTGGTTGGGGTTTGTTAACATTCTCAATATAATTCCCTGATATATTTAACTTTATGGGGATTTGGCAATTATGGCATTTGTAGGACTACTTGGTTTAAAAGTTTGCAGATATGGGAATTCAAAGGGCAAAAGATGGTTTGAGAGGCACCCATGAGAGCCTTGCAGCTGCCAGCATGTATAGTCATGATGATTGACCAAACCAGAACTTAAGGGACATTAGATTTTCTAAAAAAAGAAAATCAGTACAATTGCTTATCATGAAAAAACCTATTATGAAAAAGTTCCCTATTGTCTGGTCTTTTAAAATACTTTTAAAATTATTTTAAATTGCATTGCGCATATCACAAAGTTACAGTAAGTCAAATACTGTGAAATGTCTGTGCCAAAACACCCCAGTTGGCACAAAGGAGTGGAATTGATATTTTGCCTATAGCAGGGTTGTTTATAAGACAGCTGCATGAAAAATGTCTCCAAATGATTTTTTTTTCCACTGCTTTTGTGAGTTGTCACTAGAAAATACTTTGAAAATGAGCTCATATTCTTCTTGGTGTGTTATTTTCATACTGAAATTGCCAGCATCTCTGAGCTTGATCTTCCTGAATCCTTAATTGCATGGGGGTGGGGGAGGCGGAATATTTTAAGTTTGATTCACTGAAATCCAGGATTAAAATTAAACGTCTGATAAAGGCACTAATTCAAAGCTACAGCCATTCCAATGGCTATATGCTCCTATACTTTATGGGAGTCACTGTGTAATTTATAAACCCCTTCTTGTCAAGATCACATAAAAATGATAAAAGGCTTGATTAGGAACACTGCAGCTTATAAGATAACCATTTTCTGCTTTAAGAAGAATCTCCTCCCATAAGAAACTGAACTGCTGTTTTTGCAGCTGAAAGTAAGAGCTATGCTACTAATGTAACATTAGTTATATTAGTATTCATTAGCACCAGGGGACATTCCTTAAACAAGGCATCTCTGAAAGGCACTTTTCACTGAATGCAAGGTGTAAGATTGGCACATATCTCATGCTGAAGGAAATGCCTTTAGGTTTCCTGAGGCAGCAAGAGAAGGTACAAAAGCAATAACATTTTGTGTATCATCAGTGAATTATTTGCAAACCTTTTCATCTCTATATTAAAACTGTGTTTCTTCCAGTGAAAGAACCAGTAGTTAAGAAACAATGTTTTTCTCACAATGACAGGGATATTTCTTGGCTTAATGTCTTATTCTTGTTTAAAATTCTTGCTAAGTAACCTAGTAAGTTCTGACTACATTTCTGAATCCTTTGGAAAGGTGGATGTCATAGGCCATCTCAAAGAGAAGATCCCTGTCTCAGTCTGGCTGAGGCAAATAAGAAGCAAGGACAAGCAGTGTTGTGTGTTTGTGCTGGAACCAGTGGAAAGACTCTCAGCTTCTGTTTCCTTCACAGTTGATGTAAGTGTTTTCCTAATGATCAAACGAGTCCGCAGTTTGTGAGAGTTGATGTGCAAATGAGATGTGTCTAAAAGCCAGTAGGCATGTTACTGTTTGTGAACATGAAGCACTGCCTGAAATGGGGATTGCACATGCAGGACCTGTGCATCTGTCTCCCATACGGCTCACCTTCACATATGCAACAAGTCACATTAAAATACCCTGTTTCTCCTTCAGGGACATCTTAGACTTGAACAGTGATGGTTTGGCAGGGGGTTGGTTATTCATGGCAGGGGTGCCCTTGTGAAGGGATCAGCTTGCTGAGGAAAAGCATTGTGAGGAGCACTGGACACCCTTGCTTTTCTGCTATGGCAAGAGGCAGGCTGTCTGCATGATCATGTTGGTGTAGTATTGCATTATGCTGTGTCAGTTTTATCCATGAAGGGGCTACAGAATGAAACTTCCTGCATTTGCTTAGATATTTGCCAAAACTGTTGTTAAGAGATTGAGTGGACTGTGGCTAAAATGCTAAAATTAAAATAAATGTTCTTCCCAAGGGAGAGATTACATCATGTGACCTCCATTTTGCCCATCTCCATGGCTACCCAACATTGGAAGAAGTAGTTGGGCTCCATATAAAGAACCTGATTCCTTCTGTGCAGATCCCTCCTCTAGACAAAAAAGTCCCAAAGGTACAGTATAAGCACCAACCATGTTCTTCCAAAGCAACCTGGTCTAGTGGGAGGTGTCCTTGCCCATGGCAGTGGGGTTGGAACTAGATGATCTTGAGGTCCTTTCCAACCCAAACCATTCTATGATTCTGTACCCTTCCCATTTGGAAAACAGACGCACATGGTTTTCCCTGCTTCTGTAAAAAGAAAGCCTTTTCAGAGAGAAGCAGAAGTCCCCTGAAAAATTTATGGAGCTGCTGGCAGAATATTTCCTAACTATTCTCTAGGAAAGAGACCAAGCCCCAGCGTCTCATTGTGGAACCTGGTGAAAGACACTTTTCTCCAATCCTGGCTTTTTTAGGAAACCATGCTGTCTCTGAAAGCTCCTTAAAATTCCTTTGCATTCTTCAGTGGATTCAGCCATGTCACTCTGAGGAGTGAAAGACTAAAAGGATATGCAGATCCTGCAAATGCCATTAAAATGGCCAGCTAGATAGTTGAAAGTGGCTGTATTAATGCCTTATTTGCTGGAAAGCTATAGCATGGACTTCCCTGGTCCTCTTCATCAGGCTGTTCATACAGGAGTTTAACACTGGATTCCAAATCCTTAGGAAACCAGACTTTCTTAATTTTGGTAGTCACAGGATTGGTTTGTTTTTCTTTTTCTGCTCTCTTTTTCCTGAGAAGGTTCCTGTGTAATTTTATATGAATACTGAAATAACACCAAACCATTTGGTTAGTTAGAGGTTTCCTGTTTGTTTTTTTCTTTTTGCTTTAATTCAGAACCTCAGGATCCAGCGAGCTGTAGGCATATCCAGAGAGGGTAACATGTTTCCTCTCAGTTTAAAGCTGCAAGTAAGCCTTCTGGAGGAGGACGAAGTGACAGTGCAGAAAAATGGTGTTCTGGAGGCAGAAAAAGGCAGCTCTTTCACAGGCTATCATTACTCTGCTACAGTTGTGGTTTTCTTCACCATCAGTGGTCTTATTACTGTTAAGTCAGATGGAACCATCTGTGGCATCAAGGACAGTTTTGCTTTAATGCTCTTTGGCTATGAGAAGAAAGAACTGTTGGGAAAGGTAAGACAGGAGGTTTAATCCCTCCCAAAAGACTGCTGTGTCTGGCAGTTTATCCGTTAGAATCGTAAAGTTGTCTTTTATACTCATGTCTGTCACAAAGCCTGTGTTTCACGTGTTTGGTGAGTGACCTGTATGATGATAACTACATTCCCTTACTGTAATTGATAAGTTTTGCAGTGTTGAGGAGCTCGTGTGGGTCTCAACTAGCACAAAAGCAAGCTGCGCACTTAGATGTGCTCTCTAAGTCATATGGATCACTTTTGCCTGGCTATCTATGAGAATCAGGTTCACAAATACAGATTGTTAGCATTTGTCCCTAACCTGTGAGAGTCAGCTTAGATTTATAAGGTTTCCTTCTGTGTTTTAGAACATTACATTTCTGATCCCTGGTTTCTATAACAACATGGAGAGAAGCAGTGACTGTTCTTTGCCATTACCTCCTCCTGACGGCTCCATGGGGACAGAGGGTGAGTGCATCTTTGAAGATGTTACTGCCTGCCATGCAGCTGGCTCTGGTTGCTCTAACAAAGCAAAATGAATAACATTAAGCAACAAAGTTCAAATTACAGAGATGAGAGCTTTGCCTATGAACATATGAACATGCTTTATAAAAGCAATGTACCTCTGTACAGTTTTTAAATTGGATTTCCACTAAGACCCTAAGGTAAACTGAATTGTTCACCTGAGGTTGTGCTTCTTTCTTTATTGCTAGGAAGATGAAACTGAATATCCAAGTTGGAAATTACACTGTTAGTAGAGAATGCTTTGTACTTAACAAGCACTTCCCTTTCCTTCCCTCCGCTGTTAGGATCTCTGAGTATTTTAAGTCAGGTAAAATACAGTTTTTGTGGCAGTATTGCAACAGAGCTACAGACAGGGCTGATATTTTAAGGGAGAATTCTAATATTCTTCTGAATTGGCTTATGTTGCTGGCTACTATGCAGTGTTATGTTGCTGTGGAGTTTTAGTAGGAGGCATCACATATTCCTGTGATGCAGTTCACTGCATTTACAAAGAATTTAACAAAATTTTATTTCCCTGCACACAACAGGATAAACAGAAGCAGGGAAGCCTCATGTCTCCAAATCTGTCTTTCCAGCTAGCTCTGCCCAAAAGAGAGAACACAACCAAGTACATACTTGTATTCTACGATTCTGTGATCTCTACCACAATAAATCTTTTATGCTGGTTTTGTCTCTGTTGTTTTGAGGTATTTTTCCCCTGATTTTTTTTTTTTCTCTTTACTTAAAAATGCACATGTGCATTGAAACCAATGCACACTGCTGGAACAAAGAAGAATTAATAGACAGTGTGCGATGTCTTGGGTATTTCTTTGATGAAGTGATACCTCTAATCTAGGATCAGTTCTTCAGTGTGGAAGCATTGTTGGCACTCAGCCTCTATTAAATGGAAGAATTCTTTTAGATTTAAATCTAGATTTGTCTACTCATTACCTTCTTCTGCAGCAGCAATATTTGGTTTATTTAATCCTGCACACTTGTGTTTTTCTCTTTTGATCTGTTGTCACTGGAGAAGGAAAGTTCTTTTCTTATTCTTTCCCTTAACTGTTTTTTAGACTGTATACTTTTGTCTGACAATTTCTGTGAGTTCTATAAATGCAGTCTAAAACTTTTCATTTAAAGTGTTTGGAATTGAGAGTGTATGTGTGTTCTGCCCTTTTTTTTTTTTCTTTTTTTTTTTTGCTGCTGCTATTTGTCTAACATTAACTCCAGTCTCTGTGTGGTCACTGGCCTTTTTTTACATCTCTGAACTTCAAGTAGCTAACCCAGGATCTTTGATAGGAAAACAAATTTTCGCATCCCTGGAACTTTCAGGTTCCTGCATGTGATGATTCCTCAAGCCAAAGCAGAGTGGAGTATTCGTGTTTGGACCACCTTGCTTTAATCTAGTCTTTTATACTCAGTTCCTTAGGGATGAGACAGACCAAAGCATTTCCAAGATTGTTTTAAATCACTGTAGTCTCCGAAGCCTAAACACAAAAGGTGAAACTGGTGTGGTTTTGTTTCTTGTTTGGTACAGACAGCAGCTTCTTGGCTGCATCTGTATTGAGCCTTCTGTCAAGGAATGAAGAGCAGAAATTGGAAAGAAGACACAAAGACGAAAAATTAATGCATGATAAGACTAAACAAAAGAATGTGACCAGTTTCTTTTCTACTCCCTCACCTCCTGAAGTGGCACCCATTCCTTCTAATAGGTAGGCATTTCATGGACTGCATATTTACATATGTGATGGTAATCACCAGCAAAAACTGTTCTATCACCCTTGTGATGTCTGTGGGAATATGTAACAAGAGCCTTTTGCACTATACTGTTTTTAGAATCTGAGGGCTATTTGCAAGACAGGTTGAGTTTTGCCTTAGATTTTAATTTAGATTCGTGCAACCTACAATTGTAAAGTTGCAGGAGTTCCATCTTTTAAGGGGACCAAATGCTTCATCCAGACTAGGGAAGGTAACTCTGCTCTGTCTCTGCTAAATCAGAAACAGTGGATGTTTATTTCCTTCTGTGGTATCCACCAGCTGGTGTTGCACTGAAGCCAGGTTACCTGGAATGAATTCTAAGTATTGTTCCTTCTGGTGCTTGGTGTAGCTGTCAGGTCATCTGTTAAAACAGGCTACTGTATTACTTAAATCCAGCCATTTTTATTGCATGTTTCCAGGTCTTTTTCCTCTTACAAGGTTAGAAAGTCTCCTCAAGGTCCTACAAGGTTTATCTTAATGCAAATTTTAAGCCTTCTGCATTAAAAATTCTAACAGTCAGAAAACATTTACTGCCCTTCTTAATGTATAGTCTATTACAGCACAGTTCTTGCTGCTTTTTAGAGCAAGAACTTCCTTGTGCTCTCCTGGGTTTATGTCTCTCATATCACATTTGGATTTTAAGTGCTCTCTCGCATGGGTTGTGTTTCTATTTTGTATTTTTACTAATAGAAATGTTTATAAAATACCTTGTGCTGTGGGCTTTAGTGAACCATGGTTAAATTGGTGGTTAGGGACGTCCATCTTCTGTTGGACAGACAAAGGATCTGTTCTGAGGTCTGGAAGTATCCTGCCATATGTGTTGACTTTTTGTTGTGGTAAATTGTCTATGATCTATACTTAGAAATGAAGCTAGAGAAGGAAATAATTCATAGGCAAAAGTGCCATTCAAGTGTACCTGCTCTTCTTTGGTCAAAATGGAATTTGTTAGGATCTTGAATGTCTGTGCCAACAGCTTTTTGCTTTTTCTTTTAAACTTCAGAAAATAAAGCAGTTGGTGCAGGTTTTAAATAGTGACCATAGTAACAGAAGAGCAGGTAGTATACAATATGACAGTATGGCAGTTCTCTCAATCTTTTACCATCATGTTATCACTAATAACTTTGAACCATTGCAGTAAAGACAGTCTTGCTACTGATGGGCTGTCAGCCCACCACAGAGAGCCTTACCCTGAAACCTGCCATGACAGAATCAGATCTGCAGGTTACCATATGAAAAGCTGAAGCATCAGTTCTCTGCTGATGCCTGGGGACAAGCCGCTACAGTAAATGTTGCTTGGTTGCTGTTAAAGAAAATTCTTCACCCTGGGTTTTCCACAGCAGCCTCAGACATCTGATTCTTAGAAAAGCAGTGTAATAATTGAGTGGTACAGGAATAGGACCTGCTTGAGCTGGATGCCTCTAGGGAGGGACCCAGAACAAAGAAATTCCTGAGGTTTCATACCCTAACATTTTATGCACTGGACCATCCCATGCAGTTGCTGGTCCAATGATGAATTTTGGTCTGGGGTTTCCCGTCTGTCATTGAGTTCTTTTGTGGCCTTGAAGCCATAGTAAATGAAGGCCAGGAAATTCTTTCTTGTCACTCCAGTTTTTGTTCCTTACTAAGGATGCATCTTCTTTATCTTCCAGTTTGCATTGGCGTCATTTACACTGGCTTTTGCTTACATAACTAAGCACAGGTTGTTGCTTCTTAAGGCTCCAGCAACTTCAGCTACCCATGCTAAGCAACTACTCATGCTAAGCAAGGCCACCCAGTCAAAAAGAACACAGTTAAAGGAATTCAGCTAACTAAACTTAATTCACAACAGTTGCTTGTTTGTTCTAGGCTAGAAGACAATCTAGATACTGAATCCTATGCCCCAATTAAGCTGCCTTCAGATGCCACTTGTAACTCACCTGGAACACCAACAAAAGATGAGCGATGGTCTGGGACACCACCAGACTGCAGACAAGAATTTCAAAACCATATGACTACAGGGCAGTTGTTAAACTCAGACTTCATGTTTGATGGAAAACATTCCAGCCTTGAGCACGTTGTGGTTGAACACTGTCTGCTAAATAATGCTTCATCCTTCTTTGCAAATGGAAGAAATACTATCCATGATGTCTGTTCAGGAAATAAAATGGGTTGCAGTGCTTCTGCAGCAGTTGCCACAACCTCTGAAGATGTTAAAGAATCAGACACTGAGCTGAACTGCATTTGCTCTGGTCTTGAGGTACTGGGTCTGAATATTGATGTCAAGAGGCACTCAGACAACTGTTTAGGTATTACTGCAACTCATGTAGGAGCATCCTCTGACGCAGTGGACTTGGGTGTAGGCAATATACTAACTCAGAGTACCAGTGCCTTTTCGACTGGGCAAGAAAAGCAGCTGTTGAATGGTGTTGCTACAGAAAATGGTTCTGGGTGGCTGGCCTCCCAAAGGCCTTTAGAAGAGACTGAAGAATCCTCCAAAGCATTTATTAAGAAGCCTGAAACTCTTGCAGAGACCATGGGGGACAACATCGACAGAAACCCACTGAAGAGCACATGTAGTCCTGAAAAATACTGTCAGCTGCACAAGCAACAAAATATGGACATAAAAATAACATCAACCCCAGTGAAACAGGAAGGAAGGCTGAACCCAGCAGCTCCTTTGACCTTGAAGATTCTGGAAGGAAGCTACACTGGCAGTTGCTGCCACAGAGATGGGTCACAATTAAGTAAGTTAAGCCTACTTCTCCCCTTCCCAAAACTCTTACTGGGGTGTTCTTTTCCACCCACATTTTTGCAGAAGGCAGACAGTTCTGGTTAGAAGCTTATGGTGAAGAGGAAGGAAGAAGCTCTAGCATGTAAAATAAAAATGGTATCACAGTCTACTCAGAGGGTATTAGAAAAGCAGGTGTATAAAGTACAAAGTCACTAAGCAATTAATCCTGACTGAATAGTCAGAAATATTCTCAAAACATAACTAAAAGGCTTGAACTGAGTAACTTTTTTTCTGAACAGAAACTATAAGCTCCATTGTAAAACTTGTATTTAAATTGTGTAATGGACTGTGTTTCATTAAGTCATTCATCTGGATTCAGTGGCTTGTTGTATAAAATCCCCATTTTGGTGTAATTTAGAGTAGCAATGTGAAATTAATAATCACAGTTGAACACTGACAAAAATTTCTGCTGGGGGTTGGGAACCATGGATGTAGCCGCCAACTATCTCTGAGTAACCGTGCTGTTGTCAGCCCCTCTGGTGATTCTTTCCTGGGTAGGTATTCCCCAAATAAATAATGGCACTTTGATAAGAGCTCAGAATTTTGTCCTAAAATGTCTGCGATCCCATTCAACACTAAAATCTCATTGTACCATTTTAACTTACTCACCTGTTTCTACAGGTATACTCTTTGAAGTGAAACGTGTAGAACTGCAGGACCCTGCCATGCTTTTCTGTGTCTGGGTGGTGAAAGACCTCCTGCAGAGCCAGAAGGAAGCTGGAGCAAAGAGTCAGCTTTTGCTCTCCAGTCTAGCGAGCTCTGTCCAGTCTATTGCTGATCTTTCTACAAATAGTCTTGGAGAAGTAAGAAATCCTACCATTGCGTAATACTGAGCACATCCTTGTTTGATTGCTAAGCTGAAGCTAAAGTCAAAAAGGTTTTAAACCTAAAATGTTACATGGTTGTGGGTGGATATTGCTCGCTCTTTGTTTCACTATTTTTACCTCAAAAGAAATGTTTCAAATTGCTGTTTTGTAACATTCTGGTAGTGTGTGTTTTGCTTAGTGGAATTCCCTTTCCCAGGCTGAACAATGAAACCACCCAATTTGTTCTTGGGCCGCTCTAATTACATCTACAACAGAATTTTGCATCAGTGTGGTTTTTAAATCAGTGGCACCAATGACAGAACCTTATTAAGAAAGGAAATACCAGGCTGAAAACTTCCACTGACTGACTTGTGGCAACAAAAGAAAACTGCTTGAGCTTCTAAATTCCTTGAATAAATGGATGCATTCTCTAGATCTTTACACAGCTGGATTTTATGATGACCTTAACAGAGAAGTCCATACATAGATATCACATGTATAGTGGTGACGGTTCCAAACTACAGGAGCCTCTAGGAGCTGCTGTTTATTGAAATGTACTGCAGATGAGATGCTCCCTCCCCTGCCTAATCAATGAGATGGGAGATAAAGTAGATATTTGAGTGAAAAGCTTGGCTATTGGCAAAACCTACTACTTGGAGTATTTTTCCTTTTAGAAAATCATCTTCCATGTACATGTATGTCCAAATATAAGCAATTCTGATAATTCCATGTATAACTCCAAATTTCATTGTTCAAAACAAATGCCCCTGTGAGATTTGTTGGCTCCTCTCAGGATGGAAGGCTGTGTATATCATAAAGATGTTCTGTTACACATTGTAGATGCCATCTTTGGTGGAGGAACTTAGTAATTGCAGAGACAAACAAGCCCAAGCTCTCTCCTCAGAGGAAGACAAACTTATGTTGTGGTTAATTTTTCATGCAGTGTTGTAGGCCTTGCATGTGGTGTTTCTTTACTAGGGATTTTACTGGGATGTTAACATTTAGGAGGGTATGCCTTGAACTTGTTTGCTCTTTGTGTCTCCTGTGGTGATAGACCACAAGGACTTAATTTTCCTACTCACAGAGAGAATTTTGTGCAAGCATCTAAGGTGCATATGCTTCTGTTTCCTTTACCTTTCTGTGAATTAAGCAGTATTTGTAGCTGCTGAGAGCTGTTTGTTGGCTTGTCCCGTATGGTGATATTTACAGCAATACGCAGTTCTTGCTATCAAAACCAAATACCACTGTGTCCTGGGTTCAGCAGTAGCAGTCATTTTTCCCCTTCTTGGTAGCTGGTGCAGTGCAGTGTTTTGACTTTCAGCTCGGGAACAGAGCTGATAACAAGCGATGTTTTGGTTTGGCCAAGGACTTTGTGAGCCTCATGCTCTGCCAGGGAGGAGGGGGAGCCAGGAGGAAGCAGAGACAGGACACCTGACCCAAACTGACCAAAGAGGTATTCCATACCACAGCACGTCATGCCCAGGATGCAACTGGGAGTTAGCCGGAAGGGCTGGGAGACTGCAGGGTTGGAGGAGGTATCGGTCGGAGCTTGGTCGGGCTGGGGGGCGAGTTATCGGTCGGCTGGTGGTGAGATGATGTATTCTCTTCCCTTGTTATTTCCTTTATCATTATTATCATTGGTGGTAGCAGCAGTGATTTGTGTTATACCTTAGGTAGGTACTAAACTGTTCTTATCTCAACCCGTGGGAGTTGCATTCTTTTCGATTCTCCTCTCCATCCCTCCGAGAGCAGGGGGAGGGCAAGAAGGGGGGGAAGTGAGTGAACGAGTTACCTGACTGGGTTTAAACCACGACAGTTCTTTTTGGCGCCCAACGTGGGGCACGAAGGGTTGAGATAACGACAGATCTGACTGGATTAATAGTCACTCGTCACAATGCTGATTTATTGGCTCTCAGAGTTGTTTCGCTTGATCTCACAGCTTCAGAATGTTGTAACTTACGTAGAGCCGGTATTTGCTGTGTTAGTGTTTATCAAGTATGGGGCCTGGGCTAAGGTTCTTGTCTCACTGTGCTTTATGGCAATGGCTTGTGATACGGGCGGGCTCCAGCAGCAGGGCGGGACAGACGTGGCCGTGCACTTGTACCTGGTCGTCCGGCTGCTCCTCACCGCCCTGGCCCTCACCCTACTCTCCATCTTCGTGAGGCTGCGGGGAGCCGAGGGGGAGCGGCCCCGGGAGCCGGCGGCAGCCGAACCGGCCCGGGAAAGCGGCCCCGGGGACCAAGCGGCGGCGGGAGCGGGGCCGGAGGCCGCGAGGGGACGGCTGCCGGTGGAGGAGGTCGGGGCGGTCGAGGAGAGGAAGGAGGCGGCTGCCGAGCAGCGGGAGAAGGCGGCGGAGGAGCCGAGCCCCGCGGAGGAGCCGAGCCCCGCGGCCGAGCCCAGCCTCGCGACGGCCGAGAGCATTCCCCGGCAGCCGCCCGCCGAGCCCCAGGAGGATGCAGGAGACCACGCAGCATTTCCCAGCAAGGCAGAGGAGGAAGAGCTGGACTCAGGAAAAGAGAAGCTGGCGGTGGGAGAGCCGGCAAGCACAGCAGCTGCACCAGCCCCAGTGACAAGTACAGCAGCATCAACTGAGAGTTCTGAAGGTTTAGAATGGCCTTTGGGTATCCTTGGTACCTGCCTGCTGATTGTGATGGGGATCAGCATGTTGGCACACACACAGGCTGTGTTCTACCCACCACCATTTTGTCTGATCTCAAAAGTTAAGCAGAGTCAGGTTTGGGTCTTGTCTGGGGTTAGACGAGGATATGGGGGGACCAAGAGGTTTTCCCCAAGGCTGGACAGCCAGGAGTGGCAGGGTGTGTGTGACAGTATGGGCAAGTATCTAGTCCACTGGGCCCCTCCAGTGCTTTGGAAGCATTGGAGATGGAAGGCAGCTGTATGGAGTCCCCAGCAACAAGCTGCAGAAACTGCTGAAGGGGACAGTGAATTATTTTGAGCCTGGTGGGCCCAATGCACTTCAGGCCATCAGAGCAGAGATGCAACACAGAGATGGACTCATGATCGAGGGGTGGACTTAGCAATGGACACTATTGCCCAGGTTATTCACGAGTGTGAACACTGCACACAGTCTCTCCTGCTCTGGAAGACTGTTACAAGAGATGGAGCCTGACATCATGGACCAGATGGACTCAGCAGCTTTATAGGGACTGGTCCATGCACTAAGATAAGAGTGCACTGAGATAAGAGTGATGGTATATTGAAAATGTGGGATCTGAGCATGACGTGAATGGTATGGAATAAGGGGTGGATAATGTCCTGGGTTCAGCAGTAGCAGTCATTTTTCCCCTTCTTGGTAGCTGGTGCAGTGCAGTGTTTTGACTTTCAGCTCGGGAACAGAGCTGATAACAAGCGATGTTTTGGTTTGGCCAAGGACTTTGTGAGCCTCATGCTCTGCCAGGGAGGAGGGGGAGCCAGGAGGAAGCAGAGACAGGACACCTGACCCAAACTGACCAAAGAGGTATTCCATACCACAGCACGTCATGCCCAGGATGCAACTGGGAGTTAGCCGGAAGGGCTGGGAGACTGCAGGGTTGGAGGAGGTATCGGTCGGAGCTTGGTCGGGCTGGGGGGGCGAGTTATCGGTCGGCTGGTGGTGAGATGATGTATTCTCTTCCCTTGTTATTTCCTTTATCATTATTATCATTGGTGGTAGCAGCAGTGATTTGTGTTATACCTTAGGTAGGTACTAAACTGTTCTTATCTCAACCCGTGGGAGTTGCATTCTTTTCGATTCTCCTCTCCATCCCTCCGAGAGCAGGGGGAGGGCAAGAAGGGGGGGAAGTGAGTGAACGAGTTACCTGACTGGGTTTAAACCACGACACACTGCTTTTATCTATTGCAGGTGTGTACTTTCTCTTCAGTATTTACTTCATTTTATAAACATGATTCTATGGCTTGTTCATTTTTTTTCTTGCTATTTCTGTATCTAGACCATCAGATCAACTTCACTTTTCGAGAATTCCCGAGGAGCTGAAGAGCTTCAGGGTCTAAGGGCATGTGAAGGAGATTATGCAGAAAACTATAACACTCTCAGTCTTATTGGCAAAGGATCTTTTGGCTTTGTCTGGACTGCCAGGGGCAAGAAAGATCATCAGGAGGTTAAATATTTCTTTTAGATCTGATTGCAATAATTTAGGATGAAAACTGAAGGTTAGAGTAATAGTGTAGTGTTATGTCAACACTACACTATTAAAAGTTGAGTTTTGGTAGCTGGGCTTTTCCTTTGTTTAAATAGAAATCTGAAATCACTAACCTCATGGAAACAGGCCAGCAGAATGTTTGCACTGATGTATATGAATATAACAGTATATCAATGTATCTAAGATAGCAGGCACAGAATGACACTGGCCATGTATCTACTTTAACCTGCTGAAAGAAGGATATATTAAGCTTAACAGAATTACAGGCTTTCTGTTACTAAAGAGAACAACAAACTTCAAAGTCTTTATCATGCCACAACTCAAGAATGTGGAGTAGACATGTTGAGGTTATGGGACCCTCCTCTATCAGCAGAAGTATTTTGGGTGTTGAGAGGCAAGTGCTGGTGTTTCTCTGCATGAGTGTTAAGTGCTCATGTCCCTCCACTGTACCTCTATGCCAGAAGTCAACACTGTTGTAACTGATAAAAGAGCTGTCCTGACAAAGCTTTTGAATTTCACAGCATCCATAAAAAGAAAATAAATACATTTGATTTCTGTGCATTGCTTGGCTTCTAGGCCTAAATTAGTTTAAATATGTTTAAAGATATTATAAGCAATGCACATTGGGTTGGTTTACTTCTGTACTTCTAGTAATATGGCTCACTAACACTTTTCCTAGAAATTAACTTACCATGACTTAAAAATTATGACTTAAAGCCATACTTTTGCAGCTGATGCTGAATGCTGTTGTCTGTGCAGGTTGTCGTAAAGTTCATCTGGAAGGAGAGGGTGCTTGAGGACTGCTGGGTAGATGATCCCGATCTGGGGAGAGTGACTCAAGAAATTGCAATCCTGTTGAAGCTGCAGCACCCCAATATCATTAAGGTACAGTGAACTCAGAGTGAACGCAGTTTGAACTGCATCACGTGGCTCCTTTTGTATACTTGGTGTCTCGTGTTTCTCTTCAGGACTGAAGAAATGTCTTATATTAAAATCTACCTTTTCAGGAAAGAAAAGAACCTACTTATCCTGTTTTGGTTTGGAGGGTATGTTACAGCAGACTGTCACTGGCTTCAACACTTTTACCCTGAGCAAATGATGTCAACATAGATCTGACTGTAGCAGGAAATCTGTTAATAGGAAAAAAAGCCTATATGTTATTTCAAGAGGATGAGATGCGTATCTTGGAAGTGTGATGTCACATCTGAACATGTACTAGTTCAGGAAGTAATCTGCATACATATCTTGATTCCTCTGGTTTGACGTTGTTTGGTGGTTGTTGGGGCGGGGGGGGAGTCCTCAGAAAGAGAATTCTTCTTGGTTTTAATTCTGCTCTGTTTTAATTCTGCTCTTTTTTCAAGAAACATTTGTGCTCAGTGAAATGAGACTTTGAAGATTATAAAACATGTTGATTAACTCTCCAAGAGGAGAGGAGGGTTTGCTTAAGTAAAAAAAAAAAGGCAGTTTGAGGATGAAGCACCTGATTAAGAGTCTGTTATTTATAGGTGCTGGATGTGTTTGAAAATGAGCACTTCTTCCAGCTGGTGATGGAGAAGCATGGATCTGGTCTGGATCTCTTTACATTCATTGATAATCAGCACAACTTGGATGAGCCACTAGCCAGCTATATATTCAGACAGGTGAGAACTGGGAATGTACAGTTGCTACATGCAGCTAAAATTTGGTTAATAAAAGAAGGATTTCCTATAAATCCATTGCCTCTTGCCTGTGATGGGAGCAGCACACAGCCCCTGTCATCAGGATGACCATCCATGTAGCAGCCACATATCCTCTGCGGTGGGAGGAAAGTGCATGGAAGTTGCCCCAAGCCCCACTAAAAGCTACGCTTTCACTTAACCAGTCTAAACCAAGCATTGGTCTATGAGGGTAAGAGACTCTCCTCTTTTTAAAGAATTTAATATCAAGAAATTATCTTGGAACTTAATGTAGCATAATGTAAAATAACTCAAGGTAGTTGACTGTGAGTCAGGAACTCATCTGAGAGCTAAATTGTCCTCTGTTCATTGAGTTAACCATAACAGGCACTTCCCCCTCACATGTTTTGGAGTAAATTTCTTCCTCAAAGGTATGAAAGGATTACTTTGCACTTGGTAACACACTGAACACTCCCCTTGCCTGGGGTGCTGCTGGAAGGTGGAAATTGCAATCAATGGTCCCTTTAGATTTGTGATGGATAAGCCCTTCTCCTAAATCAACCTTAAGTCTGTAGGGGTGCTCCATTACCTCAGACCTGGACAGTATTTGTCTGCAGAGGGGGGTTTGTATTATAAATAGAAACTTTTTTTACTTAGCCATCTGCTTTTCTTGCTCAAATGTATTATGGTAGGAATCACGATTGTCTCCAAGGTGATAAAATTCTGATGCTATTCTTAATTATGACACTACAGCATGAATCGTGCAGAAAGAAGAATGGAAATTAGGAGTGACTTTATTATTTATACCAAGCTTCACTCTTAAATGCTTTGTCATCCTGCATTATTGGAGGCACACAGTAATATGCTTCTGGATAAATCAAAGGACCCTCTGAATGAAGCTGGGATAAAAATAGAGTAACCTGCACGAATGTAACAGTAAGCTCTGATGCTTCTAACCAAAAAAAAAAAGCACATTCTAACCAAAAAAAACAAGCACATATGCCATCTTCCTGCACATTTGTGAGAGGAAAGCAAGCAAAGGCTATTTTAAGTCTCTCCCAAGATAGATACCCTACTGCAGCAAAGCTGACAGACATGCCTGAGTTTGTATTCTGTTACCAAAATTAGGATCTTGTTTATATATATATATATATATATATATATATATATATATATATATATAAAAAAGCCAAAACGTGGCTATTGAAACTGAGTGATGCCACATAGATTATCCAGGACACCTTGGTATAGTAACACCCAGTTCTTTCCTTCTCTTTCAGATTGTATCAGCTGTTGGGTATCTTCACTATAGAAACATCCTTCACAGAGATATCAAGGATGAAAACATTGTCATTGCTGAAGATTTCACAATTAAATTAGTGGACTTTGGTTCAGCTGCCTACCTGGAACCCAGCAAATTGTTTTATACCTTCTGTGGGACAATTGAATACTGCTCACCAGAAGTGCTGTCTGGCAAACCGTATGTCACCCTCTGAAAAGTCATTTTTGTGTCCATTGCACCAAAAATTGTGGAATAGAGAAGCCAAGCTGCTTTGCCATTGGTGCTCTACTAGAATATCTAACCACAGAAAACTGCAGTGAGATTTAGGGCATTGCAGTGACAGAAATTACTTGTAAAGGTTTGAATGTATATAAAGTAGGGCACTGTGGTGACAGAAACTAGTTCTAAAGGCTTGAAAACGTACAAAGTTTCTTCTGATTAAGTCTGTTGACAGGCTGTCTGATTCTGGTCAGATGTTTTGCAAAGCTTTGTACTAATGTCTGTCCTACTGCAGAGCCAAGTTCAAGAACAAGCCCGAGTTTAATTACCAGCCTGGTAGAAGAGTTTAGATGAATTGGGTTGCACTTGAATGTGTCCTTTTCCTTAATCTTTCGTAACATGTACATCAGCTTGCTAACCTTCTCTTCATACCTGTGTCTACACACTCATGGGTCTCTACCAAAAGCTGCTCTTCTATAGAGATGGTATAAGCAAGTATTGCTTTTTAATTTGCCCCTTACCATGTCTGTGTTTTGTACTTCTCCAATGCTCATCTTGTATGCTCCCTTCCTTCCCACTTGCTTCCCTGTATGAATTTTTTGCAGTTTGATCATTGTTCATCTCCCCATTATGTTTGTGCTCCTCTGAACTCAAGGATTCTTCCCTTCCATCCTGTCGTGCTCCTGTCTTGGATATTCTGCCCAAATCTTAGCTGGCTTTTCCCTATTCTCTCCTTCTCCAAGTGCTCTTTACCTGGAGGCTGGCAGTCTCATACTCACCCCTGGAGGGAAGCCTTATCATCACAGGGTGATAAACATTAATTGTACATGCAAGTATATTATCTTGCTCTCAGTTCACAGCTGTTCTCATAGGTCCTTCAAGCAGCTTCTCTTAATGGGAAAGGGGGAAGCAATGCAAGGAGGAGAGGAAATCCCTGCTGGGAATGAGCTGGAAAATGCAGTGCTGCCCTGGGAATTCAGCCTGTTACTGTGTGAAGAAACTCTCCCTTTTTATCAGATAGAATCTCAATAATGTTTATTTCCAGAAAACACTTGCTTTGAAAAGGTTGGGAGGAGGTAAATGAGACTCCACTGAGGTGTCTGACCTTCCATTTAAATATTTACTTGATAATTTTGGCTTATGGTGAAGAAGGAGGATGATTAAGTTTTCCTGTCACCAGCTTACACACGTGGAAGTCTACATGCATATTTTACATACTCATTAACTGAAACTGGTTGGCCATTCTTCTGGTTGTTTTTCTTTCATGGAGAGGCATAACATGAAGATGACTTCTCAAAAACATGTGAGAACCTTATTAGAATTCTCAGAAACCTCCTATGTTAAAACAGAAATTGGAAATAAGAGCTATCAACTGACTTTATTTACTATTATTGGACTATTTTTACTTTTTTTAATTTATTGACTATTTTTACTTTCTTCAGCACACTATTACGTATGTGCAGTCTGAGTTTAGGCAAGTTTATCTCTGCATAGGTACCGTGGCCCTGAGCTGGAGATGTGGTCACTTGGTGTCACCCTTTATACGCTAGTATTTGGAGAGAATCCCTTCTGTGAGCTGGAGGAGGCCATGGCAGCTGTCCTGAATCCTCCTCGGCCTGTCTCAAAAGGTAACTTTTTGCCATTTGCTTTTCTAAAGGAACAGATCTCTTGGGAAGGTATGAGCAATATTTATTCTCCAGAAATAAAAGGGAAGACTGGAAAAAATGCTTCAAAATGTGCTCTGCAATGACTGTAAAAGCTGCTCAGTGCAGCAGATTTACCCAGGGTATCCTTTTCTGGTAAGTTCTGCAGTTCTTCAGTGCCTGTGATGAACACAGCTGTCTGCCCTATGTTTTATCCTTTCAAATTCCAGGGCATCCATGTATTATGATGAATCAACTATCAGCCGGTCAAGCTTCAGTGAGGTTTATACCTGAGAAAACCAGAACAAATAATACCTGATGGGAAGGATCAGTCTAGTAGATAACTTTAAGATCAGAAATGGCAGTCACGTAACTCTAAAGCAAGTTTTATGTCATTGAACTATTACCAGTCAACCCATTGTCACTTTGGCAATGGATGGTAGTGTGTGGATTTATAACTTCCGAATGAATTGTATGGCTTGACCTCACAGGAAAAATACATTGGCCTTGTTTTCTGTTGGAGGTATAGAATGCTAATTACATGTCAGACTAATAAAATCTCCAACAAATCCTCAGGGGTCCTTAGGAGCACTGTGGTTATAAGGCTTGAGGGGGCTGCAATTGACTGATAAATCCTTGAAGCTTTCCCTGACCCCTGAAGTGCATATTTAGTCACATAGGAAACACGGGATGACTGCAGGATAAGACTGGGCTTGGAAACAGTGAGTCAGGGTGGCCTCTGTGGCATTTGTTTCTACTTCTGTCCTCCTCAGTATCATAACTCTGTGCTCATTTCTCTGTTTTCACAACCTGGAAATCTCAGAGTGTTCCCAGACCTGAGCACATGTGAATAAGACTGTGATAAAACAGTACAGCACCAGGGTTTAATGGGGAGGATTTGTAGTTATGATCTGCATTCTTTGAATATAAACCATATTTTGCACTCCCAGCATGCCTAAAATATAGCCTGAGCCATTCCTCTTACTGCTTTCTCTCTGCCCAGGTCTCATGAATCTCATGGTTGGCCTTTTGCATCCTGTTCCAGAGCAGCGCATGACTCTGGTGATGTTAGTAGAGGATCAATGGCTGAAGCAGCCTGTGAACCTGGGTGATTATGCCTGGGAGGAGGTATATCTCTCTGCTGAGACAGGTGAGATGTTGTCCTGAAGGCTTTCTCCCCCACCCAGGGCCCACTGAGGAATGATTTCTAAGAGAAGACTGAACTGTGGTTAGCAAGATACTTCTCACCAGGTCACCAACTGCTATCCAAATGCGCTCAGTTTGAAAGTATGCTCATTGTCGGGTAGGACCTGTGGTTCAATCCTCAGTCTTTCTCCCTAGAAAGCAGCAGATTCAGAAATGGTTCGGGTGAGTGGGTGCATGGAGACAAGCTCCCAGCTCCTCACATGGAGAGTGAGCCAGTCTTGAATGCTCCTGACTGATCATGCATATTCCCACTGGGGAGAAGCAGCGGCTGTGGAGTGCCAGGGCTTGGGCCTGGAACTTGGCTGCCATTCTTCTCCACAGCACAAATCCCTCCCTGTAGAACAATAACTTCCTTATTCAAGAATCAACAGAAATGAACTGTAAGCCTTAGATTGCTGCTGTGTCTCTCATGTAGAAAGATCTGGTGGTCAGTACTGAGCAGCCTTAAGCTGCTCTGCCTGGGCTCAATTCCTCTAGAAAGCCTTCTAGCCATAAGCATTTATTACTGTTCTTACACAGGATGTGATTTAAAGTTGTGAGACAGAGATTTTAGTGTCTTGTTTAAATTGTTCATCACTCAGGATGTATTATTTTTATTGGCTGGTTTTACTTTGTGTATGTAGTTTCACTCATTCTGAAAGAGAATTCCATGATGGGGGTGTCCCTTCCCCCCCCCCCCGATATAATCAATAGTCCTTGATTTTGATGAGACAAAGATGCTGGAAATAAAAAAAATAGATTACAAAGAACTTGAACTAATTCACAATACTGACATGAAATCCTTTCAGTGTGCAGCTCAGCCAGACTCAGACTTCCTGAAAGTAAGTGATGGGAAATGCAGCAGTTCTCATGCCTGCTGCTGGTGTCAGACATAATCTCAGTGGAGAAGCAAGAGGACTTGGCTGGAAAATCAAGGCTCTTAAAGCCAGCTAAAATATTAAAGATTAGCTCTTGGAATCCAGCTTTTGACTCTGTTACCTCCATCTGAACACATTTATATTAGGGTTAGGAAAAAAGGAAAAAAAAAACCACAGTGAGGGTGCTGAGGCCCTGGCAGAGGTTGCCCAGAGAAGCTGTGGCTGCCCCATCCCTGGCAGTGCTCAAGGCCAGGTTGGACAGGACTTGGAGCCACCTGGTCTAGTGGAAGGTGTCCCTGCCCATGGCAGGGGGTTGGAGCTGGCTGAGATTTAACATGCGCTTCCAACCCAAACCATCCTATTGCATTGTAACTTCGTGGTAAAATGTATTCTGCAGCTTAACTGTGGCACTGAAGGAAGGCTGCACCCTGGCTCCAGGGCTTGGACCTCTTCTCCTCTGCCCTGACTGGGGGATAGTTCCCTATTGCCTCGTTCCCGTGGCAGAAATCACCTCAGCACCGGGATCGACTTTGGGAAGACCTTCCTTTCCAAGGCGCTTTCTGGGCTGAGTCTTAGAGAGTGGCACCTATCGGGCTGCTCCTTGTTCCATTACAGGCTCCCTGCACTGTTTTGCCACTGCCGCTCTGCACTCTCCCCGTGGGTTACCGCGACTGCTTTGCTGAGGGCGAGTTTACCCCAGTGGCCCGGGAAGAGGCCGGTTAGGGCAGTTGCGCTTTCTCCTGGGAAAAAAAGGTCACACCAGCACCGCCTCTTTCCAAGCTGCCCAGGCCTTCAATGCTGCTCGCAGCGGGAGCGGAACTACCCCGTGCCCCGGCTGCTGGGGCGGAGCCTCCGCGGCCCCTCCCCGCGGCGGCCGCGCTGTGCCGGGCATGGCGGGGCGGCTGCTGCGTGGCTGCGTGCAAGCTGCGGGGTTGTGCCCCCGCCGCTCCTGCGGGGAGGCGGCGGGGCTGCGGGCCATGGGCTTCAGCCAGGAGCAGGCCCAGCGGCTCCTAGGCGTAGAGTCCCGGCTCAGTCCGCAGCGCCGGGAGGCGGCGGTGGCTCAGCTGCTGCTGCTAGGGCTCAACGCCGAAGCCACCCTCGGCCTGCTGGAGCGGAGGCCGGAGCTTCTGCGGATGCCGACGGAGCAGCTGCAGGAGCGCGCGGGAAAGCTTCGGCGCCTGGGGCTCGACGGAGGTAGGGCAGAGCAGCGGGGGTACGCGGGGATGGCGGTAACCGGGAAGCGGCACCTTCCGTCCCGCTCACGCCGGCGCCCGCAGGTCAGCTGCAGCGGGCCTTGATCCGCTGCCCCGAGCTCTTCACCTTGCCCCGGAAGAGGATGGCGGCGGCGGTGCGGCTGCTGCGGGAGCGGTGCCTCTTCACAGCGGAGCAGCTCCGGGAGGTGCTATGGACTTGTCCCAACGTGCTGCTGGAGGAGCCGCACCAGCTCCACCACCACTTCCAGGTGAGGGGGGCGGCCACGGGGGACGCGTCTCCTGCGTGGTGGGTACCAGGGCCCGGAGACTATGAGCCACCCCGTCCCGCCCGCAGTACGTGTACTTCAGGATGGGAGTCCAGCAGAAGGAGATGGTGAAGGCCCGCCTTTTCCGAATGCCCTTTGCTGAGCTCAGGAACCGGCACATCTTCCTGGAGCGCCGGGGCCTCTACCAGACCCCGTACAAAGGCCAGACCCAAACTAATAACCCCAAACTGAAGGACATCATTCAGCTATCGGAGAAAGACTTCCTGGCCAACCTGGCCCACTCTACTCCAGAGGAGTTTGAGGTCTTCAAGAAACTGCTGGCTCGAGAGGAGGAAGAGGAGGAAGAAGAAGAGGAGAACAGGGATGCTCTGTACACAGAGGAAGATGAAGACTTTGATAGTGAAGGAAGTAAACCAGCCCGGGAGTGAGAAGGTGAGGCTCCAAGATGCCCGTGCTCTCCTATGCTAGTGCACTCCCAGGTCCCACTGCACTTGTGGGTGCTCAGGGCCCCCACCCTACACAGGCACATGCCTTGGTGGCTGCAGGGCTCCATGTGTTGGAGCCCCACTGAGGGATTAAAATAAATCCCATGTATAAAAATGCAGTAATAACTCTCATTCCTCCTCATTGACCAACTACTTTAAAAAATCCAGTTTCCATAAAGTGTTTTTATTTGGAAAAGAAAATCAAAATAACTAATTTATTTCCAAGGCTAGGTTAAAATTTTCTGGCTGCAGTACATAGTGTGTTGGTGGTGGGGCAGGAAGTGGCAGGCTGCTGTGCCGGCTCACAGCGGCACCATGCTGCCTGTCACTGCAGGAGCAGATCATGGGACTATCCCATGGCAGGGCCACTGCTGTTGCTGCAGTCCATGTTGGTTTCATGGCTGACAAGATTGGGGTGCATACACTTTCTGACCATGGCCCCAAAACTTCCCCTCCCTTGTGGATAGCAGAGGCTAGTGTGGCTTTCCCCTTACTCTGCTCTTCCTGGCAGGGGCTGGCTTCTTTTCATGTCCAGGGGAAGCAGGATTGCAGTGCTCATGTTGCGGGGCACATCACCTGGCCCTTCTGATTGTGGCTTTACAGTGTCCTTGTTGCTCCCCAAAGCCTGGGCAGCTGCTACTGAGAGGGAGAGGATGGTGCCAGGAGCACTGAAAGTCCTGGGCCTGTTCTGCGCTGAGAGCAGCTTCTGGGCTGCAGCTTGATATATGTGGCTGAAGAGCAAAGCACCCTGCAATGCTTGCAGAACGCTGCTGGGGAAATAACACTCTATACCATAACTACGATATATCTCTGGTATGTATTAATTTATAATATACACTGTGTATGGTAATACACAAATCTATGTTTAACTAGTGTTGTCGTACAAACAAAAACTAGGAATGTTTCTAAGCTACAATTTTCCTTGCCTGCCCTGCTGCAGCTGGTGGGGCAGTGCTGCGTGCTGGTTTGCTCCTCTGTGGGGAACAGAAATGCTGTGAGCAGCTCAGGGGGGTGGCAGGGGGCACCGCTTTGTCCCTGAGCCTGTACTGTGCCCTGCACTGTCTTAGAGGCACATAGCATGGTGTTATGACTGAAACTCTGCTGTACAGAACACTTAAAATTCATTCTAGGTGCTCTACTGCTTTCTAAACTGGAAAGCTGGTTAAACCAGGGATTGTTTACAAAGCAAAGGAAACAGGCAGGCAGGAGAAGCTGCCTCAATTTCCCCCGCTAGAGCAGAGGAGATGGGGATGCGACTCCAGTGCCTGTGCTCCCCTCACTGCTAAGGGGAGTTGCTCCCCATTTCTAGCTTGTCTACACTGGGAAAGTCTCCTCCAACTAGATTGCTATGGGCTCATATTTCAGGTGATAGCTACAGCTTTCTGGTCTGCATTAAACTGTTTTATTTAGGGGTTATGGGTAATTTATAGCTTTGGATTACAAAAACAGGTTGGTGCAGATGCCGTTGGCAGGGAGCCTGAGCAGAGCTGGAAGCCTTCGTGCAGAGCAGCTGGTGGTGGGGGGGGGGACAGTAGGGCTGGTCACTTGGGGGGCAGTCAGCCAGCTGCTGCAGGACACCAGCGCTCAGCTCCTTGTGGGGCAGAGACAGCTAGAGTAAGGCAAGCCAGAGCAAAGGCAGTGCTGGTCCAGTGGAGGGAAGGGAGTGCTGCTCAGTATGCCTATCTGGCTGTGAATCCCTGACTGCCTGGAGAAGGAGAGGCTGATGCCAAGCAGGAAGGTTCCCCTGCTGTGTTCAACCCAGTGAGCAGATCTGATCTTCCTGGTGTTACAAAGAAAACCCTTTAGAAGTGGAAAGATGAAGCTTCTACTTGTTTGAATCCTGTGAAGGAGCAGGAGGAGAATAAGCTGGTATGTACAGTCCCCCAAAAGCCCTGCAGCTGCCTCTTCCCACTCTATGCACACATCTCTGACTGGGAGATGGGGGATCTGCACCCTCCAGTGCCCAGCCTCTTTCTTTGCAGGAATCTATTTTTCATGGGGCTGTAAAGCCACAGGGAAGCAGGGCATTCCCTTCTGCCTTTCCACCCCACCACAACCGGGAGCCCTCAGCCGCATGCCCAAGCCAAACCAATGTAGGAGCTGGAGAGCCCTCATGCCCCATCAGCATGGCAGTGTGAGCCTGGACTGTGCTCTGGCTTCCCCCCCTATCCTCCCCAGCTCCCTGTGTGGGATATGCAGGAGCTGCCCCTCTTTGCCCATGGCTAAGGAGTGTCTAGAGCAGGTACTTACTTTAGGACTTCCTCAGTGTGTGACTGGTGCTTGGTTTTCTGAAAGAGAAGAGAGGAGAGTGCTGTCAGCCATCACTTTCAGGGAGGGCAGTGCAGAGCTGGTGTCTGAGCCATTCTTGTGTGCTCCCTGCACCCTCTTCTGCATGGAGTGCCTCTCCCAGTCCAGGCTAAGCCCAGGCACCCCCACACATGCTCAGTGACACTGTCTGACTGCATCGCCCTGTCCTGGGCCACAGGAAGGACAGTGCTTGGTCTGCTGCTGCTAGCTTTACCTGCTGGTTGTTGTCTCGGAACCGGTGCTCTTGCAGCTCTCCTTGTAGCAGACATCCTGGTGTACCTTATAGACTCTCCTGTACCTACACACAGAGCGGAGGGGCAAGTTAGAAGGAATAACAGGGACAGGTCTGCTTCTATGAGTACAAGGGGGGTAATCTGTGGATCTCCCCCATTTCCTTCCAGGCTACGGTAGCCAGAACTGACTGGCTCCACACACCAGGCCCTTGTGCTTCCATCACAGGTAGACTGGTGGTGTGGGGGACGCAAATCAGATGCACCCCCCTCTCATGCCATGGTATTGCAGCAGGGCTGGCCCAGCCCTCTGCTTACAGGTGGAACTGGGCTGGCAGGCAGCAGGCAGGGGGAGCACACGCACACCAAATACAACCTCAATGACACATAGGTGGGTAACACCGCTATGGGGGCTGTCATTTCAGCAGTATCCTGCCCTGAAACACCACTGGTGGGGCAGCACCAGGGACTTGAGGGCACACAAACCTGTTCAGCCTGCACTGGGGAGGGGGCAGCTGCCAGCTGGGGTCTGAGACGGCCTCGCGCTTGCGCTCCCTTCCCCAGAGCCAAGCTGCAGGGACACATCCCTGGCTCTGAGCACAAGGGAAGGCGGGGAGCACAACACGCAGGCAGTACTCACAGGTAGTGGCAGGTACCTCCTTCCCACACAGGGAATGACTTGGTTTCCGAGTACAGCCGTGTGCACGAGTGCGGCACCTTCTTGCAGGCTGCTTGGGGAATAGGAGAGGGGAGCTACCAACAAGCCCATCTCTGGCCCTGCCTGCCTGTGGCCTATGGGCAGGGAAACCCCTCTGGCTGCCCCTTTGCTGTCCTGGGGGGCTGGGCCCAACAGAGCTGGCCCACCAGGAGAAGCAGAGCCCCCAGCTTTGCAGTGCCCAGATAACTGCATGGGAAGGGCAGGGGCCTGGGTTGCAAGGCTGGCTGGTGGAGGGGGAGGCCTTGGCCGGGAGCAGACCTGGACTCCTTGATCTGCCCAAACTGACAAGAGCAGAGCATAGCCCTCCCTCTCTAGCAGAGTCTGGGCATGGTGGGAGCACCCTTGGCTGAGAGGGGCTGGGTGCTGCTCAGTGACCTGCACCCCAGGAGACCTGTGGCCAGGACAGCTCCAGGCTGGGCACAAGCCATCCTGTGCAAGAGGGAGCTCGCCCCCCAGCAGTAGCTTAGCACTCACCCAGCTCGCAGAGCCGGCCCTTGAACCCCGGGCGGCAGCTGCAGTAGTAGGACTTAACATCTCTGGTGCAGGTGCCTCCGTTCCTGCAGGGGTTCAGGGAGCAGTTCTGACCCTCACCTGCAAAAACATAACAGTTGTCAGACCCCATGGCACAGCCCTGCCCACCCCACTGGCATGCCAGGGTGCTCCCTGGGAGAGCCGTAAGTGGGTAAACAGGGATGGGGCAGTTGGCAGGGACTGGTAGGGCAGGACTCCTGGTAGGGCAGCAACATGGAGGCAGGCTGGCGCCAAGTGCTCTGCCTGTCTGCAAGGCCTGAACCAGGCCCGGCTACTCATGTGTCTCCCCCCAAGACTTACTCTTGCTCTTGTTCTGCTGTAGCTGCAGTGCCAGGCTGCTGTGGCTGGATGCTTCCATGTTCTCCAGCTTCACTGGAGCATCTGGCTCTGAGCAACAAGAGAGTCCAGTGTCACCTCCAGTCAGAGCCAGACTCAAAGGCAGCCCCTCCAACGGGATCCAGCTTGCCCACAGCATCAGGGGGCTGGTCAGGCCTGAAGCAGCGGTTTAGCCCTTCCCAGCTGGCATCCCTAGAATTAGGGTGACCATCTCCCCTTTCCTGGAGGGCTGTGGGGCATAGAGGGCTGTGCCTCCCCTGGGGAGGCAGGAGCAGATCAGAGACACATGGCAAGCCCAGGGCTGTTGTCAGGTGTGCCAGACTCCTTTCCTACCCCATTGCATGGGTTCCCAGGCCTGGCAGGAGATCTTGGGGATGGCGTTTGGATCCCTGATGTTCCAGGGACGGCAAATGGGGGGCTGGTCCTGGGCTAGTGAGGGGCTTCTCGCCCAGGCATCCTCCTCGAGTGTGAGGCTGTGTTTGGCAGTGGGGTCTCAGGCTGTTGGGCAGGCAGGGCCTGTACTGGAGGGCAGCAGGGTGACTGCCTGGGCTACTGCTGCTGCTGGCAGGGGAGGGGCAGCCTGTACCACAGCCAGCATTGCCTCCCATCAGTGAGGGTCCCTCTCTGGGCTTCCTTACTGGCTCTGAGTCACCCCTCTCCCTGGGCAGGGATCTAGCAAGCAGAGCAGGTGTTTGTCTGCCTTCCTTTATGGCTCCACCATCCCTACAGCAGCCTGCCCAGCTGCCACCCTGTCCTGGGGATAGGCACAGGAAATTACACTGGATGAAGGGGGTGAGGGTGAGCAGAAAGGCTTCAGAGCGCTTACGTGTCTTCATCCTGATGGATTTGCCAAACCTGGCACTGATCCTCCCTCTGCCATCTAGCAGCTCGGTGAACCTGGGACAGAAGAGCCATGAAGCTATGGGGCCCTGCGGGTCCCCCAAGCCATAACCATCCCACAGTCTACGGCTGGATGCAGGGTTCAGTGTGAGTCCTGGGCAGCGCAGGGGACCTGCTCACAGCAGAAGCATGACTGACTTGATCATGTGTGCACCCAGACACAGGAGCTGGGAAAAAGGGCCAACCAAAAGGAGCAGTGCCTACCTGGGAGCTGGTGAGGGCTCCTCAGCTGCATTGTGATCTGCTAGCAAGCGGAGCTCAGGCAGAAAAGCTGGAGGCAGCCTGTTGCGCAGGACCCGGGGGTGTCCAGCTTGGCTCCACCGTCTCTCCAGAGCCCCATCCCTCTGCACTGCAGACCAAAGGGTTAGACTCAGTGGGAGGCAAGCCATGAGTTTGCATGGCAGCCCAGCTCCCAGCCAGGCCCCTTGTACCCAGGATGCCGTTTAGAGCTGCCTGGGGATACGTGTACACCCTCCACAAGGCTGGCCTGTGAGTGCCATTCCCAGTGAAGCATCTGCACTCCCCTAACAGAGGCAGCATCCTGTAACCCCCACCTCCTGTTCCCAGAACCTCCTGCAAGCACCCAGTTCTGGGGTGGCAAGTCGCCATGAGCACAGAACTCTTGATCTACTAGCCTCCAACCCCCTGCCTCACTGCCTTGTTAACCCACTGCCTCGTGCTGCAGCAAACCCCAGCCCCAGCGAGCTGGGCACTCACATGTGGTGACGTAGAGGTAGATGGGCTCACTGTGCACTTGGCCTTGCTCTGTGTTCTGCACAGCTGTGACAGACAAGCGGTACCGCTGCCCAGGGAGCAAGTCTCGCACCGTATAGGACACAAGCTTCCCGTTGGGCACGTAGCGGCTCTTCACACTCTGAGTGGTGGTGACGTTGATGATGTACCCCTCGACGGCGCCGGCAGGTGGCTGTTCCCATGCCATGGACACGGACGTAGTGGTGACACGGGAGGCAGTGAGGTTTTTGGGGGGAAGAGGCTCTGGGGAAGGCAGCAGCCAGGGAGAAAAAAGGTTAGCACTCACGTACTTGACTGTAACTGCCCTACTTGCTCACATGCCACCCTGTAAGCGTGCCCTGGCCAGCCCTCAGCCCGGCTCCAGCCATGCAACACACCAGCAGGAGATCCTCAGCGCTGGGTCCCTGCCAAGGTGCGCAGAGCCTCACTGCACCCTGGCACCCAGTCTGGCCCTCACCACCCTCCAGCTGCTGTACGCAGGGGAGCAGCTTGGGCCTGTGCAGACTTCGCACGGGGCTGAGCTCATGCTGGTCCTGGACAAGGAAAACCATCTGGCAGGGGAGGACAAGCCGCAGCCCTTCCTGCCACTCCCCAAGGCTGCTTGCAGAGCTCCTGCCCGCTGTGCTTGCCAGACAGGCGGATGGCTTTCGCACCTTACCCTCCCTTGCAGCTTTCCTGCTGGCCAGAAGCTGCAGCTGCCCTGCCCCTGCCAAGCCTCAGGGCCCCTGCAACAGCAGGAGGTGGCAGACAACCCCACTCACTTGTCCATACATGGAAGGGAGCCGTGGCCAGACTCTCCGAGAGGTGATCTTCTGTCCCCAGGCCACTCAGTGTCGTGACATGGACAATGTACTTCTCTCCTGGCTGCAGGTCCCTGTGGAGGAGGAAGGCAGGTTGGGCAGGGGTAAGCTGGGCAGGCTGGGAGGGCCAGCTGGCCCAGCACCTGCCTGCTGCCCCACTCACAGGAAGGTGTACTTGGCCACGCTGCTGTTCAGCTCCACGGTGCGGTCTGCCAGGTCCCCCGGTTGGCGGATGGAGACACGCACCCTACTGACAGTGGAGTGCTTGAGCCGGTGGAGAGCCCATTGCACCGTGATGGTGCTGGCTGTCACGTTCATGATCTCAAAGCCTTCCACCGGACGCGGTCCTGGCCGGAGCAAGCGGAGAGGGCTGTGGTCAGCCGCTGCTCATTGTGGGTCGCCCCATCTCTTCCCCACACCCCTGCAAGGGGAGTCCTGCCTTCCCGTCTGGGTTGACTTCCCAGCAGGAGCAGCTCAGCTGGACTGATGCTTTCCCATCCTCACTACCTGCGGGCAGGCATCTGCCTGCCTGCAAGGCTTCATGCCATCCACTGCACCCTTGGGGCTGTCCTCTGGCCCCAGCGCTACCCCTCAGCTCCAATGGGGCTGCAGTGCCTCAGCTTGGTCCTAAGCCTACCATATGGCCCAGCCACATACTAAGCCCAGTTCTCACTGCCCTGGCATCTGACCCTAGCTTGAAGCCTCCCAGGGTGTTGTGGCCAGGGGTGCAGGCTCCTGCTGTGCCCAGTGCCATGCCTGCCTTCTGCCCTGGCCTTCACTCAGTCTCAACACACTCCAGGGGATGTGGCCCATGGGCTTTCTTGCCACCATCCCCCTCTCATTAGAGGGCAGCTTTTCTAGGTCTAATCCCCTCCATCTTCAGTTTGCACTCGATTTCTACATTTGCCTGCCCTAGAAAGCAGAACTGCAGCTGCTCTGCCTGCCTGTGCCCTCATAGAGGCATCACTGTGCCCCTTTTCCTCTGCCCTTGAGCAGAGGTCTCTGCCAGCCCCTGCCTTCTCTGGCACATCCCCACACTGAGCCAGGCAGGATGGTGGGGTGGGAGACTCTCCTGCAGGGCTCACTATCAGCAGAGATCACCCAGCCCCACTGCCTGGCTGGTATGGGGGCTTCTCCAGCTCAACCAAGCAGCACTGGGGACTCACACTACTTTGGGGCTAGTGACGAGTAAGCAGTGCAGCAGGCACAGCCTGGCCTTGGTGAACAGGATCCAGAAACAGTCCCCACTGCCAGCTCCCTTACCAGCCTCTGGGCAGAAGCCCAGTGAGCCACAGGGGGTTCAGTCCCCTTTACCTCATAGCAAAGGGAACATCAATTCTCTGTGTCCAAGTGCTTTCCAAAGGCCCCCCCATGTCTGCATTTTAGGATCTGCACCACCAAACCCAGCGGGGTTCTGTACAGGCCCGGACTGCGGCTGGAGCCGGTGGCACGGAGGAGGCAGCACAAGCCCCAGTGCCTGCGGGAGCCACGCGTGGTCACGACCTGATCCCCCTGGGGACACTACTCACTAGTGCGTGTGGTGAGCATGACGGGCCTGCTGATATCATTCTTGTTGTTCACGTTGCGTTTGACTGAAAAGACAGAAATATTGTAGGCTCTGCCGGAGGCTAGTGCCCGCAATTGGTGGGCAGAACGACTTCGGTCCACAAAATCTGTCCTGCGGTAAGAGCCGTCGAAGGATACGTACGTCACGGCGTAGCCGTCAATGAGTTGCCTGGCAGCTGCGTCCTCAGGTGGGTGCCAAGAAATCAACACACCAGTGTCCTCCACCCTTTCCACCTTTAATGAGGTTGGTGGCAGCAATTCTTCAGGGTGTGAGCAAAAGCAAAGGGGAGAGGTAACGCCATGAATCTTTAGAGAACAGACCCCAGCAGCAAGAGGCAAGAGCAGCAGTGATGGAGCATGGGGCCCTTGCTCTCTCCCTTCGCACACCCAGCAGGGGCCCTGCAGGCACCAGCTGCCACCTGCCCAGTGGGCACAGGAGGAGCACCAGGAGCACTCCAGCCACTGCAACACAGTGGCACAGTGCTTGCCACGGTCTGCCAGGCCAATGGCACCGGTGAGACAGGGCGAGGGGCCCCGGGAGGCTGGTACCGGCAGCGAGAGGCCTCCCTCGAACGCCTCAGCCTCCCATCCTGCGGGATCGCCATTGCTGCAGGAGGCCAGGCAAACCTGTCCCCAGCGTCCTCACGCCAAGCCTGGTGTCCGCAGCAGTGGCTCGCTGCCCCCCACAGAGGCACGGCCTCAGCCCTGCCCGCCTCAAGGAGAGCTGCTGGTCCCCGATGGCGTCGAGCCCCACACGGGCAGTGGCCACTGCTGGGCCAGTGTCGAGCCCCACGCACATCCTGGTGCTGCTGCTGAGGGCCTTTACCTTTCTCGCAGCTCTTGCCTGTGTAGCTGACTTTGCAGGTGCAGCTGTGGGTGCCGTTGCCGGGCAGACAGTAGCCTCTGCTCCCACAGGGACTGGAGAAGCATGGGTCGCTGGCTGCAGAGGTACCACAGTGGTGGCATTAGAGGTGGCCAGCCAGCCATCGGCCGCCCTGCACCAAGCTGCTCATTCCCACCTCACCTGTCTCGCAGTGGTAGCCAAAGAAACCCTCTGGGCACACGCAGAGGTAGGAGCCCCTGTAGCTCTCACACTCCCCTCCATTCTGGCAAGGGCTTGACTCACAAGCGTCCACTTCTGGAGGTGGGAGAAGGATGGTGGTGAGGAGGCCCCCAGCATGGCATCAGCCAGGCAATGGCCTCCCAAGGGACAGCAGGATGGACATGTAGCCCAGGGCTCAGCACAGCCATTTTGGGTCCAGAATCCCACCCAAGTGCCATGGTGGCCATGTTCCCTGGCAGGGGTGGATGCCTTCAAAAGGGGATCCATTACCAGTGGACATCTTGTCCTTTCCTCCTTCCCCACCAGAGCAGTTTCAGCTCTGTCCCTGGAACCATAGGCAAGGAGGCACAATAGGCAGCGAGTGCCTAGTGTAATGGCTTGGGGACAGAGTGCCCAACATGGCAACCAGTACAGGTCCTGACTGTGTACCAGTGCCCACAGCCCAGCCTCCCACTGGAAGTGCGAGTCCCTACCTGTCTCACACTGGGTCCCCACAAAGCCCTCGGGACAGTAGCAAGTGAAGGATGCAGGGAGGTCCTGGCAGGTCCCACCATTCTTGCAGGGCTCCGACTGGCATTCGTCAGTATCTGGGGAGTGACAAGAAGAAAGGCACCAGCTCAGCACAAAGACAGGGCCAGCAGCAGGGAACAAGGAGACCTGGAGAGGCAGTGCTTCCCCTGCAGGGTGCGGACCCTCCCCACATCACTTGCTACCCCAAGCCCACCAGACGAGAACAGCTTTGCTCCCGGAGCCATCAGGAGCCCACTACCCCATGTCTGGCCCTGTACAGGGGCTGCAGTGGGAGCTGGGCATAGGGACATGTCCTCTGGAACACCTGGTATGGCTGGCAATCTGGGGCTGTGCCAAGAGGTCCCATAAGGTGCCTGCGGCATATGCCCTCCTCTGATCCCCAGCAGGCATCCCACCTCTTCCCACCACCATCCTCTCCTAAGCAGGGCTAGAGCTGCCTGCCACAGAGTCTCACCAGACCTTTCACTACCTGTTATCTCCTTCTGCCAGTGTCCACATGCAACCATGACCATGTGCGTACACAGGAGCACAGCATGACCACAAGTTGCTTCTTCCCCCCGCCCCATCCCACCCTGGCCAATAGCTTTGAAGCCCCAGGGACACCTCCCACGCAGATCCCAAGATCTGGGGCTTCTCCACATGGGCTTAACGTGCATAAGGGTAAGTCAGTGCCCTATCAGTGATGGGGATGCCCATGCAGACAGAATCCATTAGTAGGGGAGACACAAGTAGTGCATGTGCCCTCATAGCCCTGCCTGCTCCTCCAGCTGGCTGGGAGCAGCATCCAGGAGCCCTGGAGTGTACCTGTCATGGTCTCTCTCTTACCTGACTCACAATGCTGGCCGGTGTAACCTGGCTCACACAAGCACAGGAACTCAGCAATGCGGTCCTTGCACTGACCACCATTCAGGCAGGGCTGGGACTGGCACTCATTGATCTCTGCAGGTATTTGTGCAGGGGAGAGACAAGGTAAGAGACATGAGCACTGAGGAGGGGTCTCCGGGAGGATCTGTCTGCAGACACAGACAGGGGAGGACCAGAGTACATGCCCTGGGGTCACCAAGCCAGGGTCATGGCCACAGCCCACTGGGACAGTACCCCAGGGCTCAGCTGCTCCCCAGCTCTCCTCACCGTTGCATTCAGGGGGGTCACTCCAGACACCCGGTGAGTGGCAGACACGAGGGTGGTTGTGCTGGCTGAGGGTGTAGCCCAGCTCACACTGGTATTCAGCCACAGAGCCCACCTTGGTGGAGTTGAAAGACACCTGGGCGTGCTTCACCTCACTGGGAGTGCCACAGTCAACCACTGGGGAGAGATGGGGGTGTTGAGCAGGACCTGGAGAGGCACCCCGAGCCCCTGACTGGCAGGGGCAGCACAGAGCCCTTACCAGTCTGGCAGTGCTTCCCTATATAGCCCATGGGGCACGTGCAAGCATAGCCCTCACCAAGGTCCTCACAGGTAGCACCGTTTTCACAGGGGCTAAGGAAGCACGGGGAGGGCACTAGAAGAAGAACAGAGTGACTGCTGCGGGGCTGGTAGAGCCCAGAAATAAGAGCCACTTCCCTTCCCCCACCTCTGCAGGGTACAAATGAGATCCAAAGTGCTTCAAATTATAGGGAAGGGGATTCAAAGCAAGCAGGGAGGCTTGCTTGTTGCTGCCACCACCTCCCCAAGCATCCCCTGGCACTGGCACACCCTGCTCACACCTACCAGTCTCGCAGTGCCGGCCAGCATAGCCTGGGGGACAGTCGCACTTGTACTTGCCAATGTAGTGGAAGCAGGTGCCCCCGTTCTGGCAGGGCCCCGAGGCACAGGGGTCTGGCTTACCTGGGGGCAGAGGGCAGGTGGGAGCTGAGCAGTGAGCAGGACAACTGCCTCACTTCCCAGGCGGGGGGCAGGAGGCCGTACCGATCTCGCAGTGCTTCCCAGTGAAGCGGTAGGGGCAGGAGCAGTGGTACTCGCCATCTGCCTCCCTGCAGGTGCCCCCATTGCGACAGGGTCCCGTGCTGCAGAGCCGTGGCTTGGCTGCAGAGAACACCGAGAGCAAGGGGTTACCCACTGCTGCCCATATCCCGAAGGCCACTGCCTCCCACCAAACCCCTTGCTGCAGGAACACCGAGTGCACCCAGGCCTCCCCAACACTGCTGAATAACCCCGTGCAGAACTAGATGATCTTAAGGTCCTTTCCTACCCTAACCATGCTATGATTCTCTGTGCCAGGACCTAAGGAGGCCACAGACATGTGATGCCAGGACACTGGCAGCTGCTCCTGAGGCCCAAAGCTCAAGCATGCAAAACCACCTCCAACACTGATGGTGTTGTGCAGGAAACAAAACAACTGGATCAGCTGCTGTGACTGTCAGGCCATGAAAGCAGACATGCAATCTTCCCTCCATGTGTGGGGTGGGATACCTGGTGCCCACTTCCAGCTGCAGCTCAGCAAGCAGCCACTCTTCTCCCACCCCCTGCCAGATCCTGGGGCCAGCAGAGAGTTCCATGCAGGTACCTTTCTCACAGTGCTTGCCAAGGAAGCCTTGAGGACACTCGCAGATGTACGAGTCATCACGAACCTCACAGGACCCCCCATTCAGGCAGGGCTCTGAGTCGCAGGGGGATGGCATTGCTACAAAGCCAAACACAGGGCATCAGTGACGACGTAGGACCAGCGGTGTGAGGGCTGCTCCCCAGCTGATGACAGTGTTCCCTGATCACACTCCCCGCCTTCATCTGTGTTCCTTCCCAGGGCTGGTCCCACATCCCCACAGACGAGACTCACTGTGGTTGGTGCCGTAGTCAGTGTGGCAAACGCAGAGGTAGCTCCCACCATACTCCATGCAGTACCCACCATCCGGACACTGCGTGTTCATGTTGCACGGGGTGGTGGTGACTTCTGCAAACACACGGACAGCACCAGTTTCCATCAGCTGGTGGCAGGACACCCAGCTGGCTGCCTGGCCAGAAATGCGGGGGTCTCCTAATTTTGCCAGGTCTGAAGAGATGGGAGGGACCCTCTGTACCACTCCACAGACCATGCAAACAGCAAGGGCCAGCCTGGATGCCCAGTGAGATTCAGAGCAGGAGCACACTAAGACTGTGGTTCCCATCCCACCCAGAAAAGCCGGCTGGGACAAAGGGCTGGGAGAGGCACAGCTCAAGGGGGAGTGTTGGGAGATGGAAGTGTTGCCTTCTCACCAGGGACAATGTTTCTAGGCTCAAATCAGGGCATACCCCTGGCACCATGCTAGGTTCAGGCATGGGCAGAGTTTCTCCTTGTTTGACCACAGCCTCCCTGGCTCAAGCATCCTGGAGAGGGAGCAAATGTAGGAAGTGAGAAGCCTTTACCTACCGAATTCACAGAGGAGACCAAAAAACCCAGGCAGGCACTGGCAGATGGTGACATTCCCCTCCAGACAACTGCCTCCATTGCGACACTCGCAACCCTCTGAGAGCTCTGCAAGAGAGAAGATGGGAGCTTCCCAGGACCCCTCTCCCTTGTGGGGCTGCGACAGCCAAGCAGCCTTGCTGGATGCCATCCATAGGGGAAGCTCAGGTGGGTGGCAGCTATGAGCCCCTCCAGACACCCAGGCACAGCCTCCTTCAGCAGGATGGACCCACTGTTCAGTCCAGGAGCACCAAACAGGTTCTCAGAGGCTGCTGCTTGTCCCTCTTAGGAATGTGAGGGCTCTCCTAGAGATGCCAAACCCCACTGGAGAGACTCCCCCTCATACTCACTGTCTCGACAGTCCTGTCCGGTGTAGCCCTCCTGGCACTCACAGAGGTAGCCCTGCTCTGTCTCCAGGCAGCTGCCCGCATTCTGGCAGGGTTGGGAGAGGCAGGCGCCAGGCACGCGGGGCCCGCCTGCAGGGAAAAAGGAGACTGAGCTAGACCCATCCCAGCATGGGGCTGGAACACTCTCTGCCCCAGGGGAGCCAATGCAGAACTGGTCCACACCAAAGACCCCACTGCAGCTGAGCAGCACTGCTGCAAGGAGTTCCCTCCCCGGCATCACCACAACCCCTGCACACACGGAATCATAGAATCAACTAGGATGGAAAAGACCTTTAAGATCATCAAGTCCAACCTTTACCCCAGGGCTGCCAAGTCCACCACTAAACCGTGTCATTAAGGGCTTCTGCATGTTTTCTGAATGCTTCCAGGGATGGTGATTCCACCACTTCCCTGGGCAGCCTGTTCACCCTTTCAGTGAAGAAATCTTTCCATTCTGTAAGTTACACGCTGCCTGACAGCTTTCGGCAGTGCCTATATCTGACGCAGCCCCTTTTCAGCAATTTGCCCTTCCCACCCAGCTCCCCCAAGAAACAGCTCTCATGGCAGGCTGGGCAAGGTGCACCTCTGCTCACCGTACTGGCAGTTGTTGCCATAATAACCCGGGGAGCATGTGCAGATGTAGCGGCCTGGGCGGATGTAGTTGCACGTCTGCCGGTTTCGGCAGCTCCGGTCCTCACAGATAGATGAGTCTGGGCAGGGGGAAAGCAAGTGAGCAAGAAATGAGCAGAGCCCAGCCCTGGGAGAAGGGCCGTGATGGCCCAGCTGAGCACTGGGGACACAGTCCCTGACATGGGTCATTCTGTGGTGCAGGAGCAGGCACCTGTCTCGCAGCGCTGTCCCACAAAGGGCTCCAGACACATACAGGTGTAGTTATCGATCAGGTCGACACAATGCCCACCATTCAGGCATGGGCTGGACTCACACTCGTTCAGCTCTGCAAGGAGAGGTCAAGAGGGGCAGTTAGGTGCAGGTACAGCTGGTTCACCCACTGCCTCCCATCCTGAGCACTCCCCTTCCAAAACTCCAGCTGGGGCTGAAGCATGGTGGGAAAGCAGTTTGCTAAGGCATGAGGTGCCCCATTTCCTCCCCATGCCACAGACCTGTCTGGCAGTCTGCCCCGGTGTACCCTGGCTGGCACAAGCACACTGCTGTCCCATTCACTGCCTGGCACGTCCCACTGTTGTGGCACACTTTGCTCTCACATGGCAGCTCTTCTGCAGGGGAACACCAAGAAAAAGAAAAGAGAAGAGGAGAGGGGAGAGGGGAGAGGGGAGAGGGGAGAGAGAGAAGGGAAGGGGAAGGGGAAGGGGAGAGGGGAGAGAGAAGAGGGGAAGGGGAGAAAAGAGGGGGGATCAACCCAGGCACAGGGCTGGCACATGCCTCTGCACACACAGCGATGCTGGGGCTGAGCAGACGGTGTAGCTTGGAGCCACCAATGCACCCTCTGGCAGGAGACAGTGGCCATGTCCCAGCCCCAGCTCTTCCCAAAACCTTCCTTGGGCAGCTCAGCCCTTCCATCCCCCTGCACATCTTGGATGCCAGCATGCCGGTCTGGGAATTCCTCCCTCCCTTCCTCGAAAGTCAGCTCCCTGCTCGCCTTCTCCACCAGTGCAGAGGCTTGCTGGGAGCCAAACATTTTGGCAGCATTTCCACTGGGGGGATGGAGGCCAGCAGCAGGAGAAACCGGCCACCACAGACCTGTCAGGGAGCGGGAGAGTCCCCACTGACTTCAGAGGGCTCAGAACCACAGCATCACCTGCAAAAGCAGGGCCTCCAAGACTTCTGTTTAACACTAACTGCCAGCTTTTCTCACTGAAGGAGTGGAGGGCAGCAGGGAGAAGTGCTGGCAGCAGCACTGAGCTGAGCCCTCAGCAGTGTGCGCTGCCAAGGGCAGGAAGAGCTTGTGGCCAGAGCAAAGGTTCCTTTGCCTGCAGCATGCAGAAATCCAAGCTGGCTGTTGCAAACTGCTGCAGGAACCCCAATCTGAAGAGTGCTCCCAAGAGCAGCAGTGCTCCCCAAACCTGGGTCTTAGCTCTTCAAGCACAGCAAACAGCCAGCCCTGCTGCGCTGGTGGCCCCATGCTCACCGGTCTCACAGTTGGCACCTCTGAAGCCCAGTGGGCACATGCAGCTGAAGTTGCCAGCACCGTTGACACACGTGGCTCCATTCTGACATGGGTTGGAGAGACACTCGTCCACATCTGAAACACAGCCCCACATGGGGCAGGAGCTCAGAACAGGGACAGAACAGGAACAGAACAGGAACACAAAGACTGCCAGCACATAGCAGTGACACCAGGAATGAAACCTGCTTCCTGCGGCAATGTGCCGGGAGCTCGCTCAGGACACACACTCACCGACATGGCACCTCTTCCCAGTAAAGCCAGCCAGGCAAGAGCAGGTGTAGGAGGGGTTCCCTGTGATGCAGTCCTCAATACACTTCCCCCCATTCAGGCAGGGCCGCAATGTGAGGCAGACAGAGGCTGTGGGGACAAGCGGTGGCCCTGCATCAGCCTGCATCCCAGCACAGCTCACCCGCCGCCTTCCAGCCACACCAGCGCCAGGGGCTGTCCCTGCACCCACCCGGCTCCCCAGAGCGCTCAGGGAGCCCACAGGGGCTGCCTGCCTCACAGCAGGGTAGGGTTCACTCCTCATGGGCTCCCCTGGGACACAGTGGGCAGTTTTAATTCCTCCCATGGGAGGGGAAAAGGCTGCACAGGGTCAGCCCCTCAGGCTGGAGGCACATGGACATGCCCTTTCTTATCACCCAGGGCAGAGGGAAAGGGTATGGGAGAGCCCATCTACAGCAAACCCACAGGTAACACGCGAGACACAAACAGATCAAGTGTGGGAAAGGGGATGTGTCAGGCCCCATGGGGTGGGGAGCATGGCCCAGCCCTTGTGCCCCAGCCCCATCGGGGAGGCTGGAACCCAGCAGCTCTCCACACGGCTTTCCCAACCTCCTGAGATTCATGGAGGCATGCATCCTTCAAGGGTGCCAGCCCCTCATGCCCTTCTCTGCCTGCAGCAGGCTGGTGGGGTTGCACTGTGTGTTGTCACCTTCTTCCCAGCCTCCCTTATCACTCCCCGCAAGCTCTTTTCATCTCAAAAGTCTTCCTCCCCTCCCCATTTGCTCTCCCAGCCCCTTCCCAGTCCCGGGGCACCCATGGGTGATGTCTCCAGCCATGGCAGGTGCTGAGGAGGGTCCCCCCCATGGCTGCCTCCCCTCCCTCCCCAAGTACTTTGAGCCGCCTCCTCCACCCTGTAGAGGTTTGAGGCAGGGAAAAGACAGGGCTGGAGAACAGTATGGGGTTGGGTTGGGAGTTAAATAAACCTAACTGCTGTCCTCTTACTTGTATTGCTGCAGCCCCCCACTTGCACCTGGGCATCATCGATTCTGAACACCCAGCGCCCGGGGATACCCACATTTGTCGTCATCTCCACGTCAGCGATGTCATCGGTGCGGGATCCAGGGATGTTGAAGTAGCGCTTTCCATCACCGGCGTTAAAACCTGCCTGGGAGGACAAGGGCAGAGGGTAAAGAGACATCACTAGTGCAGAAGGGAAGGCAGCTGGAGCACAAAGGCTTGTTTGCCTGCCACTCAACACTGCCAGCAGCACTGCTCGGACTGCCTGACCCTGTCCACACAGCACCAGCCAGCACTCAGCCCTGTCCATGTGCCAGGATGACAGCCAGCACGACAGGGCAAAGCAGCCATGCTGCCCACTGAGACCCTCCCCTGGGATCCAAAACCCATCCGCTTCCTCTCCACCTGCAGCATCCTGCCTGCTGCAGGCTGGCAGGCAGGGAGCCAAGCACGGATCAACTGCCAGTAAATTCACACATCCGAATGGGTACTGGGGTTTTTGCGGGTGGGGGATTGGATTTTTTTTGCCTTAAACACAACAACGAACACAAGGATGAAATATAAATACAAGTGAAAGCTGTGCTGGCTGTGGCAGCTGCTCTTAAAGGCTGTGGTTAGGAAGGAAAAGGGACTACAAGGCAGCAGCCAAGGCAAAGACCTGTGGTTTCAGGATTTCAGAGCCCCCTGTACAGTCTCAGCTTTGGAGGCCAGAGCACACACGGATATTCAACAACTTAAAAAGAAAACATGGCAAGGGAGGCTATCCACCTCCAAAAAAACCCAAACCAGGAGCTGCAAGCTCTTGGGGCATATGTGCTACCTGGGCACCCTGGGACCACGTTTGCCACTTACCTGTGCTGCAATGCCGCCGAGCCCAGCAAAGTCCCCCCCACTGCTGGCGTGCATACCCGTGGTCCAGGTGATGGACTCATAGTTGAAGATGGTGAAGGAGAGCTTGCCATCCGTGATGAGGACTATCTGGAAGGTGTTTACCTGCAGCACAGAAGGGAAGAGTGAGCAGGCAGGAGCATGGCAGGCAAACCAGTGAGAAGATAATGAGATGATGGAAAAAGCATTTAACAAAGGGGTGTTTCTCTGAGCCCCAGTCCTCCTCTGCTAGAAGGGGTAGTTGGGTTGGTTGCCCAGCACCCCAGCCAGCAGGAAAAATGGAAATGTAGTTATCGGGCCTCTGGAAGAAAGGCACCAAACCCTGTCTGCGACCAGCTCCTGGTACCCAAAATGGGGGACGCTGGCAATCTGCAGCCTTCAGGCAACACAGAGAGGAGGGTTTGGTTTTGCCAGACTAGCACTGATCCATTATGGCAAAGCATCACAAGGGAGCTGCTGGGGATGGCTTAGCCCTGCTGGCAGGAGCACCACTGCCATGGAAAGCATCCAAGCTCTGTTGAGATGCTCCTTTTAAAGAAACTCTACCCCTAAACTCGTGGTTCCTTTGCCCCAGATACCCACCGGTGAAAATGAGTTGCCCCCGAAGAAGGTCACTCGGTACCAGGTGGCGATGAAGACCCACTGTGCGGAAAACCCTGGGAACTCGGGGAAATACTGTGCAATGTCCCTGCTTGCTCTCTCCAGGATGGACTGCTCTGTGCTCTCCCGGTAGTACACATCGCCTGCCCGCCGGTTGTCCACGTCTGCCCAGAAAGCAGCCACCACACGCCGGTCCTTGGAGATGGGAAAGGCCACTGGCGTGAACTGGGAGACCTCCTTCAGGAATGAGATGATCCCGTTATTGTTCACCTGGGGAGAGGGAAGGAAAGAAACGGGTGGCCATGGTTGATTCCTGCCAGCAGAATGTATTAAAGGCACTTTCCATTTCACCTTTCTTCCCACCTCCCTTTCCACAAATATTGGAGAGCTTCCCCTTCCTGCCCTTGGAAGCAGAGTTGTGCCCCGGCGCCCACGGCCCCCCGCTTGCTGGAGTGTGGCTACAGGGAGGCAGCCACCCGAACAAACCAGCCCTGTTCTCCACTGCGCCCAGGCCAGGGGAAGGGGGAAACAGCTGAGAAAACTGCAGCGGCCCCAGCGCTTTAAACAAACAGTGCCCAGTGAGCTCGGCCAGCTCACGGCAGCACTCGTGGTGGGGACCTGGGGCTGCCTCGCTTGCTCTCTAAGGGCTGACACACAGCCTGTGGGCCTGCAGTCTTTGGCTCAGCATTGTTACCGCCCTCCTGGCCAGGAAGTCACCGGCCTGGGATAGGGGAAAGCCTTGGCAGTCAGTAATCCATCTGCTGGCATGTGTGGCACTGGGTGAGCTAACAGGCTCATAGTCCCCAGATGACCAAGTGCATCCCATGCAAAGCCCCCAGTGCAGGCTGCTGTTGTTAAAGCAGGGGATACCAGACACCCCAAAGCAAGCTACTTGGAGCTCCAAGCCCTTCCCAGCAGTAATTAACTGGGATAATTAGGGTCCTGGGATGCCTAGCCTAGGGATACATGGCAGAGGCAGCCCTCAGCCCAGGAGATAGTGAATGCTGCTGCCTAAAGTGCTACCCTCTAGCTTGGGGATACAGCAGGAGCAAGAGAGGGGAGGGAAAACTCCTGCCTGCATTGTTGCCTGCTCACCCAGTGCCACACATGCCAGCAGATGGATTACTGACTGCCAAGGATCAAAGGGAAACACTCTTGCCCTCAGGCTCCAAATTCCCCTGAGGAGACCTTGCCAACAGTGGCAACTATAGCGGGGCCAGCAGCTTCCAGGCGCTTCTCTCCCATGCCCAGAGTGCTGCCTGCAAGTGACAGCAGCACAGACAGGAGCTCAGGCCCCCAGCTGAGCCCCCCCAGCACGTAATACCGGCTCCAGCAACACTGACCAAGCAATCCCCTGGGCTGCAGGGTGCGAAGGCGAGGGAAGGGGAGTCACAGAGCCAGCAAGAAGCCCTTGAGCAGAGAGAGCAACCCTGGCATGCAGCAGGCAGCAGTCTCACGCTCACATGTTGACAAGGACTTGGGAGCCAGTGTCCTGCCAGGAGCCATGTGGGAGCCAGCATGCCACCTGGCAGGGGCAGCCTGGGCTGGCATCCTGAAGGCCCTGGGAAGGTCCCCAGCCCCTCTGTGTGAACACGGAGCAGTCCTTGCTGTGACTAAGGGGAAGAGGATTCCTGTTTCCCAAAGCCTCCGTAACCCCACGGTGTCCGCGGAGGAACATTCTTCCCCTGATTAAAGCAAGATGGGAGAGAGCTGGAGCCAAGAAGGGCTTTTTTTTTGTTGTTGTTGTTGTTGCTGGTTTTTGCAAAGGAGGAGGGGATGGTTGGAGGCAGCCCTTGAGAACAGAGGTTTCCAGGTGAGCACAGTACTAGGCCAGCTCACCCAGCATAGAAGCCCCTTAGGGAGGAGCAGCCCTGTCACACAGACCCCATGCCCAGTGAGCTCGCCCTGCAGAGCCAGGGGGTCTTGGTTCTGGGGAGGCGGACGCAGTGCTCCCTGAGCCCTGCAGCTCCTCCAAGTCCCAGAGCAGTGCTTAGACCCTGTATGGGACAGCCATCACTTCCCCTGGTTTCTTCCAACCTCTTTGTCCCTTCCACCATGGCTCAAGCCCCAAGCCCAGGTCCCTCCCACTCAATGGCAGGGCTAATGCCTTTATTAGTGGAAAAAAAAAACATACCACTGCCAGCAAGGACCAAGGGCCTCCTGTGCTTAGCTGAGGCAGTGGGACAGTACATGAGCCCAGATCCAAGGTGATGCTCAGCCTCTCCTCAGGCAGCTGGGTCCATACTATTGGTCAGCCCAAAGCAAACCATGGAAAAGAGAAGGGACCAGGACGCCTGCGGATTCACTGCTCCAGGTGGGAGCTGACTTGGGGAGCGCAGACCCCACTCCATGACACAAGGCAGGCGTTCGGAGCCAGTACTGCCCAAAAGGCTCCAGGGTCAACCTAGAGCTGATGGCCACAGCTGCAGGCGACATGATGGGCCATGATGACTTGACCTCTCTGGCCACTGCTCCCTCGAGGTGGGTCAGGGGCTGCAAGGGAGTACATGAGCAGAGCTCCAAGCAGTGTGTCCGACCCCATGGGCAAAGGGAGGAGAGGAAAGGGAGCAGGATGTGCCGAGTGGCCAGCCAAGCCCCACTGCAGCACAACTCAAAGGGCAGCTGAATATTCTGCATCGCACTGGGAGCCTTGCCATCACCTCCTCCCAGCAAGGGCCACGGCACACTGGCTCTTGTCCCACAGGATCTCCCCTGCTCTCAGCACACTGTTACTCTTCTGATGCTTCAAGTTAAACCGGGACCACCCAACCATGGAAACTCAGATGCACCTGGATCCACCCGAGTGGGACACTGAGGAAATAAAAGGAAATAAAAGGAGGAAATAGGAGGCCCCTGGGAGGACTCCTGGGTACTCACGTAGAGGCCGGTGTGCCCCGCCCCGAAAAAGGGGAAGGGGACAGAGAGGGGCCGCAACTCGGAGCCGCCGTCGTCCTGCTTCCTTGTGGCGGCGTCGCCCTCGGCGGGCCCGAAGGGGTAGAAATCCGCCAGCGGCACCACGCCGCCCGCCCGCAGCAGCAGCCACTCGCCCAGGGCCACCAGCACGGCCCAGCCCGCCAGGCCCCGCATGGCCGCCGGGGACCCGCCGCTCGCCTGTTCACGCCGGCACCGGCCGCCGCGGCATGGCGGGGCAGGGGAACGGCGCCCGTCCACGGGCACAGGGCTCGCAGATGGCGGCGGCCGCTGCCCGAAGCGCAGCGCTGTGGGGCTGTGGGGCTGGGGCGCGGAGCCGGCGGCTCCGGAGCGATCAGCCGAGGCGGCTCGGAGCGCCGCTGCCGCGCCGGCCGCCTTCACCCCTCCAGCCCCGCCCCCCGAGGGGCTTGATTTGCATATCGCGGGGCGGGCAGCCAATGGGTGCTCGGCGCGCCGGGAGGGCGGTGGCAGGAGGCGGGTTATGAAAATGAGACGGGGGGGGCCCGCCGAGGGGCTGCGGTCCCTCAGGGAGGAGCTGGGGCGGAGCGGCGACCCCACGCGGGGACCCCCCCGCCGCGCTCCCTCCTCCCAAGCCGCCCGCGGAGGGACCCCATGGCAGCCCCCTGCCCTACAAGAGGAGGAGTGGGGATGGACACACCGGGTGTAGAACCCCCCTCCAAGGATCCACCTCCCGCGGCCGCAGTTAAGCAGCGGGTCCCCTCTGCCTCCTTAAAACAGGGGCTGGAAGGGGGAAAACGTGGAAGAGGGGGGAAAAAAAGTGTTATAGGCTTTTTTTTTTTTCCTTCTTTTTGCCCTTTTCCTTTTTTTTTTTCAGGTGCTAAAAATATTATCAGGAAATTCTTTTCAGGAATGCCATGTTTTAAGTTACACTCCAGGCTCAAGGGCCTCTTTGTTTCCACTGGAGGAAAATAAAGAAACAACACACCCACCCCACATCTATCACCAGCAAATGGTTTTATCAAGCCAGAGTTCCCACAAAACTGTGGGGCTGCCCCCTGGGAGACCCCAATGAAAAGCATCACTGGGTTTGATCATTAATTCATAGTTAATCACGGGTGCTACCGCTGGGCAGGTGTTGGGCTGAGGAATCGAGTCAGGGGGGTGAAAAGGGGGATGCTCAGTGCCCCATCCCCTTCCCCTCCCACCTCCTGGTGCCCAAACAGCCCATCCTGTAGCAGGAGCAACCAGGGTGTGCAGGCATAGCCAGGGAGTGGGGAATGCGAGGGAGAATTCCATCATTCAGCCCTATATGGGGCTCTGGGAAAACCACAGAAAGCTGTCGCCTGCCCCTGGCTGCTGGGATGGTGTCAGAATCCATTCCCTGGCTCCAGAGGTTTTCCGTGTTATTCTACAGCCCTGCTGTATAAATATGCTCTTCTGTAACAATTGTGAGGTACAAATTGAAAAGAACCCAAGGAACAAATTATGTAAAGAGCAAAGAGCAGCAAACAGCAGTGGGACTGGGCTCGGACCAGCCATGGACACTGGCATGGAACGTTTGCCTCACCAAGGGGACCAGCTCTGCCATTGGTGTGAGGGAGCTTCCAAAATCCTTGTGCAGTGCTGCTGGCTGCCAGGATCATCACCTCTCTGTAGAGCAGGCGAACTGAGGCATGGGGGTGGAAGCCCAAGAGTGGGCCTGGGTACAGGGGTCACCTTGCAGTCATCGGGGATGCAGCACCCAGGGCAAAGCTGCAGGGATTTGGAATGCCCATGGGGCAGTTCTGCACCCCTGGTCCCCCACAGCACCAGGATGTGCTCCCTCCTGGAGTGGCCCTTAAAGCCAGACTCTAAGATCTGCCCAACCCTTTGAGATGCCAGAGGCACCTCAGCTGGCTCCAGGACCAAACATCATGCTGGCAGTCAAGCCCCGCTGCTAAACATAGTGAAGTGTCCCTGTCCCTTTAAAAATCTCCTGGAAGAAAATGTTAAAAGGAAAAAAAAAAGGGGAAGGAAAAAAAAAAAAAAAAGCTAAATCCAAAATAAATAAACGGCCACATCCGGATTTCTCCCCTGAGACACTAATAAAGGCTTTATGAGTTTGATATGAATTACCCTCCTTGGCCATTTACAGCTGATCTTCTGGAAGGCGTTAGGCTGCTCTCCCCTTCCCTGGCCCGGCGGATGCTGGAGCAGGGAACACAGTGGGGGCACCACCACCCCCTCCATACATCCCATCTGAGACCCATCTCTTTTAGGGATCAGCTGGGGTCTTCCAAAAAACTGGAGGCTTTCACAGCCCTGCCGTGCCATGCTATGCCCCACTGCAAGCGCAGCTCCCAAAGAACATGGGGACATGGCAGTACCAACCTGACCCCTGTCACAAGCATCCCCACAGGGGCCAACCCTGGGTTCCTGCCAGTGGGTTTTCCCTCCAGGGATAGGCAGGGCAGGCAGCAGCCGCCCTGAGTGTGAGGAAAGGATTTTCTTCCAGGCAGGCTGTGCATGGGAAAGCAGTGCTGTGCTCCCCCTGTGCTGTCCCAGTCCAGCTCCCCGGGACGTTAAATTGAAAGCAAACCGAGTGGGGAAAACAGCTGTGGGGCCCGGCCAGCAGCCATTTCCTCTGGGCCAGGAGCTGGAGCTGGTGCGAAGCTGGGCTCTGTGCTGGGAAGGCTGGGAGGAGCACAGCGGGAAACAGCCCTTTCCCTTCAACATCTGGCCAAGCTCTGGCCACTGCCACCATTGCCTGCTCCTTATTCAGGAGCAAATGCCCCTTTCCTCTGCCTGCAGCTGCTTTTAGGGTGCTCAGCTTTTTTGGGTGCCTCCAAAATGGATCTGGGCCCACCCCAGGGGGTGGGGTTGGTGAGGCTGTGATGCTGGACTGGGACCGTGCAGGTCCAGGGGCATCCCAGGTGCTCATCCCAGGCTTCCCTTGCCCTTGCTGGCATCCACAGCCAGTGATGCTCCTCAGCAAAACACCTCGGTGTGGGTCCCAGGAGCATTTGGACCTAGTGCTTCCTTTTGGGCTGTGTAGGTACCTGGGCAAGTGGGTTGGGGAGGCCAGTGGGCACCAGGCATGCTGCGGTGCAAGCTCTCCCACTGCAAAGCTGCACTGGAGGGGCAGGAGGATGTCCCCTCCAGGAGTGAGGGATGGAGGCAGAGGTCCTTCAACTGACCCCAAGCCTGTGTTTCCTCAGCATCACAGCACCGGGATCTCCCGCTGCTTCCCACGAAAGGCAGCCCTGGAACAAGCACAGAGCCCTACCCACATCCTCCCCCCAGCCAGGCCCCCCGCGTTTTCGATGGGGAACGTGTGGAAAGGACCAGGGGGAGCTATTAATGATCCAGAGAGCGTTCAGCACAGATGCTTTCGGGCGGAGGGGCCTGCAGGTCAGCACATGGTTTGGATTTGGCCTTCCCCCTCCCTTCAGCTAATTAGGCTGAGCACAAGAAAGCATTCCCAATGGATGCCGAACACGTGCGCGGCACAAGCATCACCTCCTGCGGGGGTGAGGGGGTGAAGAAGGCTCCCAGGGGTGCGTGAAGCAGCCAGGTACCCCAGGGAGGTACATGGGAATTTGGACGTGGAGGGAGGGAACGAGGTTTTAATGAAGGGGTTTGAACTCGTTGTCTGGCCTGGGTTCAAAGAATGCAAGAACAGGAATCACGCGCATAAATGCGGGTGGTGGGAAGGGCTGGCGGGCAGCCAGGAGGACCGAGGTTACTGCAACACAGGGCTCCCGCTCTCCCTGCACTGCCCGAGCCCACAGCCATGCCCGCCTCTGCCCTACAGCTCTGCAGGGCCATGGGAAAAGGAGAATCCCTTCCTCTCTTGCACCCCCTTACCTCTCCCCAGTACCCACAGACACCCTCAAACTGTGTGGTGGAGGCACCTGGGGGGCTGTGTGTCAGCTGAGCTATGGCTGAAAGGTCACCACTGGGTGACAGCTGTGACCCCTACCTTGCTCCAGCCATGAGAGCCCCAGGCAAGCAGAAGGAAAACAGGGCTGGGGGCTCCAGGAGCTGCCATTTTCACACTGTTCCCTGTCTCCTTGAGGAACAGCAGCTTGCAGTTTCTTGGTGGTGCTGGAGGGAATGCTGCAGTGCCACAGGGACACAGGAGAGGAGCTGTGGCTATGTTGGTGACTGGTGACACCAGTGTAGATGGGGATGTGAGACCATTTAGATGCACGCAAATCTCATTTCATGGGGGAAACCCTGGCGCAAAGCTCTCACCCCTGCACCGCAAAGGCCAAATGTTTGAAATGCTGAAGGCACTGCCAGCTCTGGAGGGATGGGGATGCCACTGGGTATCCCTGCCACCCCTGGCACCAAGAGCCACCCTGCAGCTCAGCTGCCACCCTGTCACTCCCCATGACAGTCTCCAGCCTGGCCGCACAGCCTGGGGAGTACAGGGATGCAGCACTTCACCAAAGGATTCCTCCAGCTCCTGGTTGGGTCCTGGTGCAAGGGACAGTACCAAAACCAGGATGTGAGTCTGAAACTGGTGCTCAGTGAAGTTCTGTCCCCAGCTGGGGCTCCTGGCAGCTGGCAGCTTGAGTTGATACAAATGAAAGCCTCCCACTGCCATGGTCCCCAAACCACATGGATGAAAATCTCAAACCTGCCGTGAATCCACACCAGCAAGTCCAGCAGCCCGCAGGGCCAGGGCCATCCGTGAGCACCTCCAGCATCACAGCATGGTGTCGGAAAGCAACACCGGATTTCCCAATCCAGCTGAAAGCTCTTCAGATGTTCTGCTGCTTTGATTATTTGACAGACCATGTTTTTTAAATTATTCTTGTATAAATATTTACGCATTTTTACAAGAACCATGCTTTGAGCAACAGGCCATGGCAGAGGGGAGGGGGCTGGATGCTGGATTGCTCCATCCCTGTTTTGCAGGTCAGCTGGGGGTTGAGCAGGATGGATGGTGGGGGATGCCAGGTTGCACCCGTGCCCGGGCCCCGGGCGATGCACACTTGGTGCTGACAGCTCCCTCCCAAAAAAGAAGTGACTGGTTGGTGTGATCCTGCCCCTTCCCCTCGCTCCCTGGCTTTCCCCTCCCAGAGGAGCAGAGCCTGGCCAAGCACTGGATGGGCTGGCAGCCAAACTGCCTGCTGTGGGGTGCACACTGCCAGCTGCTGCTGGAGCCCCATGTAGCCCCACACACGTCCCAGGCCTTGTCCCTGGCCTCGTGCCTGGCCCCTTTGCATGTCCAGGTCTGAAAAACACCTCTTCCAGCCACCCCGAGCCAAGAAAGCCCATCGCTGCCCTGCCACTGGGCAGCAAGGCACGGAATAGCTGCTGGCAGGATGGAGACCACTGCACTGTTCCCCACAGCTACACTGGGTACAGCTCCTTTGTCTCCCACTCCAGCATTGCACCCCAGCACAGCCTTTGCATCCCAGACCAGGTCAAGGAGAAGGCAGTGGGTGCCAGAAACCCCTGTGGGCATCCTGGAGAGAGAAGGGGGTGGAGGGGTTGGGGGGCTCTGAGGGCAACTCCAGCAACCATATCTGCTCCCGAAGCCCTGGGGCCAGGGCTGCATGGGCAGTGATGGCAGAAAAGCCTCCTGCTGTTGTGGGGGCCCTCCCCGCCAGCCCCATCCTGCTCCCCAGGACTGTTGCTGTGTTTTTTAGGAAGGATGAGGGTGAGCTCCCCCCCTCCCCCACCCACAGATGGGATCCACAACCCAGGCTTGCGTTTTCCGCTGAACTCAGCAGAAATTCACTCAGAAGGTCAGTGACCAGAGAAAGGGACGATCCATCATTAAATAAATTGTTTTCATTTCCCAGGATAAAGGGGAGGAAAAGGGGGTGGAAGGGGGGGGGGTGTTGGACCGGGACTGAAAGAACAAGGCAGGAAAACCACCCCCCGTGCTCCCTGCCGTTAGAGCCTCGGCTCCTTCTCCGTGCTCTCACAGGGTTTTTACAGCCAAAGCTCTTAATGTGATTATAATAATTATTTCTTTCCTAGCATTTTTTTCTTAATAAACAGCCTCTTTTGAAACGTCGCTGGGGGAAGCCAAGACTCCAGCTGAGCCCTGGCCCGGAGGAAGGCGCAGGGGCTGAGGGAGCGTGCGAACGTGCGCGGGTGCGTGCAGGCAAGCACGTGTGTGCGGGAGCATGCGGGCGCCCATGGGGGCACCTTGGAAGGGGGTGACTCCACCGGAGCATGCGAGCACACCCCGGGCTGTGAGCACCCTGTGCTTCCGCCGGATGAGCAGGCAGGGGGCTCCTCTGTGTCTCTCTCATGGTCCGAGTGCCCCGTTGAACCCCCCCTCATACCCCTGCTTTCCTGATCCTTTCTGTGTTACCCCCCAGCTCCAGGGCCAGGCTTTGAAATCTGTTGAAAAGAAAGCCCTTTTTTGCCAAAATAAACAGCCTGTCATGTTAAATCACTCTCCCTTCCTCTCTACCTCCCCTGCCTGCATCTCCTGTCTCCATTCCAGCCTTTTTGCTGGGGGCCATGCCACTTGGGGTGAACTCCTGACTCAGGCAGTGCTGGCGCTGGGGCCGGTGCAGAGCCAGGGTGCAGGGGCAGAGCATCACCTACCTCCTGCATCCCAGTCTCCAATGCCAGCTCCTCCACCTGCTAGCTCAAACAACTGATGATGTCTTTCTGTGGCAGTGGCATCTTGCAGGGCCCAGGCCTCAGCCGTGACGCTGCACATGGCATTCTTAAGCTCTCCATGACCCAGCAGTGTGTGCTTGCAGCCCAGAAATTCAACTGTGTCCTTGGCTGCATCAAAAGGAGCGTGACCAGCAGGTCGAAGGAGGTGATCCTGCCCCTCTGCTCTGGTCTCATGAGAATCCCCCTGCAGTCCTGCATCCAGCTCTGGGACCCCAACACAAGATGGATGTGGAGCTGCTTGAGCAAGTCCAGAGGAGACCACAAAGATGCTCTGAGGGCTGGGGCAGCTCTGCTATGGAGACAGGCTGAGAGAGATGGGCTTGTTCAGCCTGGAGAAGAGAAGGCTCCACGGAGACCTTAGAGCAGCTTCCAATGCCTAAAGGGGCCAACAAGAAATCTGGAGAGGGACTTTTTACAAGTGCATGCAGTGACAGGACAAGGGGGAATGGCTTTGGGCTGACAGAGGGGAGATTTGGGTTAGATATTAGGAAGAAATTCTTCCCTGTGAGGGTGCTGAGGTGCTGGCACAGGTTGCCCAGAGAAGCTGTGGCTGCCCTATGCCTGGCAGTGTTCAAGGCCAGGTTGGACAGGGCTTGGAGCAACCTGGTCTAGTGGAAGGTGTCCCTGCCCATGGTAGGGGGTTGGAACTGGATGAGCTTTAAGGTCCCTTCCAACCCAAGCCATTCTATGATCCTATGGCGGATCAAGCTGGGTGAGGGATGCCAGGGGCTTGCTGCAGCCACCTATACACCTCTGCCATGTCGAGTACTCCCATGCCCTGCTTTTTGTTTTTTTTTTCCCTGTTCCTCACTTGCCCTTGCTCTTTCGGGGCTGTTTTCTCTTTCCTGTCTCTAATGGAGTAAAAATTCGTAGAACCATAAAATGCTGAGATGGAAAACAAGCAATTAGCTCATTCAGCCCTGCCCCTCTGCCAGTGCCAGGCCATTCCCCACCAGCCTCCCAGTGACTCGTTTGGACTGAGCACCATGCGCTCCAGCCATGTCTTCCATGGCCTCACATTCCTGCTAGGAAATCTTCCTCAAAGTCTCACCTCCAGTGGTGACGTGCCATGTATGAACACATCACTGGGTTACATGTCCTGGTACTGCTTTCAACGCCCGGCCCTGCACTGAGCCTGGCTGTGTGACTTGCCCCAGCACAACCCCCCTGTGCCTGGTAGCATGGGTAGCTGCTCCTCCAGGGCCTCATCCTGGTCCCTTGGCTGTTGAGGAGAGGAAAAGGAAGGGGAAATGGAAGAAAAAAAAAAAAAAAGAAAGGGAAAGGAAGAAGGGGAAAGGGGAGCAAGGAAGGAAAAAGAGAAAAGGAAGTGGAAGGGGAAGGAGAAGGGAAAGGGGAAGGGAAAGGGAGAGGGGAAGGAGAAGGGAAAGGGGAAAGGGAAGGAGGAAGGTAAAGGAGGAAAATAAAAGGGGAAGGAGGAAGTAAAAGGGGAAAGGGTAAGGCTCTGGCCTGTGGGAAGGGGCAGGGGGCATGATTTTGCAGTACCTATCTCTCAATGGTGCCACCAGAAGATCCACAAAGTGCGGATGCCAAAGGCAGTGAGGAGCTGGGGGGGGGGGGGGGGGGGGGGTGTCACATTACACTTGTTCCTCCTGGCACCAAAGCTCTAGCACTGATGGGAGCAGGACATCAGGGTCGTGCTGTTTCCCCCACCAGCGCCAAGCTGTCTGAGGGGGCACCCTCATCTCCTCACCTTGATCAGCCAGTGGGTCACCCACCATCCCCAGGAATCACAGAATGGTTTGGGTTGGAAAGGACCTTAAGATCATCAATTTCCAACCCCTCTGCCATGGGCAGGGACGTCTCACACTAGACCATGTCACCCAAGACTTTGTCCAACCTGGCCTTGAGCACTGACAGGGATGGGGCATTTACCACACCTGTGGAAAAGTTGTGCCAGTGCTCACTACCCTCACAGTAAAGAACTTCTTACTCATATTTAACCTGAGCTTCCCCTGTTTAAGTTTAATCCTGTTCCCCCTTGTTCTATCGCTACAGGCCATGACGGAGAGTCCTTTACGGGTACAGCATGCACCTCCCCTCTCCGGGACTTGTGGGAGATGCAGGAGGACTGGGGTGCAGCCAGGAAGTCAGTGCGGAAGCAAGAGGCAGCCTTTGCTCTGTGGTGGCCAGAGCTGCCCTAACCCCACGGGCTGAGCCTGAGGCAGGCAGCTCTCTGCAGGCTGAAGGTGAGCGAGGTCCGGCTCAGCTCAGCTCCGAGCGCAGCCCTTCACTCCGCAGCACCTGCTCCCCCTGGCGGCGGCTGGGCTGGGGACCGCCGCTTCCCGCTGCCCGCCGGACCTGGGGTCCTAAGCGCCGGTTTGCGCGTCCTCCCGTGGCGATGCTCCCCGCAGCCAGCGCCGTCGCCGACAGCCGTGCCGATGGGAACCCACGGAGACCGCGGGGCCGGTGTTACCGGGGTGACAAGGGGCCTACTGGGGGGGAGCCTGGCCGGGACCAGGGCTCTGCCAGGCCGACGGGCAGGGGCGTCTGCGCACATCTGGTAAGCTTGAGCCTGAGCTTGAGCCTAAGCCTTGTGTGTCCACTGGCTGGGCATGGGTCTGGGGCAGCAGCACTGTGCTGAGCACCTCCATGGTGGTGTGGGGTCCCACAGCCCTCCCACAGCCACCACAGCATAATGCAACACAAGCTGGGAGCAAACTTGCCCGGATGGCTCCAGGCAGCTGAGATGAACCGGGACAGGGTGGGAGGGCAGCGGGTTGCCTTCATCTGTCACCGGCTGCGAGCGGATGTTGCTGCCAGGAGAGGAATGGGAGACCACAGCATCGTCCTGTTGTGACCCACTGGATGAGCATTCCTTATCACACCCTTGGACTGCCTGGCAGGCCACGGTGCGACTTGGTTCTCTGCCCTGGGTCTACCCTGGGAGGACATGGTGCTCCCACCAGCTCTCCCTGGCATGTGCCCAGTGGCGGCGCTTGTCAACGCCTGGCTGTGACTTCCCTCCACCCACCCTTCACTGGCTCCCAGCCCTGCTCTCCCTGCCCACATACTTTAGCTCCTGCTCTGAGCAGGCTTGGGACAACAGCAGAGCTGCCATGGCAGCCAGAGCTTCCCACTGGCACAGCTCCCTCAGGGCCACCATGCCCCCATGAGAGGCAGTGGCTGGAACATTTCCATCAGGCCGAGGATGTCCTGCTGACCCTGCTGGAGGATGCCCATGCCAGGGAGCCCTGCTTCCTTGTGGACTATGCCAGGAACTTGGAAGCCTTCGAGTTCTCTCTCTGTGCCTCCAAGGATGCTGTCACTATGGAAGTTCCCCTGTGGACTCACAGTGATGCCCTGCAGGTGCTGGTGTACTGGCCTGGGGACACCCCAGTCAGGCACCATCTGGGACTCGACACCTGTGGTATCTGGAAGTGTTCTGGGGAGGACTTGGAGGACTGGACCAGTGCTCTGTGTGTGATGGAGCAGGAGGGTGGTGCGGGGTGCCTGGTTCCAGTCAAAGTCCTCCAGCACCTGAAAGAGCTCCTTGTTTTGGCCATCGTGCATTGCCAATGCTGCTTCCTGCTTCACCCAGGTGTGGAGGCCAGTGAGATGCTTCCCTGGCTGGGAGCTGCCTCCAGCATGGCTGGGGAGCCCAGCTCAGTGGTGGTTCCTATTCAGACAGGCTGGGGCACAAGTCCCTGTGTGTGTGGCCCATCCAAAGTCTGCATGAACGAGCAATCACCCTGCCATGTGCTGGGACAGGTTTTGCCCTCAGCTAAGGAAGGGGAGATGTAAACTACTCCCTGCCATCCCGCAGCAGCAGTCACCCTTGGGAATCTGCCCTGGGTTGATGGCATTCTCCTTGGCAGGTGGCAGCTCCACACAGCATTCGCACACCTCTGCCTTCAGTCCTCAGAGAGGGTTTCCTCAGAGACTTGGTGTGCTTGGCTTACCCAAACCCCCATCTCTCCTGGACTCCAAGTGCCTCCTGCTGCCTGGAGGAGGCTGTTTGGAGAGTGAGCTGGAACTGCATCAGGGCTGGATCAGGACCTTGGGGCTGGACCAGGGCCTTCAGGCATGGGTCTGACCCCTGCATGGGCCCCCAGCTGGGAATGGTGTTCCTGGGAAGGACATGGTAGGAAGGGACCCTGGGAATGCCCATAGGGGGTCCCATCAGCTCTTCATGAATTTCCATTTTCAAAGGAGCTTCTTGAAGTAAATCTTAGCCCTGATGGAGGGTTGATGTGGGAGGACCAGTAGGTCTAGAATTCTTAACCCAGCCCCAGCAAGCCCACTTTTCCCTCCTTTCTCCCTGTTCAAGACAGAGCCCTGTGTCTTCCTCTACCCCGAGAGCCTGAGACCTTTCCTGGTCTGTTTTTCTTGGACTACATTGTTTGTGTTGGCACTGTGCAGCCACCCAGCAGCATGGCCCTGTTCAGCTGCTCAGGGCTTCCTGCTGAGCCCACACCCACTGGCCCTGAGCCCTGTTAAAGCGATGCTCCTTCCCGAAAACCACACCAGTGGAGTTTGGAGAAAGGCTTTTGCTGGGGAACCACAGCCAAACCGCAGCGTTGGAAAGGGATGAGTTGAGTGGGGTGAGACGTGCCCATGGGCATTGCAGCACACACCTGGGTTCAGCCCACAGGACTGGTTGCGGTAACCTCCTAACCACAGCCAAACCTTTCGCATCTAAGTGATCTCAGCACTGAAAATCTGCAGGAAGATGCCATGGTGCTCTCCCTGCTGATCCATGATGGCTGGAAGACCATCCGCTTTGACATCGTCCCCATGGTGAAGAGGTGGCAGGAGCTGCTCCAGCTCATGGGGCAGCAGAGTGACAGAGGCTTCCATGAAGGCAGCCTCTGGAAGGCCAAGGAAAAGGCCTGCTACATCCCTGCCTCTCCCCATTGCCATCAGTGAGCAGCTCAGCCATGCACAAAGCAGGGTGACCTTGCTCTGGGGATACCCCATGGCTGGCAGCACGTCCAGATGCAGGCAAAAAAGGGGATGGGAAAGTGGAGGAACACGTCAGAAGGGGGGTGAAGTCATCCCCTCAGGATACCAAACCTGCTGTCCTGTGTGTGGGAAAAATCTCAGCCAGGTTCCAAGCAGCTCTAGGAAACAGGGGAAGAGGAGGTAACTGAAGGAGCCCCCCCACTTGTTCGCGGGAGCTGAAGCCTGGCCACATGGAGGGTGGCAGCTCTCTGATCCTTGCTCGGGCTTCAGGAGTGAGCCTGGGAATCCAGCAGCAGCAGCGTGATGAGGTGCTTGCCTGGGCAGGCTGCAGGAAGGAGCAGTGCTGGGATGACACACGTCTTGCCTGCCAGCACAACTACCCAGCCCCAAGGAGGGGCCAAGCATCCAGCTGGACTAGCCCAGGATTAGTTTGGGCACAAAATGGCCCAACTGGATGCTTGGCCCCTCCTTGGGGCCTCTCCAGTGCAGCCTGCAGCCCTCCCTGCTGCATGTAGGAGGGCACAGTCCCGCTTTGCTTCCCCTCCTGTCTCTCCTGGAAAGGCAGAAGCTGCTCAGCAGCATTCCCATGCTGTAGTTTCCCAGGTTCCTCTTAGCCAGAGTTGGGTATGGGAGGAAGATCCAGGATGGTGCATGCCTGAGGCCATGTGGGTGACTTGGGGGGGATCCCCATGCATTCAGGTCATTGCAGGTATCCTCTCCCCAGCTGTGAGGATACAGGTCTCCCAGTTTCTCAAGCCAGATCCTCCACTGCGCACACTGACAGCTGGCAGGCAGACCCCAACCCCCGGGCCCTCCTGCAGCTACCCACTGAGGACAGGTCCTGCTGGGACACAGCCTGCTTTGACATCCTGCTCAGCCAGGAAATTCCAGACCCTCAGCTGGTATTGCAAGGCACTGTGGCAGTGCCAGAAAGCACCTGGACTGGGTAGCTTAGGGTGTGGCATGTGCTACCCATCCCCATTGGAGGCTGTGGGAGGATGGAGATGCTGGGGCACCGGGCTCAAGCAGAGCAGAGAGCCCTCTCCTGTCACTCCCCACCTGCCTCTACTTAGTTCCAGATGTACCAGATCCAGGATGGTGCACACCACTCAGGAATGTGCCAGCTCCTCTCCAAGATCCAGTGATAAATCCCTCAGCAGAGCTCAGAGCGATCATGCTGCCACCCCATCTGGGTGTCTCGAAACTCAGGGAGGGGTGCAAGGGATGCTATGGGGCCAGGAAGCAGGATGCTGTCATGTTGCTTTATTGAGGAAAGATAGTACTGGAGGGCAAGTACATGTCTTCTGCAGCTGGGTGGGGATGCACAGCCTCTCTGCTCCCTGGTAGAGCTGGGTGCCAGGGCAGGTTTCATCCCAGGGTGCCTAATCTGGGGTGGGGGGTGGCTGTTGTCCTGCACTGTTGGGCTCTGGTGCAGGTTGATGGTGGTGGTAGGGGAAGTGACCTGTGCACAGATCCTGCATGCAGCCCTCATGTCAACTTGAGGTGGGACTGCCATGCGCTGACGCCTGGGAGAAGGGGAGAATCTGGGGGGCCAGGCCACCAGGTGGGAGTGACCCTGCACAGGCACTGGGAGGAGGGGTTTTGAGCCAGGACCTGCATCTGCCAAGCCACAGCCCTCACCTTCACATCCCCTGCTCTTCCAGCTTCTCCCTCCGGCTCCGGCTTGTGTTGCTGGGTGTTGTTGGTGTTCCTGCCGGCACCCTGGGGAAGGGGTGCCTACAGCCTGCTGCGGCGGCAGCACCTCAGGGCATCTCGCAGGGCGTGCAGCACACGGTCCACATTCCTGCTGGTCGAGTTGCAGCCCATGAGGCCGATTCGCAGGACCTAGGAGAAGGGCGAGTGTTTCCCTGCTGTACCCACCTCTGTATCCATGCTCTGCGAGCAGAGTGGCTTGTGGCAAAGCACAGGCTCCGTGTGGAGCAGGGGCACGGCAGTGTGCGCTGCTGGGTGTAAGTGCATGTGTACAACTCCCTGTTTGCTCCTATTTTAACACACTCCAGTTCCTCTAAAGATTTGTCACCCTGATAATTACGTGCGCGGTTACTCAATTACGCCTGGCAATTGTGTGTGGTTAGGAGCCGCTATGCGCCGCTGCAGGGGACGGGATGCATCCAGCTGTGCGTTTGCTGTTCGCAGCCAGGGAGCACCAGTTAACTATGGGGCATGGGTGCAGTTCCAGCTGGGTTTGGTGCCCGGCCAGCGGGAGGGGAGCACGCTACCCACCTTGCCCACTGAGGGGCCCAGGCCCCCGGAGATCTCGATGGCATGGTTGTCCATGAGAAAGGCTGTGATCTCCTTCCAGTCGTAGCCCTCAGGCACCCTGACGGTGGTGATGGTGGGAAGTCTCGCTTTCTGGGGAGGAGAGAAACTGGGTTAAATCTGCATCCCCTGGCTGTTGCCCTGTCCCTCAGTGAGCCCAGCAGCCTGACAGGAGAGAGCATCTCTGGGTGGTGAGTTTTTTCTCCAGTATCAAAAGCTGCCCAGGCACATCTCCAGCTGCTCAGGGGCATTTTCTCACACTGCCCCTGCACCATGGTGATGGGCTTGCCCCGCATTCACCTCCTCCTTCACAAAGAGCTCAAGCCCCAGGTCGCACAGCCCCTGGCACAACTGGGCACAGCTGACCCGGTGGTTCTCCCAGGAGTTCTCCAGACCCTGCAAGAAGAGAGGAAGGAGAAGGTCTCTGCCGCTGGTGGATACCTCCTGGCACCCACCACTCCCCCAAGCCCACCAGCACTGCTGGTGCCCCCCCGCCTGCCTGCTGCCACTCACCAGCTCCGCCAGCATGGCCAAGCCTTCCCGTAGGCTGAAGAAGCTGTTGATTGGAGCCGTGTGGTGATACCTGTAAAACCCAAGGAGCACTCAAGTCAGTTCAGCCCAGCCCATCGCAGGGCAGTACTGCAGCTCATGGTGGGGAGAACCAGGGCTCGGTGTCCTCCCTCCTATTCGCACAGCGCAGGGGGCATGCAAATCCCCCCCAGAACACTTGGTGACCAGAAGACAGGGTGATGGGAAGACAGGACCCCCAAGCTGCAGCAAAAGGCTGTGGGTGGGACAGCTGCAGCCATCTGTCCTGGGACAGCCTGCTCTCACCTTCGCGGCTCTCCATCACAGCCCCAGTAGTTTGCCAGCCAACGCATGTCCAGGTAGAAGGACGGGGGGTTTGTCTTCCTCCTTAGAACCTTCTCCCTGGTGAAGCAGTGTTGGGGAGGACACAGACCTTGACCCCATCAGCTCTGGAGTGGGGTCAGTTCTGCAGGAGTGCCTCTCCAAAGTGAACACAGTGGCTCCAGCTGCTATGGCTGTCCAGATACGGGCAGGCCTCTGGCCACATAGAGCTGCTGCTGGGTGCACTCTTCAGAGCAGAGCTGGAGCAGATGTCTGGCAAAGCAGGGGGCTGCCAACCGTCATTGCCTTTCCCCGCATCAGTACAGGTTTGCCCCTACCTGGCTTGCTCACTGAATGAGATGGGTGCACTTCCGGGGGGGGCATTAAGGACTTTCTGAGACCCCGAGTACAGGATGTCGATCTCTGCCCAAGAGGGGAAGCAGCTCTTTAGGTACCAGAGGCTCATAGCAGGGTCACATTGAGCCCCCCCCCCCCCCCCCCCCAAGCTCAGGGAAGCACAGAGTGGCACATGCTGCAAGTCCCATTTGTGTTTGGCCTGCATCAAGCACACCTAACACTTGATGGTTCCCCAAGGGGAACACAGGCTCTCTGGCTGCAGCTGGACCAGTTTCTAATGCTGCTAGCCCGAAATGCGAGCAGTGAGTCTGATTCCACCTTCCCTTTCTCCTTTGTCCTCCCTTGTGAGCCCCCTTGTCCCCTGAATGCCCATGATGGCACTGTGGCTCTTACCCTGCTGGTCCATGAAGATGGGGGCTCCCCCGAGTGATGCCACTGCATCCACAAGCAGCAGGCAGTCATGCCTGTGTGAAGACAAAGCTCAGCCTGGTGTCACGCCCACCTGCTCTTGACACATTTTTGCCTGCAGCCCCTGCATCCTGGTCTCCCCAAGGCCACATGTCTCACTGGCAACCAACAACTTCCAGTACAACACAGCCAGAGAAGAGACAGGGCATGTAAACCCCCATGCCCCAATCCCCAGTGGTGATGCTGGGGGCCTACTAGCCCCCATAGGTGCCCACTGTGCACTGACCGATGGCACAGCTTGCCCAGCCCCTCCAGTGGCTGCAGTACCCCTGTGGAGGACTCGCCATGGGTGATGAAGAGCAGTGAGGGCTTGTGCTGTACCAGGCCCTGCATGAAACAGAGGGGAAGGTGACTGACCCGGGGGCCAGCTTGTACCTACTGCCCTGCACCATAGCCAGCACTCACCTCCTCGATGTCCCAGGGAGAGAAGTACTCGCCTGGGGGCTTCAGCAGTTCATGTACACTGGCTCCTGGGAGACATTCGGGCAGAAGCAGAATGAGGTTTTGGTGTGCCTTCACCTGGACAGTCACCTGCTCCGTGGGGGAATTGGTTATGCATGAACCATTAGCATGGCCACCCACAGGGGATCCGGCCTCCCATGGATTTGCTCAGTGGAAAAGCTATAAACCACTTAACTGGAGGGACATCACCCTGGAAAAAACCTGGAGCGCTCTCTGGCTGCAGAAGCTGTGTCACTCACTGGACACTATTGCCGGGATGGGGACAGCAAGCCAGGGGTCACAATCTGGCATCCCACCCGCATGCATTTCCATGAGCTCCGCTGATGCCATTTGGCTGTCCCCAGCATACCCAGCCTCCTGGCGATGTCGGCCGCACGCTGTCCCCAGATGCCATTGACAGCCACCAGCACTGTGTCGCCATGCTCTATCAGGTTGAGGAAGGCAGCCTCCATGGCACAGTGGCCAGTGCCACTGATAGCCAGGGTCAGCTGGTTCTGTGTCTGGAAAGCGTACTGGATGCCCACCTTAATGTCATCCATTACCTGTGGAGACAGGGGACTGGCTGGCACCGCTATTGCCCTCCCATCCCCTCATGGGAGGTGAGGAAGAGGGGAGGAGGGGAGGAAGGCTGGGCCGGGGCAGCTCACCTGCAGCACCTCGGGGTGCATGTGGCCCAGGAGCTGCCGGCCACCTGCAGCCAGGATGCGAGGGGGCACGTTGCTGGGCCCCGGCCCGAGCAGCAGCCTCTCTGGCACGGCCAGGGGCCGGAGCAGCCGCTGGGGCGGGAGGATGTGGAGCAGGTTGGAGGCCATGGCGTGGCGAGTCCGGAGAGGAGCAGCGGAGGCTGCCCGTGAAGCAAGCAGCACCGCAGCACAGTGCATCCTGTGCCAGCAGAGACCAGCTTCCCCGTGGACCCTGACCCCAGGGCTCGGTGCTCCCTCCAGTGGGCTGGACTCTGCCCCTGGTCACCTCCTTGTCTGGTTAATGTGACACCAGCACCATCCCTGCTGTCTCAGCCCCCTCATTTGGGGGGATCCACACTTGCTAGTGCTGGAGGGATGCCAGCTCCTGGCACCCACAAGCACCCACACAGACCCCATCCCCATGGCTCCCAGAACACTGTGGTTGATGGTTCCCAACACCATCCCAGCAGGTGGGATCCCTGCTCCTGGGCACGCAGGTTCTGTGCCATGGGATGGTTGAGCTGGGACTGGCACACTCACAACTCCTCCAGCAGCCCAAAGCTCTTGTTGGGCAGGTTTCCCTGATCAAGGACCTGCCCTGCAGAAGGACACCTGGCTGAGTGCTGCCCAGAGGATGCTGCCATTGCAATGATTTTTCACAAGGGCAGAGCTATCAGGTGGGACATGACTGCAGTCCCTCCTGCAGTGAGCTGTGTGCTCTGTGGCTCATCCTGGCTCGTGGGCATCTCAGCATGTCCTGATGATGCCACAGGCCACATGTGCCTGTTACCTGCCCCATGTGCCCAAGGCCCATCGTACCATGTCTAACCTCCAGCAAGTCTTTGTCATCCCTACTCTGAAACGTGAGCAAGCTTACCACTGCCAGCTCCTGGCAGATCTAGGAGCAGGTTGCTGGCCAGAGCAATGTTTGAGCTGGATGGAAAGTCCCCCTGGCAAAGCTGGCACTGATGGCTGGTCCTGAAGGCATTTGGGTCAGGGATGTGGGGCTGGCAACACTGCCAGGTGACAGCAGTTCTGGCTGGGCAGCTGTATGGTCATCTCTGAGAAGAGCTGGGAGCTGGCATGGCTGACACTGCTTGGAAACCACAGATAGCCTTGGGACTGCTGTCATCATCTACCAAAGTGAGGACAAGAAATCCTAATGTCCTGAGAGATCCTGAGGTCCTCATCCTGTGCTCCAGCCACGTGCTCCTCTGGATGAGAAGCTGTGGCTGCCCCATCCCTGGCAGTGTTCAAGGCCAGGTTGGAGGGGGCTTGGAGCAACCTGGTCTAGTGGAAGGTGTCCCTGCCCGGGACAGGGGGTTGGAGCTGGCTGAGATTTAACGTGCCTTCCAACCCAAACCAGTCTATGATCCTGTGACTCCACACCACCAGGACTGCTGCCCGATGTTTGCAGCATTGCGAAAACACTCAGTCCCCAAAAACATCAGCAGGAGAGACCCATGCTGCTGTGGATGGGTGGATGAAGACACCTCGGCTGCCTGTCCTCCAGGGAGATGTGTGTGAAGTGTGGGGCAGGGTGGGTCATGCGGCCCCGCGGCGGGCATGGAGGGGGCAGGGAGGATGTGCTGCTGGAAACAGCTGGCCGCCGAGGCGTGATCTCCTTTCCGCGCTGGGTTTAACTCCGCCGCGCAGACGGGCAGGGCGCGCCGGGTGCTGCGGGCTCGGCGGCCCCGGGGGGTGATGGAATTCTGCCGGAGGTGGATGCGCCAGCCGGGGCCGCCGGGGCTGGGGTCGGGGCAGAGGCAGGAGCGGGGCTTGGGGAAGGAGAGCCCTGTAGGGGGCAGAGCTACCGGGGGAAATAGGGGATGCAGGGGGGCGGTTGCCAGGCGACGGTTGCCGGGTGACACGGGGAGTTCCGCCCCTCCCCGCGCCCTTGCGGCGGTTCCGCAGCGCGGTCCGGGGGTGTGCGTGTGGGGGGGTGGTCTGACGTCACCGCTCCATCCCCTGCTCGCGCTCTCCGGGCACACCCCCCCTTTCTCTGGGTGGTGTCGGCCAACCAACGCGCGGGGCGGGGTGGGGGCCGCAGAGGCGGGGCACCGGGCATCGGGCACCGGGCATCGACACCGGCATCGGCACCGCACCAAGCGGCTCGGCCTCATGCCGGCGCCGCCTGCCCACGGCTGAGCGCTGCGCCCCGCAGAGCCGAGCCGAAACGGGCACGGGCACGGGCACGGGCACGGGCACGGGCACGGGCACGGGCATAAGCACAGGTAGGGGCGGGCGGCATCGTGCGGGATGGGGCAGCTCCGCCGCGCCCGGGCGGGGCTGCGGTAGCGCGGACGCGGTCCCAGGGTGCTGGCCGAGGGAGATGCAGCCCCGGCGGGGCGCGGGGGAAGCGGGACGCTCCCTCCGCGGGGGTCGGCGGGGCGGAGGACTGCGGCCGGCGGGCGTTGTGCGGAGAGGCGCGGGGAAGGATGGAGGGGGAGGGGGATGCCCGTGGGTCCCCAGCGCTGCAGCCGGCGGGTGCCGCCCCGGCTTCCAGAAGGATCCAGCCGGGGGGGGGCCTTCCTGGGGATGGGGCGATGCCTCTTCAGCTGCGGCACCAGCCTGGGGTGGGGAGGGGAAAGATGCTGTCCCCGCTGCCCGTCGGAGGGGGCACAGGGACTGTTTTTCACCCCAGAGCCATGCCAGCTCTCCCCTCCGTGGCAGGTGGCTCTGCCGTGACGTTGAGCCATCTTGCACCATCGTCGTTATGCTTCAGAGTCAACAACAGTGCTGGAGGAAGCCGCAAGAGCCCCATTTGGTCTCACGTGGGGAGGGGTGGTGGGGTGGTTGCCAAGCCAAGGCCCTTGCATGCCCCACAAAGATGAGGTGTGCTGCTGACCTTGCGCTTGGGTGCAGCAGGTCAAGGGCTGCCATGTCACTGCGGGCCAGTGACGATGGCTTGAAGGAGTGGATGGTCCCTGGATGGAAGGGCTGGTGTAGAGCCCCATACTTGGCCACCTTGGCTCCCAGGGAGCAGCCCTGCACCTGCTCTATTGTCTTTTTCCTCTGCCTCTTCTTCCTCTTCCTCCCGCATGGGGCAGTGTCCCCTCCCCTGGACCCTATAGGCCCCAGTGTGCGAGCATCTCCTGCCCTGTCGTGTCCCATGCCTTGGCTGTGAGGCTTGGGAAGGACAAGGAACTAGCTGAGCATTTCTCCTGCCACTCCATGGCCGTACTTCCACACCCCAGTGCCTGGAGTAGCCTCAAGGCAGGTGGTGTTGGTGGCATGAGGAGGGGCAGCAGATTCCCTGTGGGGTTCGGCCAGGGGAGTGGTGGGCGCTGCCATCCATCCCTGCACACTGCCACTGACCTCCATTTTGTCTGGGAGATGGCAGCGGGCGCTGGCACAGATGCCGTCACCACTCCCTCCCCACCTCCCTGCATGTGGTGAGAGCTGCAGCCCCCAAAGCCCAGGCAGGGCCAGAACCTGGTGTTCTCCCCTCCCAGCTGCCCACCCCTGTCTGTGCCCAGCCATACTGATAACCCACCGGAGCTCATTGCCTTTTCCATGCAGCTTTTTCCCATTGTTGGTTTTAGTGTGTAGAAGAATGGATGGAGAGAGCAGGCGATGGAGCGTGAGGTGACTCGCCTTTGCAGCAGGGATAGGGAGCTGATCAGCAGCAAGCAAAACCCCTCATCCATGGCCTTATTTGCTTCCTGCAAATTTTAATCCACATGGAAATTCACCAGGAGCTGCAAGTACTGCCCCAAAGTCATTGTCCCCCATTGGGGTGGGAAGGAGGCGAGAAGGCACAGGGGCAGGGTACCCAAAATGGCTCCAGGGAAGTGGATGCTGTTTTTCAGCTGGGGATGGGGGGGGGACTGCTCATGCCCTGAGCTGTCCTCCAAGCTGCTTCCCCCACCCATGGGAAACTGCAGCGTCATGGCCCTTTGCTGTGCGCAGTGCTGCCATGTCATCTGGACCAGGTGCCCCCAGCATCCCCCCACACCATCCCTGTTGTCTCCAGAGGAAGTGCAGGGTCCCCTGGTCTCAGACAGGGCGGGGGGGGGGGTGGGGGTGGGTGGTGCAAAAAAGGGTGCAGGGTAAGGGCTTACTAAAACAAAGCCATTGGTGGCTGAGAGCACCATGGCTCAGGAGGCGCAGCCAGATGGGGCATCCACCCTCACTGCCGAGGTGATGTGGGGATGTGCCGCGCAGACAAAAGGAGAAACTTACCTTTGATTTCCCTCAGTGCAGGCAGCTGCCAGAGGTACTTGTGGCCCCAGGGAGGCAGCCCCTGCCTTGTGCTGGCTGCTGGGAATTGGAATCCTGGCTGTACTGACCTGTGTTAGCATCGCTGGAACCCTGGTCCCTGCAGCATCCTTAGGGGAGGAGCTGGCTGTGGGTGGCACTTGGGGACAATGCTCCCCGTCCCAATGGTCACCTCTTGGCAGTGGCAGGAGACCTGCCAGTTGGTAGCCCTCGGACTTAAGAGAGCTCTCGTTAGCTAATCTCTGCCCAATTAATCTTAGCTGATCCAGTTAATCATGGCTCTCTAGGCCTTTTCCTCATCACCTAGGGCTGGCAGGGATGCTGTGGGCTGCGCAAGAAGCAGGGAGAGAGATGCCCTGCACAGTTGAGGGGTAGATCTGGACCTTCCTGCCCCCTGGCACCACAGTCTGTGGTCTCTACTGCCCTCCTCCACTGTCTCCTTTGTGTGTGGGGTGGTCCCGGGAGGTTGCAGGGAGGAAGCCAGGAGTGGGGCCACGGTGCTGGCCCGCTCCCAGGGAAAGGCTGATAGCAGCTTATTGAATTTCTCTCGATGGCAGATTAAACAGGCGGTGGCTGACTATCCCCGGGCAGAGCAAGCTGGGCTTGAGCCACCCGCTGCCCTGGGGGGAGGCTGCCTGCCTCTGCCCTGCCTGCCCGCCGTGGAGCGTGCCCCCTCTCTGGGGAATTCTGAGAACCTGCGGCCAGGGATGTGAGTGCTGGCCGTGGCTGGTGGTGCTGCCACATTGCATGGATTGCAGGCTGATTCTGCAGAGCCAGGAAAATAGGAGTTGGGGGAAGGAAAAGAGGCTCAGGAGAGAGCTGGGGAGGGGGCTGCTGATGCTCTCAGGAGGTGCACGTTGCTGTCTGGAGTCCTCGCACTGCTGTGTCAGAGATAGGACTAGATCACTGCAGAGGAGCAGGAAGGAAGCAAGTGGCACATTGCCGACCGAGGAGGCTGAAGGAAATGGATGGAGCTAGAAAATGGAGCTGAGCTTGTGGTTCTGCAGCAGTGAATACCGGGAGGGAGAGGAGCCCACGCCCTGGACTAGGCAAGCCAGATGGCTTGCTGGGAATACACCGGGACGTGGGCATCAGGATGGCACAGGGAGAGGAGAGGTCCTGATGGTGATGAGGGGGCTTCTCACAGCCAGCGAGGGTGGGCTGTGGTGGTATTAACAGTGGGACTGAGTGGGCCCTCCTGGCAGAGGAGGGCAAGCAGCCATCAATAGATGGCATACAGCAAGATAAGGCATCCAGAAAAGTGGGACGAAAGAGAAACCAGTGCTGCTTCGTGGGAAGTGATAGGGCTGAAGGGGCTGTGATGGGAACGGCACAGGGGTGGGATGGAATGAGCAGCAGTCGGTTCCAGGGCTGGTGGGGTCACTGATGGGTGGTACTATTCCAGTGCTGGTGGCTCTTGCCAAGTGCTGTGCTGCAAGTCGGGAGCCTGGGGGCCTGAACCACCTCTTTACAGCCCTGGGAACAGGGGGGAAGGAAGCTATCCAAGCTGTGGAGGAGGACAGGGCAGACTTTGACACAGGTACTTGCTGCCTGCTGTGTGGGCAATGGGTGCTCCATCATCCCTGATCACCAGTGGTGCCACAGGGTGGAGCAGCTCAAGCCAATGGCCCGGTGAGGATGTAGCCTTTCCACCCAGGAATATATCCCATCGTTTTATGGGAAAACCCAACTTTTTCATTCCCCTTTGGCAAGGAGTCCTGCTTAATTTTTTCCTTCTCCCCATCTGAGAAAGCAGCAGGGTGGGAAAGCAGAGGCCTGTTGATATGTGGCAGCCCACTTGCAGGCTCAGGGACTCAGCAGTGGTGTTAAGCACCCGCTTAAAATAATCCATGCTCAGGAAAGCCTGAGACCAAATGCTTGAGCTCTGGAGCTGGTGGGATTTAAGGATGTGATTGCTGGCTGAGCACAGTGGGAGCTCTGGAGTGGGCAGTGAGAGGAGGGCTTGGGAAATGGAATGGGAGGTTTGTCCTCCTACTGTCAGGAGCGCAGGCTGGCTTTTAAAGCAAGCAAAGACAGCACCAAGCTTGTAACACTTTCTGGCTGTGAATTTTTCCACTGCACCATTAGTATACCTGCCTTTGGCTTTCCTCCCAACCCCACTGGAAATAAAACTGGAGCTGTCAAACCTCGGTTTGTTTTCAAGCCATCCTCTTCTCCTGGGACACTGTCCATTCTTTGGATTTCTTTTCTTCTTTCTTCCAACCCTCCCTCCCCCATCCCCACCCCTTTCCCTACAAACTCATCTATATTTTTCATTTCCATTGTGGGAAAACCCATCTCATGTTGAGGACACATCCTTACTGCTCCACTTCCATCAGGTCACGGTCTTCATAACCACAGCTGTGCCATTGCTCGCTCCTGGCAAAGAGCAGGTTCAAAAACCCCAGGGCATTTGCAAACACCCTTGCAGGAATCCAGCAGGCAGGAGTCACACAGGCAGGGATGCTGGAGGAGCTCATGCTGTGTGATGCTGAGCTCCTCTTCCATTGGCAAGGGCATAGGGGGCAGGAGGCAGGCAAGAAAGAGGGTTGATGTTAGAATGCAGGAATGGATTTTGTCAGGGCTGATACTGAATGATACTGATACTGACCCAGTGGTCAAGGGAAGGACCCCAGCATTCTCTTCTGGCCAAAGCTAGTGAGGCTTAACTGAGGCTTGGGGAAGATGGGACCAGCTGCAGAGAGCCTGGACATCAGTGCTGGAATGAGTGGCTGCTCTGGCAGATGTTAGAGAGTGGCCCATTTCATCTTGTAAGGTTTGTGATTAATAATTTATTAGTAAAAGGAGTGGACAAATGATCACAAAATGGGAACTTCAGCTGAGTGTGATTGCCACCCGCTTGTTGGCTGGTGCTGCTCCTGCTGATGCTGCACATCTGCTTTTGCTAGGAGCTGAATGAGAGGCAAATATCAGCAGTTGTGTTCAACAAGCACCTCTTTTCTCAATATGAATGCCATCATTTATCTGGCCCTCCACCCAGTCCTGCTGCCCATTCCAGGCTTTGCTGGGGCTGGACTGGAGGCAGGAGGCTCAGGTGATGGGCAGGGCATTGCAGGCTTGCTTGCAGGTGAAGGGTTACCTGCTCAGTGCCATTGGCACCCTGGGATGGAATAACTGTTCCTTGGGGGTCATGCTGTTGCTGACTGTGCCCAAGTGGCCCTATACCCTGTTGTGGTTACCCACCGAGTGACGCTGCAGGGCTCTGATTGCTGCGCTGGGGTAAGGGCAGGAAGGGATGTCCCCTGGGACTGACCAGGTGATCCTCACCTGAAACATAAGGGGAAGGGGGAAGAGGCAAAACATGGGCAGATCAAGGGATGCAACAGAATGTCATCTTTCAAGCAGAGACAACCCAGGGTACCCAGGAGGTTTTGTCACACAGGTATTTATCTGACACACACACAAGATGGGGACTGGGATGTGAGGTCTCCTAACTCCCATTTCTTGCCTCCTTGCAGGACAGCCACTGCTCCCTGCTAGCAGGACCCACCTCCAGCTGGCACGATGGCAGGAGCATCTGTGAAGGTGGCGGTGCGCGTCCGGCCATTCAACTCCCGGGAGATGAGCCGGGAATCTAAATGCATTATCCAGATGTCAGGAAGCACCACCAGTGAGTGCCAGCGTTGGTGACAGAGGGGCCTTGGGGAGGTTTTGGGTGCTGCCTGGGTTGGAGCATGTGCAGTCAGGCTGCAGCAGCAAGCACTGGGGTGCTAGATGTTTGGTGTGGATTCCTGGAGTCCTTTGGAAGAGGGAGTCTGGGGGGGGTCTTCATGTTTTCCACAGGGAAATGCAGTCCTGCTGTTGAAATGGCAGCATCGGAATCTACACGGCACTGAGCCCTTGTGTTTTGGTGATACTGAATGGGGCAGGATCCCCCAGCAGGTGACGGGGTAGGGGGAGAATCAGAAGAGCCTGGAAATGCTGGTGCATGGATGTGCGGCTGAGGATGCCCAGCCTGTGGCTGCTTGGCCAAGCATGGAAGCTGTGCACTAGCCAGTGAGTGGCTCCTGACAGCACTGGCTCCCAGGCACCATGCACCACATTGTGCCGGGACCCATCCCCACTTCCGTGGGGAACCATGCAGGATGGAGGAGTGGGAGTGGGATTTGCCAAGGGAATGGTGTGCTCAGGGAGGGGGAATGTAGCACAGGAGCTTGGGACTTCTTATCCAATCAGAGGCCTATCTGGCATTTGCCCCTCTTTAAATAACCATAGAATGGTGTGAATTATAATGGACTTTAAAGCTCATCCAGTTCCAACCCCCTGCCATGGCCAGGGACACCTTCCTCTAGACCAGGTGCTCCAAGCCCCATCCAACCTGGCCTTGAACACTGCCAGGGATGGGGCAGCCACAGCTTCTCTGGGCAACCTGTGCCAGGGCCTCAACACCCTCACAGGGAAGAGTTTCTTCCTAATATCTAACCTAAATCTACCATTTTTCAGCCCAAAGCCATTCCCCCTTGTCCTGTCACTACAGATCCTTGTAAAAAGCCCCTTTCCAGAATTCTTGTCAGCTCCTTTAGACACTGGAAACTGCTCTAAGCTCTCCCTGGAGCCTTCTCCAGGCTAAACAAGCCCAGCTCTCTCAGCCTGTCTCCATAGCGGAGGTGCTCCAGCCCTTGGAGCTTCATGGCCTCCTTTGGATGCACGTGAGCAGCCCCACGTCCCTTTTGTGTTGGGGTCCCAGAGCTGGACACAGGTCTATGGGGGGATCTCAGACACTGGAGTAAAGGGGGAGAATGTCCTCCCTTGACCTGCCGGTCACGCTCCTTCTGATGCAGCCCAGCATATGGGCTGGAACTATGGGGTGGGGAAGGCGGCTTCCTCTTTGGCTGTGGAAGCCACCAGGTAAGGATAGAGTCTAAAATAACTCCCTGCCTGCCTGCCAAGGGCTTCCTGCCTCACAGACGGTGGTGGGTGAAATGCTGGCGCCAGCTACCCCCACAGTGTGCCAGTGGGTACTGTGACACCCACAGTGAGAGAGAGAGGAGGGTACCCAAAGGTGCAGGGCAGCTCTGTGGCCCTGCTAGGTCCCCTTCTTACCCTGAACCTGTGGAGACGGAATGAGGAGTTGTGGGTCCATAAGGTAGTATTTGCTGGTCTCTGGCATCCCGGGGCGGGACTCCCTGCCCCGTTATGCAGGGATGCTCTGTCTGCCCGTGGTGCAGAGCTGCTTCCCTCATGGCGAGGAAGCCACTCCCGGTCAAGAGCGTTGGGCATCCCCCACCTCCACCATGGCCGTGTTTGCTCAGAGCAATCTGTGCATGGCCATCCTGCTCCACCGAGCCCCCCCCGGGCTGTGCCCCCGGCCCTTCACCCCTGCTTGCACTGTGAGGGCTGGCAGGGCTGCAGGCAGGCGCAGGGGCAGCGCTCGCCAGCCCTTTGCTGACGGCGAGGTTTTTCTGCATGAGTGGACACACCGTCGGCTAATCCCCTCGACCTGGGGTCAGGCGCCAGGGAGGCTCTGGTCCTGCTCCTGCTGCTGGCTGGGGAAGGCAGGGGACGCGGTGGTGCAGGCTGCTCCCCTGCAGAGCGGGGCTGTCTCGGGCCCCCGGCTCCTTGCAGAGAAGCCAAAAATAAATGTGTTTGCGTGGGGCGAGAACAAGTCTCCCCTTTCCCAGCGCTATTTGCGGAGACACCTGGACATGCCAGGGCAGCGAGCGTTGTTCTTGTGCCTAATGCACTCAGCCCTCGGGGCCAGGACGGGCTGGGCACCGGGGCAGGAAGGGGTCAGCTCTTCTCTGCTGCCCTGTTCCTCCGCGGACTTGCAGCTCCCACCCCTTGGCTTGCTGCGCCGCGGCTGCCAACACCGCTGCTTTGTTGCTGTGGCGTCTCCGCCTCTGCACGGCTGCGGGGCGTAACCCGGCTACCAGCACCCCCCCCCGGCCCCTCTCCTGGCAGCTCCCATCAGGACGGCGAGGAAGCGACCCTGGCTTCCATCCTTCGAGGCCATTAATATTCTCTAGCTGAAGCCACAAGTCTTGTGGGCTTTGAAATATAGTGATTATGTTCACTCTTGTGGGTCTTGGGTTTTGTCTTGCTTGGTGCTTGACCTCTCGCTATCTCTGCCATGCCTCTTCAGGGTGAAGACAAGGGTCATCTCCATACGTTTTCCTCATCCTGCTCGTGTTTGTATGTCTGCCTCAGTCCTCTTTCTGTGCCCTCCCTGCCTTTTTTAACCCCCGTTGGCCAGAGCACGGATCTTTTGCAGAAGCTTTGCAAAAAGCCCTGGGATGCCTGGTCACAGGAGAGGGAAAAAGTCACCCATGACATCCAGCCATGGAGCAGGGGCAAATAAACTGGAATGAAAGTGGCATGGGGAGCATATTTCTGCTCAGGGACAGCAGACTGCTGCTCTCGAAGTGCTCCCTTCTTGCCTGTGTCCCAGTCTCCGCTCTGCCGGGCCAGCTGGATGGATGCAGCTGGGATGCCCGGAGTTGCTCGGTGCCATCCCTGGTTGCTCCTCTGCCCCGTGCCCAGCGTGAGCTGGCACTGGAGTGTAGAACAGCTGCCTTGTGCTGCCCCATTCTGTCTGCTCCTCTTTTTGCCCTTGTTGTACTCCTTTTTGGCTCTGGTGAGGGTCACTTCTGCAGGGCAGAGACAGACCCAGGCTGAGCACTGGGAGGCTGGGTACCATGGCAGAGGTGCCAGGGGAACCCCAGGAGCCACTAGAGTTGCTCCATTGGCTTCTTGCATGGCCTTACATTGCTTTCTTTTGCAATGGCTGCTCACACATCCTCAACACACCAACCAGTCACTAACAGGGATGGGCAGCCCCCACAGCCTGGTGCCATTTCAGTCTGTATCTCAGTGGGGACTTCCAAGTCCCCAGCCCAAAAAAACTGAAGCACCTCTCCTATGAATACAGTCTGAGAGAACTGGGGGTATTCAGTCTGAAGAAGGCTCAGGGGCTTAGAGCAGCTTTACATACTAAGAAAAAGTTCTTCCCTGTGAGGGTGGTGAGACACTGGCACAGGTTGCCCAGAGAAGCTGTGGCTGCCCCATCCCTGGCAGTGTTCAAGGCCAGGTTGGACGGGGCTTGGAGCAACCTGGTCTAGAGGGAGGTGTCCCTGGCCATGGCAGGGGGCTGGAACTGGATGAGCTTTAAGATTGCTTTCAACACAAACCATTCTATGAGTTGTACCTGCAGGATGGGCAGTTGTTATGCAGCTATCACTTCCCAGCCCTTTCTCCTGGTTAATTAGTCCTGGATGCTGTAGTCATCTGGAGCATGAGTCATGCTGCCTCCAGTAGGCAGGGAACCAGTGCCCAGCCTCTCTTTGGTGCTGGGCTCGTGCCTACAGTGAGGGGCATCTGGGCAGCACCATGCTGCAGTTTCATGGTCAAGGCTGGATCCTGGGGCCAGTTGGGAAGGCCTCAGATTGAATCCCAAGGGCACGAGCCCTGCCTAAGTGCCAGCCCCAGGCAGAGCAGGTTGGGGCTGTGATGGGGGGAGCTCCATCAGCCTTGGTGCTGTGCAGCCTCCTGGTCCCCAGCAGTGTCAGGGAGCAGCAGGGGGCTATGGGCACAGGAGCTGTGCTGTGCCGCAAGGTCATTTCAATGTTGCCTGACATGGCTGGTGGCTGGATCTCGTGATTACCCCGCTGATTTGGGTTTCTTCTGACGCATCTGTTGTTTCAGAAAAAAAACATCATAAATGCCCAGGGAGGAGGGGGGGGAATCGAGGACGAGAAGTGATGCAGTCTCCAATTTCCATGGCAACGTCCTTTTCACCAGGGGATAGGAAAAAGCAGGCTCTTGTTTCCGCTGCCAGTGTAACACAAGGCATTAACCACTCTGCTGGGGCTGGGTACCCAAAAGAAAGAGCAGGGGAGGAGAGACAGGAGCTGGAGAGGGATTGGGGGAGCCCTGATGGGGCCATGGCTGCTCCCACCTCACCGTGCCAATGCGCGTGGCCTTGGGCCTGAATCCCCCAGCCATGGGGTGAAGGAAGGCTGTGATCCTCCCATACTGGTGCTGGTACTGGTTCTGGGTTCCAACAAGCAGAAAGGAGCCCAAAGGAAGGAACTGTTTCACTCACACTGCCCAGCAGGATGTTTGGACAAGACTCTGCCCGGTTCCTTTGGCTGTTGTAGGCTCTGGGGCCATGGTGCCCACCTCCTCTGCTGTGACTGAGTCTGGGAGCTCTGGACACATCTGTGGAGCTGGATGGTCGCAAGTTCTGCTTTCTATGACTGCTTCAGACTGAACCCCACACCCTTCTCCCTTCAGAAGTGGGATGCAGGTGGCAGGGTACCGTGTGTGACTGGGTGGCCTCACATTCCATTCTGTTTGCCCCTAGCTATCCTGAACCCGAAGCAGCCCAAAGAGACACCAAAAAGCTTCAGCTTTGACTATTCCTATTGGTCCCACACTACGGTAAGCATCAGGAGGCCTGAGCCTGGAGCACTGGGCTGGGGAGGGCAGGAGGACCTCCTTGCCAAATTTCTCCTTATCCCCCTCCTCTCTGCAGCCTGCAGATATCAACTATGCATCTCAGAAGCAAGTGTACCGGGACATTGGTGAGGAGATGTTGCAACATGCGTTTGAAGGCTATAATGTCTGCATCTTTGCCTATGGGCAGACGGGTGCTGGAAAATCCTACACCATGATGGGGAAGCAGGAGAAGGACCAGCAAGGCATCATCCCTCAGGTACCACCTGGTGAAAAGCTACCCATTACCCTGGCCACAGCGGGATACCCAAACTAAAAGTGGAGTGGGGAGGAAGGAGGGAAGTAGGGAAGGACCAGGGCCAGGCTTGACCAAAGTCTGATGCAACCCTGTTACAGCAGCAAGGTGCTCAATGGAGGGCAGGGGGACAATAAGGCATAACACTGGACTTCTCTGAGACTGGATAAATTAGAGTCTGGCCACACAACGTGTTTGTGAGAAGCTGCAGTCCAAGTGCCAGCCAGCAGCAGCTGTGTGTACCAAGAGCTGCTGCATGCTGGACCAGGAGGGTACCGGGAGGGGTCTGGGAATGCTGAGGCCCCCATATCAGTGTGTGTGTGGGGGGCCTGCCAGCTCCCCAGGAGCTGTCCCAGCACTTAGGGGGCTCTGTCTTTTGGAGTGAGAAGGTAGAAATCCCTGTGGCTTGGGCATTCTGCATCCTTATGATGAGGGGGGGTGAGCAGCCTGGTTCTTCTCTCTGCAGCTGTGTGAGGACCTCTTCTCCCGCATCAACGACACGACAAATGACAACATGTCCTACTCAGTGGAGGTAGGCACCCCATTGCCTGTCTAGTCCAGCTTCAGCCTCCCACCCAGCTCTGCAAGCCATGGGGGTGTGCAGACCCCTCTTTAGGGGGTCCCATCTCTGGATGTGGGTTGGGTGGGCAGGGCCTCATTCTGCCTATGAACTGAGCATCCACATGCTGCCGGTCACTAGATTTGCCCATACCCTCTGCTGTAGGTGAGCTACATGGAGATATACTGTGAGCGTGTGAGGGACCTCCTGAACCCCAAGAACAAGGGGAACCTGCGAGTAAGGGAGCATCCCCTCATGGGCCCATATGTTGAAGACCTTTCCAAGCTGGCTGTGACCTCCTACAACGATATCCAGGACCTGATGGACTCTGGGAACAAGGCCCGGTGAGTTGGGGAAGCAGGAGATGGTCATGATTTGGAGAGCTTGCAGACATCTCCAGAAGGTGCTGCCTAACTTCCATGCTTTGCTGGTCTGGCTGCTCTGAGAGTGGCAGTTGCCTCCTGTCTGAGCATTGGGTACCCCCCACTTATTTTCACCTTACCTCTTTCCTGCTCTCAAAATGCCTGGAAGCCAGCAGGAAAAGGCCTGGACTTCTGCATGCCTCCTCCCAGAGTCCTCTCCTGTTCTCCAGGCTTGCCTTTCCTGTCCTGAGATGAGCCCTGGCCCCATCGCCAGCTGCTCCAGTGTCCCTTGCAGAGTGTCAAACTTTCCTGTCCTCCTCTCCCTGCAGCACGGTGGCTGCCACCAACATGAACGAGACCAGCAGCCGCTCCCATGCCGTGTTCAACATCATCTTCACGCAGAAGCGGCATGATGCCGAGACAGACATCACCACTGAGAAGGTGAGAGCAGAGCCTGAGGGAATCCACATGAACCCAGGAAAGACTTTGTGTGCTATCAACAGCACTTGGGATGAGATGGTGCAGCCTGATAGAGGCTCAGAACCGGCTGGAGATAAGTCCCAGGCACATGCTGGTCTCACAGTCTCTCAAGGGACTGGCCCTGGACAGGATATTTGGCAGCTAGTGCCTTCCAGCTCTGCCTGCAAGGATGTTAGCCCTGCTTCTAGTCAAATCCTGGCAAGAATGACCCTGCAGAGCCCACCCTTACCTTCAGAACAGTGTCATCCGTCAAGGGGTCTTTGCTCCCTCCTTGGCTCTGTGCTGGGGCTGACAGTCTCATCTCTGCCTGCAGGTCAGCAAAATCAGCCTGGTAGACCTGGCAGGAAGTGAGCGAGCTGACTCCACTGGTGCGAAGGGCACAAGACTAAAGGTGAGAGCTGGCATGAAGTCCCATTCTGCTGGCAGGGATGCCGTGTCCAGTCCCCTCATCCTCAGCTGTGACATCTCCTTTCCTTGCCTGGTTCCTTGCCCACTACACTGCCAAAATCCTTGACAGGGTTTTGTTTGAAAGCTGCTCAGTGCTCTTGTATCAGGGTCTATGAGTCCCAGTTGGAAGGTGCTGGTTACCCAGTAAGAGCAACTGCTCTCTGCCCACCCTGCACTGGGACTTCCCCATTCCCCTGATGCACTGGGCTTTAACACCATTCTGAAATTACATGAGTGTCTGAGCTTTTCCTCTCTCCACCAGGAAGGAGCAAACATCAACAAGTCCTTGACCACACTGGGGAAAGTCATCTCTGCCCTAGCCGAAATGGTAGGTAGCTGGAGTGTAGGAGAGCAGCAGCACCATGGGGAATGGGCTCAGCTTAGCAGGGATGGGCTAGCTCTGAGGGATGGATCATCCTGGTTCCAAGGGATGGGCAGATATACCCCAAGCTGTCCCTGGGACTGGGACAAGCTGGGCTGGTGAGGATACCATCTCCACAGGAACCTGTGCCTGCTGCCCTCTGCCTGGGGCTGGGGAGCTGTGGTGGGTGCTAAGGAGGGGAACAGCCCACTGAAACAGTCTTTCTACTTTCTTTACAGGATTCAGGGCCGAACAAGGTAGGTGCTATGGCTGGGCTGGGAAAAGGAAGGTTGGTTTTTAGCACAGCTGGGTGGTAGTGGGTCACAGGGTGATTTGGGTGTGAGGCTCTGCCTGGATCCAAGCCACACTTCTAGAGCCTGAGAGCCCTCAGCATGCTTATCACCCTGTGGCTCTAGGTACCCAGAATAAAAACCCAGCATTAGCCCCCCCTAATGACCTGTGGATTTGAGCAGAGCTGCCTAAGGTCATGGTGGCTGGGCAGAGCCATCCTCCTCCACGTCCCCATGGTTGAGGACCAGCTGTCACCTTCCTTTGGAAGAAAGCAGGCAGTTTGACAGCTCTTCCCTCCACTCTCCATCCCCAGAACAAAAAGAAGAAGAAGACAGATTTCATCCCTTACCGGGACTCAGTGCTGACCTGGCTACTGCGAGAGAACCTGGGTGAGGAAGTGGGTGGGAGATATGGGCTTGGTGGTGGGCATGCCTGCCAGGTGAATGGTGATGCCTGGCGTGGGACCAGCATCTTCCTGATGGAGGTGTATCTCTCTGGGCAGGGGGCAACTCCAGGACAGCCATGGTCGCTGCTCTCAGTCCTGCTGACATCAACTACGATGAGACCCTCAGCACTCTCAGGTAGGAAGAATTACCATTGTACCTCCACAGTGGTCAAGGGTAGGGGTGGTCTATGAAATCCAGGCACTGCCACATGCTCTCCTCACCTCTGTGGCATCCCTGGCTGGCGAGTGGGGAACCTGCAACCTCAGGCAAGAGCCCAAAGGCTTGTCCTGGTGCTGGGATCCTCCAGAGGATCACATGCTGGAGGGGCTTGGCAGCACTCCTGCTTGCCCAGCACGTGGGAGTTTGCCCTGCTTCTGCTGCTGCTCAGGGCTCTGCCCTTCCCTAGGTACGCTGACCGTGCAAAGCAGATCCGCTGCAATGCTGTCATTAATGAGGACCCCAACAACAAGCTCATCCGGGAGCTGAAGGATGAGGTGGCACGCCTGCGTGACCTTCTCTACGCCCAGGGCCTTGGGGACATCATTGACAGTAGGTACCACCCGGTGCTCCCTGGCAATGGCTCCAGACAGCAGGCTGGAGTCCCCCCTGCCTGCGGGGCCAGCATCCCTGCAGCTGCCCCGCATCCTGCTCTGCTGGCCACGTGGCAGCATCATGCTGCCCATGTGTGTCTGGGGTGCTTCTGGAGAGCCCCTGTGTGCACATTTGCAACCCCCATACCACTCCTGTAAGCAGGAAGAGCTGCTTTATACCAGCAGATCTCCCCTTCTCCCCTTCCCCCTCCTGTCTTCAGCATCCCATGCCAGGCAGAGGTTCATGGGGCTGTACCTGCCTGTGGCCACTCCTCTGTGTGTTTTCAGATATCCTACTGAGATGAACCCACTCTTGTTCTGTTCTCACTGTCTTACTCCTGCTCCCTGCCCTCTCTCTCTTTCTTAGCCCATCCTGCTGCAGGAGGATCCAAATGTGTGTATTCCCCATCACTGGTACTCTCTGTTGCTTCATAGCTTTTGGGAGGTGTAGGCTGCGCCTGGGGGCACCTATGCAGCATGGGGAAGGGCTTCCGTAGCCAGCCCCAGCTGATCATGGAATTAACTAGTTTGGAAAAGACCTTTAAGATCATCAAATCCAGCTGTTACTTGCCTACAGGCTGGCTGTCTCCAGGGAGCAGGCAAAGGGGATGGTGGCAGTCATGGTTAGCACCTGGGCTGAGCATAGTGCTTGGACGGACCAGCATCTTCCCCCTCTGCTGTGCTTAAGGCCTGATCCCCGTGGGGACTCCTTCCTCCGTACTGTCATGAGGATTTCTGTCGCTGCTGCTGCTTCTGCTGACATTGAGGCTCTTTGGGACTGGAGCCCAGCACAGTGCTTGGGTGGGCTGGTAGGGTGCTCTCCTGATAGAGGGATGCGTGGGGATGGCCAGTAGGTTTTTGCCTGTGGATAAGCACTATCCCCCATCCAACCCTGGGCCAGGCAGTGCAGCCAGACTACGGTGAGTCCACTAGGAGATGGGGACCTGCCCCCTCCCCTCCTGGCTCAGCTTCCCCAGACACAGGCTGATAGAGATGGCTGGCCAAACTACACCCGATAACCTGTGCCATGCCTGCCTCTGGTACAGCGTGCTGAGCCCCTGCAATTGGAGACTAGAGGAGCATCTCCTTATGCCTGGGTCCCTTTGCCACAGGGTCTGATGGCAGCTGATTACCAGTGCCTGTAATGGGAGTGTTGCCACCTTGCTCTCATTTTTCTTTCTCTGGATGCCTGGCCAGGGTCATGTTCCAACATGCCAGGGGTTGGACTCTGCCAGGAAGGGGGCATCCCACGGCTTCTCCTGTTCCATCCTCTGGACCCTTTTGTAGGGCATAAGGCCACCAACTCTCCTGCCCTTCCTTTCTCATTCCCTGCCACCAGATCCAGCTAATCTGGGGCAGCTGGACAAGGAAAATCATCTGTGCTGTGTCAGTGGGGGAGGACAAGAGGGACAGTGGCACTCTTGGGAGGGAGGTTGATAATAGACCTGATGGCTGCTGGATCTGGTGTTTCCAAAAAGCATTTACAAGAGTCTAGGAAGTCTCCAGGGCTGTTGTTGGGAGGCTGCCTGGGCTGGGGGAGACATGCATATGCCCTTACTCTGCTGCTGCCTATGCTGCTGTGCTGTTGCATGTGCTTTTTCCTTGTAATTCCTGGCTTTTTTCTCAATGCATCCAGCCACTTTTTTTTTTTCCCAACAGCTTTTCTTGTCTCTGTCTTTCTCTTTCTCTTTCTCTCTCTCTTCCTGTCCGTGTGTCTTTCCCTGGCCCATCCCTCCTTCCTCACCCGTAGATGTGTCCGACTTTGAGAACAATAATGATGCTAGAGGGACAGAGCTGAGTCACCGCCATGACAATCTCTCCACAGTGACCAATGCCATCGCTGGGATCAGCCCCTCTTCATCCCTGTCAGCCTTGTCCAGCCGTGCAGCCTCTGTCGCCAGCCTCCATGAACGCATCATGTTTGCTCCAGGCAGCGAAGAGGCAATCGAAAGGCTCAAGGTAAGAGACTGGTGCCCAGCACTGTGGAGGCCTCAGCAAAATGTTCTTGCACTCAGGCTTGTGAAGGGCGCCCGGTATTTTCTGGAAACCCATTTGGGAATGTTCATGAGAAGCAATGCTAGGCTGTGCTCTTGCAGAGCAGACAGACCCAGAGTTGCCCAGTGTTCTGGATTTCCAGATGGGAGAGGACTTGGCATGGTAGGGTGCTGCTGTCTTCCCTGTGGGGTGACTGCTGCCTTTGCCCTGTGGGATGGGCACTCCTGGCTTGGGATGGGTATTCCTGGCTCAGCATGGCAGAAGAGCAGACTGGCAGCAAGGGGATGGAGAGGCTGGTCTTTGTTCCTCTTTGAGGATAGGGATGATGGAAAGATGTGGGTGAATGTTGCTGTGGCTCCTGTAAACCAGCCTGAAACTTGGACCAGTGTCCCACTGCGGCATGCTGGCCAGAGCCAGGCAAGAGCAGGAAGGTGTGCTGCCTGGAGGATGTCCTAACCCCTGATAACCCTCTGCTTGCCAGGAAACAGAGAAGATTATTGCAGAGCTGAATGAGACATGGGAGGAGAAGCTGCGTAGGACAGAAGCAATCCGGATGGAAAGGTGGGTGGGTTGGACTGGGATGGGATTGCAAGGGATGGCATGGGGTGGGGGTCCTCAGGCATCTCCCCTCCTCCCTTCTTGGGGCACCTGGCAACTTGACTGTCTGGCTGTACCTGGGCACACCAGTGTCCACCACATTAGCCTCTACAAACATTGTCTGCTCTGAGAAACCCTCCTGAGACATGAAAAGAGCTGAAGCAAGCCCTACAGCTGTGATCTATGGGGCAATCCCATGAGCTCAGGTCCTGTCCTGGGCTTGTCTAGAGCTGGCTCCAGGGACTCATGGGGCTTTGACAGGCTCTTTTTTCCCTTGCTCCTTCAGGGAAGCGTTGCTTGCCGAAATGGGGGTGGCCATGAGGGAGGATGGAGGCACCTTGGGTGTTTTCTCTCCTAAGAAGGTAGGATCATCTTAATCTCTTCTTCCTGGCAAACAAGGGCTGATTTGTAACCCCACAGCCCCTTCCAACCTGCCCTGTCACTGCTGGCCAGCCCCAAATATTTTCCTAGCCTTTCCTCCGAAACAGATAGGGGAAATCACAGTGTTGACTCTGCTGGGTACGAACATCATTAGAAACACATGGCTAAATGTACAGCTCTCATTGCCTGGATGTTGTGTCTGCTCAAGTGGGGCTTTGCTGTGTTGGACTTCAGTGTTAGCTTACAAAAATCCATACTTTGGGGTATTTGAAATTGCTGCCCCTGAAACTGGCAAGTCCTTGTTGACAAATGTGGGTGCAGAAATATTCTGTACTCTTTACTGCTTGTAGCATGCTGGAAGGTATTTTCTAAGCAAATACCGGCCATGCCCCGAAGAGTTTGTGTACCAGTGAACCCTGCCAAGCACCAGTTATAGCACATTGCTGCCCCTTGCTCGTCTGCGTAACCATCGTGTGGCCAGACACCTTAGTAGATGTGTGTGTCCCCAGCTGAGGTGGTGACACTCGGTGATGAAGGCTTCAGGACCTTCCCCTTGCCTGCCTTGGTGTGGCTTTGAGGACAAATCTCTACCCTCTTATCTTTGTTTCTCATTCTTGTTTCAGCTGCTGCTTGTCAGGACCCCAGACCTTTGCATACAAAGCATGGGGGTTTATTCCCCAAAGCAAGTTAGTCTGGGAGGTGGGGTTTTGCTGTCGTGGTCTTGGTTCCTCCTTGCTCTTCAGCTGTCTGGGAGGTGGAAACTCCTCTGGCTATTCCAGTGGCTGGCGAGGAAAGTTAGCATTGATAGCATGCAAAACTCCATTTTAATAAGGGCAAAGCGGGGCAGGACTTCATTGTCCTGCTCTATGCCACCGCTGGGGTGGTTATGTCTCCAAGGAGCCCAGTGGAAGGTAGAGCATCTGCCTTCTGCTAGCCAGCCTCACCATTCTGGAAAAAAACTGTAAGCTGAAGGAATCTCAGGCCCTGGGGCTGTGTGTCTCCCCAGGAGGGGCCTGAGGTTAAATGTTACAGCCAACTTAGTCCTGTCAGCCACCATGGAGAAGAGCCTGCATTTCCCTTGACCTCCAGTTCTTCTGCACTATTTGGAGTGAGTCTCTCCTATCAGCCAGGGTTTGTAGCACTGTTGTGAAGGGGAAACCTCTGTCTGCCTGCCAGGTGTCAGTGGGCGGATAAGATGTTTCTTACGGTCTCTTCTTATTTCTGGGAAACTCAGAACTTCACCTACTGATGCTCCCAGGACTTTTCCTGTTGCCTGAAGGTGCAATCTCAGCAGCTGATGATGGGGTGAGCCAAGCTAGCTGCAGCCAGAGAGACCTGTGGTTGGGGGAGAAACCTCCTCTTGTTAAGAGCAAAGTGGTTTGTGATCCAATGGAAGAAAGTGATGGAGGGAACTGTTAGGAAGGAGACCAGGGTGTTAAATTCAGCATGAAGATATGGCTTCAGGTCTCTACTACTTCTGGTTGAACATCTGGTCTGGGACCTGCTCTTTTGAGTGCTTCATGTGTCCTTGTGCCATCAGTGGAGGAAAACAGGCACTTTTAGCTCCTCTCATCCTAAACCAACCTCTGCATGGGACATGTCTCTGCCTCAGCCACACTGTCCACAGCACAGCTGGATGTTATGGTGAGGTAAGGGCCTGTGGACACACAGTGCAGGCGAGCAGGGTCCTGCCCCAGGAGACACTAAGCCATATCAGCGGCTCCCCATGGGAATTGTTTGGCTTCATGCTGGGCCTGTTTGGAACATAAGTTTCCAAAGGCAGCTGGGAAAAGGCTGTCCAGGGCTCAGCCCTTTGAGGAGGAAAGTAAGGAGGCATGTGGAGGCAGGTCATCCTCATCCCAGCTGCTTGGTTCACTTCGGTCCCCTTGAAAAGTACCTGCCTCACATGCTGTCCTGGGGCTGCAGACAGCAGGAGAGCCCATACTAGGGGCAGCGTGAGGTCCTTTGGGAGCATCCCTCAGCATCTGGATAGACAAGGTGTACTGGTGTGACTCCTTGTTTATCTCTCCCAGACACCCCACTTGGTCAACCTGAATGAGGACCCGCTAATGTCTGAGTGTCTTCTCTACTACATCAAGGATGGGATAACAAGGTGAGGGCCAGGTCCTGTGGAGCAGTGGGAACCTAGCCTACATCTTGGTGCCTGACTTGCTGGGTGGGCAGCTGGGTGACAGCTGTCCCCAGGCTGGGCACCATTCTCAGGCCATCCCCAAAGTGCCATAGCCATGTGGGAAAAACATGTTTGAGTATAATCTTGTTAGGGATGTTGGTCCTGCTGTGTACCAAGGGCTGCTTCTGTCAATCCCAAGGATGGTTTTGGGGGGAGGCCCTGGGAGGGGCTGCTTTAAGGAAGATTCAGGCTTGGGTTTCTCCCTGGCAGGGTTGGCCGGGAAGATGCCGAGAAGAGGCAGGACATCGTTCTCAGTGGGCACTTCATTAAGGAAGAGCACTGCCTTTTCCGCAGTGACAACAAAACCGGTGGTGAAGGTATTCCTTGTCTGGAGGGGCTCCACCTCCCCACAGACCCTAATCCCTCTGCATGTCCCCAGAACCTGGCCACAGGCAGTGGTCCTGCCCTCCTCAGACTAGGGGGCCTATCCTGCATAGCCGTGGCCTCTCCATACTTTCAGAGTGAGACCTAGCTGGGAGGGAAGCCCATGCAAGGCATGTGGAAGCTGCCATGGTAAGCAAGCCAGAGAGATCAGGGTGGGACAGAAGAGCAGACCATAGCAGAGAAGGAGCAAAGACCACACCACAAACCAGCAGGAACTTGAGGGTGAAAGGGCTTTGGGAGACAAGCCTGGGGAGGCTGGAAATGCATGCTGGAGGCTCTTATCTCCTCTCACATCCAGTCTCCAGCTGCTTTTAGTCGTTGGGACTGCTCTGATTAACCCAAGGGTGGCCAAGCCCTGTTGGTTGCCTGGGGTGTGAGTGCTGCCAGTGGGTACCCTGGTGTCCCCTTACTTCATGCCTGGGGTGCTGGCTGGGGCAGCTTACCCTTTCTGAGCTTGCAGGAGCTGTGGAGTAAGGGACGCAGGATTTATCCCTCTACTTCCAACTTATCTTTTGTTCCTCTTTTCCCCTCTGGCTGTTTCTCCAGTAATAGTGACCCTGGAGCCCTGTGAAGGTGCTGACACTTACGTGAATGGCAAAAAGGTGACGGAGCCCAGCATCCTGCGCTCAGGTGGGTCCCCACAGCTGGCATGCCAGCACTGCTCTAACCCACCTCCCTCTGTCTCACAGGGGCCCTGCACTAAACCCATGCCCTTTCTCCCCTCATGCATCCCTGTAGGAAACCGCATCATCATGGGGAAGAGCCATGTCTTCCGCTTCAACCACCCCGAGCAGGCTCGGCAGGAGCGGGAGCGGACCCCGTGTGCCGAGACCCCAGCTGAGCCTGTAGACTGGGCTTTTGCCCAAAGAGAGCTGCTGGAGAAGCAGGGCATCGACATGAAGCAGGAGATGGAGCAGAGGTGAGGGCACAGGGGTTGCGGTAATGAGGAGTCGGGTATCCACCTCCAGGTTGGTCATACTCCTTCTCCATTCCTCTCAGGCTCCAAGAACTGGAGGACCAGTACCGGAGGGAGCGGGAGGAGGCAAACTATCTTCTTGAGCAGCAAAGGCTGGTAGGTGTCCAGGACCTTGCTCCTTCTTAGGCTCTTCAGGCATGTCTGAATTCATGGAAGATGTTTGCAAGGGTTGGTTCTGAGTGTCCTAAAAATAAGGGCAAACCTGTTGTTCCTGGGGTTGTCCCCATAAACACGGATCCAGAGGAGGAAGGATGCCAGGTTCCTCTGGGGCGGGGAGCAGGGGGAGAAGTGCTATGTGGCTGCATGGAAGGAGGTCATACCTTGTGGGTTGCATCATCCCTCTCCCTGCTTCCCCCAGGACTATGAGAGCAAATTGGAGGCTTTGCAGAAGCAGATGGACTCTAGGTATTACCCTGAGGCAAATGAGGAAGAAGAAGAACCTGAGGATGAAGGTGAGGGCTATGTGCCGCCACAGGGTTTTGATGCTTTCTGCAGAAGAGTGGACTGTGGGTCCCCTGGGCACCTCTGTGCCAATATGCTCCCTCCCAGTGGTGGGGTGACTGTCCCTCTGTGCCCCCACAGTGCAGTGGACGGAGCGGGAGTTTGAGCTGGCCCTCTGGGCCTTTAGGAAGTGGAAGTGGTACCAATTCACCTCCCTCCGTGACCTGCTCTGGGGCAATGCCATCTTCCTCAAGGAAGCCAATGCCATCAGTGTGGAGCTGAAGAAGAAGGTGGGTGCCTGGGGCTCCTCTCTGGCTTGCTGCAGCACCAATGGCAGAAGCCAGAAGCATGGGCAGCTAGGGAAATGCTGAGGAAGAGCTTACTGCTCCTGGAGCTTGCTGTACTCACAGGTGGCTCACTGTCTCCCTCTACCCCTCTTCAGGTCCAGTTCCAGTTTGTTCTCCTCACGGACACGCTGTACTCACCTCTCCCTCCTGACCTGCTGCCTCCTGATGCTGCCAAAGACCGGGAGAAGCGGCCATTCCCCCGGACCATCGTGGCTGTAGAGGTGCAGGACCAGAAGAACGGGGCAACGCATTACTGGACCCTGGAGAAGCTGAGGTGGGTGAATGATGCCCACACCAGGGAGGGCTTGGATGGCTTCAGCCCAGTTTATCACTGCTGCCCACTGCATTCCCCTCTGCCTGCAGGCAACGCCTGGACCTGATGCGTGAAATGTATGACCGTGCAGCAGAAGTGCCTTCCAGTGTCATTGACGACTGTGACAACGTGGTGACCGGCGGAGATCCTTTCTATGACCGCTTTCCCTGGTTCAGGCTGGTGGGCAGGTGAGCACTTCTGCTCCTTGTTAAGCACAGCTGGGACCCGCAGGCAGCCTGCAGGAGGAAGCACTGCTGGCATTCACCTCTCTGGGGCTGTGCGCTGGAAGGATGTGTTGTCCCCACACAATGGTGGTCGGGGCCCATACTGTCTGCGATGGCTCTCCTCCGCGTTGGCTGCTGGGACCCCAAGGGACCTGCAAGCCCCTGACAATGCTCCTGCTGCCTGCCCTAACCCAGTGCTGTGAGACATGGGCTCTTGGCTTGCTGACAGCGGGAGGTGGGGGACCCGCAACTGTCCAGCAGGCCAAGAGCCTGTGTTGTTGTGACCTCTGCGAACATGAGCACGTGTTGGTGTTGAGTATCTGTCTGTCTGGTATGTGCCGCGTGTCTCACTGCACCTCCCGCATGCTGGTTAGAAGGGTGCCGTGCCAGCAGCAACAATGGGCTACCCTGGAGAGTGGGTCTGCCTTGGCGGGCAGGGGGAGCAGGGGGCTGAGCCGCATGCGCGTGGAGAGATTCCCTTTGGCGGCAGGGGTGGCAGCGAGCCTCAGCAAGGGGAATCCCCACAGTTTGCACCAGTTCCTTGGCTCACTCTTTTCTCCACCCTTTATAGCTGACGGTGGTTGGTGGCTTCCTTTTGGAGACACACTGGATGGGCAGGTCTTCCTGACGTCCCTTGCTTTAAGCAGAAAAACCCACTCACCCCAAAACCTAACCAGGAGAAAAGCAAAACAACCTAGAAAAAACCCCAAAATTCCTTTTCTTGCTCTCTCTGTTTGGAACAGCTGGTGTTAACCTGTCTTCTATCTTGTTGTACTAACCTTAGTTCAGATATCTCTGGCTGCAACAGCTCTCCTCTTTTCAACACATGCATGAGCGAGCGCATGGCTGATCTCACCCCCTCCCCTACCTTCTCGAACCCCGACTCCGACATCACCGAGCCTGCTGACGAGCAGCACCAGGGGCAGGAGGAGGAGGAGGAGGAGGCGGAGGACCTGGAGGAAGACATCTTTCCGGAGTGCCCACTGTGTGATGGCCGGGATCCGTTTTACGACCGCTCCCCCCTGTTCAGTTTAGTAGGAAGGTTGGTGAGGTTTTAGGAGAGCATGCCGGGAAGGAACTAGCTCTTTCGCATGAGAGAACTGCTTTCGGACATGACTCCCACCTCCGAGGCGTGCTGGAGGTGCAGGGGGTGGGTGGCCAGCTGTCCGGGATTGCTGCCAAGCCTGGGGCACCCAATGGGGCAACAAGTTGCCCACCGAGGTAGGGCTGTGACAAGCATTGAAGCAGTAGGGGAGAGCAGGAGGAGTCAGATAACATCAACTCCACTGGAGACCCTCTAGGCAGGTCCCTCTTTGGGCAGCCCCCACAAAGGGAAGCTCTCCTGCATCCCTGGCACTGAAGCAGCCAGTAAAGCTGCATGGTGGTCTTGGTCTTGGGTACTTTTGTGGACCTGGCCCAGGGTGACTCCTTGCAGTGCTGCTGGCTGGGGACATACAGGCATTTTGAAGCCATGCATGCCTCTGACACCGGCTTGGCCATCTTGGCTGAGTTGGTCAGTGTGACACCCCCCCCCCAGACATGAGGCTTGGATGTCCCCAGGCAGTTGAGGACAAAGCTGATGGGTGAAAGGGTAGACCAGCGTGCAGGAGGGAGAGGAGGACTCTGAAAAGAGGTGTTTTCTCTCACTGCATGTACCCAATGCTTGGCTTGCGGCCATCCCTGCCAACTTGGAACAGGAGATGTTCAGGAAGGCCATGGGGACCTCGGTACAGGCTCCAACTCTTCCTCAGCTCCAGCCAAGAGCAAGAGCTTTGAGTTTTCATACCTGTTGGCCAGGAGATGCCTGTGAGCTCCATCGGTCTTAGCCTATAGAAACTTACCAGCTACCAAATCCAGTCTAGATCTGCCTATCCCCAAGATGGGATGTGGTTGCTGCCAGCTCTGCTCCAGGGTTTTCCCAAGGTGATGTGTGCCCAGAGCTCGTCCTGGAGCCTCTGACCCATGCAGGAGCAAGAGGGTCTCATGACAGTGAACCTCTCCCTCTTGGGGCTGCTCCAACTGGGGTGGAGCTGCAGCAGTGGAACTTTCTTCCTTGGTGTGCTAAAGCCAGGCTCAACGCTGCCAGGCAGAGTATGAGCAGTGAGGTGGGGAGGAGCAGGGCCAGTGTAGGCAGAGAGGGCGGAGGTGGGATAAGAGTCCTGCAGCCTCAGACCGAAAGAGCTGGGTTCTTCCCCTTTTTTTTTCCTTTTTCCCTTATTTTAAAAAACAAAACGACCAACACATCAAAAAACCCCAAAACTCTTGGGGGTGCTTCAAAAAAACCAAACAAGGCCCTGTGGCAGCAGCCCCACTCCATGCCGGGGACACATTCCCTGGAGCTTGGCGCATTCCGACTTCTTTTGAGTCTGCCCTGGGTTTGGCTCTCCACGCAGCAGCTCCGCCGGCCACATTTCTTGTGAAGTGTGCTTGGATTGGTTTATGATTGGATCCTTGTATTTGATTTTTTCCCCTTTCCTTTCTTTTTTCCTTTAAGGTTTTTGGTTTGGTTTATTTTGGTTTGGTTTGGTTTTGTTTTTTTTTAGCTGCTGGCTCTGTCTCTCCAAAGCTTTAGCTAAAATTGGGGTTATTTCACTTTTGTCTTCCTTTGGAAAGGCTTTTCTTTGGTCTGAGCATGCCATCTTTGCACCTCACCAATCTTGTGGTTAGTGTCCCTGCCCTCCTTCCTCTAGTGACACACATGTCCCCCTCCTCCTTCCCTCCTCCCCCTCTTCCCTTCCTCTCTTTCCTCCCCCCTCCACCTCCTTGGCTTCAACACCAGGTGCCCTGCTGTTTCAGGACGGTGGATGCACCCAGATCCATGCACTTTCAAGACCTATCCATGGCCACAGGGCCACACGAGAAGCCCTGGCCCACTCCAGCCACCTGTCCCTGGTGGCCTCAAAGACACGGAGTGAGATTGCCCCAGCAGGAGACAGTGATGGGGCATCGCCTTTGCTTCAAAACTTGAATCCTTGGAGATGATTTGGGTGGAAAAAGCCTCACGCAGTGGTTGGTAGTCAATGGGATTCACCAGAGCAAGAGGGAACCTCCAGAGTCTGGGGCTTGGGCTGCAAGTATGGGGCTGAGGCCTCCTGCAAGAGCCCACTGGGCCACCTTTGGGTGCTGTTGGATGTCTGCAATGATGTCTGCAAGGAAGAAAGCACTGCCAGGTGCCTGGAGATGCAGAGAAGCAGAAGTGTCCTGGCTGGCCCCATGACACCTGAAGACACTGCATGTCAAGACATTGGTGGGTGCCCTGGGGAAGGGTGCCATGCACCCTGCACCCTCTTGCTGGGAAGAGTAGTTGGCACCACTCAGCAGTGAGCTTGATGCCAAAGGCTATGTAGGTGACTTGTCACTGCTGAGGGCATGGCAGCCACCATCACCAGAGTGCCAGGAGCCAGTTGAAGAGCGAGCCAGCTGGCGGGGAGGTTGAAGAAGGCAGCAAGAGGAGTCAAAACATGTGAGAAACAGGGAGCTGCAGCCTGACAGGAGTTGTCAGCAGCAACATGGGGCAGCTGTCACATCATGCTGAACCCCAGTGTGGCCCCTTGCCTGTGATGTGCTGGTGTGGAGCCTGGGGTCCTGAAGTCATACACGAGAAGGGATGGGGTCAGGGGGACACTTGCCACCAATGCTGCCAGCCATGTCGTGCAGCAGGGCAAAGCCACCAGCAGGCCGCAACACTGCGGGCAGAGCAGGCTCATCTCTGGAGGCTTCTGGCCTCCAGCCAGGACCTCCCCCTCTCCTCTCCTTCACACCCGCTGGTCTCTACCTCCCTCATCACCCTCCTTTCCCCCACCCCGCCTTGCCCCTGTCCCCCTCGGTGATTCCGCAGCTGCCCCCAAGCCATGTCGCAGCACCTCCTGCCCTAGCGCTCCAGCTCTCCACCACAGAGAAGGTCCTCTTCCCTCCCAGCTTCACGGTGGCACCAGCGCAGCCCCCCTCCCCTCCCCGCCCGCCACGGAGGTGACAGCCGGAGAGGTAGGCAAGGCCGGTCTGCTTCGTGGTGCTGCCCATGGCACGCTGCCCGCTGCCTGCCCGCTGCCCGTTCCCGACCTTTCCTGGCTGGCCCTGGCTGCCTTCTCTTTAGTTTTGCTTTGCAGCGCCGTGGTTGCGCCGTGAGCGGTGACCTGGGATCCCGGCCGGCGCCGGCCATGCCACTGCGCCTGGGCACCCGCGGGTGGGAGCAGTGACCGCTCTCCCCCCCCGTGTTGTGTGTCCCTCCCCCCTTCCCCTCACTGGCAGGGCCTTCGTCTACCTGAGCAACCTCCTCTACCCTGTGCCCCTGGTCCACCGCGTGGCCATCGTCAGTGAGAAGGGCGAGGTGAAGGGCTTCCTGCGTGTGGCAGTCCAGGCCATCTCAGGTAGGAGGGGGACCCCCCCCAAACATGTGCCCCTCACATCCCCCACACCCCCCGTGCTGGCTGACCCCCATCCCTCCTCCAGCGGATGAGGAAGCCCCTGACTATGGCTCTGGCGTGCGGCAGTCGGGGACGGCCAAGATATCCTTCGATGACCAGCACTTTGAGAAGGTATGGTGGCAGCTGGCTCTTGGTGGGTGCCTGGGTACCACAGACCCCTTGCCTGCCATGGCAGCACTCCCTCATGGGGACCACCAGGCTCCTAGAGGTGCAGGCATCACCCTGCTCTTGACTGTGTCCTAGGGCAGGTGCTGTGGGGTGGGTAGCTGGAGATGCCCTGCTGCTCAGGGCAGTGATGAGCTGTGTGAGCAGAGCCACCCTGGACAACACCAGCATCCCTTAGCCCCACAGTGGAAGGTGTCCCTGACATTGGCAGGGGGGTTGGAACTGGATGATCTTTAAGGTCCCCTCCAACCCAAACCATTCTATGATTCCATGATTCCTGGTGCAGTTCCAGTCAGAGTCATGCCCAGCTGTGGGGATGTCTCGCTCGGGGACCTCCCAGGAGGAGCTGCGCATTGTCGAAGGCCAGGGGCAGGTCAGCGACGTGGGTCCCTCTGCTGATGAGGTCAACAACAATACCTGCACAGGTGAGGCAGTGCTGACAAGTGGCTGGGGAGCAGCCTCCTCTCCTGACACCCAGCCTCTTCCACCCACCTGAGCATCAAAAGCCCATTGCCCTAGTGCAGGGCTGCTGGCAGATGCTGGGGGGTGCGATGCCTCACCTTACTGAGGACTTACTGAGGACCCTTCCCTCCCTGCAGTGACACCAGAGGACCTTCTCTTGGACAGCCCAGAGAAGTCTGTGTCAGAAGGGCCACTGGAGACGGCTCTGGACCACTTGAAGCTGGGCAGCATGTTCACATTCCGTGTGACAGTCTTGCAAGCCTCCAGCATCTCTGCAGAATACGCAGACATCTTCTGCCAGTTCAAGTGAGTCCCCTATGCCCCTCCAGCCCTACATCTCCCACTGCGCTCTGGTCATTGCCTTGGGGTGGTGATGAATGTAGGGGAGCCCCAGAATCTCTGAGCCCTTCAGGGATGGGAGGCAAACCCAAAGGCTGTGGGATGAGCCCATGCACTTGTCTGGTACCTTCTCTGGTTTCTGGAGAAAGACAGGGAGAGGCTCCCACCAGGTTCGAGGGATTCTGTGCCAGCCTAAGGTATTGAGGGGAACTCTTGTCCTAGCCTCTTCCATCTCTCTCCTCCCTGCTCCAGCACATCCCTATCCCACAGCTCCTGAGTCTCTTTCCTTCCCTCTGCAGCTTCATCCATCGCCATGACGAGGCCTTTTCAACAGAGCCCTTGAAGAACACAGGACGGGGGCCGCCACTGGGCTTCTATCACGTCCAAAATGTGAGTACCTCTGCCCTGCCCACATCCCCTCACCCCTATGGCTGCTATGATCTCTGCAGGGCTGTTGGCTGGATCTTCTCCCCAGAGAAGATAGTCAGAGCTGCCTAGCTAAACCAGCCTTAGACAAAGTGGATGTGTGGGGCAAAGAGCAAAAATCTGCCACCCCAAAAGGCTGGGATTTCACAACAGTGGTCTTTGTGGGAAGAGCATCACTGAGCCACAAGGAAGGGGGTGGGTGAGGGTTGCAGGGGATCGGACAGGCTTGCACCCTTCCACTTCCCCAGTGCTGTTGCTGGCTGCATCCCTTTCCCAGCTGAACTGTGCTGTTGATGGCTCTTTCTCTTCTAGATTGCTGTGGAGGTGACCAAATCCTTCATTGAATACATCAAGAGCCAGCCTATTGTATTTGAAGTCTTTGGGCACTACCAGCAGCATCCCTTCCCACCCCTCTGCAAGGATGTCCTGAGGTGGGTGCACCCTGGACTGCTCCAGCCGCTGGGTGCCACTAGAGCACCTGGTACAGCTGGCTTCCTGGGGACCTGGAAAAGGGGGCTAGGTGGTGGGAGGGGGTGGCCCTGGGGTGTAGGTGAGGTTGGCTGGTTCAGGGGTCCTTGTGGATGCTTTAACTGAGACAGTTCTCTCTCCAGCCCACTGAGGCCATCCCGGCGCCACTTGCCCCGTGTGATGCCACTCTCCAAACCAGGTAGGGGATTTGGCCTCCTGCTTCTCTGCCCACCCATAGTCCCTGTGCTAGGTACAGTGTCCCCTTCCCTAAGGGAACCAGTTAGAACCCCAGGGCACCACAAAACGTACTGTGGACCAAAACGTACTACCACCAGGGACACCCTAAAGGCCTGCTCCCATTCCTGCATTACCCAGATGATACAAATCCCCCTTCCCACCTCCTGTGGAATCTCAAGGAGGAGGCTACCCACCCTGGATGGCTCAGCAAGGGGTCAGCAAGGTCCCTGAGATGGGGCTGTTCCCCTCTATGCACTCCCTCCTTCCTTGCTGCCACCTCCATGTGTCTTCCTGTGGCCCCTGCCTGCTCTGCCTGTATCCTGCTTGCCATCAGACACTCCAGATGCCAGCAGCAAGATCACCCTTTAAGCTGTCTTTCCAACTTGCCATAGTGCCTGCAACGAAACTGAGCACCATGACTCGGCCCAGCCCTGGCCCATGCCAGTGCAAGTATGACCTGATGGTCTTCTTTGAGATCTGTGAGCTGGAAGCCAATGGCGAGTAAGTCCTGCTGGAAAGGGGAGTGGGAAGGAGAGGGAGGTGGCACAGTAATTTGGTCAGTGCTTGACACCTCTGCACAGGCTGATGGGGTTCTGTGTCATGCCATGATCCTCTCTTCCAGCTACATCCCTGCTGTTGTGGACCACCGTGGAGGCATGCCATGCCATGGAACCTTCCTCCTCCACCAGGTACTCCATCCCTGAGATGCTGTTCTGGGTCTAACTCCTGCTAGGAGCTTTGTTAACCCCTATCCATTCTCTCTGGTCTTGCGGGTCTCAGGGCATCCAGAGGAGGATCACTGTCACCTTGGTGCATGAAACAGGCAGCCTCATCCGCTGGAAGGAAGTGCGGGAGCTGGTTGTAGGTAAGCCAAGCTAGGTTGGATAGGCTGTGAGCAACCCCCACCCCACCGAGCTCCCAAGCATCCTCTTGGTCTGTTTCTCACCTGTGTTCCTATGTGGAGCTTTTGCACCTGCCTTGTCTCCTCTCCTGCCCCACAGTAGCAAAGCTACCAGAAGGTGACACTGGGACAGTGTGGGCAGGATGCCTTGGTCCTGGGTATCACATGCAAGAGCTGTATTAGGGCTTCTGGCACCAAGTGGACAAGAACTGGGAGGCTGCTGTCTGTAATGGGGGGGTTACTGGGGCGATGCAGACAGGTGAGCTGCCCACTTCCTGTAACCTGAGAGGCATCCTGTAAGGGTGGTGAGGCACTGGAATGGGTTGCTGATGGAGGTTGTGAATGCTCCATCCCTGGCTGTGTTCAAGGCCAGGTTGGACAGAGTCTTGGGTGACACGGTTTAGTGTGAGGTGTCCCTGCCCATGGCAGAGGGATTGGAACTAGATGATCTTAAGGTCCTTTCCAACCCTAACTATTCTATGATTCTATCCCTGTGTTACACTTGCAGGTCGGATCCGGAACACCCCAGAAGCAGATGAGTCTCTCATCGACCCCAACATCCTGTCCCTGAACATCCTCTCCTCTGGGTACATCCACCCCTCCCAGGATGACCGGTGAGTGCTGCTGCTTCTCTTGTTCTTCCTGCACTGTGGTGAGGGCTGGAAGGGGAGACATGGGGAGCCTCTCAGTCCCTCTGGAGGGTCCTGCTGACCTGTTGCTGCCTTGGGAGGTACTTTTCTGGAGCTGCAGAGGGTCTTGGGGTTCAGGGTTGCCAGACTCCTCCCTCCTTCTCCCCAAGGCCTCCCTGCACTAGGTTTTGGCATGAAAGGGAATTTGGGTGGTGATGCTGCTCTCTGTTGGTGGCTGTAACTGCCTGGCACATAGAGCCGGTTGGTACTGCTGCCAGGAGGATGTATCAACTCCGTGGCTGGAGAGGACCTGCCATGAAGGGTTATTTGTCCCATGTCCCAGCAAACTCACAGGAAAGGCCACTTGGTGCCCATGGCAGGTCCCTGTCTGTGCGGGAGTGATGCAGGAAAGCCATCCCTCACGGGCACCGGGGGATGCCAGTGGGTGACCTTGGCGATGCCTGTCCTGGGGGACTGTGTTCCCACTGTGGGTTTGGCAGGGCTGTGGGAGCAGCAGGGCCAGAGGGGTTTTATCTCTAAAGACCTCTCTGGCTGGGTCCTGTGGTGGTGTGAGGAACCAGTGGGTGCAGAGAGCAAAACTCTCCTCTGAACCAGGGCTGCTGGCAAAACTCAGGAGGCTGGCAGGGGTCCCTGGCCAGAATGCGTGTGTGCAGGTAGCTGTGACAAGACAAGGTTGGTCATTGGCATCACCGGGAGCAGCAGGGACCAGTCCTGGGCTGTGCATATGGCGGTTTCCAGTGTAGGAGCATCCTGCTGGGGAGTGGGAAGCACTTTTCTCCTTTTTTCTTTGGAGTCACTGCTGCATCAAGATGACGTGTCCCAAGGCAGGGTGTTTTTGGGCTGGGATGATAGGGGTCTGGGCGGGAGGTGCCACCATGCAGTGATCCCAGAGCTGCTTCTGGACATGATGGGTGACAGGCATGCAGTGCTTGGGCAGCAGAGCCACACCATGGGGTCAGATATGCGTGGAAGCAGTGGACCAAGAGACTTTGGCAAAGCCATGGGGACAACAGTAAGGCCGGGTGGGGACTGTTGGGCAAGGAGGGCCTGGCCAGGCAAAGCTGCAGTGGTTTCTGGGCTGCTGGGAGCTTGGTGGCTGTGGCACCTGTGGGCTCCTGGGGCTGCCCTGTTTTATGTCAGCTCCTGACCTGGCCCGTTGATCCCAGGATTTGCAAGGGCCTGCCTCACCTGTGCTGTCAGTGGGTCTGTGCCTCAGGGCCAGCCCCAGTTGGGCTGCAGACCAGTATGCATGCCATGTATTATCCGTCCTGTGAGCCTGTCTAGGGCCAGGCAGGGGGAGGAGTGGGCAGCCGGCTTCCTGCGGGATGCTGAGGGGCCCTCCCCGCTTCCATCCTGCATGCAGGCGTGCATGCCTTAGCCCCACCAGCCTGCTAGGACAGGCAAAGAGAGGACAGCAGGCAGAGCCAGGGCCCGCTTCACCTTCCTTCCCGGCTGCTTGTGCTCCCTGCTTTGCTGCCTTATGCCGTGCAGCCTCCTTTGCCCAGAGCAGCCCTAGCTCCCCTCCCCATCCCAGCCTTTCCGGTTCCCTGGAGCTACTCAGGAGACCAGGGAGCAATATGGCTCACTCCCCAATACCCATCCATCCCTGCATCGAGCGCCCAGGGAGGAGTTGTGGGGGGCAGCCCCCAGGGTCCCCCCTTGCTTCTCTCTGCTGCTGCTGCCCATCAGAGCCCACACTAACCATGTGATTGTTTTGTGTTTTCACAGGCAGTTTCTTGATTCGGATATGCCTAGGTATTATTTGTTTCCATTGATTTTTTTTCCACCCTCCCTTCTTTCTTTCTCTCCCCTCACCTTGGTGCACTCACTCCGGCCGGAGGCAGCACTTGGACATCCAGCCCCACATCCCTCTACATGCCCCATCCTTTCTCCCTCCCATCCTGGCACCTCTTGCTCACCAGCCTCTTTTGCTGTTTGTTTGGGCCGCGCTCTCGCTGGCTGCTGCTCCCCTCGCACGCCTGCGTCCCCATCGCCTGATTTGGGTTTTGGTTTATTTCTTTCTTTTTGACTTCACTGCTCTCTCATCTCTTTGGCATCGGGTGCTAAGTGTGCCGCTCCCCCGTTGCCTCCCACCCAGGTTCAGCCCCCAGCACCACTCGGAGTAGCTGCAGGGCTGGTGTAGACCATGGTGGGAGCTTCAGGCCACCTCCAGTCCTTCCCTGGACACCTGGTGATGACCGCTGGGTGCACAGTAGACTTGTGGGTGCAGATGTGGCATATGGGTGGTGGTGTGTTTGTACGTAGGTGCAATGGTGGGTACACACACACCGTAATGTGGCATAGACTGTTGTACCCCTGTGTAATGGTGGGGATCGGCTTCTGAGGAAGGTGGGGGCTTCAGCTGGGACTGCAGTGTGAGCCTGGTGTATGGGTGTATGGGTATGTGGTGTATGGGCAAGAGCCAACAGATCCAGATGCTGCTGCCAGCCTCTGGATGGAAGCATCACCAAGGCCCCAGAGGAGGGAGTCCTGTGGTAGATAAAGAGATGAAGATGCGTCTGGGAGACAGGGGTTGGGGTCTCCTGAGTCCTGGTGGGCTCCATAACTTTGTAGCTGGGAAGTTGTCCTTCCTTCATCAGCTAGAAGCTGGTCCTGCTTGGAGATGCCTGGGGGCAGATCTGTCCCTCCAGTATCCCAGGATGCAGGAGGATGGATCCAGCATGGATACAACCCCTCTACTTCAGGAGATGTGGGGTCATATTGGCATTGCCTGTGGGCTGTCGGTACAGTGATGCTTTCCCTGTGGACCAGGGATGGGCCAAGAAATCTCCTGCTGTGTGGGTACCATGAGGGTCACCTTTCTGAGGGGCTGCGCTGGGCAGCAGCTCCTTGCCCTGGAATGGCAGCGAGGGCAGGGTTAAGGGGATGTGGAGCACATGTGCTGCTTCCCAGCTGCCAGACTGCAAGGAAGGTGGGTGGCAGAGGGTTTTCACCCATGCAGGTAAACCTCTGACCTTGCCAAGCTCCTTCTCGGCTATGATTCAGCATTCGGCTGGGCAGGAGCTACTTTGGCCAGCAGAGCTGACATAGGGTGAGTCCCCTCTAGAGGGGCTCTCCATGGTTGTGGTCCTGCTCCAACGCCAACCCTGTACAGACGATGCTTTCTGACCTTTTGTTTTTCTGTGTGTGTATGTGTGTGTGTTTGTCCTTGGGTCGCCTTCCACTTATAGCATTTCGTTCGGAAATGACACTAGGTATTTTGCGTGCACCTGCTCGGTCTGGTCCCACCTGCTTTTCTCTCTTTCTCCTTTGCCTCCCTTTGCTTTTTGCTCTTCCCCCCCCCCTCCCCTGAGGCTCCTATTTTCCTCCTCCCTGGGGAGCACTGCCTTCTCAAGTGACCTGTGTCTGAAAAGTGATCCTTCGCCTTGGCTCTGTCTCATGTGGGTTTTTTTTAATGTATTTTATGCACCTTCTGAAAGCGTCGCTCTCCCTCTTCTTCCTACACGGGGGCAATTGCAGCTGAGAGCCTCTCCCTGCTCCCTCTGGCTGCCCTGGTTCATGTTCAAAAAGCCCCTCAGCCACCTGGGTGCTGTTCAGGGACGTGCTGAAGCATCCTCATTGAGACATTGCTGCTTTCTGACGATGCTGAGGCAGGAGCCAGGGCTGCAGCAGTGACAGGTGGCTTTGGGGAGTGGGTGTCCCATAACCCAAGGCTGGCCCAGATGGCAGCTCAGGAGCAGGGCAGGAGGTGAAACAGGGATCCCCCATGCCTCCTGCTTCCCCCACTCTTGACTGCTTGACCTGAAGAGGCTGGCAGCCACTCTTGCTCTAGGTGGCTTTGCCATCCTCTATGGGACCCCATAGGCACTGAGCAAGTGGGGCTAGGTGTCCCCTGCTCCTTCCCCCAACCTGGGAATTATGGAAAACCAAGCGAGGAGAGTGAGGCAGCCTGGTGGGAATGGGGCTGGTGATGAGGGGAGAGCAAGAGCTGAGGGAGACAGCCCAGCAGGGGCCAACTAAAAAACTGTGGTCCCTGGGTCTTGGTGGGGCTCAGGGCTGGCAGGTGGGGCAGCCCTGGGGAAGGGAACTTGGCTGGTATCGGACTCCCCAGGGCTGAGCATCCTCCCTCCTCTCCCTTCTGGCCACCTGAATGGTGACAGCTGCTCCTGGCAGGGGCTGGGAGGTGCTGTGTGCCGTGGGCTGGATAGTGGGGACCTTGCCTGGGTGTGCTGGTGTGGCAGACCCCACTCTGAGCATGGCGGTGGGGCATGCACCCTTCTTTGCCCTCCTTTGCCTTCCCAGCCTGCCCTGCCTTGCCTGCACCCCAGCTGAGCCCCCACTCCTCCCACAGTCCCTCCTCCCCAGAACCCCGGCCTCCTGGCCATGTCAAGGGTGCCACATCCCCTTCCTGCCACAACTTGTCCCCCTTTGCCTTGAGCCTGTGTCCTCTGGAGTGGCTGTCCCCATCTGTCCCTGTGGTGTGTGCATGTCCATGTGTCCTTGCAGGCCTTGCTGCAGCGGGGGACAAAAGCATCTCCTTGCTCGCTTGCCTAGCATTCTGGGGACATTTTTTTACCAGTTCTGCTATTTTATTTTTGTTGCAGGACTTTCTACCAGTTTGAGGCAGCATGGGATAGCTCCATGCACAACTCGCTGCTGCTCAACCGTGTCACCCCGTACAGGGAGAAAATCTACATCACCCTGTCTGCCTACATTGAGGCAAGGACCTTTGTTGTAGTGCTAACAAAGTCTGGTATTTCCCCTACTGCTGGGATCCAGCCAGTGTAAACCCCTCCTTTACCCTGCACCAATGCTGACAGGGTGCAACCTAGTGCTTGGGGTTCCCGGTGGGACCACAGGAATGGAAACCACTGGGCACCAGGGGTGGGAGAGACCTGATGGGTTGCCAAGAGACAGTCCCCATCCCCCACCATGACACGTTTTCCCCCTGCTCTGCTGCAGATGGAGAACTGCACTCAGCCTGCCGTCATCACCAAAGACTTCTGCATGGTTTTCTACTCCCGGGATGCCAAGCTTCCTGCCTCCCGCTCCATCCGCAACCTTTTTGGCAGTGGCAGCCTACGGGCTTCTGAGAGGTACTGAGAAGCTCCTGCCTTTCTGGGAGAGGAGAGCCATCACCCAGGACTGGGGCCTTTCTGGGGCATTCCAGCAGCCTGGGTGAAATGACGGGGGCATGCGGATGGGATAGAGTTGGTAATGCCTCATCTCCCTTTGACCACAGCAACCGTGTGACCGGAGTCTACGAGCTCAGCCTCTGCCGAGTGGCAGATGCCGGCAGCCCAGGTGGGTGCCATGTCTCTGCCTGGGTGGTCACCACAAGGCTGGCAGGCACAGCATGGTGGTTGGGGTTGGGTCTGTGCATCTGTTCCCCCTAGTATGTGTCTGTCCCCACAGGCATGCAGAGACGTCGCCGGCGTGTGCTAGACACCTCTGTAGCCTATGTGCGGGGAGAGGAGAACCTGGCTGGCTGGCGGCCCCGCAGTGACAGCCTCATCCTTGACCATCAATGGGAGCTGGAGAAACTCAGCCTCCTGCAAGAAGTAAGAGCGTGGGCTAGAAACAGGGTAATGGGGCATGGGACGCATGGTCCCCAGAAGGATGTCAGTAAGGGGAAGCGGCCACCTCTGAGCTGTGATGTATCTGCCCAGGTGGAGAAGACGAGGCACTACCTGCTCCTGCGTGAGAAGCTGGAGACAACCCAGCGCTTGGGCCTGGAGACCCTGTCCACTTGCTCCAGTGAGGACTCTGAGTCCCGAAGCACCTCCTGCGTCTCCTCCCCGCTCTCTGTCGATGGGGCTGCTGAGAACCGCACCTCACCTCCTGAGAGCCCCAGCGAGAGGCAGAAGGAACTGGCTGTGAAGGTACCATTCTGCAGCATTCCCAGCTCACAGGGGTGAAGCTGGGAAGGGGCTCCCATAGGGTGCAAGGGGACTGCGGCAGGAGAAAACCCAAGAGGAGCAGGAGGAGAAGGGTGGAAAAAGGTGCCTCCTATCCTACCATCTTCCTCCTTTCTCCACAGTGCTTGCGCCTGCTCACACATACCTTCAACAGGGAGTACAGCCACAGCCATGTCTGCATTAGCGCCAGTGAGAGCAAGGTACTGCCAGTGTCCTGGGCTCACCGGGCTGCTGGGGGCTGGGAGGGATGTGCGGCTAAGAGGAGCTGGCTGGGCAAGGGCCAGGTGGGCACTTTGGTGCGAGTGGTCCCTGCTCTGGGGTCCCTGCTCCCTTCACCTGCCCTGGGGTTCCTGGAGCTGGTGGCTCTTGGGACTGTGCCGGGGGAGAGCCCTGCTGGCCAGAGGTCTTGCCTCTCCCTGTATGAGTAGGCACCTGGTCCTTTGCCTGTGCCCAGCTTCAGGCAGAAACTCAAGTCCACACCTCCACTCCTCCACAGCTGTCTGAAATGTCTGTGACCCTGATGAGAGACCCATCCATGCCAGTTCTTGGGGTCACCACTCTTACCCCCTCTTCAACCTGCCCATCACTGGTGGAAGGACGCTACAATGCCATCGACGTCAGGTAAGAAGGTGGCCAGGAGGTTTGGGTGATGTCCCACCATCCCTCAAGCAGGTCAGCTGTACCACTGGGATATGATCCTGGTCAAAGGGTGTTCCCTAGCTGTCACTCTTCCTACATCCTAGCCTTTCCTCCCTCCCCAGACCCCCCCAAGTCTCTTCCAGAGCAGAGAGCCCTGACCTGGAGCCCGCAGTAGAAGGAGAGCAGAAGAAGTCCCCAGGCCACCGGCCTGAGGAGGAGAAGGAGCCCCAGCGTTTGCTGGTGCCTGACATCCAGGAGATCCGGGTCAGGTAGGAGCAACTGGGGCAGCCAGGAAAGGGAACACCTCGGGGTTGAGGGGGGACCATGCCTTACCATCGCCACCTCCTTCTGGTCCATGCCCCACCCTGACCTCGGTCCCTTCTGCAGCCCCATCGTCTCCAAAAAGGGCTACTTGCACTTCCTGGAGCCTCACACCAATGGGTGGGTGAAGCGCTTCGTGGTGGTCCGGCGCCCATATGTCTACATCTACAACTCAGACAAAGACATGGTCGAGAGGGCCATACTCAATCTCTCCAAGGCCCAGGTGGAGTACAGTGAGGACCAGCAGGCCATGCTCAAGGTAGGGCCCCAGGAGCCAGCCCCATTCCATGCACCCACTGAGGCAGGAGACTCATCCATGGCTCTCTCCTGGCAGACCCCGAACACGTTTGCAGTGTGCACAGAGCATCGTGGCATCCTGCTGCAGGCGAGCAGTGACAAGGACATGCACGACTGGCTCTACGCCTTCAATCCCCTCCTGGCTGGGTCCATAAGGTACCAGGGGCAGCTGGGTGAAGGGTGGTGCAGAGAAGTTGCTGGTGGGTGGTCTGTGAGCAGCCAAGTGTGCTCCCTGTCTTGGACCCAGTGCTCTCCCTGGTGCAGACCCCTCCAGCCAGACGTGGGGAGCACCTGCTGCACAGAGCTGTGTCTAGAGGTGCTCTCAGTTGGCAGAACTGGGCCATGATAATCTTTATTTCAGCTCCTTCTGGCTTAAATTCTTCAATCTAGGGACAGATACTGGCTGGTACAGAGGCATTGTTGTGCTGAGTTCAAAGCGACATTCATTGCTGGCGGCAGGGAGACTGGCCCTTCGCTCTTGAGACAATCTCAAGTGGCAAGACTAAGGGAACAGGAGTAAATGCACAGAAATTTGTGTGCTCTGGCTAAAAAGACATTAATGCCATGTCCCTCCAGCTCTGGCTGGATTCAGGTACCAGCCTGGAGCCAGGACACCAAACACAGGGGGACCACACCTCTCCTTGTTCACATCTCTTGACACCTTTTTTCCCTTGTTTTCCAAACCAGGTCCAAGCTTTCCAGAAGGAGAACAGCCCAGATGAGAATCTAACCTGAAAAATACCCTTCACCTCATCCGTCTGCCAACAGGATCAAGATAGCTGATTCTGTCTCAAGACTCCCCATGTTAACGTCTGATCTCTCACACCATCTGCTGCCCCAGCTGCCTGCTCCATGGAAGGATCTGTCTCGATTCACACCTTCGCGGAGGAAACTCACTTCCGTTCGTAGCTGCAAAAGCCTCGACCTGCCTGGGCAGGATCTCTTGTGCACGTGCCATCTTCTGCCCATTCCCTCATGGGTGACCTTCATGTCACACCATCTGTAATGCTCCAGAAAGGTCCCTGTCAGAGGGGAGGGAGCGAGGAGGGCAGTTTTGGCTAATAGCTGGTCTTTGATCTACAGGGGTGGGAGTGTGGTAAAGCTTGGAGGTGGGAGAGCAGGAGGAATTGCCTCCACATGAAGGGAAAGGGGTAGTGTAAGTACGAGGATTTCCTAGTTTATTGATGTTTCTGCAAGAGACAGCAGAGTAAGATCAGGTGTCAGTAGTTTAAGATGATATTTATAAAGTATTTATTTACATCACAAAAATCCTGTAAGATGGGTCCTGGCCCCTGGACAATGCCTCCCCCAGGCAAGGGAGAGCCTTGGCAGTGGGCTGGGGCCCCAGAGATGCCTCTCCTGGGACATCCCTGGCATGTGCCCGGCAGCAGCAGAGCTCTTGCCCTCGCTTCCTGCCCTTCCCCAACCCTCTGCTTTGCACCCCACTGCAGCTTAAACTACTTCTCCCCTAAGTGGTGGCTGGACAGCCTACCATGTCTTCCCAAAGGAGGCAATTCCTACCTGCCCCATCTACCTCTGGAAAGGAGGAGCCCACCATCTTGGTGGGCTGGAGAATTCCACATCCATGTGGACACGTCACCTCACTTTGGAGCTTGGTCCTGCTGGAGGGAAAAGGAGGGTTCTGGGGATGGCTCTGCCTGTGTGAGCTGTCCTGCCCAAAAGCATGTGGGCCACCTCCATTGTCTCAGCCTAGGAGCCCCTGGGGGCTTGTCCAAAGGGATTCCTCCCCTCTTAGGACAGGACACCAAGGGTCCCATCCCTGCAGGGAGTGTGGAGGTGCAGGTGGCTGCTTCCAACACTGGATGGAAAAGTTCCCCAAGAGCTGAGGCTAGAAATGGCTATTCCAATCCACAGGACCCTCTTTAGCCTTGCCCAAGAGGGCTGTCACATCCCTTCTCCTCCCAGCAGGACAACACGCTCAAAGCAAGTCAGAGGGGCAGGGAGAGGCTGGGGTGGGGGTGTTGAGGTGGGGATGGGGCTTCTTTTTACTGTTGTATTTGGTGTTTTCTCACTCCTCTTTCCCTGCTGCAGAAGCGAGTGCTCACCTCCTTCCCACCCTGCCTTCATCGGCACGTTAATCCAGGGGGCTTCCCACGGCAGAGGTGGCTTTGCCGAAAGGACCTTCTCCTCCAGCCATAACTTGCTTCCACCTTCCCCAGCAGCAGCTCTCCCTCTCCTCCATCTTCCATCTCTCATCCATTGTGAGGGGGGTAGGATGCTTTCAGCTGGGGCTTCCCAAGCGGTCAGCTGGATCCAGCACAGCTTCCGTCGGGAAGGCGAGCATCTTCCTTCATGTATCCCCCGGGCACCCCCCTAGCTTCGCTGTCACGCCTCGGTGGCTTACCTTTCCTTGCACAGCACGGCTGCGCCTTGGCTCTGCCACACCTCCCTGCACTGTCTGTGTGTGTGTGTGCGCGTGTGTGTGTGTGGGACTTGGTGCTGTCTTCTTGTTACGCTCATGTTGTTGGGGGGCACGGACAGGAAGGGACATGGCAGATGGGCAGAGGCTTGCAGGGACCCCCTCGCTGCACATCAGAGGCCTTTCAGTTTGAGTTTCAGGTGATGGAAAAGGGTTTTGGGATCCTGAGCCCCTGCAGGTTTTGCCCAGCCTTGCTGCAGCTCCTTGGGCATCTCATCCCATTGCTCTGGCCTGGAGCTGTGGCAGGGCTGCTTTTCCCACCCCTGCATCCCAGGCAGGTGGCAAATTGTCCGCCCCATCAAACTGGGTTATTCCCCGTCCCGTGATCTAGAAGCCAACTTGTGCCCTTTATAGAGGGATAGGTTCTCACTCGGGGGTCATGGAGGGGCAGAGCTGCGGCTGGGGTGGAGGAGGGTTCTGGGCTGTGACGTCCCAGCAAAGACTAGTTGGTGCCATGCCATATTTCAGCGTAAGGGGCTAGGGAACACTGGGTGCCCCAGGGGAGAGGGGAGGCTCTACCAGGGCGGAGGCAGCTTCTGGTGGAGACAGGAATCTGCGTCTGCCAGCGACCAGACACAGGTTCCTCAGCCAGGGCTGGGCAGCGCTGCCCGTGCTGCAGGCGAAGGGCGGCTGCGGGGCGGGCACATCCTCCAGCCGGAGCTGAAGCCGAAGCTTTGCCTGAGGCCAGCAAACCTGCAGAGCAGACAGCTCGGCTGAGGGACACGGCGCTGAGGGAGACCCGGCTGGCAGCATCCCTGCGGGATGTCCCCGGCTTTGCAGGCTACTTTTGCCATCTTCCTGGCCCCGCTCTCGCCAGCACAACGCACTCTCCCCGTTATACCTCCCATCCCCTCCTTCACCGCAGCCCCCCCCGGGATGAGGAACGCAAACCTTGATGTATAGGCACGACTGTGAGCCCCATCCGAAGGGAAATCTCACAGGGGACAGTGGCATGGAGGGTGGGCGAGCACCAGCGGGCGGGGCGGGACCTCCTGAGGGGCGTCTGCCCCCTGTACCCTCTTGTCCCGGCCCTCCCTCTCCGTGCTCGGGGCTGGAGCCTCGGGTCCCGGCCGTCCGTGCACGCGTGAGGCTTGTTCGGTTCTGAAATAAATGTGGCATTTAACGCAGAACAGCCCCGCGCCGCTCCGCTCTCCTTCCTGGCCACGGTGGGTAGGGCGGGCGCCTTCTGCTCGGCGGCGGGGAGGCCCACACCGGTCCGGGACTGCGGGCGAGGGGGCTGAGGAGCGCATCGAGTACGGACACACCGGGTACGGACACACCGAGTACGGACACACCGAGTACGGGCACACCGAGTACGGGCACACCGGGTACGGGCACACCGGGTACGGGCACACCGAGTACGGGCACATCGAGTAGGGGCACACCGGGTAGGGGCACACCGGGTACGGGCACACCGGGTACGGGCACCCGTAAACGCGGATACCGGATACAGCCCTCCTCTGCAGCTTAGGGGGGTACCGCGCTCCCTTCCTGCCCCCTCCAGCGATTGGTTAGGCACAGGAGGGCGTGACATCCCCGCCGCGGGATTGGTCAACCTGGAAAAGAAAGGGAGGGTGCAACGGGATTGATTGGCACAGAGGTCCCGCTTTCCAATTGGCGGAGCAGCGGCAGCCCGGGGGGTGTTTGACGGGAGCAGCACCTCCCTCTGCGGGGATTGACAGAGGCCTTTGGGGGGCGGAGCCAATGGCGGCCTTCCGCTCCCGCCCCGTCGAGGGCCTACTTCCGGTCTATCTGCGGTCGCTGATTGGCTGCGAGAGGAGATTGTCAGCCCGAAGAGGCGGGACGGCGCCTGGGCACGGGGAAGCGGCCTTGGCGGCGGCGCTGCCCGCGCGATGGATCTGTTTGGGGACCTCCCGGAACCCGGCTGCTCGGCGGCGGGTGAGCGGGCGCTGCCCCGCGACGGGCGCCCAGTTCCCGTCCTGCCCTGTCCGCGCCGGGCCGCGGGGCCGGGACTCGCCCTGGCACGACACGGCACGGCATGGCCGCGCGGCCCCGCCGGGCCTGCTGCAGCGCTCTGTGTTCAGCGAGCCTCTGCGGGCGAAGTGTCGGCTCCGGGCCGCACCTGCAGCGCGAGCACCGGGGCGGTGATAGCTGAGGACTCCCAGCGCTTGAGGGGTGGGGGAGAAGGGAGCGGGGCGGGTGAAGAGGCGGCTGCAGGAGGGGATGACTCGGTTTGGGTTCGTTTTGGTGGGGTTTCTGTGCTGTTCTCTTTCCCTGGGGCTCGTTCGGATGCAGGGTGTTATCCGTAAGATTTAGGCCATGCTGGAGCTTTTCCCCTCACTGCGGTGCTGCGGGTCGTGGGACTGTGGAGAGCTGTAATGTTACCTGAAATAAGTTGGTGCTTTTTTGGCCCCTCCCATGCTATAATATCTCAATTTGGCTGGTGAGGGGTGGTAATACAGGTTGTGTGGATTGCTAGAAACCAAACAAACAAGTTGTTCTCAAGATAAAAGTTCACATCATCCCCTAGCAAGTGGTTGTCCTGCACATGTAGGAGCTGCCTAAAGTAGAGATGGACAAAAGGTAGCCAAGGCTCTCCTCTGTCACCCCACCTGTGCTCAGCTGGAGGGCAGTCCTTCCAGAAACCACCCCTTGAGTGCATGCAGTGGATCCTTACTTTGTCCTGGTGCCTTACAGGGAAGGAAGCCCAGAAAGGACCTCTCCTCTTTGATGATCTCCCACCAGCCAGCAGTGCTGACTCAGGTATGGGTGCTCTATTTCCTATTTCTTCTATTATTTTGGCTTTGCATGCTTTCTGCATCAGCATCATTTTGAGATGAAACTAGTGCAATCCCTTTTCTTTGATAGACAGGATAAAACCAGTGGGTTTATCAGATCGGCACATGTGTGCAGAGCAGCTACTCTCCTCCTGTGTTGTTTTTTTTGTTGTTGTTGTTGTTTTTTTTAATTTATTATTTTGATAATCACAGAATGGTTTGGGTTGGAAGGGACCTTAAAGCTCATCCAGTTCCAACCCCTGACCACGGGCAGGGACACCTTCCACTAGACCAGGTAGCTCCAAGCCCCGTCCAGCCTGGCCTTGAACACTGCCAGGGCATTAGGGCTTCTCTGGGCAACCTGTGCCAGGGCCTCAACACCCTCCCAGGGAAGAATTTTTTTCAGTATCTAATCTAAATCTCCCCTCTCTCAGCTCAGAGCCATTCCCCCTTGTCCTGTCACTGCAGGCCCTTGTAAAAAGTCCCTCTCTAGATTTCTTATTGGCCTCTAGGCGCTGGAAGCTGCTCTAAGGTCTTTGTTGAGCATTCTCTTCTCCAGGCTGAACAAGCCCAGCTCTCTCAGCCTGTCTCCATAGCAGAGGTGCTCCAGCCCTCAGAGCATCTTTGTGACCTCGTCTGGACTTGCTCAAGCAGCTCCACATCCATCTTGTGTTGGGGTCCTAGAGCTGGATGCAGGACTGCAGGGGGTTTTCACCAGAGTAGAGGGAGAGAATCCTCTCCTTCAACGTGCTAGCCACGATCCTTCTGATGCAGCCCAGGACATGGTTTAACTTCCTTAGCAGTTAATTGCAAAAAAGGCTGGTAGCTAAGAAACAAAATGTGGGTTGGTGGGGAGAATCAGCAGCTTCCTAGCTGAGCACAGCTGTGCTGTGCCTGAGGTAGGCCATGTAATGTAAAGTGATCAAGTCATCAATATGTGCTGTGGGTTGTACATGCTGAGTGAAGTTGGGTGTGTGCATTTGTGGGCAGTTAATATGTCTTGTTCAGTGCTAACTCTGGTCACTTAATGCTGTGTGAGAGTGCCAGCCTGCACCCCTGGGAGTGCTTCGGTATAAAAAGGAGTTGCTGCTGAATTCATGCAAGTAAAACAGAGCTGGCAGATTTCAATCATCTGCATTTTTGCTTTCTTTCAGCTTCCAGTGCTACTGAGCAGGTCTCGTCAGCAGGGAGCCACGGGAAAGGGGAGAAGAGAAAGTCCTTGGAGGAGGAAGAAAAGAATGGCAGGGAAGAACTTGTGGAAAAGAAAGTTTGTAAAGGTTTTCAGACAGTTTGAAAACAAATGTACTTAATTTGTACTTTTGACATTGGGCTTAGTAAGTCCAGACCAAAGCTAAGGTTCTTCAGTCTGCTTGTGTTTTCAGCCTCTTGTAGGGAACAGACTGCTGGAGCAGTCTGTGGAAACCCTTCTTGCTCCCTGGCACTCTGCCTCCCTCACCCAGGTCTTTTTACCAGCCCTGCTGAAGTGGCAAAAGCTGAGCAGCAAGCAGCTCAGCCTTTGCAGGATAAGTTACCGTACTGCCAAACGGGGTACTGGTTGTGAAACTTCTGGAAGGCTAGAGCCACACCAGTTTCTTTTGCCACATCCACAAATCTCTCCACTGGGTGGCTGCTAAAAAAGAGACTTGCTGTTATACATAGGGCATTTGACTTCAGTGCAGGTGCCTGCCTGTCATGCCGTGCTTTGTTAATCTGCAGGTTCAGTCGCACACTTCCCCTGCTCTCCCCACACCATTTAGTAAGAGCCCTGTCTGATGCCCAGCAGTCCTGCTTGGTTATAGCTGCCTGCCGGAATGGGGGCAAGCAGCTTTTATAGCTGCTCACCTTGGGGTCACTTAAAATCCCATGTTACAAATGTCAGAATAGGGTTCTGAAGGCTGAAAAGTGATCACAGATTGCTGTTTTTTTTTTAGCCTGAGTTGAGAAGATGGTGGAGTTTGATTTGCCTGCATGTGTGTGCTTTCTTCCCCTTTAGGGTCAGTGGGCATTCTTGGATTGAAGGGTTATGTGGCAGAGAGGAAAGGTGAAAGAGAAGACATGCAGGATGCACATGTCATCTTAAATGATATCACTGAGGAATGCCAGCCTCTGCCCTCCCAAATGTAAGTGTGCCACAACTGTCAGAATAAAGCTGTGGATGGCAGCCATCACAAGGGTGAAGGAGCTCCAGCTTGCTTCAGCTAAGCCCATGATAGGATCCTTTTTGCTTTAAGCAGCTCATGCTCTTGACTACACCTGTGTCGTGTTGTATAGTTTGGGCTTGTTGCTGGGAGACCTGGATAGCTGTGCTCTGTGCAAATCACGGGACTACTGTATGCAAATACCTCCCTTTGAGTGATGCTCAGTGGATTTGGTCACTGAATTCACAAGGGTTGTGAGGGCCCAGTAACTCTGGATATTGAGCCTAATGTTAGCCAAGTGTCGTCATGGGTGTTTAGAGACCCTCAATTTAATTATAAGTAATGAGGCCTTATGTTAGGGATTTTACAGTGTGTTTCACAGTTAAGTGTGCCATTTAACTGTGGCACTGGAGAATGCTTAAAGAAGAGAAACTCTTTTACTTGAAAAGCTGAAATCCTTCAGCAAAAAAACACGTACAAGTGTGTGTAAGGGGGAGTGTGTGTGTTTAAAGGAATGCTTTCAAAGACCATCCTGATATGGGATCTAGCTTCTGAACTAGTAATTGTCCTGAGAGCTTAATGTTCAGAGGGATCCGAGTTTCTTGTCTGTAGAATGGTTTCAACAATTTTAGGCATGGAAAGAACTGTAGGATTGCTTAGGCTGATGTCTGTGTAGTGCTGGGGAGTTGTAGTGGCCTTGAGGTGAGGCATATGCTTGAATGTGTGAGTTTACAGACTTGCTACCTTTGTGCCTTGGAGAACAGTATTTACTCAGTCTGGCTAACACGGGACAGGGCATTATGGAGATGAATGTGCTCGATCCCACTGTCTGCCTAACTGTCTCTCTTAGCCCCTTTCTGCTACACTTTGTTCCCTCACAGCACACGTGTCTCATACTTTGCTGTGTTTGATGGCCATGGGGGAGTCCGAGCCTCAAAATTTGCAGCACAGAACATGCACCAGAACCTGATTAAGAAATTTCCTAAAGGTGAGAGAATTGGAATTAGGGCTGTAGGACAACCATCATCTTTTCTGCCTTGCAGTGGATAGGGAAATTGGTTTATTTGGGTGTCATTCTACAGTTCCTATCCTTTATTCCCAGGGAGTTACTGCAAGACTGCTCTGTCTCCTGGGGAAGAGGGCTGGAAGCCTTTTAGGCAAAAGGGTACAAGTAGCCAGTTGTGAACCACTAAACAAGTGTGAGATGCACTGTTGCCAGTTTTGGCAGTGCTGCTTCAAGCATGAAAATATCCCTGTGGGGGAGAGGGATGTGTCTTAAATTCTTCATACATACTAGTGCACAGATTTTTGGTAGTGTGAACCCAGGATGTACCTTAGCTGCTGTGCACAGGGTCTGAGAGATGCACTGGCTGACTGCATATTGAGTGGGTGAAGGGAGAGACTCGGATAGGTCAGATATGTTTTAGCTGGAACTTAGTTGCTCTTTTCCCTGTCTGACAGGTGAGGTAGCCAGTGTGGAGAAAACTGTGAAGAGATGCCTTTTGGATACCTTCAAACACACAGATGAAGAGTTTCTAAAGCAGGCATCCAGCCAGTAAGTGTAAATGCTTCCCATGCATTTGTATTTCTTTGCGTGCATCTCACAGACCTTAGTTTTGAGCAGGGCAGAGGAAACTTTTGAGTTGTGTCTGTGCTTTGGGAAAACCCCAAACATAGGTGTGCCAGGCTGCAACTGTGCCATCTGAGTGCCTGCTAAAGCTAGATCGTGGCATGTTCTGGTCTTACTCTGTGGAAAGCAGTCTGTAGGACCCCTTAGACCAAAATACACCTTTGTAGTAAAGGAAGGAGACAAAATGTGACCAAGAGTGCACTTCTGTCCTTACCAGGGCATCTTGTTTGTCTTCTTTTTAAAGACTTGCCATGTTGGTGAAGTGGCTAATCCCCTACTGCCTGAGATGGGATCTCTGTGTTGATGGCTTCGAAGTGTGGCAGAGGGTATCTGTAGAGCAGTACTTTGCTGGCTGTTGTGTGCAGCTTTCTTTAGAGCCGCATTCCTGTTAGCAAGTGTGTGCTTGCCAGGTTGGAGCACATCTCTCAGGTTGTTTTTAATGCTGTGTGTTGAAAGACTTAACTCTCCCAATGTAAGCTGAAATCTTGCTTTCTTCGCATCTTTTGAAAACGGAGATGTTGAAGAAAAATGTTCCTCATCTTAAGCTGTTTCTTTTGAAACAAAGCTGAAAAGCACAGCAGCTACTTTCAATGGGATAAATGCCAGCCCACTTTCCAGCTGAGTTTTGAGAGCAAGCTACCTTTTCTCATTCTCTGCTGAACTGTGTGAACTAGGGGAGATGTGGATTGCATTTAAAACACAGTCACTTTGCTACCAGTCCTTTAAATGTTTGGGTTTGTTTGTTTCCCTCCCCGCACACTCTCCCAGTGCACCTCTAATGCAGATTGAGAGCCTGGTGATGCATCTAATTCTGAGATTCCTTGCAAACTTTCAGTTTTAAGTATACTGAAGACTGGCTCAGTCTTTTATAAGATAAATAAGTTTGACCAGGCAAAAGGAAAAGAGCTTCTTTGAGTTTGTCACAACAGTGTCATTCCCAAACTAGTCTCCATTTGGTCAGAAATATGATTTATGACAAAGGCACTACAAAGGATTTCTAGTGATAGCTGTATTGCTGACTAAATAAACGCTCTTCATTCAGATGCACCTTCGAAGTTAGGAAAACTGGATTATATATGTTTATAAATCAGTCTTTCAAAGCTAGTTTCAGTAGAGTGGCATCGTAGTTGGGCTTAATTGTGGGGAGGACTAGTCTGGCATCTGTAATCTAAGAAAGGCTTCTCATTTTACTTGGAGCTCTAGACTTACAAGCTTAACTACAGCAAGTGAAATATCAGGAGAGTGACTGAATGGGTGGTGTTGCTGCTGAGGTGGGATTATGAGGACAGAGGCAGGTGTGCAGGGGTACTATGAGAAAAAGGAAGGGATATTAAAGCAAAAAGGAAGGCAACCCTGCTGCAGTTGTGCCTGTGCCTTCCTTTACTGCAAATGAGGAGCCTTCTGAGGAGTCTGGAGAACTTGTTTGCTTGCAGTGCTGTAGCTTCTGGGCAGCCATTGGGGCTGAGCCTGTTCCAACCACAGCTGAACTTTCCTGGGAGCCGAGTATGAGGAAGGGCTGGTGTGGGGAGCATGGCTGGCAGTATTTGAACCAGTTGGGCATTGGCCATGCATTTAGAAGGTGGTACTCTGCAGTTCTGCTGTTCTTGTCCAGCTCACTATTCACCATCAACAGTTTCCGTAGCCGCTTGAGGCAGCTGCTTTGGGCTTGTGCTAGCTGACTGTAGCATGTTGGCACACAACGCTTCACAACATGCAGACACACACACACACGCATACACATAAAACTTCCTTGAGTACCCTGGGAGCACTCTGTGACTAATTTCTTAAACATTGTTTTCCCTCCTTAATAATTTCATTCTTGTTCCCTTCAGGAAGCCAGCATGGAAGGATGGCTCCACAGCTACTTGTGTCCTAGCTGTCGACAACACTCTCTACATAGCCAACCTCGGGGACAGCCGGGTAAGCAGAACAGGAAGCCTACTGCTGGAGCCTTTATTCTTCCAACAGCTTTATTCACCCTGATGGGTGAGGTGTGTGGGATGCTCCAGTTGCTGTGAGCTCCCTAAATGTTCTTGCAAAGCATCTTGTTTTGCCTGGGTGCTCCCTATATGTTCCCACAAAGCATCTTGTTTTGGCTGAGTGCAGGGTGACAACTGTGTTGTCTCCCATAAAACAACTAATGTGCTAGCATTCTCTTGATGGTGCTAAATATCTAACAGTACGTAAATGTAGCCCCATTCACTACAATTTGCAGCTCTCTCTCTCAAGACTTTCTTCTGTAGTTTTGTTGTTGTTTGCTCACAAAGGTCTTTTGTCAGCACAGGCGATTCTGTGTCGTTACAATGAAGGCAGTCAAAAGCATACAGCCTTAAGCCTCAGTAAGGAGCATAACCCTACCCAGTATGAGGAGCGTATGCGGATACAGAAAGCTGGAGGAAATGTCAGGTAAATGCCTAAACGGTGTGAGTGAGCAGATCTAAACCCTGGCCCAACTATGGGCCTGAGCATTGAGTTTCTGGAGTTTCCTGTGCCCAGCACTCATGGTAGTGACAGCATGGAGAGAATCTGTTGCTGCCTATGGGAGGCACAGCAGTGCCTGAGGTGTTTAAGGATTCAGTGGTTTGAGTTGGTTGATAGGGGCTAGTTTGTTTCCCAGGGGCTTACAATGGCAGTGAGGTGGTGTGCTGCAGAGGCGGGAGCCTGCATGAAAGCCTGGCAGCGTGATGCAAGCATGCACATGCTTAAGCTTGACCTACAGAGTTGAACTTGATTGTTAAGAAGTTAATGCTTACTTCACACTGTGGCATTGGATAGAACTCACTTCCTTGCAGCATCACCTTTCCCCGGTGATGGTTTGAGAGGGCATGAAAAGTGTTTGATGTTGGTTGGCGTTGCTCTCCTGGGGGTTAGCTGAGGTGCTGAGGAGGCCCGCAGTAGGAGGGAGGTTTCTGGAGCCATAGTGGGATTATGTTATATATATTAACATTATATATATTAACATTCCTGTGCATATGGATGTGCATGGCTGCTTGGGCAGCTGATGCTGAGCACAACAGGTGTGTCTGATTTCTCTGTCTAGGTTTTCTTCCTTCTGTGAATGCTGTTTCTTGATTTAACGGTATTGTCACAAGAGAGAACTCTGTACAGGTGAAGTACCCTGGTGCCTGCAGAGGCAGAATGCCCTGTGGCGAGAAGTGGGTTCAGTTCTGTCACATTGCTGTGTCTAGAGTGCCTTGTTCCCCTTATCTCTGGAGAACAAATGCTGCTTCATATGCTTAGTACTGATCTATCTTTGCATACAGGAAAGAAATGGGCCAGTGTCTCTTAGCTCTTTTTAGAATGGGAAACATCTCCCTGGCTGCCTGGGAGCCTTTCCCACTGGTTACAGTTCAGTATTTTGGACCCAGGAGAAAAGTTGCATGGCGTATGAGTATCAAATCTCTGTGACATGCTTTTCTGTTAAGTGGGGCTGTTTAGACTCTGAGATGAATGAGCTTCTTTCTTTCCAGGGTGCACAGAAGAGCCTTTTGGGAAGAAGATGCTCTGTTTTTGGAAAGGTGGAGTGTGGGAAGCTGCTTCTTTTGGAGCAGCACTCAGTTAATTGGAAAAGTTTAGCAAGCAGAAATGCTTCCTAAGGAGAATTTTAAGTTGGGTTTCACAGAACTGGTTGCTGTAATCAGTGGTTAGTAAAGACTAAATGATCAGGAGGAAGTGCCATGGTTCTTGCTCCTTGGAACTGCCCATAGCTGAGCCAGTCTATAGTGGTTGTTATCCTGATAGGCAGAGCACAGGAGAGGGACTGCTGGCTCAGACATGGTCTTGCCTGCTGCCATTATGTGCTTTTACTGAAATGCAGTCTGCTGGATGCCTTGCCAAAAAATAATCTGTGAATTCAAACCTCCACCTCCAGGAATTCAGCTCAGCATATAACTCTTATTTCCCTGGCTTGCTAGGCCAAACAGGATTTGAGTTAGGGCAGGGAGATGGAAAACAGCCTTGAATTCTCCTAACTGCATTTCTTCCTCCTCCTCTCAACTTGTTTCCCAAAGTTTCACACAAATGTGCAGAAAGGGAATGAGACGTTGAACGGAAGATGGGAACTTGCTGGGGGAGTGGGTCAGGATTTGTAGGAGGCAGCTGAACACACCATGAAGCATGTCCTGGTCAGGCATTGCAGTGAGATGTGCATGTGTGTGGAGGACTCTCAATGTTTTCTTCCCTTATGCAGGGATGGAAGAGTCCTGGGAGTGCTGGAGGTTTCCCGCTCCATTGGGGATGGCCAGTACAAACACTGTGGTGTTATCTCTGTGCCAGATATCAAACGCTGCCAACTCACAGACAATGACAGGTAAAGGGTGCCTCACAGAGGGGGGATGGCTGTGTCTTAGGTCTGCTCAGCTGCACGACCCTGTGTGCTCTGCGGTTACTCCCAAGGCACTTCAGATCGTGCAGAATGAGAAGATGCTCTTACTGCTGCTGTCTCTCTGCTCCTGTTTCTTATTAGTGTAGTGGGATAATGCTGCTGCCTTACCCTGCCAAGATACTGTGAAGGCTTCTGCTGGAGAAACCGGTCTTGCAGCGGTGACAACGTACATGAGCCTTAGACTTCTTTCATTCTCTGAATAAGTTTACACACCACTGCTCAAGCAGTTAGTTAAGGCTTCAATCCTTGGATCCCCATCTTGTCCAAGAGTTGTTCCTAGCAGCTGTGTTGCCTGCAAACACTGTTGCATTTGACTCTGATATTTGAAGATTTGAGTTACTTTTCTAACATATGATTGGCAACGACAAATTGCTGTGAGCTTTTATGTCAGTATGACCCTGCAGGCCCTCTGAGGTGAGAATGTAACCCAGTACTGCTGCTTTTTCTGGGATTAGAGTTCCATATCAAGTGATCCACTAAAATATTTCTAGAGATATTCTGAGCATCAGCTCTGAAACTATGTCTTCGGAGACAGGCGCTGCTCTGGCAGGCTGGACACCTCTGTGGGATGCCTGAGGTTTTCCTTATCCGATAACTGTGGTTAGGGCTTCTGGTTAGTGCAGTCACCCGTGCAGGCAGGGAGTGCACAGCAGGCTGGCTCCCCCATCCTCTGATGAGGAGCCATGACTCAGTTCTCCTGGTCTTGGCCTTTGTATCCCCTCAACCATCTGCAGCCTGCAGGAGTACCTTGTGGCAGAAGTTTCCAATCACAATTATGCTTCTCTTTCTGGGTTAAGCTGCTTGGTTTTCCTTTGAATGTTTCTATTTAAATTAAGATACTGCATACCTCAGGGGTGTGGAAATGTGAAGGATTTAAAGTGGTGCACATACTGGCTGTGTTTCTCTTACTTCCTTGCATTAGCTACTTCACAGGGAACTAGGTGAATGAAAAGGACTTAAAGAAAAGAAGCAGTCGAAAAGAAATAATGAAGGTTTCCAGCAGGGCATGGTATATGGCCTTGGCTAATGGTGCAGTATCAATGGGTCTGCCAGGATGTCTTGTTCTAGGTCTTATATTGGTTGCTCGGATCTTTGACATGTTCTTTGAATTTCTTCAGTTCCGTGAGTAGTAGATTCTGGAGCACCAGAGGACATCTGGTGTTTCTGACAGATTTTCAGATGAGATTTATAGCACCTTCCATTTGGATTGGAGTGTGGGTACTCATAAAATAGCTTGGAGGGATTTTCCTGTAACTGGGGTGCCAAAGATTCAGCCTTGGAACTTGTCTCTGCTTGATTTCTAGGTTCATTCTGATAGCATGTGATGGCCTCTTTAAAGTCTTTACACCAGAAGAAGCTGTAAACTTCATTGTTTCCTGCCTTGAGGTGAGGAGAAGGCAGCTGGGGGCTGGGCTTGTCAAGGCAGGGCACATGGAATAGAATGATTCTGACTTGCAGAAATGTACTTCTGCCGGATATCCTCCCTTATACCTGAGGTTGTCCTTACTTGTTTTGCACTTTGTCCTTATTTGGGGCACTTACATGCTTTGTTGGGAGCAATCAGTATTGTCTTTCCTTGTCCCACCAGGATAAAAACATCCAGATGAGAGAAGGGAAGCTGGAAGCAGATGCTAGGTATGAAGCTGCATGTAACCGACTGGCCAACAAGGCAGTACAGCGAGGGTCGGCGGACAATGTCACAGTCATGGTGGTGCGGATAGAGCACTGAGAGATGAGGAGCGGCAGCAGGTTCCCCAGCTTCTGGTGGATGTAAGGAAAGGGAGAAGTCTGGGTGTGTGCATGTGTGGCCAGGGGAGGGAGGGTCCTGCTGGGTGTTCTTCAGTGTAAATAAAGTTGGGTTGGTTTTTTTCTAATAGTTGTAGTTCACTTGGCCAACATGTTTTTTAAGTGTCTGCCAGAGTGGATCAGCCTACGGGGGAATCTCTTGTTCTGTCAACCCTCCTTCAATGTCTTGGCAAACCAAATAAATCCATTTGGCAGAGGTGCTAGCAAGAGCAGGTATCTGTGGGCATGAACTCTGACAGCTGGTGTAGTTCTGCTGTTCATTACTTTGAGCTTTGTATGAGGCCCTGGGAGAGTCATGAGCTCTTAGGACTCGGTGGGAGTTCCCAGTCAGGCTGTACCGTATGGACTGTGCAGTACCAAGGCCACTGACTCGGGATGTGGTGTGGGCTGTCTTAGTGCTGGGAAGGAGATATTCTGGTTCTGAAGCTGAGCTGTGAGGTTAAATGCAGCTTGAGTGATAGAAACACTGCTTTCAGAGCAGCAGTGTACCTTCCCTCTGTTAGCAGAAAACAATGGGGTTTTGTCCCAGTTGCTGATACAGCAAAAGTTGCTGGAGTTTGCTCCTGATGTTTATTGGGAAAGTGTTTTCAATAAATGGATCTGTCAGGCAGCTGAGATACAGGCAGGTCCTGTGCTTGTCTGTGTGCTATTTGAGGAGCAGGCATCTCGGGTTTTAGGTACTTGCTGCTATTAAGTGTCTGGTATCTCATCCTGTCCCCATTCCTCCACCAGCTGTTGCTGCAGAGTCAGTGTGCTGTTTTCCAGAGAAATATTGGCTTCAGACCAAATGACAGAGTGAAAGCTAAACCAAATGGGCTCCCAAAGAACATAAATTCCAGATTATGCAACTTTCCCATCATGTGAGTCAGAGGTGCAATGAGGGAGATGAGCCACTGTGTCTGTGGTTTTTTGCCCAGCCTCCTTGATCTGCATGAGAAACTGTGCAGTCTTAGAGGGAGGTTGGTACTGTGGTATCTGCCATTTTGTGCATAGTTCTGTGCAGGGTTGTGAGGCTTCCTTGTATCTTTCCTGCTCCCTATGTTCCCTGAAGGTTTGGGAGATGGTCCTGGATCCTAGGCTGTCTGTTTTCTTGAGCACACAAAAGCTATCCTGTTGTTTGGGACAGGTGGCTTGACCATCTCATCCATTTGTGCTACAGCAGAAGTCAGTTAAGCTAAAGTTCATGGGTTTATGCTAACGCTTCAGCTCACTCGGCCTAGCTTGCACTAACTCTTCACTTCTGTAGAGTACTGAGGAAGGAAGTGGGCCTCCAGCACATACATCAGGTAGTGCTTGCCACTGCCACCTTGTTCTGCTCCCAGATATTCCTGCATACTCTGATGTAAGGTTGCACTGCTGCTTCTGCTCTTGAAAGACAGATTTGGAGAGCCAAGATGGAGCAGCATAGAGTTTAGTCAATCCGTGGCAAAAGAAACCCTGATGGCAGATCTCAGGAAGGGCAGCTCACCCTCCCTTCTCACCTCCCTGCTTTTCACAGCTTTTAGGGAGAGGTGTGTGCTGTCCTGTGGGAGCTGAGCCAAGCACCCATCTCTGGTGCTCCCTCCAGGAGGCACCTTTTAAGTCCAGCACAAGAGCTGGCGAGAGAAGCATCAGCTTGTCCTTCTCTGTCTTCTCTTCTCCTCCCTCCCTCTTATAAAAAAATGAAAACTTAAAAACACAAATCCAACTTGGAAAATAATACACAGGAAAGCCATCTTGAGTAAGGTCCAGCCCAAGGAGACTGCCTCCCCCCTGCCTGTGTGCCTGGATCCCTCAGGGAATGTAGAGCCACGTGCAGTTCAGGCTGTCTCGCAGTGTTGCTGGCACAGCTTATGTGCTACTAAGAAATAAACTCTGTGGCTCCCTTGCCCCATGCCCAGCCTTCCCGGGTACCACTCCTGCAGCCCTTGCTCAGGCATGTAGACCTGTGCCCGTCCTTGCCTCAGATGGCTATCGGAGATGAAGCAGGGAGCGTATCTGTGGTGCCCACAGCCTGGGCCCTGTGCCATGGGCAGGGAATGCCTGGTATGGAAAACCATGGGGAAGGAATTTGCTTTAATCGGATGTGCAGTGTTATCAGGATATTGCTCTGCTTTGAAGATTAGTTGCAAAGGACAATGGCTTCTGCCAGTAAACATTTGCTGCTAATACATTGCAGGGAAGTTAAAGTGATACAAGTAACCTGGTTTCTGCTGCTGGGAAGCTGGGCAGGGATATCTGCTGAGAGAGAAATTACTTAAAGCCATTCACCCCTGTCCTGTCACTACATGTCCTTGTAAAAATACCTCTCCATATTCTCTTTAAAGCCCCTTTAGGCACTGGAAGCTGCTCCAAGGTCTCTCTGGAGCCTTCTCTTCAGGCTGAACAAGCCCAGCTCTCTCAGCCTGTCTCCATAGCAGAGGTGCTCCAGCCCTGGAAGCATCTTTGTGGCCTCCTCTGGACTCACTTGAGCAGCTCCATGTCCTTCTTGTGTTGGACACCCCAACTGAAACCATTCTATAGTTTCCCTGGCCCCAAAACGACAGTGCCTAGCTCTGCCGTCCAGCTCCATGGTACCTCATCTCTGCTGTCCCCTGCTCCTGTTCTGGGGTCCCCCTTTTGGCCCCTCCTTCCTACAGCATGCCCCAGGGCTGGTGGGTATCTTTCAGCAGAAGCTGTAGCTCCTTGAGCAGCTCTCCTGGCACAGCGGGTCCCCCAGTGAGTGCAGGGGCAGTGCCTGGCACACAGATGCACGCAATAGCCTGGGACGATCTTCCTGGAGATTGGCCACTGGCTGTTACAAGTGACCCTCTGTATGTAAAACCCTATGTGGCCTGTGGGGCTCCCCGCAACCTACAGTGTGCATTTTTAATGCTTCAAAAGTAGAAACCTTACACAGAACAGCTAAACCATCAAATGACTCTGGAGCAGGTCTCACACTTCAGTCTTGGCAAGCAAAGTGCTGGGGAAGTTCAGGTGTCAGGAAAGAGAGGATTCACCCAATCCCCCTCATGTTCCCCCATGCTACATGTCAACATTATGGGGAAAGCAGCCATGATCACCAGCAGCAATGCCAGTCTGATGGAATAGGCCACACTTCAGGAGGCCTCTAAATACTCTTGAAAGCTTTGTGGTTTTGGAGGATGGGGAAAAGGCAGTTCTTAAAGAAACTGAAACCAGAACACCAGATGAAAGGAGAGTTAGCCAAAGCATGTTTATAAGGAAAAGAATTTTCCCAGTGGTGGCTGGGCAGGGGGATACACATGCTTCTGATGCCCTGGCCAGCTCAGCAGAGGGGTTTCTGTCTCCCCTCACTCTGCAGAGCTGAGCTGGCAGAGAGGAGAGGCAGGAGGGGAAAGAGCAGCTGCACAGGGTGACAGTGCTGCAGGCTCTCCTACTACCTATGGTCACCCTGGAAAGCCTCTGTCCACTTGGAGGTGTCCATGAAGATGGAGGAGGAGCTGTGGAAGAGCCACAGGCAGGGCAGGGAGCCCTCCCGTGTCCAGAGGTCCTTGGTGCAGTCGTACACCTCCATTTCCACCCGGTAGTCCCCGTTCATGCCTTTCCAGTGGCCGCCAGTGACGAAGAGCCGGTCGCCCAGTGCTACCATCCCGCCATTCTCATGGAGCGTGTGGAGGAGCTGCACCTGTGTGAGGGTTCCAAGCATCTCACCCTGCTGAGATGATTGGGACCTTCCTTGGGGTGCTCCCAATCCCACTGAAGAGATTAACCCACCAGGCGCAACTCCCTTGCCCCATCCTCCTTGCAAGGTTTGGGAGTCCCTGCAGGCACGTCTTGCTTTTAGCAGCATCTCCCTGGTGTGCTTGTATAGGAGCAAGGTTGGGGGTGCTGTGGGGGGCCCGGGGTGAGTGGAGGGGACAGGCAGGATTTTGTTAAGAGTGCCAAGGCAGGAGGCTTGCAAGCCCTGCTGGAAAACCCTGGTCCTGTAGGCTTCTGCATTGTGAATACAGCTTAAAATGAGCAACTCTGTACAAAAGCCATGCACCTAGTGCGGGTGACGGTGGAGCAGGGAAGGAATGATTGGGGCATCTTCAGGTCCACAGGGGTTAATAGAGCAAATGGATGAGCAGGCAGGAAGGAGCAGAGTCAGGGTATGATTGTGGGGTGCTGACAGGGGGGGAACACCTGCCCCACCTCCATAGGAGTGCTTTGCCCCAGCCCACCATCCCACTACCTTCTGCCAGATGTTGGCCTCTGGGTCATACACGTGGACCTTCTTGGTGTTGTCCCCGATAAGGTAGATGAGCCCGCGCAGGGTGGCACAGCGTGGGGCAGAGAGGTATTTGGGGATGAAGGGGGATGTGATCACACTCCACAAATCTGCAAGGAGCAGCCATCAGCAGCGTGTCCCACCCTTGGCTCTTGATGCAGCTGCCAGTGACCAAAAAAAGCATTGCCTATCCCATGGCTATTTAAGGGGCATTTTGAAAGGGAGGGGACAGAGCAGCCAGGCAGGATGGCACCCATGGTTCCCATTCCAGATGAGACTCTTGCATTAAAAAATGTGTGTGTGGGGGGATATTTTTTGTAGTGGTGGTGTGGGAGACCACCACCCGAGGAGGTGGCATTGTCACAGGGGTTTGGCTTCTCCCTAAGGCAGGCAGGATTCCCTCACCCCTCTGCCACAGGGATTCGTCTCCACTAAAGCTCTGGTCTGGGCTGTGCTGCCAGCAGCTGTACTCCTGGATGGCCCCCTACCCTGTGCCACAGCCATCACCAGAGCCCCATTGGCACCCGGTTGCATCCCACAAGAACATGCCCAGTGGCACAGGATTTTGCCTGTCTGGGGGGTCACCCTCAGTCCTGCTTCCCAGGAAAGTGTTGGTGGGATGCAGCGGCAGGGCCAGCTCTCACCTTGGACAGGGTTGTAGCACTGCAGGGTGAGTGCATTGTACTTGACGGCACAGGAACCCACCAGGTAGAGCTTGCTCAAGCAGCTGGCTGCTGCAAAATTGCTCACATACTTGAGGGCCGGGCTGATGGCACACCAGCTCTTGTTGTATGGGTCATAGCGCTCCACCTCCACCACGTCCACCGTCGTCCCTGCAAGGCGGCAGGACACTGCCCACTGCTCTGGGGCACCCACAAACCCCTGCCCCAGCAACACCCGCGGGGTCTTTGCAGCCTTACCCCCAATGACATAGATCTCGCCATTGAGGATGGCACTGGTGTGGTTTGTCCGGGCTTTCAGCATGGAAGCAATGGGCTTCCAGGCACCGTCCCTGGGGCAGAAGCACCAGGCCTGGGTTGTTGACCATGTGTCGTTCTGGGACCCACGGGAACCACCTGGGAAGGGACAGGTCAGGTGGACACCCCTCTGAGTGCAGACGTCTCTGCCATCCCCTGCCAGACGTCTCTGCCATCCCCTGCCAGATCCACCCAAGAGGGGGGCTAGGAGAGGGTTTTGCTGGGAGAGGAGGGTAGCCCCTGGCCCCATGACAGTGCTCTGTGCCCACATCTTTGTCCTTCACCTTCCATCCCCACTCTCTGGGGACACTCACCCTGCGCTAGCACCTACCTGTGACATAAACATCATTGTTGAGAGCCACCAGGGAAAAGCCCCATTTGTTGTAATCGGGGAAATCTGGCAGAGCCATCCATCGCCCTGAAACCCAGCAGAGCCAAGTGAAGAGCTCCCCCCTCAGACAGTGGTGATGCTTTTGAGCCAGCCCTGTTTCATTCCCCCCCCCGCCCCCCTTTTTCCCCAGCGCCCCTCCTGACCTCAGATCATTTGGCAAGAGGTGGCTTTGGGGTAGATGGAGGGTTAATTAACATGTAATGGGTGTACAGTTGCCCCATCCATGCCATGCACACTTACTACTTTTGGGGTTGTAAAAGGCAAAGTTCCTGGGGGTGGCCGGCATCTGCAGCTCCCTGTCCTCATCCTCACCCTCTTCCAGCACGCGGCCACCAACCACCACCAGCACCTCCTCCAGCTTCTGCAGTGAGGTGGGGGAGTTCTGCGCACCAGCATCACTCTGGCCCTGATGGAGAGGCCAGGACAAGACCATCAGGGTCCAAGCTGAGCCACCAGCTTGTGGAGTGGGATTTGGGGCAGGGGTACCCACCGTGGTGCGGGATCGTGTGACAAGGGCCTTGCTGGCATCTGAGTCACGGATAAGGGGCTCAGTGGTAAGCAGGTTCTGCAGGTACTGGTCAGGCAGCAAGACGAGGTGAGCCAGCTCCAGCAGCTCAGGAAGGAACTGGGCTCGGGACCCTGGGTCATGGCGTACCCAGCGCAGCACAGCCTCAGCCAGGCTCTGCTCCTCCTGCACCTGTAGCTGGTCCTTGGAGAGGTAGACAGCCAACCTCTCCTTGGAGAGCTGGAGGAACTCCTCCTGCAGAGAAACAGCTTCAAAGTTCTCCTGCAAGAAAGACCAGGCCTTGGAGGAGACCTCAGGGCAGCCGTGGCTCTCGCCGAACTCGCAGATACCTAGGCAGTTGGTGGCATCCATCTGCTGCCGGAGGTAGCGGCTGCAGACCGTCTGGATAGTGGGGAAGTGCAGCTGGCTGGAGGTTCGCATCAGCCCCTCCACGTTGTCCTGGTTGATGGTGACCTTCCCCGTGTAGGCAAAGTCGAGCAGCATCTCCAGGGCACCAGCGTCCACCTCTTTCAGCTCCACCCGTGCTGCAATGCTCTCGGCGAAGTCACCGGAGAACATGGCATGGAAGTAGTGGCTGCAGAGGGCCAGGATGCCGCGGTGGCAGGGGAACTCCCGCCCGCCCGCCACCAGCGTCACATCTGCCAACTTGGGGTTGGAGCGCAGCCGCTGCAGCCCCTCCAGCATGCCCTGGGCATGTGAAGGCAGGCAGAAGTCAAAGTCGTCCACATTCCTCACCATGGTGCTGGGGATGAGCGCAGTGCCTCGCTGGCTGAGAGAGACCCCGCGGAGCGTGGCAGGGGTGCCCCTGCCAGGGAAAGGCGATGACATCTCCCTCCCTCCGCACAGCCGCACCTTCCCAGCGCCTGATCTACAGGCACCAGCAGGGACCAGGGAAGTGCTCCCTGGACCCCCCCATTCCCACGTGCACCGGTGGCCTCCCCATGCTCCTCCGAAGCTGCCCTGTCGGAGCTGCCACCGATTTTTAGGGGGTGGGCGGTGGTGTTTGGGGTGAGTTCAGCCCCGCTCTGTCTCGCTCGCTCCCGCTCTCACCTGGGCTCTGCAGCCCCCCGGCCAGCCCGCCGGGAGGGAAGTGGCCGCGGTCCGGCACTGGGGAGGGACACTCTTGTTGAGACACGGGAAACAGCCGGGACAAGGCAGCACGCTATTTTTAGGCGCCACTGGGACACCGCTCCCTGCTCTTAAAGGCACCGTACAGGCAGAGCTGCCTGCTCCTCCCCATCCCTGTCGCCTCGTGACTTTGCTGTTTTGGAAGGCATCCCTCTGCAGCCAGCTGGGCACCACGAGCCCGGGTGTTACTGCAGCATCGCCCCGACCTTCCCGTCGGGGGCGTCTCTGCGATGTCCCTACTCCCTCTGGCTATCGTTGTGATGTGTTAAATATAGGATGTTATCTCACTCCTCCTCGGCCGCAAATAAGCAGCGGCAGCCGCCTCACCGCAGGGAGTGAGGCCGCCCCAGGGGCCAAAACACTGGTCCTGGAGAGGGTGGGAGGGGGTCAGGGTGCTGGGGCAGTCCCCCTTCCACACAAATAGCTTTCTCCATCACCTCGGGAAGCTTCACTCAGCTCGGACAGAAAAAAGAGGCCTTTATTACAGCCCGCGGTTTCACGCAGCCCTCCCCGCCAGCGGGTGGGCATCACTCTTCTAAGCTGAAGATCTCGGCTTCCTTCTCCTTCCAGAAAGCGAAGCTGCGGTCGATGTAGCGGCAGATCTCCTCTCCATCTCCTCCAGCCTCCCCCAGCCGCCAGGCTGAGCTCTGGGGGGATCCGAAATACTTCTCCTTGATGTCCTCGAAACCGTCCTGCCAGCGCCGCCGGCCGGCTGCGATTTCGTCGGTGACGGCGCGGTGGAAAGCGCGCACCGCATGCCAGCCATGCCGGCCCAGCTGCTCGAACACCTCGAAGCAGAGGAGGTGGCGGCCGCGGCGCTCCTCGGGAGACAGTTCCTGCTCCAGGATGCGGAAATAGCCCAGCATGAACAGCTCCAGCGACAGGCTGTCGTAGTCTGCCGCCTTCCCCCCGGCCAACACCACGAACTGCTCTGGAGAGAGCAGGGCGCTCGTAGGGGGCGGCGGCGGCGGGGGGCGGCGGGAGGCAGCTTCCCGCCAGCCGCCCAGAAGCCGCTGGATGGCCTCCCTCTGCCGCGCCAGGCGGGCCGTCCCCCACTCCCCAGTCGCCGCTGCCTCCCGGGTGTCCCCGGCGGCCGGCAAGGAGGGCCCGTAGGCAGAGGACCGTTTCCAGTGGCTCAGGAAGAGCATCACGATCCGTTCCTTCCTCAGGCTGCCCCACTCCGGCCCCGGCCCCGGGGATCCGCCGCCGCCGCCGTCGGAGAACCCCTCCTCGCAGCTGATGCCCGAGTCGCTGGCGGCCTCCGTACCTTTCCCTCCGGCCGCCTTCTCTTCCACCGCCCCCCAGGCGGGCTCGAAGGCCCCGCGGAGGCTGCGGACGCAGACCCCGTACTGCCGGATCTCCCGCTGCGCCAGGCTGCCCGCCGTCTCTCGGGGCTGCCCGACGGCGGCGGCGGGGGCACCGGCGGGGGAAGCGGCGAGAGAGGAGACCCGCGCCCCCTCGGCGTGTGCCAGCATCGCGGCCAGGCTGCTCACGGCGCCCGCCAAGCGGCCACACCAGAGGGGCAGCGGCTGCCCGGGAGCGGGCGGGGGGCTGCGCACGGTGATGCTGAGCAGCGGGGCAGGCAGGAGGGCGCGTAGCTCCCGCGCCAGCCGCCGCAGCTCGCTCTGGTACGCCTCGCCCCGGCGCCGCAGCCGCAGGCTCTCCACCGTCCGTTCCAGATGCTGCAGGTCTGCCTCGGTCAACAGCTCCCCGAAGGGGCCCAACATGGCCTGACGGGAGGGCGAAAAGCTCCAGGAGCCCTCGTTCTGCGGAAAGGGTCCGTCAGCCGGCGGCCCCCGGGCTGGCAGCGTGGGTCCGGTCTCTTCCCATCCCCGGGACGCCCGTACCTGGCCGCCCGCCTCCTCTTGGTACACCAGCCGGGCCTGCAGCCGCCGCACCATCACCTGCCTCTTCCACTCGTGGATGGGGCGGCCCCTCTCGTCGTGTGTGGGTACCAGGAAGTCAACTTCTGCCTCCGCGGGGTCCGGCCCCGGGGGTTCCGCCGGCTCGGCCGCTCCATGCTGCGCGGGCAGAGTCACGGGAAGATCGGGGTTGGGGGGGCAGCTCGAGGGGGATAGGCCGGGGGCCGCGGGCGGAGCCAGCGACCTACCGGGTGGGTGAAGAAGGGCGCCGGGATCCTGGCTCGCTGTGAGGGCTTGCGAAGCTTTAGTTCCGCCGGTACCAACCCGCCGGGCTCCATCCCCAGCCGGGCCGGGTGGCTGCCGGGGGGAGAGGCGCAGGCTTCCTCCTGGAGAAGGAGGGCAGGCAAGGGGAGATGCCTCCCTCCCAACACTCCCAGGGCCCCCAAGGAAGGACAGGGTAAGGGGTACTCCGTGAAGATGCCCAGCACATCGCCCCAGCTCTTGAGGGAAACCTTCCCCTGGAAAGACCCACTGCTGAGCGTTTCCGTCAGAAAACGGGATGGAGCTGCAGAACATCTGCTGCGCCTTCTTTCCCCGGGGGACATCGCGATGCCCCCGCAGCTGATGACCAAGCCCGGGGCCGCCCACATCTCCGCCAGCTCTTCTCCGGGCGCCCCATGCCCACGGCGGGCTGGCTTTTCCCAGGGGATGGGGGCACCCACAGCCCCAGCGGGGCCTTACCTTCTGCGGAGGGGGGGGGGCTGAGCCAGCCCCCGGGGACAGGAGGCACCTGGGAGCCCGCCGCTGAGTGCAGGAGGTCGGGTTCTATCCGGGCAACACCCAAAAGTGGGTGCAGCTGCACCCCTGTTCAAGAAGCAATGCTCAGTACTAGGCAGGAGGGAAGGCTGGAAGCTGAGCAGCCCTGGAGCGGGCTAAGGCCGCGGCTGCAGCGCTGGGGCAGGGAGCGCACTGAGCATTGCATTAATATTTCACCGGAGCATCGAGTGGCAGTGCTGGAGCTCAGTGGGTGGCACCGGCACCAGTCCTGGAAATAGTGGCTCGGTGGCTTGGCTCCAAGCCTTGTCCCGCTCCTCAGGCCAACAGAGAATGGCCAAAGCTGGTCATTGTGCCTACCTCCACGCTAGGTTTTGGGGACAAGACGTGTTTTGCACTGGCTGGCACATGGTGCAAGTACTGGCAGTGGGGGATCTTTGGCAGGGGGACCCACCACACTGCTGCCGAATATCTGTTGCCGATATTCAGCCACGTTTGTGTTCCTTCAATCCAGCGCCATCCATTATATATGGCCAGGATGGATTAGTGGGGCTCAGTTACATGTGAGAAATTCCATCAAGGGGCTGGAATACAATCAAGAAGCAGCAGATCAAAGCCTTAAACACCAGTCACCCAGTGAGGATCCGTTACAGATTCAGCCTCTCAATCCTTCCCCAGCCCAGATGACTCCTGGCACAGGGTGGCGCTTGTGGGGTACGTGAGCTGACACCACCCTGCAATACAGCCGCAGCTCCGGGGTGGGTTACGGAGTGCCTGCAGCAGTGTGGCACCCTGCAATATTAATGGGGATGTGGTATGAAACACGGGAACATGGCCCAGTGCTGGAGGTGCCACATATCTCAGGTTAAGCAGACAGATGTTGCGAGCTGTGATATGAGCCACATGCGAGCCTGCTCCTGTGTCTTACTGCTGGCATGGAAGGAGAAGGCTGGAGCTTTGCCAGCTGCTGTGCCAAGGGGGGATTTTGCTGAAAGCCCTGCAAGGGTTGGGTCTTCCTCTGGGTACCAGAGAGCTGCTCTCAAACATCCTGCCTCCTGCTCCCCTGGAGCGCTGGGGAAGGACAGAAAGCCACCTCCATGGCTTGGGACCTCTGATAAGAGGATTCTGCTCAGAGGCAGCCTTTGTGAGCTACCAAAGAGCCACCTCCCCCTGCCAGCATTTTCCAATCAAAATTTCTATGAGAGTTTAATCTTTGCATATGTCTCTGGGGCCCAGAAGGCACTGAGAGGCTGTGGTCCCCCTGAGCAGCCTCACCCCATGCTCAGCTGCCCTTGCTGTGCCAGATGTGGTCCCCAAAACTCTTGACACCAGTGTTTCAGCCTGCTCCCTGGGAAGCAGATTCTGAAAGGTGGCAGGCAGGTGTGGGCAGCAGCTCAGCCCCAGTGCCGGGAGCTCTCCAGTTAAGTGGTCCATGGGAGGGATGGAGCAGGACAGCAGTGAGGGCCAGGCACTTTGGGGCATGCCACCATGTGGCTGCCACCACAAAGCTCTTGAGGGTGCCCCGAAATGAGGAAGAGCTCCATGTTTTCCTGAAGAAGAGACTCCCTAAATATAATGCACATCCTGGCTGGGGCAGCTCCTCTCACAGGCAGTCCTCTTCTGCAGGATTAGGAAAAGAGAGGATGGTCTCCCCTGAACCTCCATCTTAGCCGCTTTCCTTACTCTGGACTTCAGGAGAGCAGACACTGGCCCCTCCAGGGATCTGCTTGGCACAGTCTCAGGGTGTTGTGTCTGTTTGTATCTCAACCCACAGGTTTTATCTCTCCTTGTTTTTTTTTTAAATTCTCCTTCCCATCTCAGTGTGGCAGCCAAATTTAGCAGCTGTGTGGTACTTAGTTGCTGTCTGGGCTTAAACCACAACTGAGTTGTGATTGCACTCGACAAATGTACAACACACAATTCACTTACTGACTGTTTTATAAAACTCTTTATTAATATCTGAAATAATGTCAATAAAATGTGAACTCCTGGATCACTTCTGAAAATGAGACCTATGCTCAAAAAAATAAAAGTAATTTGGTGGTGGTTAAATTTTTGCCAAAGGAAATTCTGACTCCTGTATTTGGGCAGAACTCTGTCATTTCCTGTGTCCTAACCCATCCACTGAGGAGGCTGTCTCCTAGAAACAAGAGCACAAAAATAAAGCTACATAATGTCTTTGAACATTCATGAGAAATATCTTTCAAACTATTGCATGACCAACAAAACTGTTATCTGTCAGCCTGTTGAGTTTCAGTTCTGCAAGTGCTCCAAACAGTAAAGTCTTAACTTGGAACCTGAGTAACCTCCTTGATTTTAGAGACTGGTTAGTGTATTTCCTTTAACTTAACAAATTATTAGTTTGTCTCACTCAGAATAGGATTCCATGTGTTTCAGTTTGGACTGTCTTCGTTTTTTCCTTTTTGGTTATTTAGTAATTTCAGTACTGTTGTTATTTCAATAATTAAACAGACTTGAAAAAGAGATAGTATTGAATAGCAGTATCACTCATCTTACAACACTGAACAATTGGTGTTGCATGCATATGAAATTAAAGGTCCCTATGGACAGTTAATCCTATTAGTATTCCCTGAAATTACGTACTATATCAACAGTGTCCAGTGTATTGCTTACGTTTTTCTTTTCTCAGTGGATGAAATCCACCCTTGTACAGAAGAGCAGTACCAGATGCCTGCATTACGGAACTCTTCAATGAACCACAATTTGTGAGTTTAAGACCGGCAGCTTTTTAGTGACACAGAGTAGGTGAATCTCCTTTGTTTGAATTACAACTTCTCATGTACTTAAATGTGCATATTTATATATCTTATATAAAATATATGTATGCACATATTTAGCATATATGCATATGTAAAGCACTGAGGCTGTTCTGTCTGTTATGTGATCTGGCTCATACTCTTCTGTGTTCTAGTGCCTAGGGAAATCCTTTTGTGAGCTGCCACAGTATCATCCTGACTCTTTCGTTACTGCTAGTTACAGCATATAGGCTTATAGAGTGCAACTCCTTATTTGAACTGCAGAAGTCCAGCTTTCACCAATTTTTATCCTATTACTTCAGGTGTTTATTTGTCTTATAATGTGTCTGGCAACCTGTAGTCATATCCAAGTGTACTGTAGCTTCAAAGTGATAAATCCATAAATGACAAAACCCCTGTAGATATATACAGAAAAAGTGATACAATCCTATTTTGATGAAAAAGTAGAAGATTAACTTTCTGCTGGAATACTACCCCTGTATGAATACTAAGCAAGGCAAACTCAGCTGGTCTAAGGAAGATATTAATAAGAAATTAGAGTAATAACTTTCTGCTGGGAGATTTCCTATATAGCAATACTAAAGAGCATAAACTCCACTCGTCTAAGTCAAATAATGTGATCTGTGATAAGCCTAATATGTTGTTTATGACCCTAGAAGATCAACTAGTGAGAGATACAAATGCTAAAGCTGGATGTTTACCAGCCACAATAAAGGTGGAGAACGACTGGATTTTAGTAGTGATTACAGACAGGCTATGAGCCAGTATTTTGCTAGGGATGGAAAAACTGAGCAAATGCAGAAAAATAGAGGTGTGTTCCAGTTAGAACTAGGGAGGGACGGACACTGCTATATGGGGCCAAAATCCTCTTTTACCTTAAATATACTGCACAGTTATGATTATCCAGGTTCTGCTTTGAAAGGCGCTCTCTAGGCTATGTGCTAATGATGATGTCTAGCAACCTAGCTCTTCTTACTAACATGCTTTGGCCTTGGCTTACAGAGGCAAAAGTTAAGATGGGGTATGATTATTGCCAATAAATATATGGTATGCTGTAGAACAAGAAGTCTGGACAATGCTGGTTCTACAGTAAAATGTATATGCTGCTACTGAATAGCTGGTTTTGATACCAAAAGAAAAAAATTCTGTAACTGACTTTGCTTCAGAGAAACCAACACAGCTAATTTAAGAACAGCTGAGATTTAAAAAAAGGAAAATGCCAGTAAATCTCTTCTATTTATAACAACTAAGATAACTGCAATATCTAACTCTTCTATCACTGATGTAGTGATAGAAGCAGTGGGTAATAAGTAACAAATACAATTATTTGAAAAAAAGCCAGAATTTCCTCCTAAACTAAGTGATGAGAAATGTTCTTAGAGAAACATGGTCCTTCTAAAGACAGCATTTTTTGTGATGCCTCCAAATTGGAATGGAAAAGGGCAAGAAAACTGTTCATTTCTTTTTTTTTTTTTTTTCCTTTGTGTGTGTGTATCCTTCTATTGAGATTAATCTCAAGGGGAAAACTGACAACAATTTGTAGCCCAATGTAACTTTTATTAATATAAATTTTCAATCGCTTTTGTTTTATTTTATTAGGAAAGCACAACCCTGCTGATATTTGTCTACATTAATAACTGCAGGCTAAGAAATTTCAACAGAGTTCAGGTTTACATACAGCAATATTGTGATAGCGTTGGCACACTGATGTTGAGCTTCCTCTGAATATTTTTTTTCCGAAGAAAAAATTCTAAAAGATATAGCTTAAACTCTCACTACAGCAATTCTGGTTATTTTAGTGCTATTTTGAAACATTCCATTCGCATAATCTTGAATGCCAAAAAGGCTATAAAAAGGATTGCCACAAGATGGCACCACAGCATTCTGAATAATCATAGAATCACAGAACGGTTCCAGCCCCCTGCCACGGGCAGGGACACCTTCCACCAGACCAGGTTGCTCCAAGACCCTTCCAACCTGGCCTTGAATGCTGCCAGGGATGGGGCAGCCAAAGCTTCTCCTCTGGGCAACTTCTTCCACCGCTTCACCACCCTCATGGGGAAGAACTTTTCCCTAATATCTAACCTAAATCTCCCCTGTGTCAGCTCAAAGCCATTCCCCCTTGTCCTGGAATTTTGTGGGTGTAACTTAGCCAGGTAGTTTCCTCAGGGAGACAACTCACTGCACATGGGAGGTTTTATGTCTCCCTAGTCATTAATTTACTTTCTCCCTTTGATCTGATGTTCTGGAGGTGCTTGCATTTGCTATTTCCTGATATAACAGCAGTCAAAGGTAGAACTGTGCAAGCTGAAACTACAAATTCTGTTATATGAGACAACCTATGCAGTTTCCTTCAGCAGCAACTCTTCCCATCATTTCTAGCTGGAATACTTTGTGTTAACTTTCATAAATGTGAGCTATTGTATTTTCTTTGTAAAGTTGTATTTCCGTTGGTAAATGATTTAGCATCAGTAAATGATTTACTGCTGTAAATTGAAATGCAGCCAGATATCATTGCATTATGCAGCACATCAGTGGGATGATGACCAGGACAAAAGGCTCTGCTGAAGTGAGAATTGTGAACTTACAAAAGTGAATATACTGATTAGAAATTATTTATGCCTGTTGTTGAGTGGTAAAGACAAAAACTGGTAGGAAGCACCTGCACATAAGAGACAGAAACTGCTTTTGCTTGGTAAACAAAAAATACTGCACTATAAATATGTTCCATAAATAGGTCTATCAATCTTTTATTTTTTTATATGTAAAATATAATTTTATGCTTTCTAAATATTTATACCTGCATGAAATGGAGCAGATATTTTCCACAGTCCAAGCAAATGCTTTTCTTTTATCCCCTGGGAAGCACATTCTTGTCCTCATCTGTATATATTCTTGCATAGTTTAGTTGTCATGCATGCGAAAGATAAGGCCATGTTAGCTATCAGTCTTAACAAAACCCCAAAATCTGGCAAGTCACATGAGTTGAGGGAGGCTGCTGAGGGATTTTATCATTTTCTCAAGTGTTAGCCTTTCATCACAGGTGGCAAAACCAGTGTACATACTATACCTTTGCTTCTGATCATTGAGGATGTTGCTGCTAATTTAGAAACATACATAACTCTCAGAAGAAAAATGGATTGGACCCATGTGGAAGACTAACTGGCATAGATATGGAATGCAAAAAAGCACTTTTATATCTCAGTTACTAAGGATGCTAACATATTCCTTTCGTAAAAATGTGTGACTTCACTCTGACCTTGTTCGGTGAAACTGAATTTCTCTTTCAGCACTTAGTAGCATACTATTTCAACCAGTACACAGTGCTGAACATGAAGAAGGTAGCTTCTACACCACTACTATTTTATCTTCAAAGAACAAGGCATCTAGAGTATCCCTGAAATTTCAAATTTGTTTTTCTGACAAAATAAAGTGTGCGTGTATTTCCTCACAGAGATTAGTGAGAGCAGTTGCAAGATTATTTTCTGTGTGATTCAAAGGTGTTAGCTATGCCTAGACCATTCATCCAACAGCTGGAGCAGAACTGAAAATTTCTGTATTTAAAGAGATACCTGCAGTTTGCCCTCAGGGGAGCTGGGTCCATATGCTTCTGAAACATAGCGTTTTCTTACGGTAATCTCCATGGCATGCTTTGGTGAATTGTAAAGTGACAGCCAGATGTCCAAAAGATCTCTGAGCTTCTCTACCTTCAGCTGTTAGACTTTTGTACATGTAGAAGCTCATGGAAATTTTACCATTGCGACCTTTTCCTCTCACAGCGAGTAATGCTAGTAATGGCAAAAAGCAACTGTGACTTTATTTGCATTTCCTTTGAAATTATTTATTTTAAGATGTCACAAATTTTCATGTTGTACTATGTAACAGGTCTTAAGACAAAGTCAGAGGAGCTGTGTGGAGAGCTTGGAAAGTTTCCTGTCATTTTTTAGCTAAAAGATTTATTAGACACATTTTAAAATTTAGATTTTCCTTAGACATAACAAAGACAGATGGAGTCAGATTATTCAAACTTTGTATTTTGCAGTAAGCATGTTTTCACAGATTCTACAGCTCAATTATTTTCTGTATATGAGGAATAGCTATTAAAACCCCCAAAACCTAATGATGATAATCATTATCATAGCAACATGACTTGTTTTGACAAAATAGGAAGAAATACTGAGGCCTGAGTTAATGCCTGCTGGATGTAAAGTCCATGTGTTACGGTAGATGCAATCTGTGTATTTGCAATTTAACAGCAAATGATAAAATTAACTTTCCCCCTCATACTAAAAAACCTGGAGAGTTGCTATCTGCAGGATTGCTCTTATATAAAACCATTCATGTTCTTTAATACTAGCAGCAATTTTATATAAATAGTTGCTACATTGCAATATATGATCTGGGTACTTCGATTTCTGGATGTGCACTACCTCCTGATAGCTCTTTTAGAGAGGAAAGTCCCATTTGGTGCCATTAATCATATCTTGTTTAAATTCTTCTGTGTTCCACCAAATGCTTTGTAGGTCTTGAGATTTCCACCAGTTTGACAATATCTAGGCACCTGGACTAAGAGAATATTTCTTTATTTTATTTCATGGCTGTATGTTGAATGCATAAGCACTGTAAAGAAAAGATGCTTTCACCGAACACACTGTTTTCTTGTGTGATTTCAAAATTTCATGGTCTTGAAGACTTAGAAGTAACCTATTTCTACAAATTTATAATTGATTCACCTTCCCTGATTAGAACCTTTTTTTGGTCATATGCAGCCATTACAGGTCAAAAATGATCTGAGTCAGGAACAGCCTAGTGATGTCAAGGAATATTCTCTGCAGATGGTCTCTCATTTTAAGAGCAAAGTGAAGGTGTGCAGAGTACTCTCTTGCTTACAACATGGCGCACCTTTTGCTTACTAAATGCTCAGTTTTGCTATCTGTAAGAACTGTGGAAAGGAATGCTTGTTTTTGTTTTTTTTTTTTTTTCTGTGTGGAAAGCAGAAGAGTTCTATTTCCTTGGTTTCAGCATACATACTTGTATTTTCAGTGCTCAGAATAGGTGGCCAGAGAATGTTCTGTTGCTTGGCAACGTTTTTCTTGGAAAGCAATCAGCGAAGAGGGAAAGAGGAGAACTGAAGAACAAATGCCCATCTGCCATTTTTGATATACAGGACAGGCTCTTTAAAATAATGAATTCTACTAGGAGTAAGGTTAAAAACCTGAACTGATTTATTTCAAGATCCTCAGGCAAGGATACACTGTTTCTGAGCATCTTACTCATGTCTATGAAACTGCCACGTATCTTCAAATGTTCGGATTTGTAAAATCTCTGCTGTTAGAAGTGCTTGTATTACCTTCAACTGATTTAAAAAGGAAGAGTTTAAGTCATCAGCCCAGTTGCTGCATCTGAGATTTTCTTCACATACTTTCGTCTTCCATCATTTGCCCATTTATTGTCGTATATTAAATCTATATGATTACAAGAAGTTATTGAATAACAGTTTACAGTACCAACAGTTAGAATCTGAGAGAAATCAGAATTATTATGAAATGTTCTGGTAATAACATGTATATTTTGTCAGAGAATAAATGTGTCTTGTGGAACAAAGATCAAACATCACCTGTTTTGTAATACTCTTTCATTAGTAAACTGAATTTAAAAATCCCGATTTAACAGGTCTGTAATCAGTTATAGTAGACAAATGAGTTCTACAACTTTCTTTAAAATGAAGATGTTCTTGGAATTTTGAAAGCTACTTGTTACTTTGTCTTCAGTATGAAGTTCACCACAGAATTCCCTGAAGCCTTTTTGTCCTCTTAGTTCTTCTACGGAAAATTTAGTGTTATCTTTCCCAATTATATTGCAGTGACTTGTGTGTGCAAAGGCATGGGAAGGAAAAGGTTACAGTATCTTGAAAGATGCTCTGCTCTGACAGAGTGGTAACGGGTGGATGAAAATTTGAGGATTATTATTATGGCAGATGTTTATAACAGCTTTAGAAGATTGTTTTTAATACCGTAAGTCATCATCGTGTTCTCTAATTTCATCCTAGGTAAATGCATCCTGTTTATCTAAAATGTTTCTTATCATCCCTAGCCTTAGTTGTGTAGATTGCTCTCCATTCTCTAACTTATGTTTCCACAAGTAGAGTCTTCCTGAAGTAGATTGATTTAAAAAGAATTAAAGAAGTGTTACTGCATCAGTCTTGTACCCTTTAAAAGGCAACATGAATTAAAAAATTAATTGCTCCTATACACAGACTGTGTCTGCCAAATTCCAAGCCTGAGAGAATTTTTCTTTTGGGTTAACATTAGGCATTTGACTAGCCCTTATTTACAGCCATGCTCCTAGTCAGTGCTGCAATCTGTCTCTTGTATAATTGTTCAAAGTCATGCGGTTATGTTAAAACCCCATCTTCATCTGTTTTAAAACAGCAGACATGTTAGAATTAATTCCATCCAAACTGTGCCAGAGGTAATAAAATTAATGAAGATATTCACATATATTCAATATCTACATGACATTCATAGCTGCTTCCAAGAAGAGATACATAACTCAGTCTGCTTCCTCTGATTTACTGAAGCAGTTTTCCCTAGTTCTTAAAAAAAATGAAATAGAATACTTTGATTAGAAGTACACTTCTTGCAAAAAGGGCAGTGATCATATTTATAGATCTTCGAGCTAATTTTACCATCTAGCAGACACAATTGAATTATGTCCTAGATATGACTGGAATATTTACAAACACAGTAAATCTGAGTACAGTAAGCAGAACAATTTTGTTTTCTTACATTGGAGGGTAATGGACACCCAAATTTCATTTCTGTTTTCACTCAAATTAATGGCCTTCTTTTTGCTGCTCACTCACTTTCCTGGCAGAAAGCTGCTCTCTTAGCTTATCAGTGACTGTTTAAAAAAAAACCCCAAACTTGGAAAAATAATCCTGTAACAGAGTTTGGTTTTGACAACAATGCATAACTGTAGACTGCATAATGCTGACAAGGATGTCTGCATGAGCTATGCAGAGAGCACTGCGCAAACTTGTGCCTCTCAGCACCAGGAGGTGCTTGGACAGAATAGAAACACCTTTCCTCTTATAACAATACAGGAATGGCAGGAACATGTGTCTCACTGTCACACAGGTAAGGTTTCCATTTACTTAGCAATGATGCCCTTGTTCCTATAATTATCAGTCTGCAGATGAAATGTGTGTGGGCAGTAACCAGAGGCTACTGTGCTGTAACTGGGTGATCATTGTAGTAGCACTGGTGGGACAGAGTACCGTATCTTCTCATTGGAAATAGAATCATAGAATCATAGAAGGGTTAGGGTTGGAAAGGGCCTTAAGATCATCTAGTTCCAATCCCCCTGCCATAGGCAGGGACACCTCACACTAAACCATGTCACCCAAGGCTCTGTCCAACCTGGCCTTGAACACCGCCAGGGATGGAGTATTCACAACTTCCCTGGGCAACCCATTCCAGTGCCTCACCACCCTCACAGTAAAGAATTTCTTCCTTATATCCAGTCTAAACTTAAACTGTTTAAGTTTGATCCCGTGACCCCTTGTCTTATGCAAATCAAAGTAAAAATTTGCATGGAAGACTCATCCCAGCAGTCTATATGAAAGTCCACCAATGTGTTTTAAAAGTGATGGAAGCAGAAATATTAATGCTTACCCATTGCTTGGCATTATTATGAAGTGGCACAGGAAATTATAGACTGGTTACTACTATTAAGATCATTATTGTTACTGAAAACAGGAGAACAAGTTAACTATTTTAGATGTAGATGGTTGTAGCCAATAGTAAATCTGTCAATTTTCTTTTTTCTCTAAATATATGCAAAAAGACTGAATAGTTTAGGTAGTCTTGTGATAAAATAAGAAGTTAGATCTCAACACAAAATTTGTACTCAGAACAAATACTATAATAGAAGTTACCAATATCTTTATAATAGAAGTGAAAATACTGTAAATGAAAATTGCATCTCTTGTTCGTAATTCTAATCCTAATATCCCCTTGTCCTGGTTTTGGCTTGGGTAGAGTTAATTTTCTTCCTAGTGGCTGTGTTTTTGTTTTAGTCTGAGAATAATGTTGCTAATGAATCTGATGTTTTAGTTGTTGATAAACAGTACTCACCCTGACAAACAACTTTCAGTCTTGTGCTTTTCTGGTGAGGAGGGGCACAAGAAGCTGGGAGGAAGCAGAGACAAGACACCTAACCCAAACTAGACAAAGTGGTATTCCATACCACAACATATCACCCTCGGTATAGAAACTGTGGGCAATTACCTGGAAGGAACCAATCAGCTGGGGTTAAACCACAACACTCCTTTAAATAACAGGATTCTTTCTTTTTCTGTTTTTTTTTTTTTTTTATTTTTTTTCCTGTGGTTTTGTTGTTGTTGTTGCTGTGTTTTGGTTTTTTTTTTTTCTTCCTGTGCAATGACAGTGGAATTAAGAACAGGTCACATAAGGGAACTACTTGAGAAAATATTACTTTTTATAGCATGTGATTGATGAGGTAACTTTTCATCTCACACTTCTATTTAACTTTTTTTTAACTATGAAGATTGTGGCATTAGAGTAATATATTCAGTGTGGTTTTCCTTGGATTGTATACCCGATGAGTAGGTTTTTATCTTCCTTGGCTCCAGGATATCCACATGAAACCTGTGAAAGTCCCTCTGGTCATTCTCATTTTTCTGCCCTATGTGATGCATTGTAAAAGTTTCAACTCTTCATGAAAATACTGAATTCTAGGCAGGACTTACTATTTCTGAAGCAACTTGAGCAGTGGTTAAGTGATGGTCTAGACAATATTTCTAAAATACTGGAGAGCACAAAATCATCTTCACACATGCATTCTCCTCCAAATACACTTTTAACATTGATTTAAAAGCCAGTCTCATAAGATTGAAGTCTATTCAATTCTATTGCTTTACAGTGTAACAAAGGCATAGAGGAACATAGGTAGTTTCATGGCAGTGAGTAACTAGACTTTTGTTGTTTTCTAAAGCCTTTAGACCTACTTGCACAACTCAAAGGAAGCTAAAAATCATGGCAGGTGAGGATGTCCTTCGTACAGCAGCCTCCTAGCCATGTCTGGCATGCTGATAATGGAGACAGTCTGCCAGGAAAGCCACTGGACACCGTCAAGTAGATTCTTATTTTACTGCCAAAGGAGCTTTGAGTTTGTCCTACTTAATGTATAGCCCCTTATTTTAGAAAGTAAACATTCCAAATTTTCATATGAACTAACTAGTGGTATAAAAAATGGGGGGAAAGGCAGACGTGAGCTTTAGCTGTCAGCCAATACCCTCTTCAGAGGGATAGTTGAGGAGAAAGGAAGCTGAGAAATTTCATACTTGAAACACGTTGAGATGAACACAGGGAGATCATTCACCAAGGCCTACCAACTACTTTTGCAGGCAAAACAGAGTCAGCTTGGAGGAAAAACAGTTTATTGCTGATTAAATTGATTTGTGTAGGGAGAAGCAAAAAAGAAAACATCAAAACCCAACATCTTCCCTTCCTTTCCCATGCTCACTGTCTCTCCTGACTCCTCTCCCCTTCTCCCCTGATCCTTTGAGCCGTGCAAGAGAGGTGGGGAGTGCGGGAGGTTACAGCCAGTACAAAGGAGATTCTCTCTGCCAATCCTTCCAGCTCACACTTTATCCTTGCTCCAGCATTGGTCTTTGAGGAAATATCAGCCTGCTCTGGTGCAGGGTTCTCTATAGGCTGCAGTAAATCTCTGCTCTGCTGCCTGGAGCATCTTGTCCTTCTCTGACCTTAGGTTTTGCAATGATGTTTCACACTTCCCCCCCCTCCCTTTCCATTCTCCTCTGCTTTGTTACACATTGTATAACTTTTTTTTTTCTTGTTGGCTTTTTGTTCAGATGGATCAGCTTTTGATATTTTCATAAATATTCAGCAAAGATTGCTGATTTACTTTTCCGAAAGCTATGTGAATGGCTGTAGAAGAATACAAAATACTGTCCACAAATAACATGATATACCCTTACCTTATTGTATGATGTAGCAGAACAAAGCATGGTGAATAATTAAAGGGAGTATATAATAATAAGTATCAGAAAACACTGCCTATTTGTTTATAAGCTTTCTATTTATATCAAAGCTTGTCCTGCAATTACTCTACAGGTGAGCCTGTAGGGAACTAGGACGAAGAACCACTAATCTCCTATTGTCTTCTCATTTGTGAAAAACCTGCTTTAAAACCTTGGCCAAGACAATTAATCTTTCTGAGTGCCATTATATATCCATGTAAAATGGATGTAATAACTCACTCATGGATCTCACAGGAATCTTGGGATACTTAATTAATGTATGTCAAATATTTCAGGTGTTAGAATGGAAGACACTATACCAGTAAAACAAATCTTAATTAACTGTATATGGAAATGAAGATAACCTGTAGATGGCAAATGTGTACATAAAAAAGGTAGGTTTAGTGGTTTTATTTGTTTATTTGTCTGTTTAAGCCAAATGTTGTGGTTTAACCCCAGCTAGCAACTAAGTACCATGCATTGCTTGCTTGCTCACTCCCCTCCACTAGCCCAGTGGGATGGGGAGGAGAATCTGGGGAAAAAAAACCAAGCCCATGAGTTAAGAACAAAGTCTATAAAGAGCCTCAGAACCAGCTATTTTGTAGTAATAACCATCAGTTGCATGGGGAAGCCAGCTCCGATTCCATCTGCTTCATGGAAGCATGACTGCTTCACTTGTCCAGACCTTGTTTAAACAAGACAAATGAACATATCTTGATAATAGCTCACATTATAATAAAAAAAAGGAAAATTGAAAATGGATTGAGTTAAATAAAATTAAATACTGAACAACATCTCACTGAAACAGTGCTGGTTTTCCTTATGACTGTTTCCCTTGTGATCAAAGAAATTTTTCACAATCACTTCCACTAGCACAGCAGTGAAAGGAATTGGTTTTTAAATTGAAAGCTCTTCTGATATTAAGAAGTACTTGATTGTCTAAGTTTTGCAAAGTCTTAAAACTTTCATTCACTTATAGGTCAGCAGTTTATACACTGCTGACCTTCCAAGATGCAAATACTATGACATGCAGGTAACAAGGATAAAGACAATTCAGACACACATGCCTCTGATACAAAATACTGTTCCAACTGTCTTTACGGGACACGCAAGGATAAAAGTAAGGGAAGAACAATCTCAAACATCCTCTGTATTTTACAAAGTCCATTAGTAAATAATAGTAATAATAAAAGGTCTGCTTATTTGTGTCTGTAACACCCACACACAAACTCTGCATTGATGGGTATTACTACAAGTAGGTGGTTCTGAGGCTCTTTATGCCCTTTGGATGCAGTAAGAACAGACACATTTTTTAACATATAAAAATGAACTTGCGTTGGAATATTTCCTCCTAGTGTGATTTTAAGCATATATTTGGATAAATACTTCTATATGGTAGAGCGGTAGAAGATGTATCTGGATATGATTCTTATTCAGATCCCAGTTTGATACCCAAGAAACTAATTTTTAGAACTATTATACTATGCTCCTGGATGCGTCAAGCTCTCTCATGCTAGCCAGAGTGTAGCTCTAACACTGAAAATGTCCAGCCACTGCTCCGTAGTGGAAAAATTATTGAAAGGAAGGTTTATCACTGAACTACAGCTTTGAGGAAACAGGATGATTTGCAGCTTCAGTGCAAAGAGTCTGTACGTTTCATGTCCTCATCAAACCTCTATGGACTTCATATTGTGTACCACATGTGTGCTAGAACCCAGAAGCAGCCCATAGTTTCAGGAAGCCTGAATTAATCTTTTTCTGCTAATGAAATCTGATATTTTGCTATACTTCTATGTATTTTAGCTATACTTCTATACAGGTTCACTGTAAGAATAAGCTGCCTAGCAACTATAGACCAGGAAGCTCAGACTGTCTGGGGACTGAGTGGTGGTCTGAAACTCATTCCTTTGCTTGTCATGCTCAGGTCTGAGGGCAAGTGTACAGCAGTCTGAGGACATTAAGCCATCTGCTCTCTCATTTTCAGGTTTCTTAACTCTGACCACTTTAGTCTCCAGGACAAACAGCGTCAAGAACCATATTCAGCAATATTAACTGCACAGCATGTGCTTCCAGGTACTTTAAGATCACAGGTAAAGTACAGTAAAATTGTTAAAGGGATAATTTTCTGAATATGTGATAATAATTGATGGCTATTAAGATGTAATAATTTCTAATGTGTATTTTTTGTTAATGAATTTCAATTTAATCAAGTGTTATGAAGTTATAGAGTGGCCTCACTTACCCATCTTTTAAAAGCTCTCATTACTGTGTTCTATAATTCCCCAAGTTTTATATACACATCTATATTCCATAGCAAAATTCTTCTAGCATGATTTTTAAGTCCTTAAATGAAGTGACAGATTCAAGCTGTGTGAACAAAGCAGTCAGCAATTAACTTATTCTATACACACAATTACTGTGGTTACAAACATATTCTGTACTAAAGACTTGTACTTCTTTCAACATTTAAACATAAACATAAAAATATTAAAGTAATGTAATTAGTACTATTTCCAATTTAAAGCTTTAAAACTCATAAATACCTGCATACCATTAACAGGAAAATGTCTCCTCTGTTAACTATTAACAATGTGTTATGTAAGAAAGTTTATATATATATATATATATATAAAATACATGAGTATTTTCTTCTCTTTCATTATATTTTTCCTCTTTGACAGAAATTCTACAGTAAAATCCATTAAATACTAAATTAACTTATAGCCTTTTTCTAAGAGGAAAAATTATAAAGCTACTGTTTGTATTTTTTTCAAATTAAATTTTGACTGATCATATTTCATTCATGGATTTATTTTGCTGAGAGAATCATAAAATTTGTTAATAATACAATATAGATGACCATCCAAATAGAAAAAAGAGATTATTAAAGAATAACATATTTTACATTTATTTTACTTTAAAATATCACTTGTAGACAAAACATTACCTGTATTTCAAATCTCTTATGTGTTCATAAAAGTGTTTTAATAGGCAATAAAGCATCATCTGCTGTATTATAAAATTAAAGAACAAATGACTCAGTTACCAGCAATTCTGACAATTTTGTTTCCAAAGCTACTTATTTATTAATACAGCTATAAGAGTTATCAAGGAACATGATACAAATGACCAGCTAAATCAAATAGAGGCTATAAAGCATAAAAGATGCTGTTGAGTTTGGTAAGTCAGAAATGTTCAGATGTTGTTTCTCTGACCTACTGACTCTGGAGTCTTCAATATGAAGTGTGGGCTAAAACGGAATAAAACAAATGATCATCTAAATCACATATTGGGAGGTATTTTAATTTATAAACCATGTTGTGTTCAGTAAGTTACAAATGTTCAGATTTTATTTCTTTGACCTACTGACTCTGGAGTTTTAGACATGAAATGTAGGGAAATCACTCATCCCAGCAACAGTGCATTTTTAAAACTGCAGTTAAAATTCAGGGAGTTAAGAAATTTACCTAATAAATAATGTAAAGTAGAAAGACTAACTAGTGAAGTTAAGGTGAAGGTCAGCAAATAACAGAGCCAGGAGGTTTAAACCTTAGAATCTTCTTTACACGTGCAATTTTGATGAAATCACAGCAGTCGGAAAATAGCACATGAATTTTTTTTTTTTTTTTGTGTAAGGCTGTGTATAATAATGACTTTTTCCAATACATATTTTAAAATTGATTTTTATATATGCGGTCTTGGCATTCCCCGCTAAAAATAACATTTAGCATGGTGGTAGTGAAGTGTCTCCTACTTCTGAGTAGGTGTCGGTAAATACATATAGGTAAATTTAGTTGTGCAGTATCCTTAAAATGTAAAGTATTAAAGATGAGCTTTATTGTCCATTTCTTTTAGTCTTGTGTACACTCTAGAAATGTCTGTTTTCTATATGCTTAACTGTTCTGTCTATATGACAACATCTATTTTCAAGCCTAAATTGTTTATGCTCTCATTTGCTCAGCATGACTTTTAAAATGTATATGAAAGTTTCTTCTTGGTCTACAAATTTCACAGCCACTTTTCTTAGAGGTTAAATTTTCTGCTTACCTACATGCAATAAAGTCTTTAAATAGCGATCTGTTATTATAAGGTTATTCTTACTTTTTCCCATTACAAAATTAAAAGATTCTTAGGAAAGGAAATCAGCAGCTTGGTTAAGTTTGATTAGATTTAGTTCCACTGAAGAAATAACTATACCCTCAATTGAGTTGTTTTTTCCTTCGATTAAGCAGTCTAAGCCTTCTAGCTGAATTCTACATAGTCACACTATGTTGCCCTATGACTTACCCCTGCATCTGTCTCTCCAGCTAAATCTTTACCTCTACACCAGAAGCCTTTATTCATCATTGTGATTGACAGGCTTGGACTTTGAGAGCAGTTTGTTGCTCTATTAAATGCTAGTCCTGACTGTGGGGCATATGTTATTTATGAATTATAAATGTGTGGGTTTTTTTTATTTAATGATCCAAATAATGTTTCCCTGTGTACTGTACATCATGCAGGTTTGGAAAAAAAACATTCCCTAGGTTTTGAAATAGAAATAAGAAGAGGTAAATTATTTGCTTTAGCGAATGGACTTCTAATTTTTTTAACTCTTTCTGCTCCTCTGCCATCTTTGCTGATGGTACAACACATTTGATTTAACGTTGTTAGAATGCTGTTCATAGTCATTTCTAAACTTAACTGTCACTATAAATAGCTTTTGTTGTGCTGTTTTTGTTTTGTTTTGCTTTTTTTTTTTTTTGCTGAGGACTTTGCTATTTACATAAAATAGAGGTACCTGAATTTATTCTTTCTCTCTATGAACTTACTAACACTAACTGTATTTTATCAGTTAAGACATTCTTAGAAGGTATTATCATACAACTTTGTAAGCTTTCTTATTAAAGAAAATTCCAGTTATTAACTATTTCTTTAAGAAAAAAGAAGTGTACATTATCTACTTTGGAACCTACTTACAAAGAGAAGTCATATGTGAAGTCTCTGTGAAGAAAATGTCATATGTAATTGAAATTCTGTCTTATCTGGAATATCTACTAAGACTATCAACTGTACCAAAACAGGATACTGCTGAAACATCTTTTCATGTAAATAAAACATGTATTTAAAATAGTATTGTGGTTCTATGTATTTAAAATATTATTGTAGTTCTACTTTTTTTTTTTCTTCAAAGTTAATGAAAAGGACCTGTTTGCATTTTCTGGTTTTCTTTTAGCTTGTTCATGACTAACAGAATGAAGGCAGTAGAAATACACTGTAGTTAAAACCCCTTTTATTGCCAGCAGTAAAGGTGGCCTCTCAGCCTGGAGCTTGAGAAGGAAATACTATTACAATCTTGATTTTTTTTTTTAATCTAAAGTTTCAAGACCACTCACGAGTCTATTTTCACACCTTACTTAGCATGCTGTCTTTGGCCATGAAGTCACTTGCTACCATTCACTTTTCAGTATTTGTTCCAAAGACCTCCGCCATGCTAGGATGCTTAATGCATATTTATTAGCCAAGTTCGCACTTTTTTTTTTCTGCAATTTGTGCTAAGATACAGAAAAAAATACAAACCGTCGCTGTTTTGGGCTTTTTTTTTTTAGTACCTGGCAAGCCCTGGCACACATAATAGATAAATAAGGGATGCAAGTTCTTTCTGTTTTTCTTTCAAAGAAAAATGTAGCTCTTTGACACTCTCAGGTTCTGATTAACACTCACTGATGTAGGAAACCTCTTCTTAGCTCAAGTGACCAGTAAAGCTTAAAGCTCTGGTCACAGTTATTTTGTGTTCTATTAATGTAAGTATAGTTATTTATTGTGCTTTTAGGAATATTTAATTTCATTTGAGAAATAGCAAAATGCCAACCTGATATATTAAAAACCATTCTATTTCCTAAGAACAACTAAGTCCTTCATTATAAACTCTTCTATGTGACAATCTGTTTATATTATTTTACCACTGGCACCATTAAAAATATTCTTACAAATATAACTCAAGACAAAGTAAAAAACTGCTCTTCTTTTTTTTTGCAACATGTTCAGACTTTCATCCTCCACTGATATTTGAATGTCAGCAAAGATGAACTGAGGTGCCTGAAAAGATTTTTTTTTATTTTTGAAAATATAACAAACATTTTAAAAAAAAAGAAGAAAAAAAATAATAATATTCCAGAGAGAAAAAGACTTAATACTGACTATAATCTTTCTTTAAGATTTGGTATAGTGGTAATAATTAAAACTAAAATTAAAAATGCAACTAAAAATTTATGATTAATTTTCTGTATTTTTCCTAATCTCAGTATATAGAATTGATCAGGACAGAAGCATGATCTTATTATCGTGTAATCTTCAGGCATTAGACAATTTATGCTATAGTTTTTCTCAATAGAAATTATTAAGGGGAAAAAAGCAAAAAAAAAAGAGTGATTTTAAAAAAATTTTTGTTTTCAAATAGCCTTGAGAAAGAATTACCTGTAAGGACTTTATGTATAATCAATCAGTTTAATTTCAATTTCATATAGGTTGCCCAGGGAGGTTGTGAATGCTCCATCCCTGGCAGTGTTCAACGCCAGGTTGAACGAGGCCTTGGGTGATATGATTTAGCATTAGGTGTCCCTGCCCACGGCAGGGGGGTTGGAACTAGATGATCTTAAGGTCCTTTCCAACCCTAACTGTTCTATGATTCTATGATTCTATGAGATCACAAATTGCATCCAAATTTTGAGATTACACCTACAGAGGTGCATTATCATGAGTGCAACCAACACAGAATAAGTGCTTATTTCCATCTATTTAGGACTCATGGTACTACAAATGTAGTGAGTGCATTTTGGGATCTTACAAGAAAGAAATAACTATAAACTCATGCATGTCTTGTGGAGAGCTACTATATCAGCAGGCTTGAGCACACAATATAGAAGGCAATGCTGAGGGAAATGGGCCCATTTGGCCTGCAAAGGACAAGGTTTTGGGTGGACCTCCTTGCTTCCTTATACTTGACAGAAAGTTCAGCAAGATTTTCTGTAGAGGTGCAAAACAGAAGGACAGGAGGCCAGGGCCACAAACTGAAGCAAAAGAAATTCTGGTGATACAGAAGGAAAAAAATGTAAAAACTTTTAAGCACTAAACCAGTTTGCTGTGAGAAATTGTGGAGCCCCTGGTCTTAGAGTTTGTAAAATTTTGAATGGACCCTGAGCAATTTGCTCTAGTTTGCAAGTCAGTCCTGATTTTTTAACAGGAGTTTGTTCTGTAAAATGTTCAGAGGACCCTTCCATCATAGTCCATCCTTCCATGATAGACAGTGCAGCACAAGAACCGGAATCATAGAATGTTGTTGTTTTCTTTTTTTTTTCCTGGAAATGACTTTGCAAGGTCATCTAGTCCAGCCCTACTGCAATGGGCAGGGACATCTGTCACTAGATTAAGTTGTTCAAAGCTCACATTCCTGGATCTCTAGTCACTGGGGTCTTCACCTGACTGCAATGACTTTTCAAGTATGCTGGACAGAGGGGCTTGGCAACCGTACCTACCTGTTCCACTAGGACTCTGGGATACATCTTGGTGGGTTCCATGGATATGTGCATGTTCAGGTTCCTCAAGTGGTGTCAAACCTGATCTTTGACAATGAGTGGGACTTCAGTCCTTTAATCCCTGACTTGAGGTTCAGGGACTTCAGAAATGTGGGAAGACGAACTGGCAATGGAAACGTCATTGGTTCCTAAAAAGCTTGCAATGTTGAAATAACTCTTATGTGTAAAGTACTTTCGCTCTACAGGTGAGTAGGGCTTTCCATTTTCTGTGGAAAATAAGCAGCATTACAGAATTTCCTTTCAGGAATAATTACTGGGTAAATATGGCCGTAATTACCAGAATTGACCACTATATGTCACTCTTGCTTCACATGTCTAGCAGAAAAGTGTGCTGGTGCTCTCATACTTCCTCACCATTTTGAATTTATAGGTGCGTAATCGCTTTCTGTCAAAACACAAGGTAAGCCATTCTACTGAAGGAGAAATCTGGAGGAGGAGCAGGAAACTACAGCCTAATTAAAATCTGAGGATGAAGTATTTCACAGCCCTCACTTATATATTGAAAACTATAATGGAGCTACAGCTTCTTTATCCACAGGAGAGGAATGTCCCAATGTTTTGGTTTAAGAACTCACTGCAGTATTTCAGAAAGGTGAAAAGCCAAGAAGCAGAAGCACTCTGTGGTGAAGTTCCTTTCCACAGCTGCTGTGCACTACTTGCACAGCTGCTTGCACTACTAGGGCAAGGGAAGAAAAAGCTCCCTACTTACAGGTCCCACCTCAAAGTTGTAGAGAATTAGAGTAAGAATGATAATCAGGCTCATAGTTTCTTTTCTTTATTGCACATATTTTGAGCTACTTAAAGGATTCTGTTACTGCAATGAATCATCCTTTGCTGGAGACTCTTCCAAGCTTCATTCTCCTTTTAATGGTTCTTCTGCATTCTGGAAAAGATCCTGTTCCCTTTTCTCTCTGTTTATCTTCTGCTATGCCTCAGCTGGTAAAAAAATAATTACTAAGCTTCTGCTTTGGAGGAGAGAAAATACAACAGCAAATGTCACTCATGCTTCAAGGACATTGTGCTATCTAATGAAAAGGTTTACAAAATTCTACTGACTGGAATTATTAATGAAGAATATTTTCACGAATACAAGCTTATTTCTAGTGAGCATGTATATGCCCACCCTCACTTCCCCATTTGTTACAGAAAGCATTTCAACATGCTTCTGATATTCAATATATCCTTTTTGTTACTTATGTAATGGATGGAGGAAAAAAAAAGCTTCAATTTATTTTTTTTCTCCTCAAAAAATTGCAGGTAAATAAACTAAGAGATACATATTTGTAAACTAAAAGTCCTTCTCTTTTCTGAAGAGGCATATGCCTGACTTGAAAGGTGACACTTCTCTTATAAACCAATTTAGCTGACATTAAAGCTAGTAATTCTTTTTGAAACCTTACATCTTGAGGTGTGTGTGTTTGATAAATACTTTTGAGGTTGTGTGTCTGATAAATGCTTTTGAGGTCATGTTGACATGTTCAGAATGAATTCCTTTATTAAATTCTCATGCTTTGTCTGCCCAGTCCTACATACTTGAGACATGATTTATTTTTTCCAGAAGTGATATTTGACACTGGAATAGTCCAACTTTTGCATCTTAGTGAGACTATACCATGTAGACAGCTGGAGATAACCATTAGGGAGGACATTATGTTTTTAATAAAAGATTCATTGTAATTATCCAGTATAATATAATATAATCTATTTAGTAATAGATTCATTGTAATTATCCATTTCCCCTTAAAAATACTGATGGGACAAAACAGATATACTAATGGAAAGAGATAGCTACATTCTTTCTGCGAAAGGAAGCACAAAGTTTTGTGCCAGTGTTCATCTTTTTATGTAAGATGAGTATTTCACTAAATTTCCCTAAGGTCCTTTGACTAAAAGTTGTCAGAGGCATATTTGCAAGTAGAATTTGTTGACCTGTACAGCATAACTCAAATAAATCTACAACGTTAATGTTCTTCACATCCTGCAAACTGTAGTCAAAGGGACAAAGTCAGCTTGCAAGCAAAATAAAAACCACGCTTAATGGCACAGAACTATTGTGAAGATATATTGTCAACATGCTCAGAGAACCAGGAAAGATATAGGAAAGACAGGGATGGCAAAGCTTTCAGTGAGCAAGGCAGGCAGCTTCCAAAGAAGATGTAATATAATGGCATCCCCTATTACTCATTATTTATTCTAAGCAGAAGAAGCCTATAATTAAAGATTACAATAAATGCAGATTAAAGCCTATGAAAAACTGGGATTTAGATGGTTTTTGAATACAGTTTGAAGGTGATTAATAGTGGAAGTCCACATTTATAGACATATTTGGGAACTCAAGGGTATTAGCTCTTAAAAAAGAGGATTGCACTGAACAGAGTAACTTCTTAATATTTTTACATATTTTATGAGAAATAAAGGATACATTTTATATATTCTTTTACATATCTTAAGAGCAGTACGTTAAATAACAATACCCTAAAATGGCAAAAATTGAGAGCATAAGTTGCATAGTCAAAGCAGATCATGTTCTTGGGGACTTCACAATTTTTTTTTACATTATTGTTCACATCTGTAAATATGTACATACCCACTTTTATTAGTGGGTATATACAGTTGAGAGCAATTTGCATTCCAGGAAAAATTAAATTAAACTGTCATTAAATACAGGAGAGACAGACAATAAATGTTTAGCCTGTTAGGTGGTCAGGCCATTTAGCTAAACAAAAAGTCCTACTATTGCTATGTTGCCATATCCTAGTTCTGTTCTCACCCACTGTTGATTCAGAGTTCTGCACCATTTGTCCTCAGATCTGTTGGAGACTGGCTGTCCATAGCTCTACATGGATATATGTTAACCTCATCCTGAAGAAATATGGAAACATGCAGTGGCTGCTTTTAGTTGAATTCATTCTGAATATTTCTTTCATTGCCTTTCTTTGATACCTCTGACATTAAGAAGATACAATAAGAACTGTTTTAATTCACTTTGAAATAGGAAGTCAATATAGCATTGCCTCTGTGTATATTACTATGAATCTAGAAGAAACTGGTATTTCTTGCTTAGCTGTAAAACAGCAAAAGAGGTTTCATCTATGTAGTATGAACAGTTATCAGTGAGAATTTCTCACCTTCTTATAAAGACAAGAAATCAGGTATAATCCAGAGATTTCCTCTGGGTAATGTTGTATCTGGATGTTAAGGTGCTGAGATGATTCTAGGTGACTCCATGCGTATTTCACAAAAATGGCATGACATTTAGGCATATTTCTGCAATATTTTACAGGTCAAAGGGGAAAAATGGGATAATTTATTTCTCACTGTCAAGCACAATAAATCATTACTGTTATAGGCCACATGGGAAAAAAAATTCTATTGCTCAACAGTTTAATACTTGAAAATAATAATACATCTTTTAGTAAAGAAGCATTTCAAACTAAATGAAAATAGGATCACTGAGGTAAATAACAGACTGCTATCACTGAGGTAAATAACAGACTGCTATCACAGACAGATGCAAAAGTGTAATAACATGGTGTATAGTGAGGCTGGAGTTAGTGTGGAAGCATATCCTATGAATAACAATGTAAATATGATGACTTTATGAAATGTCCCAGGATGTGCTAGGGCATTGCAAACGAACAAGAATAGGTGATGCTCAGCCTGAATAATATTCCTGATAAGGAGGGAAAGCAAAAAAAGAGAGGAAGGGGGAAAGAGCAAATAGCGAAAAATGGACTAAATGAAGGTCAGGGTTTTCTCATGTGAAGGTGGCATCTGTTACTAGAACAGTTTTGTATGGACTTCAGAAATGCCTGTGACTGAGGCTGCATATTTGTTGAGCAAACAGGAGGTCAAGAAATTATAAAAAGCAATACTTATTTCATCCCTAATGCTCAGTTGCTTCAAGCTACATCAGTGCAAGCTGCCAGATTCCTCAGGCTGAACAGTAAGCCTCAACATTGAAGAAATTTGTTTGCTCCTTGTAACAAGCCCAAAATCATCTCCTAAACACAGTTCACCAAGCACATGTAGCACATACAAGCTCAGTTCACTAAATGGATGCAGAATGAAGATACTTTTGCTTCACAGTAGGCTATTTGATTTGTTTTCTAAATAATCAGAGTTTGAATTGTTCACACTATTCGGAAACAATGAATGCCTCAAATCAATGCTCTGTCTGACTGCATGCTTTATTCAGAGCTGCTGAATCCCCAGTCCTTATATCCAGCCCTTTCCAAACAAGCAGACAATTGGATACACTTAGAGTTCAGAAAATATTCTATAGCATTGCAGTATGCTACAGAAAACTGAGTGTGCTCAATGCATCTCCAATATTGGAGTAGCAATTATGTAGCCAAATTTCATATTTAATTGTAGTGACAAATAATAGTGATACATCATATAAATGAACAAACAACTGTCCTTAAACAATAGCAGTTAGTGATCTGTCCAAAAATCTCAAAACCTAACATGAAGGATATCTAGTATGTTAAAATAAATCAGATGAGAAAGAGTCTTGAAAGATAAGAGAGAAACCAGATTAAATGACAAGCAGTAAAACTGGGGCCCAGACAAGGTGCTGACTCCTTGGAGTGCCCCACTTCCATTGTGCATTATCTGGGCTTGTGCAGATGGGCATTTGATGGGCTCATGGCCACTGTGTTGGGTTTGGGAATATTTGTCTTTCTCCTGCCATTGTCTCTCAGAGCTCATTGATGAATGTATAGAGGAGCTTTATCACATAATGTTCCCCAATTAGGTGACTAAATAGAATATTTTTATCCAAGTTAGACCTTGTTAAACCTTTATATGAAAGAAACTTAATACTTGTCAAATTACTTAATTAGTATGAAACCAAAGACAACATTTTTTGTTTTTTGAGCCTTTTTTTTTTTTTCCATTTTCTGCTCATGTCTGGTACATACCAAAATGTCTTAGACTTTAACAACCTCAGACTAAGTGTGAGCATTATTATTTTGGCAGAATGGACTTTTAAAGCTGTAGTTCATAACCTCACTTACACTGCGTTTCTGGGCAATCTTTTCCAATATAAGAATGCTTTCATTATGAACATTTTGTTTCCTTAAGTGAAATCATAATTCTTGTTCTAGATATACCAAGACAGGGCACAAACTTTTATTGCGGCTTCCTTTTCGCACACTGACAATTTGCATTCAGGGTGAGGAGAATAAATAATTTGCTCAAAGGTAATCTCTGGCCTTTCTGAACTTTTTTTTTTTTCCCTTAATTTTTCACTCAGTGTCTCTTGAATTGTTTAATTAGACAAAATATATAATAGTAATAAATACAATGCCCTTCTATATAGCACCACTGCACTGATTAATAAATACAAGAACAGGAATGGTTGCTTGTTTGCTAGACTGTTCCTAGAAATGCAGTAAGGTAGACATTTGTTAGTTAATGCTGACCACAGGACACTGAGGAAACATCCTTTATGAGGTCAATACGATGAAATATTCCATTTTTATGACTTCAGCCAATACATTGTTTTTGCAACCCCAAGCTGAATACAAGGAATCTTAAATGATAATTTACTGTAACTGCTGTCCATGCTTATTGAGAAAATAATGCAGTTACAGAAGAGCAGGTCTCACTGCAACTAAATCCTGGCTTCCACAGTATTCTGACAAAAAAAAAGAAAAAAAAAATTTTGAGAAAACAAAAGCAGTCTTTGCATGTGACATCAAGTCTCATTAAAATTTCTTTTTCAAACTTCTGAACTCCATTTACTTCAAAGCCGTTTTTTTTTCCTTGAACTTGAGATGTAATTTATGGTTTTCCTACATCTAATTAGATTAGAATTTGAATGCTTCTTTTTACAAGGAAGGAAACAAGCTATTAATTACAGGCTGGAACCCAGAGTGTTGGGAACATCAATAGCTTGACCTCATTTTTCTTAATAAAACCAAACCTATAAAACCTTATCCACGCATTTTGGAAGTGGAACAAGTTTTATATACATTAAAATGGTGACAATATATTGACTGTCTACTATGACATGATTAATATGAAATGAAGTTTCTAGATCTGGGAATGGTTTAGAAACAAACAAACAATTTCTGTAGAGGATATTTTTCCTTTCTTTACTTTTTTCTTTCCTTCATTTTAAAAGCAAAGATAAAAACAATCTGGAGATTAATGAGCAATCTTCTTTAATACCGAGAGATAAAGGGGCATTGGGGACAATAATAAAGCCTAGTGCTGTCAAGTTCTTATGTCAATAGGACATTAAAACTCTTAACATTAGTGAAAATGCATTAATGCTTACTGCAAAAGAGACACATTTACTATTTTAGAACTGAAAAGGAAGCAAGGAAATTTCTATCAATGTGTGTAAGTTTTAAAAACATTTGTGTTACCTTTCTACTAGTCCATCATCCTCCCTGATGTTTTTTCATGTTTTTTCCATGTTTTAATTTTCAATTTTCTATGCTGAATTACATATGGGGAAGAACTGCCCCACCAAATTCTTTCTGCAATCTCCTGATTGGTATTCCAGAATTTTAATTATTTGATAAAAATAATTTAGAAATCATAAGAAAGGTAATATCATGTCACTAACGTGACCAGTGACAACCCAGCATAGCCTGAAATGAGCCAGAGATTACCCTATTTCAGAGTGGGAAATTTACATACACATGCTGTAGTATGCCACCCATTTATTGCCTTTGTAGCCATGACACATGTGGAGACTATAAATGGAAGACTTGCACTGCCTGTGCACTCTGTGTTCTGTTGTGCAAATGAATTAATCTGTTTTTTGGAGCAGCATACTGCATGACCTAAGAGGAAAGGTTTTTGTGGTTTAAAGTCTGTAGTAATAACCTACTACTATTTTGTATTTGCAACTTATATTGTATTCAGTCTTCCTTAGCTATCATGGCAAAGTTAACTACATAGTGGTAAGAAGGTATGAAGGTATGAAGGAATTATAGTTGCAGCTAATGATGGAGAGATCTTTGATTTGGGATCATTGATGCTGCAGATACTAATTTATAGTCAGATAATATCACTATAAACTGCTCATACTAGTTGACATCTAACTGCTCATCAGCACATTTCAGTGTGACCCAGTCACTACAATGCTCTCAGCTAATTTGAATTCAGATATGTTATAATGTACAGCTTCTTTTAGTGTCTTACCATGGAATTGCTTGTCTTCAACTGTACTGCAGATCTATCACAAAGCCCGCCTCTTCCTGTGAAACACTTAAAATAAAGTTGTTTTTTGGAAAAGATAAATCAAGAAATAATGGTACACAGTAAGACACAAAGCTTAAGCAAGCCATCTTATTTTGATCAAATTGTAGAGTAATTAATCCATTGCAAAAGAAATGGTACCTGAAAGTATTATTGTAAAACAGCCTTCTTTTAACTGCCTTCTTCAGATGAGCTTTACATTATGTAACAGCATAAAATTAAAGAAGGTCCTCGTTATTACAAAGTTTGCTATATTTTCTCCTTAATTCATATTCTTCCAAGGAACATTCTACATGTGAGTAATTTAAAAAATATATCTAGATGGCTGCAACTAGAGAAAGATATGCTATGACCAAATGAAAAACTTTATGCCTTTTAAAACAAAATTTCTGATGTGTCCAGTCAGAATACTGACCATCTTTGATGTGTCAATAATAACTTTGGACAAGCATCAAACAGAAGTAAAGAAATTCAGTGATCATTGAGAAATTTTGAACTCAAAAGTGACAGTGATACATTGGAAAAACTCAGTGCTCAGAGCACACCTAATTCATATATCTACGGGTATTAGTAAATTAGACTCATAACATAGTAGAATAGCGCCTCGCTAGAGATTAATCTCAGTACTTTTAAGCAATTGTCTTCAGTGACACACTCCCACTTTCAAATTATCACAATGGCTCTGGGTTAACTTAGTTTTCTTTAGCTTAGATTGCTATTTCAATGTAATATGAAACATTGCATCTGATATGTATGTTATACATCAGGCAGGGTATTACATAACTGTGATGATGTATTTAATTCATTAGGAATATAATCCATTCTAGTGGTTAGTTCTTGCACATTTTTATCCTTTTCAGTCCACATGCAAAACAGCCTAAAACCATCACAGCCCAAATTAGCTGTGAGTATACAATATCACAAAGCTGGTTGAATAAAGTTAGTACTGATGGCTGTCATTCTTCATGGTTCTTAGTTGCAGAGATCAAATAATGAGTCACTTCCATGAGAGATATTCCTGAGTACTTGGAACATTGGGAACATTATGAACGGAATAAATGAAATATATGCATTTCATAAGAATGGCTAATACCGGATGCCACCATCCCACTGGAATCTAGTACTTTCATAAATACTTCTTTCTTGTTTGAAAAGGTCTTAAAAGGTAAGACATCACCAGAGCCACCAATAATATTCAGTGACTCTGTCCATTAATGGCCCTTCATCCCCAACAAAAGAGGACAGTCATAGTAGTATTGGCTATTTGTCCAAAACAGAAATCTGAAATGGCAAAAATAGTAAACAAAGAAAATTTGAAGGGAACCTAGAAAAAAAACCCCAAAACCTAAACTGCAAACCAAAACTCCAGACAATAAACCAGAAATATATTTTAAATAATACCCTATTGCCTTTAGTTAGTTTCAAGTTACATTGAAACTTGGATGTAGAAGTGATCAACATCCACAATGCTTTTTTCATTTATACTGGAAACAAATGTTAAACTGAAATCTTACAATGCCCAAAGCACAGTATTAGCAGAGATTATCTAAAGCAGCAGGGGGAGTAGTCTCATACTCCAGACTTCTACATTTCCTTTGGGAAAGAAGGGACATTGAGATCAGATATCACAGATCCAAAACCTTATCAGCATCAGTTTGAAACAACTTCTCATGCTCTCTTGCCTTTATAGAGTATACACTGCTCCATTCCCTTTCTTTTATCTGTAATTGATGTTGGCATCAAATACCACTGAGTAAGGTAAGTCATTCATGGACAAAGTACAAGAAAGTTCTCCATATGCTGCTTGTAATCAAGACAAGGGCACATGGACGCAATGACAGGGAAGAATCAAGATTCATTCAGTTAATCTGTGAGAGAAAAGAGAAGGTTTCTCTGGGCATTTCCTACTCTACCCCTTTTCTTAATACAATTCCTGTTTAGCTGCAGAGACATTATTTGTTTTCAGCAGGAGTATTTCTTCAGTGAAGGCCAAAACCATGTAAATTTAGAGTGACCTGAAGAAAAGTGGCTTGCAGGCTGAAGGTCACACAGATTTGAATTTAAATTAGTAATATCGAAATGAGGTTGTGATGTTAAATAGAAAATAGGTATAAAGCTGAAGCAATGGAAGGTAAAGATTAGGATGTGTGGAACTGACAAAGGATTATTAGAAGGAGAAAGAGAGGTAATTTAATTTCAAACAAAGTATCATAAGTCTTTGTGGCAATTATTATTCCTATTTGGTAATTATGCCTTCAGAGCACCACAGTGCAAATTGGTGCCAAATGAAGAAATCAAGTGTTATGAATGCAGGGACATGTATGGCTTAATACAGGTAATATTTTTAAAATCAGATGACAATATACCTTATTATGGTTGTTTAAAAATAGAACTTATCCCTGATTCCTAGTGTTAAGGAATAATATAGTGCAGGTTTTTCTAACAATGCCAGAGACCTTTCACAAAGAAGTCTGACAGGGTTTTGGTGTTCTGGGGTATTGAAAGCTAACATTAATGCTCACTGCCTTATTCTGTTGCAACCAGAAAAACTAATTCATATCTAAGCCTTTTCAGATCAACCGGAAAGCAAAAACGCAGCCACTATTTGGACAAAACGCAATGCCTTCTGTGTGTGACATCATTGATGACAATGGCACCTAAATGATTTCCAGTCCCAGTAGAGATGTATGATGTGTAATATTTGAGAAATTCAGATATTGTTTAAAAAATAGGGCTGAGTGGCCTGCTAGTGAATAAAAGTTGTGCACACAAATGCACAATCACCTTTTCCTGTTCTGCCATTAATTACTGTTACTAATACCCAGCTGGCTCTTCCATAATTTCACTCTGTGGTAAATTCTGTGCACTGTTAAACTCATATAACAAGGTAAGTCTAAACTTAGTAGAGGTATGACCCTTTTATAGTGCAACAAGATACCATCTTTTTCTCTCAGCCGTTTAAAAGCATCACATATATACCTAAATGAAACATTGTAAGTGGCTTTTTCTTGAATTAAAATCCTCTGAAATATAGCTCAGAGCTTTTCTCCATTGCCTAGTTTATGGAATTATTTTTTGACTTTTAAAAATGTTTCTGGGGTGTTGATTTATTTACTCAAATTTTTTATTTTAGCTGAAAAGATCAATGAAGACCATCAGAATTAAACATTTATATATAAAAGTGTAGTCTATGATTTTTCTAAGAAGGCCTACCTTTATTAAATGTCTCCTGAAGTAAAAAGAGCTTCATATTAAATGTCCCTTATTTATATGCTGAGATAGAGAAAGCAGCAAAGAGTGCCATCCAGGGGAACATGCACTCACAGAGTTGTATCTCTTCTGACACCTAACTTGGGTAACTGTGGGAACTGCAAGCTGTCCTGTTCCTGCTATGTGGACAAGTAAAGGTGAAGAATAATAATTGCTGATAGTGCACCTGGGTCTTGAGAAAGCCAGGGAGTGTTTGGGTGAAAGGTTGGGCTGGGAAGCATCCTGGGGGGTGATTGTTTATAGAATGGAATTTATAGTGACTGGAAACAGTCACTGGGAATGATGCAGTCACTGTTTGGTTTCATGGCTCAGACCCATATCTGTATGCTATATGTTATCATGCTTGAGTGAATAAAGTAAAACCAGTTGTGAAAGCAGTGTGTGTGTGTGTGTGTGTGTGGGTTTAGCCTTTTACAGATACAGCAGGTAACATTAATTATTTTAAAATTTGAATCTTCATTTAAATATTAAAATAACAGGAAAATAATAAAACTGCAGCAGTATAGATTAGGTGTTTCTTTACTTCACTGCTCCCTTGTTTGAGTATTCCCATATGAGAGGATTTTTCACAGGAAGTGTAGTGCTTCCTTCTGTCTCCAGAGTGAGAATAGCATGAAAAAAAATTAGAAAACTCTCTGGCAAGAAACTCTCCTTTTTCTTTTCATATGGTATTACACAGAAAAAAAGACAAAGCCATTGTAGCATTTGATTGTGTTGGTGTTTGCTACGTTATTACAATTTTCTTTGTCAGAGGAAAGGATTTTTTTTTTGTTTTGCTGGTGGTTTTTTTTTTGTTCTTTTTTTTTTTTTGCTTTTTTTTTTTTAAATTAAGTTTATTTTATACTGAACAGAAAGCAATATAGTAGTGTAATTGGAATAAAAGTGAAGAAAAATTCTATTTTGTGCTCCAGAATCTAAGCACAGTGTGCACAGTCGAAAACATCTTTAATGTGCTCTCTCATGCTTAGGAATTAACAACAGGTAGTATATTTTGACTTAACTATGAAATTTCTCACTTCTGATCTTTTGAAACAGATCATCAAGTTTTTAATGTATTTTTACCACATGACTTAATATAATGGATCTACCAATAAGTCCAGGAATGTTAAAATGAAATTCTTTTATTCTGAGAGCATGATGAGCAGACACAGTTATGAATGCAAGAGGTGAAGGATACAGCTGCTATCAGCAAGAACAGGAACCATTAGTATTATATATTTCTGACACATAAAATATACTTCTTTTCCACCATATTACAGCATCATCGAGATGTTCTTATAACTGTACTTCAGGTGAGAATCTGAAATGTCAGGTAGAAAACTGACAACTCATGAATGTTTCATTCTTAATTAGTTATTTTCTGCTGTATCACAAATGTCAACTAATTTACAGGCTATTCAGAAATATAAATAAATCCTCAGTAGTTTAGGAATGTGCTGAACTCTACTCTTCTCATATTAACAATACATCCATGAATTATGGACTTGCTTATTGTGCAAAACATGTACTGTTCAGGAATAATATATGTCTGCCACCCCTCGTAATTATTCTATCACCAATAGAATGAATACAGCATTATTCATTTTGTTTGTTTCTATTAATGTACAACACAGGAAAAAAAAGCTTAAAGCTCCATGCATTGCCAAAAAGTGAAAAACAGATCCTAGAGGCAGATTATTTGACAAAGGAGCCAGACTATGGGGGGGGGGGGGGGCAGAAACAACATTTAGCCATAAAGAAAAATATTTTTATGTTTAGGATATTTTATTTTATTATTTCATTTCATTTCATTTCATTTTCTTCCTGGAGAAGGCAAAGCATAACTTAATAAGTGGTATACAACCAAAACTTTACGGTCAAAGTCTGGTGTACTATTTTAAATGAGAAATAAACAGTTTATGTCTAGACTAAGAGGTTGTTAGAAGATAACCACTTACCATAAACATAACCAGGTGTTTTGAATTTCCACCTGTATCATAGAATCACAGTATGGTTTGGGTTAGAAGGGACTTTTAAAGGTGATCTACTCCAACCCCCTTTCACTAGACAGGGTTGCTCAGATCCCTGTCCAACCTGAGCTTGAACATTTCCAAGGATGGGGCATCTACCACTTCTCTGGACAACCCATTCAACTGTTTCACCACTGTTATTTTCAAATAATGTTGTCCCTACATCTAGTCTTAATCTACTCTCTTTTACTTTGAAACCACTGCTCCTCTTCCTATTCCTGAAGGCCCTACTAAAAAGTGTGTATCCCATGTTTCTTATAAGCCCCCTTAAAGTACTGAAAAGCCGCAATAAGGCTCCCTGAAGCCTTCTCTTCTCCAGAGAAGAACTCTCTCAGCCTTTCTTCATAGAACCAGAGTTCCAGCCTTCTGATCATTTTTGTGACCCTACTCTGGACCTGCTCCCACAGGTCTATTTCTTTCGTGAACTGAGGATTTGAGAGCTGGACAAAATGCTCCTGGTGGGGTCTCACCCCTGAATGGCTTCCCTGGACCTGCTGGCCATGCTACTTTTCATGTAGCCTATGATACAGTTGGCTTTCTGAGCTGCAATTGCACATCTGTGGTTCATGTCCAGTTTTTCATCTACCCATACCCACAAGTCCTACCACACAAGGCTGCTGTCAATGTATGCCACTACAGAGGCTGCAAATTGCCAACTATGCATAATGAAGGATACATACTGTACATGAAATTATCTGTATGATGCAGCTTCCTAGTGCAATTCATTTCAAGGCATGTCTGGGTTCCATTTCCTAAAGGAAAGAGTAGAGCTTTTAAAGAACTTGGACTAATCCAATAAAATGTGATACTTTCACCAGTGACATCAGAAAGGTCCTTTATTCTGTTTTTGCTCTTTTCCATCTGCAAAGGTCATTAGATGTTTCTTTTTGCCTGGCTATAGAGTACACAAAATAGCTGTGATTTCTGTTCTAAGTAGCAGAGTGATTTCACGATGAAATTTGCCTGAATATGATCTATAATTACTCCTCTAAATCCAATTTCTTCATTACATTTTCGCTGTAGACATTACTTTGAAGAACTGACCATCTCGTAGTTGCATGCAGATTAACCTGTCATCCTGGAAAAGTATCCATGATGTATGTATATGTGCAATGAAAAATGTGGTTTGACTAAAATCTGTTTTACACTATTACTTTCTGCTTCTCAGATACAGACAATAATTGACATGACTAAATTAATTAAAATGTGTAGCAATAAAAATAACACATCAAATTATACCAACTTGTACACTTAATGTGAAAACCAAATATTTAATATATTCTAAACCTTGGCTAAACATGTCAGGGATTTTTGAGAGCCCCATGTATTCATCTCAGCTCACTCTACCTACTTTTTTTACACTTTATGCTTCTAGACTAGCACAAAAGTGTAAGGGCTTTCTCACGTCTCTGTTTTCTTCTGAACTTATCAGAATTAAGATTCTCAAAATGTTACAAAGAGAGTGTTTTAATAAAATAACTGGAGTAATTTTAGAGGTTGAAACAATGCAGATGTTCTGAATTAGATACAGCTACATATTCAAAAGTGAATATAGCTATCAGATGTTTCATCTTCTGAAAGTTTTTGGCTTTACTCTGAAGCTGTACTACCCTGTTTGTCAAAACAAAAAAAACATCTCAAAGAGGAATCATGTTGGTGTTGGTTTGTAGTGAGTTCTGGGGGATTTTTTGTTTCGCTGTTTTTTTAACCCATGGTGGAATCAGGTCATTCATCTCATCAGCATTTTACTTGCGTCGTCAACCTCTTTCTGAGGAGCTTGCAAGCAACTACCACTGCAGGTGTTCATCATCTTTCAGTTGGCTAGCAGAAGGAGACTCATTTATTTTGTCGCATTTGCTTCTCCATGGATCGGCCTTGTAGAACTTTGTCATTGTTAACTGATTTGTCCTACTTAGAAATATGCAACTTTCAAGTTTATAGTTTATAAGTAGAAAGTCAGAAACCCAAGACCCATTATGGTTAACAAAATGCTGTGCCTGATACTCCTTAAGCCAAATGCTAATTATTTACACTTCAAAGTGCTCTTTGATTTCCAAAGAGGTATTTTTCAAAGTTATAGGATTTTTGCACTTTATGTTTTATTTGACTACATTCCTGTCACATGAACACTCATTAATATGGCAGTCCTATAAATGAGCAGTATTAATAATGTGAATCCGAGTGCAACAGTCCTAGAGACTGGGTAAGGAAGGGCACTTTGTAAATAGGTAAACATATCCTTTGAACACAGTACCTTTCAATAAAATGATATTAAAGAAATATGAGACAGGCAACTGTGGCAGGATTTACACTTCTCTTGAAAAAACAAACAAAAACAAAAAACAAGGTCAAATGGGAGATTTGTTTTCTTGCCTGATGCTGTACTCTTGGAATGCATGAGCAGTGATGGGCTTTATATAATGCAGGTGTTTTAAAGTACTTTTGCAAAAGCACTTTTGCAATAGCTGCAGTACCGTACATTTTACTTTCTCCTCTTCAGGTCTGTTATCAAAACCTGTTAGTTTCTATTCCTACATGTTGCATGTTTCCTTGTTGTCCAAGACTGCTGAGGCTAAAAACTGGCTTCTTCCTGTCAAAACTGCCCATCAGTTTTTTAGATTATATTCCTGATTCTAGCAGTGACCAAACTGAGCAAAGTAGTTCTAAGCCTTCTCTGAAGTTGTCAAATTCACTTTGGATAGCATCTCAAGTAAAAACCATGCCTTAAATAATTTTTCTTTTAGGAATGGAAGAGCAAACCAAGAAGGAATCTATTTTTCTGTCTGAGAAAATGTAATTTGATTTCCTTTCAGTTTGTATATTAAGTTCATCTGAGAGAGGAGTTGCTGGAGTGGCTTGAACCCTTGTGATGGAGAAGATAAGCTTCTGTAGGATTAACTGAGCATAATCAGCTGACAGTAGGGAAAAGTGAGGACTAGCGAAGAATTATGTAGAAAACTTCAGCAAGGATATAGGAATTCCCAGTGCGAGCAAAGCTAACACTGCTAACCACAAAGAGCTGAGCTGACTGAATCAACCCTCTGAGCTGTCTGAACCAAGCCTAGAAGAATAGCCTTCAACTACAAAGTGTGCTGAGGAAAACAGAGTTTGAAAAACATATATATATATTTTAATTCTGTTGTAGACATCTTGTCATCTTCCTTCTCATTCCCTTTTCTATGAGATCTCCTGGGTGAAACAGTCCTGATTCACTGCAAGGCATCATTCGCTTTCTGTTTCCTTATGTACTTGTCAGTACAGAAGGAATAGTGTACTTTTTCAAGACTTTTCAAGCTCAGAATCAGTAAGATTCAGAACCCCCTCTAAATCACTTCAATGTGAATGACTTTCCGTCTTTTCCAAAGCTGTAACATCATGAAAAACAACTTCAGAAATTCACAAGTCTATGGATGATAAGAAACTTCATCAATAGCTTCATGCTAAATTAGGGTGGTTACTGTAAGGGTATGTGGAAGAAGAATGATTCGTTTAATAAATCCTGAACCCTATCATTGCCATCATCAAGATCTAAACAGTCAAAACATTCCTTAACATATAGAGCTACCCCACTGCCTCTCATTTCTTGCCTATCCTTTCTGCAGAGTTTATATGCATCACTAAGGAGAGAAACTCCTCTGCTTGGGCACGCCTCCCACAGTTGTGCTCACTACTGCTCTCTGATATTGGCATTAAGAGCAGGGCACACCCTGCAGCCTGGCACCTGGGTGGCACCATGTTCCTATGGGAGCTCTGTCTGTGCAGCTGTGCCAGTTGTGGCACGTGTAGGGTGTATTCCTTCAATGCATATATTCACAAAATCCTCTCAGTTTTAGGACAATCTACAAACAATAGGTAGGTTGACATAAACATAGAATTCACATTTCACTCACTCTGACGGTGAGGGAAAACTAAAAGCAGAATCCTACTTTATATGGAGTACAGGTTAAATCCCCTCTGCTGTAAATGAGTGTAACTTCATTCATTGTAAGGAAGATTGTCTTGGGCTACCAAAGTTGGACAAGACTTCTCAAAAAAAAGTTTTGTTTTGCTTTGATTTCTTTCTCTCCTAGTTCGTGACTGTTTTCTTTCCAGTATTTTTAGCCAGGTAGTTAACTGACTGCACTCGTTGCCAGCAAACATTGCTAAACTGGTTTTATGTATGTTGACACAACATACTACAAAAATATTCCATCAGCTTCTGTCCAATATTTCTTAAAGTCAGCATCTACAAAACGTGTTATCTTATAAAAATCAGTTTGAATGCTAAGACTTGCACTTGATCTGAAGACACATATAAGCCAACAGAAATTCCCAAATCATCTTTTTTTTTTTTTTTTCCTCGAAAACAAAAGGATAAGAATGCTCAGATGAATCATTCTAATAGATGTGTTCAACTCTCTTTCCCTTGCAACAGTTTCTGGAAGCTGAAAAGCCCTACTTCATAGCTGCTTTGAGTTCTATTTAACAGCTAGATTTGTATCAATCATCAATAGAACTTACTGTTTGTCTACTATGTCATAAAGTCTCTAAGGGAGCCTGACATAGTTTATGCTTTACTCACCCTCACAACTATAAAAAGCATATACTTTTGCGTGTTATTTCTTCCTGGAAACTTCTGTCAGAGAGAAAAAAAGAAGGTGCTTGTGTTCCTATGTTTTATGTTTTAGTGTATTCGTGTTTTTGTGTATATATGCATATATGCATATGTAAACATATATTTATGCATATGTATTTGTATGCTTTTATATATTTAGGTTTTTCTTTTATGTCTGTTAGAATGTTCAGGTAGCTTCTTCATGATATCATCATGGCTATTTTTAAATGCCTATCTTAGTATTTGATTCTAGCTAACTATAAAACATGATTTACCATGGAAAGGAAAACAGCACATCTCTTGTGTATTGTATACTTCAGAGAAGCAAATAAGTAAAAGTAAATAATTTTTATAACTACTATTAACACTTCTATCATTTCAAAATATGAAAAAGTTAATAACAAATAGTTAGAAAGATAAGTATAAATTCATACATATGGTATTCTTTTAAGATTGCTATGTAGCTTGAATTTCCATCAACCCTGAGATACATTGAGAAAAACTGATTAATTACTCTTTCTCCATCCTTCTTAATTCTTATGTGAAGACAAAAGTATCAGCATAAGTAAAGCAATGCAAGATTTCATACTTAATATAACATTATGTGATTACTGATGTGGTTTGAACACTAAGCAGGCAATGCCAGCAAGACTCCTAAATTATGAAACCCTGAGGTGGCTGTTGGCAATTAGCTGCTGTGGAGAAATCAGTACATCTATCAATCAGTGGCATTTGCTGGAGAAACATAGATGAGAACTGAAAAGCTAAGGATGTCAATACTGACAGGCTGCTTCAGGGTTTTGTTTGGGTATTTTGACCCTTTTCTAATTACTATCTATACCTCTTAGAGTCTGTATTTTTTTTCATTTCTATTCTGCTCTTTCTTTATCCATTGTATTAAAAAACACTTAAGGAGGCAAGAAAAGCCCATAGAAAATACAGAAAATTGTTTCCACAGGTCTTCTAGTACTAGCTTCAGTGTGCCTCTCCTAAATTCAGTGGAAAGTTTACCATAGAATTCCATGAAATCTGCATTCGGCCACCACTGGGTCTTTTAAAAATTTTCACCCTATTGTTGTGTGTGATGGAATTAACTTGAGTAAAAGTACACAGTATCACACCTATGGAAAAAATTTCCATCAAGCCTAATATTAACACCTTAATTCTGGGATCATGTAGTTCTTATTTGTTAGCTCCTTGTTCTTTCTTTTCCCTCCAAGTTCTATCGATTGATTAAGCAACTTTCTTTTATTTTGAGCTAAATGTTTTATTTTAGCTTTGAATAACTTCATTTAATATGGTAATTTCTGAATCTTACAGTTTCCCAATTTTATCTTTTTCCTTTTTCCCCATTTCAATCTTTAGATGCCTTGCTGATGCATCAGCAAATTCATGATACATTTGTTGGAACACTAAATTTGGATCAAAACAAACAGACACTTTCTTGTTATATTGGAGAGATTTTAAAATGTTTCCACTTCAGACAGTGACCTTTTATTTTAATTTTGTGTATCAGATAGAGGTGAAAAGGCAAATCAATACCATCCCTCCCAGTATTAAGGAAATCTTGAATTACAATGGTTCTACTAATTCTATTCTTTCCTTCATTTCCCTGTCAGCAATCTGGCAAACACCCTATCTGTTTTGAAGTCTAAGTTTCTAATATTCATCCAAGCACTTTGGCTTTTTCTTGGCAACTAATTTTACCCATTGTTTGAATCTAAATTTTTTTTTTTTTTTTCAATCTGCTCTTAACAAATTTTCATGACTATTTACTGAAAACCAGAAGTTTCTCTGTACTGTGCTATTTGGGAAGTATTGCTTAATTGCTCAGTAGAATACCTATTCCAATCATACTCAGATACAAATTAAAAAAGGAAAGTGGAGAAAGAGGAATTTAGCAAGAAAATGTTCATGTTGTTTCAGGACATTTGCCCATCCAGATGATTCCATTATTTTCAATTTTTTATGCTTTTCAAGGGATTACTGCACTCTCTCACATAACCAGCAATGGTCCATCAGTAATTTTTCACTGGTTAGGTTTCCACTGTTTGGGTCAATTCAGCAGTTCTGACATACCCTGTGTCTTCTTTGCTTGTCCATTTCTGTGATCCTTCTGCTTGTCCTTACTGTATTCAATTCTCCTTGAACTTGGATTTCACTTATTTTGCAGTTCCTGTCTCACTTAAGTTTGGGCATTCCAGTCTGTTGCAATCACCCTTGGATCTGTTTCCTCTGCTAGAATTTTTTGCTAGATTTGTGTGATATGATTTCTAACCTGGTTGTTTTTACTTTATTCCCAGATGTGGCTCATAGGATCCACAGAAGTTGAAGAATGACTGGAGAAAAAAGCTTCCCTTCCATTCTTTCAAGACCCATAAGCTTAATTTTCACCTGTTTTCAGATTTACTTAAATTGCTGGTGGTTTAATGTTCACATCCTTTTTGGATCAATTTTTCATCCCTCTGTCTATGTGCCAGCTTCACACAAGAGTTAGAATTTTTCAGCTTTTAACTGCTTAATTCAATGATGTTTTAACAAAATCGAGGCATTTTTTTCCTATCTTCTCTAGTTATCTAGCACAGAGATACTAAAGGCATCCTGAAAAGACTGTCGTAGGCTTACTTCAGAAACTGATATTTTTTGTGAATTTAATACATGTAGCTGCAAGAAAGACTTACCTAAGCATGTTCTTGCATACTTTATATTGCTTATTTTCAGTCATCTTTTAAAACATTTGTTCCATAAATACTTGAACATATACATATATGATTATAGAATATCTATATGATGTATGAAACATACATTCATATTTTGTTAAAATTTCTTTAGTATAATCAGATATCTTTGGCTTATTATTAAAAGATGTTTACAGAATTGCATGTTAGTACATGCACAGTACATTAATTTTAAAACTTGAGAATTTTCACGCACAAAAACACATTTCTTCCAAAACACCAGTACAAACCTGCATAATTAATTACCAACTATGGATAATAACAGGATTGGTTAAAAAAAACTTTCCCCATTTTGCAAAGTTTTAAAGTATCCAAAAAGTACCTTTTCTGCCTGAGGATGAAACCAAATTCTGAAAGGGAGCAAAGAGAAACTAGACTAGTAGAAGACACATTTCAAATGACTTACACACATAATGCCTCAATGTATGTTTTTACTAATGAACATATAGTTTCTTCATACCAGCTTCCAAGAAGAAATTCAATCACTCTGACTACCAAAGCTGTGAGGCAGTTAGGTGAGCATCTCAGCATGGAGGCTAGAACAAATTACAGAGGAGCTGCCTTAGAGTCAGCAAGTTTACCACACAGATGCTAAGGCTAAGAAGCAATTACTATTAAATTCCTGCCTCCATTTGGTTTTAATTTTATCAAGATACAATTGCATTATACTGACTAAACCTTCCCGCAAACCAGCTCTTAGTGGCATGATGGTGTCAGGGGCCAACTGAGTGAAGCTGAGCCTGGGAAAAAAGCGGGGGAGAAGGGGTGTGTGTGTGGGTTTAATGTTTGTCTTTTTTTCTCACTACCCAAATCTATTTTAATTGGCAATAAACTAATTTTACCCAAGTCAAGTCTGTTTTACCTGCAATGGTAATTGATATGGGATATCCCTCTTTATATTTACCTGTGAGCTGTTTTATCCTGTTTTCTCTCCTGGAGTCACTGAAGAGGGGGGGGAAAAGAGTGAGCAGCTGGGTGGATATTTGGCCATTAGCCAAGGCTAATGCAGCACAAAAACTTCAGGAAAAAAAAATCAGTAGGAGTGTTAACCTGAATAAATCATAACCATAACCACATAGTGTGGGGCTTTTACTGAAATCCCACTGGAGTTCAATAGGAAGCTGAATATCATGGTTGTAATCTTTATAGCTAAGTAAAATTGGCAGCAAAACTCGCATTAAGAAAGATTGTAAAGATGCAGTAAACAGATGGAATGAGAAAAGAATTCCCACACAGCACACGTTCCTCAATATATCAGGTGATGAGAAAGAAATGAAGTTCAAGTAACCATCAGTTTTGATTAAAACAAAGAGGGGAAAATACTATTGGGTAATTTCATGCTATGGGCAAAAGGTCAGGTCACTTCAGCAAAGGACACAAGACAAAAACTTCAGGAGTAAAAAAGGATCCATTTAATAGCCTGATTGAAAGCAAAATTGTTAATAATAAAACTACATGTAGGGACTGACATTTCTATGATTTCTGTGAGAATATGAAACTCTATTTAGACGTATTAAGTTAGCCAGCACAGTGGTGTTTCTGAAAAATTTTCTGGACAGAAGATTGAATCCATCAGTGTGATTACAGTGTATCAAGACACTGCTTCAGCTATCACAGTGAATGCTAAAGCAGAGATGCTGTTTTGGAATTTATACAGTGAAATCAGTGCATCTCAATTTTAGCACAGTTTTGTCTGTAGTGGTATTCATGGAATATATAGCATAAATAATAAAAAGCAAGACACTGATGGTAAGATAGTTTATTTTAATTAAGTCATGGTTTCTTGAAATTTTAGCATGTATCTGATTTTAGTTCTTTGATCTCTTGCTAAAGCAAATATTACATTTTCTTTGACTTGACTTTTAACAGGACTATTAACTGGTCTGCCTAAGTCAACAAAACTGTTGAATATCAGAATATTATCTTTCACATTGCAATTTAATATGCAACCTGTGTGCTGTTTCTTGAAAACTAGCAGAAAGATAGCCTGATACACTAAATAAGGCCCAAAATAAAGACATAAAGCTCAAAGGCTATTGAGAAAGGATTGCCCACAAAGGTTTCAAAAATCCATTTCTCATTGTGAAAAGCAGAAAAAGAGCAAAACTGATTACTCAGTCTACCATGACCTTTCTTCTGGACACACTGTCTGGAAATTTGCAGCTGTGCCATTAGTTACAAATGCACACAGAAATATTAACACACATGCTAACAAAATTAATGTAGAGCATATTTATCAGTTCCATGGTTGCTTTCAAACATGCAAAGAAATTATATTTGCTCAGTACATGAACAAAGAGTTACATGGATAAAACCCCCTAAAAGTTTGTTTTTTTTTTTAAACTGCAACCAGGGGCATTACTAAATTGCAATTCTGAGAAATACAAAGATCACTTGATGCAGAGAATCTTTTATTCATACAAAAATGAACAACGTTAATCTTTGTAATAAAGCATTACTGATAATGACAGTAGTTTTACATTTATTTTGCTAAGTAAATGAGCAATGTGATCTTTTCAGCTGTGTATTACTTTGTGCTCTGTGTGCAAAAGATTGAACAAAACTAACTTGAGTCAGCTTTCCCACCCCTAAAACAATACTATAAATGAGAAATTAACATCCTGGTTTTTCAGTGGCCTGAACAATTCAAATTAGAGGGATAAGATAAGGTTTCAAGTAAGAGAGTATGTATGTGTACTGGAGAGAACTTCTTAAATTTTGTGAAAATAATCATTAACAAAGTAGCTCAAGCCGAGTAAAGACTACAGTCCCACAAAGTCTGTCCAAACATTGCTGAAAATTATTTCTATCATTGTGCTTTAGCTGCGGATGAGAAAAAAACCTGCAAAATTTATCAGGATGCTGTTTCTGTACAGTTCTCTGAAAGTCTGACTGCTCTTGTTTTACCATCAGCACTTGAGAGGTTATTACTATCTGCCTGAGTACCACCAGCCTGATCTAACTCCATTTACTATAACTGTTTGAGCTGGGATAGCAATCAGACAATTTTTCACCCAGAGTATTATGGACTTGTCTAGCTGTATGCTGGACATCTATTCAGAAAGATACTCTGAGAAATAGTATCAAAAGCTTGGCTAAAGTCCAAAACCACTGCACCTACTACCTTACCTTGGTCAGCTAGATGGGTAACCTTGTCATAAAATGAAATTAAGTCGGTTAAGCAGGACTTTCCCCTTGCGAACTTGTGTTGACTATGCCCAGTACCTGCATTGACTCTCGAGTGTTTTTTAATAACACAAGAATAACCTTCTCCATGTGTTTATCAGGTGCTGAAGTGAGACTGACAAGCCTGTAATTACCAGGGTCTTCCTTCTTGAAAACTGAGAAAATGTTTACCAGCTTACAGTCAAGTGGGTTATTCCCAGGCTCCCAAGACCATTGAAAAATAATGGCGAGAGTTCATATACATCAATAACATTGGCCAGCTTTTCCAATACCCTGGAATAAATCCTATTGGGTCCCATAGATTTACATGCAACCACCTGGAGCAACAAGTCCTGAATGAGTTCAAAGTTGTATATGAGTTCAAAGGATTTTATAATTTGGGCAGTCCAGTTTTTTTACACAGGGCTCTGAGAGCAGCAGGACACATCACTGGTGTTAAAGGTGAAGGCAAAGAAGGCATTTAAAGACATCTCAGCTTTGTGTCCCTCATTATGAGGTGATCAACCTCATAGAATCATAGAATCGTTAGGGTTGGAAAGGACCTTAAGATCATCTAGTTCCAACCCCCCTGCTGTGGGCAGGGACACCTTACGCTAAATCATATCACCCCAGGCCTCGTCCAACCTGGCCTTGAACACTGCCAGGGATGGAGCATTCACAACCTCCCTGGGCAACCTATTCCAGTGCTTCACCACCCTAACAGGAAAGAATTTCCTTCTTATATCCAACCTAAACTTCCCCTGTTTAAGTTTTAACCCGTTACCCCTTGTCCTATCACTACAGTCTCTAATGAAGAGTCCCTCCCCAGCATCCCTATAGGCCCCCTTCAGATACTGGAAGGCTGCTATGAGGTCTCCACACAGCCTTCTCTTCTCCAGGCTGAACAGCCCCAACTTCCTCAGCCTGTCTTCATACAGGAGGTGCTCCAGTCCCCTGATCATCCTCGTGGCCCTTCTCTGCACTTGTTCCAACAGTTCCATGTCCTTTTTATGTTGAGGACACCCTCATCAAGTAATAGACCAATTCCCACCTGGGAAGTTGGGGTAGTCACAGAGGAGTTGTTCCTGCTGCATTGGGCAGGGACTTGTTGCCATTCACCCCTACCCCTTAAGGCATTGCATTCAGCCAGGTGGAGAGACACTGAGAATCCTGTACATGATGTATCCCTTCTGCCTGTTGGGCCTGTTCCAGGGTAGGTAGGTATAATTCCAGTAGTCTATCTTTCTCTCAGACTCCCTGATATGCTTCAACCTACTGAGCTCCTCCCAGAGCTAATATTAAGTAGAAAATGTTGTTTAAACTTTTTTCATTCTGCCCGCCCTATCCTACAGGAGCCTTATGTTAGGGCTCCTGTAAACTCTAATTTTCATTAAAATATTGACTTTAGTAAAATATTTTTGGACTTAAATACTTGAAAAAGAGAGGTTAAAAAAACTTTGCGGTGTTTACTTGCATACAGTACAAGATGAAAAGTTGCTTTTTTTTTATCTTCTTCTTCCCTTCCCCTTCATTATTTTTTTCCTTGTTTCTCCTTGACATGCACATCATTTTCCAACTTCATTGCTTCTCAGGCTTTTCTTTTGCACATTCATCTTTCAGTTAGAGTGATTTTTTTTTTCTTGTAGCGTTTATGTCTGGTTTTGCACATTCTGTTTTCGAAATTAAAACTTCCTTTATCTTTAAATTGGAAAAGTTCACATTTTCACAGAAGTAATTTGTAGGTAAGGTTTTATTTGAATAGTCATGCTTCATATGCACATTGCCTAAGTGGGCACTTCCTTTTGATACATATGCAACATAGTGAGGACTGCCAATTTTATTCCAATTTACAAGCAGGGAGTGAGGGAAAACTCAGGTAACTACAGACCTGTTAGCCTAACGTCAATACCTGGAAAGATTATGGTGAAGCTCATTGAAAGACATTTAAAGGACAATGCAGTCATCAGGTACAGACAATATAAGTTCACAAAAAATAAAGTTCTAACTAATTTGATATCCATTTGCAATAAGGTCACCTGCCTTGTAGATGAAGGTAAGGCAATGGATATATTTTTTCCTGGACTTTTGCTACTGTTCCTTACAGCATCCTTCTGGACAAGTTGTCCAACTGTGAGAACAGCAAGTACTCGGTGCACTGCATGAAGCACTAGCTGAACAGCACAGCTCAAAAGGTCGTGGTGAATGGGACTACTGACTGGCAACTGGTCACTATCTATTCCCAAGGACTCTGTCCTAAAGCCAGTGTTGTTCAAACTTTTAATCAATGATCTGGATGCAGGGGTTGAATGCACCATTAAGAAATTTTCTAATAATGACAGATGCAGTTGACTCTCTCAAGGACAAGAGGCCTTACAGAGGAATCTAGATAAGTCAGAGCATAGGGCAATTGTCAATGGCATGAAATTTAACAAGAATAAATGTCTGATTCTGTATATTCAATGGAGTAACATGGGACACAAGTATAAACTGCAAAAGGAGCGGCTGGAAAGCAGACCTGTAGAAAGGGATCTGGGCATGCTAGTTGGCAGCAGGCACAATAGGAGCTAGAAGTGTGCCTGATAAACTGCATTCTAGATTGCATCAAGCACAATACAACTAGCTGGTCAAATAGGTGATTACCCTGCTGTATTTAGCATTGGTATGACCTCATCTTGAGTACTGTGTGCAGTTCTAAGCCCCACCATTGAAGAAGGATGTGATGGTACTCGAATGTGTCCAGAGGTGGGAAACCAAAGTGGTGAAAGGGGTGCAAGACATGTCCTATGAAGACCTCTAAGGACACTGAGTTTGTCCAGTTTGGAAAAAAGGAAGCTGAGGAATGACCTCTATTCCATCCTATGCTATGCTATGCAATGTAATTCCATTCAATTAAATTGTATTCGATTCTATTTAATTCTATCTGGTTCTATCCATTTGTATCCTGTCCTGTTCTGTCCAGTCCTGTTCTGTTCTGCTCTGTTCCATCATCTGTGTAATACATAAAATTTAAAAGGTAAAGGCCATCTAAATGAAATATGACATCCTAAAAGTGTCAGTCTTTCACCAGCAGGGCTTCTCTTTGTTCATATAAAAATTGTTCAGCATTTCGGGGGCAGAGGAAGCAATAGAAAACTCAGAAAAATCAGATTAAGATACAAGGGAATTGCTGTATGAAATTACATTAAAAGTATTCTAAGTGTTCTTCAGCAATGGATTATCTCACCTTTTCAGAAGTTTAAAAGTGATTGAAAAGAGGTCTTATTTGTAATAAACACTGCCTGAATTCTAATCTTACTTAGGATACAACATCAATTTCAAGTCAGGAGGGACAGAAATACAGGACTGTTGTTAAGCTAGTGCAGACTCACATCTGCCATGGAGATTCATGGCTGATCACCTAGTTTACTGCCATCCCTTTCCCACAAGCTCTAAATTGAGCAGTAAGTGCTTTTTCAGGAGAACACATTTCTCTTAGTTGTCCTACAAAGCCACTCATTGAAGATACAGATGCAATCTGTAGAAATTAAAGAGGTGACATTCTGCATGATAAAGTTGAAATCACTCTGTAAAATGTGACTAAAGGCACAGATTAAACTAATGACAGTTTTACTGAGCATTTGATGAGCATGTAAATGGGTATAGAAGCATGAAATTAGATAAAATTTGGATCAAGAAAATAAATGCTGGTTCTTCTTTTGAAGGATTCCACTTTCTTAAATTGAAATTTCTGTCTGAAAAGCTTCCTGACCAGGGTTTTTTAACAAGTTTGAAATACAAGTGAGATGTATCTATTGTGCAATTTATAATTTCAGATTAGTCAGTATCCATTCACAGCTAAGACAACTTTTAACATATGATCCACTAATTCACGAAGGGATCAGAAAGTACCAACCCACCAAGAAATCATCAGAATGTTGCATTTTTAACCTTATCCCAGTGAAACCCACTTGTCTACTTGATTTAACAGCTCTGCATCGTTTTGGTTTTTTCCAAATGCATTAGCCAGATCTTTGTTAGCAGGACTAAATTTAGAAGTCTCTAGCAGTGTCATTATGCCTAAATCTACCAGCAGCATAGTCTTTTTGAATGAAACGATCTAATCCATCTTCAGTAGAACAAACTATTCAAAGGCTGCTACAGCACTGTCAGCACCTTTTGTTGTCAGCTTGAAAAAGGAGTTGTTTCTTTACCAGGTTTCACTTTCATCTCCAGTTAGCTGTCTTTCAATGTCTTAACACTCAATAGAGTAGAAAGAAGAGACGTGCCTTTAATATCTATGTAGTAAATTAATTCTTCGCTGTAGTTCTGAGAACTGAAAACTTCCAAAACCTCCGGGAAAATTAAGAAACCAGCATCAGAGGGTTGCCTGCTACGGAGGGAAATCTGCAGCCTTCCAGGAAATATTTTGATCTACTCTCTCTTGTACCAGGCCAGAAATTCTTTAACATTTCACATCTACTTCATGCAACAGGTAATATTGTTGTTAGTAATATATTAGTAATACATTCGTTACTATTTGCATCCATACTATGTTCAAAATTATTTTCTCAAGGAGCAATTATTAAACTGCCTGTTGTATACACAAACATTTTCCCAACTTCCAGTTTCCTACTTGCCTGGTTTAAATTATTTTTATTAAATGGCCAAAGAGTGAATGGAGAAACTGCATTATAGGTATAATAATTAGGCTGGTCTCAATAACTGAGAACTTTAAGGATTCAATGTGTTCCTAAAATGAAGATATATTTTTTTGCATGTGGGAGTCCCGGCAGGGGTATCAGGTGGTCAGGGTGTGCTTGAGCATGTGTACTTGAGGATCCAGAAAGGAAAGACATGTGGGCTTTCTCTAGAGACCTTCAATTCTGATCAGCCAGAAGGAGGAAGAGGACTTGACTACCTACTCTTATGATATATCTGAATCCTGGCAGTATTTTTGGGGTGTTTCTGAAGGTAGCATCTTTTCTGTGACTGTCTGTGCAGCTGACCGTAACAGTCCTCTGTGTGTGTGAGTGTGTGTCTGGGATGCATGCTCAGCTTTGCTACTAGATAACCTGCAACCAGGACAGCAACAGCTGTATCCATCAGCCTGGAGTGGAGATACCTGTGGGTCTCCAGGTATGCTGAGCTGTGCTCCAGCAGCTGGGCAGGAGAAATCCCTGACTTGTGTAGCTGCTGGAGATAACAGCCTGTCATGGTTTAAGCCCAGTTGGCAACTCAGCCATGCATCCCGCTCTCTCACACCCCCCTCTTTCCTCCCCACCCCACTCCGAGAGCGATGGGGAGGAGAACTGAAAGAATGTAACCCCCATGGGTTAAGAACAGTCCAGTAACTAAGGTATAACACAAACACTACTGCTACCACCAATCATAATAGTGATAAGGGAAATAACAAGGGAAGAGAATACAACACCTCACCACGTGCCAACCGATACCCAGCCTGACCAAGCAGAGATCTATCCCTTTCGGGTAACTTCCCCCAGTTCTACCTCCTGGGCATGATGTGCTGTGGTATGGAATATCTCTTTGGTTAGTTTGGGTCAGGTGTCCTGTCTGCTTCCTCCTGGCTTCCCCTCCTCCCTGGCAGACCATGAGGCTCAGAAAGTCCTTGGTCAGACTAAACGTTCTGATCCACAAAGAAAAACATTGGTGTTATGAGTGCTGTTCCCAGGCTGAAAGTCAAAAACACAGCACTGCACCAGCTAGTAAGAAGGAGAAAAATGACTGCTACTGCTGAACCCAGGACACAGCCACATAACATCCTTTAACACATCCGCATAAAAACTTGCAGTAAATTTCAAGTAACTGTACAAGTGTGCAATTGCATTTTAATTAGAAACAGATTTTTATTACACTGCTATACACAGTTGCAAAGACATCAAATATAATCCAGAGCATAAATACCTATGGTCAAATGCAGCATCTGAGGAGGCTTTTAGAAATGTTTATGCTGTATTGTGGTACTTAGAAAAGCATTCCTACCTTGCCGATGGAAAACGATATATGCACACAAAAAATCCTGAGCTTTGTAGCAAAGTACAAATTGTATCAAGTTTTGATATGAATGCCTTTTGAAAGGTGTTCATTTTATCTCTCTTAAATGTATTTAGCGGGGTTTGAACTCGTGTTTTATTTTCTCATAAGTTAAAAATTAAAAAGGTTCTTTGCTCCTTCCTCCTTGCATTCTATTTCTCAAGATATGCAGAAACTTAGTATTATATGACCCTATTAGAATTGCTATACGTATGCATGTGTGTGTATATATATATGTATATATATATCTCAGGGAAAAAGCGATAGCTGTGATGAATGTGAGTTGATACCATGTAGGCTGTGATCCTGGTTCTTAGTTACTTGTCAAAGTAATCATGCTGGAGAACACCTAGATGAGAGAACTCAGAAATGAAGTGGGCATGTCTTCGTCCTTCTGCAATCTTGGAGTACTGAAGTATTTGAAGTTGCATTGTGTCCTGGGTTCAGCAGTAGCAGTCATTTTTCTCCTTCTTGGTAGATGGTGCAGTGCTGTGTTTTGACTTTCGGCTCGGGAACAGAGCTGATAACAATGATGTTTTGGTTTGGCCAAGGATTTTGTGAGCCTCATGCTCTGCCAGGGAGGAGGAGAAGCCGGGAGGAAGCAGAGACAGGACACCTGACCCAAACTGACCAAAGAGGTATTCCATACCACAGCACGTCATGCCCAGGATGTAACTGGGAGTTAGCCAGAAGGGCGGGGAGACTGCAGGGTTGGAGGAGGTATCGGTCAGAGCTTGGTCGGGCTCGGGGGGGGCGGGGGTGTGAGTTATTGGTTGGCTGGTGGTGAGGTGATGTATTCTCTTCCCTTGTTATTTCCTTTATCATTATTATCATTGGTGGTAGCAGTAGTGATTTGTGTTATACCTTAGTTACTGAACTGTTCTTATCTCAACCCATGGGAGTTGCATTCTTTTTGACTCTCCGTCCCTCCAGGAGTAGGGGAAGAGCAAGAAGGGAGGGGAAGTGAGTGAATGAGTTGTCTGGTTTGGTTTAAACCACGACAGTTCTTTTTTGGCGCCCAACGTGGGGCACGAGGGGTTGAGATAACGACAGATCTGACCGGATTAATAGTCACTCGTCACAATGCTGATTTATTGGCTCTCAGAGTTGTTCCTCTTGATCTCACAGTTTCAGAATGTTGTAATTTACTTAGAGCCGGTATTTGCTGTGTTAGTGTTTATCAAGTGTGGGGCCTGGGCTAAGGTTTTTGTCTCACTGTGCTTTATGGCCATGACTTGTAATACGGGTGGGCTCCAGCAGCAGGGCGGGACGGACGTGGCCGTGGACTTGTCCCTGGCCGTCCGGCTGCTCTTCACCGTCCTGGCCCTCACCCTACTCTCCATCTTCGTGAGGCTGCGGGGAGCCGAGGGGGAGCGGCCCCGGGAGCCGGCGGCAGCCGAACCGGCCCGGGAGAGCGGCCCCGGGGACCAAGCGGCGGCGGGAGCGGGCCGCGAAGCCGCGAGGGGACGGCTGCCGGTGGAGGAGGTCGGGGCGGTCGAGGAGAGGAAGGACGCGGCTGCCGAGCAGCGGGAGAAGGCGGCGGAGGAGCCGAGCTCAGCGGAAGAGCCGAGCCCCTCGGAGGAGCCGAGCCCCGCGGCCGAGCCCAGCCCCGCGACGGCCGAGAGCATTTCCCGGAAGCCGCCCGCCGAGCCCCAGGAGGATGCAGGAGACCACGCAGCATTTCCCAGCAAGGCAGAGGAGGAAGAACTGAACTCAGGAAAAGAGAAGCTGGCGGTGGGAGAGCCGGCAAGCACAGCAGCTACACCAGCCCCAGTGACAAGCACAGCAGCATCAACTGAGAGTTCTGAAGGTTTTGAATGGCCTTTGGGTATCCTTGGGACCTGCCTGCTGATTGTGATGGGGATCAGCATGTTGGCACACACACAGAGTGTGTGATACCCACCACCATTTTGTCTGATCTCAAAAGTTAAGCAGAGTCAGGTTTGGGTCTTGTCTGGGGTTAGACAACGATATAGGGGGACCAGGAGATTTTCCCCAGGCTGGACCGTTATGAGTAGCAGGGTGTGTGGGACAGTATGGGCAAGTATCTAGTCCACTGGGCCCCTCCAGTGCTTTGGAAGCATCGGAGATGAAAGGCAGCTGTATGGAGTCCCCAGCAACAAGCTGCAGAAACTGCTTAAGGGGACAGTGAATTGTTTTGAGTGGGCCCATGGCACTTCAGGCCATCAGAGCATAAATGCAACATAGAGATGGACTTATGATCAAGGGGTGGACTTAGCAATGGACACTATTGCCCAGGTTATTCATGAGTGTGAACACTGCACACAGTCTCTCCTGCTCTGGAAGATTGTTACAGTAAGAGATGGAGCCTGACATCATGGACCAGATGGACGCAGCAGCTTTATAGCTACTGGTCCATGCACTTAGATAAGAGTGATGGTATATTGAAAATGTGAGATCTGAGCATGACGTGAATGGTATGGAATAAGGGGTGAATAATGTCCTGGGTTCAGCAGTAGCAGTCATTTTTCTCCTTCTTGGTAGCTGGTGCAGTGCTGTGTTTTGACTTTCGGCTCGGGAACAGAGCTGATAACAATGATGTTTTGGTTTGGCCAAGGACTTTGTGAGCCTCATGCTCTGCCAGGGAGGAGGGGAAGCCGGGAGGAAGCAGAGACAGGACACCTGACCCAAACTGACCAAAGAGGTATTCCATACCACAGCACGTCATGCCCAGGAGGTAACTGAGAGTTACCCGGAGGGGCTGGGAGTCTGCAGGGTTGGAGGAGGTATCGGTCGGTGATTGGTCGGGTGGGGGTGCGGGTGGGGGGGCGAGTTATCGGTTGGCTGGTGGTGAGGTGATGTATTCTCTTGCCTTGTTATTTCCTTTATCACTATTATTATTGGTGGTAGCAGTAGTGATTTGTGTTATACCTTAGTTACTAAACTGTTCTTATCTCAACCTGTGGGAGCTGCATTCTTTTTGATTCTCCTCTCTGTCCCTCCAGGAGTAGGGGAAGAGCAAGAAGGGAGGGGAAGTGAGTGAATGAGTTGTCTGGTTTGGTTTAAACCACGACAGATTTTAAAAGACCAAATAGAGTGAACATTCCAGGGTAATGCTTTGAGCATACAGCTGAAGACAACATAGATATGAATTTGAAGAAAGCAGGAGCGGTGCCAACAGAGAAAACAGCCTAGCCACTTACTGAAGAGCATCTCTGATCTCTTGATCCCAGGGTTAAAAAGACCATGGATAAACGATGTATGAAAATGAATGAAACCACAAACCACAAACCATTGTCAGAAAACTCACTATGCCTATACAGTTTGCACGTATTTTAAGAAATTTTGAAGTGTCTACAGCTTAGAAGATATTGAAAACCATTGCTTTATTGTACAAAAAAGGACAACATCTCATGCATATATGTGTGGAAAAGGACGCTATCTACAACCTCTGCATTTTTCTTCATCTGTATCGAAGCAAGTGATTAGTGTTATCAGAGATGCAACAGATAAAAAATCTTGATTATGAGCAAAGTGGGATTCAATCAAGACAACAAACCACAGAGCCCTGCCAAGACTGAGATGCTGTCAGACTCAAATCTGGAAAGTTAACTGGAAATAACTTAAGAAATCTACATCACAGTTACATTTTAACAAATACTAATATATTCAATGGTCACATTCTTCTGTACATGCAGTTTATTCCTTATCCACACTGCAAATCTGCTGATTCTGACTGGTGCTCCTACATACAAACTATAGGATTATAACTCATTATCAAAATTATTCTCATCCCCAATCCAAAACACAGCACTATACCAGCTACTAAGAAGAAAATGAACTCTACTTCAGCTGAAGCCAGGACAGCTCACCCAAAGCAGCCAAAGGAATGTTCCATACCACATGATGTCATACTCAGTATATAAAGTAGAAGAGGGGAGCTGCCTGGGGGCAGGGAATTGGCTGGGCATTGGTAGGCAGGTGGTGAGCAATTTAATTGTGCATCAATTGTGTATTCTACTTTTTTATCATCATCATAATAATAATATTTTCTCCTGTTAAAACTGTCCTTTTAAACTGTTTCTATTTTAACCCATTATTTTTACTTTATTTTTTTCCAGTTCTCTTCCTCATCCAATTGAGGGAGTGTGAGCTAGCAGCTGTGTGGTGTTTAGCTACCTGCTGGGTTAAACCATGACAACATGAGTAATATCTGCAGATATAATTGGCACTCTCTGAGGACTCAGTGACAGAGGCAATTGTGATTTTAGGAAAAGAGTCAGTAAAGGTAAAGAGCAATAATTTTTTAGGGTACATGAAAATGTAGCATAGCCTTTATTAAACACTGAAAGTGAGAAATATGAAAATAATAGTGTTAGGTTCCTGAGGTGATATGTGATAGTTTCATTAGGTTCCTGAGGTAAAGTAATATGTGATAGTTTAATGCAAATTTGCTCATGTTATTTATGTCCTCTCAACATATTCATGCAATGTAAGTACAAAAAATTATACTGTCTCACTCCTACTTATGACATCACAGATGAGATCCTGTGTAGTTATGTGGATATCATGATTGATTATAAGTTATTTATTTTTGCTTATTTTTTTAGTATTTATCACCAAGGGATTAATAATGTATTCTTTTTCATTTTACTTCAGTTGCGTGCAAAATGTTATGCATGCTAGCTCCCTAACAGGACTGATATTTTAGGCATAGGAACTAAGATTGCCTGTGTCAAATATACAAAAATACAAAGAAATATCAATCTGTCATATCTGGTATAACCAAAAATTAAATATGCTATTGCGCATAACTATAATGCTGAATACTACGTGAGGTAAATAAATTATCCTTCTTGATTTGTAGAAATAGTTTTAAATAATGCCATTTCAGCAGTCATTTAAGCCAGAAAGAAAAAACTATCTTTATAGGAAGGAAGAGTACCCTTTTGACTTGATTTCTGTAGGCAAAGAGGAGTTCACTGTCTGAACTCAGCTCTTAGAAAATTATATTCAATAAAACCCCAGACACTAACCCTTAAAGATATGCTTTTCTATTATTTTCCCTGAGTTTTTAAAGCTGCTTTTACAGAAGAGAGAAAACCAAAAAGAATAAGGAAAAATATTAAAGCTTTTGTTGCTAATAACTAGAGAATAGCCAATGAAACAGAGTATGGAGAGAACTGCAGTTTACCCAGTTCCTTTGGGAATAGCTATAATTTACTTCCTATTCCTCTTGTTTGGTTAATTTTCTCCATAGTTTGTTCCCAAGGACAATAGAATATGTTATGCTATATCAGTAAAATTTGATGGTTCTGGGTTTCATAACTAAGAAAATCAGTAATTCATAAGAATGTGCTACAAATCATTATCCTCTCTATACTTTATCCTTTTAACTAACAAAAACTGTATATGTGAACTTGTGAAGGCCTAATTTAATGTTTTTTTTTTTCATTATGCATCACATTACTTTTCAAGGGTAGGATAAAAGTTTGAATGTGTATTTATCAGAAAAAAGAAATCAACATATTTTTACCCATATCGTGTGGGTTGCTTTCACAAAGATCACAATACCTTAATTGCACCAAGAAGATGCATTTGTGCCAGTAAATATATTTTTGTTAGAACATTTTCATTTTTGTCTCTCCGAAAGATAATCTCTTATTCCTTACAAGAACGAGGAATTCTAATGCTAAGGATACTATTCCAAGAGCCAGTGGTTATTAATGTAGCCCATAAATCATGTAAAGAAATCTGTGACAGGCAAGCAGAACTTCTGTAAAGGGAATGAGCAAGGCGGTTTAGATCTTGCTGTTGTAAGCAGTCACAGCACTAATGGAGTACCTGGAAGTACAGCAATTTACATTTGAAAATCTCTTATAAGAATGATTTTGAGAATCTCAAAGTACTGCAGCCTTTCTGTTCATGATGCTTTTTGCATCATCTGCTCTCCCTGGATGTTAGTTAAATGGAAGGAAGGACCAAACCAGAGCATTTGAGATACTTTTGAACTATTAGGTACACTTGTGTTTACCAGAAATTCACAGGTGAGATGCAGAGAAACTGTCACTGATTACTTTTCTATAATTACAAGAATATTCTGATTTATGCTAGATGTACAAATATCACAACCTAAGACAATCAAATGTTTGATTTATGTTCAAATCATACAAGAAATCAAGAGTCAAGAAAAAAATGTTAACATTATTTTGGTTTAATTCACTTTGCTGTCACTGAATACCACTAAATTGCAGTTTAAATGTCTAGTTTGCCTTTGCTTTTTTTTTGTTTTTACTTACAAAACTGTTACAACCCAGAGTTCAGTTCCCACAAAATAACTTAACCTATTACTATTAGTTGCTTTCTAGAGCATGAAGTCTGGATGAAACACTCGTGGATAATCAGAACTTCTAGCAAAAAACAATCAGTGCAGAAAATTTAAAAATTCAGCAACCTTAATCTTGAAGCACCAGTCTGTAATCTCAGTAATATTTAATCTTAAAAAATAAGTTAACTGGAATAAAATAAATGTCACAAATCCTCCCAACCTTCCATTCGTTGTTTTCTTTCTTTTTCATTCTGCTTGGTTCATTGTTAAGTTGGTTGGTTTCTTGGTATTAAGGATTTTTTTCAGTACAGACCCAGCATGATGAAAAAGAAAAGAAAAATTAATAAAATTCAGAAAGATTAAAACAGAAAAGTAGATATTCTCAAATTTATTTTAACTTCAATCCTATTCAGATACACTCTTTTTTTTTTAAAGATCAATTTCTGAGTATAGCAAATTAAACAGTCATTTTTTCATTCATTTTTAAATTCATGTTAAAAAAGAGCCACTTCAGCTGTTTCCAGAAGTCAGGGACATAATTTTGCAACAATGAAGCGTTCTTGCCCTCTCAAAATCAGCATTCTTAATTATTTCATAGATTTCAGTAGAAAAAAAAAAACAACAAAAAAGGAAACCCCTGTCATTTTGAGAATTTAAAAGACTGCAGAAGATGTACTATACTCCATTCCTTATTCTTTAAAAGGATAGAAAAGGAAGCAGAAAGAGCAACTCTTCATCATCCTTTGTGCACCTGATTTGTTATTAACTGAATACCAACATCAAGCTATCAGAAACCAGGTTTCTCAAGCCCGAGACATAATGTGGCTTGCACTTAACCAGACTGGCTTGTTTGAGGTCACTAACTCGTCAAATATAATGTCTTCTGTGAGGCTCCCAACACACTTTAGCAAAACCAGACAAGGCAGTTGTCCAAACAAGCAGACTGCTAGCAGGAGGAAAAGTCCCAGTAATGGTCAGACGTTGTGCCATGTTCCATACAGCAAAACCCACTCAGCACCTTCAGCTTCATATTCCCTTCACACAGAGCTGGAGGAGAGCAGAAATCAGCAAGGGATCAAACAAAAAGAGCAATTCTCCACAGTTTTCCCTTTTGAAGTAGAAATAGGGTTACAGAGATGGCTTCAGAATTTTATGTCTGGGCTGGTTGCCAGCATGGTCCTATTGAAAGGGGAAGAAAGCTTAAATAGAAAACCCCCAGTGGTTATTAAGATTTGGTCTTCTACATTTTATTTCCCTAGAGAATACATCTTAATATCTTCTGGCATACATTTACTTTGTACTCATTTCAACAGTGTGCTTGTGTTGAGGTAGTATAACTGAATTCATGGTTTTGCCTGTATGATCTTTGTTATTCATAGTATGGCATAACCAAGAAAAGATATTTTTTAGGAACTGAAGGGAATTTGAGAGCATAACATCACACTGGCAAAATGAGCATATTTGATATAGAATAATATAGAAGCAAAGGATATGATCCATGGTATTTTTAAACCATAAGCTTTTGAATTACAACCGAATTTAAAGATTTTATACAGCTTAGCATCTTTTCAAGTTGAAATGTAACTGCTACAGAAGTGTCATATATCATTTTTGTGGAGCAATGCTTCACACTCTGTGAAGTTAGTTCTGCTTTGAGCAGGAATCTGGGCTACATGACCTCCAAAAGTCCTTTCCAACCTGAATTTTTCTATTATTCTAGGACACACTAATAATAAACACAAAGCCTCTGTCTGCTTACTTTTAAGAAGCTCTCTTTTATTGAAGTTTTGTTCTTACAGTTTCTTGCATAGATTAGTATGGTCTCCAAGTGTTTTACTTGCTAAAACCTCAGCCTGTCTTGAAGATTTGAATGCGTCTAGTCAATTTAGTCAGGACATTTTGTCTAGTTAATGATTAAAACCAGAATTCATTACTTTAAAGCAGTTATAATTTTCTTCTAGGTAAATTGTGTTGCAACAAAGCAACATTTAGGCTAGAGAAGCTTTATAGAAAGAGTACAACTAAACCAGTTCTAACATTACAGACTTTTACCTCTACTTGACTTGGTCTTTTGAATTTCATCATAAATAATCTGCAAAGATGTTGCTTCAGTATAAGGGAACAAATACAGCAAATACTCATAATGTAGCAGCTGAAAATTGCAAAACAGAGGGAATGTATTTGCAGGCTTGATTTCTCCCTTTGAAAATTAACATTCTTTTTTCTCTAAGATACACAATTTATAGTATGCTTTCCCTACCAATCACAAAAGTAATGTATCCCTGAGAAATTTCTACTGTTTATACAGTAAAGGTTTTGGGTCCTATATTGTATGTAGGAGTTTTCAGTTGTTAGATCTCTGTTTCAGTCTTCCGCACCTTATGCTTCAATATCAGAAGACAGACCGAAGAATTTAGGTAATCAAGCAATATTTCAAAATTCATGTTCAGGAAAATGAGGTACTCATTATAGAAAGTTGTCAGTAGATTTCTTTCATTAATTTCATTGACACCTGCAGCACTGAATACATTATGTGTTCAGAATAAATCTAAATAATTTTGCTGCTGTTTTAGTCTCAGTATGTCTCTTCTTTAAACTTTTCCTTATTAGCTGCAGTGCCCATGTTACAGTCTCTTTGCTTTCAAGAACTTAATTTCATAGTTCTGCTCATTATCATACAAAGCTAGTGTTTATTTTCTCTTTGAAAATTCTTCTTAATCAAGAATTGCTACCAATGTATATTCATTTCCGTATGATGACTTTTTTTTTTAACATTTGCAGGCACTATAACTGTCATATATCTTGTTAACAAATAGTGGTACCTTTGTTTTGTCCAATTGGATTCTTTCTTGGTTTTGGTCTATAAGAGAAGAAAAAAGAAGTGTAAATGATTGAATTAACTTTTTTAGAGTTAATGAAAAGTCTTGATAGGCTAAATTATAAGACCTAATTATTCTTCACAATTGTTAATTAGCAGTTAACTTACATTTAGAATTACATAACTCTGTTGACTTCTTCTGCCATTGAAATACTAGGTTACCTGAAACATTCTAAACAAAAAAAATATTTTTGGAGCCTTTATCCATAAATCTATGCAACCAGAATTATGCTTTCAAAATTGCATACACTTCTTTCATAACAGACAGGAGACACTTATGTCTGAGCTTCAACAATGCCAGCTGCTCTTCAGGTGAAGGACTGAAGGGCACTCAAGAACATTCTCCTTGGAGGTACAGAAATACATTATTTTGGAGTAGGTAGTAGTGATATTAACTCATTCCTTCTGACTTTCCTCTCTGAAGTAATATAAAGATCAATTCTGTACTCATCATGTCATTTTAAGGCACAAATACATGCACACGGAAAAAGAGTATTGTTCAAGAAACTAAATTATTCTTTTCTTTGTAACTAGGGATGGTTAAACACTTAAAAACACATGATGCAATCTGCAAATCTACAAATCTTGTAGATTATGTACCCATTAAAGATGCATCATTTTGTCTACTTTCCACAGTGAACATTGCAAATGAGCCGAGAAGAGAAATGTAACCAGCTATCACATTGCAAGGCCATCTGCCTTATTCTCCTCTGCCTGCCTATATACTCATGCATAACTTTCCACTCTCACAGGAAGCACTCGAGCATAGAAGTAAGTTTCAGTGAGCTGTTTTCTAATTCATTCAGAAGAGCGCAGTCAGGATTTCTTTAGCCTTGACAGAATAAAATTATCCTGACTCTTTTGCCTTTCCGAAATGCATTTCAATATCTCAATTATACAGATATTTATACAGGAAGTTACTGATGTGAAAACTGAAGAAAAAACTCCCATCAACTCATTAGAATATTGAAGCTCAGACTAATATTTTTGTGATATACACATACGTTTAGTCTGTAAAGTATTACTCACAATCTGACCCTCTGCACATGTTAATATTTTGTCATATTCAGAAACCATGAATAAAAAGTTTCAGATTTGTATTTTATACCGTTTAGAAACTGGAGAAGAATTTATGTAACTTTGTTGGCATCAACACATGCTGGTCCACTGCAAGTGAAAGTCTGACTGAAACATTCCATCCAAAAATAAAATACCCATCAGTCTTTTCCCATGTGGAAGATGAACACAAATTTTCTTAATATTCTGAAAAAAAATAGTAAGTTCTTTTTCCTCCTCTCTAATTCCATTTCCAATGAAAGAGATGTAAAACAGTAATTTTTTATAAAAAGTCCTGAGTCTAAAAATGGAATTGCCAAAAATGTTTTCAGAAAGCGTTTTGTCAAGATATTTTTTATCGTTATGATGCTTAAATACTTTTCTGAATATTTTCCCTTTCCTTATTTTTTATGATCTATCTAAATATCCTTGAAATAGGGTACTTAACCAGATACTTAGTGCTCAGTCTGGGATTCTTTGCAGATGAATCATGTAAGGTAGCATAGCACAATATTTTTTGATATTGCTTAAAAATATTAGAGCTGAATACAAGACAACTAGAGCTGACAGTATCAAGGCAGAGAATTTCTATGTGTTTTTTTGAGTTATTCAAGTTAACTTCAGTGTCATCCTGAAATCATGATAAATTCATATGTCAAGTATCAGAAAGATTAGTTTAGAATGTACATAATAAATAGCCATATGTTGCTTCTTGTCCTTAGAGATCACATGAAAATTTAATTTTGAAATATAATTATTATTATATATAATATAATATATATAATAATATATATTATTCTATATAAATATATAGAATATAATATAGATATATTATTATAATTCATATAAAACACTGTGATGACTTCAAATTTTGAAAATATGGGGAACATTTCTTATTTAAAATTTGTAATTTGTAGTTTCTAATATATGGTCTATTTCTAGAATATGAACAAGAGATATTCACATTTATGTAAAAGGAAATTCCACGTCAAACATGTATGATAAATGCTATCAAGATAGGTTCCTTAAAATAACGTACTCACTGATGTGTAAAACCAATCTTATTCTGACATACTAGTGGAAGTTTGAGACTAAACAAACCTTGCTAATTAACAGTGTAAGCATTTCCAGTGTTCATGTTTTCTTTGGGAGTTAATTGTTAAGGAAAACAATAATTCAAAATTATTTCCATTTGTGTTTATTATTTTCTTTCAAAACAAAATGGGAGAGTCAACATGAAATATCATCTGCAAGAGCCTTTATTTTCTTAGGTTTACAGAACTGAGGTCGAAGTCACATCTTCTGCAAGAATATATAAAATAATACGGATTTAGGGAGAGGCAGCATGAGTAAATCTAGAAACTTTGTAGGTGATCAAATGAGAACAGTCAATTAAAATTTCAGAAGGACATCTGCTCAAATAATAAAGTCCCTAATTTCTTGCAAATTGCCAAATGCCAGAACTCAAAGTATATGAAGATTTTTCTTTCTCTATGCTTTTTAGCACCTTTCCAGCAAATGGATGCACTAGTTATTACATGCAGCTCAGCTCACATAAGAAGGTGACTTGGCAGAGCCTTAACAAGGCTGTCATGTTTTATAATATGGATATTGACCAAGTGATCTGAATGTGAGTCATACTAGGAAATTATCAACCATTTTATTAAGCATTTTCAAGTCAGTCTGCGGCAAAGAAAAATTATTCAGTTCACATGTTTTAACTACATCAGATTTCAAGCCATTTATTGATCTATGAATGACACATAACAGGATTGAAGGAAATGGGTCACTGTAACCTTTTCAGCCAGAAAACATGAGCAAAGCAGTCTACCATAAAATTATATGAATAATAATCGCAGGATCATGGGATAACTTATGTTGGATGGGACCTTGGGAGTTATCTAGTTCAAACCCTGTCTCAAAGCAAGGTCAGCGATAAGGTCAGACTAGTTTGTAGACTGGTCTTGAAAACTTTCCATGTTTACTGATGTACTTTAGTCATGGATAATCAGGACTCTGTCCTGCAAATATTGCATGCAATTTAAATGCCAAAGACTTTCACCAAACTCAAGTTGCTGTACATGTCAGTCAGGTCTTCGCAGAACATTTAACACATATATTTGCCTCAACATATTTTTCACCTTTAAGTTGCTTAAAAACTGTGTCTCATCACTTTGGCTCTGCTTTGAAACTAGAATACTGATACTCCATTTACTGTTAGTGGATATAAAAATAGCTGGGATCCAGTTCTGAACAGAAATATCTAAATTATGCTATGTTAACAAGGAAGTTGGAGTCAGGGGAATGTCAAATGTTACTTAAATAAGCTAAACTACCAGATTATTTTCCAGAATTCTTTTCAAAAATGCTGCTGATTTCATTAATAAGGCTTCTTACATCTATTTTGTCCTTACCTACATATTTAAGTCAGGATCTAAAAATGTAAGGGTTAATTTATTCTCAGAATTTCTTGTTTCCTCAGATGAAGCTTTTAATGTTTCATCATTTAAAGCAGCCTCTCATAATACTCAGTAGCTAATCATAAATTTGTTGTTACAAGACCTATAACTCAGTTTGAGATAATTAGAAGAACTTCCTGCCCTACTAAACTTTCTGAAGTGTCCAACTGAAGCAGAAGTGCTCTCTCGCATCTGTTCATCAGTAGTGAACACAATCTGAATAGGAATCCCAGGTCAGTAACAGAATCACAGGAAGGAGGCAAATTTTACAAGAACTTGGGTAAAAATGGTATCAGATCATATTGTCTGGACTGGTTTGGAAAACTAACGGACCATAAAAACAGTGGACTTTTTTTTCCACTGAGTGGCTTTGATATATTGCTATGGCATGAACTACGCCTGCAATTTGTTGCTAGCATGGAAGAGTTTCTATGTGGATAGATTATGTTATATTAACATTCATATTGTTGCTTATTTTGCATTGAAAAAAATCCTGAGTATGAATTTCAGAGTCAAACAACATGTTTTTGCTGACAGAGCCAAGGTGGCAGAATACTTGCAGGTTTCAATATGTAAAAACACCGAACCACACAACAGCCTGGCAGTACCTTGGAAAACCTATTCTGAGACACTTGTGCTTTAAGAGAAATTTTTCATCATGGAATGTCTCTATTGTGAAACAACTCTGAAGTTAAAAACAGCCAGAGTTTCTCTTTTTTTTTTATAGACTAAGTAGGTTTTCAATATTACGGTATGAAATGTGCATCCTTTCAATCTTCATATTTCTAAAGTTTCTGAGGATTTCATTAGTCATTTGTAAATCTCAGGGACTGGATGTTCTTGTAAGGATGATAAGTGGTTTGAAACTTAGTTTATCCTGAAACCTAACCCAATATAGTAACTAGATCTCAGAGTTTAGTAAAATATTATATCAATAATACTGAACATAGTATGCAGTTGCAGTAATATTTCTTTAACGTAAGAACAGCATGTTATACCAAAAATTTGAGTACATTCATGTAATGTACCTATGTAGTGCTTATATTATAAATGTTATATATGTTTACACAGAACATATGAGCATGTGTTAACAGTTGCATTTTCCCTCTGCTGCTAGTGGTGTGGAATGTGGATGACTGGAAAGTACAGAAAAATGCAAAACCATTCTTTCCTGAAGTAATAGTATCTTTGTGTCTCAGTGGGACAGGATTTTTAGAATGATTTTGGGGTGTGTTACTATAAAATCTGGATAGCACACTTCTTGGTTAATTAACCATAAATGCTAAAAATTACTTGCAAATTAGGTACTACTATTTGTAGTAACTTTTTGAAACTATACAGTATGAAAGAAACAACAGCAGCAGAAACAACATCACTAGTACCAAACTCTGCTTACATGTGTGCAGATAAAAGGAGAGGTTTTTTTTTTTGTTTTGTTGGTTTGTTCGTTTAGTTTTTTTTTTAAATTAATCCCACTCCTCCAACTTTAAAGTAGGGCAGGTGGAAACTTACCATCACCTCTATTTTGCAAGAAAAAACTATGAATTTCAAGATCCCATTTCTGTTCATATGCTCAGCATAATACTTCACTCTATGTTCATTTCTTTCGAAGGAAGAAAGCAAATGTCACTTCTATCTTCAGGAAGCTTAAGAAGGAGGATATAGGGAACTAGAGGCTGGTCATCCTCACCTCCATCCCTCCATGTTATGGAGCAACAGAAGAGTCTTTGCTTTATTTAGAACCAATTTATCTGAAGGTAATAGTACAGCAGAGATTTATGTATTTGACTTGCTTTTGCTATAGTTTTTTACTGTCATAAGAATTTCCACTATGATTTAGTTGTTCTTTCTGTCTGGTATGTGCTGTAGAATTTTCTGATTGCATCATGTTTTGAAACAAAAGCTTGGATCTAAGTGTTTTTGAAGTCTGAAAGTCTGTTCATTGCTTTTTGTTGCTGCTCAATATAATATCTAAGTTTACAATCAGCTGGGAAGGAGCAAACAAGAGGGTGCCACTGAGATCTTTAACACATATTAGTCTTTGTTTACATATTTCAGACATTAAAAAGTTTGTGACCATGATTTTTGTGAGTAAGTATGGAAAAATGAAATTAAATTCACACCACTACTACTACTTTTTGGCTTTTAACAGAGGGAAAAAACTAAGCTCTGAGGACATGAGGCCAATAATCAAATATAGATGTAATTATTGTGTCACTACTGCTGGAGGATAGAACAGTGACCTTGTTAAAAATTGCTTCAGTTGAGCATATTCAAATAAAAGAAACAGCCTTTTTACTTTGTTGAATAAACTTGTGGTACAGGCTATTACTAAATGTGAATGAGAATAGCTAAATATTAAGTCTCAGGATTTTCAATCCCATTACATTACTGCTAAGAAATTTTTACTGAACCATATTACAGTAGAGCGAAAAAGTATATGAGGGGTAAATTCATCTTTCTGAGATCTTTAAATATAAGGACAATGGAAAAAATATTCTAGTTTTATGTAAAGCCATCCTTTAAAGTGAAGTATACATCCGCTAGGTTTCATTCAGAAATAAGGGTAGAAATAGAAAGGATATTTTATAAGTGAAAGCCTGGCTATATCATCATTATCCTAATTGTCTCAGCAACTGATCTTCTAACTGTGTCATCCATTTAATTCTTCAGCACTCTTACATTCATAGCAAGAAGAAAAAACTGAGCAAATTTGTTGACTTCTCTGAACTCTTGCCTTTTATTTATTCATGTAGGTAAAGCCACAAATTAAAGTAGAAGTATGCCTGTATGACTGAAGGTTTGTTACTGCAGTTCATTCTCTTACCCTATCAGCTCTCTATAGAACTAAGTAAATGTGCTATATCCTTTCTAAATAAGATTCATTATATGTGGCACTGTCTCTTTGTTACGGTTCTAAGTAATTTCATGGATGTGTCAAATCTCATCACTGTTTAAAGTCCCATGACATTCAACTTTTTTTCCAATCAATCTGCCTGAAACTCGTACTTTTCTTTACAGTTTCCCATTAAGTGGCAAAGATTAACTATTTATCCATCTGCAGTTTTGATCCTCTTTGGTAGAGCACCTGGCATATGACAATAAAAGGGGGGGATATAAGGTCAGTTGATTCTACATTGCTGTACTAAAATCAAAATTGATTACTAAGGAAATGTAAAAAGACTCAATTACAGCATATCTGTTCAACAAAATGTCTGGCACTTACCATTAAATTTTGCACATGGAAGCAAAGAGGAAGCATGCCTGGAACTTTATTTGAGCACGTGTACATATTCACAGACAGCACAAGTGAGTTTCCTGGGCCTTGGTTACTTAAAGTGTTTGAAAATGAGCTGTGGCTCCTGTTTGCCCCCTCTGTGAATAAATAAACAATTGCATCACCTCAAAATCTGGAAGCTCATTTTTTTTTACAGGCCTTGGCTCCTAGTTGAGGCTGTGAAACCTGTTGTCCCAGGCTGCTAAATAATGATTGTGTGGGATTTTGGGGGAGCTGCTTGTAATAAAATTATTTGTTTCTTCCAATATATTTGTTGCTGATCAACTCCAGAGCTATAAAACACAGCAGGAGGATGACAGTGAGTTACACTGTCACTCCTAGGAATGATCTAGCTGCCAAGCAAGTAGAAGAAGCACTATGGGAAAACTGATATATTCACAGAATTCATCCCTTCTAATTTGGATACAGATTTTCTAACGATATAAGCATATCATCTTTCAGAATTCTATGCAAAAATTTTTGCAAGAACTTTTGCATTACTCAACAATCTGTGCCAAACTCTGTCCTCTGAGACTTGTCCATAATTTCCATTAGCATCAACAGCAGTTATATGTAGATAGCAAAAAGAGCCTCTCACTTAGAAGTTGTCACAGTGAGCAGTGCCATCTGAATGAAAAAGGAACAGATTGCCAATTAATTTACAGGGGATGGGAACAGAGATTAAAGCTGTTAGTTTGATGTTAGGATAAAGTACCCATATAATCATAGAATAACAGGTTGGAAAGAACCTGAAAGATGATCTGATCCAACCTTTCCTGGCAAAGCACGACCTAATCTAGATGGCCCAGCGCCCTGTCCAGACAAATCTTTAAAGTGTCCAATACTGGGGAATCCACCACTTCCCTGGGGAGATTATTCCAGTGGCTGATTGTTCTCATTAGGAAAAATTCTCCTTTCGTGTCCAATCAGAATCTCCACAGGAATAACTCGTACTAGGATGAGGCTGTGGGAAACTGTATCGAAAGCCCTGAAGAAATCCAGGTAGACGATGTTGACTTGCTTGCCCTGTATCAACAGAGCAGGGTACTTTGTTGTAGAAGGCCATCATGTTTATCAAGCATTGTTTGCTAGTTTTTGTATTTTTCCTAAGGATAAGCTGCAAGACCTTCCAAATTTATTCATTATCAATAAATATTCAGAGAACACTAATGTAAAGGAAACTGGGAAGATTTTGAGATGAGGGACAAAGCTTTGACATCGTATCTTCCTGTGATGATAGGTTTTTGAAAAACTATTCTGTTTTATTGACCATGTTTGCAGAATTCAGGGCACAGTTCTGTGAATATCTTCAATGTACATTCAAACAGTTAGAACAATGATCTATTGTAACTGGAATACCATCTTTTTTTTCTTTTTTACAAGCAGTTTTAGGGGCTTTTTTGTTGCATATGTTAAAATTAATTTCAATACGTGATTTAGTAAAGCAAAAAGTATTTCAGCGATTGAGCTTAATGAAAAATTGACAATCATTATCAAGTTGATTATTACTTTTTTATGTTTAAACCAATTTTAAAAAATACAGTATTAAGGCTTTTGTAAGTCTTTGGTCAATATCTAAAATCTGTGTAAACAGTAATGATTTTCTTTTAAAATGGAAAAGAGTAGGTTTAGAAAACCCAAATTCTAATGACACAAGAAACCCAAACCTACCTCAGAACAATAGTAGGTAAACATAACCTGAATAAAAAGACAAATAATTTTTACTATCTATTGATATTCGCATACATATTATGTATTTATGTTGTAATGAATTTTAAGTAAACCAAAATTAGATTAGTTGGTTAGGTTTCTTAAGTAGAATTAAAATTGGGTTACTTAGTGCATTTACATCAATACTTCCTGAAGATGTTATGATTGTAAATATGGTAAGAAATCAAGCCCTTCTGATGAAAAAAAACACAATCCACAAGCACCAGACTTATTATTTAAATGTTTTCAGAAATTTTTTAAAGAGGAAAAGAATAACAAGAAGCTGCTAATAATAATAAGCCCCCACACAAGTAACGTCATAACAAGCCTACACAATCTAAAGCAATACATAAAGTGACCACTTTTCATAGTTCTGCTGTAACTTGTCCAATCAATCTCAGTCATCTTGAAGATAGTATTTCTGATTGTGATTATAAAGACAGTTTTAGATGGGAGCTGTTGAACAGCTCTGAACAATTTGTGCTTCCAGATTGTCATACTAAATAACTTATACTTCTGGAACAAAAAAAAAAAGGCAATTTAAAACTTATTATTCACAGAAAATATGTTCATTTATCTCCTCCTTAAAACATATAATGAGATCTGTGAGTTTACCTGTAAATTCCGTAAAGCATCGTATTTTAATTTACATAGGGTGTTCTTTATACTGCATTTAAATTGTTCAATGTAGTCTCTGCATTTGGCCAGAAGTAGCTTTTCAACTTTCTTTAGTTTATTAGAATAAGTATTTTATCTTATCAGGGAAATGTTTGCTTTTCAAGGCCATCTGGCAGTGCTGTTCAGGCATTTGTTTAAAGTGGAAAGAATTTTTCATCTTATTCACCAGTATGTACATCAAGATTATCTCTCCTTAGCTGTTAAAATTACTTAAAATGGACCCCAGAACAAACCTGGAGACTGTAAAAATGTAATGTAAATAAAGGTAATTAAAATAAAAGGCTTAATATAATCTAAATGGAAACATCTGCCAGTAAGTTGTCAAAACCTGGTTTGGGAAATAAGTTTAGGGTACATAAAAATACTTTTATTTACTTTTATCATCTACCTCAGTACGTATTTCAAGACATAGTAGCTATGTTGTTATTTCAAAACAATCAAGGAGAAAATAACTAAAACTGACTTAGAATATTGCTAGCAGGTCAAGAGAAGCCATCATTCTGCTCTACTCGGCACTGGTGAGCCCACACCTGATGAGCTGCATCCAGTTCTAGGCTCCCCAGTACAAGGACATAGACAAGTACATGGACATAGTGTAGACAGTCCAACAAAGTTCCATGAAGATGATGCAACATCAAGTAAAATGAACAAAAGTCCACGAAAGAACTGCAACATCTCTGCTGTGAGGGGAGACTGAAAGAACTGGGACTATTCAGTCTGGAAAAGCAAAGGCTCAAGGAAGATCTTACACATGCACATAAATAGCCGAAGGGAAGGTGCAAAAAGGGCAGAGCTAGGTTTTTTTCAGTCCTGTCTAGTGACAATTTAAGAGCAGTGGCCACCATCTGAAACACCTAATGCTCCCTCTTAACATCATGAAACATGTTTTTATGGTGAGGGTGTGTGAGCACAGATTGTTCAGAAAGCTTGTGAAGTCTCTTGTGATGGAGGTATCCAAAAGCCATCTGGGCATGGTCCTGGGCAGCCAGCTCTAGATGACCCTGCTTGAGCAGAGGAATTGGATGAGATGGCCTCTAGAGACTCCTTCCAACCCCAACCATTCTGTGATTCTGTGAACTAAAAATCCCCACACAGCTGTTGTCACTGAAAAACAAGCTCTAAAACTTTACACGGTTTTCAAGGGAGCTACAGCATCTAGTCATCACAATAAGCCAGTTCTTGACAGATTATTGATCACCTACTTTCCAGATCCTGAGTCAAGACTTACCATACTACTTCTTAAAATGTACAAATTTAAAGAAATAAAGAATGTTATCTGAAGGAAATAAATTGGAAAAAAGAATGCTCAGGAACTTGGAAGCGTTTAAAGAGTACGAGGCAGACAAAGACTACAGAGTATTTGCTGCAGTTTAGCAAATCACAAATCTGAGGAATCTTACTCAGCTTGTTAGGTTGTTTTGTTGTTTGTTTTTTTTTTCCTTAGGGGTGGAAATACTGATATAAGCCTGAAGTGTACTGCAGTTAATTAAATGTTCTGAAAAGCATTGCTTTCTCTGATGATTAGTATTTGCTATGTACATAGGATTCTATTCAGCAGTAACAGTATGCTGCCGATAACAAGTTTAGTGAGTATTATTGCCAGGCATTGAACTTCTCTAAAGTTTTTCACAGATTCACAGAAAATTTCAGGGCTTGGGAGAACTTTTTAATGTGCTATTAAGACTTATATATCTTGATTTCTTTCAGCCCTCTTTTATTTTAATTTTTTCTTTGGCACCTGTATTATATTTTTCATGGTGCCTAAACATAAGCAGGATTATGATTGTTTTCAGAGAGGGGTATTACCCTCTTAAAATCAGGTGACAATTTTTACTCAAAATAAGATTTCAGAATAATGGATAAGGTTTTCTCAGTATTTGGTTTCGTAGAAATCAGTATGTTATATGAAGAGATTCTAAATTGGGCTTAGAAGTGCTTACGCTCTTGTATAAGAGATTGTAATTGCATAAATAAACATACAGAATCACTTTCTTTTTCCCTCTATGTGCTTTCCTGAGACAGCAAGGCAGTTCTGCTATCTACCATCAGTATTATCACCTATGGAAACTATTCAGATTTGCTTTAGATGTACTGAAAGTCCATCTGTTAGAAGCTACCAGTTTGAAGGTGCAATGAGCCATGACCCACCCTTTATTATTGATGTGGCTGTGATGACTGCTGGGCCTATAAAGGGAGAGAAGTTTGTTTCTAATATAAATTATTGCAGCTCTTCTCCAGGATGACCTTCTACCACACAAATCTAAGACTTTTAAACAACTCTATTAACCTCAATATAGTACTAACTTGAGCCCAAGAATGACAGTTTCTTCAGTCAAAATAATTTATTAATTGAAAAATATAAATTAAAACCCCTGATAAAATATATGTTCCTAGAGTTGTAAACTTGAAATTAATCATAATTTTCCTGTTATACATAAGGAAGCCTCAAGAGTATGTGCTACTCAGCCAATACTATCTGATCATTTATTCATTAATCTTAAAAAAAAAGTCCTATGTTGTGTCAAGATACAGAAGTTAGATGAATATAAAATGCACAAGAAATTTATATAATCAGCTCCACAGGTTTCTACAGTAGACAAGAAGTAGGCATGAAACGATTTTGAAAGGCTGAAGAATAAATGAAAGGAAATCAGTTTCAGATTCAGTGTGGGTCATAACTAGATCAGACAGTGCTTATTAATTTTATGCAAGTTTATGTCAAAATTTTATTTAGCATAGATTGATTGTCAGTGAAACATTGTTATATTGGTCTGATATTCACTATCACTCAAAGTTAATGCTCTGACATTTAGTTCTTTAGCATCTACTGAAAGAAGGCATTCAGACACAAACCAAATCTTGACTACAGTGAACCTGATTGTCATGTTTTTGAAATGCAGCTTAGCAAGAGTTAGATGTTGTCTGACAGACTCTAATATTCATCATGCAAAATTGATAGCAATTTTTTTAATGGCTCAGCTCTATTGAGCTGCTTACATTTAAGATACTTATCAGTAAATGACAGTTCTCTTTTTTGGACTTTTGTATCAAAAGTTCTTTAAATAATTCACCACCCAGCATTTCAGATTTCTAAGAAATCTGATTACTCTGTCTTATGGTTTAAATAATACATTCTTTTCTTTTTTTTTTCTAATTTAATTTTATTTTGTTCCAGTTATATGTGCTTATTTTGAAAGTCTGTCTATATTCCAATGTATTGGTCCTCTGAAATACGTTCTGGGTGCTTTTCTGTCTTCTAATCCACAGAGGAATGAGGTTCTGATAGTTCATTGGTACTCATACTCTTAATAATTTGAAAAATCATGGCAGTCAGGCGAAGTTCCCAACAACTGGAAAAAGGGAAATGTAACCCTTTTCAAGAAGGGGAAAATGGATGAGCTGGGGAATTACAGACCAGTCAGTCTCACCTCTGTGCCTGGCAATATCTTGGAGCAGATTCTCCTGGAAGGCATGCTAAGGCACATGAAAATCAACAAGGTGCTTGGTGACAGCCAGCATGGCTTCACTACGGGGAAACCCTGCCTGACCAATTTGGTGACCTTCTATGATGGGGCTACAGAACTGATGGACAGGGTTAGAGCAGTTGATGTCATCTACCTGGACTTGTGCAAAGCGTTCGACACTGTCCCACACAACATCCTTGCCTCTAAATTGGAGAGACATCAATTTGATGGATGGACCACTCGGTGGATAAAGAACTGGCTGGATGGCCGCATGCAGAGTCGTGGTCAATGGCTCAGTGTCTGGCTGGAGACCAGTAATGAGTGGCGTCCCTCAGGGATCGGTGTCGGGACCAGTCTTGTTCAACATCTTTGTTGGTGACATGGACAGTGGGATTGAGTGCACCCTCAGCAAGTTTGCCGATGACACCAAGCTGTGTGGTTCGGTTGATATGCTGGAGGGAAGGAATGCCATCCAGAGGGACCTTGACATGCTTGTGAGGTGGGCTGATGCCAACCTCATGAAGTTTAACCATGCCAAATGCAAGGTCCTACACCTGGGTCGGAGCAATCCCAGGCACAGCTACAGGTTGGGCAGAGAAGAGATTCAGAGCAGCCCTGCGGAGAAGGACTGGGGGGAGCTGGTTGATGAGAAAATGAACATGAGGCGGCTGCAGTGTGCACTTGAGCCCAGAAGCCCAACCGTATCCTGGGCTGCATCAGAAGGAGCGTGACCAGCAGGTCGAAGCAGGTGATCCTGCCCCTCTACTCTGCTCTTGTGAGACCTCACTTGAAGTATTGTGTACAGTTCTGGTGTCCTCAACATAAAAAGAACATGGAACTGTTGGAACAAGTCCAGAGAAAGGCCACGAGGATGATCAGGGGACTGGAGCACCTCCCATATGAAGATAGGCTGAGAAAGCTGGGGCTGTTCAGCCTGGAGAAGAGAAGGCTGCATGGAGACCTCATAGCAGCCTTCCAGTATCTGAAGGGGGCCTATAGGGATGCTGGGGAGGGACTCTTCATTAGGGACTGTAGTGATAGGACAAGGGGTAACGGGTTAAAACTTAAACAGGGGAAGTTTAGATTGGATATAAGGAGGAAATTCTTTCCTGTTAGGGTGGTGAGGCACTGGAATGGGTTGCCCAGGGAGGTTGTGAATGCTCCATCCCTGGCAGTGTTCAAGGCCAGGTTGGATGAAGCCTTGGGTGAGATGCTTTAGTGTGAGGTGTCCCTGCCCATGGCAGGTGGGTTGGAACTAGATGATCTTGAGGTCCTTTCCAACCCTAACTATTCTATGATTCTAACTCAGGTAGAGTAGAAATTTGGGTGGAAGTATCTAAACCACAGTATCAGTCTGTTAGCTACTACATACCTTCCGATGGAAATCTTTCTGGTACTGAAAGTTCACTTTCATCACACCAGAAACTGATACTGAAAAGATTAACCAGATCTACTATATTTCCAGCTAAGGAACTGAGATGAAGTGATTGAATGGCCAATACAGCGTCACAGAGGAAATCTTTCAGATTGATGAGATTTGAACACATTTTCAGAATTCCACAAAAGAACTTTCTCTTTAAATATCCCTATTTTAATTATTAAAATTAAAGGTTATATTCTAAGGTTAAAGTCTATGTCTTCCAATGTAAAACCATCCATTTTATTGTGAAATTAAATAGAAATATATGCTGAAGAGAAATGGAAAATCTCTCCAAACATTCTATTCTTCCATCTTGAAGCTAGTAGCTCAGAAAATTAAGTAAACAGACAGTTTTAGTAATTCAGTCAGATGCAATTTTTCTTTGAAAATGTGAAGGTATTGATTATAGGATTATCTACTGAGTTTTATTTATTACAGCAATTTTATAGAGTCACGTATTCTGAAAACATGTAGACACAAAGGCTGAATGACAACAAAGTATTTTTGCAGACCTAGTTAGGTTTTGGTTTATCACATACTCTTCTATTGTTTCCTCACTCCTATCCCTCTTCCCCCAACACAAGCTGCAAACTGTCAGCATTAAAATCCATATATAATTTTATTCATTATAGTGTATTATTTAAACAACAAAATACACCCAATACAGACCAGTCAGTCTCACCTCCGTGCCTGGCAATATCTTGGAGCAGATTCTCCTGGAAGGCATGCTAAAGCACATGAAAAACAACAAGGTGCTTGGTGACAGCCAGCATGGCTTCACTAAGGGGAAATCCTGCCTGACCAATTTGGTGGCCTTCTATGAAGGGGCTGCGGAACTGATGGACAGGGTTAGAGCAGTTGATGTCATCTACCTGGACTTGTGTAAAGCGTTCGACACTGTCCCACACAACATACTTGTCTCTAAATTGGAGAGACATCAGTTTGATAGATGGGCCATTCAGTGGACAAAGAACTGGCTGGGTTCAGTTGATATGCCATCCAGAGGGACCTTGACACGCTTTTGAGGTGAGCTGATGCCAACCTTATTAAGTTTAACCATGCCAAGTGCAAGGTCCTACACCTGGGTTGGAGTCATCCCAGGCACAGCTACAGGTTGGGCAAAAAAGAGATTCAGAGCAGCCCTGTGGAGAAGGACCTGGGGGTGCTGGTCGATGAGAAAATGAACATGAGCCGGCTGCAGTGTGCGCTCGCAGCCCAGAAAGCCAACTGTATCCTGGGCTGCATCAAAAGGAGCGTGACCAGCAGGTCGAAGCAGGTGTTCCTGCCCCTCTCCTCTGCTCTCGTGAGACCTCACCTGGAGTATTGTGTGCAGTTCTGGTGTCCTCAACATAAGAAGGACATGGAACTGTTGGAACAAGTCCAGAGAAGGGCCACGAGGATGATCAGGGGACTGGAGCACCTCCCGTAGGAAGATAGGTTGAGAAATTTGGGGTTGTTCAGCCTGGAGAAGAGAAGGCTGCGTGGAGACCTCACAGCAGCCTTCCAGTATCTGAAGGGGGCCAATAGGGATGCTAGGGGGGCACTCTTCATTAGGGACTGTAGTGACAGGACAAGGGGTAATGGGTCCAAACTTCAACAGGGGAAGTTTATATTGGATATAAGGAGGAAATTCTTTCCTCTTAGGGTGGTGAGGCACTGGAATGGGTTGCCCAGGGGGGTTGTGAATGCTCCATCCCTGGCAGTGTTCAAGGTCAGGTTGGAGAGAGCCTTGGGTGGCATGGTTTAGTGTGAGGTGTCCCTGCCCATGCAGGGGGTTGGAACTAGATGATCTTGAGGTCCTTTCCAACCCTAACTATTCTATGATTTTATGATTCTTATGTTTAATCAGGTTTCAGATGTATTGGTCAAAGATGCTATTTTGGAGATGGTAAGTACACTTAACAGGCTTTTCCCTTCCCTAATCTAGTATTTTCTTCGTAGCACATTCACATTTTCCCAGCCTTGAAAGGTCCTGTTTTTCAAGGCAGATTGATGTTTTGGGTACTGAAATATCATAAACCAGTAGTGATTAAATCTTATGTTTAAGTTTCACTTAAGAACTTCCACCACAGAAATATTAAAGAATAATGGTGATAGCAGTAGTGAGAAGAGGTTGCATGCTGCCAATAAGCAGTCTTTGGATCAGTTTCCTCACATGGTGATAAGAGGTGAACAAAATTCTGCATTTCAGAGATTTGTTAGCAACATATACATGAAAAATCCATATATTTTTTTTTCCTAAAAGGTTAAGACACTTTTTGTAATCAATATAACAAAAATTTTCATCTCTTTACCAATTTTTTTTCAATAATGTTATGAATGTGAGTGTGGGTGAGTATTAAGAAGATATTAGAAGGGGCATGAATGCTGACACTTCAAGGTATATAAAAAAAGAGACTCCATCCTTCCATGGCAAGACATTTAAAAAAATCAGAGTATTTAAAAATCTTCAGGTTGAACAGGGGAAATAAACAGCAAGTCTAGAGAAATAATATTAAATATCAACCTAAATGATTGGTGGAAGCCATTCAAGAAAACTGCTGAGAATTATGATGTAAGCATTAAACTTCTGAATATAAGCATGGGCTGATGCAAACCAACTCATGTCTGTTCCCAGAACTTTCAGCTTTGAAAGATAAAGCCCTGTTTCCAGTGAGGTATGGAAATGAAGAGATGTTACATTCCATTCTTTTGGGTTACAAATTATAATGATATAATTTCAGGAGTAATTGAGTTTTCCATCACACTAATTAAAACCTGAAATATAGATTAAGTGAAAGAAATCAGATTCTTTAGGGACCTGCAAGTTTATTATGTGTTACATTTATAGTCCAGTTCTTGTAAGTAGAGTCAGCTAAAGTTTGAGTCTTGTTTTTGCTCTTGTGCCCTCTCTCTGCAGGACTTTATTACCTGGGAAATATTGGATCCAATTAAGACACATTTAGTATTGGATCCTTTACAGTTTAGATATTAATTTGTTTGCAAATCCCATAGTGTTTAGAGGGAGCTTATTAATTGTGCCTTTGTGGAATATAGCAAGTATATATGAAGAATATTGCAAGTATATTTTAAAGCACAGTAATTCTTGGAGATGTGAAACAAGAGACAAGTTTGTAAACTGAAACCTGATGTGGATGAATAGTTTACAAAGATTAACTTAATGAGCCATCCATCCTAACTCTTCCTCTGTAGTTGGAAAGAGGAAGACAGCAACCTTCCTAACTACAGTTTAAAGGTGAAGCCAGTCTATCCCTGCAGCCAACAGAAGGATCCCATGGTGACTGGAATAACCAGGCTGAACCTATTGGCCATTTTGAACAGTTACTCCTCCAAAATTCGTGTATTGTACTTGTAATTTTTTTGACATTTAAAAATATTTTTATGATAATTCTAGTAATTAAGAGAGAATTTTTAATGGCTCATACTGACATAGTAACATACATACATGTTATGGTAACATATATAACATATAAATCAGTGTGACACAATGCTCAAAATATACCTACATGTTAAGAAAAGCAATATTTGACTATGCATTTATATATGTACAGCATAAGAATCTGTACAGCATATCCAGCAGATATGTTTTCATGCACATTGATTGTTTAAATATTTTCCTGTAATAATCCCCGAAACAATTTGAATATGCATAAAATGCATTAAAAATATAATAGAAATATTTCTATTTTACTTGCCACACATTTCTCCAATACTTAGGAAAATGATCTTCTGAACCATTTTGACTGTTACCCATGGGTGCCTCCTGCAAAGAACTGATAAGTGGCAGAGACAACCTAATAGCCTGTTAATGAGCTCTTTCCCCAGTGGAACTTTAAGTCTGATTCAGGAGGGTCACTGCCAGCCAAGTATTGAATTATTAAGTATAGTAATTAAAGCAGCCAAAGGCACCTATTTATAACATTTTGAACTTGGAGATTACCAGACAGACTTGAATAAATTGTACTTCATTCCTAGTTTGCAGTGGAAGATAAAAGAAAATTAATTGTTGTAGAGTCGTAAGATATTTAATTCAGACTAGGATAAGTGAGTTGATATTCTGGTATTTTCAGTAACTCCAAGAAGCATTTCTGTTTTTCATTTATGAATCAAAGTAAAAAGAGAAGAGTAAGTTGGACCTTTTTTTTTCAGTCTTTCCTGTTTCTAAAGGGACTTTAGCAATAGATCCTAAACAGTTGTTTACTGAAATGTTCAGATTGAAGTTTAGCATGTGTTTGTGTGTGCACATATTTTTCAGATTAACTAACATCACATGTCTCATTGAAGAAGCAGTAATGAGATGCAGGATGCTTAGTACCATTAAATTTAGGTGCAGACTGTAATTCCCTAAGTACCTGAAGGAAAGGTATCAGTTTCTTCACTCCCTGCCACTGTCCTCTGGGGCCTGTAAATCCTGTAAGACTGCTGTAAGCATTGAGCAGCTGAGCTGCTAAACTTATAGAATGAAGGACATTGGACTTTTATCAATTTGAAATTTTGAGGATGTACTTTTGGCCAAGGAAGAAGTTCTTGAATCAACTGATGAAGGAAAATCACTACAGTTAATTTCTCTTTTTTGTGAGCCTTATCTATCTGGTACATGTTCTAGGAATTAATTAATTAATTTGGAGAATTTAATGATTTAAGAAATGTTAGAGGAAGAACATTAGGGATTTTAAAGAACATACTCCATTAACTGTTGTATAGGCCATTAATTTCCTTGGAGGTTTAATGAAGATTAATTGCTTAATGTGCTTTAAAGATCTGAAGTTGTTATTTAAATGCTGAGTTATAATTATTACTACTTTTCAAGTGTTACAGTTGTATAAAATTTTATTGACAAATATATGCTTTTACCTGTTTTTTTTTGTTTCAGTCAATCTTCCAAGGACAGAAAAATGAAACGCACTCTGCATTTTGAATAATCATGCTTTTATATTGCGCACCAGGACCCCTACAACTTTTTATGCCAAGCTGCTTTCAAACTGGTCAACGCCCAGCATGTATTGGTGCCTGATGGTTGTTGCAGGGCTGTGGGCTTCCCTTCATTGAACTTCATGAGGTTTCTGTCAGCCCATATTTTCAGATTGTTGAGATCTCTCTGGATGGCAGCATGACCCTCTGGCATAGCCTCTCACTCTACCCTGTCATTCAGTCTATTAGTGAAGATGTTTAATGAGACTGGACCCAGTATTGACCTCTGGGGTACACTACTAGTTACTGGCCTTCATTGAGACTTTGTGCCACTGATCACCACCTCATGGGCCTAAGCATTCAGCCAGTTTTCAAACCACCTCACTGTCTGTTCATGCAGCTGAGACTTCAACACTTTCTGTAGGTGGATCTTTATTAATTTCTTCATGACAAAACTTCACACTGAGACATGCAAAATATTCTTAGCATTTTGTTTATCTTTTCAGTCTTCCTCCCAACATGTTTCAGAGCCGTTGTGTAAATACGGTTCATCTCTACAACTTACTGATGGTTTCTCATTAGGTGAGCAAAAAAAGCTATTCTGAACCAAGCATTTTTCATTTCCTTATTCCCAGCAAAGGAAGAAGTTGGCACCTTTATTGCATATAATCTTGAATTTCCATTAGATACTTCCAACTCTTAGAACTGTTTAACAGTAATGAAAAAGAATGAAGCAGTGTTTTGGAATGAAATATCCAAGAAAGACTGTATAAAACTCTGTATAAAACTCTAATTTATTAATTTATTCTTTCTTTCATTGCCATTCTTTGCCTTTTGCTAGAAATTCAGTATATCTCCTTTAATAATGAACAGATTCCAACAAACATCCTGAAACAGTTATTAATCTACCTAAGCATTAATGCATAATTGCATGTGGCCCTACTTATATTTAGTTGTTGAATACACTGGTATGGTAACATCCAAACATTCTTTTCAATACCAAAGTGTAATCATGAGAAATATTCTAAAAAAAAAAAAAAAAGTTACCAATGATGAAATTGGCAATTTATGAAGAAAGCCCCTTTCAAGAATTCAGGCACTATATGGCAGAGGATCTGCTATACACCCCCAACTGACTGCCTGTCCAGTATCATTTGTAAGGTCAGCATGTAAAAATAGACATTTTAGTATAGCATTTATTATTGCTTTTGATGCTGCACTGAGAGCCAAGCTATATTTTGTGTCCTTGAATTATTTCTGCTCAAGAATAAATCAGTAAATAGAGAAGTTCAAACCAGGGCTGAAGCATTATATACTTCTCATTAAAAAAAAAAAAAGTATAAAAAATTATGAAGCATTTAATATAGTCATTTTCCACAATCATTCTGCTGACCCAAAACTTTAAGGCACACTAGAGAGGTAAGATCTAGCTTATACACATGGCTGTCTCAATACTAATAGTATGCTAACAGTGGCATTTATTTGTATTATATTGAATGTGTCCCTATGGTTTGGCTTTACAACAACATAAATGTTTTCAAGTGTTATAGGAAAGTCTATATCAAGCAAGAAAATGATAGAAGCTGGGATTCTAGTTGTGATAAATATGCAGCTCCCAAAGATGCCAAGAAAATAATTGCGTGAGCTGCCATATCCTATTGGTAAAGCAATTTTTATATTTTTTAAGAGATAATTTTTAGTTAAGAATTGAATCTGACAGATCAAGTTGCTTTATGAATCCTTAAAATATATTTACTCATTTGATTGTTCGCAGTGTGCAACACACACTATTGATTCACTGCAGAAAATGCTTAGGTTGGCTTTTGTTCTATTACTGTGACTGATTGCATTTCCCTAAGTCAGTTCTAATATCTGAACCTTATACTACAGGTTAATGAGGTTTAAAAAAAAATAATCTTGGCCTCTCAAGAAAATAAAAATTGCGTCAGCATCCAGTTCTGCAGCATGACAGAGAAATGCTGAATATATTTACACTTAAGATGTTATCAGCCGGTTGATGAAAAAGAAAAGAACTTTAAAAAGGCTTTCTCACTTGTGTGTTTCCAATAGAAGCTACATTTTCATCTGTCGCTTTTTAGAAAGCAGCATTCAAATTTTGCAGCAGTTTGCCATCTGCTCACACTTATGCCCACTGTTTTGATTACAAAATGTTCAACATTTGTTTTCAGACAGAAAGACTCTGGGTCACTTCTAAAGAAAAAAAAAAAGAAATGAGTGAAATGGTAGAGCAGAAATGTAGATAACATCATATGAAATAAACTTCCATCAGACCATGGTACCATGTTCTATTGAACTGTTGAGGATTTCCATTTTTCCTCATTTTAAAATGGAAATTTACTTTAGATCTGTCGTGGTTTAAACCCAGTCAGGTAATGAGGGACGGAGAGGAGAATCAAAAAGAATGCAACTCCCACGGGTTGAGATACGAACAGTTTAGTAACTAAGGTATAACACAAATCACTACTGCTACCACCAATGATACTAATGATAAAGGAAATAACAAGGGAAGAGAATACATCATCTCACCACCAGCCAACCGATAACTCGCCCCCCAGGCCCAACCAAGCTCCGACCGATACCTCCTCCAACCCTGCAGTCCCCCAGCCCTTCCAGCTAACCCCAGTTACATCCTGGGCATGACGTGCTGTGGTATGGAATACCTCTTTGGTCAGTTTGGGTCAGGTGTCCTGTCTCTACTTCCTCCTGGCTTCCCCTCCTCCCTGGCATTTCCTAAACCTAAACATCACTATCAGCTCTGTTCCCAAAAAGTTGCACTGCACCAGCTTTGCTACTGCTGAACCCAGGATCCCATAATGATTTTGTAAATGTTGTCATGCAGAACATTCATAAACAGGTCACAAACCAGCCTCTCATCCTCCCATTAGTTTATCAGTGAAAGTGTTTCATGGAGGTTTTTCTCCTTGCCTCACCACTGAGCACATTCTGCAGCCTATGAGAGGTGCCTGTGGCACCTGTAGCTACCTCAACAGGCTGGAGAAAGGCAGATGAGAAAATCATGCATTTGAGTAAAAGTCCTGTCCTTGGGGAGGAATAACCTCATGCACCAAAACACAATGGTGGCCAACCATCTGGAAGCAACTTTGCCTCAGGCACCCTGGTCTAGCTGGCCCTTCCTGAGCAGAGGTCATTGGGATAGATGATCTCTAGATGTCCCTTCCAAATCTCAATATTCTGTGAGTCTGTAAAATTATTTTTATATAAATGTATATATGCTATATGTGGATGTATGCATGTGAATTCGTTCACATAATTTCTACTCCTCTACTAAACTCATTTGTCTTCTGTGACAAGGGTATGTGGACTAGCCTGGTGCTAATATTTAATGGTATTCCCACTTGTGATTCAGTTAAGCAAACCTCACTGCGCAGGTTTGCATTTGTCTCAGGCTTTTAAACCATGGAAACAGGAGTTGGAGGGTCTTCACAAAGTTCTAAAGAGACCAGGGCTTCAGCATGTGATGGCTGTGCCTGTGCCAAAATGAGCTGCTGATTAAGTTTTCTGAGAGTTTGGCTTGAACCTCACACTGCAGTTAGAAAGAGAAAGAACCCCAACTCAAACTTCAGTTTTAAATTTCTCTTCTCTGCAAACTAAAATTTAGATGACTACTATGCTTTGAACTCCTTTAATTTGTTCTGGCAAGAAAACTGTTCAGAGACATCAGGGTTAGCACTGGATCAGCCAAAGAGAGATCTTTCAGAAAATAAGAACACTGAAATATATACCTCAGTTCTGTAATTCTGTAATTCACTCTGGACAGACACAATGGTGCATCAGCATGGAACTAAATTAAAATGAGGCACAGGCTCAGAAAAAGTAAAATATAAAAAAAGACAAAGCTTATGGCTGTTATTAAACAAGTCACACTGACATGACTAGATTCTAAAAATGTCTGATTTGTTCATTCCTATAGTCCAGTGTATACCAAAATAAGGTGGCACTCCACCTTCGGTCTATATTTTAGAAATTTGAACCAAAAATATAAAGTCAGTCAACAAGAGAAAGGTTTAATTTGATCTGAACAAAAGTGCATTTTGCTTATTATGATAGTGTGCTGTGTTTTCTTCTTTCATGATAGTTAATACTATTGGTACTTAAAGCTGAAATTAAACTCTCAGAAGACCTGTCAGGTTTCTTTTCTCCCTCTCATATAGCACAATTTGGACGTGTCCTGATAAAGAAAAGGTTTCATTTCTTTGAGCATTAGAAAGGAGGATCAAAATCCTCTTTTGACAATCAGGCAAGGTTTCTTAATGTTCTGGACTAGAATCCTTAATTATATCCTCAACATTTCTGTCTTCCATAGGCTAAGAAAATTGGGCTGTTCAGCCTGGAGAAGAGAAGGAGAGAGGTCTCTCTGCATGGAGACCTCATACCAGCCTTTCAGTATCTGAAGGGGGCCTACAAGGATGCCAGAGTGCAACAGAGCCCTGGGTGATGTGGTCTAGCATGAGGCATCCTTGCCCATGGCAGGGGGGTTGGAACTAAATGTTCTTAAGGTCCTTTCTAGCCCTAACTGTTCTATGATTCTATAATACAGTGGATTCCTCCTTGTTGGGACAGTTTATTTCATCTCTTATTTTCATCTCAACTTGACCAATGATCAGGCATTTTTTGCCCTTAAAATTTTTAATTTAGTCTAGCAAATCTGTAAGCCTCTAAAGCTATATTAAGTCCTATGTTTCAAGATGCACAACCTTTATCTTTAATAAAGCAGGTTTTGTTTTTTTGTTTCCTTGTTATTTGCGAAAAAAAATCCAGTGGGGGAAAAAAAATGTTTGGCTGAGTATTTTTCCATCCTTTCCTGCAGAGATATAATGTTTCCAACTTTCACTGATTTAACCTATTGTACGGGTGACAGGGGAAGGACATGCAGTGGTTAAGTCAATAAGGCTGAAGAAACAGTATGTTATTTCTGAAAAAAAAGAAAAAGCATAAAGACTTTTTAGCATGTAAAAATTCCTCTAAATATTTCCAGAAAATATGAGCAATCATATGCAAGGCTAGTGAGAGCCATTCTGTTCTTATCTGACTACAGAACAAACAGTAATTGAAAGCTTCATTGAATATTTGACAGAGTTTTTTAATAAAATGATGTTTTCACAATGCACATTTGATCATCCAGGTACTTCCTCAAATGAATTTGTCTTTCTACAATGTTTCTGTTTTGAAAAGGATTTTTTACATTTATTGACAATATAGTCTGATTACCTTCCTAATCATCTTTTTTAGTATTTCTTCTTCTTTGACATTGTCACTGAAAGCTGCTCAAAACTTAATTCTAAAAACCATATTTTTACTCAAATAATCACATACGATTCTATGTTCTTAAAAATTTAACAAAAGATGTTAAATCCATTCTAGCTAACTACTAAAAGTCACAGCATATTTGAATTGTTCTGCAGCTCATGCATACACAGAACAAACTTTGGATGTAAATCTCTCTGGATATGAAGCTCTGAAGAAATGAGACTGCAACACAGCTGTTTCATGGAGGGGGGTGGTGGAGAAGTGTCATTTTAAGAAATTTTTATTTCCAATATTTCCAGCCTCATAGCACACACATAAAACATACTGCAGTACATCCTGCTTTAGAGCTGTGCAATAAAAGTAACAAAATGAACAGCATAATGTATGGTGAAATTACTGTGTTATGAAATCTGTGAAAATACATATATGCAATAGCACAAATATTTTTTTTTCTTTTTTATAACATACCTGTACACACAGCTATATCAAAATTTGCAAGTAGGTGAATTTCATATATTTACATTGACTTTTCAGTAGAAGTTCAAAGATTCAAACAAGTAAGGAAACATTGTAAGGACATTAGTACACATATTCTTCTTTGTTCCACTTTCCTGCAGTATGAATATTTGGTGAATATTTGTTCATTTCTTGCTCTTTGTTTTAACTTTAGGTGGTCCTGCTTACTGACCATTTAAAAAAGTCTGAACCCTCTATGTAGCTACTAGAAAAAGAAATACGCTTTTGTCTGTCAAGTACTGTGTAGACTTCTGCATGTGCTTTATTGTTATTTGGTTTTGGGTTTTGCTTGCACAAAGTAAAGGAATATGTTTTGAAATTTAGAACCCACAAAATTCCTCGGTTCAACTCTGGAGATGATGAGAGGTTTCTTTTCCCCATACCAGTCATCAGATTTATAAAAATAGTACCTTAATGTCAATTTAGTTTTCCCTAATAAAGAATAGTTCAAAGGCACAGCCCTACCTAATTGTTTTTTTTTAAAAAGGTTTACCAGATTTAGCTTAACCACAGCATCCTATAGTGCATCTGCATTGAAAGACCACTAACCCCATAGGAAAGACTATGTTATTTCACTATATTAAAATCTACTCCACACCACACTGGAAAAGAAGTTAAAATCAACAGCTGATAAAATCAAGTTGACAAAAACTTCTACCACTACGTTTTCCATACTGGCTTGGAATGAATGGCAGTAAAAATAATTTTAAATTACTTCATTTCTGTAAGTAGATTGCAAACTTAAAATTCCTGGAAAAAATAGAATAACCAAAGTTACATAATGCAGACATGTAAAGTAAAACTTGTGAGTTCCTTTGCCATGGAAGAAAAAATATTTGTGCTGAAGGTAGTGAGAGGTGCTCATACCCTGACAGAAGAATAAGGTAAGGCTGAAGAACAGATTTTTAAAGCTATGAATTGTCAAGTGATTAGATTTACAGGTTAAATATAAACCCCTTGAAAGCAAAGAGTGTTGAACAACAAATGCATTTGATAGATCTTTTCCTAATCCAAAAGTAAGAAAACTGGCTAATTTTAAGATGCTTTACTGGAAGCTCATATAACAATTGAGAAAGATGGAAGCCTGAAAACGATGAAGGCAATGGATTTCTTGAAAATTTGATCTTTGCTAGCAATATTTTAAATACTTCTAAGAAATGTTAGAAATTAATTTTCATTGAATGTCTACAGTCCAGGAGCACATTCATTAGGTAGAAATTTTTTGATCTTTAAGAAAAATATGAACTTATACAATAACAGATAATGGATGAAATTACAAAATCCAAAGTTTAGCTTGTATTTGAAAGGAAGAATTAGCAGAAATGAATCTCTCCCATGTATCAAGGATATATTAAGGACATAAAAAGTAGTATTACTATATTATGGTTGAAAACTGTGATCAAGTCATATTTTTACAGAGTAATAACTTCTTCAGTTGATGCTGCTCATACTATCTGTTCCCATATAATAGTTTCCTTATTGTTTCCATTCTTGAATATCTTGATATTCTTGAATATTCTTTATATCTTGAATCGGTTTGATGTTCCTAATAGTCCCACTGGGCACTTCTATACAGTTAAACATTTATACTCATTCTTAACGGTAAGATAGTACTGAAATTCCACTTTTTACAATAACAATTCAGAATCCTTAGAAGTGCAGAACCTACCTGAAAGTCTGCTGAATAAATACAGACCTAATCTGCTTAACACTTTGGTGAACTAAAACCCCAACTTCTGTTGAAAGAGAGCACCTACAAGGCATCAAGTGCCATTTGGTCCATTTCAGAGTGAGCAGTCTTCCATCACCTTATGGTCCTTCAATGGCAACTGTATTTATAGTTGAGTCCTTCGTATGAAATGAAGATCTTATTTCACTGAACATTTCAAAGTGTACCATCTTCAAGTTTACTTAATAAAACTCCCCAGTTAAACACTGTCCTGGCTTTGTCTGGGATAGTTAATTTTCTTCCTGATAGCCAGTACAGTGCTGTGTTTTGCTTTTAGTCTGAGAATAATGCTGATAGCATGCCAGTGTTTTAGTTGTTGCTCAGTAGCACTTACCCTGATCAAGGACTTTTCAGTCACTCAAGCCCGGCCAGTGACAAGGAGCACAAGAAGCCAGGACAGAGCAGAGACACAGCACCTGACCCAAACTAGCTGAAGGGGTATTCCATACTATAGAACATCATACTCGATATATAAACTAGCAGGAGATACCTGGAAGGGGTTAATCATTGCTCCAGGTGGGCTGGGTTTGCTTCAGCATGGGGTGAGCAATTGTATTGTGCATCACTTGTGTTTATTGTTGTTTTTTCTTTTCTCTCTTAATTTTATATCTCTTTCCTTTTTATTTCCATTATTATTAATAGTTTATTGTACTTTAGTTATTAAACTGTTCTTATTTCAACCCACACATCTAACATTTTTCCGATTCTACTCCCCTTTCTGCTGGGAAGGGGGGAAGAGGAGGGTAAGTAAGCAGCTACATTGCACTGAGTTGCTGGCTGGGATTAAAACATGACAAGCATACAGCAAGCCTTTCATTTAAATAAGTCTATTTTGGAGGCTTTGAGAAGAAGTAAATGCACTTTCTGTAAAGAGGAACAAACGCAAGATTGAAACATAATTTTCAATTGAGCAACAGCCAATCCTCGTGAAATTTCATCCAAAATCAGTTGTTTGCAGAACAAGTCCAGCAGTGCTGTAATGGAAGGGCAAAAGGAAAGTCATTGCTGGGAACTTTTGAGGGCAGGCTGCTCCAGGCTGCAATGTTTGGTTGGCCATATAAAAGTTAAATTTTATCTCCCTGTATTATGCTCAATATTCCAAGGTTATACAATGAAAACACTATCTTTACACCTATTATTGTCGTAAATAATACCGGTTGGGACTGGTCTTGTTCAACATCTTTGTTGGTGACATGGACAGTGGGATTGAGTGCGCCCTCAGCAAGTTTGCCTGTGACACCAAGCTGTGTGGTTCAGTTGATACACTGGAGGGAAGGAATGCCATCCAGAGGGACCTTGACACACTTGTCAGGTGGGCTGATATCAACCTTATGAAGTTTAACCATGCCAAGTGCAAAGTCCTACACCTGGGTTGGAGCAATTCAAGGCACAGCTACAGGTTGGGCAGAGAAGAGATTCAGAGCAGCCCTGCAGAGAAGGACCTGGGGGAGCTGGTTGATGAGAAAATGAACATGAGGCGGCTGCAGTGTGCACTTGAGCCCAGAAAGCCAACCGTATCCTGGGCTGCATCAAAAGGAGTGTGACCAGCAGGTCGAAAGAGGTGATCCTGCCCCTCTACTCTGCTCTCATGAGACCTCACTTGAAGTATTGTGTGCAGTGCTGGTGTCCTTAGCATAAAAAAGACATGGAACTGTTGGAACAAGTGCAGAGGAGGGCCACGAGGATGATCAGGGGACTGGAGCACCTCCCATATGAAGATAGATTGAGAAAGTCGGGGCTGTTCAGCCTGGAGGAGAGAAGGCTGCATGGAGACCTCATAGCAGCCTTCCAGTATCTGAAGGGCGGTATAGGGATGCTTGGGGGGGGCTCTTTATTAGGGACTGTAGTGATAGGACAAGGGGTAACGGGTTAAAACGTAAACAGGGGAAGTTTAGATTGGATATAAGGAAGAAATTCTTTCCTGTGAGGGTGATGAGGCACTGGAACGGGTTGCCCAGGGAGGCTGTGAATGCTCCACCCCTTACAGTGTTTAAGGTCAGGTTGGAGAGAGCCTTGGGTGGCATGGTTTAGTGTGAGGTGTCCCTGCCCACAGCAGGGGGGTTGGAACTAGATGATCTTGAGGTCCTTTCCAACCCTAACTATTCTATGATTCTATGATTCTATGATTCTATGGTATGGCATGGAATATTCCTTTGGTGAGTTGGAGTCAGCTGTTATGGCCATGTCCCTTCCCTACTTCTTCTGCACCCTCAGCCTACTCATTGGTGGGGCAGTGTGAGAAGCAAGGACTTGACATTGTGCAAGTACTGCTCAGCAGTAATGAAAACATCCCTTTTTTGTCGTAGAATAGTTAGGGTTGGAAAGGACCTTAAGATCATCAAGTTCCAGCCCCCCTGCCACGGGCAGGGACACCTCACACTAAACCATGTCACTTAAGGCTCTGTTCAACCTGGCCTTGAACACTGCCAGGGATGGAGCATTCACAATTTCCTTGGGCAACCCGTTCCAGTGCCTCACCACCCTTACAGTATAGAATTTCCTCCTTATATCCAATCTAAACTTCCCCTGTTTAAATTTTAACCCGTTACCCCTTGTCCTATCACTACAGTCTCTAATGAAGAGTCCCTCTCCAGCATCCCTATAGGCCCCCTTCAGATACTGGAAGGCTGCTGTGAGGTCTCCATGCAGCCTTCTCTTCTCCAGGATGAGCAGCCCCAACTTTCTCAGCCTGTCTTCGTACAGGAGGTGCTCCAGTCCCCTGATCATCCTCATGGCCCTCCTCGGGACTTGTTCCAACAGTTCCATGTCTTTCTTGCCTTTCTTCATACTGTTTTCACCACAAATCCAAAACATAGACCCATATAAACTACCATGAAGAAATTTAACAGTGTCCCAGCCAAAACCAGTACAAATGCATAAGGCATTTTTTGATATATACTATTATTGTGAACATAGCTATATAGCAGCAAAAACATTTCTCAACAGCTGTAAAATTTGAGTTCTAAGCTTAGGTGTCTACCTGGGAATATCAAAGAAAAATATGCTGAAAGTCATATTTAGAAATGAAATAACAGTTACTTGTGGAGACTAGGTTTCAATACTTTCAAACTCTAAAAAAAAAAATCTTCAAGCTCAACTAACCACAAGAATCAGAAAAGAATTTTATAGTGAATCTTGGACTCAGGTTTGGGTGATCATAGTCTCACAGACTGGTTTAGATGAAGGAACCTTTTAAAGGTTATCTAGTCCAACCCCCTACCTCTGAATTCCATACGGTTCTCATGGGCCTATCTCTGAAGCCTGTCAAGGTCCTTCTGGAAAACATGCCTTCCCTCTAGAGGAACAACAGCACCACTCAGCTTGGTTTCATTTGGGTACATTTTCTTTCATTTTCCTTTTCTCTACCAACATACCTGTAGATGCCCTTCTTTTTATTTTTTCCATTCCTTGCAAAATTCAGTTACAACCTTTCCTTAGCTTTCTAGATGCCATCCTTACACACCCAGGCAGTGTTCCTATATTCCTACCGGGATATATGTCCTTGCTTCCACTGCTATAACATTTTTGTTCAACCAGGACACATGCTGGCCTCCTGCCACCTTTGCCTGATTTCTCACACATGTGAATTGAGAGCTTTTGTGCTCTAAAGAACTGTCAGCTGCAGTTCTGCTCCTTTACACTGAGAACAATTTCCCAGGGGTCCCATTTACTAATTCCTTAAAAACCTCTAAAATTCAGGGTCTTGATATAACTTTTGATATAAGAACCTGAAATAGCTCCCACTTTTGGATATACTACTATAAAATGATACAGTGTTCTGACAGGGAAACATTTATGTTTAAATAGACCAAAATATTGGCTGCTGATGCCTGTAAGTAACTTGTATCATACAATTCAGACATGAAAGGCATGTATTGTATATTCCAGAAGTAAGAATGTTAAGATTTCAAAGAGAAAAAGAAAGGTGCTTCCATTCTAATTAAATTGCTTGAAGGTCTGGACAAAGAAAATTAGATGACTTATGAGCTCTAAATGCTTGCTTTCCCCCTCCACCCCCCACTTAATGTATCAGTTAACAATCACTTTCCACTTTAACTGTTTTTAAAAAGATGTGCTTAACTCTGCATTTTGATTGGTTTTGAGTTTTTTTCTGTTTTTAAGAGTAGCTTGTTAAACATTAAACTTTCAGTCTGAAGGGCAAGGCAAACTGTTTGAAAAACTGACAAAAAAAAAAATCGCATCTATACTTAAAAGCAAGAAAGTTTCAAACATTTCACTAATGGTACAAAAGTTCAGAATATCTAAGCTATTCTAACCAGTTAAAAAAAACTGACAGATGAACAAAAGAAGAGACAAGAAAACGTTTTTTTTTAAGCAGTCTTTTATATACTACCAATTTCTGGCATTTTGCCTACAAGGACACACAAGAAACACAGAGTTAATAAAAAGCCCTGCATGCCAATACATATTCTTTTCTGACTCATTTGCTGTCACGGTGGTATTGGTGGCAGTTTCTCCTTTTGTTTTGTCTTTTTTTTTTTTTAACTGGCTATAAGAGAAATCCTAACAAAATAAGCTTAGTTATATGGATCTCACATTTAACAGTCTTCTTCCTGAAGCACAATAGCTATCTGACAGGCAAACTCATGGCTTTTTATTGATTGTAACATTCATTCCTCACCTTGCACTTTTATTTTACTGATATCATACTGTGTGTCAACAAAAAATTACAACAGGATGTTAATGCTACATAGAAAAGTGGAGGAACTGCAGAGAGAGAAAGAAAAGGTGGCGTGGGGGATTGAGGCTAGACACCGTTAAAGTCATGGCCATTTGATGTTATAGACAAGGAAATAGCTGAGGAAGTTTCTTAAGTTACACATATTCATAATGCTTATCCTTATAATTAGGATAATCCTTAATAATTATCCCTATTATTCAAAACTTCTGGGTTAAAGTATACTCTAGAAACCAAAAAGATCACCTCTGGTGATAGTGATTTCTTAATGTTTAATATTAAACTGCATAGGACAGCAACAAGTAGAGGATGCTAAATTAACTCACATCCATCTTTTCAATGAGAAAGAAATGGATGAATCTGGCTGATTAATGTTTTTCCCTGATAGAGGATGAGTGGTTTAACTGGGTTTGATGATGCTTTGTAGCTGTGAGTTCTTTGGCAGGGTATGTAAGAAATGGTCTGGTATTAACCACTGGGGAAATTGAAGAACAGTTATCTTCTGCAGTATCACTGGCAATTCAAAAAGATGTATTCAATAATGGCCACTCTGATCAAGAATGCACTTAATCATGTAGTAAGTGAAATACTTTCTGCTTTAATGAGCTGTATGGTATGGGGAAGATACAAATTTGAGCTCATACCTTATAACTGAGCTAATCCATACTATGGAAAATATACGTCCTGTATATTTGGAGTAATCTCAAGGGTGAAAGAGCATATTTACTACTGCTTTTCCTATAACACAACATGTATTATTTATACACAGATCTCTGTGAGAATTAAACTTCTTCCTATCTCTTGGAGCTTTCTGATTCAGTGTTTAACCATGTCAACGTTCCTATTTTAGGATTAGAAAAATTGTGAGTATAACATTAATTTTGAGAAACAGACATAGTTTTGATTCTAGTAGGAACTGATGAAGAACAATCATGCTGGTAACTCCAGGCAAGAGCCTCTAGGTCTGTTCTTGTTAAAACTTTTGTTGCTGTGGTTGACAGAAATGTTCTAAGTCTGATTTTCCCCTGCTAGATGTACGTAGCTTAGTTGGCAGCTTTGGAAATCAAAAGTAATTTTCTACAATCCACATTCATGTAAGTACTCATAAGATATGCTGATGTAGAAGGGGCTGGGTTTTCTTTCTTCACACGTTTTGGTGTGAACTAACAGAAATTAATGTCAGCTCTTATAGCTGGTGTGAGTCAGAGTTTAGAGACAGCAATAATGCAGAATCAGGAGTGTGAAAGCTGTGGAGTGTGCAAATAGGCAATATTATTTTTGTACTCGGCAGATTCAAGAAGTGCTGCAAATTCCCTCTTTCTTCTCCTGTGGGAAATCTTTACTATCTCCTCTCACTCCTATCCTGCATTTTTGTAATTTTCCCTGTCCTTAATGGTTACATAGAAATGAATCAGTATATCTATTTCAGGAACAACAACCAAACCTTGTTATCTGTGAACCACTAATACAAGCTGGAGATCTAGGGGTAGTTTCTGATAAGCTTTTTGAGTTCTGCTGCAACACATAACAAATCTCTTAAGTTTGGAGTTCAGTAACATATGATTGCTATTTATTCTTAGTAGCAAGTCTATTTAGTATTGGTTTGAGGCCCTACAAGATCAGTGTTTTTGCAGCTGGGCAGTGACCTGCATCAGTTTTCCTTGGGCTGGGATGTTTCACTGGGCTTTCAGAGTCTCATGTCCCACCTTGCCCAAAGGAGCAATGAGAAACTACTGGGAAAGCAGCCCATGGGGCTCCCAGAATGGCTCCTTCCTTGGATCAGACCCAGCCCTTTGGCCATGCTGACTGCTGGCCAAGGGTGCAGGAGAGGAGACAGGACAGGCAGAGCCAAGAAGGTCAGGTCAGAGCAGAGGCAACACGGGCAGGCTACAGCATGGGCAAGGAAGGCCAGACTCTTCCTCCTCTCAGGCTTCAGCTCTGGTGGGGCAGTGAGAGCATCTGCTTTCACCAGCCTGCTCACCATGGCCACAAACGCCAGCAAAGGGCCCTCTCTGGAAGAAACCCTCCTCTTTCCCTGGGGGCTCAGAGATGGGGTCCTGCAGCTTCTTAACCTCCACTTTGCCATTCCCAGGCACGATCTCTCTCTGGCCTTGCTTCTCCTTGATAGCTTAGAACTCACTGTCAGACTCCAGAATAGCATAGAAACTGCTTGTCTGTATAAATGAATGTAATTGTATGGGAAAATTGTGTTCATACAGGTCTTCAAAGAACAGGGCATGTGCTATCCCACAAATATTTAATAAAATAAATGGGATTATTTTACATTAAATAAACCCATGTTGTTGTTGCTTTTTTTTTTAAGCTTATGGGGGAGAGGGGGTTAGTAGAATATCTAATAAAATATAACAAGCACTTATATAACAACGAAGAATATTACGGCTATGAGCTGTTGATAGTACCATATTAAATAGAAACAAAGATAACTGGCAATTTAAGGCAACCACCCCCAAAAAAATTACATAAAGTATTTTCATTATGCCTGAAAGTTGCAATTTGCTAATAACAGATGCTACTTGCCATCTTCCAGTAAACAGTCCAAGAAAACTATTTTTATGTGTAATACCAAGAGAAAGTATCCTTGGTACCTCTGATTGTGAGAGGAATGCACCTCCAGTGAGTGCTTAAAAAACCTTGTAAGTTTACTTAAACAACACAGGGTGGGTGAAAAGGGCAAAATCTGCTCAGTGAACAGGAACGTTAACTAAAAATGAAAAAGTCCTGTAGCCAAAAGAGAAGCCTCTGACTCCCGCAAATTAGTATCCTAGGATGGTGCAACTCACAATAGGTTAAGTGACTGTATCCCCAGGCACAATTTTACCTAAGTATATGAGCAATATGAACACCAAGGGGTCAAAGACAGGTGCAGTGTACCACACCCCCCATCAGCCAATAACTTGTTAAAACATGTACTTTATTTTAAATATAAGCATACTCAATACATATCAAAACAAACACAAAAAAATCCTTGGGTAAATGTAAGTAAAAATCTAAAAATCTTCATGAGAATTTCCAGTGCTGCCAGGCAGTAAAGCGCAAGTTTATGTTCCATTTTCTGCTTACCTTTTTTCCTTTCTCATTTTCCCCAGAAGAAACATTTTCAGAATTCACTGTATGCACTTCAGTTTTTCTCCAGGAAGTTTTAATTTAAAGGCTTGTAAGGCAGTGAGGGACTGAAATCTTTCCTTTAAACTCTCCTGTATGAAGCTCTGCCTGGAGGGCAGTTTTTCACATGACAGCTTTTCTGGTGAAATGTACAGAGTTAAGGAAAAAAAACAAACACCAAACCATAAAAAAAGAAGAATTTGTATTCTCTACCTTGTCCCTTTCTTCTTTCTCCCATTCCTTTCCATTCTTCCTAAAATTCTGGCTCTTTGGGTTGTTTTTTTTTTAACCAAAAGTTTGATCCACTAGTTTGAAAATAAACCCCAACAACATAGCAGGAAATGGCCATGTAAATATCAAATTATCTATTACTGAAAATATCTAAATAGCTATTAATTTATAAAACGTATCAATGGTTCTGATAAAATAGGAATTGATCCTTTTTTCAGAGCATTCTATTTTTTGCCTGAAGACCTGTTAATTGATTGTTCCTGAAAAAATCTAAGCTGAAGAGAGACTTCTGCACTATTTATCTATTAGATATTTCCTAAAACAGATGTAATAACTTATCTGTGTTTAACTTAATAGTGGCAAGTCTAAAGACAAGTAATTTACTCAAAGGTGGTGCTTACCCAAGGTTATTGCTAGGCATGAACAAAGAAATTTTAACTAAATAATTTACTTTGTCTCCTTGCTTCTGTATATGGAATATATTTAAGATGTTTTTTTCTAATCACAAAATTTTGTTATTCAAATATAATCTCCAGTCATCAAAGGCTAAAGACTTATGGTATGCTCCAGGAGAACAAAATGCTCAAAGTAGACTTTTCTAAAGAGTTCTTTCAAAATGAACTCTAGTTGTGGGTGACCATACACATCAGGCCATTAGGCAGTGCAGGCATGTAGTAACTGTGAATCATGACATCTTTGGGAAACTAGAATTAAGGAACAGGGGGCATTTCAGTTGAACTTGAGAATTTTCAGATCTTTTGTTTGTGGACAACATTGGTCTTAAAGGAGCCATCATTAAGGGGTTTATGTTATTTGCTAGCTGTGCAACCATATATTTCTTTTATTTTCTCTTGCTACAGCTGGTAAATACAAGAGTCAGATCTTAACCAAAGAGGAAATATAATAATAGGAAATAATTACCAAAGCATTTGCATGCTTTCAAGATGTTAATGCAACTTGGTATACATTACTAAAAAAAAAAAAAGTACCATATTTTGGAACTACTAAACTGCACTATATAGGAATACATTGACAAATTTTTAATTTCAGGGAAAAAGAAATCCATGTTTTCTTAGTGAACAGCTTATTTTAATTTTCAAAGTATACAAGAGTCAGCTTTTGAGACAAATGCATTTCTAATGTATTGATAGAAAAATCCAAAGCAGAAAAATTAATTTATACTGTTTTTATTAATAGTTCTTAGGAGTAGCTTTCATCTTTTAAAACTATTTAATTTTAATATGCATATTAAAAGAAAAAGTCCTTCTTTGATTTTAAATGGATTAGCCCCCCTTTGTTCGTCTTTCGGCCAAAAAATCCTACTGCTAACACAAATTACTTAGTTACAAAGTCACCCCCCCTTGAAAATAAAGATTTAGTATCTTTCATGTATTCACATTTCAAATTAAAACATATTGCTGCTGATTAGATTCACAGATATGCCTTTGAGCTATTGAAAATATGTGCAGATATTAAAAAACAAAAGAAAAACAGAAAAAAAAGTTGAAGCAACAGGACTTTTAAAAAGTCTCTTAACTCTTCAGGGGTTGTTTTTAGTGATGTGCTGCCTGAGAAGCCCGTTGAAGTACTATAGAAACATCAGCATGACGCATATTTTCCTCCAAGGAGCTTTGGAATTGCTCTGTGTTCAGCTACACACATTTTCTTTTAATCAGAAACTACCATACCAAGAGAAGTGGAAATCAAGTAACTTGTTCCCCAAAATGATCTCTGGTAACACCCCCTCAAGCATGAAACCAAAAAAACACTAAACTTTACTGGGGCTCTGATGTGATCTGTGATACAACACAATAAACAAGTATGAAATGCAAAGGCACATTGCCTTCTACATTAGCAAGAAATATAGAATCATAGAATAGTTAGGATTGGAAAGAACCTTAAGATAATCTAGTTCCAACCCCCCTGCCATGGGCAGGGACATCTCACGCTAGACCATGTCATCCAAGGCTCTGTCCAGCCTGACCCTGAACACTGCCAGGGATGGAGGATTCACAACTTCCTTGGGCAACCCATTCCAGTGCCTCACCACCCTAACAGGAAAGAATTTCCTCCTTATATCCAATCTAAACTTCCCCTGTTTCAGTTTTAACCCGTTACCCCTTGTCCTGTCACTACAGTCCCTAATGAAGAGTCCCTCCCCAGCATCCTTATAGGCCCCCTTCAGATACTGGAGAGCTGCTATGAGGTCTCCACACAGCCTTCTCTTCTGCAGGCTAAACAGCCCCAACTTTCTCAGCCTGTCTTCATACGGGAGGCTCTCCAGTTCTCTGATCATCCTCGTGGCCCTCCTCTGGACTTGACACAGTAGCAGTAGGCAAATAGAGCAAAGCAGCTGGTCCTGAGAATCTGATATCCACACTATTTGTCGTTCAGGGCTTTGCTTCATGCTGCTTCAAGTCTGCTCTTGTATACCCATTCATAACAGGAACATTCTTGATACAAATATCTTACCTTTCAAGGAGCAAATACTAAAATGTACTTCTGGCTTCTCACCTTACATAAATGTAATGTGTGATGAGCTGAATTTTTTAACTTCAGTAAAATCAGACAGTTTTACAGGTAAAAATGTAGCCCATAATTCTGATGTTGGGTGATTTCAGCCATTGCCCGTAAAGTCAAAAATCTTTCTATTGGCCTGGCAGTGCAGAATCCCAGGGTTTGGTTTGGCTTCTGTTACTTTCTACAATAGTCCATATCCTAATACTGAAATTTTAGCATAGATTAAGCAGGTTTTTATTTAATCTAGCTTTCAGAAATAACAAGAATAAGAGGCAGTGGTCACAAACTGGAACACTGGACACTCCATCTGAATATTAGGAAATACTTTTACTGTGCAGGTGACAGAGCACTGGCACAGGTTGCCAAGGGAGATTGTGTAGTCTTCCTCCTTACAGATATTCAAAAAACATCTAGAAATATTCCTGGGCACCTGGCTCTAGGTGGCCCTGCTTGAGCAATGGGATTAGACCGGATGGCCTCCAGAGGTATCTTCCAGTCTCAAACATTTTGTAACTCCATGAAGTATTTTGGCTGAAATCTAACCAAGAAGAATTCAGCCTAAGTGTGGCACAAAGCAAATAAATGTGAGTCTTATTTATTAAAACCCAAACAATCAGATTAGTAACAAAAGGAGAGCAAGCAAAAACACAGGACAAGTGTAATAACAGGTAATGCAAGTAGGCTTTTCAATAATCTACAAGAATTTTAATTCTGAATTTAGGCAAAGGGGTAAAAAAGCAGCAATTCATTTTGGCTCCTGCTGAGGTGAGCAAAAGCTTTTGCTACTGCCCTTAGTAGTAGAAGGCTCTGTTAATAAAAAGATCTATATAAATAAAAATTGCAGTTTCTTGCTCTGTGGGGTCTAGAATGTTGACTTTTAGTTTCCTCCTGCGTTCATTGATAAAACAGTATGTCTGAGTGGAAGGTATTGTTGTGCACTTCAGTGTAACTGTTAAAATATTCCTTGGTCAAAAAGCTTCTGCAGTAGCTTTTGAGTAACAATTATAACAACCCTATCAATCTGTGACCCATACTGGAGTGGGAAAAAATGCAGGAATGTCTGTCTAGGTCAGCAGCCATCTACGCTTGGTGGCAGAGAAGCTGTACTGCCTATAGGAGGCAAAGTCCAACATGAGTGATTGGGTTTTTTGGAGTCCACAACATAGCCATAGTGTTTATCTTCTGATCCTTGGCATTTTTCTTATTTCTCAATGAACATCAACTGTGTAGAGATGTGCAACCATCAACAGTTCTGAGCTTTCTTTTGAAGCTCTTGAACCCCCATAGTTATAAGGAAGGTTGGTAAATCTAACATGCACATCGAAAAAAGGAATTAAAATATCAACATATACACACCTGCTGTCTGTGTAAAAGTTGTTTAAGACATTTCATAGGTGTCATCTCCTTTTCTTTGATGCCTGTTTAAGAGGCAAATTCACAGTACAGTTTTTCCTGCTTTATCATACATGGATGTTATGTAGTTCCCTTCCACAGGAGAAGACTGGGGAATAAACTTTTTTCAGTGTATACTTAATGTAATATTTCATTTTACATTCATGTCAGAATTCTGGAAGGCTAACCAAGTGTTTTTAACACTTGGATGTTGCAGTATTGGATACCTATTTACTAAACTGCCACTTTTATTGATGGTAGTTAACTGAACAGTGGTTCATTTAGGTGCTCAGACTGCTGAGGGTCTACAATAAGCAGACTGAAGGTGAAGACATTTTTATAGTGACATCTCTAAGTAATGTGAGTAACAAATTTATCCTGGAGAAGGTGAACCAAGTGGGATCTGAGCCATAGAGCTTTAAGCCAATTTCTATTCCTTTGGCATGCTACTGGCGCTATTTATTTTTCCATATCAGCATTATAGCATTTTTCTACGTTCTTTACCTATTGCCAGATGCAGAAATCTGGAGACAAGCTGCTGTGCTGTGAAGTGCTGTGCAGGAACTTTGCCAGAGCTCAGGAGTTGATATGCCAATGTTAAATTGCATGGATTTAAACTGGCTCTGCTAATAATTAGTCATTTAGAAAGGTATAGACAGAGTAATGTAAAAGCTTTTCATTGTACTTCATCAGATTCTGGTGCTGTAGACAGTGGATTGCTGAATTTTGGTTCCCATTAGTCTCCTAACTTCTGCATCTTTCCTGGTGAATTTGCTTAGGGCAAAACTAGGCTGTTGTCTATCTAAGATGAAATATTGCCATTTCTTGAAGATCTTCATTAATAAAAGAGCTATTTCTGATCCATAGATAGGAACAAATACAAGAATTTAGTTATTGGACCCCAGTTAAGGCCAAGACAGCTTGGGTAAGTATGAAAACAGATTGATGTTAGCCATTTACTTGTGTAAGATTTTAAGTACCTATATATAAAATATCTTAAATACGTTTTGTTGTTTATTTGCTTGGGCTTTGTGTTGTTCTTTTTTCTTTTCTTTTTTTTTTTATTTATTTAAAGAACCGTGGGTATGAATATGTCGTCCAAAAATTTTATGGTGGAATACAACAACAGTTGCACACATTGTAAGTGGATACTGATGATTAATATATCTGTTTATTTTGGCAGTTTGCAGGTTAGGAAGGCACAAAATAAGTTCTTCTAAGAACAATAATGTGTGGGTGTGGATGTGGATGTGTTGGAAAGAAAGGCTGCATTATGACATTTACCCTTCATGCAATAAAACCCTTTAGAAAATGAAGGCTAAACCATTAAAAAGTTTAAAGGCTTTCATACAGATTAAAAAATAAAACTAGATTAAGCTACAAGTAGTTCAGTAGCTGTGGTGTATCTTGTTGACAAAGCAAATTTGAATATCATAATTCTCAGTTATTAGAGAAAGTTAATGTAATGGATGGGAACCTAGCTGAGAGCTGATTCCTGCTCATGACTGACAGACATAACAAAGTATGTTTTTGTCAAAGTGTATTTGGTAAAGTATATATTTATGTTCATTGTGACTTTTGGAAAGAGACAGGAAAACACATGTGTGCAGTTATTCTATGACCTTCAAACTTGGCCACACTGGGGTGCCTGGTCATTGTTCTTGGTGCAGACAACAGTGAGATCAAGAGAAACTGCATGGCCACATGAGTAAACAATTTCAGAGCTGACATAAAGCCAGTTGTTTTTTCTAAGAAAAGCAGGACCCTTTTGTAGCTGAATCCAAAGCCTCACCTATGAATAGACCCACCATGTAGGTATTTTCCCAGTTACCTGAGACTCCTGGAATCAGCTGTATCTGGGCTTCCCAGCTTGAAGTGTGGGCCTGGATGATGATTTGGTGGTGACTGATGATGTATTCCTGATGTATTTCTTCTTAATCTCTTCTGTTCTCTCTATGCAGTAATGATTTGATTCATTGCTAATTTTCCTCTGTGCTTTACTTTATATATATATATGATTGGCTTTAGTGTACTTATTCGCTATACATATAGAGATGTATACCTGATTCATGTTATTGTGCTTATTCACTTTAGTGTGCTTGTTTAATGAACTGTTCATGTTAGATGGCTAGTGTGTGGCTGTTTTGTTGAGTACCCTGCCTGTTTGCAGAACAGTTAGGAAGATTACTTTTAGTAGCAGAAAGGTAGTAAGAGCTTTTCTCCCTGCTTTCATTTTGCAAAGAGCAAGCTTTCAATACAGAAAACATGTAATGTTCTAAAATAACAGGTAATAATTTTGAACACAGAAGTCATGATTAAAGATTCAGCTTGGCTCTGCATTTAGCTATGAGGTGTCACAAGTACCTGGAACACAATGAAGCTGTTCTTGTCCATTGGCATGAATTTCTGAGTAAGCAAGCAAGCTGCTGAGTTTCATTCTCTGATAGCACTCATTCAGATTGTGCTTCTCTGCATACAAAATCTATCATTACTCCTCCTCCATCTACCACCAGTAAAAGACATTACTGTCTTAAGTAATAAATGAAAATGGTAATTACATCAACTTTATACTATCATTTATTTCCACCATGCTTGCATGCACTTACTTCAAGCTATTTTTAGAAAGCATTTTAAGGAAAAACAAAGATTTGGTGAAAAAAAATGTCTCTAGACAAGCGACAACATGAAAAAGAATCCATTATTAATTATTAGGAATGTAATGTAGCATAAAGTACTCTGAAAAACTTGTGAATCTTAGCCACTCTCCCATTCTCATGGGTGGGACATGAGTATATAATCTGTCGTTATATTCTATAATATATTATTCCTCCTACATAATGTGTGACAGACAGATACATTACTTTAGTCCCTGTTTGTACCTCTTATGCAGTTTAACTGGGTGTGTCCAAATCAGCGTGTGGTGAGTACCACACACACACACATACTTCTATGATAATTCTTAAACTCCTTATGTACACCTGATTTTTTTTTTGAGTTTATCCTATTTTTTGCAAAACAAATATCAGCTGAAAGACGACTTCAGTAATATATGCTTCTATATGCAGGCTGCTCTGAGGATCTTTATTCTAACAGGTATTTTCCAGTGTAATTTACATTTGGTAATAAGTAGATAAGAACTGCAAAGTCAATCTGATTACTCTGGCACCATGAATAAGCCATGTGGAATACCTTCTGTAAAAGAAAGCTGCATGTATATCCATTCATGTTTGCACATAGTCCCCCAGATGATTATGTATCTGTTGCAATGCATACTAAAGTTATTTACCATCAAATGTTCTCATCATTGCTAATCAAAACTCCTCCAATAATATTTCTCTAGGTTCTTTGAGTTTCTTCCCTCTTCTTTCCTCCTGCTCTCTGAGTCTAGGTTTGCTTAAAGCATATTGTTAATAAATAAAATAATTCGGTCCTTGGAAATTTGATTATCAGCTATTGTACATAGGTGATAGTTTGTTAAGATAGTACACAACCTTTCAAAATTTGAGAAAAATCCCATGGGTTTATTTGCTTAGTTACTAAGAGGAATTTTAGGAGCATTCATGTATTATTACAAACATGATAATGTAAAGTCTATTTCAGATTCATTGGTTAGTTCAGTCAGCACTGAGACAAACTAATGTTTGTTCTATTCTGCTGAATTGAGCTTTTTATTTCTTCTGTGGGAAAGACCACTTTTTTTTTTTTTCTCTTAAATTCTAGAATTAATATATTGAATGAAGTCTTGAATGGTTTTAAGAACCATAGTAAACCTTTCTTGCAATACAGGATGCACTGTGGTTTATCTGGTATGAATATTTAGTTGCCTACAAGCAATGCAGCAAGCAGACTCATGCCAAAACTCTAAACCAAAGGGAAGAGAAAGATGCAGCAAAAGTTAGCTGTGTCACTTACTATACTACAAAAAGATGCTTTAATATCATGGTGAAAGTGAGGACCAATGTAGATTGATGAGAATAGAGTTATTCTCCATTGCTTATTTATGAATTCACACATACTTTCTCTTGCTTGTGGGAATAAACAATGCATTTCTGCACAGTGCTGAGTGTTATCTAGTCCCATTGTACTGCTGACAAATGTGATACCCCAGTATCTGTGTTTGCTTATGTTGTAGTTCTACCCTAAGTGGCCATAAAAAAGTGAGTTAGCCAGGCGTGTTTTTCACAGAATTTTTGACTTTAAAAGCAGAATAAGACCTAAGTACATTCTGTATGGAGTTTGCTTCATTCCCCTCTGGAAACTACTGTTTTGTTGTTTGTTGATATTACCAACAGTCTTAAGTTAGTATTTATGTAATAACGAGGAACCTTCTTCTAGTCAGAAAGCAATTTATCTGTGGAGTCTAAAAGTCAAATGATTTGTAGAGTTAAAATATGAAGCATATTTTAGGGTGATTAGTGGTTCTTTATCTGGAGTTTAATGTAAATCACATTGCTGTGAACTGTTCTATTGTTTATAATAAAATAACGATGTCGCAAGTAAAGATTTAATCTCCTGTATACATGCACACTGGTTAGTGTGCATGTATACCTCACAAGGTGTTGACATATACATGTACACTAATCAAGATGCTTAGCCTATGTTTTTGATGGGACTACTTAACAGTTAAAATCAGGCAGTTATTTAAGAATTCCATATTAAAACAAACCCACCTTTAGGCTGATATAAAAATTTACTGATATTGCTGTGAGGCAAAACTAACGTATGTGTATGCATGGGTGCAAATGCCTTGCATACCACCACCTAGCAAGGAAAGTATCAACTCTGTGTGTGTGAAATACGCAATACAGTCTGGAGGGTATTTGCCTAAAAATGGTCGTGCTAAAGAGGAACATGAACATAAGGTGGGCTAAACAGTAACTGAGGAAATGTGTGGAGGTTTTTGAAATAAATATTGCCATCTTGAATAACAGAAATAAGAATTTTTGTAACTGGTATTTTAAGTAGAAGTAGCAGAAATGGGAAACTGGCTTGACCCTGCCAGAGAAGGCTCTCCACCAGCATCACACCTGCCAGCCAGGCAGGGTATTGTCACTAGATTCCATGAGCACCCAGTTCGTGGTGTGTCAGCTCAGGTGCGTCAGCTCAGGAGCAGCATGTAGGAAAGCACCTTGGTTGTGCAGCTGTGAATTCTGGAAAGATTTGTCACTGGATATGGGTCAGTGGTACGTGGTGAGCAGCAGGGGGTACACATGGAGTGCCCACAGAGGGTGTGCACTCTGAAGTGCTGGGAGAAGGTACATTTGCTAGTAGCACACACACACTGCTGAATTGGGGAGGGGAATGTGTGTGGACAGTTAGGAGAGTGTTCATGTGATCTGGGATTAATTATGGAAGGGTGTTTATAAATATGTAGGTGTTTATGAACTTTTTGTAATTTTCTGGTATTATGATTCACCTTGACACTGATCTTGAATAGTCAGCTCACTGATTGCTCTTTACTGATGTGTTTTTTTAACAAATCACTAAAATACTCGTACACTGACTTGGTTCAAGTTGGCTGCATTGTGTAGCTTTTCCTCATGACAACATACAGTAGATGTTGTGATGCTATGTTTCACCAGTAGAATAGTACAATTGAAATATGAGCTCTTATTTCCCAGAATTGAAATGAAAGTTCACCTAAAATAATAAATCTATATTCATGGCAATTGGGTGTATTTTGTTGCTTAAATAATACGCTATAATGAATAAAATTATATATGGATTTTAATGCTGACAGTTTGCAGCTTGTGTTGGGGGAAGAGGGATAGGAGTGAGGAAACAATAGAAGAGTATGTGATAAACCAAAACCTAACTAGGTCTGCAGAAATACTTTGTTGTCATTCAGCCTTTGTGTCTACATGTTTTCAGAATACGTGACTCTATAAAATTGCTGTAATAAATAAAACTCAGTAGATAATCCTATAATCAATACCTTCACATTTTCAAAGAAAAATTGCATCTGACTGAATTACTAAAACTGTCTGTTTACTTAATTTTCTGAGCTACTAGCTTCAAGATGGAAGAATAGAATGTTTGGAGAGATTTTCCATTTCTCTTCAGCATATATTTCTATTTAATTTCACAATAAAATGGATGGTTTTACATTGGAAGACATAGACTTTAACCTTAGAATATAACCTTTAATTTTAATAATTAAAATAGGGATATTTAAAGAGAAAGTTCTTTTGTGGAATTCTGAAAATGTGTTCAAATCTCATCAATATGAAAGATTTCCTCTGTGACGCTGTATTGGTCATTCAGTCACTTCATCTCAGTTCCTTAGCTGGAAATATAGTAGATCTGGTTAATCTTTTCAGTATAAGTTTCTGGTGTGATGAAAGTGAACTTTCAGTACCAGAAAGATTTCCATCGGAAGGTATGTAGTAGCTAACAGACTGATACTGTGGTTTAGATACTTCCACCCAAATTTCTACTCTACCTGAGTTAGAATCATAGAATAGTTAGGGTTGGAAAGGACCTCAAGATCATCTAGTTCCAACCCCCCTGCCATGGGCAGGGACACCTCACACTAAAGCACCTCACCCAAGGCTTCATCCAACCTGGCCTTGAACACTGCCAGGGATGGAGCATTCACAACCTCCCTGGGCAACCTATTCCAGTGCCTCACGACCCTAACAGGAAAGAATTTCCTCATATCCAATCTAAACTTCACCTGTTTAAGTTTTAACCCATTACCCCTTGTCCTATCACTACAGTCCCTAATGAAGAGTCCCTCACCAGCATCCCTATAGGCCCCCTTCAGATACTGGAAGGCTGCTATGAGGTCTCCACACAGCCTTCTCTTCTCCAGGCTGAACAGCCCCAGCTTTCTCAGCCTATCTTCATATGGGAGGTGCTCCAGTCCCCTGATCATCCTCGTGGCCCTTCTCTGGACTTGTTCCAACAGTTCCATGTTCTTTTTATGTTGAGGACACCAGAACTGTATCACAGTATCACAGTATGCTAGAGATCGGAAGGGACCTCAAAAGATCATCTAGTCCAATCCCCCTGCCGGAGCAGGAACACCTAGATAATGTTACACAGGAATGTGTCCAGGCGGGTTTTGAATGTCTCCAGGCAAGGAGACTCCACAACCTCCCTGGGCAGCCTGTTCCAGTGTTCTGTCACCCTCACTGAGAAGAAGTTTCTTCTCAAGTTTAAGTGGAACCTCCTGTGTTCCAGTTTGTACCCATTACCCCTTGTCCTATCATTGTTTGCCACTGAGTAGAGCCTGGCTCCATCCTTGTGACACTCCCCCTTTATATATTTATAGACACTAATAAGGTCACCCCTCAGTCTCCTCTTCTCCAAACTATAGAGACCCAGCTCCCTCAGTCTTTCCTCATAAGGGAGATGCTCCACTCCCTTAATCATCTTAGTTGCCCTGCACTGGACTCTCTCCAGCAGCTCCCTTTCCTTCTTGAACTGAGGGGCCCAGAACTGGACACAATATTGAAGTCATTCAGAACCTCAGCCTTCTCCAAATCCAGAGTAGCCAGTTCTCCTGAGAGCTTCCAGAGGGGGCCTATGTTTCTCCTAGTCTGTTTTTTATTCACTACATACCTATAGAATCCCTTCCTGTTATCCTTAACATCCCTAGCCAAGTTTAATTCTAACTGGGCCTTAGCTTTCCTAACCTGGTCCCTAGCTTCCCGGACAACATCCCTGTACTCTTCCCAGGCCGCTTGTCCTTGCTTCCACCTTTTATAAGCCTCTTTTTCCCTTTGAATTTTTCTCAGCAGCTCCTTATCCATCCAAGCAAGTCTCCTGGCCCTCCTGCTGCACTTCCTTCTAGTCAGGATGCAATACTCCTGAGCATGTATCAGGTGATCCTTGAATATCAACCAAGAGTCTTGGGTCCCCTTGCCCTCTAGGGCTATATCCCATGAAACCTTGGTAAGCAGGTTCCTGAAGAGGCCAAAGTCTGCTCTTTTGAAGTCCAGGGCAGTGAGCCTGCTGCATGCTCTTCTCGCTGTCCTGAGGATCTCAAATTCAACCATCTCGGGAACACTGTATCCAAGGCTGCCCTGGAGCATCACATTTCCAATGAGCCTTTCCCTGGTGGTGAGCACGACGCCAAGCATGGCACCTCTCCTTGATGGCTCCTCTATTACTTGCAGAAGGAAGTTGTCTTCCACACAATTGAGGAACCTCCTGGATTGCTTGTGCCGGGCCGTACCATCGCTCCAACAGATGTCAGGGTGGTTGAAATCCCCCATGAGAACAAGAGCCTGTGAGCGTGAGGCTTTTCCTATCTGTCTATGGAGTGCTTCATCCGCAGGTTCTCCTTGATCAGGCGGTCTGTAACAGATCCCCACAGTAATGTCTCCCATAGCTATATTCCCTTTAACCCTGACCCACAAACTCTCTGTGGACTGCTCCCCTGTCCCCAGACAGAGTTCCATACTCTCCAGCCTATCCCTAACATAAAGGGCAACTCCCCGTCCCCGCCTGCCAGGCCTGTCTTTTCTAAAGAGCCTTTAACCTTCCATTCCAACACTCCAGTCATTGGAGCCATCCCACCATGTTTCTGTGATGCCTATTATATCATACCCTTGTAGATGTGCAAACATTTCTAATTCCTCTTGTTTCTTCCCCCTGCTATGGGTGTTTGTATAGAGGCATCTGAGTCGAGCTCCAAATGAAGACAGCTCATTGGCTGGAGAGGCTGAAATATCTCTACACTGCTCCAAGCATTTATTATAGGTGCTGGCAAGCGACTGCGTGTGTTGGAATGGAATGATGCCCCCCTCCCCCAACACATCTAGTTTAAGGCCTCCTTGACCAGTCTGGCAAGCCTCCCACCAATACTGCTCTTCTTCTACATCAGACCAGATCCACCAGCCCCCACTAGGCCTGGCCTACAATCCCATGTTCAAGACACCCAACCCTCTGACTACGACACCACCCTTTTAACCATTTGTTAACCTGGCTAATCCTCCTAGCTTTTTTTAGGTCCTCCCCTGTATCCTGGAGAATTGATGAAAAGACTATCTGAGCTTCAGAGCCCCTAACCACCTCTCCCAGGGCTCTCTAGACATTTTTTATGTTCCCCAGGCTACTACTATCTCTATCCCTAACACCCACATGTATCACTAGAAGAGGGTAATAGTCAGTGGGACTTCCTAGAGCAGGCAGCCTCTCTGCCACATCCCTGATCCGTGCCCCCGGTAGGCAACACACCTCCCTTGAGACAGGGTCTGTCCGGCAGACGAGTGCTTCTGTCCCTTTCAAAGTAGAGTCCCCTACTACTACGACCTGCCGCTTTTTCCTGGCAGCACCAGTAGAGATCTTCTTTACCAATGCATCAGCCGGCTGTTTCTGGTGAGAGTGAGTTTTCTCATTAGCCCCCTGCAGGACAGCAAAGTGGTTCTGCGTGGGGACAACAGATTTAGGAGGAAGCCCCTTGCTTTTAATTGTCTTTTTCCTCCTTTTTTGGTGCGTTTTTGTTGTTTTTTTTTGTTACTAATTCCCAGGTTCCCTGGTTAACGGCCTCCTCTGCTTCATGAGCTAAAGGGGAAACTTGAGGCCCCTGCACAGTTTGGGCCTGGAGCAAGCAGTCCTGTTCCCTCTCAGCTCCCCTGACATCTTTTAGCCTATTAACAGCATCCCGCAGCTCAGCCCCTGCTGCAGGAGCACCTCCACCAGGGAGCACCGAGTGCAGCCCTGCCCGTTGTGCACCCTCCCCTCACCAGACCAGTGCAGGCACTCTCTGCACCCCGAGCTCTGCACTGCAGCCTCCCCTCTCATCGGCTCTGTCTGGGTGCCTACGCTGGCCACCACCAGGGCAGCCAGAGCAGAGCTCCCAGACCGGGCCCTGGTCATACGACGAGTGCTCACCATCCCGCTCGCCTGCCCCTGCAAACTGCCTCTACCCGTCCTGGTCACTGGCGCTCCCTGGGGCAGGATTTTAACCAGTCAGGGCTGGTGCCGCCTCTCCTGGCTCCTTCCCCTGTGAGTCAGCTGCTAGCATCAGCTGAGCTGCCGGCTCCTGGGCAGGTCCTGTTGAGGACTTGAGGCTCCCTCGGTGACTCTTGCTGCTCTGAGTTGAGGCTCCTGGATGCTGATTTCCCCCAGCTCTGGTATTGAAGGTGTCCTCTCTCGAGCTAATTCGTTTATTATTAGTGGCATTAACAGTAAATTTAGAAGCTTATGAACATAGCTTAGCCTTCTAACAACCAGGGTCAGTAGTCTTGCTACTGGGTTCCATAGGCAGCCATAGAAGCTCAGCACACTTTGAATTGCCAGAACATATAATAAAACAACACTTCAGTCATATACCATGGTCTTGCAACAAATAATTTTCTCTATAAAATGTTTGAAATTTCTGTTTCTAGGATTTTGTGTTAGGATCAGCTTGCTAAGTTTGTCTGCAGCAGGGCAATGTGCACAGCGCAGCTTGGTCCTGAAGACCAAGCTATATGTGAAGCACAGTTCAGCATAGCATAGGCCTCTGGTTACCTGTCATGTAGGTTACTAACTTCTTGCTGGACAACAGTCTTTTGTTTAGCATCACTACAAAATTTTCCTCCAGTTTAGCATTTTACACATGTTCTGTCTTGCTTGTCAGAGTTAAGCGTTATACAGCATATAATATTCTGTTTTGCACCAAAAGCTGAAAGTCTTTGGGACAAAGTAATTTTGTGAAGCACTGTAAAGATTTAATTTTTATCCATCAAAAACAATACATACTATTTTACATATAGTTGTCATAAGCATCATTTTCTACACAAAATAGTGCATAGGCAACTACACTTCAATGTGTCAGACCAGAGGAAGAAGCATCGAAGTATCAGTATTGCTTGTTAGACTGCAGATTGGCTCCTATTAATGGCAGCTGAGTACTGACCAAAAGCAGACTTCACAGCCCAGCTGAGTATTGAATAGCCCACCTTTTCCTGCTTATGTATACAGAATATATTTGCACAGAATATCCTGATAAAAGTCTAGTTTTGTATTATTATTTATGTCCAAACACTATTGTTATTGTTCAAAGGAAGGTTCGTTTTGTCTCTACATTTCTCCATCATGTACATTGTTCTCCGGCACAGTTTGTTTGTAAGCATCTTTTTATTCTGTGAATGGCAGTGTGCCAGGAGTTAATTTCTTTCCATTAGTGCCTCTATCTCATAAATTATTGTGTCCAAGTACTTGATCCTTTCCTGTCAGCATATGTCCTATTTGCCTAGCATTGTTCAGTACTTGATCTTTGCACATTTAGGTAGCTCTCACCTTGATAGCTGTTTGTTTTTTGTTTTACTTCACTCTCTTTTCTGTCCTTCAAGCAGCCATAGTCTAATTTACCTCTTCTTTAATTACTGTCACTCCATTCTGTGTGACTTTATACCACTTTAATCTCTGTTATTTTGCCATTGGTGTATTTTTATTTCTGGTGTCTATATTCCACTGCTCCTTTCCACATAATCATATCTTTCTCTGCTGGCAACTTTTCAAGTATACTATCACATACGTTAATAAGAGATTCTGAGGTGGTGTAGTAGAAAGACAAATGACTTTATTTCACAGAGTTCTGCAAATAATTGAGATCAAGTCATAGAAATGTCTTCTTGTTCTCCAGCTTCCTACAATAGTGCTTTAAACGTGCAAAATTTAGCTACTCTAGAGATACCTTTACAGCTGACTTTGAAAGAAGTCATGAACCAATGGAAATATATTCTGTCTCTTAACAGCAGAAACTGCAGTAAACAAAATCCACTCGCTCTTACTTTAGACAAATATTCAAAATGAAATTGTCCTGTTGTGGGCTTAAACCATGACAGAGCATGGGACTCTTAATCCCAGGGTCATGTGTTCGAGCCCCATGTTAGGCACCAAAAAGAGCTGTCGTGGTTTAAGCACAGCCAGCAACCCGGAATGACATAGCCATTCTCTCACTTCCCCCCTTCCTCTCCTGGGTCCCAGAGGGATGGGGAGGAGAATCAAAAGAATGCAACTCCCATGAGTTGAGATAAGAACATCCAGTAACTAAGGTATAACAGAAATCACTACTGCTGCCACCAATAATAATAATGCTAAGGGAAGTAGCAAGGGAAGAGAATACAAGGGCTCACCACCCACCGACTGACACCTAGCCCAACCGGAGCAGTGATCTAGCGCTTCTGGGTAACTGCCCCCAGTTTATATAGTGGGCATGACGTGCTGTGGTATGGAATACCTCTTTGGTCAGTTTGGGTCAGGTGTCCTGTCTCTGCTTTCTCCCGGCTTCCCCTCCTCCCTGGCAGAACATGAGACTCAGAAAGTTCTTGGTCAGAGTAAACATTACTGAGCAACAACTGAAACCATCAGTGTTATCAGCGCTGTTCCCAGGCTGAAAGTCAAAACCACAGCACTGCACCAACTACTAAGGAGGAGAAAAATGACTGCTACTGCTGAACCCAGGACAGAAGTAATGTCTATTGACTCAGAATACTGGTACTATATATAATAAAACTAATAAAATTAGATTACAAGTGGAGAATGGTGTTGATTGAAGAATAGGGTGGATTGAAGAATGGAGTTGACTGAAGAATAGGGATATAAATAAGTAACTTCAAGGACGTTAGGCTTTGTTAGCAACTATAGAGAAAAAGAAATTACTAAAATAAGCTTTGCCAGAACCAACTGGTGGTTACTGATATGACAATGATCCTAAAAAAAAAGTAATAGAGAAATAACCACGAGGGGTCCCAAAGCCTAGTATCACATTTTAATGCACATACAGGAGGCTTTCTGTAAAAGTATGATGTAATGTATATAATGATTGGGAGAAAACTCCAGGAACAAGCTCGCCAGCAAAGTTTTCAAGTTGACAAGCAGGTATTCTTTATTGCTGCGCTGGGAGACATGGGGGACAGCTCCTCCTAACATGTATCACTGTATTGCTAGAGAAGTCGTCCTTATATAGTCACTGGGCATACATACATATTCATGAGGTTACGTATGTATTACATCATTTTCCAGAAATTTTCCTGCATGCATACAAAAATGTGGTGGTGGTGGTCTCTGAGGGTCATTTACTTCTTCCAACAATCTTCATAACTTCTGGCAGCCTTTGAAGCTCTACGTTAATTAACAATACAGACATAGCAACCATCCTGTCCTTCTACTTATCAGTTAATTTAACTGCTCCCATCCTGGACATCTGCTAGTCCCAGATATTCCTGGTCCCCAGGTCCTGTTTTTCTATCCTGTTTTTCTTGCACTTTTGTACTAAGGTCATGAGGACCTTACGTCAACTACAATGGTTTATCTTCATGCACCTCAGTTATTTTCCATTATAAAGCCATCAAACTTAATGCTACTTAGAAATGATTCCACTTATTTACAAAGGTTTATATTCCATTTTGTTTTTGTGCCTCCTTGTCTCAGTAATCTAATGACTATGTATGTTTAAGGACAATATAATCACAGCCTGGTTGACACTTGGATGAGACACACTTGGAGGAGCGATCCTCCGTGTCTCCAGGCACCACAATAAATACCTGCTTGTCAACTTACAACTTTGTTGGAGAGTTCCTGGAGATTTCTCCGAATCACAAGGAATCTACTTGCTTTACTCCCTTTGTTTGCCAAAATGTCTACCATGTTAAAATTGTAATTATTACAATTAATTCTAAAGTTATACTCACTTTAGGTTGGGATACCAGATTTCAGACTTTGACTCTGGTTTGATGATCCTGCAAAGAATCCAGTAAACCCAAGAACCACTTTTGTGTGCAGCAAGCTTTCTTAATAAATAAAATAATAAATTGCCATGTATTTGCAGTTTATAAAAAAAAAACCTAGAGAAGCAGTGCAATGCAAAAGCATTGTGACATCGCAGTGTCATAATAACAGCTTCTCGTCAAAACCCCTCCCTTCCAACCCAGAATCTGGATGGCAGACCTCAGGCTTGAAAAGGGGTGGAAAGGAATTTTGTAACGAAGGAGGAGAAAGAAGTAAGAAAGCTGTGAATACCCATCTTCCTTTCATCTGTTAACGTTTCATTTTGGTCAAGTATACAAATATCAGATCTTTGGCTCTGATAAAGCTGTAATTTCAATATTCACATGATAAAGAAAAGCATGCAAATGTAAAAGCCTCACTAAGTGGTGAAGAATGCCAGTTTTTACTGCTTTGTTAGTAACTGTTAGGCACTCTTAATTACTGCCTACAGTGAACTGGGGGCTTGTCATGGTTTAAACCCAGTCAGACAGCTTGTTCACTCACTTGCCTCCCTTCTTGCCCTCCCCCTACTCCCGGAGGGACAGAGAGGAGAATCAAAAAGAATGCAACTCCCACGGGTTGAGATAAGAACAGTTTAGTAACTAAGGTATAACACAAATCACTACTGCTACCACCAATAATAATAATGATAAAGGAAATAACAAGGGAAGAGAATACAAGATCTCACCACCAGCCGACTGATAACTCGCCCCCCCCCCCAGCCCGACCAAGCTCTGACTGATACCTCCTCCAACCCCGCAGTCTACCAGCCCTTCTGGCTAACTCCCAGTTAGATCCTGGGCATGACGTGCTGTGGTATGGAATACCTCTTTGGCTAGCTTGGGTCAGGTGTCCTGTCTCTGCTTACTCCTGGCTTCCCCTCCTCCCTGGCAGAGCATGAGGCTCACAAAATCCTTGGCCAAACCAAAACATCTTTGTTATCAGCTCTGTTCCCGAGCTGAAAGTCAAAACACTGCACTGCACCAGCTACCAAGAAGGAGAAAAATGACTGCTACTGCTGAACCTAGGACAGGGCTGTGGTCACAGTTAAGGTTTATAAAGACTCTTTAACAAAGAACTGCTAAGCAGTACACTGAAATCATAGTTACTTTTAAGGAAAACTAAAGGGTCACTTAGCAAGTAAATCTCCACCCCATTTCTCAGTAGTTAAATCTGAAAATAAGATTTCAAAACCTGCAGAATATTAAGGTAAGCAAGTATGTTTCAAGTATTTTTCTCCCACATTCTTCTCTATTAGTCTACCAATTAAGTATTTTTTGTGAAATACAAAATACAGACATGAAACACTATTGTTTGTAACACAACTGCTTAAGAAGATATATTTACAGCCTCATTTTTGCCTTTCAAAGTATGACCTAAAAACTCTGTAATAGGTAAGATTTGATGAAGTGTAGTGAATTGAGCTGGAAAATTCCTTATCCTAGGGCAAGAACAATAGCGATAATCTTTCAGAAAATTTTGCTAATTGAAATAAAGAAATGCTCTTAAGATTCAAGGGGAAAAATGGCTGTTCTAAAAATAATTCATATCATTTCACTGCAAATATATTTAGTATCTCAGTTGTCTTGGCTAATACTTCAGAGAACTTTGTTTTCTTTGCCAAGTTGTGGTTTTTTTTTTATAATTGAATATATGGGAAACAAACTATAACAGACCATGTAAAAAGCTTACTGAATAGAATAAAAATGCAGGTACTCAGGCTCATATCTGAAACAAAAGGTAACTTCTACTTGCAAAGGTAGCACTTTGAAAGAATTCTCTCAAAGGTTTTCCAGAGAAAATATTCAATATCAGAAATATTCATGATCCTGAAGTTTCATTGTAATTGTAATTTTTAATAGGATTATAGGGTTATAGGATTATAATACAGGGGCTTTTTACATGTGCATGTAGTTCTAGGACAAGGCAAAATGGCTTTAAGCTGACAAAGGGGAGATTTGGATTAGATATTAGGAAGAATTTCTTCACTATGAGGGTGCTGAGGCACTGGTACAGGTTGCCCAGAGAAGCTGTGGCTGCCCCATCCCTGGCAGTGTTCAAGGCCACGTTGGACCATGAACAGCCTGGTCTTAGTGGAAGGTGTCCCTGCCCATGCCACAGGGGTTGGAACTGGATGAGCTTTAATGTCCCTTCCAACCCAAACAATTCTTTGATTCTATGATTATGCTCATAAGGAAATTATGCCCAGATCTTACTCAAATGTAGGATATCTTTAATCATCTATGCCAGCATATAAAGAAGTAAAATATCTACACACAAGGAGAAAACTATCACTGTTTTTCAATATTCTTGGCTCAGTTTTAAGTTAATTAGACTCACAAAACTTCATCTGAATTTCAGAAATGTTGAGTAGTGTGAACTATTGGGATTGTCAGGCAATCTAAGTACAGAGTTACCAAAATTATTAAGCTATCTACTGCAAAGGAATCTATATAGCATTCCCTAGGTATCTGAAGCCTGAGAAATAGATAAATAAATTTGAGCTCTAAAACAACATAGAAAGGAAAGAGTTGTTGAACTTGAAGGTGATTGGTTGAAACAATAATGGAAAAATTCTGGTGTGCAGGAACTGATGACAATTGAATAAAATCAGGTAAGATAAATGAGGGAATATCTGATTGGCCAGCCTGTATGATGCTAAAACCAGAGATTACCAATTTAAGCACAAGATGAATAATCTTAAATCTGGGGAATTTCTTTCAAAGACCCACCTGTGAAACTCACTGCTGGAGAGAACACCTTAAATCCACCATGTGCCTGAGGCAGAAGAGCTATATGTATGGACACTTGATTGGATCAGTAAGGTCATACTTCCAAAGTCTTCTCTTTAATATCACAAAGATACTCTTTATTTCAGCTGTGGCTGAGCTGGAGACCAGCATTGCTCTAACATAGCTCAGACAGGGATATCCCTGACATGGTCAGGGAGTGTAAGTGCAGGGTCCAGGTGAGGCTGCTCAGGATGGCTAAGTACACTCAGGTCCCTGACAGGCTGTGGATTCAGTAGGCAGTTTTGGATTTCTTTTCTATCCTAAAAGTAAGAGGTAAAGAAAACTTCTGCAAAGCAAGTTTTCAGAAACATGATGGCTTAAGCATTAGGCAAATACAGGGGATTGCAGTTGTGTGCTTTTTTGTTGTTGTAACAGTGCAATTATGTCCTTTTATTTAATCTCTAGCTGTGATCTAGCATCAGCACTCTCATTTAATGGTTGTGATGTGGGCTATACATATGAATAGCTGGGCTGTCAAGAGTGAAATAATGAGTAGCTGTTCATTCATAAAAATATGGTAACCTCTACAGACAAAATAACAAAATAGACTATTTAGCATATTTCTGAAGAGAATAAAATCTGAATTTATGGGGAAAGGTAAAATTCTTTACAAGGACAACATATTTTGATCCCCAAAAGCCATTTTGGCGAGAAACAATCTGCATGAGGATATCTACTGATCTGACAACACGTTATGTTGGCAGTGAGAAACCTGTAGGTTTATTCTTCCCAAATGCTTAAATCACACGGGAAAATTCTGGTTTTGATAAATTGACATAAAAGAACAAGCAAAAAGGAATGTTTCATGACATTATTGTCAAAATTAAGTGGTAAGTGCCAGAAGAGCATTTTTAATTAGCTATGTGTTAACATAAGATTCATAAATTGTACCAGGTCTGTAAATTTTTATGTCCTCCTTTAATTGGTGTTTTATTTTTACTTTTTGTTACTCCTCTTCTGGAAGTGCTGCCCAGCTTCTCTCCTGTGACTAAGTATTCTGCCCTGCTGCCTATATAGTAACTAGTGCTAAGTAATTTACTGCCTCACAGCACTGCAACCTTCTTTTCTCTCAGGTACTCGTTTGTGGAAATAATTTATTATCATATATAATATACACACATAAATTATATATTATACAATTTATTATTGCCTGTGTAAATAACTTTTTTTTTTCCTTGAACTTTGTGGTTATTTAGTGCATGATTATTTTTGCAGAAACTTTAAGGAATATATACATGTTTAGTAGCATCATGCTTGTTGGGGCTTGTGTATTAATCACTACCACCTCTTTTCATTCTTATTTGAGGCCCAAAAAACCAGATTATTCTGATTTAAAAGGTAGTCAGTGCCTATTATACTGCTTGTGCGTTTTTATGAGAACGTATCTTTCCAATTAGGTTGTTTATTATGATAATCTTCTCTTTAATACTTCCACATATCTCTCATATATAATTAGCCTCAAAGACAATGATAATTCATATTACAAGCTTATTAAGGAGTTTTTATAAAATGGCTAAATAAATTCTTAGATATTATAATGGTTTATCATCTGCCTGAAATGCTTCCTATTTAAAATCCTTGTTACGGGAATATGTTTTCACATACCAATTCTTTCAAAATTCGGGGATGGGGGTTACTGACTTCATTTAATTGAATGCATTGAGACTTTTGAATGTTATTCCAGTTGCAGTCATTTCCATAGCCTCATTGTCATTACCTCTTCCTTTTGAAAATTAAAGCAAGATGCAGATTTGGGAGCTTTCTTTTTTAAAGCCTAACTTCATTCTCACATGCCAAGTGCAAGGTCCTACACCTGGGTCGGAGCAATCCCAGGCACAGCTACAGGTTGGGCAGAGAAGAGATTCACAGCAGCCCTGTGGAGAAGGACTTGGGGGTGTTGGTTGATGAGAAAATGAACATGAGCCGGCTGCAGTGTGCACTTGAGCCCGGAAGCCCAACCGTATCCTGGTCTGCATCAAAAGGAGCGTGACCAGCAGGTCGAAAGAGGTGATCCTGCCCCTCTGCTCTCGTGAGACCTCACTTGGAGTATTGTGTGCAGTTCTGGTGTCCTCAACACAAAAAGAACATGGAACTGTTGGAGCAAGTCCAGAGGAAGGCCACGAGGACGATCAGGGGACTGGAGCACCTCCTGTATGAAGATAGGTTGAGAAAGTCAGGGCTGCTCAGCCTGGAGAAGAGAAGGCTGCGTGGAGACCTCATAGCAGCCTTCCAGTATCTGAAGGGGGACTATAGGGATGCTGGGGAGGGACTCTTTATTACGGACTGTAGTGACAGGACAAGGGGTAATGGGTTAAAACTTAAACAGGTGAAGTTTAGATTGGATATAAGGAGGAAATTCTTTCCTGTTAGGGTGGTGAGGCACTGGAATGGGTTGCCCAGGGGGGTTGTGAATGCTCCATCCCTGGCAGTGTTCAAGACCATCTTGGACGAAGCCTTGGGTGATATGGTTTAGTGTGAGGTGTCCCTGCCCATGGCAGAGGGGGCTGGAACTAGATTATTTTAAGGTCCTTTCCAACCCTAACTATTCTATGATTCTATGATTCTATGCCACTGTAGAGCTGGTCATCTTCTTTTGTTCCTTTTTTATTTTAATTTATATGACCACAGAATCTTTTCTGATTTATTTTAATAACTTTTGCAAAAACTAACTTATATTGATTGAAGCAGGCAAGCATATTGCAACAGGTAAAATAACACCTAAAGGAAAGAAAGAAGATGCAAGCGACAGGGAGTTTTAGTAATGGTGTGAGAAGAAGCCTGTATCACAGGAATGTGCTGCATCATGTAAATGGACTCAACAATATCAGAAAGGTGGATCTGAGCAATAAAGGGTCAATAACACTGGATTGGATTATCTGGATTTGACCAAATTTCAAATTAGGGGAGACACCTAGTGTTTCAAGTATGGATTATGTAACAATTACTGCTGAAGCTGTTCCAGTCTTACAAATAATCTAAGAATTAGAGAGCGTTAATGATAGCACAGATTTAGTCTGCGAAGCAGATGTTTGGTTTTGTTGTGGGTTTTTTGTTTCCTTGTTTTGTTTTTTTTCTTTTTTAGAAAAGATGCTCACTTACTGTTAGAAGAGATGAAATTACAAAAGGTTGTGTGGGGTTGTTTGTTTGTTTTTTTAGGATTTTAAATAACGTTCTATCTCAGAAAGGCAACCTTTGGGAATGTGTTGATGAAGTAAACTAAGGAGCTCATAGTCATATAGGATTTTTTCATTTCCAGACAGATATTGCTTCTTTTAATCTCATATATGAACCACAGGGAAAACAATCAAAGGACGGACTCTGAGCCTGAGGAGCTGCCTAGCTCTTCCAGTAATCAGGAGTAAACAGTATATAGTGATAAAATAGATGGTTAAAAAGCAAAGAAGATGTACTTAAAAGAGAAGAGGAGAAAGAGAATTTGCAAATTTCATAATTCTTTTGAGCTAATAAAAAATTCAGTCAATGGACTCTTAATATGACTGTTAGGGTACAGTCTGGACTTTATATTGCATCTTACTTTTTAGATGGTGTGTCTAATATTAGTCTAAATACTGACTCTAGTACTGCTCATTGAATTTCTTCATACAAAGAAACATGCTTTTTCCCATTGCATGAGTTCTGTTTTCCCCCTCTTCCATTCTTCTATCTGCAGATAAAGTTTTGTCATTTTGTTTTGTGAATTCACGTATGCAAAAGACATGGAAGAGTTATTTAATTTCTGTGGTGGCATGTTAATAAATCATCTATTCTGACCATATAGATTAGATGCCTATACTTGCAAATTGAAATTCATTAGGAATTTTGAAATTAGTTTTAATTAGTAGCAAAGCAGAATCATGAAAGGTGTCCAGATTCATCTTTGCTTTGTGAACCTTTTAACAAAATAATGTAAATCTGTGCTTATAGAAAATAGGTATTCAGACTGATATCCAATCAAGGCCTTAATTGATGTACCATTCCAAACTAAGAATACACAGCAGACCTCAATACATAATAGTTGTGTGTATGAAAACACTAATAATTTGGTTGCTGCAAGTGAGACCACTTTGACAGATCCTTTCCTGTTTTATCACCATAAAATAAGAATGAATTGTAGCATTTGGAAAGATTGAAGTGTGGTATAAGATGGTTGTTCACTTTTATTTCAAACTAAATGGGTCTGGAAAGCTAAATCCAGTTGTGTGCTGTCAGTGATTAGAATTCATAAAAGATAATAGTCATAGAGATCAAACAATAGAAAACTTTCAGATATAATCTTCACTAGTGTCATTCTGTGTTAGTTTGCTGGTGGTTCCTAATGGAGTGATCCCAGGTCTTTTTGTAATTGTAGTGCTCAAAAGATTTGTTACAATATCTATTTGTTACGGAAGCAGACAATGATAAGAGTTTAGTTCTATATCAGCTTTGGTATTTTCTAGCCAATTCTCCACTTCAAAAACCTAAATGGAATAGAGATGTGTTTCCTTTAGTTTATCAGTCTCCTGTTTCATGGAAAGAGACGTGAAGTCATACTCTTTTCCAGTCTCAGGCCACAGTTCACTGTGTCCCTGCTACTATCAGGTTGTTGGTTAGTGGCAAAAGAATGTGTGTATCAGGGAGGAAAACTCAATGCAAAACTCTGCACTGTACTGTAAACTCAGTAACCTCCTCTACTTTGCTGATTAGCAGAAGCACAAAAGGAGAGAGAGGAGACAGAGGGATCTTGCCTCTTAGATTGCACTGAAACTGCAACTACAGAGAGCACTACTGAACAGGCAGGAAATTCAAATTACTATTAGAATAGCACATAAACAGCTGTTAAAAATATCACTGCATTCTCATCTACTTCTGAATATGAGACTTCATATAATGTAGAGATGAAGAGAATTTATTAGGTCATTCAATACAGTCATGATGAGAAGTACCAGATGGTCACTGCAATTTCATCTTTGTTTTCCTTTTCTCATATGATAATCTAAGCAAGTTTACCATTGTACTTTTAATTTCTGAATAGTACTTTGCTGGCTTTGTAAGTATTTTGGATGCATGGTAGATGCCATTTAAAGGCCAGTGCAAAGTTATCAAAGATTTTATTACAGATTGCTTATATTACAGTGATAATCTACATTTAAGGTCACTTCTTAAGACCCTTTGAAACCTTAATGAATATGTCTACCTTCCCACAGAGCAGTGTTTTTGCATTAAGGATGTTGTATTTTCATTCAAGAGAAAAAACAAATTAAATTGTTTTCCTCTAGCTTAGATTTGCAAATTTCCCCCGTCATGTACCGCATGATCGTGCGGCACCCAGCACTAAATCAGTCGTAGATGACCTGATTCTGGGTCAGGGTTTCATACGTAGCAGAGCAGCTCCCTTGCTGTGATCTATTGAGAATCAGCCCTCGACACAAACAGGGAACGTGAGCTGGGATTAGACCATCGTGAGGTTAGTTTTACCCTACTGATGATGTTTTGTTGCATAGTGAAGTCAGTTTTGGTTTGTCTGCAAACCACAGAGAAAACCTTTCTGTGCTTTGCAGCAATATCTGAAATATCAGCTGTGTTTATGCTACCTGTTTAGCATCAATAGTATTTGGTTTAACCTCCCACACACCTAATGCTTTGCATATTCAACTCCTGACCCTGTCCTATGATTCTCTCTAACCTATGTTTTGAAACCTTCCAGGCCACAAGGTGACTGTAAAATTTGCTAGTCTGACCTGGGTCACCTTCCTATGCATGACAACTAAAACGTAGTGTTGGTAACATCTTAAATATGGGCTAATCTGTTGATTGAGCTATTTGGGACACCTTTGATGCTTATTCCAAGCTGATAGCAGAATATAGTCACTTAATTGATAAGTAAGTTTCTCGAAGAGTCAACTATAAGCATGGCCTCTAAACTGAGGCTACGTTTTGCAAGTTTATAGGAACTCCTGAAAGAGTAAAACTTATGCTGAAGTTTCAGCAGTTGATACTGCTAGTAACTGTTCTCCAGCTACACTTCTGTGGTTTTGGTCCATAGCTTTTTCACAATAAAGCCTGGAAGGCTTGGAAAACCTCAGCATAGAATTGATTAAAATTTCTTCCTTAATTAAACATGTTATTGTGGTGGGTTGGCCCTGGCTGGCCACCAGGTGCCCACCAAGCTGGTCTATCACTCCCCCTCCTCAACTGGACTGGGGAGGGAAAGTATGACAAAAGGCTTATGGATAGATGAGATAAGAACAAGGAGGTTACCAAGCAATTACCATCACAGGCAAAACAGACTCGACTTGGGAATATTAATTTAATTTATGGACAATCAAAATCAGAGTAAGATAATGAGAAATAGGAACAAACCTAAAACCAGCTTTCCCTTACCCCTCACTTCCCGGGATCAACTTCACGCACAACATCTATACCTACTCCACCTGAGCAGCACAGTGGGACAGGGAATGAAGGTTTTCAACATGTCGCTGCCACTCCATCCTCCTCACACTCTACCTTGCTCCATTGTGGGGTCTCTCCCACAGCAGAGAGTCCTTCACAAACTTCTCCAATGTGGGTCCTTTCCACAAGATGCAGTTTTCTAGTCATGGGCTGCTCCAATGTGGGCCCCTCACTAGACTATCAGTCCTGCCAGAAAACCTGCTCTAATGTGGGCTCCTTTCCATGGGGCCACAGGTCCTGCCAGGAGCCTGCTTAAGTGCAGAGTCTCCATGTGGCCGCAGCCTCCTTTGGGGTACATCCACCTGATGTGACATGGGTCCCCCATGAGCTGCAGAGGGATATCCGCTCCAGCATGATCCTCCATGGGCTGCAGGGCTACACCCTGCCTCACCATGGTCTTCAACATGGGCTCCAGGAGAATCTGTGCTCCAGAGCCTGCAGCACCTCCTGTCCCTCTTTCTTCACTGACCTTGGTGTCTGCAGGGCTGTTTTTCTCATGTATTCTTTCTCCCAGTGACAAGGCTAACCTGCCACATTCCCCAGTGGGAAAGCTGGTTAAAATTAAATTGTGATTAATCACTGAATATATATGTAACTTATTTCTACCGTCTGAACCCAAGTAGCTGTTATTTTACAGGTTAAGTCATCTAGGCATTTCTGAGGAAATCAAGAGGACAACAGAGCACAAGTAATGAAATAAAGAAGAGTGCACTCAAAGTATGAAACGAAAGGAAGAGCTACTCAGTCATCACCTTACAATTTCAAGCCCTAGTGATATAGAGAGAAAATGCCTTTCTGACAAGTTTATTTGACCCTAAAACCAGTAGAAATGTACTACTAAGTCTTTATCTGTTGAGGTTAAGGAAGTTATAGCAGTAGGGATTTTTCTATAAAGTGGGATTTAGTAACTTCATGCTGTATTTTATCACCAGAAAACACTAGAAAAATATAAAGTTGACTTTATAAGGCTTGATTGCTTTGCTGCAGTTGTAATTTGATACAAACTATTAGCTACAACATCGGTTTCTAGTTTAGTTGTATTAAACCACCTATTACCAAAGTTATCTAATCACAGGAAGTTTAAGTGGCTGGCAAAATGACTTTTATGGAGAAGAAACTGCCATTAGTAAAAGTTTTATGCTCTTTTGTGTTTCTACTAGACATGGGAATTCAAAGATATGAGATACTACATTTGAGATATGTTAGAGTGTTTACAGCTTTGTGGTCTTGGCTTTTCTTTTTTTGAGTAAAAAAGATATTTTACTGATAACAGTGTGCTATAAATAAATAAAAATAAATAAAATAAATATATAAAGAAACATGACATTTTCAAGCTACCTCGTGAACTGGGTATGTGTCTACTTTATACCCAGTAGACACATATCCATAAATAACAATTTGCACATTTTTTAGGCTGTGAGACTAAACCATTAATGAAGTTAAAGCTCCTCCGTGAACACTATTAAAGATGATCTAACCATGCAAGTAGGGAAATAATACTTTTCTTTTTTAGAGATGTAAAAATGCTGCCCATTCTGGCAGCGTAGGCTCTGTTTTCTCTGGCAATGTGGAATGGGATTGACTGCAGAAGTATACTTAAATCCTATTAGTATAACTGAAGAGCATTACTCCTTTAGTTCTGAGAGCACTTCTTCAATAATGAAGAGTGATTCAGTGTTTTCAATGCAGTCTTCCTTGCGATGCACCTTGACTCTTAGAAAAAAAGGTGATACTTGTAGAAATTAGCTAGTGAATAATTATGCTGCACTGAGCCACATTTTGTGCTCATTATTTTGCATTTAGTATACCAGAGGAACTTCGCCCTAGCTTGATTCACATGATCTTACAAGATAATAACTGCTATCTTCAAAAATTATTAATCTCCACCAGTGACAGGTCTTCTCAACTTTTAATTGAAATGTCATGCCCAAACAGTTTTGGGTGAGCGTGGTTCAAAATCGGATAATGAAAGTTTCAACTGGTACTGAAAATTCTTGTTTCAGGCATTTTCTATTACTTTCTCATTCTTCAACCCTGAGATGGTTTCTACCAGCTAATATTTCTGAATTTCTGCCCAAAATTTCAGTCTGTGCGTACTAGATGACTATGTGCAGTGCTACTCTATCCTCTGTGGTTCAGTGTCTGCTCTACCATCATGAGGTCTTAGCCACAATCAGAAGTGGAAAGCAAAATTTGGCAAATTTTCTGTATCATCATCAGATGCTCTACAACTGTGAAACTCAATGTATTTATCATTTTTCTTTTTAAGTAAAACTTACTAATTTTATTTTTGCTTTAATGGAGATAACCCACAAATATTAGTAAAGGCAATTAGCTTTTATTTTGAATTACCCTTCTGAGGACATACAAGAGGTGGGGAATGGATTCAAGGGCTCTGGATGATATCAATAATTTCATCCTAATATATAATAGTTTCAGAGCTATTTCTTAATAACAGAGCAGTAGTCCTTATGAGCAGGACAATATCCCAGATCCCAGAGTTAGCTTTATGACTTTTCCTATTTGTCTCATCTCTTATAGATACAGGGCTCACAACTAGAGCTATGTTTTCTTGTATTAAAGTCTGGGTGCTTCTTCCCATTAGATCAATGCAAATGAGATTAATATTGAGTCCAGACCTGATTGTGAAGAATGTGATAGAACTATGACGTGTATCTTGAAGAGTTTAACAGTGCTGCCACAAGAAACAGTAGCATGTCATGGCTATTCTTGTGTCATTTTGACTTTGCTTCCTTTGAAAATGGAAAAATAAGGTTCAGCCTGTTCTTGTTTGGTATTGCATGCAGCTTGTGTGTTATCTGGGCCATTCTGAAAAATTAAGAATCATCAAGATCATGTGGCTTTATGTTTGAAACTACTAACAAATGTTTTCAGAAACAGCAAGACCTGCTGTTCACTGAACCTGAAAAAATAGGTTTATTTAATTACTTGAAGGAAAAGCTTCAATTTCTACATCTCTATATGGTATATGGCCACATTGTCTATTAATATTCTGACTTGAGACTTTTTTTGCTGCAGTGCTCAATATATTTAATTGTTTCAAGCATTCCCACTAAACATAACAGGAAGAAAAACACCATAATGGATTAGAAAAGTCTTCAGCTCAGAGGACTGGATTTCCTTGTCTTCCAGCCACACATGCATCAGGACATATGACTGAGATATGATGACAAGCTTAAGGTATCCATTGAACATTAGATTAACTGATAAACGGATTTATTGGGACAGATTGCATAGGAGGTTTAAAAATGGAATTGTGGATGAATAAGATTCTTTCAGTAAGACAATAGTCCTCAAGTAAATTGAAGATTAAAAAAAAGTAATTTATTCTATTTTCTCATTTTGATATAAGACACTTGTACACAGCTAATTGCCTTTTTAGTTTTTAGTAAATAAATTAACTTTAAATCTGGGAATGTATTCTTTTATACTGTCTTTAACAATTGTTTTACTGAAACAAGTTAGCTTGTCCTCTCATAGAAGTTCATTGAGTCTGTCTGCATATAGTACATTATACAAATTAACCTATACACACTGAGCAGAATAAAACTGAGATTAGGACATATGTGTGTTATGTGTTATGCAGATATGAGTAGGAGGTGATGCCTGAACAAAAGAGATAATGTAAAACACAACAATGAGAAAGAAAACAGAGGCAAAGGAAGGTGAACACCCATTGTTAACAACAAATTAGCAATAGGTGGAACTGAGAACTGGATTTTTTCACATAAGTACACCAACAGCTCCAGCTCCTGTTTCTTTTCATTTTTAGACCTAAAGAGTATTTGAGGCTGGGTTTGGTTTGGTTTGGAGGAATGGTAGGTAGTGCTGTTCTGAAGGTAAACAAAAAACAGAAGAAAGGCTGATATCAAAGTCTCGTGGAAGAGTTATTTTAAGAGGCAGTTCCAAGGTCTCAGCACCAAGACTGAATACAGTAGACTGAATTCTCCCAGAGTCATGCAGCAGAAGCTGAATGACGGAGGACACTCATGGGCATAGAGTGACAGTGATTTTGAGTATTCCTGGCTCTCTCTTGGCTCTCATCCATCAAAATGATAGCTACAGCTTTAAAGTAGAGTGACTACTTGTCCAATAATCTAGGAAAGAACTGGTAAAGATGCATATGTCTGCATTCTGGATGAATTCAGCTTTTATTATGCTGTTGCCTCTAATAACTGAGACCAAAAGCAATGAAAATGAGATACTGATCACTTTGTAAGGATGTTCAGTGCCTCATGGAACATTTGTTGAGCAAAATGTCATCTGTACATGAATCTAAGCTCTGAGACTCCACTTTGTCCCTTCAAAACATGTCAAACTTCACTGGTTTCACAGTGAATTAGGGTTGTACTCTGAGATCATAGGTTTTCCTTTTATCATCTTTCAACCTCATAATCTCTGCCAGTTGGAGTATTGCACAGGATTAGTTCCGTATCACAATAAGTAACTAATTTTTTGGTCACAAGCATAATTATCTTTTCATCCTTATTCTATCTGAAAACAGGTGCTGTCATGGTTTCACTTTCTAGACTGACTCCAGTGGATTTAAGGGCAATCACTTCAGATATAACTGCCTGTCTACTTCATTCCATGATGGAAAACATTTTGCTACTTCTTCAAAAGTGCTGTTTTCAGCATGACAGGGGACAAACTGAATTTCCAGTTGCTTAAATATGATTTCTTAAATAAATCAAAGATCTTTCCAATATGAAAAGCCATTGTCATGTTCCATCTTAAATATGTCCCTGAAAATACATCCAATTATGGAACATTTTTATTGCCTGCAATATAATGTCAGAGAAAATGTCTATAATATTTTCTTCATTTTGGTCATTTTTTAATTCATGTTTGAAACAGATTTTTGTTCTGTTGCTGACTTTATCTTTTTAAAATTATTAGCATAACCACAGCATTTGAAATAACAAGAGCATAAATTTCACACATGCCTGTTGATGCTATTTCACAGTTAAACATATTTCATGGTTGGTTTTGTTCATCTGCTCCTAACAGACAGACTAATAAAACAGATGAGAGATATTTTATAATATCTAGATGTAAGTGTAAACGAGATCAGTTATTTTACATTTACTGTTTATGTCTTCTGAAGAAATTTTACACTTGTATAAAATAATATTTTCTATAGTACTCTTTATCTCAGGATCTCAAGGTGCTTTTCATATGTTTCTGACATGTATTTTCCTGTCAGCTTTGCTAATCTATGCTAGGTAAAAGGTGTACAGCAGCACAAAAAGGTCATTAAAAGACCTGGATCCAGGCAGAGGAGAAGTCCTGACACATCTACTGGAAAAGATGGACAATGGTATATTCTAGACAATCTTCTTATATACTGTTTTGTGTGAGCTGTATTGTAAAGGATCTATAGCACACAGCACTGAAGTGCACATACAAGGCCTTCATCCTAAATCCTGTGTGTATCTCAAGGAGATTTTATTTTGAGTGAAAATAGCCAATGAATTAAACTGTACGATGCTGTATAATACTGAATATTATCACTTCCATGGTGGCTATATGCCCATCACTTCACTGAATGCCTTGTGGCCCCTGTCTTCACTGCTCTGGGTCTGAGGATCCTAACCAGACTCCATTTTGATCAACACAGGAGTGAAGAATGAACTTTGATAAGACTGAGCAAGGGCAGAGGTGATGGAATTGGAACTGGCTTCAGCATGCAACAGGACAACACCACACACCATCCATCTTTCCTGGCCCAACAGACTGCTATGACAGGTGGAGCCCCAAGTCATGGACTAAATGAAGTCAACAATCTTTTCTAGGGAGGTCTACAGACTAAGTGAATGTGTGTGTATATATATATACACATATATATATATGTAAAGACAGGAAAGGTGAGGATAGTAAGTGTGGGAACTGGCATGACATGAATGGTACAGAATAAGGGGTGGATACTGTCCTGGTTTCAGCTAAGATAAAGTTAATTTTCTTCCTAGTATCTGGTGTAGCGGTATTTTGGTTGTAGTCTGAGAATAATGCTGATAACACACTAATGGTTTAGTTGTTCCTCAGTAACACTTACCCTGATCAACGACTTTTCAGTTTCCCATGCGCTGTCAGTAAGGAGGGACACAAGAAGCTAGGAGGGAGCAGAGAAAGAACACCTGACCCAAAGTAGCCAGAGGGATATTCCATACCACAACATGTCATGTCCAGTATATAAACTGGGGGAGTTACCTGGAAGGGACCGATCACTGCTTGGGTCAGGCTTGGTATTGGTCAGTGGGTGGTGAGCAATTGTATTGTGCATCACTTGTGTTTTTTTTTCTCTTTTAATTTTATCTATCTCTCCTTTATTATTATTATTAGCAGTAGTATTATACTGTACTTTAATTAGTAAGCTGTTCTTATCTTAACCTGCAGGTTTTATATTCTTTTGATTCTACCCCCCATCCTGCTCATTGTGGGAGGGGAAGAGGGGGTGAGTGAGTGGCTGCTGGTACTTAGTTACCAGCTGGGTTTAAACCACAACAGGGCCCTCCAACACTCACATGAAGTCCTAAATTACACAAGGACCCTATTCAGCATTACAGTAGCTCAGAATTAAAATGACAGAATTCAAAACCTTCCTACTCCCTTTGTGTTCTGTGTGATTCTGTCTTCAGTGTCACCATTGTGTTGCAAGCTTTGAGTTTCATCTCCAAGAATCTTACTTTTTTATATTTCACTGTATTCATACTTTGATAGCTAAAGCAATTCAGTGGCTGACTTTGTTTCGGATTCATTTTCATCACCTTTTCTCTTACTTTTAACCCAAAATTTTCAATGTATTTCTTCATATTTTACTCTAATGGGTCCACCATGATACCAACTTCAATTCTTAGAACACTACACACAAAGGCAAACCAGTCTTTTCTGTATAAATCCAAGCAATGTCTATATTCACAGCAAGGCATCCAATAAAAGCAAAACATTCTGAATGCTGTTTTAGAGTGAATAGCAGTTTCTCTCACTGTGAAATTACAAGTTTAATCTCCTCACTTCTCAGTATTCATCTAGCCCTTTAAAGTATTTTTATCAATGATTGTTAATCATAGCCCAAAATCTTCTGCAAGGCTTTATATTAAAGTATTGAGCCAGCATTGAGCCATCTTGCAAAATCAGGTGTACTTTACCTTCCTGAGGTAAAGTTTTGTTAATCACAACACACACAAAGGGAAGGCAAGTGAGGATAATTTATCCAATAGATGATAGAGTACTAATTAGTTATATAGTCAGTAACTTTTGGCCAATAAAAAGTAAATCTTTTGTTCGCTGAAATGTATATAATCTGATATACAGAAACCTAAAGTTTGCTAGTTTTGTGGAGCTTCTGCCTAGCACCCTATTTTGCAAAATAGCTGTCAATAAAATACCTCCCCTCTGTGTGTATACTGGCATTTTGCACACTTTTGGGACAACAGAAATAGTCAGCATGGATTTTTTGTCTGGCCAAAATGACAGCCTTCTACAATGAGGTGACTGGCTCTGTGAATGAGGTGAGTGCTGTGCATTTTTTTATCTTGGCTTTAGTAAGGCTTTTGGCACTGCTTCGCACAAACTGATGAAGTACAGACCAGATAAAAGGATATTAACATGTATTGAAAACTGGCTGAACTGGTAGTCTGAAAAAGGTTGTGCTTAGTAGCACAAACTTCAGCTGGAGGCTAGTTACAGGAAGTGTGCCTCAGAGCTTGATACTGGGTCTATTACTGTCTAACGACTTCATTAACGACCTATGTGGCAGAGGGCATTCTTAGTATGTTCAAAGATGATACAAAACTTAGAGGAATGATTGATGCAACAGAAGAACCTCTACAGGCTGGAAAAATGGGCAGAGGAACTTTCTGAAATTCAGCAAAAGTGAGTTCTGCCCCTGTGGAGAAATAATCCTGTGCACAAGATAAAGGCTGGAGGTTGACTGGCTGGGTAGCAGCTCTAAAGAGAAGACATGGTGATCTTGGTAGACACCAAGCTGAACAGCTTCTTGCCTCCATTCTCACATTTATATAGGGAAACCAATTAAGTTACATGCAAATAGAAATACTGAGGCTTATTCACATTAATACTTCTTCAGAGTCCACCCCCCAAAATTAGTCTGTAATTATGGTTCTGTCTTCTACTTGGGGAGAACAGGAATTCAAGAAATAGCTGTCACTTGAAAAACCAGTGTCAGTAAGATTTGCAGATGTCAAAAATTCCCAGCTAAGGAGAAAAGAAAAAGCAAAAAATTGCTTTTCAAGCTGAAAAGACTAAGTCTGATGCCACTACTAAAGTAAAACTAGAATTTACAGACAGATTAAATTATACAGGCTTTTCCCAATTCTATCAGTTATGAAATTTATGCCTAGATATGTACATAAAATCCTAAATATACTTTATGTGTTTTAGTAGACCATCTTGGTTATAAGACATTTATTCACATGACATCAGAAGTACACAAGAGGGCAGTAGGCCGCTGCAGAGGCACAGAACTACAGAACTATAATGACTTTCCAATTCTCATCAATACCCAGGAGCTCAAATATGTTTCCTAAAAAAAAAAAAAACAACAACCCAACCAAAACCAACCAACCAAAAAACCCAAACAAAAGAAAACGATGAAAGGCTCTTTCTCAGCCATTGAAATAATTCCAGCTTCAGTGTTACAATACTCTTCATCATCATCCTCCATTACCATTTTAGTTTCAGGCTGGTATCGCATTGGTAATCCTGATAAAACTAGTTGCCATAGATCCCCTAATTTCTAGGGCAGTTATTTCTCTTTCCCTGTGTTTTCTTAGAAATTAGTTGCCTTGCAAGGACTCCAAAGGTATCTTATCTGCTGTCTCCAATAGTAACCTAGCAGCAATTATACTGACAACAACGGCAGCAGTAAAATTCTCTCTTTTCATTTTCCCATCTTTTTTTTTTTTATATAGGTTTTTTTCTAATTGAGGAGTGATAGAGCAGGTTGGAGGCAGCCAGTGGGCAGTGAAAGCCAACCCACCACAGTACTATATTCATAGGTTAAGAACACCTTAAAGAGTAATCTTTAAATAGCAGACCACAGCAATCCTGTGGTCTGAGACAGGGAAATCTGAATACATAGGATTATGTGATTTGGCAAGCAGAAATACAGTGACCCTGAAATATCAGGTCTAGGTCTGATAAATTACAAAACCTGTCTTTATTCTAGAAGGACACTTACAAGTTTCACAGCTCTGCTCATGAACTAAGGTTCTCTTCACCTTAGTAACTTCTGCTTATTAAAGTTTTTGAGTGATAAAGTAGAAACTGGTATCTGAATGTTCTCAAAAAGATCTCAGGGAAAAAGATCAAAATGTACAAAGCCCCATGCAAATGTTAGTTCCTGAATTTTATATCTATTAGAAAGAAACCTGCCACTAATAATCTCTTTCCCTACCATCACAACTTAGTATTTTGTTTAGACTTTTTGTCTGCATGGACTAAAGAATGCACAAATTATTGTATAACTGTATAATAAACAAACAGGTAGGGAGAAATCAAGCAAAAAAATGTAAAGAAATTGAAAGACATGATCTTTACAATGAGCACTGATTTTTCTCAATAATAAGGTGGACTGGTCTTTTGAATTGGTATCTTTTACAGCATGGTTGCTGAAACACATTTGACTTGCACCATTTGCCATTCTCCTGGGTACTGTTGTTGGCTGGTTATGGCAGCTGCAGTTAGAGTTCACAGAAATACTGAACATCTCCTTCTCCCACACTCTGAGTCATAGCATCTCCTGTAGATGTATTTTTAAATGTCTTCATTTTAATGAGTTTCTAAATGCTAAATTAATTTTGCAATTTCCTGCTCATCTAGTTATCAATGTAAATGTTATTAAATGATATTATCTATTAGCAATGTTAGCAGTGTGAGTCACTAGTATTTTTTAAAACTTAATTTTTCTGTAACTCTCCTCACTTGTTTGAAACTATCCAAATTAAGGTGAAGATTATTACTATGCTAAAGAAAGTGACAGTACATATAAAATAGGACAATCTGTCACCACTGAAAACACACATTCATCTACAACATAGGTTCAAGCAGAGTATTGACAATTCAAATGGACTTCAGCTGGTTTCCAGGGATCAAAGCTAAGGAAGAACCATATCCTAGCCCGCCGAGTAAAAAGAAATATGCCAAAGTAAAGAAGTAAAATTAACCAGTGTAAGAAATAGAGATTTAATTTATATTAATTGATTTTAAAGAATACAGAAATATGGTGGAGTTATGCTCATATAACAACATGAAAACATTACATCATGTTTCTACTATAACTGTCTTTCCTTTACTAACTTATGTTCTGCATATCATGTCACTACAAATACACTTTCCTTCATGATTTATCTTGTTATGATTTTGAAAGTACAAGTTATACAGAACATCATCTGGTGCGCTAATGCATTTTAGCACTTTCATACCTAGCTTGAACTGCATTATGAAAAGGATTGTCCAGAGCTACAGTACAACCCTTTCTATCAGAAACTGTTGTGCATATCACCTAGCTTGATACATATGAAGAATTTAACCTGCTATAATTGTTAGGAATGTGATTGTACATACCTTTGAGAACAAAATCACTAGTTTAATTGTAGTTATACTAGAATAGCTTTTCCTTATGGGAAGTCCAAAAAAGAGATAAAAAATATAAAATTAACTGACATAGCTGTAGCAAAAATATTAAAAATATAACCCACAAACCAATGAAACTTGTAGGAGCAGAGGAAGGATAAAGAAGCTAAGTAAAACTTCAGAATTTTAAATCTCAAGGTTTGAACCTTGATCTCAAGACTGCAATCTTGAGATGTTAATCTCAAGACTGCAGAGGACTGAAATTCTGAATATATTACACCAGAAGTGCTTTTTTTGAAAAAATATTAATGATGGTATTATTTCTAAAGAATTCTGAACTCTTGACTATATTTTTGAAGATATTCAGTTTGTGCCTTTGTAGTTACACAATATGTGGATTTTTAGGTACCTAGAATAAATATTATGAATTTATTCATGTACTGTCTATAATCTATTGTACTTCATTGTCTTTACAAGTGTATTTTATAGGTCTTATTTTTGTTGCTTGCTGAATTTTTACTGTAATTCAAATTATAATTTAGGACAATTTATGAAATCTGCTAGATTTGCAATTTCTCAGGGGCATATTTTGTTATATTTGGATTAAGTTAATTCAAGATTAAAGCTATCAGGCTAGAAGTAAAAAATATCTGATTTTTTTAATCTTGATCTGTAACTGATGATTTGATCACATACAAATATTTTTCCCCTTTTCTGTTTAGAAAAACTTTTTTTTCTTTTTCATGTCATTGCTCTGAGATAAATGGGTGGACAGAACTACAGATAAATATTTTATAAATGTAAAGAATGTAAAACCTGTATACCTACATTGGAATGATAGTCAAACAATGTACAATAGTATGCAAATGAATTGGAAGCAGGAATCACTGTGTAATGTGTGTATTCTATTCAGAATTCTAGACAATAATTTTTTAACTGAAAATAATTTGGGCCATTTACCCTCATAGCTGTAGCTCCTGGCCTTGCTTTGCATTGGTGTTCTGTCAAATTAAAACTAATCCTATATTCCTGCTTTGAACAGTAAAAGATTGAAAGGCCTCCTGTAAATTGGTATCTCCATACCTAAATTTGTACATCTGCATGTTGTAAGATTAGTTTAAACAGCCATAGCCAGCTTAATAGCACGTTTAAAAGTAAAGGTGAGTTGAGTTCTGCAGGACCATAGCTTATAATTGAAAATCTGTGGAAATACTTTGCACAGTAGTCTTGCAATGTAACATATGAAAGTACAGAAATTTTGGTAAAGAAATCTGAATAGAAAGAGTGGATAAATTCATTACTTTAAGAGAAATCTGATTAGAAAGAACTAATAATTAAGCAGAAGAAAAAGAAAAAAGAATGCCTTAAATATGTCATGGAGGACGATGTTCAATGAAAGCACAACTGCTGCAGCAGGAAAGGGTGATGAATTCTATGTTTAAGGCAACAGGAGAAATCAGATATCATTTGCTCTGGATGTCCAGTCACCCTGGAGAAATCTGACAGCAGCAAAATTGCTCTTAAAGTGAGAGTCTTTTAAAACACAACATGAGGGGCAGCAATATCTTTAAGGTGAAGACAGAGCAGTTTACTCAAAAGCTCCATTAATTTATTCAAGTGTGAGTACTATGAGAATCTCTAAAAAATGAAAATGCATATAATAGGAAGATCACTTAGGTTGAGGAAGTATCAAAAAATATAGGAGGTATGATGCAAGTATTAAATGCTTCACTGATACAAATATTTAAGTACATTAATTAATATATTTTTACATTAATACCACTAAGAAAATGCAATTTAGCTGGCATATTACCCAGAATTATCAAAAGCTACTGCTTTTTGTGGGTAGTTTACTTCATACAGATGTGTAGGCCCCATAACATACAAAGCAAAATTTCAAAAGCAAGCAAAGAATTAAAACAGAATTAGAAATAGCTATATTGCCCATTTTAGCTGGGGAACAACAGGAGTGGAGTGATCCGTAGATCCGTGTCCCTAGCTACCTCTTCTCCTTCTTTCATGCATGGAGTAACATTTATGGTGAGGTTCTGCCGCAAGGATGTCCATTCCTCCACTGCTTGCAATTAGGCATCAGATCAGTCTGGGTTTGTACATAGCTAAGTAGGTATTAACTGGAGTCTGATGCATTAGCCTGCTCCTGAAGTGGCACCAATCCAGTCTTGTTCACATTGCTTCATTTTATTGACTTAGCATGTCATCTTCATTCCTAGAAGTACCGCCTTTGGAAATTTAGGAATCTTTGATTTTTCAAAAGAGGCATCCAGAAGTCTGCTCTGTCATGGCACAGAGCAGGGATAATAATGCATTATAGCTACTTGAAAGAGTAATATTGTTCCTTAATTGTATTTTCTCATCCCTCCTCTAGACTTTAAATCTAAATTTGAAAGATTTCTGTCTACAGGGATTTCTCCACACCTGGTCAGTATAACCTATTTATGGTGATGGGAAAAGCATAAGTGGGTTTTGAGCCCTGGTCTATCATAATCCAGCATATAATCCAAAACTTTAATATGAATAATGTTTCAATTAAAAATACCATAATCTTAATAAACATGACGGATTTAAACTCCCACATTTTAATTAAGACTCTCTACCTCTAGTTCCACCATTTACAAGGGGAATAACATTTTAAGGATCTAATTCTGTTCTTGTTATGTCTAACAGACCCCCTACAGGATCTGGTCTTAAATGTGTTAAAGTCTTATTCTTTTTACTTGGCACCTAACAAGCTTTACATCTTCCATTAATATTAAGCTTGATTTATTCTTAAATGTGTTACTTGCTTTTTTTTTTAACTTCTTTATCTTGCATTGTTAACATGTCTGTTAAAAAGATGTTAGTTGCCTAAAATGTAAACAGAATGTAAACAAAAGTTCATTTTAACAGTTCTATATATCAGCCTAAACAAACTTTGTTTAAATATCCAAATATTGATACCAATGCAAGCAAGACACCAAATCCTAGTCAAATTTGTGTATTCAAGACTGCATTAAAAAAAGGAACTAATGTCCCATTTAAACAAATAGACACTAGACATAATCTAGCATGGTATGTATTTTATTTGTTTAGTTTTGTAATTTGGCAGGTGATAATTCATATGGAAACCTCATTAACAATTGCCAGTAGTTCTGTTTAGGAAGACCAATTTGTACAGAATGTTTTGCCTTAATAAGGTTCCACATGAAAATGAACAGAGACCTATGGAGTTGGTACATTTTAATCATATTCTAAAAGAGTTAGTGTTCTTTTTTGTTACTGTTGTGATTTCTGACTTGCAATGTGAATGTATTAAGTGATATATATTTATAAAGCAATAGAATTTATATATTTGTATATTTCTATATATTATACATAAATTTATAATTTATAAAGCAATATAAATATATGAAGCATACGTTCCTCTGAGGACAATGGACCCTATCCCCAGCTTTTAACTTCAAAATTCACTTAAAGGTAATGACAGCATTTTATTCTGTGTGATGTAGTATTGAAAAGTAACATAGACATACTTAATATGTACTGATGTATTTGGTTTGTTTAACAAGATTTTGGTAGCACCCCACTGCAGGGATGGCTTCTGTGAGAAACTGCTAGTAGTTTCCCCTATGTCTGATAGAGCCAGCTGGGTTCAAGTCACATCTGCTGCTGGCCAAGGCCAAACCAATCAGCAACAGTGCGAGTGCTTCTGTGATAACATTTGAGAAGGGGAAAAAGAAAACTGAAATTGCAGCCAGAGGGAGGAGTGAGAAAATGTGGGAAAAAGAGCCCTGCAGACACCGAGGTTGGTGAAAGAGGGGGAGGAGGTGCTGCTTCAGGGTGCTGGAGCAGAGAATCTGCAGCCCATGATGAAAACCATGGTGAGGCAGTCTGTGCCCCGCTGTCCATGGAGGTTAGTAGTGGGACAGATATCCCTGTGTGGCTTATGGAGGATCACATGCTGAAGCAGGTGGATTCCTGAAGGAGGCTGTGACCCCAAGGGAAGCCCATGCAGTTATTCAGTATAATAGATGTGGAGGATAGAGTGAAAACAGACTTAATGCAGCATATGTAGATTGTGCTATGTGAATATATTTAGTATATGCATCTTTAGAAAACCTTGCTGGCAACTCTGTGAGCAGATAGTATTGACCAGAAGTAAATGAAATTGTTAGGCATAATATGAGAGAATTACTTATGATGTCCCTGGGTAGGGGATGTAGCACTGTGTCAGGAGTCTGGGACATCGGTAATCCCATTCGTAGTAAATGAAAATTCACTGAGAGAAAACTGAAGAGAAAGTGGAGAATTTCCAGCTGATCTCTTTCTTCCTTATGTCCTACAAGTTCTGCTTTACAAAGCATCTTGCCCTTTTTTTTTCTCTTATAATGTACCAATATAATTTTTCTGTTGTACAAATTGATACATGTTTGTAGTATAAGTACTCAAGAAAAAATTTTCAGGCTAAAGCCAGAAAAGTGCTGCACCAGATACTAGGAAGAAAATTAACTCTACTCCATCCAAAACCAGGACACAGTTCAAGCCTCATTATAGCTCCTGATACTGCGTCCAGCAGTAGTTTGAATGCCAAAGTATGATGTATATGTAATATGTATGTATATATTATAATATATATTATATATGTACATAATATATGCATGTTTATATATGTATAGCAGAATTTTACAGGTGCCATCTTCATCTCTGACCCTTGCAGTAAGAGTCTTGAGAGAAGAATCATTAGGTCTTGCAGTGGATGTCTAGGAAACTTGCCTTTCCCTGCTTCCTCTCACCTTGTCCCATTTTCTGTGGTTGGTCTTCCTGTTGCAAACAAGTCAGTAAAAAGAGAACTAACTTCCTTACTGTAAATGTTACATGAAGTCAGAAAAAAAGGTAGCACAGGGTGATCTAAACACTGACTCAGCAGAGGCTTAATATTCTTCATAAGACAACAATGGGAAGCCTCAAATAGGTTATAAGCACTGAAAAATCTATTGTTAAGATCATAATAGCAGCTAATGAATCAGTCTGAATGAATCAATTCAGAAACTTTTTGAGAGAAATTAGGTCCCATTCTGTTTCCACATCCATAAACCCAGAGCACAGTTTCTAATTATTTGCCATCTTCTCAATTCAAATAATTCAACATTATGACTGCAACCAAAACTATATAAGAATCTGACCTGTATTATTCCCTTGATCATACCCTGGACTAATACCCTTCATATATGATGTTAACCCAATTCTTGATTTTCATTAAAAGAGGTTATTGAAATATAGTGAACATTGGATTATCATTTATAACAAATCACACTTATACTAATTATACTGTCATTATTAAAATGACTATGACCCTTTGTTAAAGCTGCATTATATTGAACACTCAGTGAACACTCAGAAATGTAAGTCTTACACAAAAAGAATAATGATAATATAACTAATAATGATAGCTTGAATATTAATCAAGTAGGTGAATTCAAAACTTAGGAAGACCGATACAAAAGTACTTAATTCTTTTGTACACTCTAGAAGTAAAAACTGTCATCAGAAATTCTGTCATTAACAGCATGGTAATATAAACTGATAGTGTTTGGTCAAACATGCCATCAAAACAAAATACTTTTGCAAAAGCAGAGCATTTTGCAAAGTATGAAAGCTCGTAATTTGTTTTTGCATATCTTTTCTGATGTTGCACATATCCCTCGTTTGAATCAGCTTTTTAGTTATTTTTCTTAGAACAATTAAGAACATGTAAGTAACAATTCATTTTATTTAATGCTACACTTGGAGTGTCTTCTACCACTATGAAGTTAAGATGTAAGCCAAAGGGCATTCAGAAGAGCTGTGGCGCTTGCTGCCTCCAACCAGCTGGTACTGCTGTGACTGTTAATTGGAGCAGACCTTGGTATAGCTTCAGAATGACTTTTGATATTGACAGCAGCTGTAGCTGAACAACTGCTAAATAACTGTACCTGTACTGAACTGTACCTGTTCAGTAGTTCAAATTTGTCTTTCCTCTGAATCATTTCACTCTCCTTATTGTTGTTGTACACTTTGTAGTGTTACTCTTGTGTTGCTCAAATTTCAGTCTCTTAATTTTCTTTTGACAGTCTTGTGGGAATCTTGTATTCAGGTGGCAACTGTTTACCAAATCTTAAAATGGACTGAAATAAGACTCTTTCTTTGCCAAAAGAGACCTTCAGCTGAAGGATTTACTCATTCTATTATGTTCTTGATAGTGTTTTTTCTTAAAAGTCTTTTAGCCACTATATTATGCATCAGTCATGTTGACAAGATTAAATGAGTTGGAGGACCTATTAGTGTAATAAACAGCTTTATAGAAAATGAAAGATGGTCAGCTCATTATTGGTGCATCAAATTAGCAACATTGCTTGTCTAGGAATGTGTAAAATTTGTAGACTTATAAACACAATGATTCATATTTGAATATCAGGTTTGATGAAGAGCAGTGTACTAAACTACTTACATTGGCATGCAAGTAGTTGTATGAGTAATCCAACATCATTATTTTTAGTAATAGCTACTCACAGTTTGGAATAAATGGCTAATAATCAGTCTTTAAACTAATAAACTAGGACGGATTGCCAAACTGTAAGGATGTCTTCATTTCAGCTGTAGTGCCCATAGGGGCCTGTATGAATTAACAATGACCATGCATAAGGGTCCCAGAACTCTCAGTCTGTGAAGGCATGTTTAAGAGAAGGTATAGATTTGTTACCTAAGCAAACAAGATTTCAAACAGACATAAAAGATCTCCTACTAGACGCCATAGCAATGTTCATTCTAATGCTGTTATGCCCAAGCTAGATGGCAAGGTCAGACATACAAATATCTGACTTCCTGCAAGCAGGGAGATGGTTCTATATTCAGAAGCGGATATACATCTCATTGGCTTGATTCTGCTCTTAGTTAGCTGATGCAGTTCTGGAGATAATCCTATATAACTTCACTGCATATTTTTTAAACTTGCATCAACAAAACTGAGATCAGAATCCTCATTCATTGTTCACAGCTCCATTGTAACTAAATCACTGAAAGATTTAGCAAAAATGTTAAATCTCAACTATATCTACTTCTTATAATTGTTATTTTTCTGTAAATTTTAGTAACTATTTTAAGGACTTACAGGCATTTGAAAAGAGCAAACAAAATTTGTCTGCAGGACTTGTTTACCGTGAATATATTACACCTTAGACAGCTCAGCAGATGCTTTGCTCATCATTTTATAACATATCTGTTACTAATAATTAATTAGGAATTAAGCTTCAGTTAAATGCTGCTATCAGTTGTTAATATTCTGTGGAGTAATAACCATGAGAGTGAACAGGTGATGATTACAACAGTTAGCACTTCAGGAGGATGAAAGTATAGTTACAGATAACTTAAGATGCTTGTTTTTGAAATGTAATTAATAGAACATTTCTTAAGAAATTATTTTTATAATGATTGCAGTATGCAGTTGTAAAAGCCTGCTGTTACAGGAAATATAACCCTTAACCATGACATAAAACATGCAGAGCAGCTTTCAGATCAACACCTGCAACAACTTATAACTGCTATTGTTTTTGAAACATCACAGACAAAGCAAACTTTGCCGCAGACTTGCTGAGATTAAGACCAAGAAGCACTATTAAATCATGGTTGTGTTTTGTGTGTGTTTTTTTGTTTTGGTCGTTTCTTTCTCTTTTTTTTTTTTTTCCTTAATTGTGTATTGCCAATAGGTTTAAATTACCCTTTGTATTAATCATCTTCATAATTTATGCAGTGGTGCACTGCATACGTTTTATCTACATACATATCTTATTTCAGTCTTCATTTGTGTGGATAGTAATAATTGTAAATATGAAACAGGAAATTAATTTAAAAACGTCACAGATATTTCTCACAGAATCAGAGTCAGAGGTGAATTTTTCCACAGTGATGTAATTGCTTGCCAGTATGTGTCTCCCATCCAAACAATCAATATGTAGTAAAAAGAACAATCTCCTGGTATTGACTGTGTGGTGCATTTTCTATTGACTGGCTTCTCCATTTGTCAATAGATAACACCAGCAATCAAGATCGTTCGATATGGAAGGATGTCAGGAAGATATTAAATATACATGATAAGTACATGGCTTCTCTCACCTATGCACACACACACTCCATGTACCTTTTAAAACTTTTTGGTAAAACAAAAGTGTCATTTGTAAAAAAAAAAAAAAATTATAAATAAATAAATTTCTAGAGCTGGTCAAAAGCAAAAAGTTCTAAATTGCAGAATGATAGAATCATAGAAAGATTTGGCTTGGGAAGGACCTTAAAGGTCACCTAGTTCCAGCCCCCTGCCACAAGCAGGGACACCTTCCAGTAGACCAGGCTGCCCAAAGCCCCATCTAACCTGGCCTTGAACACTTCCACAGAGGGGTCAGCCACAGCTTCTCTGGGCAGCCTGTGCCGGTGTCTCACCACACTAATGAAGATCTGTACATCTCTGTGCTAGCCTATTTCATATTAAGAATAAATGTAACTTTTTTACTAAAACCACACCACAATACTGATACTGAAATGACACTTTACTGCAAAATCAGAGTTATTGAATCCAATAATATGACTTTTGGAATAATGAGGAGTGCTACCCACATTGAAAAACACCAACAAAACCCCAAACTCAACCACTCAAATACCCTCCCCCACTCCTCCACCTCCAAATAACAATCTTTAATAAACTACATTAATGCTTCTTTGCCTATATATTTGAGGCTATTGAACTCATCTTGAACTCACTAAGAATCTTAGTACCTTGTGTAACATAATATCTTACCCCTCACAGAAATCAGAAAAAAAAAAGAGATATTTTCCAGTAGATTTTCCAGTTATTCATAATCAGCTGTACTTTGTCACAAGGTTCCAAAAAGAGAAGGTTAACACCATCATCTAGAAAAAATTCTCATTCTGGTAAATAAGTTATTTTCTCTGAGCTATATATGCCCCATATTCCATTCACTGCTGCTACTTCCAATCCTGGTTGAGAAGCTGAGAAACAGAAAGCAAGCTAAGGAAATTGTCCAGAAGGTGGAGACCCAAGACAGCCTCCTGCTTGCTTCCTCTACCTTTGAATTGTTTACAAAATATTGTGTATTTTTTTTAGTCTAATTCATTATTTCAGTGAATCCAACGTGTTTTCCTAGTCTGCACAAGGTTAAGATAGCCTGCAAAGTTCCCTTTTTCTTAATATGTGAATCCCAAGTCATTATTTCCTCTGGTTTTGATTGGGTTATGTTTTGTGAGAGGTTTTTTTTTGTTTGTTTGTTTTTTCTTCCCCCTTCCCTGTTTTCTCCATCTTATTTCTGCCTTTCTTCTATTTCCCCAAAGGAGGGTTCTAGTGAATATAAATCTGAACTTTTAGAGAAACTGTTGACAATCCTACCATTCCCTTCTTTTGTAATTTGAAAATGTGTGTTTTTATAGTTCATTCAGCACTGTCCAAATGAATGGGAAGAAACACATGATCACCAGAGAAAATAATATTTGTTCAAGCTGATATGCAGCAGTGAGTGTTGGTTAATACAATTTTGATGGACAAGATCAAAGCACTAAACATTATTCTCAGAAAATATTTCCCAGCAGTCATTGATAATTCTACTTTTCACTATTTAAGTCAGTGCAATAGTAATACTAGGGCAAGAAAAATTCTGCTTGTTCAAATTTGTTGTAACATGTGTGACTTTCCTAGAAGTGCAGTGAATGGTACAAGAGAATTCTGACAAAAATCTCTGACATAATTTGCATTTATTATCCTGCGAATTCACAAATAACATTGCTACTTACTGTCATGTAAAAAGCTCAACAACTTGGAGAAGAGGGACAAAAGTTTCCTCTTGTGGGCAAGTGGCTGTGTTGCAGAGTGGTGAAAATGGTAACATAGATATAGATACAGATATAGGATTGCTTTTTGCTTGGCTTCTCCCAAAAGCAGAACACTCTTTTGGAGACAGTGTAGATTTCCAATAGGATATCTGACTTGAAGGTTGAGTTATTCAGACTATTAACTCCAACTTCATGTCTTTATATCAACAAGAACTTGGCTGATAATAGAGAAAAAATTAATTCAGCATAGCAGTATTTGTAAGACTGTGTTGCCAGAGTTTGGTAACAGACAAAAGACTGTGTCAAAGAAAATTACTCTCCTGCTAACAACTGCTTTGTACTTTGCCATTACAAACAGCCCTTGGGATTCAGTGTGTTTGAAGAACTGACAACAAATTCTCACAGTGTGTGCAGAAGTAAAGATGAAACTGTAAGTTACAGGAGGATTTTCACCAACAGGTGGAGGAGACATGAAAGTTGATCCTCCAGACATTATTCATATATTAGAAAGTGAAATAGTGTAAGATTACCTTGCAGTGTGCTTAGATGACACTTTACACGTTAAATATTGTGAAGAACAATCATATTCCTTTCTGAAAAACTATGTAAGTCAGAAAAAAGACTAAAAAGTGCTTTAATTTCATCACTCTTGCGTTGTGTCACTATGTGTATCTCTAAGTCTTCCCAGGTAATTTAAAAGCTATTTTAGGAAAATGAAAGAGTAAAGATGATCAACAAAGTAGAGACCTGCTATCCTGGATAAACCACTGTGTCTGTTATGGTTTTAATATATTTTCATTAGTTTCAGTGAATGGAATAAATCTCATTTGCACTTTCTCTTTCCCTTATGGCTATAGCTAATTTATCCTCTCCCCCTAAACACTGTTCTGACAAAACATAAAATTAAACAGCTGTGCATGCCAGACTTTCAGGTACCGTGTGAGAGCTGCTGCTGAGCTTTGCATATTCCATGACTTGTTCTACTTTCATTATTTAGAGCAGGTGAAGAGGGTGATCCATTACAGGAAGAAAATCCGCTAACCACTATTACTTAGACATCAGTCACTTTTATCACATAGTGGTATTATCATTTGCTCAACGAAAGATCATGGCATCAACTGCAGAAATGTGCCTTGCTTTAGATAGCACTTGAACTTATTTATCAATGATTTTTCATATTATGGTTATATGATTTGTTGCTTCCTTTTCTGCAACTTATGCTATAATATATCCTTTACTGTTTTCACCCAATTAGCATGCAGTTAAAACAGACACTATTGGGAATACTTCCCCTAATATTCATGAGCCAGTCTTTTTCTAGGGTTCGTGCCTGGTATGCATTTTGCCATTTGCCTGTTCACTGCGGAGTATGCGCTGCAGATTAAGGTTATTCTGGGAGGTTAATACAAATTGTGATGTTAACTATATATGAATATGATCCTATTTATTCTTTAGTCCTAGAATATTTGGAAGTTTTTAATAAACTGCATGTATAGTCTCAATTGTGTTTGAAAAGGTAAGTTCCAAGAATCAGATGTTTAAATATAGCTCAGTTTTCAGTGGGAAAATAAGCAGACAGGTTCTTTGCCCTGGGACTTAAGAAAGATGACTTTCTATCAGAGAAGACATCAGAGACAGCTGGTTTTCAACCAAGTTACCACATGAAGAAAAATAGGGTGGTTTCTACTAAAGACTCTGCTAGAAGGTACAAACGCAACCACCTATTGACCTAATTCATGTCTTGGGACTTTTGCTGCTTGCTGTATTCTCAGTTTTTGAGAAGAAACCGATTTGTCTGGACCACTGATCGTTATCCCTTGTTTTTCATCTGTGTGGGCACCAGCCACAATGCTGAGGAGACCCAGACTATTTCATGAGAGGCTAAAGAGCTCTGGATTGGAGGGTGAAGGGCATGGCCAGCCAGGTGGTGATTTCCTGTCAGTGAGTGCGAAAGGCTCAGACTGGAGTGGATGCATCCAGAGGGTGAAAACCTGTCTGCGTGGCTGGTGTCACAAATTGC